>NC_046321.1:17743342-19183426 GCF_009819535.1 Lacerta agilis | reverse complement strand
GTCAGTTCACAGTGCAAAACAAGTAAATTGGGCTGCAGCCAACCAAGTTTGCTCAGAGTAGATCTACTGAAATTAATCAACCAAAGTTAACTATGTCTATTGGGTTCAATGGGTCAACACATGGTGCTGAATCCAAGATTCCAACTTTGGTTCAGAATCTGTTACTACTGGCTTACCCACAACATAGACAACTCATGAGCTAAAAGTACAAGTAAGTGTTTCACATACACACCCTGCCAAGGCTGACAGCAATGCCTGCAAATAGCAAGCCTGGTGTAAATTGTCCAAGAATGGACCAGTGCATGTGGTAAGCACATCAATCAGTCATGCTGTGTTGTGGTCCTCGAAAGGTTCCCCAAAGTGGCTCAAACTATTAAAAGAACCATATTGCCAATGCAGAGGACATTAAAACATCCAAAAAAAACAACAAGCAGGTGTGCCTTATAATGTCAATGGTTTGATGGAATCAGAAGGTATTTACCACCAATCTTAAAAATAAAATAAAAAATCCCATTCATAACAGGGCTAGTTTTACAAATCTGGAGAGGGAGTTATGCACCTGGAGGGTCAGGATTCTGTAAATCTCCCTTAAACCATCCAGGTTTTGTAACTGGCACCAATGTATAGTCTTGCCGGCTAAAGAGTAAGTAGAGTATTTGGTGTTCTCCGGAATATGCCACACCTCTTCCTCACTTTGGCACTGTAATATGGGAAACAAATCAGCCCATCTCATCACGCTCAAATAGGAAGTTGTCCTGGTGTCTTTCTTCCCTGCTCTCTTTCTAGGTGTGAGCACATGCATTGGTTTTGCTTGCTCTTACTGAAGCTGACACATAGACCCTATGTGGTGCCATGTGGTTAGCCACATACTTTCAACGTGATCCCTGACTGGCTAGGACCAAGTTGGAACAGCCCAGAAAAGGGAAACAATTGTGGTTCCACAGGCATAAACAAGAACTTTAAAATAGATATATTTGGGTGGTTATTTTTCAGGGGATTTTGCAAGCTGCCTCTCTTCATCTGTAAAATTTCCATAGGATTTGGCGCAGCACCGTAAAAGAAAAAGGTGCAGTAGTTCCTCCCATGAGGTCAGGGAGATATGAAGTACGGTATGCTGCTCAGAGCAGATAAGCATGAGTTTCCTGCCCTCAGCTGGCCAGTACAGTGGTACCTCGGGTTAAGTACTTAATTCGTTCCAGAGGTCCGTTCTTAACCTGAAGCGTACTTAACCCAAGGTACCACTGTAATTGGATGTCATGAGCCAACATGGCACTGCCTTCCAGCCACCCACTGCTATGAGTCTGACTTTCCTCCACTTCAGTGCAAATCATTGTCTGAGTTTGTCTTGGGGCCTGGAGTTATTAGAATCAAGAAGCGCCTACCAGGGAGCTTGAAATATAGTGATTTCCCCATTCTTATGCAAATAAGGCCATCAGCTGATTCTCGCCACATGAATTACCATCTCAAATTGTTTTACCACTTTCACAATGCTTGCACTGGGGTTTTGTTCACAGGAATGTCTGGCGAGTTCCATTATAGTATTTCACACGTTCCCCCTTATTCACAAAGAGTTATGAGCAAGGGCATTTTTTTCCTGTTTTGTTTTGCTATTTACCATTCAAAAGCTGCTATTATTTGCTTCGTTGCCCATCCGGAAGGAAAAATGATACCTGGCGAATTCTCCCCACCGCCGACCAATCCCGTGCTATAAATAATGGAGGAAGAATAGCGAATTGCTGGTGCGCGCACACACTGTTTGGAAGGAAGGCGTCCGCAGGCTGGAATTTGTTTGCATAAACTATCAGTCAAACAATTACCCAATGACAAATGCATTCATAAAAAGCCCCAAATAGGTGTGTTGTTCAATTCATGGTGAGTGCTAACTTCTCATGTAAATTATGCACAAAGAACAATTCAGCCATGAAATTTGCTGTTGACAAATTCAAGGTGTTTCTTTTGGGGGACTTGGAGGGAAATAATTGGAGCTACTCATACACCTGGTTGGGTTCTAAATTAACTATAACCACATGGCAGCGGTTAGGAAGGAGAGGAGACTTTATCAGCAGTGCTCCCAGAACCTATGGAAAGCCCTGTTCAACACACAGCAGCGCAGTAGGCAGTCATTCTACCTGTCCTTAAAAAGGGACGTGTAAAACTGTGGGTGGGAGGGAACTGGTCTAAGTTGTGCTGTTGCTTAAATGCCCAACATTGTTCGGTTCTGAACTTGAAGAAATGTGCATCAGGTTTTTTTTAAGATACAAAGCAGGCAAGAGAGGTTTTTTTAAAACAAACAAACAAACATGGCAATATGTATCATGGTGGGACCACACCCTTTTTTCTGCTCACATTAATGTGGTTGAGCTGTAGGGGAAGAACCCAGGTTGTCGGAGACATAGGGTAGGGGGCTCCTCCAAGTGAACTGTGCAGTTCTTCAGAGTTGCTTGCACAGATCTTAAATGGAGATTAGACTATGGTTTGTAGTCAATGCTAGTCTACTCACAGTAGACCCACTGAAATTCATATACATGATTAATGCTGTTGTTCTATTCTGAGTAGGCTTCTTGTTGTTGCTGCTGCTGTTATTACATTTATTGCCAGCAGGCCCAAGGTGGATTTAACCATCTAAATTCAGAATTAAGGATGGTTAAAACCAATTACAGACACAGCAATTGGGTTGGCCAGTTGAGGAACAGGCAAGTGGGAGGGCCAAGCATTGGGACCAACTCGTTGCACTAGGCCACTTGTGCCTTGGCAGCTGCCTCCAAGTAACACCTGGTGGCCCCAGCCCTGTGACTACCCTCCAAAACTAAACACACACACAAACACACACACACAAACACAGAGAGACAAGCAGAGTCCTACATAGTTCAGCAGTGTAGCGTGTTGTCCCCCCCACCCCGTATATCCCTAAGCAATAGTGATTGATTAAGTTTGCTTGCTTTAAAATAATGGGCTCTCTTTGTGTGTCACAGCTAGTGAGGCAGAAAAGATTTCAAATGGCTTATAAAAAGGAGGGAGGAGGGGATACATTTGGCCACAGAGAAATATTGTTTTCCTCCCCACTAGGAGAGATAGCTGTCTGTTCAAAACCCAGAGCTTGGCATGCCATTGCAGGCTGCTTTTGAATAGGTTGTTTAAATACAGCTCCTAGTTATGCTTGAAGTGAGCAACAGATTTCCCCAACATATGCAGAAACTTGGAAAGGAAAATAAAGAAAATTACAGCTCAGTAGCATCCCTTGTGAGTAACAGACGTGTAGGTACTTTGTAGCACAAACAACATGTTGGAACCAGGTGCCATGAAGACTATAAATACACATTAAACGTCCTGAAATTAATGTTGCCAATTGCATTTTCCTTAAAGCTAAAGAGGTGAATTTGAAAGGGCCTGCTCTCTCTCGCTCTCTCTCTCTCTCTCTCGTTCTCTCTCTCTCACACACACACACACTCACACACACACATTCTGTTAATGACAGTGGCATCCTGGCAACTGAGGGAAACGCCAAAACAATACATATGAAAATAATGAGTTGTATCAACAGAGTAGACCCATTGAAATTAGACCTAAGTTATAGTGTCCATTAATTTTAATGGGTCTACTCTGGGTGTAGGGTGTAGCTAAAGTGGGTACAATCAATGTTACTTTGATGTAAATGTCAAGTATTCCAGTCCCACTGAGAACTCTCAACTGTGGATAAGAGTGCAATAGCACATCAATGTGGCACTTAAATGACAGCAACAAAAGAAACCCAAAAATACAACCAACAGTCAGAACTCCCTCAGTTCTCTTTCATTTGTGTCCATGTGAGTGAAACTAAGTAAGGAGAGGTCCATTGCAGGTCTAGATGATGCTCAGGGTCCCTTTGAACTCTTCAGTTCTGTAGCATACTTTCTTTCATTATGTGCATTTTTTGTCCACAGATTTTGGTTGGAGAATGGGATCACAAACTTTGTAGTGAAAATTTCCTATGATAGCTGTGCACAAGTACATGTCCCATTCAAAAGAGTACTGGACTCTCTTCTCTCTCTGGCACTGATGTAGGTATAGTTCATTTTAATGGGCAATGCATTACATCGTAACACCAGTGAACGTGCCAGTTGACAAAACTGCATCTCTTGCTCCTACCTCCGTTCCCTACTTATTCCAAAGAATCATACTCGTAATTCCCACTCAAGTAATAGGGAATGACAGGGAGAGTGTAGTTAGCCAATTACCGTACATGTTGGGCTCTTGCCGAAGACTGCAAGGCTGGTGCCAAATAGCTCTGGTTGCTTGGGAAGTGCTATAATCACTCATAAACTACCTGCCCCCAAGCAATGTATTGGCAATCTGGTATCACAGGATGGAAAATCATACACAGGCTGGTTGATTTGTGCACTTATTGCCTCAGGGCCAGCCCACCTATTAAATAGGAGATTTGTCCCTGGCATAGGCCCAGCTCCTGGGCATTTGTGTTGTTGTCAGTATCTGCCACACATGCCGCCATTTTAGATTAATGAGAGCCTTCTGTCCATTTTTCTCAGTTCTGGGAAGGCTTGCAGCTCCAAGGGCAAGTGTGACAGCTGACTGACCACACACTGTACCTCTAAGAGCTTGCTGCTTTAGTAATTGCCTGTCTCAAACTAACACAACCCACCCACCCCAAGTGTCCGGATTTAAGCAGGACATCCAGAATCACAGAAGCCAATCCCAGCTTCTGGTTTGCATCCTGGAAATGTCTTGGTTTTTGCTCTGGTGCGATTTTGGGGACGAAAATGATGGAGTCCGATGAAGGAATTTAGAGGATGCTCATCCAATTTGCAGATAACACCAAAGTGGGAGGAGTAGCTAATGCTGCAGAAAACAAAACCAGGATTCAAGATGCTCTTAATAGACTGGAGAACTAACAAAATGATTTTCAATAGGGACAAATATAAGGTTTTACACATACCTGTACACAGGAAGAACCAGCTGCACAAATATAAAATGGGAGACATCTGGCTTGCCAGTAGTATATGTGAAAAGGATCTAGGGGTCTTTAGTAGATCACAAGTTTCACATGAGTCAATAATGTGACGCAGGAGCAAAAAATATATATGCTAATGCTATTCTAAGCTACATCAACAGAAGTATAGCATCCCGATCATAGTACTGCTCTATTCTGCCTTGGGCAAAACACAACTAGAGTACTGTTTCTAGTTCTGGACACCACAATTAAAAAGGCTATTGACAAGCCCGAATATGTGCAGAGTTGGTCTGGAAGCCTAGCCTAATGAGGAACAGTTGAGGGAGTTAGGCATGTTTAGCTTGGAGAAGAGGAGACTGACAGTTGATATGGTGGCCATCTTCAACATCTAAAGGGCTGTTGTTCCAGATCAGGTCAAGGCACTCCTGGATGACTCTGGACCAGGTGTACCTGTAATGATCGGAGTTTACAAAACAGTGGAGTACAGTTGTTTGGCAAGAAAGGAGGATGGGAAAAGGAGGTAATTAAGAACACACACACACCTATTACCCAACCCTATTGCTTTGCAAGGCCCCCAATCTAGTTCAGGGCCCAGGTCATGTTGAGCCTGGGAGTGATTCAGGTCCAAATCAGGGCCCCATCAGAAACCCTGCATCTACCCCCAAAGTGAATTTGGGTGTCTTGCACAGCCCTAGCTTGAGACACAATCCAGATGCATATGCCAACACCACAAACCATAAATTATTGGGGATTGCACACCGTTAACTCTTGGGATGGGCTGCAGGGAGCTTTCTCCAAGAAAGCACCAAAGAATGAAACCAATAACGAATCAAACAAAGAAATGCTCATCTATCCTGAAAGGAGAACTGATTAGGATGTTCCATTTATGTTGAAACTTCAGCACCTAGATGCAGCAGGCAAAGTATCTGAATTACCTGAGATGCATCCAGACTGTCAGTTCCCCTTAGCTTTGGCATTTGTTAACTTCTTCAGTGTTTATGCCACTTTGGGTTGTCAGCATAAATTGCTATTTGCCAACGCAATGCCACATTGCCTCAGTACAGTACGCAATGAGTTATTTAGTGTGAAATCATGTGGCATGAAGCAAGGCTAATGGCACAATTTAGATCCCTTTCTTCCTTTAAGCAAATTCTCCACTGGAACAACAAACAAAAATAATAATGTGGGATTTATTTATTTATTAAGAATGCTGTTTAATTCAGGATCCAGATGCTCACGCGATCTTGCTAAGCTCTAATAATCTTCAACTATCAAGCTGAACAGTTGTTTACAGAAGATGACCTTTTCTGGAAATGAAATGTGAGTAAATAGCAGAGATCCTGGGATGGAAAATATTGTTGGCTTTGAAGTGAGTTGGGGAGGGGGAGGACAAGATATATTAAGTTTTGTTTCAAATGCTATCACTGAAATTCCTTCTCACTTGTGAGACAAAGGAGAACTGCTTCAGCAGCATCAATGTGCAGTTAGATATTGCAGTATCTTCACAGAGCTTATGCAGAGATTCTTCCGTCATACGAAACTTCAGGCAGTTCCTGTCTATAGCATGGATAGGGAAAGTATTTGTACTTGACACCAAAATCTCCACGAGGGGTGCAAGATTCCCACAGTTGCAGGCATGCTTACCATGTTTAACATCTGTTTTGGGACAATAAGGCACAGCAGAGACTGTGGTGTCTTTATGATATATGGTTTTATTTACACATACAGTTGGAGGGATAGCAGAGCATTCACGTCCTATGAGGGTCTGGCTTCCCCCCTAAGGGCAGCATTAGATCCAAAGGACAGCAAGAAGCCATCTTCTGTGTCTCTTGGTTTCAGCCTGCCATTCTCAACTCACTTGGAATTCTGCACCTCCTACCTGAAGGAGCGTCTCCACCCCCATCGTTCAGCCAGGACACTGAAGTCCAGCTCCAAGGGCCTTCTGGTGGTTCCCTCACTGCAAGAAGTGAGGTTTCAGGAAACCAGGCCTTTTCAGTAGTGGCGCCCGCCCTGTGGAACGCCCTCCCATCAGATGTCAAGGAGATAAACAGCAGTCTGACTTTTGGAAGACATCTGAATGCAGCCCTGTTTAGGGAAGTTTTTAATGTTTCGTATTTTATCGTGTCTTTAATATTCTGTTGGAAGCCGCCCAGAGTGGCTGGGGAAACCCAGCCAGATGGGTGGGGTATAAATAAATATTTATTAAATGATTCTCACTACTAATTGACTCCGAGGACCCCCCCCCCATGCTGCATCATTCAAAGTTGAAATCCTAAACTTGGCTTTTGCCTCTGCCTAGTGGCACCCAGCAAAGAAGGGGCAAGTGGTGCTCCTTGGCACCTCAAATTTCAGGGGTGCCCTGCACAACTCCAAAATCCAGCACCCTGCCTACCTCACACCTTCCATCAGATGTCATAGTTGTGGTGCCTGTTGCGGCACCCCGGAAGCTCCATGTCCCGTGTGACTGCTGCTCCTGTTCTCCCCTAAATCCACCTTTGAAGGGGCCCTACTCCCCATCTTGCTTTCTGGTGTTTTCCCTGAAGGGGCATCACTGGCCTTTGTCCCATCCAGCAACCTCTTCTGAGCTTGGCTATAATAAAATTTATACATACATACATACATAATGGATACGGGTGGCGCTGTGGTCTAAACACAGAGCCTAGGGCTTGCCGATCAGAAGGTCAACGGTTCGAATCCCCACGACGGGGTGAGCTCCCGTTGTTCGGTCCCTGCTCCTGCCAACCTAGCAGTTCGAAGCACATCAAAGTGCAAGTAAATAAATAGGTACCACTCCAGCGGGAAGGTAAACGGTGTTTCCGTGCGCTGCTCTGGTTCACCAGAAGTGGTTTTGTCATGCTGGCCACATGACCCGGAAGCTGTACGCTGGCTCCCTCGGCCAGTAAAGCGAGATGAGCGCCGCAACTCCAGAGTCGTTCGCGACTGGACCTAATGGTCAGGGGTCCCTTTACTTTTACATACATACATACATACACACATACATATCCCGCCCATCTGGCTGGGTTTCCCCAGCCACTCTGGGCAGCTCCCAACAGAATTAATGATGATAATAATAATAATAAAGCAATGAAACATCAGACATTAAAAGCTTCCTTAAACAAGGCTGCCTTCAGCATAGCTAAAACCAGGAGGTTTCCATGCTTGGCAAAGTTTAAACAAACCTTGATTAATTCTAACATTTAGTAAATTCAGGAATTGTGGGGAGGATATGGCAGCCAAGCATTCAAGGAAATCTGACCCTCCTGCCACAAACATTGTAATAAAAAATCTTCCTTCATATAAGAATTTCCTGTGTTCCATTTGGAAAACTAAGTTTTGTGTAAATGATGGTGCTGATTATTAGCAGCAGTGGAAACCTTCCCAATCACATACTCACCAAGTGTCCCAGAAAAAAGGAACACCCCAGGGTTTTTTTTGCATGAGACCGTGGTGGCCATTTTGGATATCACAAGCTCTCAAGCTCTCACACTGTACACGCTCACTGTGCTCTCACCTTTTTAAAAATGATTTTCTCTGGGCAAGAGCATGGTACAGGTCATGTGACTCACCTGGAAGCATGTCCCGGTAGACACATGTCCTGGTTTTTTATCTGAAAAAGTTGGGTGGTATGCAATCAGAGTCTTTACCCCAGGAATAGCCTGTCATTCAATTTCACATGCAGCTGCTTTTTATTTACTATCTGTTAGGACGCCAACAAGTTGGCACGCTGAAGAGCAGCAGTCAGATAAAGCCAAGGTCAAACAGTCCGGGTCAGAAGCCAGCCGAAGTCAGGCAGTCGCACAGGGGTCAGGAGTAGCCGAAGTCGGTTCAAGCCAGAAGTCAGGAAGCCGAGGTCAGGATTAAGCCAAGAGTCAGAAAGCCGAAGTCACAAACACAGGAACAGGACAAGCAAGAACAATCACATGCTCCAGCACAGCAGTTGCAGGTACTGGTGAATGGAGCAGCTGGCCTTCCTTAAGTAGCCGGCTCATGACCACACCTCTTACAAGCTGCAGCTGCCTCTAATCGTTCCCTATGTCTCTCAGCTCTACGTTCCACAGCTGAGAAGGGAGGAGGGGAGGGGGCCAGCCGGTTCCTCTCCTCACAGGGGCCTGATTCTGGCTCGACTTCTTCCTCCTCCTGTCCAGGTCTTTCCACTTCCCTATCTGATTCTTCCTCTTCTGAGGAGTGCCGCCACCAGTCTTTTCTAGGTATGAATTCCTCCATTTCCCCAGATTCTTCCGTGGGTGAAGCCTTGCCAGGGGGGGCTTGCCACCACTCCTCCTCATCCGGCTCAACCCTGACACTATCTATCTATCTATCTATCTATCTATCTATCTATCTATCATCTATCTATCATCTATCTATCTATCTATCTATCTATCTATCTATCTATCTATCATCTCTATCTATGATGGGAAAAAGTATTGGTTTTGCTTACTGCTGCTTAAATATGCAAATTTTTTAAAGCCTTCACTAAAATATGGGTATGTGCTGCCTGGGGCTGATGGGAACTAGTCCAAAACAACTGGAAGGCATCAGGCCAGCCAAAGCTACTCTAGGCTGTGGTCTCACATCCACATAACAGCTCGTAGTGTGCATCTGTCCCTGGCCACATCCACACCAAACTTTTAAAGCAAGTGGCTCTCCCCAAATAAACCCATGAACTGTTGTTTGTTAAGGGTACTGGAAACTCTAGCACTGCAATGAAATCAGCAAAGAGGGATCTGAGGAAGTCATGAAACAGAGTAAGAAATTATAAGAAAGTTTGTACATATACTAGGTGATGAGACATATTTCTTTATGTTACTGAAATTATGTTTTCTGTGTTTCAATTATGTTAAAATTAATAAAAAGTTATTTTTTTAAAGGAAACTCTATCACTGCAACATAAACTATGCTTCCCTAGACTCCTTGGGGGAAGCCATGTGTTTTAAATGTGCTTTAAATGGTGTGAGCATGGCCCCTGTTTGTTTCCCTCAGTGCGAAGTCACATTGTCATTTGGAGTCCCCCCCTCCCCTCACTGTTCTGTCATTTGTTAGCACTCTGCACTAACCTTGGCATTAATATGAATAATGCTGAATTATTCAAGAGCTAGAAAACAAATTTCCAGCAAGAGACTTAAGGAGCGCAATGTGTTTGCTTTATGGCAAAGAAGTGATTTCATTAAGTACCCTGCATGGATGGGAAACATTGGGCACAAGGGCCTCATTGTTTAAAAAGGGGGGGGGGAAGGAGGGGGAAAGAGGAAAACTTAACAAGATTCAGAAAGCTAGAATTTGCAAACTGGTTTGAAATGCATTTTACACAACCAAAAGGGTATGGAGACAATTTGGAGTTTGGAGGGGATATCTGACACAATTTGTTATGTGTAAATGGATGGGTTTGATCACACTGGGGTAACCAAAAGCTCTATGGATTGATTGTCTGAAACTTTGCTCACCCTTTGGGCATTAAGTGAGTCGCTTGTGTTCTACTGCTGTTGTTGTTACAAGTAAGCAGTGCTTTGAGGCTGCATGTTTGGTTTGGATCAGGCACTGGATAAAACTGGAAAAGGAAGAAGCATTAGATTTGGAAGGCCATCATAACTGATACGGATGGCATACATACTTATGGTATGGGAAAGGGAAAGTACATAAAGGATTTTATAATTATATAATTAGGAAATCATTAATGAGAGTGTGGGAGAGGTATAAAGATTTAATAGAACAAAAGACACCATGGGGGCTATAACCAATTGAAGCTTCGTTATTCAAACTGCTTGGTAAAAAGGGAAAGTGGCCTACATACAGAGATTTACTGAAAAATCAAGAAGGAAAATGGAAATTAAAAGATTATGATGAAATTAAAGACTATGTTCAGAGCTGGTTGCATTACAGACAATTAAATGAGATTTATAAGGAAGATAACAAAAAAGGGTTTAGCTATACAATCTCTAGATTCCAAAAGGAGGTTATAGATGAAGATGTGAAGCTACTGAAGAAAGCATATAGCATTCTGCTAGAATGGGAAACGAAAGATGAGGAGGTTAAATCGGTTATGATCAAATGGGCGCAAGATATAGGACACAGCATACAATTCGAGGACTGGGGAAAATTGTGGAAGGTAGATTTAAAATTCACAGAGTGTTCTCTTTTGAAGGAAAATTATATGAAAATGATGTATAGATGGTATATTACACCAGTAAAAATGGCAAAAATGTACAAAAGCGGGTCAAATACATGTTGGAAATGTAAAGAAAAAGAAGGTACTTTGTATCATATGTGGTGGGAATGTAAAGAAGTAAAAAAAAATGTTCAAAATGATATTGTAAAGAAAAAACCAGAAACATTGACAAGACCTGCCAAAGAAACAAAAAACTTATTCATGTACGCTACAACAGCAGCAATAATCTTGTTAGCACAAGAATGGAAGAATGAGGAAAGAAAGACTGGTGAGTTATGCGGAGTTGGCAAAGTTAACATGTAAACTACGTGAGAAGGACAACCGGGACTTTAAAGAAGAATGGGAATTAATTACAAATTATTTACAAAAGCAACAAAAAAGAATTGGACTCATTGGCAGGTTTTGAATAAACATCCACAAATTGAACACTGTGACAGATTATGTAATGATAGGTACAATTTTATAACATGCAGAAAATATATGTATAAACAAACCAGACAGGGGAGTTGAGTAAAGTATTGGGGGGAGGGAGGAAAGGGGGGAAATGTTATTGGTTATATTATTGAAAATTTGTATTGTTCAAAAATTTTGTTTTAATAAAAAACTTTTTTAAAAAAAAGAAAGACCCCCCCCCATGGGCTGAAAATTGAAGCGGGGGGGGGACCCAAGTAAGCAGTGCTTTTTTCTGGGGGGACACAGGGGGTGCATACCCCTAAGCATTTTGTGAATCTAAGTTCGGCCTCATTGAGGGGCAATATTTCAATATGAGTAGGAAATGAGAGAACCCCTAAACATCCGCTCGCTCCTGCCAGTGAAAATCGTGTACAGTACTGTATTGACGAGAAGAAGAAGAGGAGTTTGGATTTGATATCCCGCTTTTCACTACCCGAAGGAGTCTCAAAGCGGCTAACAATCTCCTTTCCCTTCCTCCCCCACAACAAACACTCTGTGAGGTGAGTGGGGCTGAGAGACTTCAGAGAAGTGTGACTAGCCCAAGGTCACCCAGCAGCTGCATGTGGAGGAGAGGAGACGCAAACCCGGTTCCCCAGATTACGAGTCTGCCGCTCTTAACCACTACACCAAACTGGCTCTCTATGGGAAACCCACAAGCAGAATTCAAGCACAAAAGCACTCTCTTCTCCTGTGGTTTTCAACAACTGGTATTCAGAAACATTCTCTGCCCATGGGTATCATAGCCATCATGGCTAGGACCCATTGTCAAATCCATCCAAGTTGGTAGCCATTGCTGCCTCCTGTGGCAACAAGTTCATTTATCTCTCTAGAATAAACCATCATTCCATGTGATTCTGCAGTCCGGGGGACAATGCTGCTGTTGAAAGCTGCCCTCCTCAGCCTCTTTGCTGCCAGTCCCATCCTTTGCAATGGAAAATGGGGACCAGTGAGCATTACTGATGAGCAGCTTCTCTACTGATCACAATATTATAACTTTCCAAGATCCCTCAGAAAAAAATGTAGCGTTTTCCCCTCTGAGAATTCTTAAAAAAAAAAAAAGAAGAATTCTTCAAGCAGGTTTGGGGAAACACAGCTAATTACAACATGAGAATATCTCTGTCCTTTTATATCTATCATAATTTTATGTTTAATTCTTGGCTTTCCCCCCTGCCAGATAAATTTAGAAATCTCCTTCTTCCATTCTTTGAAGCAGCCTGAGTTATTAACAATTGAAATAAAAACAGCATCCTGGGTAATAAGTTCATTTTGATAGCTCAGATTCTGCCAAGTAGGGAGAGCTTCATTCTCCCCCAAATCTCCATCTCTTTCTTAATCTACAATTCCTATCCCAGGATTCCTTGGGGAAAGCAACAAGACTTGAACTGAGAGTTTCATAAGGGACTGCTTATTTCATATTTTTCTCTGCAGCAACAGTGCACCTCCAGCTGGACATTGGTGAGAGCACTGCAAGCTGCAGAGCTGTGTGTAGTTTGTACTAGAAAGTTGGCTTTTACTGGGGCTGCTCCAGCCCTCTGGAATTAGTTCCCAAATGAAATGAAATGCAATGAGTGTCTCGCTTCTTGATATTTAGGCTACTATGGAAGACTTTTTTGTTTTGTTCAAGAAGGCTTTCCCTGAAGTGTGACCCAATCATATTATGGAATATTAACTGTATATCTGTAGTAATGATTTTCTTGTGCCTGGAATCCATTATGGACTAGCTGGATACAGAGGAGTGGTGGGAGACACCAGCCGGGGAACCCCAGGGGAACAAGGCCGGGGGATTGGTGGTGGGATGACAAGGAGTGGCCAGAGGGAGAAGAGGAAGCAGACTAGGAGGAGGAGGCGTCAGCTACAGAAAAAGGGGACAGGCTTTGGTGAACAGGGAGAAGTTGTGGCAGAGAGCAGTTCAGACTCTGAGGCTGAAGTGGAAGCTGGAGGGGAGGATGGCCAAGAGGCAGAGTGGAGACAGGCTGCTGAAGAATCCAAGGAGTCTCCCCTCCTGCTGCCACCAGCTCCTCTCACCCCTGGTCTCCTAGAACTCACAGAGAAATAAAATGGACAGAGCAGAGGGTGGTTGGGTGCAGACACAGCCTGAGATTGTGTGGGGAAGACCCTGGAGAGAAGGAGTGGGCACTGGGAAGAACTTCAGTCCTTGCAACTGCTTCATTAAGGCAAGACCTCCTAGAAAGAGTTGCTAAGACCACTGGGCCTGAGCTGCAGGTGTTTTCTTGAATAAAGAATTAACTTCACTGGCCTTGGGTAAGTTATTGCTTTGTTGGTGACCTATGCCGGACTCCAACCCTGAGAGAATCTGTATATTTTGCTTTCTGTCTCATTTCAGCTTATTGTTCACCACTCTGATAGCTTTGGCTGTGAGGCGCTTTATAGACCTGTGAAATAAATGACGAATGAAATAAACTAGTATAATGAAACGAATGTAAGCTTGCAGTGTAGACACAGAGAGGTAGATATACTGACACCTCCTGGCAAGTTTTGCTTGCTGAAGCGGTTGGTGCCTCTCAGCTAGTCTGCAGTCTGACTGAAACCCCCACAGAGTGCATTTTTCATCTTGCATTCTCTGAATGAGCTTTTGAAAATGTGCGGAACTTTTACTTCAGTTGGTTTTAGATGTGCAGCAGTATGCTAAGTAATCTTTTTTACACCACATGGGATCTGGTGGTGTAGAAGGCTGGGTTTGTCTGTCACCAAATGCCTGTGTTCTTGTACAAGGTTGGAACTGTAGCATAACATACCCTCTTTGTGAAGCACAAAATATAGGCTGAAATATTTAAGCACAAGTTGTTCACGTAATGCTAAGTGTTCCACATAGTCATGGGTGGATACTCAAGTATATTACTTCATGTAAACTAAAGAGTTGTTCACACATGGCAGTCAATGAGTATACATTCAGTGTAGCTGTGTACACAAAGAGTTAACTGTACACTCATGCAATTATTCACATGCAGAAGAGTGTACAGTCTGTGTACCTGTGTTCCTAATAGTTGAGTTGTACAAATCAACGGTTGAGTTGTACAAATCAACTCCTTCACACAAACGCTTCTCCCTTCATAGCAGAGACAGCTTGTAGGTGTGTTCAGTGTAACATGTGAACCAACCTTAACAGAGCAATCCAAAATAGGGGGAGGGAGAACTTAGAAAAAGTGAATGTATCACCTTGTCCTACTGTATACCTTGCATGGTGGGCACAGGGGCAAGGCTTGGCCTTGATGGTCCCAGCAGCCTCTCCCCGGAAGCAAATATGGTTTGGCCCTGAGAACTAAGAATGAACCAGATGCGATCTGTTTTTTAGAATCTCAGCTTGCAAAGGGAAGTCATATTAAATTGTGGGAGGTTGGGAAGCATCCAAATGGAGACAAATGCAACCCCTGGAGATGAAATTGTGGGAATTACTTGCAGGGGAACACATTTTTATCCTTTTGCTAAAACGAGCGCTGCGGAATTGGGCTTCCGTTTCATCTTCTATGCATCTCAGGTGAAAAGCATTCTTTTGCCACGCTCTGTTCGTACCCATTAATCACACCTATTCTTCAGGTAAAAGGGGGGGGGGAGAGAAATTACTCAGGCAAAACAGAAGCACCTGCATAAACAACAACAAGGTGACAGCATCTCATCTGGCAACCTATTTCTGGAACCGGGAGGGAAATGGTTCCGTTTGGTAAAGCATTTGTTTCAGAACTTTCCACAAAATAATAATAATAATAATAAAAATCAGAGCCTCAGCAATCTGGGTGCGTTGCTGAGCACATGGCCTGCTAACAACCCAATCTGTGCCGCAGTGTTTTATGTTCAGAATGGCAATGCAACGGCGGCTTGATTAATTAAACAAACCCAAAAAGATAGGATCGGGAAAGAATAGCATGGTAATAACTCCATAGTAATAAACAACGGCTGGGCGAGGAATATTAATTGCCGGGGCGGGTTTTGCATTTCTTAGGCACTAATAATGCACTGAGCACAGAAACCGTACTGTGGCCCACGCTCAGAGTGACAGCTCTGGAGTAATTACATAGAAATTGACAACCTATTCTGCAGCGTATCAGTTTTCTCGGCAGCGCTGGCATGTCATGAATCATGCCGTGTCACCTTTAGGCATATATGCAAAAGGTGTATCATTTATTTCTACAATTGATCATTAAAAATGAAAGCTGAAGAAGGTGAGCAATTTCTAACACAGCCCCCTGGAAGTGGTATTGAAACAGAGCAGCATAGCAGTTATTTGTTACCTGAAGAAAGGATACACACACACACACACACACACACACACACACCATTGGATTTTCACCATTTGTTCTTAAAGTGTTAATTCAATGCCAGTTTTGACTGCACCCTTTACAGCTTGAAAGAAATAGGTGGTTCATCCCTTAAGATGTTTGAGAGTCATGCCTCCCCTCTGCCATATAGACTATGTAACGTGTGAACTTTAGTTCCCATTTACAGAGTATGTGGAAGACAGCCTGGGGTCATTTGACCCCTTAGTTCACTTTTCCCTCCTATAAAAACTACACAAGACACTCTCGTTTAAAGTACAAATAGCCTTTACTTAGTGTACTTGCAGTTGCAGATCAATTATGTATACGATGCAGGTGGATGTTTCTTTTAGTTGCTAAAACATCTTACATAGATTAAACTGTTCCGAACTAACAAACATTTACAGACGGACCGATGCTCTGACTCGGAGGCAGACAGCTGCACAACACAACATACCTGCTGCTCCGACTGTTAAGACTCGCAAGACTGTTAATAACAGGGTTCTACAGCTCTTTCTCGGGATGCGGGTGGCCCTGTGGGTTAAACCACAGAGCCTAGGGCTTGTCGATCAGAAGATCGGCAGTTTGAATCCCCGCAACGGGGTGAGCTCCCATTGCTCAGTCCCTGCTCCTGCCAACCTAGCAGTTTGAAAGCATGTCAAAGTGCAAGTAGATAAATAGGCACCGCTCCGGCGGGAAGGTAAATGGTGTTTCTGTGTGCTGTTCTGATTTCGCCAGAAGTGGCTTAGTCATGCTGGCCACATGACCCGGAAGCTGTACGCCAGCTCCCTCAGCCAATAAAGCGAGAGAGTGCCGCAACCCCAGAGTCGTCCGCGACTGGACCTAATGGTCAGGGGTCCCTTTACCTTTTTACAGTTCTTTCAGACATTAACCCTTTCCATGTGCATCTTGGATGCTAACAGTGGCCAATATAGGGTCAGAGAACAGGGTGCTCCCTGATCCTAAACTATTGCGGACAGGAGGGCTGGAGAGTTCAGTTATGCTGGGTGCTGTTATGCTGTCACCAGTGCATTCTCTTCAGGGAACATGCTGGTGAGATGGACCCTACAGAAGCTGCTGGATTTTAGTCTCACCCCATCCCACTGCCTAACTTCCCTGCCTTTTGACAGCTCCAGGTGGGCTGACCTGGGCTGATTCAGGGATGTCTGCCAACATCAGGATTCGCCTAGATTGGGCTGGTTTGTTTTAGGGTTCAGCCAGATCTGATGCACAGTCCTAGTATTCTATCCTGAAATACACATTTTTGTTTTCAGCACATTGTATGTAAGACACACATTCTCATATAGCTAATGGTACATTTACAAAATTTGAGAACTATAACACAACACTCAAAGATGTGCAGATACCAAAGGATCAGCATTTTAACCTGAGTTTGAACCCGGTCTTGTCACTTAAAAAAAAAAAATGGACCAAATGAAATCCTCAAGCATCTGCAGTTCTGCGGTTTCTGAAATCAGCAACTGCCAGAATGTGGTTGTGCTCAAAGCCAGATTTGAATTATTTTCCTCTCTGTGAACGGAATGCAGGCCAAGAATATATTATTGTACTAGGGAGTCCGTGTGGTCAGAAACTGTGTGGCAGGGCCACTGCATCATCACAGCACCTAACTTCCCCTATTTCCCCACTCTGCCTTTGTTTTACAGTTAGAGAAATCTGAACATCTGTTTCCCCAGCAACCAGCTGGAGAATGAGCAATTAGAAATGTAAACCAGAGACCCCGGATTGTTTCTAAATGGAATGTTTGCTTAAAGGGGGTTTCCCCCTGCAGCTGCTGAATGACTCCAGACATTTTGCCCTCCCTCCTCTTCCGTACAGAGGAGTGGCATGCAATGCTCCCTTGCAAATCGAAAAAAAACACAAAAGGGTGATGGAAATTAAATTAAATCCCTTGTGCGCAGTCACATACCCAATTGCAAGACAGAACTCAAAAGTACCTGTAAAGCTTAAAAAAATAACACACTTCTCTGGTGCTTACTTCTGTGCTATTGTGCTACGAAAGGTTATTCCATTACCTGAGGAGACACTTTCATGGGCAGACCATAAATTACGGTAATGCATGACAGCTTGCTTTAGGATATATAACATCTACAGTAAACAAACTATCTAGAATGATGACAACATTTCCCCTCGCCTCAAGTGTAAAGGCAATTCTAGGAAGGGTGCATGAATCGAAAGGAGTGGTGATTCCAGAAACGACTGTTAAGCACTTTATTTATTTATTTATTTATTTATGGTGCTGTATTTGTGGGCCACTCTTCATACAAATGTATCCCGGAGTGTTGAAACGGAGTACAATAAAAAGCAATTATATGAACCAGGGAGCAATCCTACCTTTGCTGACTGAACAGGCTTTAGCATGCATTGCTCCACAAGTGAAGATGGGGGGGCCTAAAATACAAGAACGTAGGTATCAGACTTCCCTGAGAAGGAACTGCTCCCCCACCACCACTGCCAGAGAGAATTTGTCTGAGAATCCAGTGCAGAGTTCTTCTTAGCCCTTCTCACCATCAAAATGTTTATTCCACCCCCCATACAAATCTGTACCCATTAAAAACAAAACAAAAAAACCAAAGCTCACCTTTCAAGCACCTTGAAACTTTATGGAATTAAATATCTGTTTGGTTCTTTTAAAAAAATGGAATAATTTGTTTTTAACTTTAAAATGGTGGGAGGGCATTTCGTGACATTGAAAGAGCTAACTATACACTATTGTTGCCGTCTCTAAATACTTGATCCTGAGGAGAAGCCTAGAAGTGGCCGACTAACTTTACCCCAGGGGAGAGAAACATCAGACCAAAAGGCATCTGTGGCCCTCCGAGCCACTCTGTTTCAGCCTCAGAATTATTCCCAGGCCATACCCCTCTCCTCGGACCACACCTTTGTCCATTCCTGCTTTGCAGCCCAAACATTTTTGTCTGGCTGGAATATGACCTTGAACTCTGATTAGCATCTTGCTTGCCAGGGAGGAAGAAAGAGACAACTCTGTGTGTAGAAACTACGCTACTGTACAAAGTAAAATTTGCATTAGATGCCCTGCCCACTTGGGAATTTGGCCCCACCCACCATTGCCATGTGGCCCTTGGAAGGTTCTTCCTTACTCTGTACTCCAGAAGGGATGGTGTACACTGCAAAATGGCAGGGGCTTTGGGAACTTAAATAGCCCCATAAGCCACATCAGTGCATGTGTGTGTGATGTCCCACTGTGACCCATCTCAAAGCTAGGGGGGCCTACAAAAGCCACTTCCACCCAGTCTTACCATGTCTATGGTTGGGGTGGCCACAGGATCAGCCCTGATCAAGCGGCCATTTGATTCACACATGGTTTACCCCGTAGGGTGGGATCACCCCATGCAGAATGTCTCCCACGCTGCCAGGCATTTGCACCAATGACACCCCAGCGTGTCCAACGTCTGAGCAAATATGCATCGGTTTGGCATGTAGCTCTTCCTTTGTTCTACTCCTTCATTGCCTTTGCAGATTGATTGGGAGAAAGTGGTTGGTATTGAAAAACGCTTAAGACCCTGGAAGCAAGAGCTGGTGATAAGTGGTTGGGAAGTATTGAGACTGGCGGAACTCAGGCAAGACAGAGTCCGCTTCACGGGTTTGATGTCAATTATTATTTCTTACGGAGCTCTCAGTCAGTGACAGAATACAAATGGAAACCTATAGGTAATGCCAAAAGCACTCTGAGGACAACGCTCTGACTCCGGTGTCAGTCAACCAGGCTTCAGAAATATAATGCCTTTGGCACCTTCTTTGGCAGGAAACTTCAGACTTACCCGATATGATGAAGAACTTTGGGTTTGGGAGGAGATGACACCTGCTCAGTGGCAGAACAGCAGTCTGAGCTCATCATTCATAAACGTCTTAAAGAAGAGAGATTATGTGTCTTTGTCACAACGCAGAAACAGGAAAAGTAAGATCTAGATTGCTTTTCTATCACCTTTGACTCTACCGCCGCCTGAATGAAGACACAAGACAGTAATAGTGTAAAAGGACAACAGCTTTATTATAGTTAGCAAATTTTCCTACCTCTCTCATAATACGAGAACCCGGGGTCCTTTCGGTCACATCTACACTATATATTTAAAGCACTCTTACCTCATTTCAAAAGTCATGGCACCCACCCCAAAATCCCAGGAACTGTCATTTGTTGCACTGGAAAAATGGTAGTTCTGTAAAGGCTACATCCACACCATATATTTAAAGCACTATGATACCACTTTAAACAGCCATGTTCCTCCCCAAAGAATTCTGGGAAGTGTGGTTTGTTAAGGAGGTTGAGAGTTCCTTAATTGCCAGAGTTCCCTGTGAAGAGGGATTGGTTGTTAAACCATTCTGGAAACTGTAGCTTTGGAGGGGAATAGAGTTCTCCTAATAACTCTCAGCACCCTTAACAAACTACAGTTCTCAGGATTCCTTGCGGGGAAGCCGCTACTGTTTAAAACTGTGTCGTAGTGCTTTAAATGTATGGCTCTACAGTTCCTGGAATTCTTTGGGTGAAGTTATGGCTGTTGAATGGCTTAAAATACATGGTGTGGATGTGGCTGAAGAATGAAGTTGGGGAGATTTAGGACAGACAAGAGGAAGTATAGTTGACTCCTGAAATTCACTGAGGAAAGGTGCGGTGACGGCCACAAAGTTAAAAGGCTTTTAAAATGGATTAGAAAAATTCATCGTGGATAAGGTGATAGATCCATAGCTACTGTGAAGCTATGTGTGGTAGGTCTCTGAATATCGGTTGTTGGGGGATCTGAGTGGGAGAACACTTTGGCTTGTAGGCTTCCCAGAGGCATCAAGTTAGCCACTGTAGGTTTCAGGATGCTAGGCTTGAATACTGAGCCTTTGGTTTGATCCAGCAGGGGTCCTCTTATGTTACTATATAGACAGGAAAGTACAGTCGTTGTCAAAAGAAATCGGCTCCCGAACATCACAAACCTGGAAGTGAGTGTTCTGGTTTGTGAACCTTTTTTGGAAGCCGAACATCTGACGTGGCTTCCGATTGGCTGCAGGAAGCTCCTGCAGCCAATCGGAAGCCGAGCCTTGGTTTTCAAACCATTTCAGGAGTCGAATGGACTCCTGGAATAGATTAAATTCGAGAATCAAGGTACGACTGTAGGTAGGTATGTGTTGATACATAAATAAGAGCTACTGTATATTGAAACGTAGTAGATTCAGGGTGCAAAAAATGTGCAGTTCCCATTCAGTCATTCATTTTTAGGGTTACCGCACATTCCTATTCATGTCTATCCAGAAGTAAATCCTATTGGATTCAGTGGGTATGTGAAGTTAGGATTGCATACTTAATCAAATAAACAGAGAACAAACAGTGCTACAATTTATAGTAACATCCAGCATAATCTGCTTTGATGACTCTTTTTATGGTAGCAAATGATGGGATAACTGGCATGGCGTCGGCAAATCTATCTTCCAAAATGCACATCTTAAAAGGGTGAGGGATAAGTATAATTGGGCTACGGCGAATTGTTCATCAGTAACAACCCATGCTAATGAGACATTTCCACCAGGCAGCTGGTTATTATGAGATGATTGGTGCATCTATGTAATGCTCGTGCTGACACATCTGTAACAAAAAAAAACCCCACATCAGGTTTCCAAAAAAGCTTGACTGTTCTGTTCGTGGACTTTCCCAATTAACTCAGCATCACAATTCATTTCAGTCTTTTAGCAAAAGGATTTGCACGGCTTAAGTTAATTGCTGATAACGCTATTCGTCACAACTTCTTTAACTCACCGTGTGCAATGTCTAAAGACTTTTTAGAAAGAAAGAAAGAAAAAAGAAAGAAAGAAAGAAAAGAAAAGAAAAGAAAAGAAAAATAAATTATAGTGCTTTGAAAAATAGTCACTTTCTTCCCCTTAATCAGAACTGAAAGTAGGTTATGCTATATTTCCTGAGAAGTGTGTGGGAGGGGAGAACCATAAAGACAAAATTCTGAATTTGCTTATTTCAGAGATGCTTACAGGTAGGTCCAATCACTGAAGTGGACAATGACAGCCATATGTTATTATATATAGTTATGGTGACCACTTAGCTACTCTACCAATTAGTCAGTTGGCCAGCCAGCCTGGCTCCTTCCCTTGGACCTGGTGCAAGAATCTTCCCTTTCCCCCTCCCCTCCTTCTTGTGCTTCCCAGGAGCAGTGGCAAGTCAGCACCTCTCTCATAATAATAAAAATAATTTTTATTATTTATATGCCACCCATCAGGCTGGGTTTCCCCAACCACTTTTCTCTCCGCTTCCCTCAACATGAAGCCATTTCCGGTTAGCGTGCCTCAACAAAGATGAGAATTCGGGACTCAGCGTGACGAAGTGAGAAGCCACGATGGCTTAAGGATTTTCGTGACAGCTCTAGCATTTTTAGGGCAGCTGGAGACTATGGGTTTCCATAATGCAATTTCTACACCACAGTGGGTGGTTGTGTGAGGACAGAGGGACCATACATTACATAAGATGTGTTTGGAAGGTAATTCCAGGGGGCCACAAAAGGAGAGCAGAGTGGATTTACAGTTCATCTCCTGTCCCCTTCGTTGCATCTCCACTGTAGTTCATTCCATATTCCTGACATTTGCAGTGTGAAAGGAATTTTAGAAAACAAGACAGAAGTGCTAACCCTATCATCAGTTAAAGTAATGAAATTAATGCTGTGTACAAATGCAGCCCTCGTCTGCTCACTGCGGTGTGTCATGGATGGACAACGTGCCTTTCATTATTAACATGTAGGTGG
Source organism: Lacerta agilis (assembly GCF_009819535.1). NCBI lineage: Eukaryota > Metazoa > Chordata > Lepidosauria > Squamata > Lacertidae > Lacerta > Lacerta agilis. The sequence goes on along the minus strand of NC_046321.1, from coordinate 19,160,827 downwards.
AATTTTAAAACATTCTGGTTCACCTTGGCATTGGATGGCTGAAATATACTGTTCCTGGCAACCTTGAAATGTTTTAACTGAGAGGATATTTGATTGTTTTCTAAATTGCTCTATTGAGCCCCAATTTGCTGCTTTGGGAGAAAGACCAGGATAGAAATTTAAGAAAGAAAGAAACAGATAAAGAATATGTTACCGATCTTCTCAAATTGATTGAGGGAGCCTGACATGATGTCATGTGATGTCGTGACGTCACACTCACAATGTCACACAATGTCCTGAGGTTGCGAGAAGCCAGGAGGTAGAGCCGTACACCATCTGAACACAGAGGGGGCCTGTTCACCTCAAAAATAATGTGGGGGGGGACTGCTTCAGTCCCTAGGAGCTGATGTGTATGTCCATGAGGATATAGGAGAGGGAGAGAAGGTTGACTCTGCTGAACTGGCTCCTCTCCAGAGGTGGCTGGTGGAGCAGTGTTGCTCAACTGGCTTCTCAATGTGGAGTCCACTACATGTAACCGAGAGGGGAAGGGGAAGATGGCAGGGAAGTGTGCAGGCAGGGGCGTAGCAAGGGGGGGCGTATGGGGCGGTTTGACCCAAGTTCCATAATGGAGGGGGTGACAAATTATCAAGGAACAATTACTGCCCTACTAGGGCGGTTCATAAAAAAAACCTTTAAAAAAAAATCCTGCTCCAAAGGCCTTATCTTACTATACTAGGGATCATATAGCTATATATGAAATTTCATGCATATCGGTTAATATCTTGACCCTCCTCCACCAAAATAGCTGTTCACTTGGCTGTTTTCGTATGTCGTGAAGGCTGAAATTTCAGTTCAGTGGAGCACTTACTGTTCCCAACCCTAACCCTGTGGAAAGCCATCTAATTAGACTTTAATTTGATATTGAGATGTTTTTAGGAGGTAATTTAATTATTGTTTGATTTTATACCAGTTATGTATCTGAATTTAGCCACCCTGAGCCCGACTTCGGCCGGGGAGGGCGTGATATACATAAAAGTTTATTATTATTATTACTTGTTATTATTCCTTTGTAAGAAAATATGAAATAATGTAAAACCATTTTTGCGGGGGGGATCAATGGGGGGTGACAAGAAATTTTCCACACCGGGTACCACCTGACCTTCCTACGCCTCTGTGTGCAGGTGTGAAAGCAGAGCTTTCCTGCTGCTGTGCCCACACCACACTGACTTCTCTGCCACATCTCCCTTTTTTCTCTTAGTTACCAGCAGCAACCTCTGCTTTAGGAAACCAGGTAAGTCACACAGACCCATTCTACTCCACGGTAGACTCGTAATCTGGGGAACCGGGTTTGCGTCTCCACTCCTCCACATGCAGCTGCTGGGTGACCTTGGGCTAGTCACACTTCTCTGAAGTCTCTCAGCCTCACTCACCTCACAGAGTGTTTGTTGTGGGGGAGGAAGGGAAAGGAGATTGTTAGCCGCTTTGAGACTCCTTCGGGTAGTGAAAAGCGGGATATCAAATCTAAACTCTTCTTCTTCTTCTTCTTCTTGGTTGTCACCTGCAGTAGCCATTTCACAAAACTATAGAGGAGGGGAAAGACTTCAGGGCCTTCCCATCCAGTCCACTGAAATGCCAGTAACTGCCCTTGGACTCTTTCCACTTTCAGTTGGTCATCACAAGAACTCTGCAGCAAAGAAATTGTGCCTGAGTTTGGCTCCCTGCACCCCCTCCTTCCCACTCCCTTTTCCTTTTGTGCTGTGTCACTTAAATTGTGCACCACTCTGGGAGCCATTTCTAGCTGAAGGGTGGAATCAAAATATCTTAGATAAGCACCAACGTGAATTTGCAACCTCTCCATCTCAATGATGCCGTTGTACGTCGTTGCAGTTGCACTCACTCTGCCACATGGGACGCTTCCCTTGCCATCCTTCTGAGTGCTTTATTCTTATTTGGGGATTAGTGTGTACGTGGAAAGCTGACATGTGCAAAATAACCCTCTAGTGTAGAGAGAAATCAGCCATTTAAATCAGTCTCAATGTTAACAAGACGATCCATTTCATCCCCCAATAGAAGCTAATGAATCATTGTAAAGTTATTGTGGTGGAAAGACACTGGCTGCTGGCAATTAGACGGGTGAGAAATGTTATTCTCACAAGTGGGTACTTTAAAGTAATTATTTACCACTTTGTGTGATTTTTTGGTTGTTGGTTTTTTTCTGTTTTAAAGAAAATATCCGAGCATAACTAAGCTTTGATTACCTGTCATCTAAACATGCACAGTCTCGCAGGGATATTTATGAAGATGTTATCAGTGGATTTGCTGCTCAGAAGAAATTTGAAGCAGACTCCTAAACAAAGTATGGAGCTGGCCTACTTAACGTGGCAGTTTTAAGGTGAATGTTTTGTATGTAACCACCCTAAACTGACATTTTAGGCACCTTGGCCATGACACCTGGCCTTTTCTATGCTTGATGCAAATCACCAGAGCTACCATAATTCCTACAGCTACAAAAGGCCCTTAGTTACCAACAGCAGTGGAGAAAGACCAAAGCTATCCATCCATTCGCCATCACTTGACGCTGCTGAAGAAGACCATTAATTGTCAGCAGCAAGAGCTGCCAGACCTAGATCACCCCCACTTTGCCATCATTGCTCTTGTGACTAAAATATCTCTCTAAGAAATGGACCAAGCCAAGCTCTCCATCTTCCCATCAATAATTATTTCTGTAGCCAGTGTTGTTGTTGTTGTTGTTGTTGTTGTTGTTGTTGTTGTTTTAGGGGGGAAAGTGTCGGTACTCACCATGATGCTGCTACAGCAAGTGCCACATTTTTAACATTTGGGGGAAATGGGTGCCAGTACTACGTACCATTGAGTACCCCCAGAAAAAAATGCACTGTCTGTAGCTAACTTTCACAGAATCACAGAATTGTATAGTTGGAAGGAGTCCAAAGGATCATCTATAGTCCAACACTCGCAATGCAGGAATCTTTTTGCCCAATGTGGGGCTCAAACCCATGACCCCGAGATTAAGAGTCTTATGCTTTACCAACAGAGCTATTCCAGGTCACCTGAACTTGTCAATCTCTTCTGCAGCTATGGAAGTCAGGCTCTCATTTCTTCAATGTGTGGGAGAGGGTACAACAAAGATTGCCTATTGGTCCAGTTGCCTGGACCCCAATATCTTCTGAAAGAGGCCTCCCCCACTATGAACCTACCTGAACCTTTACATCATCTCCTGAGGCCCTTCTCCATCACCCCTGCTCTGAAGGCAGCTTGGTGGGTGATGACAATGGAGAGGGCCTTTTTGCTGTGTGCTTGAAACCTCCCCGTCCCCATTTTTTGTCTTATTTGATAGCCAACCAGCTTCCACTCAAAGCAGACCCGCTGAAATTAATGGACCCAAAATTAGTTGCAGCCAGTAATTTCAATGGGTCTACTCTGAGCACAACTGGCATTGGGTACAATCCATTCTGGAAGCCCATTTGGCTTCCGAAAGATTCGAAAACCAAGACGCGGCATCCCATTGGTTGCAAGAGCTTCTTGCACTCAGCGGAAGCCATGTTGCACGTTCGGGTTCCAAAAAAATGTTCAAAAAAGGAAGCATTTACTTCTGGGTTTTCGGCATTCGAGAACTGAAACGTATGACAATGGACGCATTCAGGAACTGAGATTCCACAGTACAACATATCGCTTGAGAGATTCAGAAAATATTGAAATGCTTTATATATGCTTTTAAATACATAAAATGAATTCCAATCATTCTGGACCTTAGGCCTGCCAGGAGCTGGAGTTTAGCAATATGTGAAAGACCACGTTTCCCTCCCTGATTTCATGGCATGTGCTAGCACACCAAAATGTAAGGATCTAGTCCATCTGAGGCAGTAATGCTTCTGAATACCAGATAAAGGAAACCACCTGAGTGGGGAGAGCTCTTGTGCTCAGGTCTTGCTTGAGGGTTTCCCACAGGCATCTGGTTGGCAGCTGTGAGAACAGAATGCTGGACAAGATGGGCCATTGGTTTGATCCAACAGGCTCTTCTTATGTAAGAACATGCCTGTTGTCTAAGAAGGCAGTGTTTGCTGCGAATCTAGCATTTAGCAATTCAGGCTCCATTAACAGCTTGGAAATTAATTCAGCAGCATGTAAACATGATTTCACGCAGTGTCTAAATAGCTGGCTTCCTACTGTGCGTAAAAACGAATATATCTCGATTTGGAAACTGTCTGGGTTCATGAAAAAGCTTGTGCTGCTGTTCTTTGTAACATCTTTATGCAAAAAAACAAACAAACATAAAACCCTCCACTTCTAAATTAAACAAGGCATGCTTCTATGAAAGAGCAGCTTAGTGACAGGAAACTCTTTAAGCTTTCTCCAAGAAGGCGGTGTTCTGTTCACAGGTTCCGATTTATTTCTATTTATTTATTCCATTTCTAAAAATTGATTTTTGTAATGTCTCCTGTTACCAAGCACTGGTTTTAGTCATTTTGATGTCCCAGGGGAAATTAAGAAACAGTAACGTCACTAAATTTGCAGTAGGCCAGGGAATAAGCTCATATCTCCTCTACAGACTCCTCTTATCCATTCTAAATATACCCAACTCCTTCAACCACTCCCAATAAGCTTGGTTTTCAGACCCTTGATCATCTTGGTCACCCTCCTCTGCACACATTCCAGCTTGTCAATATCCTTCTTAAATTGTGGCACCCAGAACTGGACACAAGGAATCCAAATGTGTTCTGACCAATGCAGAGTAGAGTGGTACTATGACTTTCCTTGATCTGGACACTATTTCTGTTGATGCAGCCTAGCATAGTGTTTCCTTTTTTCTTTTTCTTTCCTTTTTCTTTTTTGCATCACTCTATTGACTCATGTTAAGCTTGTGGTCTACTGAGACCCCTTGATCCTTTTCATGTAGTACTCTCAAGCCAGATATCCCCCATCTGAGAGCCAGTGTGGTGTAGTGGTTGAGAGTGGTTGACTCGGAATCTGGTGAACCAGGTTCACATCCCCTCTCCTCCACATGCAGCTGCTGGGTGACCTTGGGCTAGTCACACTTCTCTGAAGTCTCTCAGCCTCACTCACCTCACAGAGTGTTTGTTGTGGGGGAGGAAGGGAAAGGAGAATGTTAGCCGCTTTGAGACACCTTTGGGTAGTGATAAAGTGGAATATCAAATCCAAAACTCCTCCATTTTATATTTATGCAGCTGGTTCTTCCTGTGTATGTGTAAAACTTTACATTTGTTCCTATCGAAATTTGTTTTGTTACTTTTGGCCTAGTGCTGCATTCTGTTAAGGTCATCTTGAATCCTGATTCTGTCTTCTGTGATTCTGTCTTGTTGGATCTCTTGTCAGTGGGTGCATTCACACACTTGTGTTTCCATGATTATAAAGCTCGCACTTCCATCCCGGTTTTGTTTTGTTTTTAACATTTTTACATTCCTATCCCACTGCTATACCTGTTGCATTATGGAACTGTGCTTTTTTGGCCAATATACAAGCAAGTCACACTAAATTTATTTCACCCCAATGGCTGTGGTATTGCATAACAACAAGCACTGCTGGACGACATTGTTACTCCCCAGTGCCTTCTGCTCGTGCCTGATTCATGAAAACAGCAGGAAAGAAATTTGTGCTTCTATACCACCCCAAATTTTGTCACTTTGCTCCTACAATTTTCTGGGTTAATGGGGTTGCAAATGGATTGTTTCTGGAACCAATTAACACAGAAATGAGCACTTCCACTGGATTTTGCTAGATTTCCAGAAGTGACTTGGAAAGCTCAAATATAATATAGAAATTAAACCGGGGAATGGAATAAACAGCTGTGTTAATGTATCTAATGCCCTTTTTGAAATGAGGTCCCAGAACTGGTCCAGCTCTGGCCAGACCAGGGTGGAATTATTACTTCTCACGACATGGACATTACCTTGTTTGCAGGATAGATTTTTATGTAAGATGAGGATCTTTGTTGCTACCAATGCCTGTTTCTTTAATGCTATCTGTCAACAAAAATGGAAGTTTCTTGGAATTGTATTGCATATTTATTGCTATTGCTATATTATTTAATGCACAACAGTGCCAAGAAAACATTAGCATTTGCCCAAAGGGTCCCAGCATAATCTGTATTTGTGACAAGTCAATGTCATTAAAAATAAATCAAATAAAAAAAACAATTTCTGTTACTTCTGCTGTGGATCACTGAATGGCCTTTGAAAAGTGTAGCATACCTTTTCGTTCCTCTTCCATGGTAATGGGGTGAAAGCAGCATTCCATGAAATTGTCCTCGTCAGGACAATGCCTAATTGGCGCTAACTGCATTAATGTCTTGAGAAAGTCAATTAGATGGTTGTTTACGTGGGTTATGAGTGATTTAAGCATGAGCTGCCCCCAGCACCTGTTCACTTTCATTTTACTTTTTTGTTGTCTGCCGATACGCAGTTGCACTCTGATATGCATAGTATAGCACACACAGTGCTACAGCAGAGATAATTCAGCTTGTACCTTAAAGGTTAATTATGTTAAAAGTAAGTCAGCTAACCAAGTGGGGAGTTGGCCAAGGCTTTGCCTAGCAAGCACAGAGTGGCATAATGTTTGCTGAGATAGCACATGCTGTGTTTGGCTGTGAAGTTCTGCAGGAGTTTTCCCTTTGTATGTTTAGTTGAATGTCTCCCTGCTATCTACATGACCTGAATATCAGAAAGGCAAAAGCCCTCTGTTTATTTGTCCTCAGATTATACACTGTCTTTGTTCAGTTTCCTCAGTAGAGAGCTATCAGGATTTCTTTTCTCTCCGTCTGCGTAAGTCACTATGCTCACATACGGCTCTGTCTTCCAAGGTCCTGAAATCACTCCCCACCCCTCAGAATCTGCTGCCTGAGGTGCATGTTTCATCACAGGGATTTTCCTGGGGTGAGTGGAAAATAAAACCCTGAAAGGAGGGAGCAGGCAAGTTTCTCTCACACACAAAATGAGAAAATAGTGCCTGTACATGTTGCCTCATCTCTCAGGGTACCTCGGGTTACGAACTTAATTCGTTCCGGAGGTCCATTCTTAACCTGAGGCGTGCTTTCGCTCATGGGGCCTCCCTCTGCTGCCGCGCCGCCAGCGTGTGATTTCCGTTTGCAACCCAGAGCAACTACTTCCGGGTTAGCAGAGTTCGTAACCCGAAGTGTTTGTAATCCGAAGTGTTTGTAACCCGAGGTACCACTGTATGTGGTAGAAATGCACATTTGAAAACACACACACAAATGAAAGCTGGGAATCTGTGGATTATGGTTCATTTGAGGGGCAACTGACTCCCACCCCATGGACGCCTGCGCACTTCACTTTGCCTAAGGGTAGGGTCGGCCCTGCAAACCTGCCTCAGGAAGAATTCATCTCTGAGAAGACAGAGAAACCAGTAGGAGAACACTTCAATCTCCCAGGGCATTCTATACAAGATCTCAAAGTAGCTATCTTATTACAAAAGAATTTCAGAAATAGACTGGAAAGAGAAGTTGTTGAATTGCAACTTATTACCAAACTTAAAACCATGGAGAGACCTGGTCTGAATAGAGACATTGGATTCTTATCTCATTATACATGATAAAGCTATTTTTAGCCATCTCGCCCCTTGCTTTTTCCTGTAAGACCAATTGCAGTCATTAACGGTCATCAACAGGTTTACCACACCTATCAGCCAATCACCCATCCCACCACCTTTCTGAGTAATACCCCTCCCCACCCTCTCACTATATATAAGGGTCTGGTGACTTCTGTTTCAGTGTATCTGAAGAAGTGTGCATGCACACTAAAGCTCATACCAAGAACAAACTTAGTTGGTCTCCAAGGTGCTACTGGAAGGAATTTTTTTAATTTTGTTTCAACTATGGCAGACCAACACGGCTACCTACCTGTAGCTTAATTCTACTAAATCCTAAGGTCCTCTGGTCATACAGTACAACCCTGCCAATGCCAAAGAGAAGGTCCTTCAAACACTGTATCGAGATTACAGCTCCTTGGGTCTACACAAACAAAAAGCACCATCTTGGCAAAAGGAATTCCCCCAAGCCACAGCGTGCGAATGTGGAGGATGAGTGACTTCCTCTGCTCCCAAGAAGTCCATGAAGGAATCTCGTCTACAAAATGGGCCTCTCATGCACACGTTACTGGTCCATTAGCATTCTCAGAGTGTAAAAAGAGGGAGACCATTCTCAGAGTGCCTTCAGCAGCAGTAAAACGACAGAGCCAGTAAAGAAATGTGCTTCTGGTGAAGAAGCGGTTATAGCTTACCAGTACTGATAATATCATCACACTAGAAAAGCCCAGACACAGTAAGATGGTCAGGATTGGAATCAGTTATAAAGTCATATGCTTCAGTTTCCCTGTTTTCTGGTATCACCCGGTAAAAGAATGATTTTGCTGGCCAACAGGGGAAGCCTGTACTTCTGGTGACTTTGGCTGTCAGGATTTATAAATATGTACAAACTTCTATCTTTAAAAAATTGCATTCAATTGTATGCCTTGAATATATTAAGATGTGCCGTTCCACTGCACTGTATGAGAGCAATCAGTTTGCTGCCAAATAACAGGGATTTTTCTGTTTTCATTTAAAGGATTGAACATTATCCCTTTGCTTCTGGTTTTTTTTTTCCAGTGGAAAAAAGATGGATTCAGTGCTGCACACTTTGATCATTTTAAATACACATCAAGCCACTGTGTTTAATCAGACATTTTGCTGGAATGTTGGCTGCTTCTGAGGATTAGTCCACAAGATCAAGTGAAATAAAAAAGGGGGGGAAAGCCCGCCACTTTTTGATAAGATTAATTGTGAAATCTTCCTTAACGATCTGGATTTTGTTTGAAATTGGAACAACTTTTTCCATCTTTTGCAGAGTATGCATGATCACCATATTTTGCAAGTGTGTTCAAAGTGAATAAAGAGTTTGTAGGATAACCACCAAGCCCGTTGCTTGTCCTGTAGGCGGAAAAACGTGACACAATCTGAACCAGAACCAGCTGCCGCATTTGGCTAACATTGTCAAGGGAGCAAAAGTGTTCATACAGGAGGGATGGATTTCAACACATGGTCAGGTAGCTCTTTTCCACCTCTTTCCATTTGAGAAAGTATTTGCTTGGTATGTGAATTGGAATTCCTCTTAAGATATAAACTAGTCTAGGTATTATGTTCCTTTTAAGAGCATTGACTTTCCCCCTCAGGGTAAGGTTCAATGACACGCATCTGTCAATGTCTATTGATACCTCATGATATATTTTGTTGATGTTTGATGATACTAATTTAGATAACACACCCTTCGTGTTATTAATATCCCTAGATATTTTATGTTGTCTTTGCAAATATGAAATTTTGTTGTTGTTCAGTCGTTCAGTCGTGTCCGACTCTTCGTGACCCCATGGACCAGAGCACGCCAGGCACGCCTATCCTTCACCGCCTCCCGCAGTTTGGCCAAACTCATGTTAGTAGCTTCGAGAATACTGTCCAACCATCTCATCCTTTGTCGTCCCCTTCTCCTTGTGCCCTCCATCTTTCCCAACATCAGGGTCTTTTCCAGGGAGTCTTCTCTTCTCATGAGGTGGCCAAAGTACTGGAGCCTCAACTTCAGGATCTGTCCTTCTAGTGAGCACTCAGGGCCGATTTCCTTGAGAATGGATAGGTTTGATCTTCTTGCAGTCCATGGGACTCTCAAGAGTCTCCTCCAGCACCATAATTCAAAAGCATCAATTCTTCGGCGATCAGCCTTCTTGATGGTCCAGCTCTCACTTCCGTACATTACTACTGGGAAAACCATAGCTTTAACTATACGGACCTTTGTTGGCAAGGTGATGTCTTTGCTTTTTAAGATGCTGTCTAGGTTTGTCATTGCTTTTCTCCCAAGAAGCAGGCGTCTTCTAATTTCGTGACTGCTGTCACCATCTGCAGTGATCATGGAACCCAAGAAAGTGAAATCTCTCACTGCCTCCATTTCTTCCCCTTCTATTTGCCAGGAGGTGATGGGACCAGTGGCCATGATCTTAGTTTTTTTGATGTTGAGCTTGAGACCATATTTTGCGCTTTCCTCTTTCACCCTCATTAAAAGGTTCTTCAATTCCTCCTCACTTTCTGCCATCAAGGTTGTATCATCAGCATATCTGAGGTTGTTGATATTTTTTCCGGCAATCTTAATTCCGGTTTGGGATTCATCCAGCCCAGCCTTTCGCATGATGAATTCTGCATATAAGTTAAATAAGCAGGGAGACAATATACAGCCTTGTCGTACTCCTTTCCCAATTTTGAACCAATCAGTTATTCCATATCCAGTTCTAACTGTAGCTTCTTGTCCCACATACAGATTTCTCAGGAGACGGATGAGGTGATCAGGCACTCCCATTTCTTTAAGAACTTGCCATAGTTTGCTGTGGTCGACACAGTCAAATGCTTTTGCGTAGTCAATGAAGCAGAAGTAGATGTTTTTCTGGAACTCTCTAGCTTTCTCCATAATCCAGCGCATGTTTGCAATTTGGTCTCTGGTTCCTCTGCCCCTTCGAAATCCAGCTTGCACTTCTGGGAGTTCTCGGTCCACGTACTGCTTAAGCCTGCCTTGTAGAATTTTAAGCATAACCTTGCTAGCGTGTGAAATGAGTGCAATTGTGCGGTAGTTAGAGCATTCTTTGGCACTGCCCTTCTTTGGGATTGGGATGTAAACTGATCTTCTCCAATCCTCTGGCCACTGCTGAGTTTTCCAAACTTGTTGGCATATTGAGTGTAGCACCTTAACAGCATCATCTTTTAGGATTTTAAATAGTTCAGCTGGAATATCATCACTTCCACTGGCCTTGTTGTTAGCAAGGCTTTCTAAGGCCCATTTGACTTCACTCTCCAGGATGTCTGGCTCAAGGTCAGCAACCACACTACCTGGGGTGTATGAGACCTCTATATCTTTCTGGTATAGTTCCTCTGTGTATTCTTGCCACCTCTTCTTGATGTCTTCTGCTTCTGTTAGGTCCTTTCTACTTTTGTCCTTAATTGTGGTATGAAATTGGTATTGTTTAAATGGTTGAACAAAAAAGTTATTTCCTATTAATATCAACTCCGATTTGGACCAGTTTATAGTGTGTCCAGAGATATAGTCAAAAAAATCTATATTTTGCATTAATATTGGAACAGTACTGTGAGGTTTTGTGATAAACAAAAGAACATCATCTGCAAAATGCTTAATCATCTGCCTTTCTTAAAGGAATTGCCTTCTCCTAGTAACATTACCATGCTGCCAATCAGGCATGGTTGTGTGACAACATCCTTGTGCATTAACGATAGCTAATGAAAACAATTCAAGATGAGGGAAATGAGTGCAAGCTGAAGTGACTAGGGCCTGGGACACCAGGGTTCAAATCCCCATTGGGTGGTAGTCTCTCAGCCTACCTCACAGGGTTGTTGTGAGGATAAAATGGAGAGGGATGAGAACCTTATATGCCACCTTGAGCTCCTTAGAGGAAAGGTGGGATATAGGAAATGTAATAAACAAACATAAGACTCTCACTGATTGGTGGCTCCAGTCCCCATGAGCCTCTGCTGACATTGCCACACAAATGACTTACTCTTGTTGTTGTTTAGTCGTTTAGTCGTGTCCGACTCTTCATGACCCCAAGGACCAGAGCACGCCAGGCACGCCTGTGTTCCACTGCCTCCTGCAGTTTGGTCAGACTCATGTTGGTAGCTTCGAGAACACTGTCCAACCATCTCATCCTCTGTCATCCCATTCTCCTTGTGCCCTCCATCTTTCTTAACATCAGGGTCTTTTCTAGGGAGTCTTCTCTTCTCATGAGATGGCCAAAGTACTGGAGCCTCAACTTCAGGATCTGTCCTTCTAGTGAGCACTCAGGGCTGATTTCTTTAAGGATGGATAAGTTTGATCTTTTTGCAGTCCATGGGACTCTCAAGAGTCTCCTCCAGCACCATAATTCAAAAGCATCAATTCTTCGGCAATCAGCTTTCTTTATGGTCCAGCTCTCACTTCCATACATCACTACTGGGAAAACCATAGCTTTAACTATACAGACCTTTGTTGGCAAGGTGATGTCTCTGCTTTTTAAGATACTGTCTAGGTTTGTCATCGCTTTTCTCCCAAGAAGCAGGCATCTTTTAATTTCGTATCTGCTGTCACCATCTGCAGTGATCATGGAACCTAAGAAAGTAAAATCTCTCACTGCCTCCATTTCTTCCCCTTCCCCTTCTATTTCTCCTTCTCCTAAGATTTACTCTTAGGATCCACTTTTCTACATGGAATCTTTGTACAAGTTCTGAGCACTTTGGAGAAGTTCTTTTTGGCCTTAGGGGAAAAAAAGCAATAATCACCTTTCCAACTTTCTTCTGCTTGCCTAGATGAAATATAGATCAGAAATATCAGTTTTCCGGGGAAGTTCTCAGTCATACAAATGGAGATCTCTCTTAATGATATTCAGCAATTATCTTAGAAATATAAGAGAGCCTGTGTCAATATGATTCCTCATAAAATTCTTAAATTCTCCTTGAGCAGGGAGATAGTATGGATCTGAAAGCAGAGCAAAAAATAATAAAAATGCTGCCTTTTGAAATTTCGCTTTTGCCCTGTGTTACTTATACATGGCTTCAAATCCCAGAAGAGGACACAAAACAGCAGGTGAAACCAAAATGCTCTGGGAGTCACACAAGGAATAGGATAAGAAAAATGATGACTTCACAAACAGCAGTGACATTGCTGAGCTAATGTAGATGATGGGCACATTATCAAGCTGAGTCAGACTTAATTTGTAATCTTTTCCTAACCACTCAGCGTAAAAGAACTGATGCATATTAAAGGGAAATGATTACATCCTCCCCCTTTAGAAAGTAGACCTGTGTGTAAGGATGGGAATATCAGTTCATTTCTGGTCCTTGTCCGTTTTGCAGATCCGCATTCGTAAGTCTGTCCATTTTGCACGTACTCGTTCATAAATCCATCCCATTTATCAGAATTAATTTTTCAAAAAAAGAGTTACAAATATCCCTGTTTTAGTGTGTATTTAAATAAGTATTTATCACAAGATGCATATCATTTATCATTTAAATACTTATTTTGTTTCAAGGCATACATTTCAAAATGGGTTTTACCCTATAACACACATTTTAAAGAACTTGGGTACTTTTTTGGAGCTGAGAACCCCTGAAGAGCCATTGTAGACTCTCCTGAGCTAGAGGGACCAATGGGTCTGAGTCATAGCACAGTCTCCTATATCCCTATGGGCTTGGAAACATGCTGTACCCTGCAGCATGGATGCACTCCCTGCGGCACACGAGCATACTGCATCCAGGTTGTGGCTTGCTGTTAATCAAGAAGAAAGTCAGCCTGTATCCCCTAAGGAAGTACCATGGGTCAGTCGTAGAACATCTGTTTTGCATGAAGAATGCCCAAGGTTCAATTCCCAGCACCTCCTATCTGAAAGAGAGGAGACTCGCTGCCACTCAGTACAGACAACACCACGCTAGATGGACCAGTGGGCCTGACTCTGCATTAGGCAGCTTCCTGTGTTCCTATGGGCCAAATTAGATGTGACGTTGATGTCATGAATGCAGCTAACATGCACATTTTTTGTTATGTATATCGACATCAATGGGAGTTTCCCTTTCCATGCAAATAAGCACCAACAGAAGGCAGTGTTTGCTACATCCTCCCCCTTCCCGTGTGGTCCTGGAGTGAGCCCCACTCACCTGTCAAAGTGCCCCCCCATAGGAGCAGGGAGCATGGGATCCAGCTCATCAGTTAGATCCTATTCCCCACCCTTGCCCAACAGCTCCAGCCCACATAGTCAATGGGCCAGGATGGTGCCACAAATCTGGAGAGCATCACCCCTGGTAGGAGCTGTTAGTTGTATAAGGCACTGCTGCCTTGCCCCATATTTAGAATATCAATGCAAATTTATAGCTGCTCTTACCTGTGTGGGAGACAGAGAGCCAGATCTGGAGGAGCAACTGTGCCTTGCTGTGAAAATTCCTATGTGCCTATTCTTTCCTCATATTGAATTATTCAGACTTAATTGGCTATTCTGTTGCTTTGTGAAGGTCTTTAGGTTTTGGGTTTGTTGTTTTCGTCAGCATCGAAAAACCTGCACTCGGGCTTCCAGATTTAAATGTCAGAGAGAGAAGAGGAAACACAATGTTTTTTCCCCCTATTAATTTGGGCTATTCTTTTACATTCTGAATACAGTCAAATCCCAATTACCTGGACCCCCGCTATGAGATCTTCCTTTTTTATTGAACTGCCACTGTGGCTGCCCCTTCTGTTGATTCTCAATTCTCCAGATTCCCAATTATGCAAACATAATTGGTGCTACATAAACAAGAAAGGTGATCAGATTCTGCATATGGTGTTAAGAGTAATCCTTCGTTGCTTCTTGCTCAGAAGCTTCAGCACCTAAATGACAAACAGAAAAGCTTCTCCGCGGCTCTTTGTCTATGACGACCTACACTCCAAATTTTCTTCATTCTCAAATTTAGAATATACTGGAGGTCCCTCATAAGAACGTAAGGAGAACTTTACTGTGTCAGTCCAAAGTTCCATCTGGTAGGCCACACTCACACCATCCATTTAAAGCATTGTGATACTCCTGTAAACAACCATGAATTCCCCCAAAGAATTCTGGGAGCTGTCATTTATTAAAGGGGCTGAGAGATGTTGGGAGACCTCTACTCCCATAACAGAGCTAGGATTCCCAGAGTTTCTGACAAGAGGGATTGATTGGGAAGTGTAGCTGGGGGGCGGGGGAGAGAGAGAGAGAATAAGGGTCTCCTAATTATGCTTAGCATCCTTAATGAATAACAGCTCCCAGAATTCTTTGGATGAAGCCATGTCTGTTTAAAGTGGCATCGTAGTGATTTCAATGTCTGCTGCAAATGTGAGCGTAGTCCCGTATTCTCTTCTTGCAATGAACGGTGTTTATAATGTTTTCATAACAGAATATTATCTCTGCTATCTTTGTGCTTGGCTTCTTTCACTTATGTCTTCCCCTTAAACCTCCAAAAAAAGAGTAATTAGTTTACATACACTTAATAGAGATTTTGATAGCCAATTGACCGAGATCCAAACTGTGTCTCAACCACAGCCAAGGCTTTTGTGTATGGGAAAGACTCTTCCAGCTAATATACTCACTATTCATTCCTCAAGATTTTCTAGACTGTGCCTGTGCATTAAGTTAGATCATCAGAAAGCTAATTATCTAGATCTAATTGCCTTAGCTCCACGTAGGATTGCTTTTACGGAATTAAGATTTAATGTCATGCCCTCTGCTTTTTTGGACAGGGATAATAAGAAATTTCCTTTGGAACAGTCTTTTTTGTGTATTTTGTAAAACTGTCACAGGGGATAATAATAATAATAATAATAATAATAATAATAATAATAATATTTATTATTTGTACCCCGCCCATCTGGCTGGATTTCCCCAGCCACTCTGGGCGGCTTCCAACAGAAACCAAATACAACAATATCAAACATTAAAAACTTCCCTAAAAAGGGCTGCCTTCAGGTTTTTTCTGAATGTCAGGTAGTTGTTTATTTCCCTGACATTGTTCCCGAGGGTCATCTAGTCCAACCCCCTGCAATACGAGAATATCAAACAAAGCAGTGTAACAGCCTCGAGACACAGCATGATCCACTGGCTGTTGAGTTAAGGGGGAAGGAAGTTCATTGGGAAAACAGGCAGCCTTCACTGAGTGAGCTCAAAGGACCAAATGGTAAGTCTCAGTTTCCAAGCATCTACTGAGAGTGATGCTGTCTCATCCTGACTGTGGAAAGAAATTCGGTTTGGTTCACATTTTAATACAAACCTACCTAATTTGGAAACAAAATAGGAAATTCTTTCCAGTAGCACCTTAGAGACCAACTGAGTTTGTTCTTGGTATGAGCTTTCGTGTGCATGCACACTTCTTCAGATACCTCTTCAGATTCTTCAGATTCTGAAGAAGTGTGCATGCACACGAAAGCTCATACCAAGAACAAACTCAGTTGGCCTCTAAGGTGCTACTGGAAAGAATTTCCTATTTTGTTTCCTATTTTGTTTCGACTATGGCAGACCAACACGGCTACCCACCTGTAACTACCTAATTTGGGTGGAGGATTGGGGTGCCTGGCATGCTCTGGTCCATGGGGTCACAAAGAGTCGGACATGACTGAATGACTGAACAACAACAACCTAATTTGGAAACACAACTATCATTCAAAATTTGTCCTTCTCTAAATTTAGCGGTGCGCTCTCTGTCCAATTAATGCGTACAGAAATTATTACATCAGGGAAAAGTGAGCGTAAAAGTGCATAGGACCTATTGGTAAAAAAAAAAATTCCATTCGAAGGCTCAATGCATTAAAGCAAAATTGTTGCAAAAATGTATATAATGGGCAGATGTGTATATTGAAAACTAAAATACTAGGAAATGTTTAGGATGTCTTAAAAAAAATCCACAAACAGTCTGTTCTAGTATATAAACCAGCCTCATCTGCTCCTTTCAGATTTTTTAATCTGAATTTTGCCTAGAGAAAAAACTGAATTTGGAGAATCTTCCATGGGTGAAACATCTGAGGTGGTGGAGGGGAACCTTCCAGGAGGAAAAGAAAATATTTTAGTATGGCTAGTGAAGAATGTACTGATTTAAAAAGATGAGCTAAAATGATGTAAAGGGTGCATGTTTTCCCTGTAATCAAAGGTGATTTTTTTTTTTTTTTTTTGTTCCTTCAGCAATAATGCTTTAGACATTTATTTCCTTGGACACGGTGCACAGAAGATCTATGGGGAGCAAACAGCAGATGTTCAAGGAAAACTGAAATGTTGATCTGGTCACTTTACTAGCTGCATGATCAATATTTATTCCAGCCTTGATGAATTTAGCATGCCCTTCTGGAGTCTCTTTTTCCCCAACCTCCTGCAATAATTGCATTCAAAAAAGTGCTACTTTGTACAGGGATAATTATAACAGCGAGGCAATATAGAGTGTGCATACAGATAGCGAGCTGGGCATGGGGGTGTATTTCCCCCCCACCTACCTTGCATTCCCGCTGGTGGTCAGGATGTGTCAGCAAGGTGCACGAGGGTGGAAAGTAAAGATGCCACAAAACTGAAAGAAAAAGGGCTGAGGGAATTCACTTCAACAACAACCTTTCCCTCGGGTTAATAACAGCCATCCCCTCCCCAGCAAAATCTTGCAGTGAGCAAATGAATTTTGGAGAACTGACAGCGCTCCCCCCCTTTCTTTTTTCTTTTTTGCAAATCACAGCGCTTTGGAGTTTGTATGAAACAGTTGCGCGACGCAAGCGAATATGGTGGTAGTTAATGGCCTCTTAAACGTCACACTTCTGCAAAGTAGCTCCTTCCCTCAGTCTTGGACTAGACCCATGGTTCCCAACGTGTGGCATACGCCCCACAGGGGGGCAATTTGATTTTTAAGAGGGGGCAACTCGAGAATTGAGTTGTTAACAGTTAATGGCCTTTTAGGCGCCCTCCATGTGAATAGGAGTTCACTTTTTGAATAATAAGAATTATATGTCATGGGGGGGACACATCAGATTTTAGAGGTGCTTAGGTGGGGCATGGCCCCCCCAAAAAAGGTTGGGAACCACTGGTCTAGACCCATCTGTGATGAAGCGTCTTGTCTTTTATGAAAAAGAGGCTGGCTAGGAATCAGTGGGTGCTTGTGCCCATTGTGACTAGGGTGGAATCTACACACATATTTAAAATGTTGTGAAAATACTTTTTTTAAAAAAAATCGTTTTGAAAAATGCATTGAATTTGCTATAGCTCACTGTCAGTGTCCACTGTCACAATTGTATGCTGCACTTTACAACACATTCAAATAATTTTAGTTGCAGGTGTCCTAAGAGGGGGCCAGAAGGCAGGGAGGAGAGCAGTAAGTGGAGCCAGAGCCAATGAGAGGTGGAGAGTCAAACTAACTCTGGTTTCTCCATCCCCCTCGCTGCTGAGTTTTGCAGAAAATGAGGCCCAAAAGGAAACCCTGTATAACCTTTCCTATCTAGGTGGGACAATGGCCTGGAAAAGGTGTCAGGAGCCTCCAGCCTGAAGGCTAAATATGGCTTTACAAGTGTCTTTGTGTGGCCTTTTGGACTCTCTCCCAGGCAACACCTTTCACTGATCCTGTATGTGCCTTCTTGAACACTTTGCTTGGCTGGAACATGTATTGGAACTATAATAATGCCCCTTGCTTTCTTGGATGGAAGATGGAAAGATGTGTGTGTGTGCAAAGGGAGGCAGAAACCCCTGGCTTTTATGCAGCTGGAATGTAGCCTACTGTAAAGTGATAAGAATCACACCTGTTTCTCGGAGTACTTTCATCTCTGGCCCCACCTATTTTTGCCTCCCATTTAGCCCACCACTGGGATGTGGTCCACAGAAGTTTGTCCACAAGAGAATGTGGCCTACAGGCTAAAGAAGGCTCGACACACCTGGTCTGGACAATACTTTTTTTTTTTTTTAATAAATTTTTATTATTTTTCAAAATACATCAAATTACAGCCAATTCAACATCTAACATAAAATACATTAACCATTGCTCTGCCGAGCTACGACTCCCCTCCATCTCGTCAGCAGGTTTTCTAGTCCATTCTCAACACGCAGTTTTTATTACTTCATGTTAAACTATGTCAAAGGTTTATTCCAGTCCTACTAGTGCTTTTAAACTTTCACGATTCAATCTTAAGTATTCCACAAATTTACTCCAATCTCTCCGAAACCTCGAGTCATCCTGGTTTCTGACCCTACCGGTCAGTTTTGCAAGTTCTGCATATTCCGCCATCTTCGACTGCCACTCATCGATCGTTGGTAATCCCTGTAGTTTCCAGTTTGGGGCTGGTCTGGACAATACTTGAGGTATCTTCAACCTTTACAGACCAGGACCCACTTTTAACCCAAACATGCATTTGGGGGCCAATTTTTCAGCTTTTGCCATATATTTGCATGGTGGCTGTGCTCCTGTTGCATCTTGCATTGGTTCTGACCCATCAGTTGAAAACTAGTGTTCTAAAGTGCAGCTCCATGGGGCGTCAGTAAGCAGAACTGATGACTGCTGATCTACTGCAACCAAAAAGCAATTGCCCTGTGTCTAGGATTATGAACATGCAACATGCCATATCATCACATGATAAGCTTCATTGCTTCCACAATCAGCAGCCAACGAAATGGAGCACAGACAGAGAAACTGGTAGCATAAGGAGTGTTCACATGTTACATTTGTTGAGTTTACAATCTGTGCACACTCATTGTATACTATGAAACTTGCAGAGGAATTCACATGCAATACTCAGCAAGCATACTGTATACATACACAACAGCTGAGCTGTAGAAATGGACAAACACAAACATTTCTCACAAACATTTGGAGAGACAGGTTGTACCTGTGTTCAGTGTGATGTGTGAACATGCCTATGACAAAGTCATTTCACACCTTTAGTATTACTAGACTTCTGAGGGCAGGAGGTGGGAGATAGCCTGGCCTGGGAACTTTCTGGAAAGGAGAGCTGGAAATCCCCATAATAAATGCACAAAATAAAATAGACCTGGGACTGTTTTCAGCAATGGCCACATCTGTGCCATAACATTTGTTGCAGCCTGAGATAAAGTAGCTACAAAAGGCATTCAACAAAGAGCCTGACTGCCATTGAATTAAATCACTCCAGGGAAGACCGTTTTCTAGCTTCTGAGAATTTGCTCTTCCTGAACGAAGCCAGAGACAAAATCCATATGACCGGTGTTTCTAATCCAGTCTGACCAATCGCTTCAGTGCTTGGTTTTTGAACATCTCAAATAGCCCTCAGAGATTGCCTGGAACATGATCTATACTCAGAATTATTCGCAGACATTCTTTGATAAATAAATTAAAATATGTGTTTGTTGGGATGGAGAGACGGAGATGGACAACACAGAAAAGGGATGAGGGGAAATATCATAGCATGTGAATTATTTGTTATACATTATTCATCCCACTGTTCTGGATGCCAGAAAAAAAAATACTCTCAAGATGGCCTTCAGCCTTTAGCATGTATGTGTCTGTTGGGAGGGATGTAGCATTTGATTAGCTATTCTACTCTAATAAAAGATGAACATTTGAAAACCAATTTTCCTGAGAAAAGTCTGTGTTTGTTTCCCCCCCCCCCATGAATTCAGAACACTGGAACTGTGTCATAACCCGAGGATGCCATTTTTCTTATTTTATTGTGCCATTTTTTCACCGGGGGGGGGCAAAGTGGCACCCTCCAGATGTTGGATTACAACTCCCATCATCCCTGACCATTGGCCATGCTGACTGAGCCTGATAGGAGTCCAACAACATCTGGAGTGGATGACATTGGCTACCCCTGACTAGACAATGAAGTTTCATACCCCGAAAGATATTGTTTTCTGTTGCTACTGTCTTGAAAGCTGACAAGTAAGACAAGCACAAAAATAAAAACCACTGGTTCACACATCATTCTAAGACAGTGGTTCCAAACCTTTTTTCCTCTCACGGACCACTTGAAAATTGCTGAGGGTTTTGGAAGACTATTTATCTGCCTGTTGTAAGCAATTGTAATGCACTGGGGTAAGTGCTGTGTGATTTTTTTAAAAAATCTGCATCCATTGCTTATTTCTTATATAGTATACTATATTGTATTGCAATTTGAATTTCATAGAATTCAGACTTTAGTTCAATAAAATGCAGTGCAAAAAATGTAATGAAACACAATTAAAAACAATATGAATATTTAATGCAATGGATTTGTCCATTTTGTCAATTCAACACACCTTTTGGGCGAACTGCTGGGTTCTGTGAATGACACAGCTGCCACTGCATGTGCTGTTCAAAGCTGTTGCTCCAGCTATTCTTCGCAGACATGCTGTGAACCACCTGAATGAAGCTTAAGGACCACTGTTGATCCATGGACCACAGTTTGGGAACCTCTTCTACATTCCTTTTCTGTTTGAACTCTTCATTGGGAAGGCCAAATTCACACCTAGACAATAGGAGCTTGAGACAGCAGATGAACTGACATAGACAGGAAGGAATCAAACATTTCATCCACCTTGCTGAAAATCACTCCTACCTATAAAATAAAAATAAGATAGGTATATTAGCCATCAGTGGGGTATAGCAGTTGGAGCATGGGCCAGAGCTCCTTGGGGAAAGACCAGGACAGAAATGTGGAGTGTTACATATTTCGTTTCACATTCTCATCAAGTAAAGAGTTGTGGAACAAGAACTTATGAGCATAATTTCTAACTTTATAATATGTGAACATGTTGTATACCCCTCAGTGCTTCCATTTAAATATGTATAAAGAGGGAGAGAAATGAGAAGGCATTGTGGTTTCAGAAGTACAGACTGGTGTTTGCCTAGTTCCTAGAACAATTGGGATGGGATGCTGCTAGGAGCTTCAAGGCACCACCCGAATACTGAGAGCGAATAATAATAAGCATCGTACAAGTGCATAGAAAAATAATCTGTCAATGCCCCATAGGTCTGTGTTTGATGGAGCCCAGAGCTGTTAAGAAACATACACACATATACACCAAAGCCATATGTCAGCTGTGCACATCTCCACCAGCTCCAGCCCAATCCCCAGTGCTGTCAAACACTGAGTCAGAGAAGAGGGTGGAAAGGTTTATTTATTTATCTCTATCCACAAAGATCAGGAAACTGCTCTGGGGGAGGAAAAACTTCATGGCTGAAGGATATTGTCCTTTATGGTTCCTCCACACTCCCTGCTTTGATCATTTCCCCATGGCGTTTCTCAAGCCGGCATCTACTTTGGGGTCAGAAACAGACGACTATGAGTAGTTTCAGTTAAGTTTCCTTTGTTTTCTTTTATTCTCCAAGAGCACAAAGGTGCTGTGGAAGTTTAGTGAGTCGAAAACACACAACCCAGGCTGGAGACAAGGGAGGTTGTCTTATTCTCAGATTCTGAGCAGCACCAGTCCTTTCCTATTCTCCAAACAGCACCAGATGACAAAATGGGTGACAGTTCAATAACCACATTATTTAAACATGGATAAATCAACCGTGAGTTGAATTTATAAGCATTTTGCAGCGGCCATTTTCAAAACCAGCTTTACATTATTGCAGTTTTGAAATAATCTGTGTCACAATGATGATGCCACACCAGCCTTCTTTGCATGGGCTAGTATGAATGCTGTGCAATTATCGTATGCTCAGAAGAATAGTCTCGGCTGATCTTTAGAATGCCAAGCATGATTCAACTCTAATCGCAGGAAACCACCTGCATGTAACAAGGAGTGTCCCTGCAAAGGAGAAACCATCTCCATTCACACCCAAAGATGTATCCGACTACCTCAGTGGGGCCTAGATAAGTATTGCAATGGGTCTGGGAACATGCATCCACATGTGTTGGCCATGCATGCAGAAAGTTGATTCATACACAAATCTCTCTAGATTGGGGAGAAAGTTTGGACCTATCAGCACCTTAACCAATAAAACCTTGGGATTCTCTTCAGGTTAGAATAATAGGTTTCTACTGTTGCCAATTGCTACAGCAGAATAAGGGGTCTAATGGTGGGCGGGGGGAGAGAAGCAAGAGTTCAGAAACCAGAAAACCAGAAACCAAGGGAGACTACACAGGGCAAAGCAAAGTTAAGCAAGGCAAAGTAAAGCTAAATCCAGGTTCTGATAAAAAACAGAACAAGGTAATTTAAAGAAACCAGGTGTTTACAGTGCATATAGCAGGTGTGTACATCAACCACAAGAGTTGGTTCATATCCCAGTTTGGCACTTCAGAAAAGAGCCTGCGTCTGTCTGAAGTGCTTCAGACTGATTTGGCTCCAGGTTGGATTGCTGCCTGATTGGACTCACAGTCCAACTCCAAATCCACTTCTGAGGAAGTAGAGGAGATAAACAAATATGTACTTTTTTTTCTTTTTACAGAAGTGGACAAAGCTTGAAGGCATAGTAGCCACTCTAGAGTATATTAATGCCTGCCAAATTGCATGCAAATGAGTTTGGTTTTTATATATATATATACTTTAACTGTGTGCTGAAGAAACACCTGCCCCCAAGACAAATAATTATAGCGTTTTATTTTTCAGCAGAATTAGATAAAATTTGCAGGCACAGGAGTCCCTTTTGAGGTGATGAATAATACAAAATGTCAGAAAGATAGCTGTAGCAGGTTTCTGCAAGGATTGCCTTTACAGTTTGTGGATAGTTTTTTTAAAAAAAAAGGGATCACCCCTATTGTTTCATGAATAATTTGTATGGCAACAACTTGCTTGAAAGAGGCCCTCATAGGTGAGTTACCAAATTACAGACAAGTCGGTCCACAGAAGGTGGGGGCTGCACTAAGCAACTTTAAATTTAATGGAGGGGAGTTGAGAGGAATGAAAAGAAGAACTTCAGACTTGTGTTCTGCTCAGCTGGCACCGAACATCACAGAAACAAAGTAGAAAACTAATTTGACAGGAGTAGATGTGTGGGCATGTGGTGCAGAAGCAGAAGGACTTGAATGTACAGCACTTTCCAAGCAAGCACCACTAGCAGAAAAACACTGAACAGACAAGAACAAGGTGATACGCCAGCATCCCTTCTCCAAAGCACTGTGCTCAGATAACATCATTCCCTTTAATTAGAAGCCAGACCTGTCAATGACAAAAAATATATATATTTTAAAAAAATCTCTATCCCTCCTCTCTCGCACTGCCATTTTCCAGGTATGGCAAGCATGGGAAGAAATACTTCGGTTTTTGTAGACACGCTGTGTGCAGCATTTTTTAAAAAGATCTCCAAAATGCACTTCAGAGGCCCCCACTTCAGCTCAGGGAAATTTAGAGAAACCCCACAAGCCCTACAATCTGTCCAAAGTGGCCCTGATTCAGTACTTAATTCCAGATTCAGCTTTTCTTTCCCTTACCCATCAC
This sequence comes from Lacerta agilis, assembly GCF_009819535.1. Classification (NCBI taxonomy): domain Eukaryota; kingdom Metazoa; phylum Chordata; class Lepidosauria; order Squamata; family Lacertidae; genus Lacerta; species Lacerta agilis. The sequence goes on along the minus strand of NC_046321.1, from coordinate 19,136,951 downwards.
ATATAGCACCCCAGAAAGCTTCATGGGACACTGACACATCAAAGAACTAAAATACATATATTGCTCCAGCAAAACGCAAGCCCACACAGATGCTTCAGTGGGATTGCAGCACCGTTTTGATGGCTAGCTCTGTCCCATGAAAGGAATCTCTCTGGTTAGAGGGACCTGGGCTGCTCTGACAGCCATGGACTCTGACAGCACAAGAGAAGCCAAGGTTCTGCTAGCACTTCTGGAATGGAGTCTTCTGAGTCATAGGAGGGCAACATGTCTGGAAAGTTGCTGGCAATATGGAGTTCTCCTGCACTTAAGTTTCTGGGGCACTAGAGATATCCAGGATCAGCTCTGAGGACCCTTCCTTTTCCCAGTCTGATACCACCTCCAAATGCATGTGCTCAGCCCCACCCTTCAATGGGAACTCAATACCTCCAGGTCATGACATGTTGCCCGAAAATGGCACTGTCCAAATTGTGTGTGTATGTGTGTGAAATATGGTCCTTCTAGCCTTCCTATCTGGCCCTCTGTGCCCAGCTGACACCTCCTCTTCCCATACCACACCCCTTATTTGCTGTCAAGCATTTTTACCTGATTGGAATGTGTCCTTGAACTAATGCCTCTTGCCGGTCTGGATGGAGGATAGATAGAGGTGTGGGAATGTGTGGAGAAACTAGCCCACTGTACAACAATGGCATTTACAGTTGTTTCCCCACCTGCTTTTGCCTCTGACCCCACCCACTATTGGCATTTCACTCTTGGAAGGTCTCTCAAAAGGGAATGGGTCTCTCCACCCAGAAAGGATTCCCCACTTGCACTGTTTGATTTGACTTGACTTGACTTGGTATTTGCTTGTTGCTTTTCCAGTAATAATGTTGAGCACAACACTGCTCACAATGATGACAAAGTGTTAAAAATTTGCAAGCATTTCTATTGCTATAATCATCTGAAGAAAGCCACAAAAGCATATGTAAAGCAAGAACAAAGAAGTCAACAAACAGTTAGTGCAGTTCAATGCAAACTTATAATCATCCACACACACACACACACACACACACACACAGAGGACTGACTAGTAGCAGTTAACATAATCTCTGTGGAAAGAGGCTTCTTTGCCCAGTACACCAGCACAATCCCAGGCATCCAGTTCTCGCATAATCTGAGACACCAGGAAGGAGGGGCTGGACTCATACAGCCCTGGGTAGAACACACATTCTCTTGCAACCAGCATCACAGTCCTAGTCAGCAGGACCTTTAATTGTTATAGCAATAAGGGGAGCAGGGCTGGTTGCCCTCAGCCCTGGATGCAACCCTCCCCCCCCCCATTGCAAACAGACAAAAACAATGTGTTTGCTTCAGCAACAGATTAACAGATACACCCTGCAAACATTTTTTTTCCTATTCCATCCCATGGGGGGGGGGATCTCCCAAAATTGCAATGCTTTTCAGGGCTGTGTGACAATATAGGCAAATACTTTTCCCCCCTTCCACACTGCTTTTTCTATGGTTTTCCTTTATAAGCTTTTTTTGTTAACATGATATTTAGGTGAATAGCTGTTTGCCCTGAAAAGTAGCTTGGCCCTTCTGACCTGGGGACAAGAATCAGGGATATTTTAACTGAGCCTTTTGAGGAGATGGGCAGATAGGGTTTTGTGCCTTTCCTCCCTCCTCTCTGTTTAAAAACTCTGTGGATCCCATGAAAGATGGGATAAGCAACCAGGTCTCAGCATAGCCAAATGCCTCGTAAAGTCTTTTCTGTCTTTCTCCATTGTGATCCATCAGTGCATTGGCTTCAGCTGTTTAAAGTCCTTCCCTTCTCTTAGGGCCCAGAGCATACTCTGAAAAGGCAGAGGAGGCCAACTTCCGGCAAATTTCCATCCTGAGTGGCTCAGAGAATTTTTTTTAATTTTTTTTCATAAATTCCATTTTGCATGCTTCTTTCACTATTTAGCTCTTATCTGGAGCCTACAGGTTTTTCTCTGGGACAATGGCATTTGCAAGAACCAGACCATGACTTCCAATAATTTTCCTAGGCATTGTGAAAGCTTTTGGTAGCTGGTGAATATGTGGGAGAGAAATCAGCCTTTATTTGTCTACTCCGTGTCCTTTTTTCAGTGCTCTCTCACTTAGTGTAAATAGGGCTATTTACATGAAAATGGTAATGCTTATGAAGTAATAATGAGAGGCAAAAATGTCAGCGTACTGTACAGAAAAAGACTGGTGCAGAACATTTCCCTCCCTCCACAGTTCTTCCAAGTTTCGGGATGCACTCTGCTTCCTGTTTCACTAAATCTGCACAGTTTTGAAAAGACAACTTCTCACACTCCATCCATCTTGACAAAATGAGCATGGAGCAACACAAACAAAACTCATCAGCGTCATCTTCGGCTGCTGACTGTGACTCCCTTGATTAAACAACTTCACTGACTACCACTCCATTTCTGGGCATAATTCAACATGGCTTGGACCCAGGCTACCTGAAGCATCATGTCTCCCCATATGAACCTGCCAGGTGCTAAGATCATTGGGTGTTTCCATCCACATCAGAAATAGAAGAGCTTTTTCTGTGGCTACTCCCATACTGTGGGATTCCCTCCCAAGAGAGATGAGATTGGCTCCCTCTTTGTTATATTTCCACCTGCAGGCGAAGACCTTCCTGTTGAGACTGGACTTTGGAAAATATGCACAAGTCTGCACTTCCAAGCCCCCTGACCAAGCAGCTCCCCCCACCCACCTCGCTGCTTTCCCCAGGAAAACACACTCTTTAATGCTGAATCAAAATAAATGGCAATTTAGGTTTACCACAGATCGCCATTTGCTCTGATTCAGCAGTAAAGAGTGGGTTTTTGTTGGAAAAGCACAGGGGGGTGGGGAGCACTTGGGCACAGAGCTTTAAAGCAGGGACCTGTGCATAGAAACGAGACATAAAAAAGAAGTCTGAATGAGCCGTAAGGTGCAGATTAGCCTGGTTGCTCTCAGGGCACATTGTATTTTAATTGCTAGTTTAAAATATGTCGTCACGTATTTAAATTATTGTTTTTAACTAGTTTGTTTTTCTTATTCTGTACTTTACAATTGATGTTTTTAAATGTTGTAAGCAGCCTTGGAACCCATCTTGGGGAGAAGGTGGAATTTAAATATATAAAATAAAATAAAATAAAATAAAATAAAATAAAATAAAATAAAATAAAATAAAATAAAATAAATAAAATAAAATAAAATAAAATAAAATAAAATAAAATAAAATAAAATAAAATAAAATAAAATAAAATAAAATAAACAATTAATAGCATTTCCCAGTAATTGTTCACTCAAATGTCTCTGGGACCTGAGCATGACTGCGCTCTCCCCTCTTGAGATTCCCAGCAACTGGGATTCATAGGCAGTGGAGGTGAAACACAACAATTGTGGCTTGCCTTATCCTCCATGAATTTGTCTCATATCCTTTTAAGGTCACCCAAGTCAGTGCCCATTGCTCTGCCTTGCAGCAATGAATTCTGCAGTTGCACTGTGTAAAGAAGTATTCCCTTTTACCTATCCTGAATTTCACAACATTCAACTTCCTTGAATGGCTCCAAGTTCCAGTATTATGAGAGAGGGAGAAAAACTTATTTTATATGCATCTATCATGTCCCCACTTAGTCACATTTTTAAAGAACTAATAATCCCCAAATCTTGCAACCTTTCCTCATAGGGAGTTGTCCAGCCCCATGTTCACATTGGGTGAACTTTTTTGAACATTTTCCAGTTCAAAAATATTATTTTTCGAACATTTTCCAGTTCAAAAATATTATTTTTCGAACATTTTCCAGTTCAAAAATATTATTTTTTGATGAGAGGTGAACAAAAACTGTTCACCGTATTTCAGGTTGAGTTCGCACCATAGAGTTGTATAACAGTCTTATAATATTGACAGTTTTATTTTCCATCCCTTTCCTAATGATCCCTAACATGAAATTTGCCTTTTTCACAGCTGCTGTGTACTGGGTCGATATTTTCATTAGGGGATTGTAAACAAGAGGAGTTTGCCAGCAAACTTGTGACTTGCTCAGAATTCCTATATGGTCCTTTCCTCTTGTAGCTGTGTGCAAGCCCCTTACATGTGGGGCTATCCCACAACACAGCTCTATGGCTGTGCATTCTGCCACCATGTGTTGTTGTTGTTCAGTCGTTCAGTCGTTTCTGACTCTTCGTGACCCCATGGACCAGAGCACGCCAGGCACCCCTATCCTCCACTGTCTCCCGCAGTTTGGCCAAACTCATGCCAGTCGCTTCGAGAACACTGTCCAACCATCTCATCCTCTGTCGTCCCCTTCTCCTTGTGCCCTCCATCTTTCCCAACATGAGGGTCTTTTCCAGGGAGTCTTCTCTTCTCATGAGGTGGCCAAAGTACTGGAGCCTCAACTTCAGGATCTGTCCTTCCAGTGAGCACTCAGGGCTGATTTCTTTAAGGATGGATAAGTTTGATCTTTTTGCAGTCCATGGGACTCTCCAGAGTCTCCTCCAGCACCATAATTCAAAAGCATCAATTCTTCGGCGATCAGCCTTCTTTATGTAAGTAGGGTTAATAATATGGGTCTTTTCCATCTAAAAGGCAAAGGGCTGGTGCTCAATAGCAGAGCATCTGCTTTGAATGCAGAAAGCCCTAGGTTCAGTTCCTAGCAACCCCAAGAGAAAGATGTGTTAAATATAATTGTTTAATTGTACAATGAAAATGGATAATAATTCTGTATATGCCTGTATGCGAACTGCTAAAGGCGTAGCATTGGAAGATTCAGTTGAAGCTAAGCAAGAGCAGTCAAGTGCCTAGCAATTAAATGATCAGCTGAGAATCTGTCTCTGCTAGCTCTCATGAGCTTTGTTAATGTGTGACCCCAAAAACCCAGGTAACTCTCAAACTGATGCTATTGTGTCGTTTTGTGTTGCAAATCCTGCATTTTGTGCCGCCGCCGCCACCCCAAACTGAGTAATTGACAAAGCAAATCGGGGTCACAAGTTAATGCCAAAAAAATCTAACCTTGGAGTCAAATTGTCACCAAATGTTTTGTGCTTGTTTTGTGCTGCAAAACCCATGTTTTGTGGTGCCCCACAAACTGAGCAATTGAGACTCAAACTGGAGTCACAAGTAAAGAACCAAAACCTCAACCTCATCCTATGGACTCCAACCCGGTGCCAAACTGATGTGCTGGTTTTGTGTCATTTTGTGCCGCAAAGCCTGCTTTCTGAGCAGCCAATCGATCTGAGTAATTGACACTCAAACAGGGGGGGCATAGGAACACCCCAAAACCCAACCATATCCAATTGACTCCAGTTCCATCAGCCTCAGCCAGCATGGCCAGAGGTCAAGGATGATAGGAGTTGGGACCCAAAGCTTCCCTCCCCTGCTTTACACCTAACACACTCTTTAGATGTCTTCCTTACATTTCAAAGGACAGTCCTGAGTGGTGATCTGGTCCTCTACCTAAATAACTATCAGCCACCACTACCAGGTCTTCCCTTCTATGGTGAGCTGGGTTGTATTTCTATTCCAATTATAGTAATTATTTCTAAATTCGCAGCTATAGATAGAATATGCAAATTTATTCATATATATGTCGTCTTTTATCCTTGCTCCCTTTGTTGTTGTTGTTCAGTCATTCAGTCGTGTCCGACTCTTCGTGACCCCATGGACCAGAGCACGCCAGGCACGCCTATCCTTCACTGCCTCTCGCAGTTTGGCCAAACTCATGTTAGTAGCTTCAAGAACACTGTCCAAGCATCTCATCCTCTGTCGTCCCCTTCTCCTTGTGCCCTCCATCTTTCCCAACATCAGGGTCTTTTCCAGGGAGTTTTCTCTTCTCATGAGGTGGCCAAAGTATTGCTCCCTTTGGGTGATATGTAAATGGCCACCCTAATCTTAATCCCAAACGCACCCTCTTTTAGCCAACAGGGTCAAATAACACCAGTCCTAAAGGATCTATGTTGGCTCCCAGGATGTTTCCAGACATAATTCAAAGTGTTGGTGCTGACCTTTAAAGCCCTAAACAGCCTCGGCCCAGTATACCTGAAAAAAGCATCTCCACCCAATCATTCAGAACAGACACTGAGGTCTAGCTCTGGGGGCCTTCTTGTGGTTCCTTCACTGTGAGAAGTGAAACTACAGGAAACCAGGCAGAGGGTCTTCTCAGTAGTGGTGCCCACCTTGTGGAACTCCCTTCCAACAGATATCAAGGAGATAAATAACAATAAATACAAGTTTTAGAAGACATCTGAAGGCAGCCCTGTATAAGGAAGTTTTAAATGTTTTAGGTTTTATTATGCTTTTATATTTGTTGGAAGCCGCCCAGAGTGGTTGGGGCAACCCGGTCACATGGGTGGGGTACAGATAATAAAATTGTTGTTGTTGTTGTTGTTGTTGTTGTTGTTGTTGTTGTTGTTTGTTGTTTCCTGCTTCCTAACCTGTTCTGTTTTCCTCCAAGTGGAATTTTCCTCTTATTTGTATTTAATCAAAGTCCAAAGTGTTTCTTGATGCCCAGGCAACTTCCAATTCATCTCTGAGTGACACCAGACATGTCTCAGATACAGAATTTACAAAGGATCAAAAGCCTTTGATCTACATCGTGGAACCTTAGTTTACTTCAAGGCATTAATAAACCTGTTTGCTTCTGCTCTGTAGTGTCGCTGAGCTGAAACAGGGTTAAGACTTCCTTCCCCCACTTTTATTTGAGAGGCTCTTCGAAGCTGAGAAATTGATTTAAACATAATGCATTTGGTGCCGACCATAAGGTCCCGATGGTCACCATATATTTCCCGCTGAGCATCACCAAGTGGTATTCATGTTTAAAACAAACTGCAGACAATAAAAACTCCATGTCCCAAGGGAACTAGCCCGAACTTTGTTGTGCATGGAAGACACCTGGTAAATCATAGTTCATTTGTGGACTTCGGTAGCCTTGGACAACGAGGCAATTTGTAAGAAAAAGAACTCAAGTCATGTTAGGGTGAAAGTGAGTAAGTGTCTTAAAACAAATATTTTTGGAGGCAACACACATTTATTTCCTTAATCCAACATCGGGACTATTATTCCAGAGTCATCACCCTCGTTAAGGACTACTGACACTGCAATTTTGTACAAGTCTACTCAGAAGCATGCCCCATTGAGTTCTGTAGGACTTTTTTCAATGTAACTTTGTATAGGATTATAGCCGAGAGTTCAGTGAGGCTTGCTTCTGAGTAAACATGTATATGGATGGCATTGTAAGCAATGCTATTTTTCTAGGAAAAGAGGTGCCAGAACTCACAATGAACACCTCCCTTATGCTTTTGGAATGGCAATGGCACCCACCTGAGGGGTGCTGGAACTGAGTTCTGGTGAGTTCTGGCTGAAAAAAAAAGCCTTGAATGTAAGGGAGGTGTTCTGGTGAAGATTGAAGTTGCATTTCTCTATGATTTTATTCTGATTTTCCTCTGACAAGCCTTCCCACTTTATTTTTACAGCTAATATTAAAAAAAATCAATTCAGTTTGTCAGCAGAACTTTCTGGATCATCTAGCAATCAGTAGGAATTAGCAAATATTTTGAATGTTTTTTACCCATAATCCTATTCCATCCCCACATTAATGTGATTTTTTTTAAAAAAAAAATGTCTAAAAATGTATTCGATCTGATTTTCTATCAGAATATGCATTTAAATGAATATTTTGATCAGTTTCAACTGCCAAGAACTGCATTCGCACACTGAGAGAAGAGTTCAATCTGATGGATAGCTAAATTCTGACCCACATGGAAGAGAGGCCTGAAAGAGATTGTTTTGGCCTTTGAGACAGTTGTTACAATATTTTGTTTAAACAAAAAAAGTGGTGAGGGACTTGAAGTCTGAGGGTCAATCTTGATCTTCCATGGAGCCAGATTTGGTCTGCACTTTCCTACCAATCATCTGATGTCCCTCCAATGAGGGGTGACTTCAGCTGATGGACAGGGTGGCAGGGTTTGATTCTCTGTTTGCTCAGCATGCCAGCTCCCAGCAAGATTTAACTGATGCCCCATGGAATCCTGCTCAGTTTTTAGCCGTGAGCGCCTGTTCCCAGTAACTTCACAATTCACAAGATTATCCAAAATGATTTTGAGTGCTAAAACATTTTCCTTTCTATTTGAGAAAGATAATCAAAGGCCGTTGTGTGACTTACTCTTACTGTTTAAAATAAATTTAGCTGTTTCAAGTTATGTGGCTTTTCATTATTATTTTTTCTACCAAGCATCTGTTTTTGAAAATTGAAGTTAGCAATTGGGGTCGGACTGCAAGCCTTGCCTAGGGCACAAAATAGCCTGGCACCTGTAATGGTGGTCTCTTAACAGATTTTTCATTGGCCAGTAATTGTGGCAGGACTGGATCAAGACCATGATGAGCCTTCTGCTGGCAGGTCCTGGTGGACCCCTTGCTCCATCCCCAACTTGGTAGAACATCATCTTCTGTGCTTTTCTGGAAGCAAAATAATGTGAAGACCCTTCTATGCACAAATGCCATGGAGGCGTCTTCTCAAATACAAGGCACCATTGGGTCCTACTGCTGGCCTCACTTTTGTGGGGCTACCTTTGAAGGTGACCTGGAAACTACAACTAATCCAGAATGCGGCAGCTAGACTGGTGACTGGGAGCGGCCGCCGAGACCACATAACACCGGTCTTGAAAGACCTACATTGGCTCCCAGTACGTTTCTGAGCACAATTCAAAGTGTTGGTGCTGACCTTTAAAGCCCTAAACTGCCTCGGTCCAGTATACCTGAAGGAGCATCTCCACCCCCATCATTCTGCCCAGACACTGAGGTCCAGCGCCAAGGGCCTTCTGGCAGTTCCCTCGCTACGAGAAGCCAAGTTACAGAGAACCAGGCAGAGGGCCTTCTCGGTAGTGGCACCTGCCCTGTGGAACACCCTCCCACCAGATGTCTAAGAGAAAACCAACTACCAGACTTTTAGGAGACATCTGAAAGCAGCCCTGTTTAGGGAAGCTTTTAATGTTTAATAGATTATTATATTTTAACATTCTGTTGGAAGCCGCCCAGAGTGGCTGGGGAAACCCAGCCAGATGGTCAGGGTATAAATAATTTATTATTATTATTATTATTATTATTATTATTATTATTATTATTAAAATCCCACCAAAACCTGATGTCCATGCACAGAACATGGACATCTGCACTGGGTTAGTCTCCATGTCTGTGTATCCCAATTATTCGTGAGCAGAACAAAATATTGTGCTCGGTAGTGGCTGAGACAGGTGTGACTTTTGGAGGTGGGTCTACAATGTTAGCAAGTCCACTGAGACAGAATGTGCTGGACTGCAGCCCAGTTAACTCGTGCCTTAATCTGGCCTTGACTGCCTGGGAAAGCAGCTCAGAACTCTTTTGGCTGAGCAACTCTACGGTAGAAATAATAACGTGAACTCTTCACTGGGGAGATTCCCATCTGCTAAAGTTGATATTAAGTGCCCTTTCATCGCTAATCCATGGATACAACAACTCCCCTGCTCCCTATTTTTAACTTGCAAGTAATTCCAGTGGCACGTCAAGTGTGAATATAATTATAGTCTAAGAATATTACCACTTCTATTGTGTTCCCCACTCCTTCTCCAGATAAGATAGAACTGTTCAACATGAATACATCCTGAATTAATATTGCCTGCAGATAATGAAAGGGGCTGATTGGAAAATCCTTATCAGGTTAAAAAGTGATTGAGAACGAAAGGGAGTGTGCGCCTTTTGAAAGTGGAGTTTAGATTTAGCAACTCGTGGAGTCAAAGATGTCCCTGCAAATTGGTGGAGGTGTAAATTGAGAGAGGGCAAGGGGGAAGAGGATCTTGAAAATGCCTGAACTCAATTATGTGCCGATCCAAAGTTCCCTTCCATTTTTCATTGCACGCAGGTGTAGTTTAATGTTCATCATTCAAAAATTCCATGTCAAAAATGCTTCTGCTGTCTCCATCCCACCCACCAAGAAAATACTTAATATATTTTAAGCTGCAATTCTAAACCTACTTGCCTGGGAGGAAGCTAAAGAAGTATAGTTTTGCACTGTTAATGATGGAATGAGAAGGCATTGCCTACGGAAGGCAATGTTTTCCTAAGGTTCGAGAGATCCATGAGTAAGGTGTCTCCTGAAGGACCCACTCGTCCATCAGTGAGCCCTGGGGCTTATCTACTGGAGGGGGCTGTGGCACTCTGAGCAGCACCAGACAGATGAGTCTAGGTATCATTTTAATTTCCTACAGTGCCATCATGTAGAATCATTTTGGGGGCACTGTGGGAAATTTAACTGGTGGCTAGACCCAGCCATCCAGTGCTGCTTGAGGCACCGGGCAGAACATTTTTTGAAGAAAGGGTCCAAAGGCAAATGTCCCAGGAATGCCAGTTGTGGATCCCAGTCCTGCTTTTCCTAGTGCTTGCCATTTAGGGAAGTTGTTCTCTTTCCCATAATGTACAAATGCAGTGTGTTTTTCGTAGGGAGGAAATTCATAGTTGAGAAGGGCAAGATTCACAATCAGGTTTCAGAGGTCTGCTCTTAGGTAGATCAAAGATTCATGGCATGATCTTCCGTATGTCTACTCAGAAAGAAGTCCAACAGAGTTCAACAGGACTTACACCCCGAAATAACTGGATATAGGACTGCAGCCTAAAATGCAAAAGAAAAAAAGAAAAGTAGTGTAGGAACATTTGTGGTGCTTCTTTTCTTTTGCCAACTAGAACTCAGCCAAATATTTGTGAATATGATTGTCATGTTGATGCTTGCATTTTCAACCAGGGAGAATTTGTATGCAAACTATGCCAAAAAAATTCTTTTCACTCTTGGATTGTTAAAAAACACAGTTACTTTTACACACACACACACACACACACACACACACACACACAGTGGGAGGAGGGAGAGATGTATTTGACATGATGCATTTGCTATATTTGCATGTGGCACTGATTGTGAATTGGTGCTGTTAATTCACTTTGTGTTGAACTTCATTGTGTGTCCTAGGTGCACCATCAAATAAATATGACTCTGATAATTGAAATGGCAAAAGGTGCACACCTTCGTTCCATCAAGCTAACAAGCAGTTTTAGGAAGGTAGGCACACCTGGGCACATCGAGTGCAAACACAAGCCCCAATGCACAATCATTTTAAGCAGTCATAATTTCCAGTGTCGCAGCTGGAAGTGCTATTATTACATATCTAATATTGCCAGTGGCATAGTATGGGTTGCCGGCCCCCGGGGCCACATGGAGGGGTGGGAGGGAGGGCGGGAAACAGGCAGAGTATGCATGTGCATTCAACTGCCTCTCGGCGTCCTCATCACCTAGGAGATCACAGCCTTAGAGATAAGGAAAGAAGAGTAGTTCCACTGCCTGGAGAAGTCACTTTAAGTGGGTGGTCCAAAAACAGAACTTGTGGGGCTTTGTCTTCACATCAGCCCCAAGGTTCTGAGCTCTCGCAGCAGTAAATAGTCATGGCCCTCTACCTCCCACCAGAATCCAACCTAGAACTCTGAATTTTCTGTTTCTAGAAGTCTCCGAATGGTCATCAGTTGTATTTATAGATATAAGGTATCTTGTTTAGAGTTCTGACCTATAAGGGTTGGCTTCCCAAGTTCCTGTTACTGTTTTGGTACATTGGGCGAATGAGACAGATCCTTTCGGTTCCAAGCTGATGAGCTGTAGGATATAGAGATGAAATTTCTAACCGGTTAATTTCTTCCTGCATCTTTAGTTCATCTACTAGGGATGATGGCAGTGCTGTCTAAAAGAAAGTACCGTATATACCCGAGTATAAGCTGACCCAAATATAAACCGAGGCACCTAATTTTCCTACAAAAACCTGGGAAAGCTTATTGACTCGAGTATAAGCCGGTTCACCTTTGCCGCTGTGGAGGAGGAGGAGGAACGAGCAGCCCGAAAGCAGCCCTTTGGGCTGCTCCTTCCTCTTCTTCCTTTGCCAAGTTTGCATTTATGCAAGCAGTTCAGGAATGGAACAAACTGCCTGGGGAGAGTAAAGAACCGCCGTTCTTGTACACTTAAGGAGTGGTTGACTGGGGAGAGCGGGTGGCGGCACGAGCGAAGAGAAAGGGCTTCTTTCTTGCCACCCCCACCGCATGCCTCACTCGAGTATAAGCCGAGGGCAGCTTTTTCAGCAGAAAAAAATGTGCTGAAAAACTAGGCTTATACTCAAGTATATATGGTACTCTAAGAGTACTGAAGCAAGAGGAATCGTCACATTCATTTTTTTCCCTTAAAGAAAATGCTGCTGTTATTAGCAGCTTATTCAGTCCCTGGCACAATGAAATTCATCTGGGGGAGGATATCACAGCCTGCAGCTAGAATGAATATCTCAAGGGCAGCCTAATATACCTGAGGTGCCTCACTGCAGCCTAGCTGTCCTGAAGTCGTGTTTGCACCCTTGACCTGGAAATATAGCTCTGTGGAAGATCAGAGAGCCAAGCACATGTACACCTTGTTCCTGTAGTGATTGGCCCTTCACAGGTCACAGAACATAAAACAAAGCCAGAGCTCATCGCAACCAAAATGCAGGGATGAATAAAGTCCCTGCAAAGTGGACACTTCAGCTGGCTCAGGCACAATATTGCTTCAGTGAAGAGATAATCCAAGTTCCTAATCTTGTTTATGGGTGGACCATGGGATCATGTACTCCTTCACCATTTGGGCTCTGGAAGCTATCAACAGCTACTAGCAACAATGGGTATGTTCTACCTTCATGGTCAGAGGCAATACATCTCTGGATACCAGTTGCTGGAAATTGCAGGTGGGAAGCATGACCCATTTGCAGGCTTGCCGTTTCATAAGATATTCTTATGCTGTGCCAAAGAATCATCCCACATTTTTGTTGCATTTTCCATCAATTAATGATATATTTTCATTTGAAAATTACCAAATGGGGGGAAAGAGAATTGCACTGAAATTCTAGTGGGTATTTTACTGTATTTATTACCTACCTCTTGAGATGGCTGAGTGAGGGGTGTTCATTCAGGTGTCATTTTCTTCACTCTGTAAATTGTCTCCTCATGGGTCTGGACTCTCCAGCCTTCCTGCACATCAATGAAAGCTCATGGTAAGACCCCATGAGGCAAGTCCTCCCATGAAACTTGTTCAGATTAGGAAGTGTGGGCAGCTGGGGAGGGAACAGAGTGCTGAAGAAAAGGAATGGCACCTAGGTCATATTGCAACAATACAGCAAGCTCAAAACTCTGCCCACACCAAAGGTCTACAGAAATTCTAAAGGGCCCTGAGAACGAGGGAGGAAAATGGAAGCGTCTTTCTCAAGGGAAGGAAATTTTTGAACAACTGGAGGAAAGATGTCAACAGCAATATTCTTCTCATGAGCCTTTCCCCAGTCAAGCTTATCCATGGAGAAATGCATCTCAACAAATCAAGTTTGCCTAGCAAACCACCCTAAGCCAGTGTGGTGTAGTGGTTAAGAGCAGTGGACTCATAATCTGGTGAACCAGGTTCGATTCCCTGCTCCTCCACATGCAGCTGGGAGACCTTAGGCTAGTCACACTTCTCTGAAGTCTCTCAGCCTCACTCACCTCACAGAGCGTTTGTTGTGGGGGAGGAAGGGAAAGGAGAGTGTTAGCCACTTTGAGACTCCTTAGGGTAAAAGCGGGATATCAAATCCAAACTCTTCTTCTTCTTCATGCACATTCCCCACATGCTTCCTGCCCCCTAGGACAGGTATTGCACTATGCCGGCACTAACACTCCTACAGCTCTAAGGAAGCAGCATTAGCCAGTTCCACTGGTGGAAGGGTTGCCATATTTCAAACAGTGGAAATCTGGACAGAAAAGTTGTTGAGCTTCCCCCCCCCCCATTTTTGAGCTATTTTTATGGGGAAACGGCACTGACGACATGGGCTGTCATACTTCCGGATTTTGCCAGACATTTTCCTGATTTCGGCCTGGACCAAGGTAGATACAGCTGGATTCCAGGTATGTCCGGGAAATCCTGGATGTATGACAACCCTGTCTGGTGAGCCACCTGTCTTCATCCCAGAGGAGATGAGCGAACGCCATGAACTCTCCCGGCACACTGCACTGAGAGCATCAGATCTTTTTCATTTCATACCCCCAGCTCACCCCTGCTTTGCAGAACTCTCCTTAGTATGAGCAGTAGTTCATCACAGAGCTCATTTACGGGCTCCTAAACACTTCCTGAACACCAAAAGTCGGTATTTGTTTACATTAGCATGCAGTCTCTGAAAAAGAGGAGGCAAATGAATGAAAACCAGTGACCTTTAGCAAAAAAAACAGTATTATTTGGTAACAGAAAGTCCACTTCATTCAGTCACACATGGGTCACGGCATTCATTTGATTCATATTAGAAACACACTTCTCTGAAAATAGTAAGCTGGAATGGTGCGGGTTTTTTATTCAATCTTTGGAACTTTATTAATCACACTCTTTAATTAAAGGCTTATGTACACAACATAGCTCCTCCTGCATGTTGCTATCTCTAATCCCTCTAATCCATCTAAGGTGCATAGGCATGCAGAAATAGTCGGGTGCTGTGTGCATATTTTTGTCCCAAATTACTCTTGGGTTGTCATCTTTGTTTTCTGCAGCATCTATCAAAATGTCCATTAACTACAAACAATAAACAGTTATCTAACTGAAGATACACTCAGGGGCATAGCAAGGTGGGGCGTAGGGGGCGGGCCGACCCATGTTCCATAATGGAGGGGGTGACAAATTATCACCTGTTTAGGGAAGCTTTTAACATCTGATGAATTATTGTATTTTAATATTGTGTTGGAAGCTGCCCAGGGTAGCTGGGGAGGCCCAGCCAGATGGGTGGGGTATAAATAAATTATTATTATTATTATTATTATTATTATTAAGAAACAATTACTGCCCTACTAGGGCGGTTCATAAAAAAACTTTTTTAAAAAAAGAAATGCCTGCTCCAAAGGTCTTATCTTACTATACTAGGGATTATATAGCTATATATGAAATTTCATGCATATCGGTTAATATCTTGACCCTCATCCACCAAAATAGCTGTTTACTTGGCTGTTTTCCTATGTCGTGAAGGCTGAAATTTCAGTTCAGTGGAGCACTTACTGTTCCCAACCCTAACCTTGTGGAAAGCCATCTAATTTGACTTTGATTTGATTTTTGAGATGTTTTTAGGAGGTAATTTAATTATTGTTTGATTTTATACCAATGTTATGTATCTGATGTTAGCCACCCTGAGCCCGACTTTGGCCAGGGAGGGCGGGATATAAATAAAAGTTTTTTATTATTATTACTTGTTATTATTCCTTTGTAATAAAATGTGAAATAACGTAAAACCATTTTTGCAGGGGGGGGTCAATGGGGGGGGTGACAAGAAATTTTCCGCACTGGGTACCACTGGGTACCACCTGACCTTCCTACGCCTCTGGATACACTAGATTTCAGATAAAGCTTGCTGCTCAAGTGAAAATTCATTTGGGACAGGAAGTGCGTTATACTCCTTCCTTCTAATGGCCTGATCTAGAAGGTTCTTCCCCTGAGAGAGGCAGCAGTTATGTGGCTCATCTCCACCTTGGGCACCAGTCTTCAGGTCCTAACAACAGGGCTTGTCTTCCTTTTGCACATAAACACACAAACAAAGACGTGCTGCCCCTGCAAGTTGTGCTTGCATTTCTGTGGTAGAATGTCCCAGAGACATAATAATGTTTCCAGGGTAATTCTGCCCCAGGAACACAGGGAGGGCATTTTGCTTCCCCCACCCAAAACCCCCCAAAGCCTTGCAAAAATTGTCCAGCACTAGCTGATACACAGATTGAATGTGGCTTTACAAGACTGGCCCTTTCTACTAGGAAAGTGATATTCTATGCCAAGCCTGAGTCTGAAAAGCTGGAGGATCTCATTTGAAAAGATGTCATTTTCCTCTGGAAGACCACAGACCCCCTGAATTCTCATTTTGTGCCACTGCCACCGTTTCTATTTTTAGGGATTTGCTTTAAATCCTCTTTCCATTGCCATGAGATTTCCCCAAATGTACCGCCCTGTATCAAAGATATGCAGGCATGTTTTCTTGCACCGCACAGAATGGAAAGCAGGGATGAGCTGGGGATGTGAAATGGAAAAAAAGAAGAAGAAGAAATTGTCTCCTGACAATCCCAGCCACATGGTTGTTATCAAAGAGCTGTGCAGGCAAAGTGGGATTTAGTCTGTCTTCCTGGCTCCCCTCCCCTGTCATGCTAAGCATAGGCATCTGTGGACATTCATCTTTAAAACAGGGCTGGGGGTGGTGTTACAGGGACACTAGCCACTTGATTATGGATAGACACATTCTGAGGCTACAGAGGGCAGAGGGAATGCCCTCCAAGAGTTTTGTCAGAAGAAGAAAGGACTTTTTAAATAGGGTTCTTTCTAAGAGAGGGAAATACACTGGCCCATCAGAATAGAATGTAGAGAAATTCTAGAGTGCAACAGGACCCTACAGATCATCCAGCCCCCTATGCAATACAGGAATCTATAAACCCTGATGGATGCCCATCCAAGCCCTGCTAAAATGCCCCCAACAAAGGAGAATCTTCCACCTCTGGGGCCATTCTGCTCCAATGTCGAACAGCTCTTATCATTAGGAAGCTCCTCTCAATGTCAAGGCGAACTCTGCTTCCTTGCAATTTAAGAGAATAAGAAGTTTCTCAATGGATCAGGCCAGTGGCCCATGTAGTCCATAACCTTGTTCCCATGGGAAACCAACAAGCAGGCAGTTAGAGCGACAGCCCTACCGTGCTTGTGATTCCCAGCAATTGTCAGAGGCATTCTGTCACCGATATGGCAAGTAATTTATAGGCATCACGACTGGTAACACATTGGAGCCAGTGAACATGGTACAATGAATTTGAAGGAAACTTTCACAGAATCCCGTGAGAATTATGCAATCCTGTACACACTTACTTGGGATTAAGGCTATTGTCCTTAGCACACGTACCAGCAGCGCTTTTTTCTGGAAAAAACGGTGTTGGAACTGCCCCCTCAGAGAGAGAGAGAAAAAAGGGGGGCAAAGCAGAACGAGGAAAGGGAGGGCAGAAAGCACAGGCAGGAGTGGCGACAGTGGCTCAAGGTTCACAGAATGGCCAACCTGGCAACTAGCAAATGGGCAAACAGAGATAGCTCTGCTCCAGTGCTCTCTAGCTCAAAAAAGAAAACACGGCTTACCAAGGAGTAAGCCCCATGAAACTCGGTGAGACTTACATGCTTGGACCCACCTTCAGAAATAGCCCCTGTACTGCACTCAATGTATGGCTGTGTCACACACACAAATGGGGGAGCAAAATAAGGCTAAGCAAAAAGAGCTTGGAGTAAATTAGAAGAGGTCATTTTGTAATGGGTCTCCTGGTCTCAGGGGAGAATAGAAGTAGCAGTTAAACGCAACACTGGTTTTTATTTGCCAAGTGCAAGATGGATTCTAGGCTGCATGGGGAGAAATAAATCCCCAACGTGCCGCAGTTATAGTCTAGCAGTTGTGTGCAGGTATATCTCCTTTGTCTATCTCTCAAACATCTCTTCAAAGAAGCATGGCCATGGGCTTTGGTTTTCTAATATAAACAGAAGCTTTGAATGGGTTGCTGACTTAGTGACACAATTAATCTCCATTATTCCTCAGAGCTGGAGACTAAAGCTTTTGGAGTTCTCATTGATCACAAGCCACTGAGGCCAAGGAGAAAGAAAAATCCCTCTATGTTTGACCTTCTCTACCGGAGATCATCTGAAAGGGTATAAATCATCTTTATCAGATTGCAGTTCATCAAGCTGGTTCATGCAAACCTTAACAACTTTGAACATGGCTCCACCTTGGAGAATTCGTTTTAGCAGAGAAAATGGTCACAGAGCTTTCCCTGAGTTAGTATAAATAAATAATAATAAAGTTGCCTCAGTGTTAATAAAGAAACAAAGTTTGCAGTCCTGAGCTAACAGAAGATACAAGATTTGATTTAGTGACTAATTTTGTACACGTACTCAATCCATTCTATTTCTACACTTATCTGCAGTGCAAAAATGTATTTTAAAACTTGTCTTTTAATGTATTTTGCCAGGGAAAGTTGTCTTTTTCTTTCTAAATGTGCACAGCTTTTATGTTCTTGGAAGTTAGAAAAATGCAAAATCTCATTCAGATTCTCCCATTGGTCTGGGAATTGCAGTTCATATTACTTCATATTGAAAATAATTTCTTGGCCGTTCCTAAACAGAGGCAGTGTTCACGTCTGAGTAGAGCATAAGATTGGGTCACAAGAGTCCTTTGACTTAGCCACTAAGCTTAAGACAGCTATGTATTTCACCAATGGTTGCCACTTTTTGATGTGGACCATTAAGTCTTCATCTGAAGCAGGAAACAAGTCATTCTGGGCTCCTCAGTCTCATTCTTGCATGTTTTCATACTTCTCAGTTAGCTTCGTACCTAAGAGGAAAGTTGGGGTGGGAGGGATCCCTCAACCACTTCTCTCCCTCCTTAGCAGGAAAAGAACAACAGAAAACTTGATTCCCTTTCATTATATCCAAGATCAGCTACATGAGGTAGATGCCTCACTCTGCCAGATGGTAGAGCCGGCCCTCTGGTACAGCTGTACTGAATAGACAAGATGAAGGGGGAAAGGAAGGGTTGTGGAGCTGTAGGTGAGCATACTGTGCTTCCCATTTACCTTTACTGTGGGATCAGTGGAAGGAATATGGTTTTAGAATATAAGGTAACCATGTAAATTCACCATTAATCTTGACATTGTCATCGACCTGCCAACTATCCAAACTTCTTTAGAAGGTGCTTCAGCTTGAAAAATGTCAGCTGCAATCCATTGTTCGGGGGGGGGGGACCCCTTGCTTAAAGCCCAGTTTTATGTGTGTTTAAGCAGTTCAAGCCTACACAGATTGCTAGTCTTGGCTTTTGCCCTTAGGCTTAGGAGCAAGACCATTCTGAATGGTTAGAAATGTTGAGTTGACATGGTTTTGGTACCAAAAGGGAGTCCTTAGTCCTTCCTCCCCACTCCAGACCTTGGTTTCAGCAGCCCAGTTTAGTGGTGGAAGGGGGTCCTTCTGTGGCTGGTAAACCACAGGGAGTCACAAACTATCCATAATAATCTACTGCTAATCTGTCATCAGTCTACCTGTATACCAGTATACCACAATCCACCTTGTTCCTGCTCCCACCTTACGGAAACCCCTGGAGAAAAGAAACAAGAAGGTACAGCTTTGGACAGCGAATTTGCTCATGGCCTGGTTCAAGAAACGATGTCGTTTCCTACAGCCAGCTGTAACACTCAGGGAAGGAGGGAGGGAGGAGGGAGGGAGGGAGGAGAGGTGATGTTGTTGCATGAAAAACGTGTAAGCAAATTTGACAAGCCAGTTGCCTAATCTCCAGCTTGTCTTACAGAACACCTGAGATCTGAAAATTCACCAAGACAGCTTGGTAGGTAGCTTATGTAGTGCCCAATAGCTTTTCTAAAATGTGTAACATTTCTAGATGGCATGAAAAATAATAAACTCTCACAGACATAAGTGCTCTCCAAGAGAAAGAGGGAACCCAATCCCCAGGCTCTGTTAGATAATCAGAAATCGAATGTGTAGGCAGCTATTAAGACATACATTCCTGAGAACATAGGCTTGGTGGATATTTACAGTGTGCATATGAAAATGCCCACCACACACACACACACACACACACACACAATGTGTGATCCAGCTCAGGAGACAAACTATATCAACTGTCTTCCTGTTGTGCTCTGCTATTCTCTTCTCTTCTCTCTTTCTTTCTCTCATACTGCTATTCTAGTTTTTACTTTCATTTTTGCATTTTGTAATGGTGTGGTGTAATTTTTCTGCTGCAACTGGATTTTGCTCTAAATGAGCAAAGTTTTGCCATGCTAGGGATCTAGCAACGAACTGTACGATTTAATGCCTTTGTAAACCTCTACTGAAGACTTTTCTGCTGTCTGTGTCCTTTTGAAATTTACACCAAAGTTCCACAACTCTGCTATTCAAGCAACAGCTAGGCAAGTCCCGAGTTTTGGGGCTCCGATTCCTGATATCTCTGGCCTTCAGATGCTGTCAGACTACAACTCCCATCATCCCTGACCACTTTGCTTTTATTATTTTGTATTTTGTAATGTGTGTGCAGCATTGAATCCCAACCTGAGAGAAAGGCAGGCGATAGATAGATAGATAGATAGATAGATAGATAGATAGGTATATGATAGATATAAAATAAGTAAATAATGAAAAGTTGATTCATCCTTAGGTTTGTATTCAATTTTTGTGTCCTTTCCCATCAAAAGAATTCACAAACTCATAAGGTAGCATTCTGTGATGCTAGAGGTACATCATGGATCCCATTGAAAGAGATGCTTGAAATCCTAAAACAGAAATGTAAACTATCTCTGAATGATCTTTGATGAAAAGGTGTGGGATATCAAACTGAACATTACATGGATAGCATCTGTTCCTTCTAGAATCGATTACCAGCTGAAATGAGACAGGCACCAAGTATCATGATGTTTGTGTTTCTGTTGAAGACACTTTTTTTTAAGAAGGCTTCCCCCATATTGTGACCCAGTAATTTATGGAACATTAATTGTGTGTGTAGAAATGGCTTTTTTTTAGCATTTGTAGGAATGGTTCAATTTTTTAAAGAACTTTTTTGGGATTTTATTTTATTTTCAGGTAGTTGTACACTGCTTCAGGGTATGAAGTGGTTTATTATAAATATGTAAAATACATCAATAATGTGGGAGTATCACCCATTCTTTCCCCAATAGGCTGATTCACTGTTCTCATGCATATTTTCCCGAGAACAACCAAATATAGAGGCTGAATTCAGCAAAGACTATGAATCATGCATTAGACTTCGACAGGAGCGGCTTAAAATGGGCTTATCGGCCAAATCTACTTTAGCCTGTTTTAGCTGATGTGCATTAAAAGTAGCCAGAAGAAAGAAAGAAAAGGAGCTAGGGGAGGCAGAGGAATTGGAGAGGATGTAGAAATGGCAAGGAAATACGGTAGTCCAGACAAATCAATTCCAGCATAGCTTAACAGACAACACACACATGCTGTCCACAGTGGATTACTGCTTCTGAGTTTTTCAGTCAACACCAAACAGGTGCATCTCTTTTCAAGAGCAAATACACCATGGTTATAATAAAGTACATCATACAAAGCAAAATCTGTTTATGTTTTTATTGAGTGCATTGGGGCTTTTGTCCTATACACACACACACACAAACAAACACACACTGCCTGCATCAGTGTTTTGCCTGCGTAATTCCAATTTACACGCACACACCCCTCACTGACCAGGGAACACTGTGGGATGACATCTTTTTCTCTTCTGTGTCTCTTTCCCCTTCTATCACCCATCTTTTCACCACCACCTTCTCAATCATGGCTCCTGCCTTATTTGGGGCAGGCTGTAGTACAATCACACAGCATATGCTTTGCATGTAAATGGTTCCACATTAAGTCACTGGGTAATCCAAAAGAGCAGCTACCTGTCATTGTAGACTAGGGATGCAGACATTGTGGCCTTGCATATGTTGTTGGGCTCCAAACACCATAAGCCCCAGCGAGCATGTCCAAAGTTCAGGGAACTGTAGCCAAGCAACTTCTAGAAGGCCATAGGTTCTCCGTCACTGCTGTTGACAATCATGAACCAAGATGGACCCAAGCTTTGTCTTGATATATAAGGCACCTTCCCAAGGGACATAAGCCTTGTAAGGTTACCAAAAAATTTCAATGAATCCGGGGACAAAATAAATAAATAAATAATTAAATAAAGTTTTTTTTTAAAAAAAAAAAAGAGGAAAAAGTTATTTTAAAAAAATAAAAAAGGAATATCTTCTCTTCTGTGGTCTCCTCTGTTGTGTGGCCTTCCTCTGGGTCCCAGCCTTTCTTGGAGCACTACCCAAGCTTCCCCCCAGCCTCCCTCCCTCTCCCTCCTTGCACTGTGATCCCCTACAGGTGCCGGACCCAAATCTGTTACTCAGGGCTTGCCTGGGAACCTAATGGGGAAGCGAGATCTGTTGGAGTGTTAACGCTGTGAGCCCCTCCATTGTATGCTTAGGTTTTATGTATGTGTATATAAAACCAGGTATCTTAAAGTCACCACTGTCTCCACCAACCAACGGAACTGAACCCTGGGTAAGTGCCGCAACCCCTGGAGTCCTTTGCTGCTGGGAGATTCAGGTGCACAAACAGGATTTTGTATAGTCCTCTTCAGATCCAGTGTAAATAACACATTTGCATTGTCTGTACGGGAATTATTCTACTGTTCTGTTTTCAAAAAGTTCTATAGAGTATTATGAGCAAAAGAGAGCCCTAACTTGTGAATTCTTCATATTTCTGAGGAATTGGAGTGAGATTTCTTTCTTTTAGATCACTTACCTAACAGAGAAAAAAATTAGCAGGGTATGAAAGAGTAAAACAGTCCTACCTTTTTAGAACTAAAGTCATCCCCATCAATGTGAAATACAGACTAGCACATTAATTTTATACATTAGGTTTTATCTGCCTTTCCTCCTAGAGAAATTGAATGCTGACACCACTCTGACAAGGAGATATCTTTTGATACATAATAAAAGGTTTAAAGCAATGCAAGTTTTTCTAAACTCCAGTAATTCTGCCATAAATTTTGTCATGTTCCTCAGCCTTGATCTCTCCAAAAAATGTGGAAAGACCGTGGAGAAACTGGATGGGGAGAACTCAGGCCTATCCAGTGAAGCTGAGTATCGGGAGATTCGGGACAGATAAAATAAAGTGTTTATTCACAAAGTGCATAGTTAAACTACAGAGTTTGCTCCCACAAGAGGTAGTGATTGCCACCAACTCAGGCGGCTTTTAATTAATATTGGACAAATTCATGGAGGATCAGGCTACCATTGGCTACTAACCGTGGCGATACTAACCTCCTTGCTGAGTTCTACAAGGGCAACACTGTCACTATGCCCTATTTGCCCTAATAGACCAACCTGTGATGTTACTGATGCAATCCACCCTAAGGCAGGACTTGAATAATGGCCACTGGCTATGATGCGCCTCTTCATTATCTTTGGCAATCCTTCCTAGCCAAGTAAGATTGTCTTCTGTGAACATGGTCTTAACAGTGAGTCTGCAAGTGACTGTGAAGGAGTTTGTGATGGTTTGGTTTGGTTTAGTGTCATATTATTATCACCACTGTGGTACTTTGTGTAGTTTGTCTATAGTAGAAGGTTGACCAACCTTATGAGCCCTGAATTTCTTTCTTGCCCATCTTTTCATCAAAAGACAAATTATAAAAATGCTTTAACTCATAGACTTCAACATACAGACACACAAACAAACAAATAAAAGACTGAGAGCTGTCTGGTGACAATATATAAATCCTATTCATTCTTGCAAGGCAATTTCCCACCCAAATCTTTCTGAGACTGTACTCTTCAAGATTCTCCCATTTGTTTAAAAAATGGGGACCAGAGGGAACAGAGTAAGTGAGCAAAAGAAACCATATATTCAGGCCAAAAAAATTCAAAGATAACAATAATAATGAAAGCTGTGGGTGTTTCTCCCCCCACCCTTTGGAGGAGGGAGAAGAAGATAAGACAGATAATAATGTTTGTGGAGCAGAATGCCTCTTAGGCTGATGAATGAGAGGGCCTTGCCGTTGATAGAAGCAGCCGTCTGTGGGGGCAAGCCGTCAGGGGAGATGTCAAACAAAATAAATCTGTCTAGTCTTGTTTTGCTTGAAGTCTGCCATATTGAAAATGGGACCGTCCATCATAAGTTACTTTTTGTGTCTGTGCCAATAGCGTCATCCTGGTATATAAGCAAAAGCACCCAGGGAGGGAAAGGGTGAGCAATGTCAATGTACTCATGCAATGGTGGGACCATACGGTGGTAGAATCCAAAGAACATAGGCCACATTCACAATACACACTTGAAGCACCATGATTCCACTTTAAACTGTGTGGCTTCCCCCAGAGAATTATGGGAGCTGTACTTTGTTAAAGGTGCTGTGAGGAAGTTGTGAGGAAATCCCTGTTTCCCCCACCAGACCCACAATTCTCTGAGTTGTTTAATAACCAATACTACTTCTGGGGAACTCTAGGGAATGTAGTTCGGGGGGGGGAATAGGGGTCCCCTAACAACTCTATGCACATTTAACAAACTACAGCTCCCAGAATTATTTGGTAAAGTGGTATCATAATGCTTTCAATGCATTTCTACTCTGTGTAGAACTTTGATAGGTACAACCTACTGTTTTTGAATGCTTCCCGTTGGTGGTTGTGGAATGGGAATCACAACTGAAGAGAGCACTGTTGCATTCATATCCTGCACCTGGGCTTCCCATAACCATGTGGATGGCCACTGTGAGAACAGGATGCTTTGGCCTGATCCTGCAGGGCTCTCCTTACGTTCTTCTGGGATGGAATCAATGCAAGTAGCAAGCAAAACACTGCAGAGAGAGACATTTCAGCCCAGCTCCCTACCTGCTGTTCACCACCTGCAAATGTTGTGGCAAATATTTATTCTTTGTTTGAGGGGGGGTCATTTTCATTGAGTCTTTTAATTCACACTCTGCAGCTGCTGAGGCGCATATATATATATATATATATATATATATATATATATATATATATAATCTGTTGCAGGACAGTTGTCTTTCTTTCCCCTTTTGTGTATGTTTCAACAAACACAATTCCCGGCTTTTGCATCAGTAGAAGACAGGAGATTGCGGAGTGAACAAATGCTGTGTACAACCAGCTGACTGAAGCAACACATGTAATAGCACCATGGGAGGGCTTAACTGTCATCCTCCTTGGAATCAGGTCTCAGGTGTTGCAAACATGTCTCTTTTTGCATCCATGTTGGAGAGTCTGCAGTCCAGCCCACTGCAATATCCTGCTTGCTGTGAGTCCCACCGTGCTGTTCTAAGCATTTTATGATCACCCTTTTTACCTGCGTGCCTAGAAAATATGCCCAGTACAAGCACACCTGTGACATTTTTAGGTACTTGAGTGCCGCAGGGTCTTCTCTTCACAAGCAGGAATGAGTTTGTGTTTTAGGGAGATGTTGTACTTCTCTCTGCCTTTACATCAGTTATCATATGGCTGAAGCTATGTGAACTTCCCAAATGAACCCCTAAATGCTGTGTGCTGAGTTGTGTGCCTGCCTTTTGTGGCCTTGGCTGGCAGCAACACCCACAATCCCTTCCAGGATGTCAAGACTTGTCTCTTTATGTTTTATAAACAAAATTGTCCAAATTGGCAAAGCTAGGCAAATCCTCCCATTTCTTTTCAACGTAAAATTGCAGTGTCACTTTCTGTTGTTTTCTCTGCCAAAATGGGGACAGCAAGGCTTGGAGGTTTTGCTCTTTTTCTTTTTCAACAGAATGGTTATTTTAAGAAAGAGATCTATGTTTTCAGATAACCTTTCAATTTTGTTCCACAATGCTCAGTATTGCAAGAGGCAAGAACGGCCCTACTGAACTACATTAAAAATCTTAGGCTGGATCTAG
The DNA here is from genome assembly GCF_009819535.1 of Lacerta agilis. Classification (NCBI taxonomy): domain Eukaryota; kingdom Metazoa; phylum Chordata; class Lepidosauria; order Squamata; family Lacertidae; genus Lacerta; species Lacerta agilis. Next base: position 19,111,457 of record NC_046321.1, on the reverse strand, counting down.
AAACATAAAAAAAAAGTTTCAGGAAAACACGTTGTAAACCTCATAATGCAAAATCACATTTCCAAAAGATGGAATTCTACAGCGCCATCTGGTGCCACAGTGTTATAACGCATTTAATTTTTAATTTATTTTTACTAATGTAGCTGAGTCCCTAGTCAGGCATCCAGTTTGTAATGGTGCCTCTAAATTCTGTTTTTTATCTAGCTGTGGCACACCTAATTGTAATTTATTGGCTGATTAATTGTATGATTGTTCCACTTCTCAGACAGGCATTGTCTCCCAGAGAAGGCGGGTCGGGTGTGTCAGGGGCTGGACAGAGGAGGAATGGTGGGGGCCGCCGCCCCCCCTTCTCCTGAACCTTCCCGAGAACAGGAGGACAATGTAGATTTAGAGCAGTTGTTTGCAGAAGGGCATAGTTCAGAGGCTGCAGAGGACAGAAGCTGGGAAATACTAGAAGAGCAATAGCAGGAAGAAAGAGAAGCACCAGGAGAGAGGGAGCCAACAGGCTCAGTGTCTTTGGAGAGCATTCCTGAGCCCCACCACCACCGCCACCACCACCACCACCACCACCATCTCCAGAACTAGGTGTGCTGCAAGAGTAGCCAAACAGAAAGCTCAGAGACAGAAAGCCCAGACCAACCAGTGCAGGAATGACATAGTATGAGAGAGACGGGGGGTGGGGTGGGACTTAACTTGGAGCAACGCCATTTCTAGGAGAGAGAATCATTCCTTTGTCTCTTGCTGTGATTACTGAATAAACTAATTGGTAAGAACTCTTTTCTTTTATCTGCCTCTTTGCTGCCACTGTGGGAGTGATAGGATTCCCTGAAGCCTTGACAGGCGAGGGGGCTGCCATAGGTTTATGAACAAAAAAGACAGGGCACATGAGGGAAGGGTCATTGCTTAGCGGTATCGCATCTTCCTATGGGCCACTACTGACTCTATACCAATTATTGGCATCTGTCTGTCTCAAGAGACAATGGAGTGTGCCTCTGGGGGTGAAGTCAAACTGCTGGAGAATCACAGCGCTGCTGTGGCTGCAGAGACCAGTAACTTGTAACTGCTGCTTCTTGCATTGTTTTTGCTGCATTAGCAGCACCAAAGTGACCTCACTGGGGCGCAAGCCTGGGCAATGCGCATGGGTTTCTGGGGGTTTTCTTGTTGTTATTCTATCTCTCACAGCAACAATAAGCCTACCATTAAAATTATGGACTGTTCATTTCTTTGTCAGAAGGCAAACGGGCAAATTTAGCAGGGGATCAAATACTTTTTTCCCCTCAATGTAGATATGGATATGGATATGGATATGGATATGGATATGGATATGGGACGCAGGTGACTGAGTCTCTTGGGCTTGCCAATCAGAAGGTTAGGGGTTCGAATCCACACAATGGGGTAAGCTCCCGTTGCTCTGTCCCAGCTCCTGCCTACCTAGCAGTTTGAACGCATGCCAGTGCAAGTAGATAAATAGGTACCACTGTGGCGGGAAGGTAAACGGCGTTTCTGTGCACCCTGGTTTCCGTCACGGTGTTCCGTTGCACCAGAAGCAGTTTAGTCATGCTGGCCACATGACCCGGAAAGCTGTCTGTGGACAAAGGCCAGCTCCCTCGGCCTATAGAGTGAAATGATTCCCAACAACTAGCATTCAGAGGGATACTGCCTCTGACAATGGAAGGAGAACACAGCGATCATGGCCAGTTCTCTGAAATATTCTCAAAAACGTTCTCAGACTGAACAAACGACGGGTCGATTTTGACTGAATAAAGCCAACACAGAGGGAAGATTTGGATGTAATTCTTGGCACCCCAGGGTATGAGGAAATTATTTTTGTTATTAAGATGTTAAATAAAGGTAAGAGTTTGCGACCAGCTAAGAGCAGATTAAATGGATCTGCAAACAAGGTTGCTTTCCCACCCCTGAGCAGTTTCTGCAGTGTGTATTCCCTAAACAATATGGTATGCATTGAAAATATACTTTCCAAAATAATAGGAAAAGGCTAATGTAAGTGAGCAAGGGAGACTGCAGTTCCTGCTTAGGAAATGAAACAGGCAAAGCAAGCAACGTGTTAGAAATCTAACTGCTCCTTTAATTATATTCCCCTTAGTGTGTAATACTGGAAAGGGGAGTAGATGCGATGAGTATTCTTGGGGAGACTTTGTGCAAGTTAGGAATTTATCCGAAGTGGTTAAAGTTCTTAAAAGGTTTTAAGGAAATTTCTAGAGAAAAATATTTGCAAAGCCGATGTGGCATGTTTCAAACCCCACTAAATAAAAAGAGGTTAGCGATTGAAAGCAAATTGTGAGTTCAAATATAAGGATTTGAAAGATAATCCAAATTTTGATGCAAAGATAGATATATGTTAAATACAACCATTGGTCCACGTGGTTCTTTAATATTTTAGGCAGAGGTCTTGTATAGTTTTGGTAATAGGTAAATTCACCTTTTCTTTTCTTACAAGTGAAATTGGCTCAGTGTAATTTAATATTACTTGTAAGGTGCCTTGGAACAATTTATATTATGAAAGGTGGGACACAAATAAATAGATACCCGGAAAACTACATTTCCCATGGTCCCTGGCATTTGGAACACTGCTGTTCCAGCATTCCAGATACAGGGCACATTAACACCATACATTTAAAGCACAATGATGCCACTTTAAACAGCCATGGATTCTTCAATGAATTTTGACAGCTGCAGCTAAGGGTACTGGGAGCTTTTTGGAGGCCCTCTGTTCCCCTCCCAGAGCTACGAAACCTAGAGTGGTTTAACAATCAATCCTTCTTCACAGGGAATTGTGCCTGTGGGAGGGGAATGGGGGTCTCCCCACAACTCTGAACATCCTTAACAATTACAGCTTTCAGAATTCTTAGGGGGAAGCCATGGCTGTTTAGAAAGCTACTGTAGTGCTTTAAATGTATGGTGTGAATGTGATCATAATAAAGTAACGAAGGCTTCACAGAGGAACCATTTGCAAAGCCGAAACAAAATAGAAAATTCTTTCCAGTAGCACCTTAGAGACCAACTGAGTTTGTTCTTGGTATGAGCTTTCGTGTGCATGCACACTTCTTCAGATACACTGAAACAGAAGTCACTAGATCCTTAAATATAGTGAGGGAGTAGGGAGGGGTATTACTCAGAAGGGTGGTGGGAATGGGTGATCAGCTGATAGGTGTGGAAAACCTGTTGACGACTCTTAATGGCTGCAATTAGTCTTGCAGGGAAAGGCAAGGGGTGAGATGGCTAAAGATAGCTTTGTCATGTATAAGGAGATAAGAATACAATGTTTTTGTTCAGACCAGGTTTCTCCATGGTTTTAAGTTTGGTGATTAGTTGCAATTCAGCCACTTCTCTTTCCAGTCTATTTCTGAAATTTCTTTGTATTAAGACAGCTACATTGAGATCTTTTATAGAATGTCCTGGGAGATTGAAGTGTTCTCCTACTGGTTTCTCTGTCTTGTGATTCCTGATATCAGATTTATGTCCATTTATCCTTTGGCATAGGGTTTGGCCTGTTTGTCCAATATAGAGAACTGAAGGGCACTGTTGGCACTTGCAAAGCTTCCTTCTTGCTGCAGCTGCTAGGTAAATTTGGGGTGAAGGGAAGGGGGCAGCTGTGGGGTGGGGGGCTCATTAATAGCCAGGTGTGAACATCAACAGAGCATAAAGTTACCCTTTATAAGTCCTCCAATTTAACCCCACCCATGGATCAGATTGTGGTCTAAACCTCCCTTTAAGTCCATATCAGCAAAAAGAAAAGAACTCACTCTGAAACTGACTTACAGGTGGTACCTAACACTATGGAAACTAATACTAATATGCCCAGGAACCTCACCAAAATGCTGGTGGGAATGTCCACATGTGGTGGGAATGTCCTAAAATCCAACTATTCTGGACATCAATCATACAAGAAATATACAAAAGAACTAAGCAAGTATTAGAAGTCACCCCAGAACTGGCCCTACTAGACATCTTCCAAGACAATAATGGCCACTCACGACACAAAGAGCTCATAACCCACCTACTCTCATCAGCCAGAAACATCATACCCAGACACTGGAGAGACCTGTCAGGAGTAAGCATGTACCAATGGTATCAAACAGTATGGGAAACAGCCTTATGAGAAAAGCTAACCAACAAACTGAAACTGACACGGGGACAAATAGAAGAAAACGCCTTCACTCTGATATGGTTACCCTTTATCACATACACAGCCCAACAAGACAACAACAAGAATCTGTCAACAGCAAATGAATCAATCAGGCTAACCTGATACAAAAACACCCCCACCCCCACCCCACACACATGAAAACAATCACAGCCAATCACAAACAAGCAACCACACCCTAGGCCAACCCCAACTTCTCTCACCACCAAAGGAACACAAGCAAATAGTAAAAAGAACCCGCACAAGCGATGCTGACACAAAACCTCACACATACACTAAGTAGAATAGAAGCATTGCCACCTGACCCCACCCCCACTCACCATGCCCCCCTCCACCTCTTTCCCCCTTTTCTTCCTAATGTAACACCAATGTCTCAACAATGAAACTGATCTGTAGAAAACGTAACTTGAAAAAAGAGACATTGCACATACTGTACTTTTGTAAACCAAGAAACCTTTAATAATATATATATATATATATATATATATATAGTCCTCCAATTTTTAGAAGTTCAGGACCATTATTACTATATGTGCTCTATGTCCATGCACAAGTCATGTGACCCATGCAAGAGCACGGTGCCCAAAATATGGGAATGCACATATTTGGGTCCCCCAAAACGGGATATCCTGATTTAATTAGGACAGTTGAGGGATATGCAGTAATGCTTAGTTATACACATTTGCATGTTAAGTGGCTGAAATACTAAGTGGTGCACATTAAATTGCTTGCATTGGTCAATGTCCTTGCCTGGAGTGCTATGGAGACAAATGGCCTAACCTCCTTAATTTGGTTGGTGAGAATAGCAAGGATCTAAGGGTGGCATACATAGTTCCCCTCTTCCCCATTTTATCCTCACAACCACTCTTTGAGGTAGGTTTAGGCTAAGAGGCTGTGACTGGCCCAAGGTCCCCCATTGGGCTTCATGGCAGACTGGGAATTCAAACCCTGGTCTCCTAGGTCCTAGTCCAGCACTCTAACCACTTCACCACACTGTCTCTCAAAGTGATTGAAATTACTGAAATTCTGAACTGGTTCGCCATTACTAATCACTTGACTCAATGAACTGCATGAACTAAACACGAGACATTCTGCATGCAGAGCATGTGCTCTGCCACTGAGCACTTCGCCTATTGGGGAGTGAACAAGCTAATCCGTACTAAAGGCAAACCCAACAAAAAGAAAAGCAATTGAGATTATTTCTGCATGCATTTTAATGGGCTCTGGATGAGATCACCCAGTGCCTGACAATAATAAATTGTGTTCTCTTATCACTTTATAAGGCTATTCTTTCTGGCTTCCCTGATAAAAGATGTGGTCACTCCGACTGGGCTGCCTTATTAACTATGTTTCCTTGTGTCTGTTATCACTGGTCAGTAAGATGGCACCTTTGGAGTCATAGGAGGAGGAGATTGTCTTTTATTAGGACCAGCCCAAATGTCACAAAGTACCGAGGAAGTTTTTGGGTTCTCCAGAACTTTTCCTCAAGCTAGATATAATGCAAAACAACAAGTTGGGGGGGGGAGGGTTAGGACATGATGGGAAAGTCCCAATATTTGTCACTTGTAACAATCTTAAACTGGAGTGCACAAGGTGTTGTCCCAGGAGAACCAACAGCCTGCCTCCATTCTTCTCCCAAAGGAACGAGAGTCATCAGTTACTCTTCAAGTAAGAACACCAGCAAGGGAAGATCAACCTGGCCAGTGTTGGGACTGTCAGACTAGGATCTGCAAGACCAGGGTCCTAATCGCCACTTGGCCATGATGCTCACTGGGTGACCTTGGGCCAGTCACTGCCCCTCCACCTAACCTACCTCACGTGAGGAGGGGGAGAACCACACATGCCACCTTGAACTCCTTCGAGGAAAAGATGGGATATAATTGCAATACAGTCGCACCTTGGTTTCCGAACAGCCTAGCTCTCAAGCGTTTTGGCTCCCGAATGATCGAAACCCGGAAGTGAGTGTTCCGCTTTTCGAACGTTCTTTTGGAAGCCTAACGTCCGGTGGGGCTTCCATGGCTTCTGATTGGCTGCAGGGGCTTCCTGCAGCCAATCAGAAGCCGTGCTTTGGTTTCCAAACATTTTGGAAGTCGAATGGATTTCCGTAACGGATTCTGTTTGACTTCCAAGGTACGACTGTACATCAATAAAATATAAATGTCCCTTTATAGTTCACTCATTTGTTTTGGAGAACCGGTCTCCCTCTACTTTTTCACTCTGCATCTCTTTCCTTAGGAACATAGGAAGCTGCCTTATACTGAGTCAGACGATCGGTCCATCTAGATCAGTGTTGTCCACACTGACTGGCAGAAGCTGTTTAGGGTTTCAGGCAGGGGGCATTCCAAGCTCTGGAGATGCCAGAGATTGAACCTGGGACCCTCTGCATGCAAAGCAGATGTTCTACCACTGAACTATGGTTGGGTGTGAACTAGACCATCATCAAGCCATCTAGCTCAGCCTTTTTGACTAGGAAAGCATTCTCTATATTAATCCATCTAGCTGAGGTACTGTCTATTGCAGCCGGTGAAAGATCACTCAGGTCAGCAAGATTCTGTAAGATCTACCCCCCAAAATGTTAAAATATATATTGGGGGCAATTTATGAAATGGTCAGCCTATCACAGACATATCGGAGATTAGAGATATGCAGCAGAAGGCTGGGAACCAGATATAGCATATTGAAGAGGGATGCTGTGAATATTTATACTTGATTTTGTATGTAAGTTGCTATATATGTATTTATAAAACAGGAGTTTCTAATAAAAAAAATTGCAAGAAACGCGTATTTTAAAAATTGATGTCAGACTGGAGCCCTAACAAGAGCAGAAGGAGGAGAACGATTTCAAAAAGACTTAAAGGGAAAATGCTTACTCATTTGTACAAATAAGAGTAAGTAGATACACATCCTTCCTTGAAAGCAGAAAAGCAAACTGTGCGGAACTCCATTTATCTCTTTCAAAAGAAGAAAAGGTTGAGTTAGCATAGAAACCTGCTGAAATCCATAATGTGGAGTTCTGAGCAGCACAGGAATTTCAAACATCATTTTTAATCCACTTGGACTAGTCACACTTCGGTGTGCTGTGCTTTAATGTGAATAAATGTACAGCTTTTGTCCTCAGCAGGGGAGACTCTGATCATGAATTATATTACCCAGCCTCTAAAATCTTCATTCCATATATTATAAAATGTGCTCTCCCATACGGGCGAGGGTGCATCAGCGGGGAATTTATGCAAACTGTTGCAGGTACATTAAAATACAGTTGCTTAAGGTGCACGGTAGTGCGTAATCCATTAATCCAATATTTTCACAGTGCATCTGAAATGCAGTTGTTTATTATCAGAGGTTCTGCACCAAGTCCTAGAAATGTAATTTGTGAGGAATTAAATGCAGCTCAGGACACAGCACGTTTGCCCCGTTTCACTTGAGACTCTTCGAGAAGTGCTAAAATGCGTCACAATAAGGTAATTATGACTGCAGCCCTAAACCCCATTTACCTGAGAGTGACACAGATTGAAGTCAGTGGAGCATACTTCTGAGTCGGCATGCTTAGGATTGTGACCTCACCATGCACTTTAGATGGCAACTTATTACAAAATGTAGCAAGCTGCCATGCTGAGTAGGGCTGTAGACCATTGCCCCCAAGTCCTACCCTGATGAGTCGGGAAGGCCACTGGAAATCTGAACTAGGTATGTTTGGGAAACCCATAAGAAAACAGGATTGTTTATCAACTATATTTTGACTCCCCCCATCCCATATTTCTCTGGTGTCTTACCTGCAAAGGACCTCCCAACTTTGTCTGAAATGCAAATGCCCTACCATGTCCCATTCTCCATGCTGTTCAGCCCAAGAGTCTGCTCAGCAACCTCAGCTTTTGTAGCTGGAGTCAGTCAGGGCCCTGTCCTCCCAGGCCAGGTGGGAAAAGGCCTGGGAGGGCAGGGAACTGGTCTTCCACAACTTACAGCTAAGATGGTCCTATTGTCCCTGACCATTGGCCATGCTGGCTGAGATGACGCCCAACAAAATCTGGGGGGCACCACATTACCTACTCCTGGCTCATGAGACCCTTTGCAATGCTGCCTGTTTTTCAAAAGTTCCAAAATGAACCACAGATCTACACGCAAACCCTAATATTAGCTGGCTGCTGAATTAATCACTCTGTATTTCATTTAGCCATACGTCTGGATTTCACAAAGGTGTCCTTTGAGGGTGGTTTCAAGGAAAAGGTAAAAACATGATATATTGGCCTCTAACCTCAGTGGAGTTCTGTTCAATTAACGTCTTCCAGTTCCCCAAGAAGGAGCCGGCCAAATATTTTATTTCCCGGCAAGCCTGGTCATACATAAAATAACTGAATCAATGCATGACTTTTCCATCTAGAATCAAAGCTATAACAAACTCTAAACAAGCATCTTTCATTTCTAATAGAGTAGTTGCAACCATCTATTATAGTGTGGCACAACATCACATACTGAAAGGTGAAAGAATCCTCTGTGGCAGACGTCAAAGAGTCAAAGGCTGTACCCAGATATTGAACAGCAAAGCATCTTCAGCCCATAATATTTTGGCTTATGCAATTAGGCAGCCCAGTTCTACAGAGCCAGGTTAGGTGGTGCAAGCAATGCCTATGCAGGAGCTTAGTGGGTCCGGTTCTGGTTGCCGCTACAAGGTCACTTTTCATAGTGTGATAGCAGATAAATATTTGTCAGCCCAGCAGTGGACAATCAGAGATGAAGGATGGGATACAATGGTAGCAATTATCATTCTGTGCTTGCAATGATGCAAACTGCAAACCACTACAACCTGCAAAGTTTTCTTTAAAAATAAACACACAAGTTTCTATCCCTTAAGACTGCTTGGAAAACCTGTGGACAATTAATGCCTAGAGCAATCTCAGAGCCTGGAGAGGGCAAGGTCAAACAGGACTGTGTTATCACAGTGTGAATTCTTGGCCACATCCACACCATACATACAAAGCATACTTAAATGACTTTAACAGTCAAGACTTCCTTCAATGAATCACGGGAACTGTAATTTGCTAAAGCTGCTGACCTCACAGACTTACAATTCCAAGAACCCTTAGCAAACTGCCATTCCCAGGATTTTCCATGTGTGTTAAAGTGGTACAAGAGGTGTTGTGCAGATGTGATCAAACCGTTCCGTGAGACAAGCAAAGTAAATACGTTCATGATGTGTAGGTCAGAGAACTGAGATTTTCTTGTTTGCAGTTTGAGGGCACAAGGTGTAGCAACCTTGCAAATCGGGGGCAGATCTCGCCACAAAATCACGGCGGCCAAAATGGCTGCCATTCTCTTGCAATAAAAAAGGGATGTCCTGGTTTTTCCAGGACACTTGCGAGGTATGCATTTTGGCAACAATCCTGTTGGCACTCAACACTTAAATCCGCTATTAGGAGAGATTATCATCATCCCCTGTGGTTCAGCACATGCAGCCCCTCTTTCCTATTCCACTTTCCCCAGAGGCCTCTACTGAGAGCACCTGTATGGGTGCCCAGCATAGAACTGGAATCCTGACGCCAGCTTGACATCTGTCCTTGTTTTTGACTGACTTATTGCATTCCGATCAGCCAGTTCCAATTGTCCCAGGGACATTTGCCAGCAGCTCAGAGTGATTCCCGACCCCACTGCCACCCCCACAATCAACCCTTAGAGAAGAAGTTTTTACTGTTAACTTCAGTTTCTTCTGAAGATGCGTTCAAGTAATTAACCCCTTAATCTACACATGCCCCTTCTCCTCCATGTGACACTTACAGATATTTTCACATCTCTAATAGCTGTGACTTCGGCATTAAGTCTGTTAATGAACCTCCTCATTTCATTTGCGCTTCCGCTATAATGCTTCCCTCTAATTTGGTGACCTAAGTGCAGATATTAGGAAAAATAAGAAACAAGCACTGAGAAACTCATTAAAATAACTCAGTACTGCAAAAGATTAGTGGTCGTGGATAGAATTAACAAATGACAACCAAGAATTGCTAAGATGCCAAGAAGAAAAAGAACAACAACAACCAATGCATCTTTTTGTTTAATTTTCTAGTCAGAGCAATAAACTCAGTGCAACTGTTTTATAATCCTTAATGTACCTTGTTGTTGATTGTGCAATCTTATATCCAGGTACAGTGGTACCTCAAGTTACGCTTCAGGTTACAAACTCCACTAACCTGGAAAAGTTACCTCGAGTTAAGAACTTTGCCCCAGGATGAGAACGGAAATCATGTGCTGGCAGCGCAGCAGCAGCAAGAGGCCCCATTAGCAAAAGCACGCCTCTAGTTAAGAACAGTTTCAGGTGAAGAACGGACCTCCGGAACGAATTAAGTTCGTAACTAGAGGTACCACTGTATTCTTGAGAAGTAAACCTCGGAGGGGAGCTGGAACCTCTGGTCCTTCAGGTGTTGGGAGGCCAGCATGACCAATGGTCAGGGTTCGTAGCAGTGGTAGTTTGACAACATCTGGAGGACCAGAGGTTCTCCATCTCTAGTATATTTTCGACTGCTATCTGCATCATTTTCAGACCAAGTGAATCACACAGATTTCCTACACTGGTATCAGGGGCAGAGCAAGGGGGCGGGGGGGCGGTCCGCCCGGGTACCGCCCTGGGGAGGGTGACACTCTGGGGGCATGCCCCACCCCCGCGATCGACGGCGCGGCAACTTTTAAAAGGCTGCAACGCGTGAACAGCAGCACAGCGTCTGTGCTGCTGTTCACGCGCTGCAGCCTTAAAGGTTGCCGCACCACACAGAAGGGGTGCTGGCCGATCGCACCCGCCATCTTGGGTGGATTGCGCATGTCCACCCAAGGTGGCGGGCGCGATGGGCCAGCACCCCTTCCGACCGGCACCGTGCCGCGCCACGTTTTAAGGCTGCAGCGGGCGAACAGCAGCGCTGCTGTTCGCCTGCTGCAGCCTTAAAACGCGGTGCGGCACGGCCCAGTGCCGGTCAGAAGGGGCACCGGCTATTCGCCCGCTGCAGCCTTAAAACGTGGCACGGTGCGGCGCCGGTCGGAAGGGGTGCTGTCCACACACATGCGCAGTCCACACACAACGCGTGCGCCGGGAGGGATGCCTTGATGTTTGCCGCCCCGGGCGGCAGATTGGCTTGCTCTGCCCCTGACTGGTATTATGTCTGGATTCCATCTGCCTTGGAGTCCAGTCCAGAAAGAAAAAAAGCAAGCCTAAGGGTGCAGTCTTAAAAACATTCTCCAAGAAATTAACCCCATTCAGTGCAATGGGACTTGCTTCCATCCTGTGTACTAAGACCAAACTCATTCTATGAACGCCAAGCAATATTGTGCTCAAACTGTGACCGTCTCCTTTTCTGCTTTTTTAGATGTGGCAGCCATTTTGGGCTTATGCCACATCCTCATGTCAGCCATTTTGTGACTGGTGCCCACAGCACCCTCACAACATTCCAAATGGGCCCACTGGCCCGAAAAGGTTGGCCACTCCTGTTCTAAGCGATGCTTGCTCTTCACATATTTTTATTCAGCTGTTGCCCTTAATAAACACCAGAAGACTTAACATCAACCAGGGCTACAAAATACTTCCTCAGCCAAGTTCTGCTGCGATTGATTTTACTTGCACCTCAAGTTTCAATAGCTCTATTATTCAAAGTGAGAAATGGGACAGGAAGAGAGCAAGAGCAAATAATGCCATTTTCTTTCCCTTCCTTATAGATCCACTCTAGATTCTCCCAGCAGCAGCCGAATAAAGGCATTAAGACTGAGCACCTGCATTTTACGAAATGGGAAGAGACAGTTTCTTTCAGGGGGGGGGACTTCATTTGCATTCAGTTTGCTTTGCCATATTACAGGGGAACATTTAACTTTTTTGTTACTCTTTTTGTAGGACAGTAAATTCTACTCTTGCTGACAGATGGAGAAAATAGCTGTTTCTGGAGGGAGTAAAGGGGCTTTTTTATTTCCCATTTCTCTTTTACAGTGGCTGCTATACATATTTAAAGCCCTTGTGCCATTTCCTGGAGGATTATACATATATATATATATCACACACCCACACCCACTTCCCTCGTTGTGCTGGTGCTGCTCAGTAATACTTCCGACTCGATCCTCATTAGTCTGGCCTACCAAAAATCGATTGGGTTTAGCCATTTGTCTCCCACGCACTCCTGGCAAGAACATTTGGTAATGCAGTAAACTTGACTTGTGGAGGTTGGTACCTGGGCCACTAAATTGAAAATCCAAATAAGTAAAATTAGTTAAATGCCTATCATTATTACTGTGGGCAGGCAGGCAGTGTTGGTATGTTTCGGGGACCTCAGCAGAAGGGAAGCTTTGCATGTCGAGGTCCCGAAACCACCCCTCAAATGAAACACACTTCACACAGAAAATTAAGTTTAAGGTTTTTGGCATAATTTTGGCCACAACTTTATTAAAATACAAAATATGTGAGTGGTTGCTTAGGCATTGGTTCAGACTATCTGTCCTGCTGGGGACAGAACTGACATCCACCCGCCTGTGGAGTCAGTAAAGGGGAAAACACTTTGGGGAGAGAATGGGAGCCGGGGGTCTGACCCTCGCCTCTCCCTTAATGCTCCCAGGGGCTCTTGCGTGGGCCCTGGCCCCCGACCGGGGGATACGGACAAGCATGGCGAGCCCCTGGATTCCTTTAACGGAATTCCCCATGCAGCAGCAGCATTGAAGGGGCAACCACAGCCAACCTGCCCCTTCGCAGCATAGGAGGGGCAACCACAGCCAACTGTGCCCCTCCACCAACCAATTAATAACCAATGCCTAACCGCCAACCTTACAAGTTGTGACTAATTTCTACGCAGTAGGCGAAAACCAGATGGCACCAGCCAATCAGCCAAATGGAAAAATTCCTACCAGGCCCCTGCCCCAAAAGCAGACGACCCCATGACAGGCATAGCAAGGTCAATGCAGAGGCCTAATAATAGGGAGGGTGGGCGGGTGATCCAATGCACGCAGCAAAGAGGTATATCATGCTGCGAGCCAAGCAATATATAGTCACTGGGCTGTCCATCAACAATTGCAACATAGAAATCTCCCCAACAACACCCAGAGCCCAATCACAGCAGTGGCCATCTATATAATCCCGCCCAGCAGCAGAGGGGTGACTTGCTGGCCCCCACCGCAACACGTGCTCTCCATAAAGGAGAACCCGCTTTGTGAAGACACATGCAAACCCACCCCTAGCAGTGGGCCAATGTAGCCTACAGTAGTACCTTGGTTTGCAACCATTTTGGATTACAACCATGTCAAACCCGGAAGTGTGTGTCCCTTTTTTTCGGATTACAACCCTTCCCCCCCTTTTTTGGGGGGGAGGCCCCATTGGCAAAAGGGCGCCTTGGGTTACAACCTGTTTTGGTTTACAACTGGACCTCCAGAACGGATTATGATTGTAAACCAAGGTACCACTGTACAGCCAGGTACAATGGGGTTGCACCAAACCCACTATAACATGATCCCTCGGTGCAGCCCTTTGTTTTTTTTCTGTAAAAGTGAATGGCATTCACTTATGCTGATGAAACGCAGCATGTCAACAGTGCCAAAAGCTCAAAACCGGGGAGCTTGTTGCCTGCTTCCCTGAAAATTTGGAAAATGCAAATGTAATTTAACTAGTTACCGGGGACAAAAGCTTTATTTTCTCCAAACAAAAAACAAAACAGACATACAGGAACCACAGTATGACTTTCTACATGCCTCCGGAAATATCTTTATTTCCGAATGCAACTGTAATTGCGATGCCACCTTCTTTATTTCTTCTTCTTGCCGCTTCCCTTGGGGATCTTTTTGCTAATTATGAACATAGAATCACAGAATTGTAGAGTTTGATGTTCTATGCTTGTTTACATATATATTGTAATAATTTTAAAAAATCATTACATTAAACAAACAAACTGGGACTTTGTGAACCCCCTCCCTATACCTTGTCAATTTCCTTGGTCATCAAGAGTTGGAAGGGACCACAAGGGTCATCTAGCCCAACCCCCTGTAAGGAAGGAATCTTTTGTCCAGCGTGGGGTTCAAACCCATGATCCTGAGATTAAGAGACTTGTGCTCTACCATAGCCAACCCCTCTTCCTTCCCCCTAAACTGAGATGACAGTAGCAGCATGGCCTCAATGGAAGTTTCTCTGCAATGACAGCATCCCAAGCACCAATGAGATCTAGGGATGTGTAATTTTCCAGGCACCTGGTACTCCTCCCCCCCCCCCGGCGTCCTTGCCAAGTGATGGTGTGGATATGTGTGACAGTTTCCCCTGCTGCTGCATGTTGGGGTGCCAGAAAAGTCTCCCTTTGTGCCAGCGAGAAGGAGGTGGAAGGAGAAGAAGCCTCTCCCAGCAGATTGTGATTGTACCTCTGCTTCCTGTCCTCCTCATGCCAAAGCAACCTATTCAGGCTCTGAGGTGGACCCAGCTACCAAGTCTAGGCTCAATCTATGTACCTCTTCTGCCCCCTAGCAAACCAGAATGTCTTTACAGTGTGACAACAGACCTATACAAATATTAGAAAGAGAGAAAATGTGGCTGTCCTATTCTGAAGATCGAAGGATAATGCATATATTAAAGGAGAATCTTTATATCTCTGAAGATTAAAGGAGAGTCTTGTACGTATGTCTGTACGTATATGGATTTCCTGCCCAAACCATAATAAACTGTAGGATGCTGGATACATTTGAACTGTAAAAACTAAGGCTGGGGGAAAATCTCAAGACTTTCCAAATGGTTACAAAAGAACTATCTACAGCCATGATTCATAAAATGTCAGCTCATTATCTCTCTCTAAGAGTGTACAGACGGTTCGATAGGGAGGGCACAATCTCTCTCCAAACTGGGTCAAAAGATGGAACTCCACAACTCATTACTATGCAGTCAGACATCCAGTCTCTGTGTAATGGATTTTTTTTTTTTTTTTTTTGCTTTCCCCAACTCTGGAGAAGTGTGTTCTTTTGTAGGTGAGCATCCCACAGAAGTTGCTTTGAGATTAGAAAAGAGAGAAAGAATTAATTGAAATATTATCAATGGAACATCTCAGTCCATTATGCTTTTCATTCAAATCAGTCCATTAATGCATTCTCATTGAGCAACAGATGGCCGACAGAGAGTTGGTACTATTATAGGTTGGTCTCTCACATGAAAAACATATACAAAACCCCTGAGTGCAACTACTAGCCACTCTACTCTCTTTGGTTGCACTTGACAGAAGACACATAATAGTATTTATTAAATTAGGTGGTCTGATATCTGACTTCATATACCATTTTCATTATACAGTGGTACCTCTGGTTAAGAACTTAATTCATTCCGGAGGTCCATTCTTAACCTGAAACTGTTCTTAACCTGAGGTACCACTTTAGCTAATGGGGCCTCTCACTGCCGCCGTGCCGCCGCCACACAATTTCTGTTCTCATCCTCAAGCAAAGTTCTTAACCAGAGGTACTATTTCTGGGTTAGCGGAGTCTGTAACCTGAAGCGTCTGTAACCTGAGGTACCACTGTACACAGAAAACAAAATACCGTATGTGTATATTAGCATATATTTTGCAATTGGCATTATTTGGCAGTTGGCATGTAATGGGAAGCCATTTTGATAAGGGATGCAGGTGGCTCAGTGGTTTAGACCACAGCTCTTGGGCTGGCCAATCAGAAGGTTGGCAGTTTGAATCCCTGCAACGGGGTGAGCTCCCGTTGCTCTGTCCCATCTCCTGCCAACTTAGCAGTTTGAAAGCATGCCAGAGCAAGTAGATAAATAGGTACCACTGTGACGGGGAGGTAAATGGCATTTCCGTGAGCTCTGGTTGCCATCACGGTGTTCCATTGAGCTGGAAGCGGTTTAGTCATGCTGGGCACATGACCCGGAAAGCTGTCTGTGGCCTGAAAGTGAAATGAGCACCAAAACCCCATAGTCGCCTTCGACTGGAGTTAACTGTCCAGGGATCCTTTACCTTTTTTTTACTATCTGTTAACTGGCATACAGTAAGAACATAAGAAGAGCTTGCTGGATCAGGCCAGTGGCCCATCAACTCCAGCATCCTCTTCTCACAGTGTCCAACCAGATGCCCATGAGAAACCCGCAAGTGGGATTTGAGCACAAGAGCACTCTCTCCTCCTGTGGCTTCCAGCAACTGGTATTCAGAAGCATTACTGTCCTCTCCTCCACGAATTTGTTCAATCCTCTTTCAAAGTTGCCTAAGTTAGTGGCCATCACTGCCTCCTGTGGGGGTGAATTTCATAGTTTAAACTATGCACCACATGAAAAAGTACTTTATCTGTCTTGAATCTTCTAACGTTGTGAAAACCAGGTGAATGGAGAATCTGGAACCCTTAACAAGGCACAATTCACAATGCAACATTTTGTCATACATTTGCCTTGTGTAAGAAGTAGGTGGGGCACCGCTGCTAGGCTAGCTTCCTGGACGGTAGATCACTCACTACTGCCGCTAAGGAGAGGAGCAAGGGAGCAGGGCGGGAGATGCAGTGCAAACGCACCAGCAGTGGCAATCCAGTTTGCACCATGCTGACTTCCCAGACTTCTTTATTCCTCTCGCTCCTCCTGAGCAACAATAACCCGCCTACTGGGAAGCAAGTGCAGCCATTAGCTCCTAACCCAGCAAGCCACTCCAAACTTGTACCTTACATAGGCCCCATACGGTCATGGCAGGAGTTTGACATGACTGAGCTCTGCCTCATTCTTCCACCACAGGCGCACACTTCAGCATCCCTAGGAGAACTCATGGGCTGTGCCTCTGTAGCTTCATCCCAAGCTGATCTGAATAAGCATGATGTCGAAACAAGGCAATGCAAATGATGGAAGAAAGGTAATGCAAAGAGAGAGGGGGGGGAGAGAAATTAAAGCCAAGAGCTCAAGATCATCACTTGCCTTTATGGACTGAAAATTATCTGGCTTCAATATAATTAGACATCTATAATGATTTGGGAGTCATGCTTCCTTAATGTAAACATCAGCGATATCATTTTTTCCCCTCTGCCCCCTCCCTCCACTTTCCCAGCCTAACATTTTGAATTTTCCTAATCACTTATTAATTATGGGTCTCGAAGCTGAGTGAGTAGTTCAATAATTTATACAACCCAGAGACTCATTAAAGAATAATTAACCACACACTAATTATTCATGGCATTTTCATTGCTCTCGGTTTCCTAGGAGTGCCCCGATGCAGAGAACGGATTTGGGAGTGGGGGTGGGGGGGCGGGGTTAAGGCACCTGCTTATCTGAAAAGTGACGGATAAATATATAAAATAAAATGAACCCATGCTAAATAAATACCCTAAACATGCTGATGCGGCCCCCACCTCAGCCATGCGTACCTGCGTATGAAGGCAATCACAGGATCGGAGTAGTCCTGTTAACTTGAGACAGTTCCCCACCTGTCGTCCCCAGCATTCAGTGAAAGGGGAAAACATTCTCCGAGGGGAAAATAGGATACCTCCCTGAAGCAAAGCTAATGTGCGAAAGGTGTTGTACATGCACAGAGGCTTTCATGGGCTCCACCAGTGAGCCAATGTCGGGGGCAGCTGGATCGGTGTGTGCCCTGCCCTGTGTGGTTGAACCACTGAACTGCAGGTGGCAGATTTCGTTGTAAAGCTCCCATATTCAGCAGTGGAGGGAGCCACTCGGGCGCCTGGGGTGGCACACCAGGGGCGGGGCAAGCCGTCCATAGGGACGGGGCGAGGGTGGGGCCTCCCAAGTCTGCCTGCCTCCTCCCACTCAGCCGCCGTACAGCTGGGGGAGGAGGCAGCGGGCGAGGAGATGTGTGGCTCGGACGTGCTGCAGGCCCCGCGGTGAGTGCCACCCGGCATTTTGTCACTCCCCTCAGTGGTGACACCCGGGGCGGCCCACACCCACCGCACCCCCTTCCTCCGCCCCTGCCCATATTACAAAATATGGCAAGCACCATCTCTGTTGCCTTTTTGGCACTTACTGAGTACCTTCTCTCCCCCATCCCACCCCCAAGCCCTTTTATTGTAGAATTTGTATCTGCACTAGATATGAAAATTGGCTTTTTAAAAAGTTCTTTTAATCCTTTTTTTTATACGACTTTCTTTTAATTGCTTTTATATGCGAAACTGTTTTCAAGTGTTTTGTGTAGGTGGGGGAGGTTGCACTTGTTTATATTGTTAAATCGCTTTGAGATATCTTGCTGGAAGCGATTCAGAAAGGGAAATAAATAGCCAATGAGTCGTTTCAGCAGGACCTCGGCTTCTTCACAGAGCTGGGCAGGTGGAGGGTTTTGTACGGACAGCCTCCAAGGAGGCCTTGTCACTGTCAGAAAACTCTGCACCATTCGGGGGTTAGATTCTGCACCCTGGTGTGGTGGAGTTCAATGGAGGCGTGGATGCTGTCTTCGTGAGATGACAAGGAAACAAAACTTCTGAACATCTGTGACTATGGAAAATCCCATAACACTGTTGGTTAGAATAAATTAAACGCCCTTACGGGGTGGGGTGGTGCCAAGGATCTTTCCAAACTTGCTAAATTTTATATGCTCACCTTCCAGGTAAAAATGTTTTATTTACATTTACATGCCCTCCAACATTCCTCAGATGAAAATAGGGGCATTTCTCACTCTGATCCTCGTCGACCCACCCCCACCCCATTCCACACACAGCCCGACAAAGCTTTGTATCTTCAAGCAAATTATTGTTGTGATTTGTTGCTTCTTTTAAAATATCAGTACCAATGAATTTTAAAAAAAGATTTTAAGCCTTTCCCACCTGGCTGCTCACCTTTCGACCAGGGATCCTGCGGTGTGGAATTAACAGCTGAGAAGGCAGGAGTGAAAATAATCCCATCGCAAAAAAAAAAATTATCAGGCTTACTCTACCTCTGAGCTAGGAGTGGGAAAGGAGGGGTAAGAGAAACTCCACACTGAGATCTATGCCTCCCTTCCAGGGACAACACACACCATGTTTTGTTTTCAGCTGGTGATGAACAAACTGTAACATATTTGTAACAGTCTGATGATTTGGGGGAATAATGATGGGGAATCTCAGATTATTCCTCTCTCTTTTTTTCTAAACTCCTCAGGATTCTAGCAAAATTCTGTGCACTGGTGACCATGAAAGAAGCTTTATGTTCTTAGTGTCAAAAGCAACTTTTTTCAAATGTCAGTTGTCCAGGGACCAATGATAAGCTATTCTTTCAAAAGTTCCTTCTAAGCTGCCTTGGAATCCTAGAAGTTTGCTGAAAAAGTTTGAGGTATAGAGACTTGCCAAGTCCTCCTGTGGCTTTGGGCTATGCTTTATTGGATGCATCTGTTACAACACACACACACACACACACACGGCTGGCCCTATCATTAGGCAAATTGAGGTGGCAAGCTTAGGCAGCAGATGCTGAGGCCGTGAGATGTTGAGAGACATACGCTATGTGTGACACATGGCCTTCCTTGCACCCCTCAGCTACCTCTCAATTGTGGTGAGGGATATTATTATTATTATTATTATTATTATTATTATTATTATTATTATTATACAACTCATCTGACTGGGTTGCCTCTGTGACTCTGGGCAGCTTCCAGCATATATAAAAACATAATAAAACATTACACATTAAAAGGCTTATATAGGTTATATATCCAGTTACAGGTGGGTAGCCGTGTTGGTCTGCCATAGTCAAAACAAAATCGAAAATTCTTTCTAGTAGCACCTTAGAGACCAACTGAGTTTGTTCCTGGTATGAGCTTTCGTGTGCATGCACGTATCTGAAGAAGTGTGCATGCACACGAAAGCTCATACCAGGAACAAACTCAGTTGGTCTCTAAGGTGCTACTAGAAAGAATTT
The DNA here is from genome assembly GCF_009819535.1 of Lacerta agilis. Lineage (NCBI taxonomy): Eukaryota > Metazoa > Chordata > Lepidosauria > Squamata > Lacertidae > Lacerta > Lacerta agilis. The sequence continues at coordinate 19,091,496 of NC_046321.1, read as the reverse complement.
TCGATTTTGTTTTGACTATAGGTTATATAGTTACTCATCTCCTTGACATCTGAGGGGAAGGCGTTCCACAATTTGGGTGCCACTACCAAGAAGAACCTGTCCCAAAGTTCATCTTGAAAAAGCAGCTCCCATTATTCTTTGGGGCAGGTCATGTGCTTTAAATGTGTGTTATGTACATGGTTTCACAAAAGCACAGGGCTTGGCAAGGTAAGGACTTGGCCTCAGAAAATTGCTACCAGTTAGCACAGACTGACGCTGCTGGGTTAGTTCACCTTCAGATGTTCTTTCACCATATCTAGTAGATGTTAGACGTTTGTGGCAGTAGCAGAAGGGAGCTCATAATACATAGGCAGGCATCAGAGTCAGTGCAAAGCAGCCAAAATCAAAACAGGAGGAGCATAATATGTGGGGTGGGGGCAGGGGTTTAAACATTACCAGCAAGGCCAGTGATTAGGCATGATGGGAGTCCCAAGACATCTATATGACTACAGGTCCCTTACATCTCTAGGCTGTATCCATGACAGGCATCTAGCTAATGTTAAGCGTTTTCTAGGCACTTTTCTTGACTTGCGAACCTTGCTTGGCCATGGCAGCTGGGGCAGCTGGGAAATGGAGTCCGACAACATCTGGGATGACGCAGGTTCCCCAGGCCTGGTCTAACTGATAACATTCCTACTAATCCTTAGGCAATGTGCTCTAATAATGAGCAGCTCTTCTGCTCAAAAATCTCCCCCCCCCACCCTCCCCAAACAAATACCTTAAATCTTCTGTCTTAAATTGTCTTTTCAGCAATTCAAATGAGATACGTCTCTCCGGAACAAAGGGTGGATTCACACAATTTATGCTTTCCGCACAGGGATTGAGGCTATTGTGTGATAATCTTGTTATTTGAAACATCCATCATCTTGGCTATTATCACGTTCAGACTTTCATCGTCACATGCAAGGCACACCTGTCAATGGGAAGGGATTTACTGTGTCCTGCTGACAAACCTTTGCAGTGGCACAGAATTGAGGAGAAGCATGACATGAAGCAATTGCAAAAGGCTATGCGGGTGGCGCCGTGGGTTAAACCACTGAGCCTAGGGCTTGCTGATCAGAAGGTTGGTGGTTCAAATCCCCGTGACGGGGTGAGCTCCCATTGCTCGGTCCCAGCAACTGCCCTCCTAGCAGTTCTAAAGCATGTCAAAATGCAAGTAGATAAATAGGTACCACTCCAGCGGGAAGGGAAACGGCGTTTCCATGCGCTGCTCTGGTTCGCCAGAAGTGGCTTAGTCATGCTGGCCACATGACCTGGAAGCTGTATGCCAGCTCCCTCAGCCAGTAACGCGAGATGAGCGCCGCAACCCCAGAGTCGGACACGACTGGCCCTAATGGTCAGGAGTCCCTCACTGGAAGGGCAGATCCTGAAGTTGAGGCTCCAGTACTTTGGCCACCTCATGAGAAGAGAAGACTCCCTGGAAAAGACCCTGATGTTGGGAAAGATGGAGGGCACAAGGAGAAGGGGACGACAGAGGATGAGATGGTTGGACAGTGTTCTTGAAGCGACTGGCATGAGTTTGGCCAAACTGCGGGAGGCAGTGGAGGATAGGGGTGCCTGGCGTGCTCTGGTCCATGGGGTCACGAAGAGTCGGCCACGACTGAATGACTGAACAACAACAACAGTATTCCCATTGGCACCAATGGTGAAGCAACGGGGCATGGTAATAAATGGATTCAGAGCTGTGACAACGGTGGCATGGAAGCTGCCTATACCAAACCAGGCCATTGGTCCATCTATGTCACTGTCGCCTACCGTGATTGGCTGCAGAGGACTCCTTTAGCTCTACGTGAAGATGGTGGGGATTGAACCTGGGACCCCAATTTGTTTACTAATGCTGCACTGATTGTTCCCTTACAGGAATCCCACCTATGAGAAATGAATGAGAGGAAGAAAATGAAAAGACAGGCACAAATGAAAATAAAACTAATGGGAGAAATTAACGGGAATGTTTCCATTCCTTTCTCATTCATTCCTTTCTCATAGAAGAGATTCTCAGTGGGGTGTATTTACCATAGGAGTCATCCCCCGTGGGGGGAGGGGGCAGACAGAGAGGCCTGGAGGGCCATATTTGCCTCTCTGACCTGAGGTTTTACATCTCTGCAATGTGTAGACTTCTGGCGGGGTGAGCAATTGCGCAAATGCCAAGCTACCCATAACGTGCCCTATTCTGAAGCCAGTATGCTGTATTTCCTTTCTCCATTTCTCATTTATTTCCCAAGTGGCATATTGATTCCTTTGAAAATCTCCAGTTTTAACTTCCTTATAAGTAGCATCTTATGGCACATAAGGATTAAGCAGAAACATCATGTTCTTTTTATATGGCACACTGGAGGATTTAAAAAAAAAAAAAAACCAGAAGCAATTGTAAGTTCCTGGGCTGTATATTTCCGAATCTCAATTTAAATGCAGATTAAAATAATAATAATATTGAAATGCAAGTCCCCAGTTAAGCATCCAGGAAAGAGGTCTCTTACCTGATTAAAACACCAATAGCAAAAATATTTGACTTAACTTTGCTTTTTGTACAGCATGAACTTAGCTAATGTGAGTCCCAAGGAAGGCACCATTTAATAGACCCCCACTTTCCTGGGATATTGGAGGTAATGGAATAAGGCTTATTTCCACATATCAGATTTCCACTTCACTTACCTATAAAGAAACTAATATATTTCAGCCAACGTGTGAATAAGGAGTTTTTCTGTTCTGCTAAATTAATATTGGTCAGCAGAGAACGGAGATAACAATGCAATACAATGCAGATTAATCCTTCACTGCTTAATGAAAGCTGTGCGGTAATCGAGATTCAACAGCAGTTTCCTGAGAAGGACAAGTTTTTGCATGTTTTGCCTATGGAAGTCAGGGAAGGAACTGATCTAAAAAGATTGTCCAACTGAGCAATCAGAGGAGCAATCAGAAGGAGTCCACCACCTGAAATGCAGGACTAATTCACACATGCACATATGGGCATGCTGCCTTGAACCCACGACAGTGGATGCCCGCAGGGTGCTGACATCACTTGCGCACAGCCCCGGGTGTTAATGCATCATGGGATAGTACCGGGGGGAGCAGACCCTTCATTTAAAATTTGTGGGTGCCCTGGTATGGGAACTGACTCCATCCTTTAAAGGAGGGTTGGGGAGCATGCAGCCCTCCAGATGTTGCACCATCAGTCCTAGCCAGCATGGTCAGGGATAATGGGAGTTGTAGTTGTGCCCGCCCTATGAAAGGCCCCTCCCCCCAACAGATGTCAAGGAAATAAATATCTTATCTGGCTTTTAGAAGACATCTGAAGGCAGCCCTGTATATGAAAGTTTTAAATGGTTGATGTAGAAAGTAATGCAATGGTTTTAAATGGTTGATGTAGAAAGTAATGTTTTAAATGGTTGATGTAGAAAGTAATTAATCCATTCCAGACTTTTAAAAACAACAACCCCTAAAACAGCAATTTAACATGAATTTTACTATCTAACGAGACCGTTGATCCATAAAATGAAAGCAATAAACAATGTACTGCAGTCACACAATCAATCAATCAATCAGTAGCTGGACAAAATGGAAAACAAAATGGAAAAGCCACAAAAACGCAAAATAAATAGCAAAAACAGACAGGCCTCGGGAAGTTGGGCACTCAAATCGTCAGCGTAACACTTAAAATGGAAGCGTGGCACTCAAATCGGAAGCTCAACACTCAAAACGGAGCACATTCGGCTTCCAAAAAAAAGTTCGCAAACTGGAACACTTACTTCCGGGTTTGCAGCGTTTGGGTTCCAAGTTGTTTGAGTACCAAGGCATTTGAGAACCAAGGTATCGCTATAACAATCTTTACACCCCGCCCATCTGGCTGGGTTGCCCCAGCCAATCTGGGTGGCTTCCAACACACATATTCCTAGAGTGGTTTAATGACCAATCCCTCTTTCTCAGGGAACTGTGGGAATAGTTGCTTTCGGGAGGGAATGAGGGTTGGGGGAAGTAATGCTCTGGACTGCCTGCCAGATCTATTCCCCAACGCTATGCTAGCAGCTCCCAACGCCCCGCTCCCCCACCATACCTAGGACATCTTCACTCCCAAGAGCCAGTGTGGTGTAGTGGTTAAGAGCAGCAGACTCGTAATCTGGGGAACCGGGTTTGTGTCTCCTCTCCTCCACATGCAGCTGCTGGGTGACCTTGGGCTAGTCACACTTCTCTGAAGTCTGTCAGCCCCACTCACCTCACAGAGTGTTTGTTGTGGGGGAGGAAGGGAAAGGAGAATGTTAGCCGCTTTGAGACTCCTTCGGGTAGTGAAAAGCGAGATATCAAATCCAAACTCTTCTTCTTTCTCCTTTTCTCCCTGTGTTGTAACAATCTCTATCAGTGTGATGTCAGCCTTGGGGTTTTGCCCCAGTTATGGGCAATTATCTCATACAACGAGCCCCCTACAATGAAGTGGATGTTTTAGATACTTCTCCTTACATTTGCAGTTCACGGAGGCCATGGCAGAGAGATGCATCTGTGTCTGCTTCACCACAATCTTATACCCACTGAGATTATGTCCTGTGTGACACAAAGGGCAAGTACCAAATTGGAAAGTCACCTGCTGTGCGACAAATCAGTTCAATCTACGCCATAAATCAGCAGATGCGGCCCCAGAAGCGGAGCCAGAACTCTCTATCCAGCCAACCTTCCCCTACCTGTATTTTCTAAAATCATATCCCATAACTTACTTCTCATTCTGCACACTCTGTAACGGCAAATACGTAATTTGGCTTGCTTAGCTCTCCGGCAGTCGTTCTGCTCTGAACACAATTGTCGATTTTACTCCATTGACCATGTTATTGCACTAGAGGAGTTATTAAGCCTTATAGTAGACTTGCCACCTTTTATCCCTATCCTGGCAAAAGCTTGTGTGTTATTGGCAGCCGCATCACAGGTAGAATTTCGACAGGTAATGTTTTGTTGAAGCTTGGGGGAAATCGTCTGCCAAGAATGAGAGCTAAAAACCACTCTCGGTTTTAGGCTTCAATTGTATGCATAGAAGTGCTTAAGTGTGCCTAAAAATGCATGTACCATTAAAATAACATACACAAATTTATTATATTGGGGAAATCAGTTTGTAAAAATGTGTATATTAAGGAATAGTGCACAAAAATAAATGCATATTAGGGGAATTTATCACTAAAACACTGAAATTCTCATGAGTACTTAAAAAAAGAAGAACTTAAGGCTAGAAAAATGAGAAACACAGAGAGATGGAAATGGACAGATCAAAATACTATATTGCACTTCGGATATGGCAAGTAAATGTCCCAAGGCTGAAATGGAAGAGAATCCTGGGTCCCTGTGAACTCAATGAAGTGTTAGCCAAATCTGGATTACCCAGACTGTGGAATTAATGGCATCAAACCAGCTAGTCTTAATGTTTTTCAGGATCTGTTAAAATTGTTCATTCTCCCCCACTCCCCCCCCCCAAAAAAAAACAATAGTAAAATACCCCTATTTTGCTTGCAGAGCTAATATTCAGGGTGGTTTAACAACCAATCCCTCTTCCCAGGGAAATTGAGGAATTGTAACTCTATGAAGGGGATAAAAGGTAAAGGTAAAGGGACCCCTGACAGTTAAGTCCAGTCGCGAACGACTCTGGGGTTGAGTGCCGCAACCCCAGAGTCGTTCGAAACTGGACTTAACTGTCAGGGGTCCCTTTACCTTTACCTTTTATCCCCCTCATAGAGTTACAATTCATGTGGCCAGCATGACTAAGCCGCTTCTGGTGAAGCCAGAGCAGCACACAGAAATGTAGTTTACCTTCCCGCCGGAGCGGTGCCTATTTATCTACTTGCGCTGCGTGCTTTTGAACTGCTCGGTTGGCAGGAGCTGGGACTGAACAACAGGAGCTCACCCCTGTCGGGGTTTGGGTGCTGGAGCTCCTCGTGCGCAACTTGAAATAGTCATGCACGAGGTACCAGTTGCGGGGAAAGCGGCCAGCGTTCCGCGTGCTTTTGAGCACGGTCGCCGGCCAAGTCTCACAATCCGAAGGAAGCTGAGTAAGCCAATTGATGACTCCGAAGGTGTATGAGTTCCTTGTTGCCTTCTTAGTGAAAAGTTGCCTCGTGAAAATGAATATACCCTGACTCTGAATAGATGGACCAGTTGAATGAAAATAAAAATTTTACTTTAAACCTTTTACTCCCCTTATTTCCCCAAAGGAAGACAGACACCGGTTGTATCTTTAGTGGCTTCGGCAGAACCCGCGTAGGCCCGTCCCCTAAGCTAAGTTCTCCTAAGCTTAAAGTCCCTGCGCGCCCAATCTTCCGCGAGGCTAGCTAAATAAAACTAAAACCGAAATATCTTCCGCAATTCTAGCCCTAGGCTAAACCTAAAAGAAAACCTAACTAAGGCTAAACCGAATGATCTTCCGCGATCTAACTCTAACTAAAAGAAAAACCCATCCAACCCATCCAGCCCGCTCCTAATCCCTTAAACTAAACTTGACTTCAACTAAAACCCAACTAAAAGAGAACGTGGCTGACTAACCCAAACTGAACATGCGACCTTTTCTAAGCAGGGGTGCCTCTGCCTTTTATTAGGGAACAAACGTGACATCATTATCAATGCCTCAACCAATAAAATCACTGTTGCTGCCCTCCAAAAAGGCGGGAAGCAAGTTTAACGCTCATTAACAACTTTGAACATGACCGGAACTATAAAATAAAGGCGGATTAATCTCATAAGTGAACCACACTATTCATTCATGCTTTCACTTTCGCTTTTGCGCGCAGTTATACCAAAAGTAGATCTCGAAAACCTTATAAAATAACCAAACAAATATGAATCCATGGCGGATCCGTGAAACGTATTCCGACACACCCCGTTGCGGGGCCTTGAACCGCCAACCTTCTGATTGGCAAAAACCCGCGTCCCATGAGGGGGATAGGGTTCTCCTAAAAACCCTTAGCACCTTAACAAACTACATTTCCCAGGATTCTTTGAGAGAAGCCATGACTGTTTAAAGTGGTGTAATAGTGCTTCAAATGCATAGCACAGATGAGGCCTTTGTCGGGAAATGAGCTGTGGGTTGTTGTCTTTCCAAGATGTCACCCTTCTCATTATAGGTGCTTCCAGACTGTTGCTGCTTTCAGGCGGACTCAACTGCATGCCACATATTTAAGCTTGTGCGATTACAGTGGCCTGCCTCTCCAAGGGATCAGACTTTTTGTGATAAGGAAAGTGATGGGGAAATGCGTGAGATAACACTTGCTATGATGCAATATCATCTAATATCCTTGCAAACAAATCATGATGAATGCTCACCACAAGGCCATCTAGAAGTCACCTATATTCCTAGTGGTGCTGTGCATTCTTGCTCCTTTTCATTTCTCTCCCAACCCCCATTCTTTTCCTCATCCTCTAAAACAACACAATGATATTTAAATTGAAATCCCCAGCTACAATGGATTTTGCCGATTAGAAACGGAATCATTCCGATGCAGTACCTTAATCTTCTTTGAAAATACACCTGGTGCTCTGTGCAGCTGTAAAACGGCAACATACGCACACAAAAGCAACAGAAACGTAATGTAGAACTCCTTCAAGCACAGCACTAAGGATTTTATGCTATAACACGCTACATTTGAACAGGAAAGTACAAATGTGTGATTTAAATAAATTACTTTGCTTCTTCCTCCTGGAGATTTGGGCTTTTATTTGTCTCCACTTAAATAAGAGAGAATCAAACACCAAAATAATTCTTACGGTCATGTAAACAAAGGCTGTGCATTCACAATTTAAAGCACATATAAAGCACATCCACCCATGTCAAAGAATTGTGGGAACTGTAGCTCTAACAGAGCTACAATGTCTAGCACCCCCTAACAAACTACAGTTCTCAAGATTCTTTGCTGGTGGTGCTGAAATGTGATTTAAAGATATGGTGTGCGCACTGCACAGCCAGCAGGAAAGTAATATGCAATATGCAATATTGTGATGTGCAACAATTTCTAGATGCTTAAACCCAAAATGCTGAAATCTGACTCTATGAATGTAGTCAGAACTGGAGTTAAAGGTCAGCATATTTGGGCATCAAACAAGGGCCCATCAGCCACCTGGGAGCCCATGACAAGGACCTCCTGGACCTGCTGCTGTTCTTCCCCATGTCTCAGGCTTTGGGGAATTGGCTTCCTCCCCCTGTGGTAGTAGATAAGAGATCAAACGAAAGGAATGCCTTACCAGTTAGAATCTTTAATAATCACAGCGAGAGAACAAAGAACACATCTCCTAGAAATGGTGGTGCTCCCAATTAAGGGACACTCCTCCCTCCACCCCTATTAATCTACGTCACTCCTACGTCTTGTAATCTGAGCTTGTAGCCTCTGTGCTTTCTGTTCTGACACTTTCTGAGCTCTCTGTGACTTTGAGGAAGGGGGGTGGATGCTATCCAGAGACTATGAATCTGTCAAATCTCTCCCTTCTAGTGTTTCTTCTGCTAGCTGTTCCCCACCCAGTATTTCCCAGCTTCTGCCTTCTGAACTATGCCCCTCTGCAAACCACTGTTCCAAATCTATACTGTCCTCCTGCCTCTGGGAAGATTCAGGATCAGGATCAGGAGGAGGTGGAGGGGTGGCTCCCACCATTCTTCCTCAGTGCAGCCCTCCACAGCACGGTTCCTGACACCATGATAGAAAAGAAGCAGCAGGTGGTGTTAATGGTGGCGAGAAAGTAAACTCCAGCTGCATTCACACAGCAGTGCATTCTTGTTTTCCTGATGGTTCCCAAACTGTTTCCCCATTATATTAGAATTTTCACTTCCGTGCTTCCGCTGTCAAATAAAGCACAAGAAAGTTTGGAGAAATGGAATAAACTGTTGTGCAAATGCAGCCTCACTGAAGTAGGGGGATCCATGGAATGGGGTCTTCTCAAGAGACTTCCAAAGCGTAGCACCAGCACGGAATACCATTTTAGCAAGTACAGTGGTACCTCAGGTTACAAACACCTCGGGTTACAAACACTTCGGGTTACAAACTCCGCTAACCCGGAAGTAGTACCTTGGGTTAAGAACTTTACCTCAGGATGAGAACAGAAATTGTGCGCCGGCGGCGTGGTAGCAGCAGAAGGCCCCATTAGCTAAAGTGGTACCTCAGGTTAAGAACGGTTTCAGGTTAAGAACGGACCTCCGGAACAAATTAAGTTCATAACCAGAAGTACCACTGTACAGAAAGGAAGCGGCTGGGGGGACGGGTACGCCTTGGTGTCGTTACAAAATGCACAAGTGTCCCCATCTGTGAAGAGATGCACTTAAACAGGTTGAGAGTCGTGGCAGCAGGCTGCTGCTGCTGCTTCATCTCAGACTCTGTTCCAAAACCACCTCTTTGCCCATTTTGAGAGGAACAGCATGAGAGGCAGAGTGGATCCATCGCCCCAAGCAGCAAAGGCTCCTGCTCTTCACATCTGCTCAATTCCTGGGGGACAACCAAGCAGGCAGTCTCTCTGAACCTCTGTTGTTCAGTCTTCCCCTGCTGTGTGTTCATGTTACACAAAGGAGAGCTTTTGTTTCCATTCCTTTTGAGGAAGGGAGGCAGCAACAAAGGTAGCACTGAGCAGAATGCCACCTTTGTTTTGTTTTTTTGGCCCAGAATGCTTGTGCATTATTTAAACAGTCCACAAAATGGGGGCGCAAGGCAAAAAAAAAAAAAAGATTGCACAGAAATAATGTCCTATATTATCTTTAAGAAAAAAAAGTTTCAGATCACTAAAAGTTTGAACAAATTCTTTCTTTTTAAGGAATGGGGGCATTTTCTCATCTTGTGCTAAGGTTGCACTAGCTCCAAGCTTGCAGGTGTAGCCGCTGTATATGTGCAGAATTGGTGTAATGGAGACAGTCTTGCAAGTAGCTGTGAATGAATGGGTGGAGATACTTTACTGATTATATTGATGCTGTTTATATTTATGTTGTTGTGGAAATGAAATAAAAATATTTCTGGGGAAAAAGAAAGAGGACAACATTGGTGCTGTCATTATGGAACAACAGGGGGTGTGCATGAATGGTACTTGTTAAGGAAAGGAAAGCAACAATTAGGGAATGATCAGGGCCCTAAGCTACTGAAGGTAATGGGGCCCTTTATATGTCCAGCTGTCCTTTGTCAACAACAAATTGTGGCTGGTTTTTGTGTTGAATATATGCTATATGGTAATTTATGGACCTAATAGGTATCTAAAGCCATTTGCACATGCAGAATGTAGGCACCCTATATATAGAAATGAGCAAACCAGTGATATTTTAGGGAGCAGGCTGGCAGGTGAGGCCCATTACTTGCATCATTCCCATTCCTGCTTGGCAGGGGGTTGGACTGGATGGCCCTTGTGGTCTCTTCCAACTCTATGATTCTATGATCATAGGAGCCTACACAACACAAAACACTGTTGCTGAATGTAGGTTTTATTTTATTTGTTCTTTGCGTGTCGAGGTCCCCAAACCACCCCTCAAATAAAACACACTTCACACCAGATATAAGTTTAAGGTTTTTGGCATTAATTTGGCCACAACTTTATTGAATACAAAATAAGTGAGTGGTTGCTTAGGCATTGGTTAAGACTATCTGTCCCTCTGGGGACAGAACTGACATCCACCCGCCTGTGGAATCAGTATAGGGGAAAACACTTTGGGGAGAGAATGTGCGCCCGATCTCCCCTAATGCTCCCAGGGGCTCTTGCGTGGGCCCTGGCCCCCGACCGGGGATACGGACAAGCATGGCGAGCCCCTGGATTCCTTTAACGGAATTCCCCTTGCAGCAGCAGCATTGAAGGGGCAACCACAGCCAACCTGCCCCTTCGCAGCATAGGAGGGGCAACCACAGCCAACTCTGCCCCTCCTCAACCAATTTATAACCAATGCCTAACCGCCAACCTTACAAGTTGTGACTTATTGCTACGCAGTAGACGAAAACCAAATGGCACCAGCCAATCAGCCAAATGGAAAAATTCCTACCAGGCCCCTGCCCCAAAAGCAGACGACCCCATGACAGGCATAGCAAGGTCAATGCAGAGGCCTAATAACAGGGAGGGAGGGTGGGTGATCCGATGCACGAAGCCAGGAGGGCTCCGACGCTGAGTGCAGGGTCATTTATAGGCTCTGGGCTGTCCATCAACAAATTGCAACATATGAATCTCCCCAACGACAGCAGAGCCCAATCACAGTAGTGGCCATCCAGACTAACCTGCCCAGCAGCAGAGGGGTGACTTGTTAGCCCCCACCGCAACACGTGCTCTCCATGAAGGAGAACACGCTTTCTCATATATTTTGGAAGTGTACACCCAGGTGTTTTTTTTCCTTTAAAAAATTTTGGGGCCCCCAAGAGAGTGGGGCCCTAAGCTATAGTTTGTTTAGCTTATACGTAAATCCAGCACTGGGAATGATGTTGGGTTGTATCCAACAAAGTCATTCTGCTTATGGAAGGACCTCCACTCATGCAAAGGACTTTCCCCTCCCTCTGTGTGCCCACCAAGCAACTAAATTGGCTCTGAGGTTTCTCTCCCTCAACCCTCTAGGGCAGATTTGCAGGTGAGGGGCATTGCAGGGGGAGCTCTCATTGCATGAATGGAAGTCCTTCCACAGTTCCAGGGACTCGGTTGGATGCAATCAAGTGATGCAGGAGACAGGAGCAACTTCTCCCTTTTTCTTTTTAAAGGGCTATGTGAATACCGGTATTTGTATTGTAAAGTGCAGAAGTGCTTCCCCTGTGACCAACAATTCATGGGTGGGTGTTTCTCAAGTCTAATCTTGTTGTCTTTTTTTAAAAAAAGTCATTTAATTGTTCATTTTTTATTCAGTGGGTATACAGCTTTTAAAAAGAAAAGACAATAAAACAAGAAGGCACACCATTGACATCATAGGTATACAAAAGGGGGGAAACAGCATAAATATAAATTTTACAATACTGAATATATAAGTGTAAGGACGTTCAGTGGTTGCTCATGAAGAATCAGCCAAACACAAAACGTCTAAGCTAAGTTCTTTATTGTGCACCTTATTTACAGTGGAGCAAAAGTTTCAACGTCCATCTCCTCACTCTGCAGAGTCCAGGAATGACCTCTTCCGGTTCTTTCGCCAGCAAAAAAGGCGCGGGATCCTGAACCCCCGTCTGCACCTGCCACGTCCTTCCTGCCTCCCCCTTAGAAGCGTGGGAACCTGACCCCATTCGCCGCTATCCCTGCGATGCTGAGGCTCTGCGATCCTGTCAGAGCCCCTGCACCGCCTTCCTGCCTCCGACTCCCCCTCCCCACTTGAGGAATGGTAGCTTCCGGAGGAGGAGGGGGAGGAACTGCTGGTGAAATGCACAGGGGGTTCCCTATATTGCAGACCCTCCCGCGATCCCACCGAGCGCGGGGAGGGGGGTTTCCTGACAATAAGTAAAACATATTTATTTTTTTAAAAAAACAATGGACGAGCTTTAACATCTAATTTTAAGGAAAAGAGTAAGGGGGGGAGGACAAATAAAGTAAGTCAAGGATGAGAAAAACAAACAGAAAATACTAACTAAAGCCACTTCCAGATGAGTTAGGGTCCAAACTATTATTTATTGATATATTTATAAAAGTATTTATCTGCTGCCATATCACAAAATATCTGTCTGATATACAACAGTTAAAACAAAAACGACTATGCAAATCGTAATTAAAGTGGTTAGCTAACTTAAACTGATTTTTTTATTTTTTAAAAAACTTCAAGAGTTGCCTGAAAATCAGGTTATACCTTGAGCTGTATTTTGATTTGAGTTTATATATTCACAATGACCCATTTTCTTACAGTATTTCTCCTCTCGAGGAATTTACAGCATGGCAATCCATTTTCGGCACTGTTGTGGCCTGAAATGCCATTTGAAGTGAAATCTGGGAATTTGGGTATTAAAAATTCAGTAATTGCCAGTGCCTGCTGGAAGTAACTAAAGCCCGACTCTTTTTTGAAAGCAGATCGGGGCCAACAATCACTCCTGTTAATGTATTGTAATGACATGTCGCACTCTCATTCGCCACGGCTCCGGAAAACGGTGTAGCCTGTGAGCAAAACATAGAGAAGGGCAACGATAATCACTGCTGTTCATTATTCATGAAGGCCTATAGGTGTAAACAGTTTACTGCTGGCAGTTCAGGAAATGACAGCGCCTGCTCCCAGAGAGGGACAAAAATTTAGCTCACTCCGCCTTTTCATGCGAAACTGCCCAGTTTGCACCTCCTGAAACAATATGCAAACAAAAACACAGCTATCCTTTGAAATTTGCACTTCTGGAAATTTTGCACTTCTGGAAATTTTGCAGTGCTGTTGCCCCAACCTCCCAAAATTGGCTAAAATGCCTATATCAGAGAAATGTATGCATTATATGAATGAATGCATATATTAATGAAAATAACATACAAATATGCATTATGTTAGGGAAAAATTACTTGCAAGAATGTGTCTTTCAGGAGAAATGCACACTAAAAAGCTTACAAAATTTTATGAGGGCTTTTCCTAAAATATCAAATTGATGTGGAAATGTAGTGATTTACATTATGTTAACATTGTTTTCCCATTCAGATTCCTTCAAAGTAACCATGGTTTGGTTCAAAACTGCATCTGTCTCTTGGGGGGGGTGAAGCACACACTGATCATTGGAATGACAGGAAACTAAGCCATGTTTGTGTAGTTTTAACCTATTTTGCTTCTTCTGTAGTACCACTTGATTAAGCCACAATATTGATTTGCTTGTACGCTGTCTTTGTAGCTCTTTAACCTCCTGACTTGCTGACACACAGCTGATCTTCCACACAACCCCCATGCTAATGACAAACACTATTGACCTGGAAATCCTTCTGCCTTATCCCAGATATTTGCAGCTGCTGAGGGGGGAGGGGGAAGATTGTTAGGGGATCCCCACAGAGAGCTAGAATTTCCAACGCCCTTAACCAGTTACAGTTCCCAAGATTCTTTGGAGAAAGCCATGACTGTTAAATGGGGGATAAGAGTGTCTTAAGTGTACTGAGCCTCTTGGGTTTGCCAATCGTAAGGTCGGCGGTTCGAATCCCCACAATGGGGTAAGCTCCCGTTGCTCTGTCCCAGCTCCTGCCAACCTAGCAGTTCCAAAGCATGCCAGTGCAAGTAGATAAATAGGTACCGCTGTGGCGGGAAGGTAAATGGTGTTTCCGTGAACTCTGGTTTCCATCACGGTGTTCCATTGAGCCGGAAGCGGTTTAGTCATGCTGGCCACATGACCCGGAAAGCTGTCTGTGGACAAACACGGGCTCCCTCGGCCTGAAAGCGAGATGAGCGCTGCAACCCCATAGTTGCCTTTGACTGGACTTAATCATCCAGGGGTCCTTGACCTTTACCTAAATTAACTCAAGGGGCTGTTGAAAGGATAAAATACAATAGCCACTAATAGAGGAAGGGAAGGATGTGGAACTGAGTAAGACTAAAGAGGTATGACTCATCAAATCAGTTACCCAGAAAGCTGGTGGGTTCACCTTTGCTGGAGCTCTGCAAGCAAAGGTTGAGTTCACATCAGCTGGGAATGATCTGAATTTCCTCCTTCATGTCCCACCAGACTCCCACCCATTCTGCAATTCTGCAAACCAAAGCAAGAAATCAAATAACCACATGGTGCTCAAGACCAATGGGGCTTTGTTTGGGTGAACCCCAAAGACGAGGACAGTTACCATGAGAAAGCAAAATTCACAACTGCATAATCTGATGCAACCAGGGGTTGCTGCAAGTAAAAAACAAAGCACCAGAACCCTTTTGGCAAAGAGATCCAGAAGACTCTGTGGCCGACGGATCCATCCCCAGCTGAATGTGTTAATGGGATAGATAAAAATGACAGTCTATTTAATAAGCTACGGTTCAGTACCTTGCTTCCAAAATAATCTTCCTGTTTTCCTTTCTCCCCTTTTGCCCTTTTCTTGTTTCCACCTCTAATTGGAGATGTCTCCCTTCAGTGCAGAAGCTTCATCATTCTATCTCCAAGGATTAGCTGACAGGGAGGGGGAGAAATATAATAGGAATTTGCTAGCACTGCCCTGAAATAACATTTCATACCCAGCTTCAGATAAGCCAGCGTCTTCCTGTTCTCTCTGTTCAATAGCTGCCAGCTCCCCTTTCCATTTTTCAGGGCTGCTGCTACTAGAGTTTAACGTTTGTCCAGCTAATATAAAAAAGGGAAATGTTTTCAAAGTCTCTGCAAACTCAGCTTCTCCATGCATGCACCCAGTTGCTCTTTATGCTGCGTGGATACAGTTCTAGGAGCTGCCATCCTAACCCCATGTACCTTGAGTAAGGCCCATTGAATTTAATAGGACATAAAATTTAAGAACATAAAGAGAGCCTGCTGGGTTATGCCAATGGCCCATCTAGTCCAGCATCCTCTCACTGTGCCCACCCAGATGGCTTTGGCAAACCCTCAAGCAGGACCTGAGCACAATAGCATTCTCTCCTCCTGTTTTTCCAGTAACTGGTACTCAGAAGCATCACTACCTCAGACCATGGAAGCAGAGCATAGCCATTGTGGTTAGTAGCTATTGACAGCCTTCTCCTCCATGAATTTGTCTAATCCTCTTTTATAGCATCTTGGTTGGTGGCCATCGCTGCCTCCTGTGGGAGCATGTTCCATAGTTTAGCTAAGCATTGTGTGAAGAAGTGCTTTCTTTTATCCGTCCTGAACCTTCCAACATTCAGCTTGGATGTCCCTGAATTCTCATAGAATCATAGAATTGTAGTGTCCGTAGGAACCCAGAGGATCATCTCATTCAACCTTCTGCAATGCATAAATATGCAGCTGTCCCATACGGGGATCAAACCTGCAACCTTGGTGTTACCAGGGCAGCATTCTAACCAACTGAGCTATTATGAGAGGGAGAAAAGCTTTTCTATCAAGAAGACAACAACAAGAATCCGCCAACAGCATGCCAATCAATCTGGCTAACCTGATTCAAATACACACACACACACCCTGCTCACACACAAAAACAAATCTCACTACAGCCAGCCAAAGACAACCAACCACACCCTAGGCCACCACCACCCCCAACCTCTCTCACCACCAAGGAAATACAACAAGCAAATAGTAAGAGAACCCACACAAGTGAATCTGACACAAAACCCCACACATACACTAAGTAGAAGAAGCGAAGCATAACCACCTGACCCCCCACCCCACTCACCATGCCCCCTCCCCCTCTTCCCCCTTTTCTTCCTAACCTAACATTGTATGCAACACTGTCTCACAACAAATGAAACTGATCTTTAGAAAACACAACTTGAAAAAAGAGACAACACACATATTTTTGTAAACTAAGAAATCATATATATATATATATATATATATATATATATATATATATATATAGCTTTTCTATTCATTTTCTCCATGCCCTGCAAATTTTACAAACTTTTATCATGTCACCTCTTGTCTTTTGTCTAAACTAAAAACAACCAAACTGCTTTTGAATAGACATGGTTAGAAATGCAACGTTACCATTTCCTGTGTCTGTCCAAAAGTTGTCCTTGCAGCAACTTCCTGGCTCACGGCAGACTCAGTTCACCGTAGATGAGGGGAGCCTCTCTTGCCACCTCTGCCCGATAACAGTTTAAAGCTTAGGTTAATTGCAGATGCAAGATAGCATATCATTATACCTGTAAATGAAGGGAGAGCTAACAGTTACTCCCCATTCTCTTCCCACATGCTCAGCTGCCCTCTCAATCTTTGTCTTGAAAGTCATTTGAAAGTCAAATGAGCTTTGAGGAAAAAAGGGAAAATGAACACCAGGACTGGCATCAGGAGTTGGCACTGTCGGACAGCGGCTACAAAAAGATGGTAATGGGCATCAGCTTGGATGGCTTTAAAAGAGTAGACAAATTCATGGAGAATAAGGCTATCGCAGTGGGGGTGAGAGCTATTGCACTCAGGTGCTGCTTGTGGGCTTCTGGTTGGCCACTGGACTAGATGGTCCTCTGGCCTGATCCAATGGGGCTCCTCTTTTCTTTTTATCCTAAGGCCTCAGTGCCTTAGGAGGGGCTACCAGAACTGATCCCTGCCAAGCTACCGCTGATAAACAGCAGCTGCCCCAATCAGCAGTGGTAAAGGTTGAGTCCCTGAAAGGTTCGAACACCTGTGCTGTGTCTCCACCTCCTCCCCATCAGCTCCCACCCATTCCACATGCAGTCCTCTCCTGTCCAGAATCAGTGGGCAGGCAGCACTTGCAGTTCCATCTCTGCTCATTCAGATACCAGTCCAAAGAGCTGCAACTGCTGCCTTCTCTCTCCCTCTGGGCAATGTGAATTGGGCTTCACAGGCCCCTTCGTCCTCACTGTCGGACCTAAAAGGAGAGGACAAGCAAGGGAGAAGAAGTGTTGCCTGCCTCTGGACACCAACACTCACTCTCAAGCCTTAGAATGGGGGTGAGGCAGAACAGGAGCCATCCTGAGGGCTTGTCACAGTCCCCCCCCCCACCTGAAACTGGGACTGGTGGATATTGAAGCACGTAGGTGAAGGCCCCCCAAAAAACTATTGGCATCTGGGGGGTGGGGCAGAGTTTGAAACTCTCATGGCACCAAAAATGTACTCATTTCACAGAAAGAAACCCGGCAATACTGAGTTAGATGGTCAAAGAGACTGACTCAGTATAAGGCAGCTTCTGTTGATTCATAGAATTGTAGAGTTGGAAAGGAGCCTGAGGATCATCTAGTCCAATCCACTGCAACACAACTAAATCTCAATTAAAGCATCCATGACAGATGGCCATCCAACCTCTGCTTAAAAACCTCCAAGGAAGGAGAGTCCACAACCTCCCAAGGGAGTATTTTCCACTGTCAAACAGCTCTTACTGTCAGAAAGTTATTCCTGATGTTTAGTCAGAATCTCCTTTCTTGTAACTTGAATCCATTGGTTGCAGTCCTACCCTCTGGAGCGGGAGGAAGCAATCTCGCTGCATCTTCCATGTGACAGCCCATCAAATATTTGAAGATGGAGATCATATCTCCACTCAGTCTCCTCTTTTCCAGGATAAACATACCCAGCCTTCAACCAACTCCTCTTAAGGCTTGGTTCCACACCCTCATATATATCTTAAACACATCCCCATTCCTGCTGTCCAGTGGTAGCAGAGATTGCATGTATAGACAGACACCCACCTAGATATGAGCTAAGAGCTTAACCCACTGAGGGTGCAATTGCTAACCAGTTTCAAGGATTCAGCATAGCCCCAGCTGAGAAATCAGCAATTGGGATTTTGTAGCCCTCCAGATGCCATTGGACTCCAACTGCCCCATCAGCCCCAGCCAGTAGTCAGGGATGATGGGAGTTGTGGTCCACCAACATCTTGAGGGCCACCAGTTCCCCAACCTTGGTGTGCAGCCTTGAGGATGATGGGAGCTGTAGTCCAAGAATTTCTGAGGACCCAAGATTGAAGAACACGGTGTGGAGCACCCTGTTTTGTGCAGAAGTCTCTCTCTCTCTTTAGGGGATTATACTCTTGCCCACCATCCCTAAACAAGGGGGGGGGAGGGAGTGAATAATGATTCAGCGATTGTTTTCCCCTTCTGCCTCAAAGGATCTAATTCTCACCCCCCCCCCCCGCCTCCCTGAAGCATAGCTTTAAGAAGCTCCAAAATAACATTACAGCAGAATAATATACAGAAGCAACTTACAGAAGCTTATGTGAAACCAGATAACCTTTCAAATCCATTTATCAAAGCAGCTGCATTTTTTTATATATCAAGGGAAGTGACAAGATAATAAATATTGATCAAAGGAAGTTAGTCTGTATCTATAACATTATATTACATTTAGAGTGAAAAAACACCACAAAAATACCAGAATACATTTATAGGAAATGGACAGGGTATATTAATGTTATTATTTAGAAGCTACAGTTTGGGTAGAAATTTATACTTGTTATCCACTAAGTTGACTGTCTGTGCATTGGACATTATACAACCTTTACAGTCCAATCCCATGCATTTTTATTCCAAAAAAAGTTCATCATAATATTTATAAAGCACCAAAAACTGCTAGATTAAACATTAAGAACGGGCCTTTTCCACAGGCTTACAGTCTAATTATAAGTTAAGTGAGGTCCCAGCCTTAAAATTTGCAAGTTTGCTGTCTGATTACTGGGAATGGGTTTGCTTTGAATGGTTCTTATCACTAAGGTTTTTGCCTTAAAGCAATGCCTGACTCCAGCCTGGGACTTGACAAAATGATGTTAATGTCTCTCGATGGCTGTAGATGGTCCCCCTGAATAAGCAATTCACCTGCAGGGCTGCTTTTGGAAAGGAATGCTTAGCAGACTGTGTATAAGAAGGAGCAGATGGCAGTTTTACTTTAGCTTTGCTGAGGCATGGCTTTCCCACAGTTAAGAGATGGGAGCTCCACACATCACTTAGCATTGCACTATGATCCAACAATACCCGTATTTGTGGCCAAAATTCTTCTGAAATGCTTTCTCACAAGTAAGTCCCATTGCCAATGGTGTCCTGCAAACTCCCATTTTGCAGAATCCCTCCTACCCTTTGCAGAGGCAGAGGAAGGGGGCAGTGGAGACGGGCTGCCCCGAGTGTCACCACTGAGGGGGTGACAAAATGTTGGGCAGCACTCACCACAGGGCCTGCAGCACATCTGAGGCACACGTCTCTCCTCGCCCGCTGCCTCCTCCCCCAGCTGTGGGGCGGCTGAGTGGAAGGAGGCAGGCAGACTCCTCAGAGGCTCATGGAGAGTCTTGCCCCAGCTCTCCCCACCCCATGGGCATCTGGCCCCGCCCCTGGGTGCAGGGCATGCGTGCCGCCCCAGGCACCCAATTGGCTTGCTCCGCCGCTGCCCTTTATGTGATCATTGTTTCCCAGTTGATATTTGTTTGTTTTGTGGCTATTTTGTTAACTTCAACAAGGTTTCTTTTTCCACTTTCACCAAGTGATCACAACCAATTTGGGTTACAGAGTGTCTATAAGGGTTTGTCTACATGATGATGTCAGGGAAGGCAAACCAATCACATTGCCCTCTCTGTGAGGCCCTGCTCCAGCTTTGGCCATGCCAGAATGCACACTTGTATTTGGACAGACATTTGGATGTGCATTCAAGCACACATCCCATATGAAAAAGTCTGCATTCAGCTGGAGATCTTTCCAGCTTATCATTTATTATACCCATTCTTACAATTTTTCTTGAGTTGGTTAGATGTTAGATAACAACAAAATAACATTAAAATGTGATTTCTTTTTCTTTTTCTGCATGGAGACAAGGTAGGATAGTTCATAAAAACAGCATGTGAAGTTACTTCTGTAGCTGACAATTTCAGCAAACCCCCCCCCCATTTTTTTTGTTTCCAGCAAAATTCATTTAATGTTTCCTTGTTTTTCTGTTGAACCCCACAGATCTGAGCACAGACAAACTCATTTGTTTGAAATGTCCCAGTATTTAAGGCTTTCAAAGTTTATTTTTCAGTTGGGGGGGAGAAAGAAATCATGGTAAGCTATCATGTATTTGATATCCTATTTCCACATCATCTGCCTTACATTACATCATCAAATCCCATAACCTTGTAATAAGTCAGTGGAGCTGTCTTCTGCCTTTACAAACCGATAATGTCAACATGAAATAGTTGGGGTAATTGTGTAAGCTTATCCCGTATCTCCAATATTGCTATAAAACATAGATTAAAAATTAAACAGATGAAAAAGTTTTATGTCCATGGTCAAAATACCATAATACCACAAATGGTACTGTAATTCAACTTTGTTCTCTAGTACACCATGAAATATTGCGGGTAATATTTAGCCATTGGACACGGGTGAGATCTACAACAAAAAGTTATAGGCTACTACTCACCTCTAAATAGGTTACCAGCCAATCAGCAATGCCCTCCATCCAGTTTTTTTTATTGTTATCTTCCAACTCACAGTGAATGGTCCAACACTAACAAGCATACTCAGTCTTCATTGTGCTGATTTTTGATTATTTAATTAGGTCTGGGGGTACATTTTTGTGAACTGCAAACCTTGAAGGTCCCCTTTCCTTGTGAATACCTGCCTCCTGTTTCTCAGTTAATGCTCACCACCTGAGTTCACTATTAGTAGAAGTGATTACAGGAAAGAAAAAGGTGTGTGTGTGTGTAAAGTTACGTCTATCAATGGTAGCCACTGGGCTCCCAGGTCCATGATTAGTGTGTGCACTCCCTTTTCTTGCCATCTTCCTGGTGAGTTACTAAGATATACTAAACACAACTGTTCAACAAATGTAAGCTGGCAATCGGGCACATGGAGAAAGAATTCGGTGTTAATGCAAGGGGCAGGGCCTTTCCAGTGGTTGTGCCAATGCTGTGGAACTCCCTTGCCAAGGAAGCCCACCTGGCCCCATCCCTAAACTCATTCTGTTGTCAAATCAAGTTTTGTCTTATGGGTGGTGGTGGCTGTTTCCGCTGCTGCTATCATTTTCTATTGGTTGGCTGCTATTTTGTAAACAGCACTGATGTTTTATTACAATCAAATGGTGTGTAAATTTTGTGAACTATATAAAATATTTGTTTTATTTTGCTTTTGTACTTTATCTGTACTGTAATTCATACGTAATCTCTCTTTTTTTTTTTAAACAAACGAATTCTGCTCCCTTTCCTTTTGGGTTCTTTTTCAAATGTATTTTATTTCATTTTCAGCTGCGTTGATTTAAAATCTTAAATTTTAAAATCTTGTTTATTTAAATAAATGGATTGTTCAAGCAGTGTATTATAAAGTTAACAAGATACAAAAAGAAAAAGAAAAAATCAGTTAAAGCTCACTATTCAATTGGGTGGGATATTTAAAATAACTGTTGAAATTTATGATGTTTTCACAAGGTGCTAGAAATTCAATTTAAATCAGGGGGTGGGGAGAGGTCTGTCTGATCTCATGGGGGGGGCAGTACCCCAGCATTGGGCCCACAATATGGAATGCATGACTCTTTATGATTATAATCAATGTATCCAAGCCACTGATTGATTGATTGATTGATTGATTGACGTAGGCAATAATTTTTAATAAACGAATTGCCAAAAACACAAGGACCAAAACCAACACACCTTCAACTAGGTCAAAAGAAGGAAACTAGTTAGGGAGACATTTGGACAATAAGAGGACAGAAAAGTGTAAGGATTTCTAAAGGGTTAAAAGGTTTCAGGAAGGCTGAATGAATTCTTTGCATCTGTCTTCACTGCAGAAGACATTAGACAGATACCGCTGCCTGAACCAATCTTCTCAGGAGGAACAATCTGACAAAGCGAGTCAAGTAGAAGGGATAAGAGATGACGTTCCAGGGTTTATTGACAAATTAAAAATTAACAAGTCACCAACTCTGGATGGCATCCACCCAAGACGACTCATATGTGAAATTGCTTCTTCTCAGAAAAGATGCAGCTTGTCACTAAAACCAGCTTCTGTGCTGGAGGATTGGAAAGTAGCCAACGTGATGCTGATCTCTTAACGTGATGCTGATTTCTTTATATGGGTATTCAGGGAAGTGTGGCATCAAGAATGTAGGGGGTCACTTAGCTTAAAATCAGCTATGCTTAAATCAGTGGACATTATTATTATTAAATTCATCAAACGTAGAAGAACAAGCTGTGCTGAGGAATGCTCAGCATGGCTTCTGGCTAAGCTTACCAACCTTGTGGGCTTCATTGGATGTGTCAACAGGTAAGTGGACACGGATGTTTTGATAGGAGTAGGGAATCTCTGGTCCTTCAGATATTGCTGGACTACAACTCCCATCAATCCTAGCAAGCCTGGCCAGTAGCCAGGGATGAGAGTAGTTCTAGCTCAGCAGCATCTGGAAAGCCAAAGGTTTCTCATACCTGTGATAGATAATAAGAATTCCCAACAAAGTCCCTCAACTGAGTGGGTAAACACAGCAATTAAACTTGGTGCCTGCATATAATTAGCAAGAAGAAAAGTCTAATAATAATAATAATAATAATAATAACCCACCCATCTGGCTGCATTTCCCCAACCACTCTGGGTGGCTTACAGCATATATAAAACATAATAAAAATCAAACATTAAAAACTTCCCAATACAGGGCTGCCTTCAGATGTCTTCTAAAAAATATGTAGTTCTTTATCTCCTTGACATCATAAGGGAGGGTTTTCCACTACCGAGAAGGCCTTCTGCCTGGATTAGAAACTAGATACAGGAAGCAGAGTGTAGGTAGGGTATGTGGACATTTTTCACAATGAGGGGAAGCATTTTCCATTTTTATATATTGGGACCAGAGATGAACCAACCTGTCTATTTTTGTTTTTCTTATCATTCCACTCTTAAACTCAGATTATCACAATTTCACATCAGTTCATTTTTAAAAAGTTCTCATGAAAATTAACCTCACAAAAAATAATATGCATTTCTCCTAATTTACACATTTGTGCAACCATTTTTTTCTTCAAATAAGTCAATTTTTATATTGTTTTCACCAAGATATGCGTTTTTAGGTACACTCTGTGCTAAAATATACACTTCTCTACATCTCTTTTGGGTTGGAGCTCTGCATCAGTGGATCCAAAGGATCTGAATGGGCAACAAATGGCAAATGAGATTCAATGTAAGCCAGAGAAAAGTGGTGCGTGTTGGAGCAAAAATTCCTAACCTCACACATCTGCTTTTAGAATATGAATCTGAGGCGATTGCCCAGGAAGGAGAATTTCAGGGTTGTAGTGAACAGTGTGATACAAACAACATCTCATTGTGCACTGGTGGTTAACAAACCAAAACATGAAGTTCAAATATAAGATTGCCAGTATCGATGTCTTTTTGAAAACCTATAGAGCATACAAATTTGGAAGAATCACAAGAAGATTGAGCAGCTGGAAAAGGGCAACCAAACATGAAAGATATTGCTGCAGATTGCTGCATTTGGGATTTCTTAATTTAGGAGGACAGGAAGTTGACTGGAGGGGAACATGGGAGAGGTTTATAAAGTTATCGTCAGGCCTTGAGAGGACTTTCTCTGTCTTCCATAACACCAGAACTCAGAGGGCCGTCAATGAAACTGGCAGACAAAGCACAGATCTTCATGCACTTCCACCACAAGTCACAAGCTTAGATGGTTTCATAAGGGGATTAGATAAATTCATGATTAGGTCTCTCGGCCATAATTAGTCACGATGGCTAAACTAAATCAGAGGCAGTGTACTGGCACTGCTGAATATCAGTTATGAGACAGGGGGAAACAGCCAGGAAGGACTATTGCCTTCATGGAAACCCATTAAGCTGCCTTACAGCAAGTCAGACCACTGGTCTATCTAGCTTAGTATTGCTTACACTGACCTGCAGTGGCCCTCCAGGGTTTCAGACTCATGAGTCTCTCCCAGCCCAGCCTGGAGATGCTGGGGACTAAACCTGTGACCTTCTACGTGCAAAGGAGATGTTCTTCCTATGAGCCCTTATTGCGGGCTTCCTAGGGGCATCTGGTTGACAACATGGGGAGGGGGGATGTTAAAGTCTACATGGATCTTTAGTCCAAGATCTATGGCTTTCCCCATACCAATATTCCATACCAAAATCCCGTCAAGGCCTTGGGTACCATTTTATGAAACCATTCCAAGAGAAGACACAGCAATTATGGAACACTTTCCCCAAAGAGGCTTGGCAGGTACCTAATTTGCAATTGCATTGGCAGTAGGTAAAAACACTTCTGATCACCCAGGCATTTAAGTTGTTGTTTCTAATGATTGTATTTGCTCTCTTGTGGAATATGGTTGTGTTTTGAAATGCATTGCGTACTGCCCTGAAATCCAAACAACATTAAAGGGTAATATATAAACACATACATTCATTCTTAACCATGATCTCTCAGTTCATGTTCTTGAGGAAAGGAGGAGGAAACTCTTGAGACAGTCTCACATTTGGCCAGATCTTTAGTGCCTAGTATGGGGGTAGCCAGCATCTGGGACAACCAGTAATCCCGGAGTTCCTGCTCCCACTGGCCATGAAAGGGTCCGCTGGCTATGAACCTGAAGGTAGTTGTCGTGAGTTCTGAAGGTTTCCGAAGGTTTCTGGAGGTTTCTGAAGGTTCCAGAGGTTTCCGGATAGGAAAGATAGGCAAAGCTAAATAGTGGCCAAAACTTAGAAGGCCAAATAAACATTTTTGAAATAAAAGAAATAAATACTAAGAGACTGCAGTCAATGGTGAAGAAGCGCTCCACTGCTCTGTGCGGCTTGGTTTCTCTTTCGGTTTCTCTCTTGGCTTGTCTCGCACAGATGTTCTCTCTGGCTTGTCTCGCACGTTCTCCACACCGCTACAGAGAGCAGGGGCTATTTATTAGCAAGTTAAACATCATCATAACATTATCAACAACCAATCACAACGTTGTTTCTAGGCTAGTTTCTGGGCGGGAAACTCTCAACTGATCATTAATGAGGCTAAATTGGCGCGCTTTGCCCCCAGCACGGAGGGATCCAGGCAGCAAACCTCTGCCG
Organism: Lacerta agilis; assembly: GCF_009819535.1. Lineage (NCBI taxonomy): Eukaryota > Metazoa > Chordata > Lepidosauria > Squamata > Lacertidae > Lacerta > Lacerta agilis. The sequence continues at coordinate 19,066,019 of NC_046321.1, read as the reverse complement.
GATCCTTTTACCTTCCTTGCTATGAATGGAAGATTACCTTAAAGAAAACAGGTGCAGGAGCACCTTAAAATGTATTCCCACAGCCTAGTATAAATGAGGATTTATTTTAACACTGTGTGATAAGTGTCATTTCCCATGCCATTTCTGTTTTTTTAAAACACGAGTTTGATATTGGATTTGGAATGTTTTAAAGTTGCAATGTTACACGCTCTTAAGAGTTGCTAGCCGTCCTGGGCAGCTTTGGTGAATGATCATTTGAACAAAGTTACAGGAAATAAGAGACTCGCACTTAAAATGCTTTGCCTGTGCTGGTTTTATTGATGTCTTGGCTACAGAGCGTTTGTGATGCACAGTGTGAAATCTAAGCTAGCAATTGAAAATATCAAAGATCAAAACCATATACAAAATACTGCACAGGAATTGTAGAACCTGTCAAATCCAAAGGGCTTTATGCAAATAGCTCTTCCTTAAAAGCCTTGGCATTTCCCACACTCATCTGAAATGCTCGGCCATTCTTCTGTTGTGAAAGCATGCCTTTCAGCCACAATTCATGAAATCATGAAGGAAAAGCACTCTGAAATATAAAATTCAGCAAGGAAGTTTTGTGTCAGAATAGTTAATGTGGTACCTTCCAGATGTTTTTGGACTACAATGCCAATCATCTCTGACCATTGGTCATGCCAGCTTGGACTGATGGGAATCGGAGTTTAGCAACCTGCAGAGGGCATCCCATTGCAGAATCATGAGAGAAGCAAGAAATAAAGATTCTTGAGGTCTAACCTTTATTTATGCAGGTTAAAACAGCATTTGGGAAAATATTTATTCACCCCAATTTCTCATTTCACCTCACCATGAGCTGAGTCTGTGAGTTCAAGGTATATTTTTGTACTTCTACTCCTCCCTCTCTCTGGAAGAGTGAAGGATATTGAACATCATTGTCTAGCTTCCGGCAATCATTCATTGAGAAACAACGTTTTATTCCTACTTGTTCCTCAAAATCATTCCATACCTGCCTCCCAAAAGTAGGTACATTCTCCAGTAAGCTGAAAATATTTTAAACATATCCCAACCAACAAAAGGAGAAGTGCTTACAAATTAGTCAATGTTTTTCCTGGAAGGAATAGTGATAAAGGGATTAGTATCCAGAAACTATGGACGCCTAGCAATTTGGTACTCAACTTGTGGAAGCTCATAAATATAAGCAACAGATTCTGGGGAAAGCGGGAGTGTTCAAATTTGCACTCAGGCAATGGACCTTGCACCAGCTACTTATTAACTGACTATGAAGAGTTACCTGGGAAACCAAGACAGTGATAATAATAGCAACCCTCATTTAAGGGCCTGTGGCACAGCTTCCTCAAGAGCTAGGCCGTTAATTTGGCAAGACATCGCCTGATCTACCAAGATCTAATTCACAGTTTTGTTCGTTTCATAGCACATTGTGGTTTCTAATGAGAAGAGTGTATTTTAACACTTATTTCTATTGGCAAGTCTGAAAGCATAGCTCCTTTTCTCCAAGGCTATGCTCCCGAGCAACCTATTTTTGGCAGACAGCTCACACTTGACAAGCAGGAAAATTGAAATTACCCATGCTTAGTCTGTGGGCAAGGATGGAGAGCCTGTGGCCCTCCAAAAGTTACATTGTCTCCTATGACTGACCAAGCTGTTTGGGTGTCGTGACCCTTGAGTCTAGCATGGAGTCAGAGGCTGAAGAGGAACCAGCTTAGGAAGTTGGACCAGGTTCAGACCTCTAAGCCTGCTGCTGAAGTTCAGGAAACCCCTGGGCCTGCCAGTTGACAGATAAGCCACAGAACAAACTCCTATAGAACCAAACTATAGAAGTCATCATAACCCTCACAGAAGTTTCCCTCTGAATCTGAAGAACCTAGGGCTTCCCACAGCATCTCACCAGTTCAATAGTGCAGGGAATGTGCCAGGCGGGAGGCCATGGAGTGTAGGAGACATGTGGGGCTACATCCCAGGAAGTCAGCCCTTTAAAGATCTAATTGTTCCATAAGAGGATAGAACCTGGGAGAGGATGTGCGGGCAGCCAAGGCTTTATTTAAAAGGTCCAGTCTGCTTTCAAGCTCTGTCAGAGGCAGTTGCTCCCTTGAGGCTTTGCAACTACTGGCCTGCCTTGCCCTGACATCAGACAATAAATCAGAGCTTCCATCAGGAATGGAAGTCCAACATCAGGAGAGCCACTAGTTCCCCATTCCTGATCATACAGATGACACACAAAATAGAAGTAGCCTCCCTCCAACCAAAACAATTTATTGATCTTATCAAATCTCTTGGCTTCCTTTGAAAATTCTTATTCTCCAAGAGGCATATTATCTTAGTTTCTTTCCCATTTCAGTTTAGGTGAAATCTGATGGCAAACCTAGGAATGCATGAAATCTATTAAAACATTTTAATATTTATGAAATCTCCATTTCATAATTATAAAAAATGGGGGTGCATTCAAATATATCAGGTGTTTTGCCAGATGAAGGGACCTCAGATTCATTTTTACTTCTGAATGGCAACTCTAGTTTCATTTAAATCTAAATAAAAGCTTCATTTATTTGTCTCAACAGTTTGTAAGCCACTTACAGTTGTCACAGAGAGGCTTAACAATCAATCCTTCTTCACGGTGAACTCTGGGAATTGTAGCCCTGTGAGGAGAACAGGGGTCTCCAAATAACTCTTTGCATCCTTAACAAACTAGAGTTCCCAGGATTCTTTTGTGGAAGCCATTGAAAGTGGTATCACAGTACTTTAAATGTATGGAGTTATTGTGACCATAGCTGGAATTCTTTCAAGCAGGGGAACTGGATTTGGCCAATGGGTTGGATCTTTACCTTCCCCGCAGGTCGTGTGATAGGTGGCTGGGCCACCCAACTGTTAATTCCCCCAATGCCACAATGACATCAGGTGATTGCTTCTGCCTAGTGCTGTTCACAGAAGCCCCAGTGATCAGCTGTCAGGGCTTGCAAAGGCTTTCTTTGTTGTGGTTGCTGTGATACCTGTCAGAATGGGGCAGGAGCAGCAGCATCTGTCAAATGGAGAAGAGGAGGATTCCAAGATGTCATCAGGTGTAGCGCAGGTGGGTGTGGCTTGGCCAAAATGAAAGACCAGGTCAGCTAATTAGGTTCAGAGGCCAGAGGCTCCCCACTGCTGCTCTGCAGGACCCAATCCAGCTGAAGCTGAATATTCTCACAGAAAAAACCTAATGCAGAAACTATGCTTTCAATGTACATTTGCTCCACTAAAACATGATGGCGGCACATAAACAGAAAAACAAAACTCCCCTAGCAAGCATGGTGCCCTTGCACACAGGATCAGATCATTTATCCCACTTTTAACCTAAAACTGCTCAAGACGTCTTAAAATGCAAATGAACACGAAAATGCCAGTTTGTTGGTTTGTTTTAAATCAGCTAATAACAAATAATACAAGCAATGAAAGGTTGTGTTCTTTTACAAACTCACATGCCAGCAAAGGAAATAAAATCTAGCCAAATGCCTGTTGAAAGAGGAAGGCTTACATTTCCCTCCTTTGTAAAAAAGGGGATGTTGGATGGAGGCTTTGAAAGGTTATAGTTTGAGAAGCCATGGAGATCAGTCTTTGGATTTGAGGGTTGTTCCCAATGAATGTTGCAATATTGCCACTGCATTACATTTAATTTTTCCAGATCAAATTTACACAAATGGGTAACAGTTACGCAGAATGATAATTTTGAGGCCATTCCGTGGTTTACTTCAAACTGCCAGCAGAGGTCAGATGAGATGGCTTCAGCAAGACGCATTACATGGTGAACCCATCTTGCAAAGGAAGGGAATAATTAGAGGAAGAAAAATCTTACATATTGCTCAGTTGTGAACTACGACATCTTGCATAAAAACACCTTTTCTTTTCTTTTTTACTAACCCAAAAGCATGTTATTGGGGCCTGTTATCGTGTTTAATGACAAATCACACACTATCAGGTAGTGAAAAATGACTGCTGAGCAAAATTGTGGTTGCAAAGAGATTTGTCTATGTAAAATAATAGCAATTCTGGCTGTGCATTTTTCTTTCTTTCCAAAATAGCACACATTGGTAAATACCTTTCAGGGCAAATTTAGGCATTAATCTAAATGAGGTAACTAGAAAGAAAAAGGAAAGTTGCAGATAGCTCTTGAACATACTGTTGTTGACCAGATTTTCATTTATTTACTATACTACTTAGTATAATAAAAATGTTACATGTAACAAAACTTCATAAAAATTCAGATGCATCTGCACAGCACAAATAAAACTGAGTCATGTGAAAAATGAAGAGTCAGAGTCTAGTGAACCATGGGTAAACAGATACATTATCCAGTGCTGGATTTCGGGTGGTGTGGGTGGTTTCTCCACACAGGGTGTCGAGCCACACAGGCAGAAAATAACAACAACAACAACAACAACAACAACAACAACAACAACAACAACAACAACAATAATAATACCTATATTTATACAGGTATCTGCTGAGAAGGTCTATAAAAATCAAAACTGTACCAAAAGGCATTATTGCAAAAATAAGAAGTATTGGAGGGGGTTCCAACTTTTGTCTTCACTCAGGGCAGTGTATTACCAGTCTACCCCTGCATTATGAATAGGTGTTTAAAGGTCAATTACACAAGGGAGGGAGATCCAGAGGGTGGGTGCTATCACTGAGACGTCCTACTTCTGTATTTTCAACTAGATAAAGATTTGCTGGCCATGGAATGACCATGCAGGGTCTCCTCTGAAGATCTTAAAGATCAGCTTTGTCTGAGGTGGTCAGCTAGCTTTCCTAGTCCCAAGTTGTTTAGATGTCTTAAATCATAACAACAAAACTTGAACTTGACTTAGTAGCTATAATAGCATGACAAGCATTAAGGGGAAAATCATCACAGAATTGCAGAGTTGGAAGGAACCCCAAGGGCCATCTGGCCCAACCCCTTGCAATGCAATGGTTTGGGTCCTACCTTCTGGAGCAGGAGAAAACAAGCTTGCTCCATCCTCCATGTGACAGCCCTTTAGATATTTGAAGATGGCTATCATATCGCCTCTCGGTCTTCTCCAGGCTAAACATACCCAACTCCCTCATAAGGCTCAGTTTCCAGACCATTGATCATCTTGGTTGCCCTCCACAGCACATGTTCCAGCTTGTCTGTGGTACCCAGAACTGGACACAGTATTCCAGATGTGGCCTGACTAAGGCTTGCCATTGTTCTGCTTTGTATTGCAAGCAATTTCAGAGTGGGTTACAAGTTCAAAGATAAATATGCCCACATAAAACACCAATGCCAGTACAGTCATATCTCATGTTAGGACCGCTGTGGGTTATGTCTTTTTCGGTTGTGCTCCGCGCCGAACCCGGAAGTACCGGAAACGGGTTACTTCCGGGTTTCGACACTCACGCATATGCAGAAGTGCTAAATCACGCTTTGTGCATGCGCAGAAGCGCCGAATTGCATCACACGCGTGCGCAGACGCAGCGGCGTGGGTTGTGAATGCACCTCCTGCACGGATCACATTTGCAACCTGAGCGTCCACTGTAGTAGAGAGGTGGCAGCACCTACCTGACGTCCCTTTGCTGGCATCACTGTGGCTTACCAGGAGAGCTAAGGTGATTTGGAGGTTGGGGCAGTGTAAGCTCACCAACACAAGCCCAGGATTGGCTACTGGGCACTGTAAGAACAGAGGCAAGTAAGAGTACAACCACGATAATCGCAGCAATCAATCTGACATTAAACTCCAGCAAAGATCTGGGCAAAAAGTCAGGTCTTCAGCATCAGCACCACTCAAATTCAGAGGGGATGATGTTCCAGGGCTGGGACACCACCACTTAAAAGGCTCTCTTCCATGATGTTACCATTAAGCAAACCTCAGAAAAAACGGGGCCATAGTTAGAAAGGTATGTCCTGTTTTTCTTTGAAAAACAAACTCAAAGTGGTCCACACCATAAAAATTCATACATAAAAAACCCAAGAAATCTGCAGACAGTAACTCTCGAGCAATGTGAGCATGCCAGCAAAGTAGAAAAAGTCTATAACTCAAACTGAATGCTAGAAATTGAAACAAAAAGTTTGGAAAAGTTTTAACAGGTCTTTTTTCTTTTGCTCATCGAAGAGAAAGAGAAAGAGACTGTAAAACTGAAAAGCTTCTTCATCTTATTTTTGCAGAAGGATCTCAAATAATTCAGTGTGTTCTCCACCTGGTACCCTAGGGTGAAGGGCTTTTTATTTTTGGATAAAGATGCTCCTTCTCCAAATCCAAAATCAGTGATGTCAACACTACACTAAGACTTCTAGAAACAGTAGAAACAGTAAAAATCCTAAAAACAATCCTAAAATTTATAATTTCAGGGTTGCCAGGGACGGGTCTTTCCACCAGCAAATGCCTGGGTAAAAAGTGATGTTTTCAAATTTCCCCTAAAAGATAATAGTGAGGGAGACTGAGACACTTCACTAGGTTGGGCATTTCACAGGTGGGGGACCAATACTGAGAAAACCCTGTCACAGGCTTCTGCCAACTGGGCAACCCCTAGTGACAGTGCCATCAACAGAGCCTCCCCCTCCTGGTCGAAGGTCTGAGATAGTTGGTATTGGGGAAGGTGCTCTTTGTGGAACTTCAGTCTCAGGCCATTTAGTGCCTTGTTTGCTAATACTAGTACAGCACCTTGGCACCTGCAGGTTCACCACGGAAGTCCAGAAAAGGCTACACAGGGTGATAGCTTGATCACGCAGGGATCCCACTCATTGGGAGTGTTAAATACCCCTCAAGGGGTGGGGACAGTGGTGCCCGCTCTGCTCTACCTTAGACATGTGGATGCATTATATGTGAAAGGGTTTTTCATATTTCAAGCAAGAAAGATATAAATATCTACCTTTCAAAGCTTTATTTAAATAAATAAAAAAGTAATCCAGGTATGTTTTATGAGATGTGTATGAAGTTTCAGTGTTCTATCAGTCACAGAACCATCCTCTTCACTTTTATTCCCTCTCCCGCTTTAATGAGTGGCAGGGTGAGTGTCCTACTTCTTCTCTAGTTAGGAGCTGCCCACTTTCTTGAGCAGTAGGAAAATTCAGGAACAGCCTCTCTTCAGTTTCCTTTGTGAGGTTGGAGAACCACAGCTGTATCGCTAAAGAAGGACAAATATGTCAGTTTCAGTTTCCCCACGTTTCTGCAGAAAGTTGTAGGGGTTTGGTTGTTTGTTGTTTGGTTGTTTTTTTTTGTTTTGTTTTTTTTCCCAATGTTTTTTTTTTTTAAATATATTTTTATTAAGATTTTCAAAGGTAGTACAATGTCTCTCGCGAATTTTTCCATATAACATTTTTATAAGTCTGTGTTCGTGAGACATTAGAAAAGGAAGGTGGGAGGGGGAAGAGGTGGGTGGGACGGGGAGGTAGGTGGGGTGGGGTGACTGTGTTTCTTTTTTACTTGCTATGAGTAGGGTTTGGTGTCAGCATTGTTTATGTAGGTTCTCTGTTGTTTGCTTGTGCTCGTTTGGCGGTGAGAGAGGTCGGAGTTGGCTTGGGGTATGGTTGTTCATTTGTGGTTGGCTGTGGTGATCTTTGGTTTCTTGTGTGAGTGGGGTTGGTGGGTATTTTGGGTCAGGTTAACCATATTGATTTGTATGCTGTCGGTAGATTTTTGTCATTGTCTTGTTGGGCTGTGTATGTGATGAAGGGGAACCATACAGGGGTGAATGTGTCTTCTTCAGTTTGTCCCCGTGTCAGTTTCAGCTTACTGGTTAGTTTTTCTAGTAGGGCTGTTTCCCATACTGCTTGGTACCATTGGTCCATGTTTATTCCTGACAGGTCTTTCCAGTGTCTGGTTATGATGTTTCTGGATGTTGTGAGTAGATGGGTTATGAGTTCTTTGTGTTGTAAATGGGCATTATTGTCTTGGAAGATGTTAAGTAAGACCAATTCTGGGGTGATTTCTAACACTTGCTTGGTTATTTTACATATTTCTCGTGTGGTTGTTGTCCAGAATGTTTGGATTTTGGGGCACTCCCACCACATGTGGAAGTATGTGCCTGTGGAGGTGCACCCTCTCCAGCATTTTGGTGAGGTTCCTGGGCGTATTAGCGCTAATTTTCTAGGCGTTAGATACCACCTGTAAGTTAGTTTTAGGGTGAGTTCTCTTCTTTTTGTTGATATGGATTTAAAGGGGGGTTTAGACCACATTCTGGTCCATTGGGTGGGGTTGATTTCGTATCCTATGTCGTCCTCCCATTGTTTTTTGATTGTGTCTAGGGAGTTCGTGGAATTTTTGAGTAGTATTTTGTATATTGCGGATACCAGCCCTCTATCGCTTCCCTTTGTCATTAGGATGAGGTTTTCGAAGGCTGTCAGGGGTCTGGTTGCTGCTGATTTTACTGTTGGATTGTTTAATATGGCATGTAGTTGGTGTTGTGTTAACCAGGGCATTTGGGTGTCTTCTAATTTGTCCTGTATTTCTTGTGTCGACAGAGGTTTGTTGTTTTCATAAAAGTCTATTAGACGGTATAGTCCTTTGGATTGCCAGGTTTTGGTTTGGAGGTTTTGTGCTGCTTTGTGGAATAGTGGGTGGTAGGTCAGGGGCATTAGTGGGGATGGGTTTGGGGATAGTTTGCCTGTTTCTGCTTTCCATGCTTTGAACATGGTTTGTGTGTATCTATTAAGTGTTGTGGGGATTTTTCTTAGTTTGTTTGGGAGGAATGGGTATGCTGTGGTGCAGATATTCTCAATTGTGTCCCTTTCTAGGTGTATCCATTGTTTTGTCTCGTCTTCTAGTATGTATGGGATTATATGGCGTATTTGGTTGGCTCTGTAGTATGCTTCTATATTGGGGATTCCCCATCCTCCTTCTGCGGTGGGGAGGTGTAGGTATTTGGTGTATATTCTTGGTTTTTTGTGTGAGAAGATGAAGGATTGTAGTTTTCTTTGCCATTTGTGAAGTTGGGTTGGGGGGATCCAGATTGGGAGGGTTTGGAATAGATAGGTTAGTTTTGGAAGGGTGACCATTTTGATCATGGCTATTTTGTCTGAGAGAGTGAACTTCATGTTGTTCCATCTCTTTAAGTCTTTGTTTATTTGTTGCCATAGGGGTTTGTAGTTGTGGAGGTATAGTTTGTTAAGGTTTTTTGTTATTTGTACTCCTAGGTATCTGAACTTGGTGTGGCAGAGTTTTATCTTAGTGGTGTTAGTGAGTTCTCTTTGGATGTAGGGTGGGGTGTTGAAGCACATGGCTTCCGATTTTCCAAAGTTTACTTGTAGGCCTGAAACCGTTGCAAATGTGTTGAGTTCTCTGATCAGGGAGGGTGCTGTGTTTGAGGGATCCGGTGTTGTGACCATTAGGTCATCTGCAAAGAGTCCTAGTTTATAGGTTCTGCCTTTTATTTCCACCCCTTTGATGTCTGTGGCTGCTCGGATTCGGATTGCTAGGGGTTCTAGCGCCAGGATAAATAGGAAGGGAGATAGTGGGCACCCTTGTTTTGTGCCCCTTTGGATTGTTATGGTATTTGAGTCCATATTATTAATTCTGCATTTTGCTGAGGCTTGGGAGTATATTTGGTTGATGGTTTGTAGGAAGTAGGGGCCAAATTTCATGCTAGTTAGTACTGCTGATAGGTATTTCCATTCTAGGCAATCAAAAGCTTTGAGGATATCTAGGGACATAATTGTTAATGGGAGTTTAGTTGCCTTGCTGTGTTCAATTAGGTTTAGTAGTTTCCTGATGGGGTCTGTAATGTTGCGACCAGGGACGAAGCCAGTTTGGTCTGGAGCTATTAGCTTGGATAAGAATTTTTTCAGGCGGTTGGCCAAGATTGATGTGAATATTTTGTAGTCTTGGTTTATTAATGAAATCGGGCGGTATGATTCTACCTTGAGGCTGTCCTTCATTGGTTTTGGGATGGAGACTATTTTGGAGAGGGTCCAGGTTTTGGGGATGGGCCCTCCTTTCATGATGTCATTAAAGAGACGTGTCATGTAGGGCATCAGGGGTTCTTTGAATTTCTTGTAGAATTCTGCTGTGAAGCCATCTGGGCCTGGAGCTTTGTGTGGTTTTAAGTTTTTGAGGATTGTGTCTATTTCCTCTGGGGTGATGGGACTGTCCATATATTCTTGTTCCTCATTGGTTAGAGTAGGTATGTTCATCTCTGTTAGGAATGCTTTGATTTCCTTCTCAGGTGGGTTACGGGAGGTGTATAGATCAGAGTAGAATTTTGCAAATTCTGCAATTATTTCTTTGGGGGAAAATGTCGTGTTGCCACCTTTTTTGGTGATGCAGTGTATTCTTGTTTTAAGTGTTTTTTTCCTACATCTATTTGCTAATAGTCTGGAGTTCTTCCCTCCGTATTCATAGAAGCGCTGTTTTAAGTATAGAATGTTGATCATTGTTTTGTTGATTTCTAGGGAGTCTATTTCCCTTCTTTTTTGTTCTATAAGTTGAAGGAGTTTTTTAGATCCTGTTTGTTTGTAGCGTGATGAAAGATTGGTGATGTCTTGTTCTAAGTTGTTAATTTTAGAGGTGGTTTGTTTTTTAAGGAGTGCTTTCTCTTTTATGCAAGCTCCTCTGGTGACTGCTTTCATTGCGTCCCACAGGAGGGGTGTTTTTATGTTGTCTACATCGTTTTCTTTGAAGTAGTTTTGGAGGGTTTTTGTGAGACTCTCTCTAATTTGTTTGTTTGTAGTTAGGGTGGGACTGAAGGACCATGATGGGGTGGTTTGTGTTTCTTCTCCTATTTTAATAGTGACTTCTACTGGGGCGTGGTCTGTAATTCTGATGTTGCCTATATTTGTTGATTCTACTAAGGGGATCAGACCCTGTGTGAGTAGGATGCTGTCCAATCTGGATATTGTACCGTGGCGTCCAGATTGGAATGTATGGCTATTATCCCTTGGATTTTGCTCACTCCAGATGTCGTAAAGGCCTCTGTTTTTTAACATTTTCAGTAGTTTGTAAGAGTCCCTAGTTGTTGGGGGGTTTTTTTTGAGGAAGGCTGTCCATGAGGTTGTGGGTTGAGTATTTTTTAGGGATATGCCCTTCAAGTTTAGGTTCAGGTCGCCTCCTAGGATTGCTTCCCCTTCAGCGAAGGAGAGGAACTTGTTTAGCGTTTTTTGGAAGAAGTCTAATTGTTTCGAATTTGGGGCGTATATGGAGCCAATTGTCAATTTAATTTTGCCATCTAATGTTCCTTTGATGAAGACGTATCTGCCTTTTTTGTCTTTTAGGACTGTTGTGGCGTTGAAGTTCAGGTCTCTGCTGAGTATTATTGCTACGCCTCGGGCTTTCCCTGAACCATTTGCCACCCACTGTTGATTAAAGCGGGGGTCGCTCAGGAGTTTGCTCCCTTTGGGTGGGTTGTGTATTTCTTGTAGAAAGGTGACGTGTGGTCTCATGGTATTTATGTATGAGGTGATGCGTTTTCTTTTGATGGGGTTTCCCAACCCCCTCACGTTTAATGTAATTGCTTTTAAGTTAGCCATCTTGCTTTTCTATTGTGTATAGATTCCTTGCCAACCCGTCCGGGTTGTCCTGTGTCTCTCACTTTGTGTTGTTTAGTGAACCTGTGAGGTTGCGCTGACCTAGGGTGTGGTGGGGGGAGGGCTAGTGGGGTTAGAAGTAGGTTTGGGTGAAAGAGTGGGAGATAGGTTGAAGAGGGTTTCCTATATGTAGTCATATAGGTGTTCGTTTGGGGTATTTTGGACTCTTTGGCGTTTAGCCGGTTGGTCCTGGGTCTCAGCTGGTGTGGAGGGCCATGTTCAGGGACAGGCCGTCCCCCTTGTCGTTTGCGATAAGGGGTGTCCAGTGAGACGGTATGGGGCGTCCTTGTGACGCCAATGTAGTGTATAAGGTTCAGAAGTATTGCTACCAGTGTTGGTAGCAACATTGTTGGTGTGTTAGGGTGTGTATTGGTACGCTCTGGTGCCACCATTGTGCTGATTGGGTATCAGATTTTAGTCTGGATATGGGTTGTGTTATAGGGGTTGGAGGAGTTGTTGTTATTGTCCCCCCCCCTTATTGTAAGGTGGGAGGTTGGTGAAGGTGTGGGTTGTGAGTTGTTGGGTGATGGGGTGTGTGGTTGGGGTTGTCTGGTCAGGTGTTGGGGTGGGGATTTCTTTGGGGTGTGGTTTTGGGGGGTGTTGATGGTGTTAGCAGCGTTTATGGCTTGGGGGAGGGGGGGAGGGGGAGGGGGGAGAATCACCCGTCCTGCAGTTTGGGTTGTTTTCCGATTACTTCATTCAGTCGTTGCTGCTGTTGTTGTAGGGTCATTTCGCTGTGAAGTGTTGGTTTGGTTGGTCTTGGTCCGGGTTCTCGTGCTGAGTCTTCGGTAGGATGGTTCTGTGTATGTCGGTAGTTGTTTGTATCGATGCTTGTTGTTGTTCCGCTTCTCTTGTTTCTTTTTCTTCTTAACTGTTGTCCATTCGTTTTCTGTTGTTTCATCATCGTGGTTATGGCTGTTGCTTGGCGGGTCTTCCTGTTGCCATTCCGGTGGAAGATCAAGTCCGAGGTTTTCCATTAGTTGCTGAGCCTCAGTTTTGTTGGTAGCCATGTATTGTGCTGTGTTGGTTGTTACAATGAGGCGGAAGGGGAAGCCCCATCGGTACTTGATCCCTTCTTGTTGGAGACGTTGGGTGCATGGGCGTAGGTTTTTTCTCCGGTTTAGGGTATCCTGGGATAGATCCTGAAAGACAAATATGCGGTTGTCTTTGTATCGGAGGTTGGTAGAGTTTCTGAGTTTGTTCCATATTTCTTCTTTCTTTTTGTAGCGTGCAAAGCACACGATGATGTCCCTTGGGGGGGCGTTGGGTTTCGGCCTAGCTCTTAGGGCTCTGTGCGCCCTCTCCAGATCGTCTGTCTCAAGCTTCAGGCCCGGGATTGTGTTTTTCAGCCAGCTTACAATTAGTTCTGCTGGGCTTTTCTCATCTGTATTCTCAGGGAAATTGCGGAATCTGATGTTGCAGCGTCTGTTTCGGTCTTCGAGGTCTGCTTGCTTGATTCTCAATTCTGTGTTTTCTCTTTCCAGTTCGTTTATTATCTTTTCCATTTGTGCGTACTTTTCCTGGTATTGTGTTATTGTTCTTTCTTGCATTTGGTTCTTGTTTTCTAGGGCTTTCACTTTAGAGGTTAGATCGTTGATTAGTCCCTTTAGGGGAGCCATTGCGGCCTCCATTTTTTCTGCTAATTTTTCTGCTAATTTTTCTGCTAGTCTCGCTTCCATTTCCCTTAGATCTTGTTTCGTTGTTAGGTTGTTGATCTCTTGGGGGGGTGTTGTTGTGGTCTCAGCATTGTTTGCTGTCTCTCTGGTTGGTGCCATCTCCGTCTCCCTGGTGGTTTTGCTTTGAGGTCTGCTTCGTGTCCTCTTGGAGTATGGCGTGTTGCGGTTAGGAGTTGTGGTACCTGGGTATTCCTGGGTTGTTGAGCTGATCGGGTGGTGTTGATTGGTGGCTTTGGCAGAGCGTTCGGGTTAGGCGGCCATTTGAGTTGCTTCTTAGCTGTGTCTTAAGAAATTCTCTGGGGTTTCTGTATTCAGCTCAGCGGTGGCGTCGCTTCGGGGTGCAGGTAATTGGACAAATGGGTAGGTAAATAGATAAATGGGTAGGAGTTCGCAGGGGTTGGGGGGGGGGTTCAGAGGTTAGGGTTTTTGGGGGGGTTGTGACTACTTGTGGAGGAAGGGTTTTATCTCAGGGGGATTGGGGGGAGGTGAGACTCCCCTCTTAAAGACAGGCTGAAGTGCAGTCTAGAGAAGGGGGGTTTGATTTAAGGAGAGTGGAGAAGAAAAGGGGAGGGGGGAAAAAGGGGGGCTGGGGCCCAAGGGTGAGATGGGAGGTATGGGTAAGGAGGGGGGTAAAGGAAGATTATTTTTGGTTTTGATTGAGGAAAGAGGGGGGAAGGTGGGGTTAGAGGTGTAGGAAGGTGGGGGTGAAATAAAAAGGGGAAGGGGGGAAGAGGAGAAGGAGGAGGGGGAGAAGATAGAGTAGGTAGAGAAGGGAAGGAGTGGAGTGGTAGTGTTGTTGGAACTAGAGAGTCGAAGTCAAGTAATAAAGTAAGATAGATTGGTGGGGTGGGAAAATATAAACAGGGGGTGGGGTGGGGTGGAAAGAATATCTGTTAAGATATTTAGTAGTTTAAAAGGTAAAAATAAGGGGGAATCTTTTTCTTCTTTTTCCTTCGAAGACAAAACAAGAATAGAAAGGGGGTTCTTATTTGTTATTTTCTTCCTTCCTGTCTATCCCCCTTCCTCTCCCTCCTCCTCTGTTGGGAGAGCAGGAGAAGAGAGAGAAAAAAGAAAGAAAGAAAGAAAACGACAACAAGGAAGAGGCAGAGAGAGAGAGGGAGAAAGGGGGAGGGGGGAGAGAAAAAGGAAACAGAATCAAAAGAGGAAAAAAGAGGGGGGGGAATCAATCCCTTTCTTTAAAAGTTAAGCCAGAGAGCCCAAAGCATAGAGAAAAAAATTAAAAAATTAGAAATAAAATAAAAGTAAAAGTGAGGGCCTCCTCAAAAAGTGATCATCTTTCCGAAGGGCTTCCTTCTGGGTTCAGGCCTTTTCTTCTTCTCTTTTTTTTCCCTTCTCCTTCCTCTCCTCTCTTTGCTTTTAGGGCGCCGGTCGTTGGGGAGGTAGGTTCCGGCTGGGCCTGCTTCTCGTCCTGTCCTCCTTTTGCCTACCTCTCCCTCTCCTTGGAGGTGGCTGCAATGTTGCGCCGCAGGATCGGGGCCTCCGGGTTGCGCTGAGGCGGCAACAATGGCGGCGGTAGAAGGTCGGGGCTCCCTCTCCCTTTAGTGTTCCCTTCTCCTCTCTTGGATCGGGCCCTCTCCTTTCCCCTAGTTTGGGGGCGATGGGGACAGGGAGCGTTTTCTCCCTTTTTCTGTCTCCTGGGGGGGGGCGGCTGTAGCGGCGCTCCCGTCGGCAGGGTTGGGCCGTTCCTCTTCGGGGCCTAGGGCTCCCTGCTCCTGATGCGGGGGCGGTGGGGGGCAGGGAGGGTCTTCTCCCTCCTACCTCTCACCTGGGGGCGACGGCTGCAGCGGCGGTAGGAGCGATGGCGGGGCTGGGGCGTCTCCTCCCGCTCACCGGAGCACCGGCGCTCCGCTAGGCAGGCCCTCCGAGGCCGCTAGGCACTGGCTCTCCGTGGGGGCCGGATGTCCTGGGCCGCTCCTGGGCCGCTCCTAGGCCGCTGGGCCTTGGGGCCCTGGGCCTTCTCTGTCTGCCGGCCCGGTTTCGCGGGTGCGTGGGGGGGGTTCCGGTGGCTTCCTCTGGCAGCCCCCGGCGATCGCGTGGCGGCGGCAGCGGCGGCGGCGGTCCTAGCGGCGCGGAAACCGGTCGGGAGGCTCTGTTGGCGCTGGTCGCCTTCAAGAGCTTCGCGGATCCGCGCCGATCGCCATCTTGCCTCGCCGGAAGTCCGTTTGGTTGTTCTTTGAAGTTCATCAGTATTGTACTGTGAATTTCTTCAAAAGGCACATTGTATGCAGGTTTGATTGATTTACATATCTCTGCAAGCAGTTTCCCCTAGTTTCAATGCATATTTGCCATTTGCACCAACATACGCATTTTTGTGCATTCATGTTCCTAATACATGCATTCTTATACAAACTGCTTGGGTTGTAGAACTGCACTAAAAATATGGGGGAAGTACAAATTGCAAGGATATCTGTGTTTCTTTCACATATTGGTTTGAGCAGCATGGATTGGGTAGTTTTCCATTAAAACGCAAACAAAATCGTATTTCTCCCCATCTCTTTGCAACGTGTAAGTGAGAGTGTGCACGCACACGCACACACACACACACACACACACACACAGAGAGAGAGAGAGAGAATGGCCAATATATAGGCACTGCTCAACTTAAGAGGAACATTAGGTTTTCCCCAGGGCAAAATGTTCCCTTAGATGCCCTCAGTCAGCTGCTAAAACTTCTCTCTCCTTCACATTGCCCCCAACCCAGGAGGTAAGACGTATAACTATCTATGGGCCACCAGCCAGCAATGCTTATTGAGCAAGCATCTCCTAGTCATCTGTACCCTTTGAAAGAAAACATATTTAGCTGTTAGCTAAACAAGGCCAGAGAAGAGGTCACATCTTCACTTGACACAACACACACACACACACCCCTTTCACAGAATCAGCTCATGCACACAGACAAATGGTTGACCAGAGTTAACGCCTTCCGATGAAACAAACCGGAAAGGAGTAAAGATGACTGGCAAATTCCTTGCAGAGATTGAGGCAGGTGTCAAACCATGGTGACAAATGAAATTTGACGGTTACCTTTGTCTCTGCTGAGAAACGGTATTGAGTTTGACACAGCACTGCAGTTTCCAGTGGGAAACGTACCTCGTGGCAACCAAAACGCTAAGTACATGCTCAGAAACTGGGCACCTGACAATTGGTGTGCTCTTAAGAACTTATTAAAATTAAGAGCAAATCATTCTCGACTCGGGGCAGCATCTGCCTCCAATATTCTGAGAGCAACTCTTTAAAAATTAACTGGGATGAGCGCCAGCATGTTCGGGAAAGGCAGAAGAAGACAGAAGACATGCAGTGAGACACATTGGTTAAAGGATATGCAGTAAGATATGTATATGAACACATAATATTCAACGGGAGGTTAACACAAGAGGAGATCTGGATGACTTCTGTAGCTTTCAGGGCTGATCTACATTTTCAACAGCACCAGTCTTAAAACATCTCTGCTGCAGCACTAGGAGATGGGGACTTGTAGGGATAATGCAGTGGGCCTTTCCCCTTGCAAACCCCTAGTTCTGTCCTTCAAAATAACCCAGCAGAAAACCTGGTAGTGAGGAACTAGCTATGAAAGTCTCAGTCTCCACTGAAGTTTTGCTGGGTTAACAGCTCCCTTTCAAGCTAACCATTCTCCTGAAACTCTTTCAGGTGAACCTTGCACATCAGGTGAGAGGCATGTCCACAGAGATGTGCTTGTTGGCAGCACATTCCTGCATGACCTTGTCATCTGACAGGTGTAACCATGGGAATGGTCAAGTAAAATATGTATTTTTTTATTATTGTGGGGTTTTTAAGTACAAAAACTTTTTGGTATTACAGAATCTCAGCATGGGTTCCCTGGGAGTGGTCATATTATATTCCTGATATATATATATATGTATGTGACTGGGAGACCTATGAGAACAGTTAAAATGACTTAAAAATGTGTCACAAAAAACCTCCAGGGGGCTAGATATTGACCACAGGGTGCAGGTGAGTCACCCCTGTCCTGTGCTAAAGCTATTTTTGGTCATCTGCATACTATCCCTTGCTTTTTCCTGTAGGACTAATTGCAGTTGTCAACAGTCGTCAACAAGTTAACCATACCCATTGAGTCAATCACCCATCTCCTACTACCCTTCTGAGAAAAAACCCACCCCACCCTCCCACTATATATAAGGGTCTGGTGACTTCTGTTTTAGTGTATCTGAAGAAGTGTGCATGCACACGAAAGCTTATACCCAGAACAAACTTAGTTGGTCTCTAAGGTACTACTGGACAATTTTTTAATTTTTAAAATTTATTTTGACTGTGTCAGACCAACACGGATACCTACCTAAATCTATTCCCCTGTCCTATGTTCACCTTGTATGTCAGGACTGAGCCATGAACAGCGATCTGAGCTGAGACAGGTACGAAGACTTGTAGGTCCAAACAGGAACAAAAAGCAAGATAGAAAGAGAATATAAACCATGGGTAGGCAAATTAAGGCCCGGGGGCCAGATCCAGCCCATTCACCTACTAAATCCGGCCCACGTATGGTCCAGGA
Organism: Lacerta agilis; assembly: GCF_009819535.1. Lineage (NCBI taxonomy): Eukaryota > Metazoa > Chordata > Lepidosauria > Squamata > Lacertidae > Lacerta > Lacerta agilis. The sequence goes on along the minus strand of NC_046321.1, from coordinate 19,048,264 downwards.
ATCAGCATGTTTTTACATGAGTAGAATGTGTCCTTTTATTTAAAATGCATCTCTGGTTATTTGTGGGGCATAGGAATTCATTCATCCCCCCCCAAAAAAAATATAGTCCGGCCCCCCACAAGATCTGAGGGACAGTGGACTGGCTCCCTGCTGAAAAAGTTTGCTGACCCCTGACATAGTGAGACAGGAGTGAGGAACGAAATCAGGACCCCCTAAAAATTAACTAAGCTTTCAGAAAATTTCCTGGAACTCAGGTAGACCTTGTTGCTCAAGCACGGCTCAGCTGGAACAGGAAGTCTTCTATACTCTTTCTTGTCCAGGATATAACTGTACAGTACTTTATTCAGGATTTGCCACTTGCAATGCAACTGTCCACCACGTGGTGGGGTTGCTTGCAGAGCCAGTAGCTCCCTACACACTGCTTCACGCTATCAAAAACATGATCTAGAATGGATTGTAGATGTACCTAGCCCCGGACCAGCTAAGAAATGTATCCACCTAAGACATCAGAATTATTTTTCAATGTAAGCACAGCATAAAGTCCTAGAAGTGTGTGGGGTTATCAAGGGACAGCTGAAAGCCATTAGAAAACAGCAATAAAAGAAACTTATCAGAATGGTGACATTCACTTCAAAGGATGTAAACACTGAAGCGATGCGTGAAGTAGCATTAGCTATTTTCTTGCAGCAACGAATTCTTTAAATACTTTCCCCCCTAGAATGAATATGGATTCCTCCCCCTTGTCACCATGCTGAGCAATCAATATCCCTGGCTCTGCTGAGAAATTAAAACATGGCATGAATAAATCATTACAGGCATGGGAAAGCAGCATTGGATACCAATTGCTTAGCAGGAGGAGGAAGGAGATAGCAATGATTAACAGTAAGAAGGTATCATGCACCCTGATCAAAAGAGACATCCCCCTATTTGACAATTTTCAAGGCTTAGAAAAAAAGTTAAGAAAGATAAATGACCCGATCAGGGACTCCCTTTCGGCTTTATAAGGTGACAGGACGCAAAAAGAGGCCCCGTATTCTTTCAAGCACCGCAGCAAGGCAAAACTCTGCTCTTGCCCCAACTGTGCAGGGATGAGAAACACTTATTAGGTTCCTTTCCGTGCCTTCCGGAAGGCACACAGAGGATAAGGCTATCAATGGCTGCTAGCCATGATGGCTGTGCTTTGAAACCCATGGAGTGGGGAGTGCTCTTGTGCTTGGGTCTAGCTTGGGGTTTCCTACCAGCATCTGGTTGGCCACTGTGAGAACAGGATGGTGGACTAGATGGGCCATTGGCCTGATCCAGCTGGCTCTTCTGGGTGGAGCCAGAAGAAAAAGTGGGGCAGAGGGAGAAATGTGGATTCTACCTTTCTGCAGTACAGTCATATCTTGGTTCTCGAACAGCTTAGCTGCCAAACAAATCAGCTCCCGAATGCCGCAAACCCAGAAATAAGTGTTTCGGTTTGCGGATGTTTTTCAAAAGCTGAATGTTCAATGTGGCTTCCGCTTGAATGCTGGAAGCTCCTGCAGCCAATCGGAAGCCACACCTTGGTTTTCAAACAGTTTCGGGACTCCTAAATGGATTAAGTTCGAGAACCAAGGTACCACTGTAGCTTGCAAACCTGACTTAAGATGTTAGCTGAACTCTAAACTGCACTAATTCAAACCATTGCTTAGCTCCTGGCAGTGTGTGGCAGGAGCAGGAAAGGGACAAGTGTCCACGTTTTGAGTCTCATGCACCAGCATGTGTGCTCTTTAAACCATAGATAAGCTTTAATGATGGTCTAAAGTGATGTGCAAATGGGGCCAGCATATGGCGGCCAAATCAAGGCTATAGCCGTTTTGTTTGACATGGCAGATGCTGTAGCTGTGCTTCCTTTTCTTGCCAGTCTTTTAAATTCCTTTTTACCCATCACATCATGCACTAGCAAAGCCAGCTTTGCTGACAAACCAACACCCGACAAGGAGCCACAGACAACCCTTGCTTCCTAATGAAGGAACGAACCACATGTTGGCAAACACAAGCTTGTGCACTTTGTATTTTCAAGTTATCTCGGGGGTCCCTGGAGTTGTTATTGCTGCTGCTGCTGCTTGTCACTTCTAGGACAATGTTGTAGTTGTCCTCCAGGCTCCTGCAAGCAGTACAGATTCTCTGACTACCTTTCGGCAATTAAGCTAGTAGCGGGGGTGTTGGAAATTGCTTATCTCATTCTGTTGAAAAGTGACTTATCTCCCCAGCACAACTACTCAATAACTGCTTCACCATGCAGTCTGCTAAAATCACACACAATGAACATGTGTATTTTCTCTTTCATTTACTCTGGACACCCAGGCACTTTGTTCTACAGAAATGATATATTGTGAAGAAGTCATCCAGGATCATTAGCTGGATGCTCTCAACCAGGGACTTTGCATGGAAGGTGTAAAGAACTCCCAACATCCATCTCTATGTAGTCTTGGGATCTAACAGTGGTGGGTTCTATTGACTAAGGATTCGGTATAAGGCAGACTGTAAGATATTGCTGAACTCCATCTCGCATCAGCCCTCATTGGCAGACATTTGGCTGAAACTAATTGCTCTTGGGCCAGAACCATATGGTCTTGTCAGATAATATACTGTACTAGTTTGGATTTCAGAAGGTTGGACTGATATCACAAGTATGGAACTTGCCTGTGTGCTTGTTTCTGCACAACATTTACGTTCTGGAAATAGAAAAAATCACTGCAAAGACAGTGGTCATCTGACTCCAGTGGCAATGCTTTTTATTATTATTTGAAAAATATTTACTGTGTAGTTAGTCCACTGAGCTCTTCAATCCTTTTCAAGAATCTGCAAGGTCTACAAGATTATACAGAGACCTACCCTTTTCATTTCAGTGAAGATGAGCCTTAACTGTTGTTTCCATACAGAAAAGGCAAGTTCCTCATCAGGATAAATTGCAGTCCCAGGGAGACTGGCGAGCTAAACTGCTGCAGCAGCAAATCTCATAAGTGAAGGGAGGGCAGCCATGCAACTGACCAGCAGCCGAAGTCATTAGCAATCACAGTAGAGCACCTCTTCACAATGCTGCCCCACATGAATTCACATTATTTGGGAGGCACAGCAGGTGTAATTAAGGCTGCGATATCTGGCTGCAGCATGGCAAGGCTTTCGCGGGGAAAGGAGGAAGAGCAGAGCAATGCAACACTCCCCCCATCTGGATCTGAGTCGAGCTTCTCATCAGACATAGTGCAGGAAACTGCACAAAGCATATTAGGGAAACCAAGATGCACACACTGGGGGTGGAGTGAGATGTACCCTGCTTTGAAACATGGGGGAGGAAAACACAGCCCATGCCACATTTATATGTATAAATAGCTGTCACTGAAAGGATTGCACCGGCTCGGGCTCTGCATTCAGGGGAAGCAACGAGTTGCCGCATTAATTATCAAGTAATTTAGAAGCTGCTCAAATAAGGAATAGAGCAAAAACATACCCCAAAAAGAGATAAAAATAACAAGGCTAACATATGAAGCAATGCAAAGCCGCTGATTAAAACCTACCACCTGCCACCTAGAGTGGCACCTGGTATTGAGGGGGACCAGAATAGAAGCCTCGTGCTCAGTGTAATAAATGTCACAGCAACGCACTTGCTCCCACCGCCTGTCTGGGTTATGTAAGACTTGCAGCACATGTGAACAGAAGAAGAATATGGAGATTTGGATGAAAACGTCACCTTGAAATTTTTTTTAAAATCTGTGCTAGATTAAACAAAACACGGCAATCTAACAAGAGTCCAATGCTGAAATGAAATATGTTATCAATGCAGAAATGTAGACAGCCACTCTGCACATGTGGAGAGTATAGGAGCTGGGCTTTCCTCAGGGGCAGCAGCAAAGGAACACAGGAAGCTGCCTTATGCCAGGTCAAGCTATTTGCATTTCTAATGGAAAACTAAAGGTTGCAATTCAGCAGGCTGAAGAGCTTTTGTTAACCTTCCACCTGTTGTACATCTCAAACTTGTAGTCAGAGGAAGCACTGAGTTCAATGGAGCTTACTCCCCAATACTTGATGAACAAAAGCACAGACACTGAATCTAATTAAACTGGGTATAATGCTGTATACTGCTGCTCTGTTTATGTGTGTTTTAATGGATCAGCACATCTGCCTGAATTTTTGGACTTCCCTTGGGGGCGTGGTTAAGGACTATAGGGGCTACAATGATGAGTTCTTGTACTTCAAAATTTACTCCATGATTACAGTATTCAGTACAAAGGTAATATCTTCTTTTTCTCCCAGCATGAGCTCTAGAAAATGTGTTCCACAAATTGGCAGCATGATTCATTCTTAACCAAAGAAGAGCTGGCTATGAAGGGCACTGGTTGCCTATTCCATTACATCATCTACAATCCCCAAGAGCATCTTTTAAAAATGTTTGTTCTTTACTAAGATGAAGGATGAAAGTATAAATGAATAAATCTTCACGTGCCTGACTGAAGCAAGGGGTGCGGGTTAAACCCAGTGGCTGAACCGCTGTACTGGCACATATACTTCTTATGCAAATTTTGCAGAGGGTCTCATGCAAGGGTGAAGAATCCGCTGTGACCGCTCCTTAAATATTGCATCAGTCTTCACTGGTACAAAAAAGGATTATAAAAAGTCATGGCGGATAGGTCTATCAAGGGCTATTAGTCATGACAGTTAAGTGTGACAAATGGATTAATGAAACAAAACAAGGATGACTAAGGAGGGGCAAGAAAGAGGGTTTATAAATTTATGAACTGTGTGGAGAGAGAAACTGCTTCTCTCTCTCTCTCTCTCTCTCACACACACACACACACACACACACACATTAAAAGTCAGTGAAAGTAATCAGTAGTGGTTTCTGGACAGAGAAAAGAAAAGAAAATTCTTCCCAAAATGTATAATAACCTTACAAGACGTATAACAAGATGTAGGGATGACCCAGATGTGCAGTTAGACAACTGTAGACTGCGGCTTGTATCCAGCTACCTACTACTCAGAGGTAGACCCATTGAAGTGAATGGATCTACGTTAGCCATGTGCATTAATTCAACATGTCTACTCTTGACTAATATTGCATACAACCCTCTAAATATAATGGGGGGAGAGCTCTCTAGATGCAAATGTGTATTACTTCAAAATGTGGTAAGTCAACCCTGTTGCATTTCGCTGCTCTAAAGACTTGCCACTATCAGCCTTCCCAACAATTTGGACTACAAGTTTCATCACCCCTGACCATGGGTCATAGTGACTAGGGCTGATGAGGGATGCAGTCCAACAACATCTGGCAGGCATCAGGTTGGGGAAAGTTGCTATATGGAAATATTTTAAAGACAATCCTTCTATGGGATTTTTTTTTAATGAAAGCATGTACAGTGGTACCTTGGGTTACATACGCTTCAGGTTACATACTCCGCTAACCCAGAAATAACGCTTCAGGTTAAGAACTTTGCTTCAGGATAAGAACAGAAATCGTGCTCTGGAGGCGCAGCGGCAGCGGGAGGCCCCATTAGCTAAAGTGGTGCTTCAGGTTAAGAACAGTTTGAGGTTAAGAACGGACCTCCAGAACGAATTAAGTACGTAACCAGAGGTACCACTGTAAGTACAGCCCAATGAAGGATGCATATAACAATGCATCCAAGTTATTTAGTTGTGAATTGACAGGATTTTTAGCAGTTGGATCCAAAACTGAGCTCACTCCCATTCCATAATGACACTGGGCCCGATTAAACTTCCTACCCACCTTCTGCCCTGGCTACCATCTCTGGCCAAGCTGCAGATGTAAAAGTCACCCCTGTACTCCATAAATCCCCACTGGGCTGGGTAGATGGGAGTCATGATTGCTCCCTTCTTTATTTGGAAGACTTTTTTTAACCTTGCTTTTTAGCTAAAAAAAAAAAATCCAGAGCAGCTTACAAAAATCAGAAGTGAAACATTCAGATATCTTGTACAGTATTTGACAGATCCTGCTCAGAAGAAAAACACCTGCTACTTCTTGCCTCAATTCTGCAAGTGGACAAGCCCTGTTTGCTCACTGGCAAAAGATTTTGCCGCTGTCAGCACAGTCAAAGTCAGTAATGGTATAAAAGTGCACACTGGATTTGATTCAGCTATTCAGCAGCAGAAGCAGCACCCAAGTTGAGATTGCCCTGGCGCTTATCAACTGCACTGCAAACATAGCAATATTAATATTAGACAGGCACCTTAGCTGCATTGTGTTTGATGCCTGCTAAAAACTATTTTTGTTAGACAACCCTATACCCAGACCGATAATTTTATTCTATTTCATTGTTTTTAGAACTGTTGATTTTATTGGTAAATTCTTATGAAAGTTCTAGATTATTTTATGCAAATCGCTGAGCGGGTTCTTTTTAATTATGCAGTATAACATTTTGCTAAATAAAACAAATATTTCCTATCCACCGGATATGTTTGTGCTGTCTTTCTGATACACAGTAGTATTCAAGGCCGCTCATGCAAATAAAAACCATTTTCAAACAAAAACAAAAACGACCATCACCAGATTAGGAACAATGTCTCAAAAAGAGCAATAAAAGCAACACAAAAAAGCTGTTCCAGCACAAGCAAACTACGCTAACAGATATGCCCTCTAAGTAATGCAAAACAGAATATTCAGAAAGTTTGGGTGAACAGGACAGTGTTTACTGCTAAAGGCGAGAGCCAGTGTGGTGTAGTGGTTAAGAGCGGTAGACTCATTATCTGGGGAACCGGGTTCGCGTCTCTGCTCCTCCACATGCAGCTGCTGGGTGACCTTGGGCTAGTCACACTTCTCTGAAGTCTCTCAGCCCCATTCACCTCACAGAGTGTTTGTTGTGGGGGAGGAAGGGAAAGGAGAATGTTAGCTGCTTTGAGACTCCTTCGGGTAGTGAAAAGCGGGATATCAAATCCAAACTCTTCTTCTTCTTCTGTAGATGCTAAAAGGATCCCTGTTGGAAGGGTGTTTCATAACAGGGGTGCAGCCATCGAGAAGGCCCTCCGTGGTAAGAACTCTTGAGTGTAAGGCATTTAGAAAGAAACCATAGCTCTTGCACAGATAACAGGATCTGTCACCAGGTTTTGTCCTGATTTATGTGATGGATTAAGACAACAGGAAGTTATATAAGGCCAGAGGGCTTTAGGGGCTAAATGCAATCCCAGTGTCCTCCCTAAAACAGGGCTGGTGATCCCGCAGCCCAAATCAGGCCTATCAAGATGCTTAGGCCCATGGCAAAATTGGTTGTGCCTCCTCCTTGTACAAGTCACTTCTACTTGCAAAGCACCATTGAAAGGAACATTAGAGCTCAGGAAAGGAGCACTACCTCCTATTTCCTGAGTGTTCTGACCTCCTAGCAATGGAAGATGTGCTGGAAACTGAAAATAACCACTTTTAAGCACAGTTTTGATTCTATTGCCACATTTATGTATCAATGATGCTTCACTGTGTTTGCATGGCTCTTCAATATTTTGCATTTTAGCTATTGGGTCTCAGTTTGCTTCTATATTTGTAAGTTGCTTTGGGTGATCCTACATTGAGGGGGGAAATGGCATGTCATTATTATTTTTTTAAAAAAATTAAACAATATTATTCCAATGCCTCTGGGATATTTGTAGGTTGATAAGCATATACAAATATATAGGATCAGGGTGCCAGACTCAAAGATTAACCATATTTGAGAGGTTATGCCTCATAACTTTTTTTAAAAAAAAAGTTTTATTTTCTTAAGCAAAAAAGAGGTAAGACTGCAGAAAAATATTGTATTGCTCACCTCTCCAGTTACTTGTGAAATCAGTCATTATTCAGGCCAAAATGTTCCCAGATTTTTGTTTTCTTGGAAGCAACCTCCTTTGCTAGTCCTATTCATTTTAATGAGCACTTAACCCCTGTCAGGAGTTTTTGTTTCAAAAATTCTTGAAGCTCTTTACATTTTCAAGGTTCAGCAGTACAAAGGCGAAAGGAAAAAGTCACTGAAATAAAACCTAAGGATCCTCTAACATGCTTACCTTCCATTAATGAGGCATCGCTGGCAGGTCTCTCTATACTAATGGTGCCTTTTCATAATCATGCAGCTGTACCGAACTGTATTAATTTTTGAGATTCATAATAGGTCACACAGCTTCAATAGTATTTAAAATCTAATACTTTCATTTTACTTTCCTTGGAAGGTGGAAAGTATACTTTTTTTGGTTGTCATGGAACAGCATCACTTCAATGAAAGTGACGCCCCACTGTTTGCTGCTACAAACTGTTAAAAATGATGCCACAAAAGACCCAAAAGTGTGTGTGTGGGGGGGAATGTTCAGCACGACTTACCACTCTGACTTCCCATAAGCATCTGGTTGGCCACTGTAAGATTAGAATGGAGGAATAGGACTTCCGGCGAGGACGCCATGCTGGGCGGCCGTGGGTCGTTTCGGTAGCGAAGCGACCCAGGCCAGCCCGGGGGTTGGAGCCCCACTACCGCACAGCGGGGCTCCGATAAGCCGCGGGAAGAGCGTCCCGCGGCTTGGGCTCTCCAGCGAGCCCGCTATAGCGCTGGGCTCTTCTCCCGATCCCCTTGTAAAAGGGGAAAGGGAGTGAAGGGTACCCAGCGCTGGGCTGTGGAGGCAATGCCCCAACCGGGCGGTGATGCGGCGGCTGCCGCCTGCATGAGCGTGTCGTTCTTCTGAAAACTGAAAGGAAAAAAAAAAACCCGTCTCCTGTAAATACGGACTATTTGGATTACAATTTAACAATTGGCAACCTTGAGGGATGTTAAAAGGAAGCCCATTCCTCTCCTTTGTTGAGCAGAGAAGATAACTAAGTTTCCAGTAGCTGCAGCTGCACCGTTGGATACAATGTTGTTTTGAAGTTTTTTGACAGATGAGACGGATTGAATCCCTGTTAGGGGATTGAAGGTATTGGAAATATCTCTTCTTTGGAGTTTTGGATTGTAATCTTTTCACTCTGCCTCAGGGAAAAATGGCGCTGTGAAACTAGCAGTTAAAGATGGAAAAGTACTGAAACTTGATACCCTTTGTCTTCTTCAACCATGCTCGCTTTCGTTTTCAAGCTGGTTTTAGATCCGGGTATTACCCATGAACAAAGGATAACCCTTTTAAAATTAGAATTGTTGAATCAGAAATTGGATTTGATAAGACTGAATTTTGAAGAAATCTTTTATGGAACAGGAAAAACTAGTGAGATTTGGGAGAACTTTGCCAAACTGGAAGTAAACCTCGCCAGGGAACTGGAGGGAATAGTGGAGAAATACAACAAAGTGACTACGCAACTCCAAGGAGCTGAAAAACCCTGTTGGAGTGAGAGACACAGGGTTGGTGCCTAAAACTCGGGGGGGGGGGGTGAGAGACCCAGGGTTGGAAGATTTATATCCTGTCTCTGGGGTGAGAGTCCAGAGATGAAGGTGAGAAGATTTTTGAAGATACAAGTTGAAGATGATCTGAACTTTGAAATGGTGTTGCTGGAAGATGAGAGTTTGTGTTCCCCGAAGTTCCCTGCGAGGAAGTCTATGGACTGTGTTTTGATTTTTGGCATTAAAGAAAAAGAGGTGACACTGAACAATGATGGTGGAGGGAGGTGGAGAGATGTTTGGTGGGTGAGCCTGAGATGGCCAAGGAAAATGGATAGAAGAGGGATAGGGTGAAAATGATAGAATTATAATTAGGACGGCTCTATGGTACCCTGAAGATAGCATGTTAAGATTTTATGATTTTGAACTAGTGAAGAGATATGTGATTGATTATCAGCAGCAGTCTAAGTAAAATAAGATTTAAGATTTGATCTAAGAAGTATTATGTTGTATTATAAGATGTTAAGTTTTTAGGATTTTCGAACTAGAGAAGAGATATCTGAATGATTATCAGCAGAAGTTTAGGTAAATAAGATTTAAGAATTGATTCAAGAAGTAATATGTTGTATTATGAGGTTAATCAAATGTAAAGAAGTCTATTTGGCTATTTTAATGATAATGGATAATGATAATGGATTTTAAATTTAAAGATGGATGTTATTAAAGTAAATTAGCATTGAAAGCAAAGGAGAGAAAAAGGGGGAAGTCACCCCAAGAAGATTCAAAACAAGAATTTTTTTTTCCCGAAACAAGTAAAGAGATGCTTTGGTGTTCCAGTTTAGATGTGTCTATGTTTAGGTTTGTAAATGTTTTATGTCATATTTGTTTTGTATTGTCTCTGTGTTCTGTTTTTGTGGAAAACCAATAAAATCTTTTTTAAAAAAAATAGAATGGAGGAATAGAATAGATGGACCAGTGGCCTGATCCAGCAGGGCTCTTATGACTAAACATGGCTCCAATTCCTGCTGCCCTAGCTTTAAGTTCTTTGTTGGTGCTCCCCCAGAAACTTTCCTTCATTCACTTACTCACAAAACCTTTTGTTCCCTCCCACTGTTACTTAGAAGACACTGTACAGACGTTATACATGCTAGGGATGACCCACCTTCTATACAACACCAATACTGTATGTAGCAAACCAGCTAGCAGATCCCTGGTAGATCTTTCAAGGGGACTCTACCGATTGATTGTCACTTGATGACAACAGGGAAGCAGACCTTCTTGGTGACAGCACCCAACCTATGGAATGCCCTTAAGCAATTTATAAGGCAATTTATAAGGCGGAGACAGTAATCACCTTTAATTGCCTCTTAGAAACATTTATGTCTACCAAATATTTCCTAGACTGACATGTAATTTTCAGTGCTGTTCAGCTTTCTTTGTGCTACATAGTTTTGTTTCCATCTCAGTTGAAAGGAAACATTATTGAAAACTGTTGCATTTTTATTGCTTTTATGCAAACTGCTTGGGTTTTTTATTATGCAATATATAAATTTATAAATAAGCAATGTACTTGAAGGCTTCTGTGAGCAGAGGCTGTCCTGTCAAATAGTAAAAAGTGTACTACATGCACACAATAAATTATAGCAACATTATCAACCAACTCATGTGCCTCCTCCCTCTCCAACCCATATTCCTTTTGTGTCATGCCTGTTAAGACTGTAAACTTTTTTTGTTTGGTACCTGTTAAGATACAGGGAGCCTGTTTGGATGAAATGCAGGGTCCTGTTGATTTCAATGACACTTATACCCAAGTAAGTGAACACACAAATTATTTCATTACATTTATATCTTACCTTACCTCCAACAAGCTGGCAATGGCATACATCCCTCTCCCCATTTTATCCTCACAATAATCCAGTGAGGTAGGCTAAATTGAAAGATGCTGACTGGTCCAAGGTCACCCAGTGAGCTTCATGCCTGAGTGGGTATTTGAACCCTGGACTTCAAAAATATTTCCTCACTGCCCTTCATGAGGAAAAAAAAATCAGCTTGAATAAGAACTAATTCATGCAAAATACAGGTACAATTTAAAATCAGCCAGAAAAGGAGAGATAAAAACAAATCAAACCCCAAACAACTAAACAGTAAACTAGAACAGCATTCCCCCCCCCCCAAATGGAAAATGTTAAAATGCCTGGGAGAACAGAGGGATCTCTACCTGGTGCCAACTGTGTCTCCTTAGGAGGAAATTCCAGACAAAAGAAGAAATTAAATGTACCTATACTAAAGAGGGTAACAGGAGCAGAAATGTTAAAAAAATATTCCCACCTCCTTTCCCCCCTGAAGTTTTGGCATTTGTTCTACGATCTGAAGAGCTATAAGTCCAACAGCTTGATTACACCTCAGCAGCCTTGTACTGTATAAGATTGTCCTGTCACAGCATGTCTACTCAAAAGCCTGTCCCACTGAGTGTCAGGGGGAGTACAGCTTTAATCCTAACCCCATTTTCCCGAGATTAAACCCCACTGAACTCAACAGGCCCTACTTCTGAGTAGGCATGGTTAGGACTGAGTTATTGGCGTGCACAGGGTTGCAGCCTAAAGCTGCACTAAGCTGAGAGTAAGCCTTGCTGAACTAAATGGGACCTAGTTCTAAGTAGAACCTGCACTTATACTTAGGGGAGCAAGCCCCATTGAAATCTGGGGGGTGTTGTTGTTTAGTCGTTTAGTCGTGTCCGACTCTTCGTGACTCCTGTCTTCCACTGCCTCCCGCACTTTTATATGCCTGTTGTCTTTGTCCATGGAGTTTTCTTGGCAGGGATATTGGAATGGCTTGCCGGTTCCTACTCCAGGTGGATCACGTTTAGTCAAAACTCTCCACTATGACCTGTCCATCTTGGGTGGCCCAGCACGGCATAGCTCATAGCTTCTCTGAGTTATTCAAGCCCCTCCGCCACGACAAGGCAGTGATCCATGAAGGAGCTGGGGGGTGTTACTTCAGAGTAAACCCTGAAAGCATCCAACTCCTTTCACGACCTTAAATTACAGTACCTGAAGAATTACGAAAGCTCATACCAAGAACAAACTCAGTTGGTCTCTAAGGTGCTACTGGAAATAATTTCCTACTTTGTTTCCTATTTTGTTTCGACTATGGCAGACCAACACGGCTACCCACCTGTAACTGAAGAATTGTGCATGCACACGAAAGCTCATACCAAGAACAAACTTAGTTGCTCTCTAAGGTGCTACTGGAAGGATTTTTTTATTTTTTTTTTTTATTTTGCTTAGTACCTGTATTGGTGAATCGTAAGCCTCACTACCCATCACAGCCAAAACCATCTACGCATGCGCGAACACGGAAGCTACCCAACGAATTCTCTTAGCCTGTTTTTTTTTAAAGTTTGAACGAGCTAACCTGGAGGGAATAAGACGCATGCGCGCTGCTTTTTTAAAAATCCGCCTGTCCATTCTCGTTTCCATGAGCAACTTGGACGCTCCTCCCTGCGCATGCGCATACCCCGCAGCCCGTCCCTTCCTTACCGCGCAGAAGGCAGAGAGGAAAAAAAAAGAGGCGGCTAAAGCGGCTGAGGATCGGATAACGCCCCCTTGGCGCATGCGCGCTTCAACGGGCTTGTCTCACTTTTCTTTTTTCTGTGGGGGCGGGGCGAGCGAGCGGAAGCGGTGAGAGATGCGAAAGGCGGGTTTTTGTTGGTTATTGCTGTTTTAAAAGCACACTTCGTTTAAAGTATAAACGACTCGAAACGCTAATAGCGGACGCGGAGTTTCCCCCTCTGCCGGCCTCTCCGCGAGCAGAGAGCGCCGTTGGCGTGGCAACGGCCGTCACCGCCGCGAGAGGCAGCAGCCTAACCGCCGCCGCCGCCACCAACGCCGCGCCCGCTTCCGGTCCAGCCCCGCCCATCTCCTCCTCTTCCTCTCCCCCCGCCCCTCGTCGCGCGAACGCTGCCAGGCCCTCTCGCCGTGTCCCCTGTCAGGGCGGCAGCCGCTATGTCCGACAAGGAGTTCATGTGGGCCCTCAAGAACGGAGACCTGGACGAGGTGAAGGACTACGTGGCCAAGGTAAGGCCGCCGGGGGTGGGCAGGGAGGGCGGGAGAGCCGGGGCGCCGCTTCATGGCCTTGAGGCGGGCCCCCCCCTTCTTTCTCCCAGGACCCGCCGTCATCTGCTTCGCAAAACTAAAGGGCCCAAGCCCGAGCTCTTCCCCTGCTACTCTCTGGAGGCTGTGGGTGTCGGTGTCGCAATCCACACATGCTCAGGGGTGGCTCTTGCCTCGCTCCAGGGCACCGGAAATGATTTGGATGGTGGGTGATTCCCTCCCCGCCACCCCCCTTCGTTTGGGTTGTGGAGCTGCATCTTTCCTGACGCCGTGATGAAAGCTGAAGGGAAGGCTTTGCCTCTTCCTCCTGTTAGAGGCCTAGTCCCCGCCCACCCTTATGCTTGAGCTTGCTTGTGGAGAGCGTGCCATCTTCCCTCGTCAGTTTTATAGTGGTTCAAGCATCCTCCCTCTTTTCCCCCAGATCGCTCTTTCTGAACCACCCCCCCCCATGGGTTAGAGGGCAGAATTGCCCCACTCCAAAATTATATTGGGTGAATTGTATGCTGCAAACGTAAAGCCACACCCTTTCTTTCTCCAATGTGTGGTCCTTACCTGCTATATCTGTACTTGTATTTTATTTTATTTTTTAGCATGGAACAGAATATAATCGCTGCATCAATGAGAGTGTGAAGGAAATGACATAGGTGTCCCAACTTCCTGCTGGGTTTTTAATTGAGCAAATGGTGATGAAACAAAATACGGTAGCAATGGAAACATTGAATGGAAGACCTTAGTACCCACTAGGTTTTTATTGAGCCAAAGGTGATAAAATAAAGTAGCATTGGAAAAACTAAGTGGGGAGGATTAAGACCTTAGTATTCTTTAGCCAGTCCAGTTGAGTGTATAACTAGTTAAGTTGTGTTAAGAACTAATTAATCCATCTCATAAGAACTGGAGAAGCATGCATGATGTTGAGATGCACCTTTTGCCATTCAGTTATATATTCTCTCTTATTCAAACATTTATTAAAAAGTGCGCATGACAGCCTCTTGTGCTGTTCTGTGCAAGGGTGGAAGTAAGAGCTGGTCAGCAAAAGGATTTCATTGTCTACTTTCATGTTTCTGGTGGCCAAATAAACAAATAGCTGATCTGCAGAGCCTTCTGCCTCCAGGGCTAGTGGTATAACTGAGATCAGAAATAGGGTAGGCAAATTTATAAGAGAGACAGTTTGGTTTAGTGGTTGTTGTTAAACCAGTGCCTAAGAGACCAGGGTTCAGATCATTGCTCAGCCATGAAACTTAAGTGAGTGACACTGGTCAGTCACAGTCTCTTAGCCTAGCCTGCCTCACAGGGTTGTTGTGAGGATAAAATGGAGGTAAAGAGAACCATGTACACGAGCTTCTTGGAGCAAAGATGGGATAGAAATGCTGACTTTCAACTACCAAAGCCTGTCTGTAAAATTGGGTGTCCTTGGATAAGGTGCAGTTTCCTGGAAATGGAAGACAGTGGAGTTTTGGTAGAAGTTGGGTCCAAAAATGATGTTAGGGCAGTAGTTCTAGGTGTTAGGGGCAATTTCACATTTGATCATGTAGAAAGAAGTGAGGACACTGAAGCCCCCTATGGCTCTTGTGTTCAGGCATTTTTGGCAGCTAAGGCCACTTATCAGACCTCTTTTGAGGAGGAAACCACTTGAGGATAGAAGCTGCAGGCAGAAAAGTTCTGCCCTCCTCATCAGTGTTCCCCTTTTGCTTTTAAATTAGACTTCCCCAACTCATTCACTAAATAATTGGAACACATCAGTATTTAAATCCATGAAATTACTGCCTTCCCGTGTAACAACTTTGGAAAGTATCCAAGTAAGGTTGCTTTCAAAGTATGCTGTGTAGCTGGGTAGACCTTTGGTCTGATTAGTGTTGTTGTTTTATATACTATAGAAGTAGGCTATTCTACTTCACAAAAGTCTTATAGGATGAAGGGGTGTAGGTTTCATAAAACCTGAATGTCGGGGAAGAGGGAAAGTAAGTGTATCTACCCTGTTTCTCCTAAAATAAGACATAGCCATAAAATAAGCCATAGCAGGATTTCTATGCATTTGCGAAATATAAGCCGTTCCCCAAAAATAAGCCATACCCCCGAAAATAAGCCATAGTGACGTGGTACCTCCCATTAAAACAGCCTGGAGAGGCGTGGCTATGCAGCGTACCGATGCGACGCGGTTAAAATAAGACATCCCCTGAAAATAAGCCATACTGTGTTTTGTTGAGCGAAAAAATATATAAGACGGTGTCTTATTTTAGGAGAAACACGGTACAACAAAATCACTTCACCCAGCTTGTAGCTATAGATTTGTGTAGGCTCTGGCAAACAATTTTGGACAAGGTGCCTTCTGTAGACTGATACCTGTACTGAATAATATTTGGTGAAGAATTTAGGCAGCCTATGTAGGACATTTGTAAATGATGTACAAATTCCAGGATAGACATACATCACTTTAAAATTTAGATTTGTAAACAATATCCTTATTGTGTTAGGGTTTGGTGGTGGTCGTGTTAATCAATTTATATATTAACAATACTTTTTTTTTTTTTTAAGGTGCCTTGGGTACTTAATGTAGAAAAGCAGGAATTAAATACTAAATAGCAATAGCAATAGCTACAACTATGGGGGGTTTCCCAGCTTGAAATAGCATGCAAACAGAGAGTTAAGAGAGATGCACTCATCTACTTTTCCATCCTCCTCCTTTAGGCTAATAAAAGAAAGAAAGCTGTCTTCCCTAGGGTGCAATTAGTAATATGGAATGGGTCTTTGTCTGATCCTATGGTGCATATTATATATGGTACAACAGGACATTATAGTGGTGATCATATTTGTGTGAAGTAGTCATAAACATATGTTCAGCCTCTTCTGTTGAGTTCTGAAGGTATGAATCTGCTGGTTCTAGGTTCCATTTTTTGTGTTTGAATTGCACAGGTGTCTACTTAGCACATTACTTAACACCAGGAAGAACTTTCTGACTTAAGAGCTGTTTGACAGTGGAACAGACTGCCTTGGGAGGTTTTCAAACAGGTTTTTAAGCAGAGGTTGGATGGCCATCTGTCTTGGATGCTTTAGTTGAAATTCCTTTGGGGTCCCTTCCAACTCTGTGATTCTATGATAAACTTATGTGACAAGAGAAGCTACCCGGTAATCAGCTTGCCATGCATGTACAATTGACTGCAGTTAGGCACAAATACTTTTAAAATGTGAATGGGCTTATAATGGGGTTTGATTTGACAGGTCTTGATTCATAATAAATTATCAATAGTCAGACTTCATCTTGAGTACTGTTTCGAATTCCTGGGTGCTGCACTATAAGAAGAATGTGAACAAGTTTGAACAAGGTTCAGAGGAGAGCAACAAAGATGGTCATTGGTATGAAAAACAAGTCCTGTGAAGAAAGGTTGAAGGAACCAGGTTTGTTGAGCCTGGAGAGGAGAAGTTGTTTAAGAAGGGACTTAATAGCACTTTTCAAATATTTGGAGCGCTGTTGTGTAGAAAGGGGCAAAGTCTTGTTCTCTGTTGATGAGAATGAGTGTAATAGTAATGAGTGTAATAGTATGACAATGGAGCCGGTTACCTAGGGTTTTGATGAGCTCCTCCCCGGAATTCTTCAAGCATAGGATGGATAGCAATCTGTTAGGGATGCTCTAGCTCTGGATTCACTGCAACAAATGGAGTAGGTCTAGAGCACAACTCGGGTCAAGTAGGATTCTATGAAAACCTATTGGCTGAACTCAATTTTCTCAGTGTGAAAGTCCCATCAGCTCTAATTGAGTCATGAGTATATTCAACTAGCCCGATAAATACTACTGTCCCTCTGTGTCTTGTAGTCCATGCATTTCTGATGCTATCTGCTGCACTCAAAGATGTGTTGGACTGCACTACAGTAGATCCTTTCTGTTTCTGCTTGATCTGTGTCAGCTCCTGATAGCAGCCTCTGCTGGTTTTCTGTTCAAATTTTTCTAGTGCTCGCTTTAAACATTTTTCTTTCAACTGTCCCTTTCTCCTCCACCCCAAACATTATTTACGGACTTCCTGTTTAGAGACTTTGGTTAGACCAGGGATAGGAAACCTGTGGTCCTTCAGGTGTTGGACTACAACTTTACCATTGGCTATGCTGGCTGGGACAGATGGGACTAGATGATCAACAATATGTAGAAGGCCACATTTTATATTTTGTTTGTTTGTTTGTTTTTTGCTTGATTGTAGCAAAGCCTAAGCAGTTTATAAGAAATATTACTATTATAAATAAAACAGTTAAAAATAGGTTATTAAAACATTTGTTTAAAAAACAGTTACAATCCGCAGTAAACACATTAACATCTACTTGTCTGAATAGCTTCCCTAAACAAAAATATTTTAAGCAGGTACCAAAAAGAATACAGTTACAGGTAGGTAGCCGTTTTGGTCTGCCATAGTCAAAACAAAATAAAAAATAATAAAAATCCTTCCAGTAGCACCTTAGAGACCAACTAAGTTTGTTCTTGGTATGAGATTAGGGCTTAAAGCATTTGCATGCACACGAAAGCTCATACCAAGAACAAACTTAGTTGGTCTCTAAGGTGCTACTGGAAGGAATTTTTTTATTTTTTATTTTGTTTTGAAAAAGAATACAGTGAAAGAGCCTGATGTCAATTCAATAGACAGGGAGACTTTTGTGCTTGCCTGCTCATATAGCACATCAGCTTCCTGTTTTTTGGCAGATTTGACAAAGTGATTAATGGTTAGAGAGACTGAAGCAAAGAACTGAAAAACTCTAATTAAAGCCAAGGCCCAATTCAGACAACTCTTCTCCCTTCTATTTGGCCTGTACTTGTGTTGAATGAGTGTACCTGTTTGCTGTGAACTTTTCAGTATCAAAATGATTATATTGTGGTTCTAAGTCTCTTGTAATCTGACATACAGAAAGGAGTGCACTGACATATAGAAAGGCTCAGCCATGTCCCCAGCTATTCCTGGATGAGATATTCTTGCTTCCAGAACTAAGGAGGTCTGGTCCAGAGTTCACATTTCCTCATTTGCTGCCTCTCTTGTTTAAAAAGCTAGATGAATGTAGCACAGGAATGTAGCAAATTTGATGTCCTAGATCTTAAATTTGCCCTAAATCAGATAATTTGTCAGTTTCATCAAGGTAACCACAATTCTTGGGTTGAGTTCTATTAACTTCCCCCTGCGCATTTAATTTTAAACATTGGAACATTTCTTTCTCTGGGAAAATTTATGCTTCTCACCTGATAATATAGTTGCTCTTTTCTCTACTGTCTGTGGTTCCTTTTCTTTGCCATAAATAAACTGAAGCAAATAGGTGTTCTAAAAATCAGCCTGCTGTAGATCAGAGTGGGCATTCTTTTTCCTTCTTTCTTTTTCTGTTGAGGCCTGCATTCTTTCCGGAGTAATGTCTTGGGCATATGCCAATTGTGAGAAGGGCTGACTTGAAGGTTTGGACTGGGACAGAGCCAAAAGAAGACCCCCCTTCCTTTTTCTCTCTCCCTCCCTCCTGCTTTCTACCCAGCAGGAACAGATCACTTGCAGAGGACTTTTGAAATTTGTCTTGAGTTTTGTGTGTGATATGAGGACTGTAGGTTTAGATTTACATTTTATAGGGGTTTGTTACTTTGTGTCTTCTCAGTTCCTTTCCAAATAATGTTGGTCTTAAGAAAGCCAAGTTGCTGACTTCTGAGAGCTTGCTGCTTTCATCTTCAATATCTTTTTCCTAAGTAACTGCAGCCAACCCAGAACCTTTTACTGAGTGTGAGAATTATTCCACTATCTGATGGTTTACATTCACCGTGAAGAAATATAAGACTTCGGGGATACGTTTTCAGCCTTGAGACACTTCGAAAACTTTAATTGGAATCTAGACTTTCATTTTTACTTCTTCTTGAAGGGATATACTGTAAGAATCTTTTTCTTAGAATGAATATAGTTATGGGTTTTGTTTTGTTTTAAATAGGTTTTCTTATACTGACACATATTTCCCTTAGGTTATGCATTACATGTATGAATAGAGGAGGTAATATTGACCTGAAAAGAGCCTTTAAGTGCTTATTAGTTAGAAGCTGAGAAGAAGGTACATGAAGTGGATTTTTATATTGCTGTTCAGGATAGGAGTTGGTATTATCAGAACAAGAGGTGCATTCAGTGGTCTCAAGTGATTAGGGCATTAGTGCTGATGAGCATTCTGTAACAGTTTGACTGAATTCAGTATTCAAAGAAATAATCTTTTAGTGTAACAAAAGGGAAATGCAAAAGAAGGCAAAAGCAAAGATAGTTGGCTTGGCTTAATAATCAGAAGGAAAAGCAATGAACATTTTAAATTATAAACTTAAGAGTTGCACAATTAAAAGTTTTATCACTAAATTTATTCATTGTGCTTTTTAAATGTTCTGATGTCATGGTGCATCAAATGAGTAAAGACAATAAAAATTTAATTCAGTCTTATAATTTGAGATGCAAATGAATGGAGGAATTTAAATGATTAGACTTTATCAAGAGTCTTATTCAGAGCTGGAACCACAGTATCTATATGGTCTGGAAGCCTTTGAGTTCTAATAAATGAAAGGTACATTCAGCAGTTCTGAAATTCTGAACCATAAAAGAAAAGTCGCTACTAGTACTTTAGAAATACTGTTGTTGTGCCAGAAGCATGCCAAAAAGTATATTGTGGCGGAGTGAATTGCTACATTCTTGGAAATTTCTAATTTATTTGAGTTAAGGAATTTATTGGGTTATTGAACTTGGGACATGATACAATCTTTTAAGATGTTTGTGGTGTGTGGATCCTTCAGAATTTCCATACAGTACTTGCTATAAGTACTCTATATAACACTTGAAAGTATAACAAACAAAAGACGTGGACAGTATACAGAATTTGGTATTAGCTTTTAATCTAATCAAGAAAAAACAACAAATTTTGTGGAGATTATGTCTGTTAATAGTCGTATAGAACCTCTAGGTTCAGAATCACTATACCAGGGAATACCAGTTGCCTTAATGGACTTCTTGGTTGCTTCACAAAGCATCTTGTGGCCCTTGGAGGAAACATAATGTAGAACTTGATGGACCTTTAACCCAGCAGTGATAGTCTTATGTTTACAAATCTGCTTCAACTAAAACAGCTTTCAAATTATTTAGCAAATTGTTTCCCTTCATATAGCAATGGTTATTGTTACCATTCCAAGCATATCTGTGAGCAGGCAATGTATAATTATGAAAACTAGAAGGAGAGCTAAAAATGCATGATGCTCATTTGAACTATCTGCCACTGGATCATGGGTAGCCAATATGATGGTGGTACTCAGGTGTTTGATCACAACTCCCATCCTTGACCATTGGCTATGCAATCTTGGGATGATGAGAGTTGGAGTTCAACAGCTCTTGGTGAATACCACATTGGCAGCTATTGCTGCACTAAACATCTGTGAGCTGTTTATAAATGGTTTCATTCTCTTCCCCCCCCCCACTACATGGTTTTATTTCCTTAATTACATAATGCTTGTGGGTTTTGGTTAGCACTGTTTGGGCAAATCTTGGAGATCTTGTGCATTGTGAAGAGAATTACTGTTAGCTAATAATAATAATAATAATAATTATTATTATTATTATTATTATTTATTTCTACCCCACCCATCTGGATGAGTTTCCCCAGCCACTCTGGGCGGCTCCCAGTCGAGTGTTAAAAACAATACAGCATTGAAGCTTCTTAACTGTTTTGTTTTGGGGGAGAGATATATACTGTTAAGATACTTCAGAAATTTGTAAGCCACTGAGAGGTAATGCTTCCAAAACATCTACTTCTTAAATAATTTCTAATAGTATTAGTAAGATTTCACTGCTACGTTAATACCACCTGCTGTACATTTATTAGTCCTAATATTGGTGAACCTTGAAGCTAAGAACAGATCAGTTTGGGAAAGTGAAAAGAGGTGTAGAGGGATGAATGGAACAGGAAAAACAAATTGGTTTGTAACAAGCACTATGGATATAAATTTGACACTCCTGGTTCTTGAAATGAGGCATTGCTTTGCAGACTACTTTCCCCATATTGCTGTAATGTCTTGAGCAAGTGTTTTGAGCAAGAGTTTTAAGCAAGTGTTGTCTGCTATGTTTGAGTAATGACCATAGTTAGATCTCAGAGCTAAATTTGACATAGAATGTTATAAAATTATTAACCTTTTTTTAATTCTGAAGGGTGAAGATGTTAATCGGACACTGGAAGGTGGGAGGAAACCTCTTCACTATGCTGCAGACTGTGGACAGCTTGAGATCCTGGAGTTCCTTCTACTAAAAGGAGCTGATATGAATGTATGTTGACTAAAACTCTGTCTAATTCTGGTAAAGTTCTGTCTTTGGCTGAAGACAAATGATAGTTTTCTGTACATTTCAAAACGATGGTGTAGAGGCATAGTTGTCCTTGGATGTATGTGCACATTAGTAGTAGTAGTAGCAGCAGCAATATTTGCTGTACCGTTGCCTCTTGTTCAAACAGGTTTTGCATGTATTTTAAACAATACAAAAACAGACTATTCATTAGAAGGGATCATGAGATGCGTCCATAAGTAAAATGCTTCTTATGCTACATTCAGCACTGTGAAAACTAATATGTCTCCAGTCTTCAGTAACTGGCTGATAATTAAAAATAACTAATCTGGTTAATCTGGATGGCTCAGGCATTTGAATGATTCAGCAGTTCACTACACAATTTGATACAATGTCTGGTTCATATCAGACCTATGAGAGGATCAATCTGCTTCATTATTAGTATTCTAGTAAGATAATAGTAGTTGGTATTATCTTAGAAACTGCTGTCTGCAGTAACTGTCTTCTATTCAGGTTAAAGTCTGCCAATTTTCTAATGTGTTTTGTATACTAAGTTTTTATGTAAATATTTTCACCCTGTTCTTCAACCAAAAAATATCCTAGATGCATCAGTAACAAACAGGGCAATATCTACCCGTAGGCTTGCAATCTAAAAGCCATGATACAAAAGGGGAAAAGAGTCTATAGGAAAGAGGAAATCAAGAAAATCCATGCCCAAATTCTTAAATGTATGAAGTTCCTATAATGACTAGCTGGGATGAAACACTTCAGGGAGAATAGGAAACTGAAGGAGCTACTCTTTCGGAATGGCCTTGCCTCCCATCCTTCACCCTGCTGTAGCCTGATGTAATTCCATTTGGTAACCAATTCCAGTAATTAACAGCATTTATAGAGCATTTCAGGAAAACTAGGGACATGCTTTTGCAGAAGTAAAGTGTAGGTCTGGACTTGCTTTCATTTAGCAACATTGCAGCTTGCTAAATATGTGCTGTGTGCAACAGTACACTTTTTGGCAGATACCCACCGGCCAAAAATGTGATATCTGAGTGTTATTAGATATAGTATATTGTAGATGGAATTTATTGTGTAACTTCATTTCTCTTTCTTACAGGCTCCAGACAAACACAATATCACTCCACTCCTTTCAGCAGTTTATGAAGGCCATGTGTCTTGTGTGAAGTTACTTCTGTCAAAGGTAAGAAACGGAGACCTGCCTGGTGGTATGTTAATCATTCGGCAACTTAACAAATTCCACACTGCCTTCAAGCATTTCATCATTATTATTTTTTTTAAAAAAGCTTAATATTCATTGAGTGGAATCCAGCTAAGTCAGACTGGGAGTAGACACATTGAAATCAATGGACTTACATTGGTTATGACTTAGCAGGTAAGAGGTAAGGATGCTTAACCTTTCCTGTGTCTACTATTTCTCCTCTGCAATTTTCTCCTCTCTGTTAAGTTTGCTTATTGATCTCAGTGGCTCTTTCCTATTACTTAGTCAGTATTACCCAGTGGGCACTATACAAAAATGGAAGAATGGAAATCCGTGCCCATAGGCTTACAATATTAAAATAGACAAGAGACAGAAGAAGAGAAGCTAAGGACAAGGCTTTTAACATAACTTGGGGAAAACTAAGCCTACAGTCAACAGCGTCTTCCTTTTTGCTATGATTTAGTCTTGAAAGTCCCCTTAGGTAGCTATCTTCTGAGCTGTTCTGATGTTATAGAATGCTAAATGCAACTGCGGTGAGAAGGATAGTCAAATTCAATGTGACTACAAAGTAGAGGCTAGTCAAGCAAGGAGAGAAACTTCCTACAGGAAGTTTTAGAAGAGCCACATATTTAGTAGATAAAAAGCTTGTTCTAAGTGAGAGCTTGTCACACCATTGTACTGCACAGAACAGACGAATCTGCTTGGTGCTCTTCATGGTTTCTTTCCCAATACTGCTACCTGAAATTACACAGATTAAGATGCTGGTGAGTCAGCCTTCAGCCTCCTACATACAAAGGATGTGCCCTGTTACAAAGTTTGGGCTACATGTTTTCTAGCACACTGGATAGACAATCTGGAATGTGGCCAAATTTGGCTGAAACCGTTTCACAGACCACTCACTTCACATCTGGTCAGAATCAGAACCCTGCTTTGGAAAATCTGAAACTTGGTGCCCCCAGTGACTATAATGGGGATATCAACAAATAGCTATAGTTGTTCTGCTCTCTGACATAATGAGATAAAACTTGTAGACATAATAGTCTCTTCTATAGGATGAACTGACACTGACAAGTGTAATGAGGAGTTGTGTTGGGCAGCCTTACAGTTTAAGAGGAACTTAGTAAGAGATTTGCTTCCTCCCTGTGGTTTTGTGGGCAATTGGAATGAAAACGGCTACATGATATGACAGAGATGCCTCTAGTTAAGTAAGCTGTACGATTCCAGAAGAATAAGTGCAGGGACTAGGAATTATGATAAGTGGAGGGGGGATACTTTTGGGGGTTCAGTTAGCACCAAAGTTTCAAAAGCTTTATCCTTGATGGGATGAATAGATGGCACTTTCTGAATATCTATATCAAAGTACCTGCTATATTGTTATGCATACTATATAATATAGGCCAATGGGGATCTTTAAAATGTGGGGTGTGTTTTGTTTTTCGAAAGAATTCTCTCCCTTCAGTGGCTTTGTATACAATTTACTGTGTTCTGGGAAGTGAGGTGGAGGAAAGGAGAGGCATGGTGAGGCACAACACCCCCCAAAAAGTGTGGTGCAAACTATATAACCCTACCTGCTTGTAAACCCCCCAGAGATCCACCAACACCCTTTTCTTTCCGGCAAAGAGGGTGTATGTGTGTGTCCTCTTTTCTCTGTTTCAGAACTTGGAAGCCCAGATCTCATGACTGGCTCTATATTAAGAGCATCTGTGCACCTAGAGCTCTTCCTGCACACATCCCTCCGCATAGTATTTCAGGAGGGGAGGGGAGTATCCTCCTTTTGGGGGGGGGGAGCCCTGCTCATCACTTGCATTTGCAATATAAGCAGTGACAAAGGAGGCAGCAGAGGTGGCAAGGGCAGCTATCTCACAGCACCTCCACAAACTCTGGTACCTATATCTTGTTACCCACCATAAGCTTCTGGCAGGCTTATGATGGTGCCAGAAAATGGTGCCTTGCCCTCCTTGTGTCAGCAGCCAGGGAGAAAGCACAAGGAGAGCTTGACTCAGGTTGTGGGGACTCAGTGGGACTTCATGTTCCTGTCTGTCTTGGAGACTGGGTGTGAACCATGAATTATTGGTGCTTCTCAGTCCATTAATTGAAGCCTTCAGTACTTCTGCTACACACTGTCACAAAAAGCAGTGGAAAATCACTGGAAGACTTTCTGAGAAGTTCCACCTTGGGTACTGACGGGAAGTTAAAAAAAAAAAAGGAGCCCTGTAAAATCCTCTGGTTGAGAGCTACAGCTGTCAGTCACAAAAGTATACCCCCACTTCCCTGGTATTTTCTTTTTAGGGAGAGCATCTAGGGGTAGGATAATATGAATTTTCAGTGTTTGTGCATTTGAATAGGTCCTGAAGTGTTGGAAACAGGGAAACAGACAGGGTTGCCTTGGAACAGTTCAGAAGGAAATTGCTTTGCTTTGGCTGACTCCCAAATATATGAAATGTCCCACTCTGATTCTGGATTTGAGATTTGTCTGAAGCAAATGCACACACCCCTAGTATGTGGTTGACTTCAACATTCTGAAACTAAGGAAAATAAAGCCAATTTATTCTGAGAGCTTTTCCCCTTGAATAGGACACATACCATCTCATAATAACAAAATATTGTGGTTCTCTTGAGTTAAAATTGTGTGTTTTTACTTGCTGTTTGTCTGAAAAAATATAGAGAGAGCGTGCTAGGATTCACTCAGACTAAAACTTCAAGCCAGCAGAAGTAGGTTATGAATTGTATTCTTTGTCCTTAAAGTACTTGTGGAGTCAAAAGTCTGTAGATTCATCTTTTGACTTTAAAATAAAGGCTTGGAAGCTAGTCAGTGTCACTTTGCGCTTTTTCAACTCTGGTACTGAGTATATGGGAAGGGTAAAAAAAGAACAAAGGGAAAATTTGGAGAAGACATTCAAGATTCTTTTTTAGTCAACACCAGTAGTTTCTGCCTTTGATTCAGAAAGTATATTTGATCACATCAGTATGAGTTTGCTCTATCACAAATGAGTTGATAGTGTGGATTACTTTAAAAGAAGAAGAAGAGAAAGCAAAGCAATTACAATGTTTGGATCTCAGTGGATCCTGGACCACTGAAATGTGGTGGCGGTGGCTTGCTGTGTTAAAACTCCCCCCACCTGCTGACCACTTCCAAAAGTCTGCTGCCAAATTTTCCGTTGTTTTAGATACACCTGCCTTGATTACCCTACACTGAATTGATGGCATCGGTGCATATGCATGATTGTATTTCTCCCCCATTTTAACAATCTTTTTAGTCCTACAGTTGAAACATTGTTTGCATTTGAGATTTTTTTTATTTTTAAATACTGTTGGTTTTCTTTCTATACTTTTCCTTGTATCTTGACAAAACCTTTAGAGTTTCTAGTTTGAGTAGGAAACATTCCTCAACTCTTTACCCAAAGAGCAAGACACATTATTTCAATCTGCAGGCTAGTTAAAAAGAAATTAAATCTATGCTAGCTTCATAATGCAACATAGATGTTTACTAATGTTGTGAAACATTTTAACTCCTGTAAGTTAAACCACAGAGATGAGTGCCGCAACCCAAGAGTTGTCTGTGACTAGACCTAATGGTCAGGGGTCCCTTTACCTTTACCTTTAGGATCTTCAGCAAAGAAAGCATTTGTTCCTTATTTCCCCCCTTCTGCAAGTAGTACAGGAGCACTCAAGCCAAACGTCATTTCTTGCCCTCTCCCCCCTTTGCGTTCTTTTCATGCCATTTCCCTCAAATGTACTCCAAATAATGTGGAGACTGACATGCTCAAATTGATTTATTATTTCACCTCAAAGTAAGGTGTATTTGGAAAATTTTCGAGTGTGGTGATTTCAAGTGAATGAGTGTTCCCAGACATAGCTGACACACTAATCATAGTGATTGGCTATGGTCTATTACAGCCTTGACTTTGACAGAGTGGAGTCATTAAGCATCTTTGGGCCATACTTCTGTGCTTGCGGTACTTCAGACCCACCTGACATCCCCTTTAAAAGACAGACAAACCTGTGGAAAGTTGACAATCTACTTGAAGGAGAACATCAACCTTTCTTCTAGGCCAATGTCTGCAATAATTAAAGTGCTTTTAACTATCGTGTTTACTTGAATCCAATGCTCACCTTTTTTGGCTCAAATTATGTTGCGAAAATTAAGGTGTGCATTAGATTCGATCGCACTTTTACATTCAACAGCAAATACTTTATTTGGTTTGAAGGTTCTGAAAATTGAGGTGCGCATTAGATTCAATGGCACATTAGACTCAAGTAAATATGGTAGGTTTTTAACTAGACAGAGTTTCGATCCTTTTATCTCTGAAATGACTGCATCTAGGAATACTAACTGTTGTAGAGCTTAACCTTTTCCAACATTTTGTAGAGGTGCATGTGGGTGTGGAGGAAATGCTCTGTAAGTCTGATATATACCTGTACGCCTACAAGTAACCTTCTGGAGCTTTGTATATATATGTATGGTGTATGGTAAAACTCCAGTGTACTGGTATATGCAGAGCCAGTAAAGGCTTTGGAACAGGATTGTGGCTGTGGCTGTGGCTCTGTATCAGAAGAGGAGTCAAGTAGGCAAGGTTTTGGGAACCAGGGTTTCACCTGGATTTAATTGGCATTTTGTGTTAAGATAACTAGAACTGAGTCTTTTGATTGAAAAGTTTAATGTGTTTTAATACTTTGAAAATACTATTATTCAAGTGGCCCCAAGAGGCTGAAGTGTCTTCATGGGAGCATGAAGCTTTCTATAACTTAAATGTGCTATTTGGATTGTGAGATTACTTAAAGCCTGTCTTTTTAATGGTGAATGAATTGAAAATGATCTCTCTCTTGTTTAATGCACACACCCTAGTCAAGCCAATGTGACTCTAGTTGA
Organism: Lacerta agilis; assembly: GCF_009819535.1. NCBI lineage: Eukaryota > Metazoa > Chordata > Lepidosauria > Squamata > Lacertidae > Lacerta > Lacerta agilis. The sequence goes on along the minus strand of NC_046321.1, from coordinate 19,020,484 downwards.
AGAAACTATATAGACTGTAAAGTAAGAAAACAAATGTACCAGGACCCTCTCACGAGAAACTGCTTCTGGTACATGTAATTCCACCTTTTCTCTAAAAGTGACAGCTCTTCTCATCTCTTTACAGGGTGCTGATAAGACTGTGAGAGGGCCAGATGGTCTAACTGCCTTTGAAGCCACTGACAATCAGGCAATCAAAGCTCTTCTCCAGTGACGGATGGACTGAGATCTAATGTCTCTCCTGTGGCCTCACACTGCTGCCTGTCTGTCACTCTTTGTATCTTCCAGCTTCTTCAGCTAAATATTGGGGAGGGAGGAAAAAAATCACAGTAAATCAGACTAGTTAGGTACCTCTATCAAAAAGACAACCTGCTTGGAGAAAGTAGAAATCCATATAATTGGTTTCTCCTTAGCACTTTGTTCAGGGTACAGTTTTTTCCCCATTTCTAGCAAAATTGAACCTCTGCTGGAGAAGGGGCAAAGAATGGAGTATGAAATTTAGTCTGCAAACTTTCCTTGTTCTTCTAAGACTTGCTGGAAGTTTGTCAGACAGAAGCTCTATCCCTGTACTTTCTAACTTGTAAAGGCAGTAGCAGCCCTGTGCTGCTATGCTGTCATCTCCCAGTCAAGGCAGTGGGATAACTGTATCCCTGTGCCTTACGTAGGTTGTGCAATGCTGAAGGCTTTGGTTTATCATTCCCCGGTATTTAACAGTTGGATGCCACATTAATTTTGGCTGCCTATTTTAACACGGAATATACAGTGATAGCAGGAGTGCATCTCAAAAAGGGGTGCCGAGGGATGATCAAAATCGTGTGGGGTTTTTTCCACCATCCAAACATTTTGTGAAGAACCAGCCAGATGATAGACAGTGCTTAGTTCTGGGTAAGAGTTGCTCTTCAAAGACTTCCAGTTGGAACTTCCTCACCCCAGCACATCATAAAATTAACTGGAAGAAAGTGACAACTCCAGACCTATTGGTGCTAGAGGATGATGACTTTGCCCTTCAAGATTTAGACTCAAAGTATCTTAATTACTAAAGAAGGAATGGCTCTCAGTTTAAGTTAATTTCATTCTTTTAAAGAAGGCAGGAGCTTTCTTTGCCCTAGTTTCATCCTCAACACATTGATCTTGTAAAATGCATATGTCTCTGAAATAAGATTTGAGTCACTGCTGTGGCATTGTCTGTGAAAAATGTAATTTGACAGATTAAATAGTCATGTTTCCAAAGGAAACCCTGCCTTTATTGCTGCCCAATAAAGGATGCTTCTTTCTACGTGACATTTCACAAATACTCTTCAAGATGACATTTTTAAAGAACATTCAGGCATAAGGTTTTGTAATATGCTAATGTGTTGATTAGAAGATGCTGGGGCAAATAGCACTTGGATATTCTTCCTCAGAAACTATGGATAAATTTTGTATCATGTTAAAATTTCCCACTGAGGCTTCTACTGACTTTGCATCAAGATGTGCAATACAATGTCTTCATTGTCATCCAGGTAACTGGCGTGTGCTTTTGTATACACATTTCATAGTATTGAATGTACCTTTTCAATTTTGAAAGCATTTCATTTAAATGGGAAAACCCTCTGTGTACCCTAGTAAAACAGAATTAGGAATATGGCCTCTATAGACAATGCAAAATTGCAGGCTAGCATTACATCTTAAATTGTCATTTATTTGTCCCTTATTAGCACTGATACCACCCCAACATTCAAATATTCAGCAGCAAAGGGGGAAAGAAACTAGATTCTTTAAAGGCATTCTTAAAAGTAGAACCATGTTAATCTGGTTTTTTTTGTATTGGTGCAGGAATGTGATGTAGAAATAGCAAGCTTTGCATGCAGAGTCTGTGTACTCACATGTTCACCTTCCTATGTGACACGAGAGGTGTTGCTTATGAAGATGCTAATTCAGTAAATGAACATGTTCAGATTAATTTTAAATCAAATGTTCTTAGTCATAGTAGGCATGATCCACTTAATTTCTCCTGAAGTCAAATGAAAGATCTGATGGATCAAGTGAAGGAGAAATTGAAATTGTATTTCAGGACTGGCTATTTCATAACCCTGTGTCCATTCACCTTCAATCCTCCTTAGATAGTATTAGATCACTTTGATCCTCTTTCGTGCAGTTTGTTGCCCCAATATTTGAGGCTCTGCCTGCTTGCCTTTTCTTTAAAAACTATCATGTTGGCGTTTTGCACAGTTCTTTTTTTCGGGCGCATCTTTATTCGCAACTAGAGATGGATTCTGATGTGTGGCTATAATAAAGTATATTCTAGCCACTTGGGTCAGAATACTTAAGTGTTTGCTCTAAGCCAAACTAAAGTTTATGAATTTGAAATAGCATAAAAGGTCCACCCACTGTTTTCTGTCTTAGAAATTAAGAAATCAAATCCAACCTTAGATATTTGTGTGAACAGATCATGTGCTATTCATATCATATCCTACTTTTCAGAAGAAAAATGATGGCTACCAATGTCTTGTGCTCTTAGATAGTGAAAACTCTTGGAGTAAATTCTTTTTCCAGGTAGGAAACTTAAGAGAAGTCAAAGCTAGCACTCTAGAAATCAAATTCTAGCACCAATATCCTTCCTTTCCTTTCAGATTTCAATTTAAGATAATGACTTGCGGTATTAAAGCTTTCTGCTCCCCTTTGTATAGGCATTGCTTTCTTAACTTAGTTCTTTAATGCAGTACTAAATGGGTTAATTGATGGATAGAAGAAGCTGGTAAGAGTGGAATGTCCTAGTTGAGCAGTTGCAGTGTTGCATGCTAAATCTCAAACTGAACAGTCTTATATTTTATAAATGGGGAAAACAATCACATCTTTCTACCCAATTGATGGAAGAAAAGTAGTGCTTTGTGCATTTTGATATTTGACCTTTTTCCACAATGTAACTATTTTGACACAGTTTGGTTTATCATTATCATGGTTCATAGACATTGGATTGCTAAATGATACTGTGTTAAGTTTGTGTTGCAAGAATGAATGGAATAAACTTGAATTGTGCTATAGAAAAATCTGAAGCTTTATCTGCCTCTGTATCCTTCCCACGCTGTTCTCCCTCAACTGCCAACCTTATAGAATTATAGCTCTACTATAATCCTCTGCATCTAGCACTTTGCAACTTCATTAAAATCCTTTGTAAAACCTGTTTTGTGTACCCCACTCTTACTCTGATATTAAGGTAGTTAAAATGGCAAACCTCATATTTTGGGAAAGGCCTATCTTGATTAAGTACTTTGAAGCTCCCAGCTCAAAATTATAATCCTGCTTCCTCTGATTTTAAGTTCGATTCTTCTGTCATAGTTAGATGAGGATGTAGAACATGTCCCTTAATACACATTACCTAGATCAGCAAACCTACAATTTTGGGGGATGCTCAGAACTCTACGTTACAACTCTTAATTTTCTGAAAAGAAACATTCCCATATTAAAGGGATGTGTGATTACAGGATACATGCATGCTTATGCCTCATTTAAATTGCAATTACTTGATTACCCAGTGCCTCAGCAGGTTCAGGCATTCAACCCAGCAACAAATTTCTGTTTTTGAAGAGTATGCCTGGATTAATGCATCTGCTGTTGAGTTGAGTGTAGTTATTTGCATATATGAATGTATCTGCAATTAACCTGACTCCCATGATTCTCTTGTCACACACACCCCACGCAAAAAAGAAGAAGAAGAAATGATGATTTTAGCAAGTGGTGAAGTTAGGCAGTGTTGTTGTTGTAAACATAACCAGCCCCTACTCTAAAAGAAATTCCAGGGTCAAGAGCTCCCTCTCCCTTAAGAGTAGCTTGGAAACAGAGCTCCTTTTGGTCTGTGAATTATAATAGCTTCTTCATAGTTTTTCCAGTTAAGCCACCATAGCCTCCATCTCTGCAGTGTATAATGATTCACAGCAGGGCCATTAAAAAGACATGTTGCACTGTGTCCAGTTTTCCTTCTAAATTGTTTCACTGACAGAACTGAGATTCTTTCAATTTACCGTATTATTTAGAACCAAAAGGCTTTTACACACATCATTTGAAGAGCATAGATTTTACACTACTAGCTATCCTTTTACAGGAAACTCCCATCAGCAACCCATGAAGCTCACCATAAGTAGCTCTTACGAAGGGTTGTGCCTCTAAAAATGGTACAATATAGCTCACTGGAGAGTACAAGGTGTGGCTCTAACTTGGTGACTTACCTGAGTCTGTGGGAAAGTGCAGCTTCCAGAGAATTGCACGTTTTATTGATTAGTATGCAGCACAATTCAAAAACCAATGTGGGTTTGAGAAGTACCAAATGGTTGCCCCTGGAAGTGTGGTTCAGTGGGGATACAGAATGTGAAGTTGGTCGTAATGCAGCTCCCCCAGGATATCCCCACCAGTTGTTTTTTTTAAAAAATAGTCCTCATGGCTGCAGAGTGTGGGCAATACCTTCTCTGGTAAGAGGGGCAGTGAAATGTCTCCAGTGGTTGGTGTGCTGGGTTTCAGCATCCTGAACAGCTCACTTGCCTCTTCTGATCACTTGACCCAAACGAATCATGCAAAGCAGCAAATTGCAAATTCAGTTGTGCAAATGTGCATAATTTTTACAAAAATTCTGTTTTTTTGTGTGTAGTTTTTTTTAATGAAGAAAATGTGGCGCGCACACACAGCCCTGCCTTTTGGATAAAGTAATGGGAGTGGTCTGTAAACACTTTAGGACGGGTAGAGTTGAGACCGGAAGAGATCTGAGGTTCCGAGGACCACAAGCAAAGTTATGCTTGTGCAATGGGGACTTTCCTGCATCCTTCCCACTGCAGCATCTTTACACTCCCCAGAAAAGCAGTTCCTGGGAGCTGAGGGCCCCCCTCAGATGACAGGTATGGATAGATTAGCTGAAATTGGGAAGATAGGCAAACGTTTCTTGCATTGTTGGCAAATGGCTTTGTGGATCTATTCAAACCAGGACTTGGAAAAAACACTGGTGTGATCTTCGTGGAGGAATTTAATTGGAATGATTCATAACAAGCACCAACATTAGCACATGCTTGCCAATATTGCATTAGACTTGTCCCGACAGAACTCTTGACTTTTAATTAAATTTGGACCGGGGGTGGAGATTTTTCCAAACCAAGTTTCGTATCGTTCGCCCAGCTTACATTTAATACCCCTGCCCTTCTGTGAGAAAAGACCGTTCACTCTTAATTCGCAGTGCAGAGATACAGCAAAGCTATGGCACATTGCGGGTTTTGTACCTTTACCTTGTAATGGGGAGTAGAAGGTATATCATCATGTCCTTTTGTAACATGCTGATGAGTTCCCTTGTAATTAACCCAACTTGCCCTCAAGCACATGCAGGAACAATGGCACTGATTTCTTTTCTCTCATTAGGGCCCTTAGCACTTTGCTGCAGGGAAGCTTGTTTTTAATCTTTTTTGGCCATATTGTAAAACACACACACACACACACAATAGCACACACACAATAGAAGAGGATACAAAAGTCATGGAATAATCTGAAGAAGTGTGCATGCACACAAAAGCTCATACCAATAACAAACCTAGTTGGTCTCTAAGGTGCTACTGGAAGGAATTTTTTTATTTGGAATAATGATTTCACAATTGGTATAACCAATTGAAATGAGTGTTCGGAGTGAACATATCTAGGGCTTTTATAATGTAGGAAAGATGCACAGGGAAGTTGGCCAGGGTCGGAGGAAAACAGTACAGATACCAGCTCACAAGTTTTGGGGAATAATGTTGCCCTTAGCCCAAGATAGCACCCCAAATTTCACTTTGGGTGGTAGCACCCTTGAGTGTTGCTTTCAAGTTCACTTTAAAGGCATTTATACCTTGCCCTTTAGCAAAGAAAAGGCTCTCAGAGCAGCTTATGAAAAGCAGTAATGAGTCAGTCCCTGCCCTTAAGTGCACATGACACACAAGGAAAAAGAGAATGGGAGGGAGGAGGCGAAAGCAACCTCAGGAACAAGTTCTTGAAAGTATAGTTCAGGGGTCAGCAAACTGTTTCAGCAGGGGGCCGGTCCACTGTCCCTCAGACCTGGGGGGGGGGCGGACTATATGTTATTATGACCTGCAATTTTGGCAAAAACCCTAATTCGGACCTACTCCAACGTTGCCCAAATGTGATTTTGGGGGGGGGGGTGTTCCCTCATACACCCATGCTGCTTCCTTTGCGTTTTATGCGTTGACAGTTATTATTTCTCTCATAAGCCGGGGTGGGGGTGGGGAGCTGAGGTAAGCGTGCCATTCCTGTCAGCCCTGGAGAGCGTGTGCCACGTTAAGTCAGGCCACGTTAAGTCAGGCCGGCGCCACTCAAGCAAAAACATTTTCCCCGCATGAGAGAAGACGAGGCAGTGGCGGCTAACAAGTGGCCTCCCCAGCAGAGCTCAGAATTGCTTTGGAGTGCAGCCGCCCAGGCACTCCCTGTTTCCTCTGGCGGGGAGCACCACCACCACAGACACCGGCAGGCATCGCTCCCGAGGCGCCTCCAAGCCCCTGCCACCACAACTGCCCTTCCTGAGGTCAGTCACCGGCAGCTCCATGGTGGAAATCCAAACTGTGGCTCCCTTTCCCTCTTCCCCACCCCCCACCCAGGAAGAAAAGTTTGCTCTGCGTGCGCACGATGGACGGAAAAGGGGCTTGTCTTGAGCAGCCGCCCGCTTCACTTTTGACCCCCAAGCCTGGCTGAGTCGCAAAAACCATTGCACACACGCTATGCCGGCTGCCTGGATTCCTGGACCGTCCGCAGGCTGGATCTAGGAAGGCAATTGGACCTGATCCGGCCCACGGACCTTAGTTTGCCGATCCATGGTATAGTTATATAATTCTGTCCATGCAGTTTCTGGCCTTCTAAAAGAGCAGCAGCTCATCACCAATGTCCATTTTGGATTGGGCTGTTGGAACAAGCATCTTTTCCCAGAAGCATTTACCTCTGCTCCCCCGATCAGATCCAGGAGCAGAGCTGATGACCAAGTCCAAACCAGGAAGACAGAGCAGCTGCTTGAGTTTTGTTCTTCCATCAGACAGGTGTCTTAACGGCTGTTAGAATCCTCACTGGAGGGCGCTTGATGGAGCTCTCCATCCCCATTGCCATTTTCAGAGACTCATCTGGTTCTCCATTTCAGAAAGCCTGGCCAGAGGCTTTCTCATTTGGGTTGACTCTCCCCTTATGACTCTGCAGAAGACAGCTGGGTATTTTTGAACTTGCATATTGAATGAGAAGTCTTAGCTGCAGATAAATTGCCGACATGGCTTCTGGAAAGGTAAGTCCCTGCCTCGCTAACCTTTTCAAGTTCTTCAAAAGTGTCAACAAGCATTTGGTAAGGATATTCCAACAGGCATTATATACTTGGGCATTTGAAAATCTCTGAACAAATGTTCGTGAGGAAACAGCCATGATAGGATAAGAGAGCAGATCTCTTAAAGCAGAGTTGGGGAACCTCAGGGCCAGGGTACCCTTCAAGCATCTTCTGTCTCTGGTCTGCAAAACTCAAGACTGCACGCCTAACCGGTCATTAATATTTTTGTCTAGCTGGAATATGGTGTGGAATTTTGATAATGCCTCTTGCTTGCCTGGATGGAGGGTAGAGAGGGATGGATAAGGATGTATACATTCATTGCTCCAATAAGTCCAGAGTCTAAGATTACCTAACTGCACCTCTGCTTGGGTTATCTGTGGCCTTCCATATGTTCTTGGATTGCAACTCCCATCAGCCCCAGTCAGCATGGGATAGTCCAGCTACATCTGAAGGGGCCACATATTCCACTTACCCTTGCTCTAGAAAATCTCAGAACTGGTCTCCAATTTAGCTGACTGCTGGAAAGTGGCTAGAGGCTTCATATTTATATCTCTATTACATCACAGTCTTGAGATCAGCAGCAAGCCTGCAGTGGAGAACTCTCCAGCTGCTTGGCCTGTATAAATAATGAGGATTTGCCAAACAGTTGGCTCACAAATTGGTTCTTCTCTCTTGTCTATTAAGGAAATTCAACGCTCACTTAACAGACGGTTGCTTGGGGAGCAGGGAGCTCTCTCGTTCCCGCTTTGCAGAGCTCAAAAGGTTTTTCTGTCAGAGGTGCTTCGCCAAAAGAGGGGCAGGTAGCACAATGCGCTGCAAATTAATGTCAAAGATTTCCCTGTGCGCTTCCCAGAGATGAGATTCTGTCAACTGCATCCTTTCTCTGCGTTCCTGGGTTGACCTGTAGCATTCACACTGTTCCTCACTTGCCGCCGCCTCCTCCCTTTTTCATTTCTGCAGCATTCAAAACTTTACTTTATCCCATCTGGGGTTTTCCCTTCCCTTTCTAGAGAGGTTGAAAAACAGCTGCATTTGGAAGTTATTGTTAGTATGCAAAGCTACTGCGTTGTGCCCGCTGTGAACAACTATCCCGCTACAATCTGCCTCTCACCTGCAAGCAGGTCGGGAGATTCTTTGACTTAAATGGGGGAGAAAAGAGGTTTCTGAGAACAAAAGGAATTGCATTAGATACACAGAATGCAGTTCCGTTATCTTTTGACACAGTGACAGATAGCAGCCCGGCTTTTTTGTTTTGTTTTGTTTTTTAAAAACCAACCACAAGCCTGAAGTGACAATCATAAAATCAAAGAATCTGGAGAATGGGGGAGATGTTTATGATCTTTGGGGGTAGTCAAAGGCTGCTTATGGAGATTTCTCTTGAAATGCAATTCTTCTAATGCTTTTGATTAGTGTTGCTCTCTGGAGCCACGGTCTCTGTCCCAAATGTCTATAGGACTTGATTTTTTTTTTAGAATTTGTTTGTCCTCTGAGGTACTACAATTGTCCCTGAGGGTGACAAATACTCAATCTAGCTAGAGGGATTCTGTCTTTCTTTTTCTCCTGGTAGGAGGACCACTTACGCAGCAGCCAAAAAGAGGAAATACACTGCCCAAAAAGAGGGCAAAAGAGGGTGCAGATTTGCATAATATTAAAATGTGCTAATGTGTATGCTTAGATGGAAAGTTAAAGTGACGGGCGTTGGTGTACTTTTAAACAGAATACAGCTCACCATCATGGGTCTGTGTCTCATGCTCAACCTGTTGTCCAGGCCCTAACTATAGATTGATCGTTTCAGTGACTCTGTTGCTTTCCCTCCTTGAAGTTCTTTAGCTTTAGACCAGACAGCCCTTTAAATAGAAACTTTCAAATAGAGGACTCTCCTCTGTAAAGTACAACACATGGCCACCGACATCCAGTCATATTACTTATGCCCCGCCCATCTGGCCACTCTGGGTTGCTCCCAACAGAATATTAAAAACAAGATAAAACATCAAACATTAAAAAAACTTCCCTAAACAGGGTTGCCTTCAAATGTCTTCTAAAAGTCAGATAGTTGCTTATTTCCTTGACATCTGATGGGAGGGCATTCCACAGGGTGGGTGCCACTACCGAGAAGGCCCTCTGCCTGGTTCCCTGTAACTTCGCTTCTCGCAGTGAGGGAACCGCCAGAAGGCCCTCGGAGCTGGACCTCAGTGTCTGGGCAGAACGATGGGGGTGGAGACGCTCCTTCAGGTATACAGCACAGATACCAGGCATCTGTTTGGCCACTGTGAGAACAGGATGCTGGTCCAGATGGGGCAGTGGCCTGATCCAGCAGGTTTTTCTTTTGTTGTTAGGTTCTTAGATCTGTCACCATCTTCCTTCCTACTGTTTTCTACAAGCAGGGGCAAAACATGTGGGTTGCCAGGGGGGCCGTGACCCCAGGCGCACAACTTTTGAGTGGCAGCGAACCAAGCACCCCCACAGAGGCGACCCCAGCACAGCCTGACCTAATGTTCCTCTCTGCCCACCAAGGGCCATGTTGGCCAGCCAGGCTCCTCCCTCCCTGTGTTGGGCGGGCAGACAGCTCAGCACAGGCCCACTTTGCTCCAGGAGGGTGAGGTCACTCCGGACTCAGCAGGGGATGGGCTGGAGTCCTGCCGCCCAGTGTGTGTGTGTGTGTGTGTTTGCGTTCCCCCGCTCGGCACGTGTGTGCAACCGCCCGCCCAGGCACCAACAACTGACGCTATACTGCTGTCTAAAAATTCTTATAACACAAGGGTAAAAGTGAGACTTTAGAGGAAGGAAGCCGACAGCTTGTTGTGGGTACAGAGGCAGGCTGCATGCGGGCAGCCTGAGGTTCGTGATTCTGTGCACCATTTGCCCTGATGGGCCTGTCTCCCCTGGCCTGGCTCAATATAAAAGAGGGGGCAGGGAGGCTACCCTTTTCGTAACAGAAGTTTACTTTTCCATACACACAGCTCTAAAAACCAAACAAACTCTGCAAACCGTCAAAAATAAAAATAAAAATCCCTTCCTAAGTTTGTTGGTCTCTAAGGTGCTACTGGAAGGAATTTTTAATTTATTTTTTATTTTATTTTGACTATGGCAGACCAACACGGCTACCTACCTGTATCTGCAAACTGTGTACAGGAGATACCAATTTCACAGCTGCTGCAAAGCACCTGCTGCTCAGGTGGAACAAAACGCCCAGAGATCTTCTTTCCCCGAACAAAAGAGGATGTCGTTCCTCTGGCAGCGATGGAGTCATCACTTGTCAGCTTCCTTTCACAATCAACTTTAATGTCACATTAAAACAGATTGACTCTGCTGGAAAGCCTGTCCTGCTCACCCCCCCTTCCCCCTTTTTTCTGCTTTTTAATTGACGTCCTTCACTGGATCGTAGTCCAGGTGTAAAACAAAGTTTGCACTTCCACGCCGATGTCTCCAGGGGCAGCTGTCGATAAGGAAACTTCGCAGAGAAGTGCAAAGGAAAACCTTTGGAGGAAGGGGAAAAAGTCCAATCCATTCCCACCCATAATGAATGGACCTTTCATTGTGGCGTTTTTATATTTCGTATTACCTTTATAGACAGCCTCAGATAAATTGCTCACAAGGTCATTTGATACTCCCAAGTATCGCTCAGTTGGATACGACCCAATAACATACCCTCCAACATTTCTGTAATGAAAATAGGAATGTCCTATTCAATTATTATTATTATTATTATTATTATTATTATTATTATTATTATTATTATTCCCCTCCCATCTGACTGGGTTGCCCCAGCCACTCTGGGCGGCTTCCAATGTATATAAAAACATAATAAAACATTAAACATTTTAAAAAACCTCCCTATACAGGGCTGCCTTCAGACGTCTTCTAAAGGTTTTATAGTTACTTATCTCCTTGGCTCGGGGGGTCGCAAAACTCCATACCCTCCAACATTTCTCCAAAGAAGATAAGGACTTCCTAAGGAAAACTGGGACATTCTGGGATCAATTCAGGAACTGGAACGGCTTCTGTAAATCTGGGACTGTTCCTGGAAAATAGGGGCACTTGGAGGGTCTGCAATAAGGATATGAATTAATGTGAAGTGCCTGACATTGCGCTGAATACCATTGTTTCTAAATCCCAGTTGCTGGAAACCACTGGAGGGGAGAGTGCCCTTGTGCTTGGGTCTTGCTTGCTGCTTTCCCAGAGGCATGTGAGTGGTCACTGTGAGAACAGGATGCGGCACTAGATGGGCCATTGGCCTGATCCAATAGGCTCTTGTTATATTCTTAAGTGAGACATTGATGTTTAGATGCTAAGCAATCCTTTTTTTTTTTAATAAAATCTTTATTTTATTTCCAAATAGTTTACGATTTTTTTAAAAAAGTTTTACAAATACACATTGCATACAATAAAAGAAACAATTTACATTGCAAACAATAAAAGAAAAGAAAGAAAGAAGAAATTACAGAAAAAGAAAAAAGTAAGAGACCAAAGAAAGAAATAACAAAAAAGGTAAATTATTGTTAAAGTTACAATAATCAACTTCCATCGCTGCATTTCACTACCTACACTATCTGAACATTTTTGCCATTCTTCCCTTCAACATCAAAATCACCATAAATCCACTTAATTGCTATTCTAGACATAACCAGAACCTTTCTCTTAATCCTTGTTTACTCAAATATTCATTAAAACAGTTCCATTGGTCTTGAATTACTTTTTTTGGCTTTTGTTTTATTATATTGGTCAGCTTTGCCGATTCCAGATATTCCGCTAACTTACTCAGCCACTCTTTCTTGGTTGGGATGTAGTTATCCTTCCAATGCTGGGCTATTAATGTTCTCGCCGCAGTTGTCGCGTATAGGAAAAAATCCATTTTCTCTTTGGGTATATCCCCATTTACTATTCCTAGTAAGTATGATTCTGCTTTCTTACTATGCGCTGTTTTTATTATTTTTTTAATTTCTTCATGGATCGTATTCCAATATTTTTTAATTTCGGGACACGTCCACCACATATGGAACTGTGTCCCTGTCATATTTTTACATCTCCAGCATTTGTCGTTCACTGATTTGTTTATTTTTGCAATCCTGTCCGGTGACATGTACCATCTGTGATGTAATTTCATAAAATTTTCTTTTATTTGATAGATGCTAAGCAATCCTAATCGCTTTTCAATCTATGGAGTACAGTCGTACCCTGGAAGTTGAACGGAATCCATTCCGGAAGCCCGTTTGACTTCCAAAGCATTCGAAAACCAAATCACGGCTTCTGATCGGCTGCAGGGAGCCAATCAGAAGCCACGGAAGCCACGTTGGATGTTCGGGTTCCAAAAGAACGTTCGCAAACCAGAATGAGCACTCACACTTCACATTGTGGGTGCCCTTTGCGGGATCACGCGCGGTGCTACAGTTCCCAGGGAACTTACTGGCAAACAGGGACTGGCCTGCCTCTCAGTGTTAATTTTTGGAGGTTCACGCCCAGCCTCAGTAATCAAGTTTCTTGCTGGGAGGTAGAGCCAGTCCCATATATAAAAGGAGGTGGATCTTACAGTATCCAGTCAGTCGGCTTAGGAGATTCACCCTCCCTACCCTCCCTTAGTTTAATGTTTTCTTGTTTGCAGGTTACTGGTAACTTTTTTCTTCCTGTTTAGCGGGCGCTGCTACGGTCTATGACTGGTTGCTGTTGAAGGACCAGGAATAAATTTTCCTGCATTGGCAGGTTTTGCCTTCCCCGTAGCAATTTGTCACAGCTTTGGCGGTTATGGCCTTGGGTGGGATCCTTTAATTTTTTCTTCCCTATAATGGGAGGGGGCATGAAGTGGTGACTCACCCCCCCTGCGGCACCAATTCCAGGGTCCCCTCTTAAATGAGTTATATATAATGGGTGTCACTGGCCATACACTGAAAGGTCGTCAGTGAACTACCCTGCGTGTGGGGATATGAGCCAGGCTGCCTGCTACACTTACGTCTCGCAGAGCACCCCCATTTACCCTGATGTGCCCCAGTTCCCCCGGCTGGGGGGCTGGGAGGGATACATGTCCAAGGCCTAAGCCAAGGTCTTCCTACATTCGGAAGTTTAATAAAGTTGTGGCCTAATTTAAATTCCATATAACGTTGTCAGAGTCTTTATTCCTTCCTTATGGTCCCTGGAGGCTGGGGCTGTCACCACCTGGTCACGCAACAATCACTTCCAGGTTTGCGGTGTCTGGGAGCCAAAATGTCTGAGTTCCAGGGCATTCGGGATCCAAGGTACGACTGTAGTTTAGTTCATGCACATCCCTGAGTGTATGAGCACCAATCATGGGATTCGTTTCTTGCAAACTTCCTGAAGAACCGATTTTGATGCAGAAATTGGGAGGTCCCTATAAATTCTGAGGTGGATGCTGTGGGCTGAGTGTCTCTTCTGCAGAGGACAGCTATGTGACAGAATGTAAATTTCCAGGTGGCATTTTCCCCAGGAGCAGCGGTGAGAACCAATTAATAATTTCATGGTCATTTAGGCAGAAAACCATCACCTGAAGAAAAAAAAACCACCACCACGTACAACTTGGTGGTTCTTAGCTTCAGAGAGTTGTGGCTTACAGGGTGAGCAAATACCATCTAGAAAGAATTCAGCAAAGCTTGAAATAGAGGGTTCAGAGGAAAACAATGTTAGATCTTCTTCCGAGGAAATTCTCCCGAGCACTGAAAGGTTATGTGCAATGTGTCACAAAGCTCGACAGCTCTTTCTCTGCATGGCTAGTCTGTTTTTCCTCTCTGACTTCATCTTTATACCCAGCTGTTGGATGTGGATTTAATCCAGTCAATTTAATGATACAAATCTGAGTGATTCAACTTTTTTCCCTTTAGAGTACAAGCACAATGCTCCGTGGTTCCCAAAACATGGTCTGCACATCACCAGTGGTCTACATGCTTCATTCAGGTGGCCCATGCTGTGCCTGTGGATTTGTGGTTGAAGATAGGAGAAGGCACCTTCATTGCATTCAATAGTCAAACTGATTTTTAATTTTTAATTTGTTTGCCTCTTTTGTTTCGTATATTGCACTTCGTTGCTTTACAGTTTGAATTCAAACTGCAGTACGGTAAAATACGAAATATAAGAAAGCAATAAAAAAGTTTTTTAAATGATGCAGCATCTAGCACAGTGCATTACAATGGCTGCAGCAGGCGGAAAAATAATTAAGCAGTCTGCCAAGACGCTCAGCGATTTTCAAGTGGTCGGGGTGGGGGGGGTGGGGGCGGACACTGACAGAGCTGTTCTTAATGTAATTTCCAGTGGCAGATCTGTGCTCAGTCCGGTCCTCTGGGTTTACTCAAAAGTAAATCCCACTGAGTTCAATGCTCTCAAGCAAGCATGTAAGATTACAGTCACAGTGATGCGATTTAACTGTGAAATGTGTTATGGAAATGTGAAAAAAAAGTTGATGCAACTTACCTCAGGGGTGGGCAACCCATGGCCCTTCAACTAATTTTATGCAAGTGGGGGGCAGCCCGGAGGGGAGAAAGGGGGAGCAAAAAAAACAGATGGAACAAATAATAATAATAATAATAATAATAATAATAATAATAATAATAATAATTTTATTTATACCCCGCCCTTCCCGGTTTAAAAACTGGGCTCAGGGCGGCTAACAGCAGATATAAAACATTGATTAAAATGTGACTTAAAAACAGCATAAAACAGCATAAAATACAACATAAAATGCTGCATCAATATCAATAAAATTCAAAAATTCAGGGATCATTGGGGGAGGGGGACCCAGTCAGTAGACATCAAATGACTACCAGGGCTAAACTGGCCAAGTTGGTCCTACTAGGGCCAGCAAGGAGACCAGGGAAGAATTTAAATGTGGGTTCCCAGAAAGGGTTTCTGCATAGAAGAGGAAAGGGAAAAGGCAATAGAGGAGCAGGATAATTCAAATTGAAGGCCAGGCTGATTAGCTCTGTCTTACAGGCCCTGCGGGAGGGAAGTCGATCAGTTTGAGCAAACTGTCCCTCCCCTTGCAGCCAACTGGGTGGGGAGGAAAAGAGAGAACGGGATGTCAGAAAGAGAGAAAATAGAGTAGCCACGCCTACTTTGGGCTCTGGTCCCGCCTACCACAGACTTCAGCCCCGCCCATCACTCGCACGTGGCCTGTGACAGGATACCCCTGAGTTAATGCAGCAGACAGCAAAACAGGAAGATCCTGCTGCCAATGGCCCATCTAGTCTAGCATCCTGTTCTCACAGTGGCCAACCAATGGCCTGTGGGAAATCCGCAAGCAGCATTTGAGCACAAGAGCACTCTCTTCTCCTGTGTTTCGCACCAGCTGGTATTCAGAAGCCTTGGACGCAGAGCAGAGCCGCCGCGGCTAGGAGCCACGGATAGCTCTCTCCTCCATGAATTTGTCTAATTCTCTTTTATAGCCGTCCAAGTTGGCGGCCGCCTCCTGAGTTCCATAGTTTGATTGTGCGCTGCATGAAGAAGTAGCACTGGCTGGATCCAGCAGGGCTCTGTTGTTCTCGCATTCCTTCACAAAGCAGCTGATAATCATTGGTAAAAAAACAACAACAACATGCGTATAAAATGACAGAATGTGGAACAGCTAAACAATGAATCGGCCTAAAAAGTAGGGGACAGAAACAGAATATATGACACAATGCAGATATTGAAATAGTATAAAAACCAACAAGAACTGAAATAATACAGACTGATTTGGGAAGGCTTGGGAGGGAGGGGAAGTATGCCAAAAACGTAACTAAGCTGAGGTTTGCTTCACCTCCATTCAGACACAATTCCAGAGAACTGGTGCCACAATGCTGAAAACACACGCTCAGTTCACAGCATGCTTTAGCACAGGGGTGTGTGGCCGATCGACAGATCTTCATCCACAGTGGTGGGATGTAGAGGGAGAGGTGACTTCTCTGATACCCTGGCCCAGGACCATACAGGGCTTTATGACACCAGTAGTAAAAAAAAACAAAAAAACCTTGTATCCAGCTTGGTAGCAGCCACTGGCAGCCACTTTCAAACAGAGGGGGTCTCCTGCTGCTGATAGGTGGCCCCAGGAGATCAACCATGCTGCCGGAATCTCCCACCAACACCACTTCAGCTTCCAGATCAAGTTCAAGGGCAGCCCCACATGAAGCACATTGCAGTGGTCAAGTCTAGAGGTTACCAATGGATGGGTCACAGTCAACACATTAGAGCACAACCTCTGGGGGACCACAGGTTCTCCATCCCTGATGTAGACAATATTGAATTAGGTAGGTGGACCACTAGTCATACTCAGTATGTTCCTATATTCCTATAGTACCCACAAGCTCCTCTCTCTCTCTCTCCCTCTCCCTCTCTCCCTCCCTCCCTCCCTCCCTCCCTCCCAAGATCAGCTTTAAATTCTGATTGCAATAAGCCTTTCCACCAAAGGGTTTTTGCCATCTTCTGCTCCGTCTCACCTCACAGACCCAGATCAACCTTTAATATAAGCGCTGCAGTTCATTATAGTAAAATGATTGCAGTATGGCGAAATGATCCATCCGTACAGTGCTAATATTCTGTGTGTTTACAGGAGGGGGCAGGCTGGAGAGGGGGGAATCATAAAGCTCTAATGATATTGAATTGATAACAATTAAGCTGCTGTAAAAAGGAAGGAAGGAAGGAAGGAAGGAAGGAAGGAAGGAAGGAAGGAAGGAAGGAAGAAAGAAAGAAAGAAAGAAAGAAAGAAAGAAAGAAAGAAAGAAAGAAAGAAAGAAAGAAAGAGATTTGCAGGTTCTGTCACTGAAAAGTTATCCATTTAACTCTTCTATTCATATATAGCACTCAACGGAAAAAGTATGTATGGAAATGGAAAGCTGAGAGGCCCAGTCCTCTCCACTACAGTGCCCTTGCTAATGAACTTCGGTTTACACTGCCAGGCAAGTTCTGCACCAAAGGACTTTAACTAGTTTGCTATAATGTGACAACTACACTTGAGAGGCTGTTTGTGCTGTTACTCGAGAGAGACGGACAGACAAATGAGCTTATGCTCGAGAACTTTAATTAAAAAAGGAAGAAAACCCCACAGTTTCATATTATCATTTAAGTGAACAATATTTTTCATTCGGCTTTAACACATTAATTTCTCTCACACTTGAGGTTTTGAAATGTACCAGTTAAATACTAATGTAAACATTTTTATTTTTTATTTTAAATCAAGTTCTGGGATGTGTGGCTTTGGAAAGCTTTGGAAACAGCTTTGAGCTGCCTGTTTTTGTTTGTTTGTTTGTTCATTTATTAATGCCTGCCTCGCATAGCATGAGATTTTAGTGGCATCTTTCAACACATCATCTTGCTGTAGGAAATGTCATCTTGGAACACTGCTGAAAGTGTGGTGGCAGCGACAGCATTTAGCAGACACAGAGTGATGACAGACTGAACGGTTTGGCCTTTCAAGTTCATCTTGGTTTTTTGTTTTTTTTTAAAGGATGGGGCATAAATTTAGTTCAGTTCACATTTTCATGCGAACCTGCCTAATTTGCATTTCCTGAAGCCAGACGCAAGCTGAGACAGAGCTATCCTTTCCAAATTTTATGATGCAGGTTTCCAACCAAAACATTGTGCAAAAATGAGTATATCAGGAGACGTGTGCATAAACACACATATTAGGACGAAAACATGCAAAAATGCTTTAAAAACACCAAACAAATGCTTACAAAACTGTGTACGTTGGTAGAAATTGATTGCAAAAGATAAGTATGGTAGGAGGAGGGCACACAAAAATGCTGGTGAATTTTTGTGAAGACTTTTTAAAAGTTGCAAGCTGTTGCGGAAGTGTCGCAAACAACTAAATTTTCAAAAAATGAGAAACTAAAAAAAATTAAAAAATGAGAAACTAAGAGAAATCGACAGAATCGAGAGATGTTTTTCAGATGTCTCATGGTGACAGCGCACTCCACTGGGGTGGAGAAGACAAGAGGCAAGGTCTTGTGTGCAGCACTCCTCTCTGTGAGAGGGGGCACTGTAGAGGCAGAAGTGGTGGACCAGTCAGGGCCGTCTTTACCGGGGGGGGGCAAGGGGTGTGGTGCACCTGGGTGCCAAATTCTGGTGGGCACCCGCCACTGAAGCCACCTAAGCTCTTAACTGTGATCCTTGGGTGATTGAGGTTGGTGGGACATTTCTCTTAACCGTGATCCTTGGGTGATTGCGGTTGGTGGGTCATTTCCATTCTCTTTTGCTGAAGAGCCGCAGAATCAACGTATCCGGCAGCACTCCCCAGTGGTGTCTTTCATCATCACATGATTTCCGCTTTTTATTTTTTTCATGTTTGCTGCTCCCCCTCCTTAAAAGCCCAATAACTTGGAGCTGCCCCCCCTAAAAAAAGCTCAACAACTTTGACTCCCCCCCAAAAAATGGGGGGGGGCGTGCTGGGCAGATCTTTGCATCCCAGCGCCACATATGCTAAAGACGGCCCTGGGACCAGTCGGTGGGCAGGGGGTGGCATCTTTCCCTTTGGCCTCAGGTGGCAAGATGGGATGGTCCTCCGCTGAGCCAGACACACACCGTATACATCTCCTATGGAGCAGATTGGGGACAGGCATACAGAGAGAAAGGAAAGTCTCACTGAGCAGGTGGATACATGAAGTGTTTGATGCAATACCAAGGAGCTTGCTCCCAGGTTAGTAGGGTTAGGACTGCAACCTAAATCATACTCTGCAGAGACACATCAATGTCTATTCTTAAAGTTACCCATTGTCCTGTGGTTTCACTAGTGGAAGTGTCCTGTTAGAGGAGTTCCATTCATGGGATGCGTCCATAAGTGGATGGGGTATGGAAGCATTTGGTTGGTTGGTTTTTACCAGTTTCCCCTTCCCTTACTACCTCTTTTCCCCTCAAAAAATCTTCTTTGGAGAGTTGGAGGACCCTGCATGGCAGCAAAGGGGGCTGCAGAGGGGAGAGGAGAAAAACCCACCCCACTCTTGCACTCCAGCAAGACCACCCCTGGATCCCACTTCTCATGAATGGAAGGTGGCCGTCCGATTCACAGAGAGTTTGTTAGGATCCAAGGTGTAGTGTAAGCATAACTAAATACCCGTATATACGCGAGTATAAGTCAACCCAAATATAAGCCGAGGCACCTAATTTCCCTACAAAAATGTGGGAAAGCTTATTGACTCAAGTATAAGCCGGTTCACCTTTGCCACTGTGGTAGAGGAGGAACGAGCAGCCCAAAGCAGCCCTTTGGGCTGCTCCTTCCTCTTCCTCCTTTGCTGCTGTGGAGCTCACCCCGTCGCAGGGTTTCGAACCGCCATTCTTCTGATCAGCAAGCCCTAGGGCTCTGTGGTTTAACTCACAGCGCAATGTTCCCTTGTGTTATACAGAGAAGGCTGGGATCCTGTCCTGTTTAAGCAGGAGCCAGGGAAAGTGAGCACCTGTGGGGTTTTAATACTTCCTTAACTGATAGGCTTTTTGCCTTCTGGGGTCTAAAGTTTGCATTTATGTGAGCAGTTCAGGAATGGAACAAGCTGCCTGGGGAGAGTAAAGAACCACCGTTCTTGTACACTTCTTAAGGAATGGTTGACTTGAGTATAAGCCGAGGGCAGCTTTTAAAGCACAAAAAGTGTGCTGAAAAACTAGGCTTATACTCAAGTATATACGGTAAATGCAAAACAAAATAAAATAAAAAATTCTTTCCAGTAGCACCTTAGAGACCAACTAGTTAGTTGGTCTCTAAGGTGCTACTGGAAAGAATTTTTTATTTTATTTTGTTTTGACTATGGCAGACCAACACGGCTACCCACCTGTAATAAAAGGTTGTTTTTGTTGTGCACAGAACCTGGGTTTCCAACCCTCCACTTCTGATTTTTCCATAGCTTTAGCTGTAGCTTTTCCAGGAATGTTTTGCTAGCTGGAAAATTTTATCTTTTTTTTTTTTCACGGACACCAGAGTAGTTCACAAACAACAGGGAAAGCAGATACCTCATGCCAGGAATCGATGTATGTGTGAGTAAATAGCTGCCTAATGATAAAATGAATGCTAATGGGATGCTGCTTTGGAGATCGCAGTTTGTAAATAAAATTAAGGCTTAATGAGAGAGGTTGTTTAATGAGACGGAAGGGGATGAATGTGGGAGAAGGAAATAGATGAAGGTCCAACTCCCTTAGCATTCTTTCATCTGACTTTCTGCCTCGGTCTATTCCCCTGTGTTGGAAGTGGGACTTGCTGTTCTCAGCATGGGAGCAAGCAGCATTGGCTCACATACCATTCGTTCTACGTCAGGTCTGCTTCTCGTCCCACCCTCTCAGCCAATCTCCACCTGCACACCCTTGCTTTTTCGCACAGCAGCCCAATAATTTGGCAAGAAACTTGGTAAGCACTTCTTCTTTGCTAGCTTCAAGATTCAGGCCGCACATTGTGGTGTAGTGGTTAGAGCGCCAGACCAGGACCAGAGAGACCGGGGTTCAAATCCTCACTCAAATCCCCATGAAGCTCATTGGGAGACCATGGGACACCATGGGCCAGTCACAGCCTCTCAGGGGTCTTGCCAGGATTGAATGGAGAGGTGGAGAACCATGTGCCCCACCTTGAGCTCCTTGGATAAAAGCTGGGCTATAAATGCAATGATCAAGAGCAGAAACAGAGGACCAAGAA
This sequence comes from Lacerta agilis, assembly GCF_009819535.1. Classification (NCBI taxonomy): domain Eukaryota; kingdom Metazoa; phylum Chordata; class Lepidosauria; order Squamata; family Lacertidae; genus Lacerta; species Lacerta agilis. The sequence continues at coordinate 18,999,599 of NC_046321.1, read as the reverse complement.
ATGGTGTCAGCATGCCTCTCCCCAAGAGCCGCCCCAGTCATTGGTGGTGGTGGGGAAGGAGCCTAAATTAGCCACCAGCTCAATCACTCACTAAGGAAAGCTCTTTGTGTCTCTCCTTTGTTCAGATTGGAAGGGAGGGTGAGAGTCCAATCCTGGCAAACAAGGACATCCACAGGCCACAGCCATCTCCCTTATACATCCTCTTCCAGTGTGTTTCCCTGGCTGGCAGGAAAATTTGGTAGCACCTCTGCCTTGCATGGACAGAGAGAGGTATGTATCTGTATAGAATACTTTTCTGACTTTTGTGTATTTGAAAGGTACATCACTTCCAATGCTCCACCCACTTCCTCCGTGGCCCCGCCTACCACCAGAATGAGGCTCCTGGAAGAGGGAAGGTTGGAAAAGTTTCCCCGTTCTCATTTAAAGCAACCAGAGAATGAGGCGGAGGGGGGGGGGAACAAGCCTCTTTCACGGGCAGAGGAACACTTTCAAGATGCTGAGGGACAGGTTTCATCACAGGCCACGTTGTGTGCACACAACTGTCTTGTCGCTTCTCTGTGGATGACAGAGACGCACGCCTAAGCAGAGAGGAAATCCATAGAAAGTAGACCCAGGAGGGTTGTGCGAATCATCACTCCAAGAAGAGAGGTCACTTCCCAATCCGGTCTGGCTTCCTACAACAGGCTGTTTCATGCTTGGCTCATTTTGCATGCTCTGCAGTCTAATCACCAGCAGAAACCTGTCATTGCCTGACCTCTCTCTTCCCTAACGGGAGGATTTGCTGGTGATCAGAGCCGGCGAACAGTGCTCCCCCAGCGCTAGATTTCTGATTAATGTTTTATTTCAAAAGAAGAGGAATGGATCACTTTATGATTTTGATAGCTCAGCTAAACCAAATAACCATTAATTGGAACTAGAACTTAGCTGTAAAATTATATTTTACTTGATAGAGTCTAAATTAAGTTTTAGATGGACGAATGAATTTTATTGAATACAACTGTCTTATGCAATTGGAATTTTGTATATATATAGAGGTTGTTTTAATTTGTAAAACTGTTTTAAATTGTATCGGTTAAAATGTTACATGATGTATTGTTATTGTTGTTCTGATATGGACCAATGGTCGTAATAAAATTACTACAGTGCTCCCCCAGCCCCAATTCCAAATCCAACTTCCTTTTCAGCAAAGAAGTGATCCCCTCTCCTGAGTGGTAATTTTGGCTATGCTGCACTGGCTTGACATCACCACCCCCTTTTTTGCTGGGGGGGGCAACAACAACACAAGCTTATCCTGCCGCCTTATCCTGTAGCTTAAAATTCCACCTGCTCACCCCTCTCTGCAGCAACCTGATTGCTTCATCAGCCACTTTTGCCCTGTATCTGGGGGTGTCAGGGACACCTCTACACCTCTAAATTACATAGGAGAGGAGGGAATATATATATATATATATATATATATATATATATATATATATATATATGGGTTTGGACAACAAGATTGGGTAATCCATCAACAGGAGTATCCCTGTTTGGAAATATTGCTCTTCCAGACAAAGGAAGTATCCTGCTGATACTGAATACTAAAAGGTTCTTGAGTTCTCTGCGCTCACCCTGAAGCAGAAGAGGAGATTGTTTTGTTTCCTTTTGTAGGATATGGTCTGGTGAATTTTGCTTGCAACTTTGTACAAGTAAATGGGAAGCAAGTTTCACTGCTTTTTTGTTTGTTTTTTAAACTACAGAGACCAGAGCTGCAACAGGGATGATAGGTAAAAAAAAAAAGGTAAAGGACCCATGGATGGTTAAGTCCAGTCAAATGCCACTATGGGGTTGTGGCACTCATCTCGCTGCAGGCCGAGGGAGCCAACATTTGTCTGCAGACAGCTTCCTGGGTCATGTGGCCAGCATGACTAGGCTGCTTCCGGTGCAACGGAACACCGTGATGGAAGCCAAAGTGCATGGAAACGCTGTTTACCTTCCCGCCAAAGCAGTACCTATTTATCTACTTGCACTGGCGTGCTTTCGAACTGCTAGGTTGGCAAGAGCTGGACCAGAGCAACAGGAGCATACCCCATTGCGGGGATTTGAACCGCCGACCTTCTGACTAGCAAGCCCAAGAGGCTCAGTTGTTTAGACCACAGCGTCACCCACGTCCCTTGTAGCAGGGATGATACAGCCTCCTTGGCACATCAGGAAAAGGTCCTGTCTGCACTGTAGAGATTTAAAGGCATGCCATACCACTTTAGACACCTGTGGCTTCTTCCCCCAAAGAATCCTGAAGTTAAGGATGTTGAGAGTTGTTAGGAAACTCCTGTTTCCCTCACAGAGAGCTGCAGTTCCCAGGGAAGAGGGATGTACTGTTAAACCACTCTGGGAATTGTAGCTCTGTGAGGAGAACAGAGGTCTCCTTACCATTCTTGGCACCCTTAAAAAAATCACACTTCCCAGGGTTCTTTGGGAGAAGCCATGACTGTTTAAAGTAGTATGATATGGCTTTAAATGTATAGTGCACATGCGATGTTAGAAACAGATTGCCAGTACAGTTAAGGTGAAGCGATGCAAAAGGCTTAGGACAGGTGATCTGTGCTCATGGTGATGCTACTCTCCATCAGAGCACCTGGCTTGTGTTTTAGACAGCTGCCCTCCATTTTTTATCACTGTGACGTTTTGATACACTTGCTTTTTTATATATGTACTGCCTCTTTTGGTTTTGTGTTTCTTTCTGTTGCAAAGCTGCCTCTGAGTGCGGTCTGAGGGTGCAAATAATAAACTGATTGGCTGGAGAACAAAAATCACTCCCTAGGAAGAAGGGCCATAAGTCCGTGAGTGGTAGAGCACCGCTTCACTTGCTGGGGGTCCCAGGTTTCATTCCTGGCATCTCCAAAGAAAAAAGATCAGGTAAATGGGAAAGGCCAGAGAGCTGCTGCCAGTCAGAGTATGAAACTGGAGTAGGCTAGAATTGGGCATATGTTTTCAGGAAAGAGCCACAGCTCAGTGGTGGAGCACCAGCTTTCCATGCAGAAAATCCCAGGATCAATCCCCAACATCTCCAGGTGGGACTGGGAGAGAACTCTGTCTGAGAACTTTGAGAGATGCTGCCAGTCAGTGTAGACAATACTGAGCTAAACAGGCCAATGACCTGCCTTGGTATAAAGCAGCTTCCTGTGTTTCTCTGATCCGACAGCTAGTTGCCGTGGGACTGTGGAACTAAAGGGAAGTATGTTATGAACATCAGAAGAGACAGCTGACTCCTCTTATGTTTTGACCCCATCCATCAAAGGACTAAAGGCTGCAAGCTCTCTCTCTCTCTCTCTCTCTCTCTCTCTCTCTCTCTCTCTCTCTCTCTCTCTGTGTGTGTGTGTGTGTGAGAGAGAGAGAGAGAGAGAGAGAGAGAGAGAGAGAATTCCATCCCCTCATCCCATTACAATACCTGCTGTATTGTAAGCCACACTGAGAATCGTTTCAGTTGAAAGGCAGGGTATACAAAATGAATAAGTAAAGCCTGGGTTTCAACTTCTTGGCTCATAATTCACATTCTTAGACAGTGGCAGAACAGTTCAGCCTTCCAGGACACCCTGGAGCCAAGATACTTCAAAGGGAGACTTCACCATGAAACTGCCGAATTACAATACATCAAGAGTTTCGAAGCTATCACTTCTGGAGTGAACCTCACAAAGGATTTTTAGTACCTTATCTGTGTCAATAGGCTTACCAATGCCAACATGTACCGTTTCCTCAAATACTGTTTTGTGTTATTCATGTAATCCTGAGTGCCTGCAATATTCTGCATTTTACTTTTGACAGCCCCCATCACCCGACCACATAGATTGCTATAACACTTCATGCATCTGAGGATTGGGGCTCAAGCCCACCAAACCTTATCCATAATACATGATCAAATGGTTGGTTCGTAGTTCTTTTTGCTGCCCAAGGCTAAGATGGCCCCTTCTCTGGAAACATGTAGACAATCCTTCTGACAGTAAGAGCTGTTTAACCGTGGAACAGACTCCATCAGAAGGTGATGGAGTCTTCTTCAATGGAGGTTTCTAAGCAGAGGCTGGATGGCCACCTGTCATGGATGCTTTAGCTGAGATTCTTGCATTGCAGAAGGTTGGACTAGAAGACCTTCAGGGTCCCTTCCAACTCTACGATTCTATGACACTGAACTAGTCCTCAAAAGTGTCCCCTAAAAGTTGAATGCTCTTTCCTAATATTTCTGCGTCAACCCACACTCCTTTGTCACAGCTATTATAGCAAGCATCAAGCCTGCCATCCTTGATAGCAATTTGTGGAGATTAGGGCTACTTTGGAGAGATGTAATTTGAAGGTTTTAGGGCTGGCTATCTGAAGTGATTTGCGATTGGCCAGGGCTGACCAGCAGACTCTGATAGCTGCTTCAGAAACGACAGCAGCCGAAAAAGAAAGTCATTCACAAATGGAAACTCAGTTTTGTCCCTTATCACAGTGCCTTTTGTTTACAGAGGCAGAATGTCTCGCAAAGAGGCTCGGAGTCAACTTCTTAATGTGCATTTCAATGATGAGAACCGGCTGCGCCCCACATGAATAAACTGGGACCAAGTGCCGCAGATGGCAAAGGACAAGTCTGCTGCGGGAAGATAGTCTCACGTGGACCAAAGCGAAGTGACCTTGCAGTGACAGGGGAGATCTGCAGGCAAACATCATGCACAAGCAGCTAAAGGTCTAGACTAGACTAGGCAAAGGAACCGCTTGCTGATTTGTCCTAATTACATTCAAAGTGGGGAGGGATGGAACCTCCACAAAATGCAGGTTCCTTAAACTTTTAAATCACACTATTCCTTCTAAATTCCCTCCTTCTTTCTTCCTCTGTCCCATTTCAGAGTAGTGGGGAGGGCTCGTTTAGACTGGGGGGGGTGGTCAGTCAAGATTCACAGCACAAGTTTGAAGGTGAGTGAAATATACTTGGAGTCAAGTGTGGATTTCATGCTCTTTATTCAGCTCATAGTAGTGAGGAATGCAGTTTCCCCAAAACGTTTGCTTTATATACACTATTTACACAATGGGCCCCACGTGATTGGCTAATTCTGGGATACTCCTGTATGCCAATCGGAGTGCGGATTCACTTCCACCTGGAGCTGGATTGGGTGGCTCCTGCGGACCAATCAGACTGCTGCAATCTCAATCCTATTGTTCTGGGACCAGTCAGACTGCTGCAATCTCAATCCTATTGTTCTAGGACCAATCAGACTGCTGCAGTTTGGATCCTATTCAACTCAATACATAACAGTGAGGGTGCTGGGAGTTGGGGTCTAGCAGCTTCTAGAGTGCCATGGGGCCTCATCCTGCATCCCTCCTTCAATGGAAGCTGCTCCTCCCTTGTGCCCACCCAGATTTGATACCCAAGCTGTGCTTTTTTCAAGAAAAATAGGTGCCGGAAATCACCATGAAGTTGCTACAGCAAGCTGTTGGGAGACTCCGAACAGATATTGGTTTGACAACAGCCACGTTCACCTCCCACTGAAAACTACAGCAAACTATCTCCCTATCTGGTTTGAGGGTCATCCCTGGTTCTGGTGCAGGTCAAATAAATGGGACCCCACCTCCCTCAATCTCTTAGATTCAGGTGGATGGCTAGGGCAGCTTTTGTACAAATGCATGCGCGTGCAATGGGAGAGGCCTGGCTGGAAAGCTCAAAACCTGCCACCACTACGGGGGAGATGGAATGAAGAAAAGGAAATACAAATTGCCCTCACCCCATAGCTTGACCAATCGCAACTAGGAGCAGCTAGAAGCTAAGTGGAGTCATAGCTCTAAAAGAAAGTGTAGACTGGCGCACGCTGGCCAGCTGCCGTTTTGACTTGAAAAGTTCATTTTGGGCTGCTCAGAAGTATGTAAAGGCAGGAAGCAGGTTGGGAGAGCACCGGCCCACAATGGCACCCATCTGAGAGGTGCCAGAACTGTGCTCCAGCTGAAAAACACACACCAGGCCCAAGTATTCAATGTTCTTGCTCTTTGCGTCACTTTAATCTGTGGCATTGTAAGGAGTGGGGGAGCCCCATCGAACAGAGATTAGAAGAAGCGTTACCTGAATATATTGGCAAGTCCCACATTTGAAGAGGTTGTTCATCTTGCTACCCCTTGGAGCCGTGCTCCATAAAGGTCAGGCAGCCAACAAATGAGGAAATCTCAACATAAATTGATTAGCCAAAAAAAGCTAGTAAGCAAAGGAAACGACGTGCTAACCCTCAAAAGCAATCTACTTTTAAGAGATGATTTGATATTACTCTTTGGATTTCTCATGGTGATAGATTTGGCATAGGCTCACTTTGCAAGTTGCAGCTCTTACTGCGTGCTGTTTGGCTTTGCTCTGCTAACACAATAAAATATGAGAAGAGGCTTTTGAAACAAAACATAACAAAAACAACGAAGGAAAGGATAAGGCAGGGAATGCTCACGGTTCGTAAGCCAGGCCTTACAAATCACAGTCAGTTTTCTTTCCCCTTCCTATTAATCGCTGGAGCAAGAATACACACACTCCCCCCTGGGATGTAGAGAGAACTCAGGCCCTCATCTTTCTCCAGAGATAAATGGTACCCAGTGGTTTCCTCCCCTGCCCAGCTGCCTAGCAGGCTTATCAGGAGAGATAGCAACAAAGACAGAATTAAAATAGCCTGTGGGTAACTAGTACCCATAAGTCTAAGGAAGTAAAAACTGTGGAGCAGACCTACAGAGGAATAAACAGGGAGGAGCTGGTTGGCACAATCCTGACCCCTGCCTAGTCTGCTCTCCCCAGCCAGCGAGAGTATGTGTATGTTTTTACCTGCATAAGTTTGTTGGTCCAGTGAGATATCTGCCTGTATCCTCACTACATTTTTGAGAAGCAATTTCCCTTCATAAGCTGCTTTTTGCCATATTACGTTTACTAATATAGTATTGTAGGTTGGAGTGTGTGTCAGTCTGGATGTTACCTTCCAAACCTGTGCAGCTGAGGTATAATCGATAAGGGAGAAAGGAACCAAATCAGCAGCTCCTTTGTTAAGATAGGGAACTAGGCTAGCTAGTTAAGTACTGTTGTTTACATTAGAAAGAGGTAGTGGTTGGCCCTAGGGTGTGGTTGTTCATTTCTGATTGGCTGTGGTGATCTTTGTTTTCATGTGTGGGTGGGTGTTTTGGATCAGGTTAGCCATATTGATTTGTATGCTGTTGGTGGATTTTTGTCATTGTCTTGTTGGGCTATGTATGTGATAAAGGGGAGCCATACCAGGGTGAAGGTGTCTTCTTCTATTTGTTCCCGTGTCAGTTTCAGTTTATTGGTTAATTTTTCTAGTAGGGCTGTTTCCCATACTATTTTGTACCATTGGTACATGCTTATTCTTGAGAAAATATTTAATAAAAATACATTTAAAAAGAAAGAAAGAAAGAGGTTGCCCTGTTGCCATAGAGACAAATTGGAGTAACCCCCCTCCCAGTTGGAAGTGATATCTCTTTGTAAGGTAGGAGAACAATACCTGGGGTGTTGTATGAGTGTTCTGGCTGATGCTGGAAGCTGGCAGCATTTGGCCCTGAGCCTGAGGTTCTTTCCTGCTCCCACTTTAAAGGTAAAGGTAAAGGGACCCCTGACAGTTAAGTCCAGTCACGAACGACTCTGGGGTTGTGGCACTCATCTCACTTTACTGGCCAAGGGATCCGACATTTGTCCGCAGACAGTTTTTACGGGTCATGTGGCCAGCAGGACTAAGTCGCTTCGGGTGAAACCAGAGCAGCACACGGAAATGCCGTTTACCTTCCCGCCGGAGCGGTACCTTCTTATCTACTTGCACTTGGACATGCTTTCGAACTGCTAGGTTGGCAGGAGTAGGGACCGAGGAATGGAAGCTCACCCCTTCGTGGGGATTCAAACCGCCGACCTTCTGATCGGCAAGTCCTAAGCTCAGTGGTTTACACCACAGCGCCACCTGATCCCAAAGAGGCTGCAGAAGATCGGAGAAAATCAGACCCTTGACCATACAGAGGCTAGCTACCAATAAGATGCACTGGATTGTTTGTACCCAACTTCCTAGTGTCTCTCACCCTCTTAAGGTGTTGTTTATCCCCTCATGAGAAGCTGCCATTTTTTGGCAAGTCAAATGGCAGGCTCCAATTCCAAGGGGTCCGCCCCATTTAAAGAAACGAGAGAAACAACTGCCAGTAACAAGTGACAGGCATTGGATAGCTTCAGCTACTGACGGAAGTCTGGATGTATTGTTTGTTCCTGAAACAGGCCAGTTCTGAAATACACTCCCTGTGATGATAGTTGGAGCTGTGGTTTCTAAAGAATGATGATGGATTCAACAGGCACCCGTGACTGTCTGACCCCCACTTCCAGTGTTTCTTGGCAATATCTGTGTTACTGGTAGGGATGCAGTGAGTCATGAGAAGCTTACTTCTCTTCCTATAATATATAAAAGTTACTTGCTTAACACATGGATTTGGCCAATTATGTGGGATTCCTATGCCTTTGACATCTGAGGTATGTGTTTTCAGGACCCACCCTATTTCTGTGATTGTACTGTGTTTAAACTGCATTTAATTCTGAATTTTAAATTGGTGCAATCCACCCTGGGACCTGCTGGTGAAGAGCAGATAATGAATACAACAACAACAACAACAACAACAACAACAACAACAACAACAACAACGATTTGTGGTCTTTAGCCAAGGTTCTGTGGCCTTTTAAATGTTGCTGGTCTACAGCTCCCATCATCACTGACTATTTGCCATGATGACTGGGGCTGATGGGAATGGATGCCCAACAACATCTGGAAGGTCACAGGTTCCCTGACCCTGTGTTGAGCAACCCCCTTCTGTTTCAGTGGGACTTGGCACAGAAGAAACTACCGTACAAGTGGGTTGTACCCAATGCCTCTATCAAGCTTTCACCACCCCCCAGAAGCTTCCTCACTTGGAACCCATGCTGAAATGGTGCACTATTGCAGAGATTAAGTGATTTGGTGGGTGGGAGAGGGGAGGTCCCCAAGATATTGTTTTCCAGCAGCTACCGGCTGGGGAGCTTGAGATGTTTCAACTTGACAACTTAGTGTAAGGAGGTAGAACCAACCAATTTATTTCCCACTGACAGCTCCAAGTCTCCGGTTCCCCTCCGCTTCACGCCTCCCTTGCATTTGCCACTTGCTTCTTCTCTAATTGCACGGGGCTACTGAAAATGGGCAACGAAAACTGTTTCCTGTCAGCCACACTTAATTACATTGTTACCCATCAGAGCGGGTGACGTTCTCGGGGGTATTTTCCAATGCACACCTCTCTCCGGCCCCATCTTTCCTTTGGCTCTCCTACCCTGAAATGAAACTTTCCTAGCTTTGAAATTAAAAGTTCCAAACTTATTTAATGAGGGAAGAGAAAGAAAAACGGTGTGGGGGAAAGCATGCACAATCCCCGTAAGGACAATGGTGCTTATTCTCCAAAAGAGCTCAGCATGGAGGGCAAGATAAAACAGATGGTGCCGGAGAGTGATTTGGCAATATGCTTCTCTGCTATATATTGATTACTTTCCCCTCTCCTTTTCAGTAAAGAGTCAGCATGTAGGAAAAGGCCTGTGGGGGTGATTAGGAGAAGTAGTTGTTTTCAGTGGTGTAATATAGTGCCTAAAAGACTTGAGTTATGAATCAAGCAGTCCCACTTTGCTTGAATCTCACCTCTGCCTTGAAATACTAGGTCGGTGTAGCTAATATGGTGCACCCAGATGTTAATGGAGGATAATTCCTCTCATCCTGGCCCAGTTGATGGAGTATGGCTGCTAGTTACAACCCCACTCTCCCCCCAATTCATTAGCACTGCTAAAAGTCTGCATCGGATATCTTTTCTGCAGTCTGGTTTTTGCTCAGGCTTCTACTCTGCACACATGCAAATTTGTGCCTTGCGTCTGACTGTGCCAGCAAATCACGCACAAGCACACACCTGCATTGCGTTTGCCCGTCTACCCAATCAGCATTCCCTTCCTGCAGGATGATACGTCAAGCTTATCTTGACACCTATATGAGAGCCACCATTTCTACTCATCTATGAACGATGCTGTTCTGCAGAAGAACAGGGGAGGGTGATATGAACAAGATTCCTAGATCTGGAACATAGTCCGTATGGGACGATCTTAATGAAATGTAAGACATCTCAATCAATCCTTTACAGGATTCAATTTAGCCTACAGATCAAATTACCCAGCCAAGCAAATTTGAGGCTTTTTGAAATGTAAGTCACATTTAACCCTCTGCGGTGAGTCTAAACTTCACATCTACCCATGTGTTTCATCCTCTTCTACAGTGTGTGAAAAGCTTTTGCAAAATGTTGTTATAACGGTTATGTTTTATCAACTACAAGCTGACCTGGCCGTGCCCTGCTGTGGCTGATTTTGTGTAATGGAAGGGGTTCTGTCGGCTCCCCGTCCTCGGCTCCTCCTGCATGAGAAGCGGCTGCGCCTCAGCCTCCCTGTGTGGGAACGGGCAGAGCTCCGTAGGGGAGGCAGAGAGGGAAGCTCAGCCTGGACTCCGCAGGGGAAGGTGTGTGGGGAGGAGAAGGGGAAGCAGCTTCTGCCTCTGCTGCCCACTGGGCCTATCCTGCCCTCTCAGCCCGGGCCCCCACTGGCCACGGCCCATTCCCACCCCTGCAGCCCAGCGATGGAGAGTTTTTTTTTTTTTTTGTCTGTGCAGGTTGCGCAGGTTCTGCGACGCTGCCGGGCGATCTGGCTTTCTATTGGATGGTGTTGGAGTCTTCAGCGCTTTTGCTGGTGACGTGTAATAGGGGCGCCCAATTTTTTTGCGTTTATTCTTCATTTTAGGTATGTCAAGTGTTTGGTTTTTTTGAAATTTAATTATCCCATGTTATTACCTGATGGTCATGGAATGCTGTGTCCTGATTTGATGCTATTTGGTCCAGCGGTTACGGAGCAAGTTGGTAACCACCGCGCACGTAATGGGAACATACACACACACACACACACACACACACACACACACACACTTGGAGACAGCAATACCTCTGAATACCAGTTGCTGGAATCCCCAGGAGGGGAGAGAGCTCTTGTGCTCAGATCCTGCTTGGGGGTCTCCCATAATGGGCATCTGGTTGGCCACTGTGAGTACAGGATGCTGAACTTCATGGGCCTTTGGCTTGATCCAGCAGGATCTTCTTATGTTCTTAAAAGTCAAAGTCCCTGCCTATAGAATGAATCAATGCAATGAAGAAGGTGCTCATTAAGAGCAGATGCTTGCTTAGGGCCAACCATCATCCAACCTCCCCACAAGCAATCAGAATGAATGCTCATAAAATAGCTATTGTTGTCTAATCTCTCTGCAAACAAATGAGGACAAATGCTCAATGAACAGGCCTTCAGGAAGCACCCTTAACACCAAGCAAGTGCTATCCCACACTTTCCAGTGTACTATGTCCTTACCGCAGAAAAAATCTGCGGGGATTAAAATCTGCGGGGAATCAGATATGTTGCGCAAGAGATCTAGATCATCCTTAATTCTGCAACCTGAATTTACTGAATTTATGTGATTGAATTCCATCTGAGAATAACAACAGGTTAGAAATGTGTTGGGGCTTTTGGTTTTAACTGGAAAAGCTTCCAGACCAGTATAGCGCTTGGAGTGGTGTCCAGCAACGCTTCCTGCTGCGCTTCCCTGCTTCTCCTTTGCTTTTGCAGAGTTGTTCAAACTTCAAACTTCTTCTTGCGCAACGGTATGTGTGCCTTTCTTGCCAGTAATTAAACTCCCACAAAGTCTAGCTTGTTTCAAGTCAAGCAATCTTTATTTACAGGCATATAAATCACAGAGCTTCTCTCCCGGGCTTATGGAAGACATGTCACCCGGTCAAAAGCGAAAGGAGGACTGAAAAAACAGTGCGTCACATAAATCACATAGGCTTCACATACAGCAGATACCCGGATGTTGTGACACATCTTCCCTGTGGAAGTGAACTGTTGAGCTTATTTGACCCTGAAAACTCCAAACCTCACAAAATGCCTTGGGTATTTAGGGTCTTAGCAGCTGGTTTTGTAGCCCTGGCTCCAGAGTTCTCATTTCCTTATTTCTCTGGTTTATCATTTGAGGAGCACAGGGAGAACGTTCATTGTTTGGAGACGTGGCCTGACTTCCTTTGCTTGTAAAGTAGGCCTAGGTCTTGTGTTGCTGAGTCACGAAGGAGGAGGGGGCACGGAGGAAGTGTCCTCAAGGCATCCTAAGCAGCCTTGCCTCCATAATTGCAGGACGGATCAGACTCAGACTGTATTAGCAGCTGATAAGGAAGGACAAGCCTTGGGTTCATTTGTATTGTTTGCTTTGTTCCTGCAAATTGCTTCGCACTCCCAGTCGGAGATTTGTATTAGAAGGCAAAGCAAATATGTGAGCCACGGTAACAGAGAGCCGAGTTTCACCTGTAATGTAAGACTTAGCCTGTCAAATAACCTGTGCCATAATTGGATGGACCTGTGCCAAAGGAATTTGGGAGGCGTAATTGTTTCAAAAGGGAAAGTTTTGCTGAACTCAGTAGAAAGAAATTGAGAAAAATGTCTTCTTAAAAAAGAAGAAAAAAACCCAACAACTGCTTTTATGTTTAATTGGAGGGCTCCCAAGTGCCGTCGCTCAAGAACAATATGCTTTAAAGGTCAGGGTAATTCCTTACATTGGTTACACGATTCACTTGAGGACTTGTGTGCGGTACTTATTTTACTGATGGCAGCTATTAAAGAACCGCCCACCCCTCTAATTGAATAATTGGCCCAAACAGCATCCACACGGATCTGAATAAGACTGCAAAGAGAAGCCCAGTGAATGCTTACAAAAAAGAAACGTCTAAAGTTATTTTCCCTCCCCTTTTAAATGTAAGATGGAACCAATAGCCATTCCATTAGAAAGACTCATTTGCTTCCAGAAGGTGGGTAAACCACAGAAGATAAGTGCATAAAAACCAGGAAAATGAAGGTTTACATTTGGGTTTCAACCTTCTGTCACCATCACTTTCCATTAAACGCACCCCACCCCAGTCATTTATGACAGACATGAGTGCCCTCTTTTTTTTCTTCCTCCCCCATCATCCTTTCCCCATTCCTGCATTTAAAACCTTAGGAAGCAGCCAATGAAAAGAGTATGATGATGAACGAGTGAAAATATTGATAGATAGATAGATAGATAGATAGATAGATAGATAGATAGATAGATAGATAGAGTCAGGCTTTGGGGGCTCAGCTTCCTTCCCCCTTTGGAGGGGCTGCTTTGCAGGTGGGAATCCAGGTCCTCGCAGCGACCCGGGAGTGGGCAGAGTATCACAGCCCACGTCAGCAGGAACCTCAGTTGCATCACGCCCCCCCCAGCCAGCCAATCGGGTTTGCCTGGGGGCGTGGCTAAGACCTCTTAAATTGTGGCGCGACCAGGGAAGCAGCCTCTTTACCTCCATTCTTGGGAACTCCCAGCCCACCCACTTTCTTTTCTTGTGTTGATTGACTTTGGCCTTGTTATGACTTATGTCGGTTGCCTGGTTGTCGAGGCCGGGTAGGAATTTTTCCACTTGGCAAATTGGCACTAGCCATTTGGTTTTCACCTTCCTAGTAGCAATCGTCACAACTTTGTAAGGTTAGGCATTGGGTAAGCCTTATTATGGGAGGGGAGGTTGTTTCCTCCACTTGCCCCTCCTCTTTAAGGGTATCCCGTTAAAGGGATCCGGGGGTGTGGTTCCTGTCCAAAGCCTGGGTGTGGGCTAGGGCCTGCCACGAACCCAACGGTGACCCTGGGGGTGCTCTTAATTGATGTATATCATAGGGCTCCCCCTTCCGGTGGTTGACCCTTATGAGACTTCCTGCAGTCAGGCAGGAGTCTTGCTTCACCCAATTGCCTAAGGCAAACCGTTCACATCTGTAACCAATAAAGTTGTGGCCTTATTTATCCCATTAACCCTATATGCTTATGTTTGTGTATATATTTCGGAGGGGACTGCAGGGTCCAGGGCCTCACCATGCAAAGCAGTCTCTTACCGGTAACAGAAATGTTTAATGAGCGCAGCAAAAGAACAAGCAACCATTCTCAGAGTGCAGGTGCTCCCAATTAAGATTCCGCCCACTTCCCTCTAGTCACTTCCATCCTCTCGTCTCCTAGCCACCTGACCTCTCAACCATTGAGCCTTTTGCGAAGCCACCTTATCTAACCTCCTAGCCTTGGGACTGAGAGGCTGCACATCTTCCACTAAGAGGGAGTCGGCTAGCTCACTCTCTTCCCATTCTTCTTCTTGCTGTTCACCTCCCACTTCTGCCCAACTACTGTCTTCTGAACTGTGCCCCTCAGCAAACCATTGTTCCAAATCAACACTACTCCACTGCTCCTGTGGAGTTTCAGAATCCTGGCCATGAGCAGTGGGAGGAGTAGGCTCCCACCATTCCCCCTCAGAGATAGATGATAGATAGACAGATAGATAGATAGATAGATAGATAGATAGATAGATAGATAGACATGATAGACTAGATAGATATAGATAGATAGATAGATAGATAGATAGATAGATAGATAGATAGATAGATATAGATGATAGATGGATAGATATACATAGAAAGACATATAGATAGATAGATGATAGATAGATAGACATGATAGATGATAGATAATAGATAGTTAGATACCGGTAGATAGATAGATAGATAGATAGATAGATAGATAGATAGATAGATAGATAGATAGATAGACGATAGACAGATAGACATGATAGATGATAGATGATAGAAGATAGATAGATAGATAGATAGATAGATAGATAGAGGTTTTTAATGGACAATATATGGGGACTTTAGGATTCACTAAAACCTTTTGTCATCCAGAGCATCAGAGCAGTCAGTATTTTAGAAAATTAAAATAGGAAATTGGGAGGGCACAAAAACATTTCAAAATCATGTTATTACAGCAGGGTGACCACAGAAGTAATGTCTTTGGTGTTTTTTAAAGAGGCACATTTGGGGGAGGGGGTCTTGAAGGCTCACAGAAGAACCTCTTTGGACACCAAATGAACCATTGGTTAGTCCCCCTCTGGGTACAGACAGATGGACCAATAGTGTGATTCAGTATAAGGCAGCTTTCTACTCCCAAAGCTTTGCTTGGCTAATATATCACTTTTATCCTGAAGCTGTAAGAGATATGCCATGCTGCTGCTACTGCTGGTAATGGAAGTGCAAGTGTGCCTGCTTTGTTCATGGAATAATGATCACTCCCCACATCAAATGGGGGGCGACATTTGTGTGGTCGTGTGCAGCCCCTTGAGCCCTTGGGCGACACCTGGTAGTTCGGACTGGCTTTGCCTTCCCCCAGGAGGGATACCTGATACCTGGGGTCTCCACCTACCCCAGATAGGTGCCCAATCCCACCTGGGGGAGGTGTTGCCATGGGACTGGCCAGGTAAGGGGAGGGACTACCTAGCCCACACAATAGAAGGTGTAGCTTACCAGGAAGCAGCAGTCGGGCTCCAGAGCTTCTCCCACCCTCCACTCCCTCAATTAATGCTTATTTTGCAGGTTAACCTCTTCTCTACAGGTACACAGGCGCTGCTATGTCAAGGCCGCTTTTGAAGGGCCAGAAAGGAATTTCCCTGCATTGGCAGGTTTTGCCTTTCCCATAGCAGTTCGTCACAACTTTGGCTGTTTCAGGCCTTGGGCGGAATCCTTTTGTCATCTTCCTAAATGGGGTGGGGGGCGTGGGGCAGTGACTCCACGCCCCCAGTGCAGCGGCGATACCAGGGTTCCCCGTTAAAGGGGTATTGGGGGGAAGCATTGGCCATATACCGAGAGGTTGTCATTGCTCTCCCCCACCAGTGGCGGCAAACGGGGGGCGGGCGCTCTGCTTGAACATATGTTCTCCAGAGCCAGCCCAATACCCACACATTCTGGATAACCCTGAAGTTTCCCAGATCCCCAGCTGGGGGCTGGGAAGGATAAACGCCCAATGCCTGAGCCAAGGTCTCCCTACATCTGAATCTTAATAAAGTTGTGGCCAATTTTAATCCCATAGCACGTTGTCTTGTCTCATTATTCTGCTCGGAGGTCGCCCGGGGGTTGGGGGACTCGCCTGTCCACACAAAAGTTGTTGAGAATATGTGTTGTTTTCATTTTAAACATATAATTTTAAAACTCCTGTGCACATGAACTTGGATTCACCCTTTTTAAAAAAAAATAGTGCATGACTTAATCAAAATACCCCCGAGCTTTTGTTATAAAGTGTATTTATTTTTCAGCCATTGACATAACTCATGAAAAAACATACCCGAGGAATAACAGCTGATTTGTAAATTGTTTCATGAACAGGAAGGTGACTGCTTCTTCGCTGTATTTGTCAAAGCCCCTCCCTCTCCCCCCAATAAAAAACCCTGGTGTGTTTTGGGGTTCTTTGCAGGGACATTTTGCAACATATCATTGATGTATTAATAATGCATTCGTGGTGGATTGGTACTGGGCCATTCATACATCCTTCCTCTTTATGCTATAGCTCAACAAAAGTGGAACAACTCCCCCCCCCCAAAAAAAAGCATTTGTGGTATGAAAAGGTACGGAATTTCAGTGGGGAACCATGGGACTATTGTAGATATTAAAATTGCACAGCTTGAAGCAACAGGGTTAATAAAAACTGACTCTCCTTGCAATAAAAATTGCCCAGACCAAAATATGGTTTCAAAGCTTTGCTAACAGAACTTTCTTCAAACAGACACAAAGACAAATACTGCTACATACAGTGGTACCTCGGGTTACAGATGCTTCAGGTAACAGGCGCTTCAGGTTACAGACTCCGCTAACCCAGAAAACCATTTGCTTGTCCAAGCACAAGTTCGGCTTCTTAGTAATATTAAATTACTTCAAACAGAATTGAAATCAAAGGTTTCTCTTCAAGTTACAAGAAAGGAGGCTTCTCCAGCTAAACTAAACTACTGAACTTGGTCTGCATGAGAGGAGACTGAGAGAAGATATGATAGCCATCTTCAAATGCCTAAAGGACTGTCACATGGAAGGTACAGTGAGATTTCTTTTTCTCCTGCTCTAGAGGGTAGGGCCCGAAACATCACGAATAACTTTCTGACAGTAAGAGCTGCTCGACAATGGAACAGACTCCCACAAGAAGTGGTGGACCCTCCTTCCTGGGAGGTTTTTAAGCAGAGGTTAGATGGTCATCTGTCGTGGATGCTTTAGTTAAGATTCCTGCATAGCTGGGGGTTGAACTAGATGACACTCAGGGTCCCTTCAAACAATTTTATTATTCTGATTCCTAAGCCATGCCCTTCACAGTTCTACTGCGTCTCATTTCCCAACTCACTCCCCCCACCCCCACCCCACTGGAACTCCAGAAGCAATGCTCAGCTTTCATGGCTCTATGAGGTTCCCTCTGTTTTCAGTCAAGCCTGTGGGCTGAGGAGAACGTCCAAAGGAAAACCGAGCTTTTGCTCCAGATAGACTTGCTGCCCATGTGACCTGCCATGGGCCAATATCCAACTCAGCCACGCAGGCAAGGAGCGGTGGAGGCTTTGCCTAGGGATGTGCTGTGTCTTGCATTAGGTCTGCCTGCTGCGGGGTTTTTTTTTTTTTTTGCTAGTGAGCAAAGTAATGAAAATGAGAGAGAGAGAGATTTCCTTTTGACCTCATTAGACTTTGAGGCCAACCATTACATCCTCGGGGAAACACAAAAAAGGACATGGGATTGAAAAAGCTCCTTAGTGCTTTTTTTTGTTTGTTTGTTTTAAGGTCTGCCTTCTTTTCAGATTTTAAATGTCCTCAAGAAACAGTTTTGGCTCAGATGCCATTCCATAGAACTTCTTCGTTCTAAGTACATAACCAGAAGGGTCAAATGATTTACAAATAGGAATGAAGAGGAAGCTAGAGTTTCTCGATTGCATGCAGTAAGAGTTTCTCAATTGCATGCAGAAGGTCCCAGGTTTGAGCTGGGAGAGAGTCCTGTTGAGAAGCTGCTTCTCAAGCTGCTACCTTGCCATGCACTTCGAAAGAGACATGACAAACCACGACATGCAGCTGATTGTCGGGTCTGACTGAGTCAAAGCACTTTGCAGGCACCCCCAATCAGCTGAACCATGGTACCTGCAAAATCCTGCGCAAAGTCTTCTTTGAAAGGGACTTAGCAAGACCTGACAGTCAGGCAGCACTACCAATCAACTGATCATTAGGACCTCCAAGCCCCCTTTTGACTGAGCCAGATTTTTAACCTGCCCCACCCTTGGCATCCCATAGGAGTCAAAAGAGCTCAGGACTTAAATGGACAAAAATATTCTATACCATAACTTTAAAACACATTGCTCCCCCCCCCGAAGACTCCTGGGAATGGTAGCTTCTCCAGGGTTTTGGGAACTGTATCTCTGAGGAGTGTAAACTACAGTTCCCAGGAGCTTTCGGGGAGGGGGGAGGAAAGCAACACACTTGAAATGTGTGGCATGTATCTAGGCATCACCCGAGCTGGTATAATAAGGCAGCTTCCCACGCTGCATGCTATCTGAAGGACGCAAGCAAATTGTTCCTCCTGATTGCCTTGAAAACAAAAAGGCGCCTTGTCCTAAAAATGCCACTGGGAAATGTCCCGAGTCTCTTATGCAAAAGACTAAAAAAAAATTTAAATTGTGGCCTTTGGTTGCTGCCTGGCCTTGCTTTGACTAATTCTTGTAACGCTTTCTGAATCTCCAGCCTTCAGCCAGCCGTCAAGCTGCATTTCTGGGCAAGAGGCATTGGGGTCACGATGACGACTGGACCCGCTCGTTTTTCACAGCTGACCTGCAACATCGGTGGTGGGGCTTTCTAATTGGAAGCAAACGGAGGGAGCCAAGGAACCATAACCCCAGTACTGCTTCTCCTCCACGAGCTCCATCCTCTTTCGGAGTGGTGCTTTCCTCTTCAATTAATTTCGGAGCGAGCAGCGAGCGGTGGCACTCCCGAGTTCTGCTCTTTCTCCGCCGCTGCTGTCAGTCAGGCTGTCACTCATTTTTTAAGGCAGAAGGAGAAGCAGCGGGGGCTGGAATCAAATTATTTTTAATGATCCCTGACACATCCTGATCGAGCCTTTTCTTCTTAGCCAGGGTTAAGTGTCAGGGCAACGTGGCAGTGCGCGGCAGCTTTTGTCAGAGATAGGAAAATAAAGCAAATAATAGCAGCGTTGTGTCCTCTCGGTGTGGGCTTCTCTCAAATGGCCTGTTTTGCAAAACAGGGACGCGGCAAGTCGCAGGCAGTCGCAAAACAATTGTTTCCATTCAGTTGCAATTTGAAAGACACAGCAACAATCGCTCAGCCTTACTGGTGGCCTGGCAGGAGTGGGGAAAGAGTGGGAGGAATCTCTGCTGTAACCGTCACCAGCATATTGTGGACCAGAAGTGGGGAACCTGTGGGATTCCAGATGTCCCTGACCATTTGCCATGCTGGGTGAGGCTGATGGCAGCTGGCATCCAATGACATCTGAAGGGGTACAGGTTTCCCAACCCCTGGATTAGACAAATTAGAGCAAGCTAAGTCTATAAATGGCTCTTAATCATGATGCCACAAGTGGGTGTCAGGAATAAAATACGTGGAGTAAGGAAAGTTAACTCTTTATTAGAAGAAACAGGATCTGCTCAGTAGTGCCAGGCCTAATGAGCACAGCAACTCTTCTCAGTAGGTCTTGTCGCTATGAGGCAGTTGTGGAGGCTGAAGGTGCCCACCTTCCCACAGCTGCCTAAATCTCCTCCACACAAGCTCCTTCCCAAACAATCTGAGACTATGCTGACACACCTGACTCTGCTCCTCCCTCTTCATTCCTCTCTTGCTCCTCACCCTGGCTTCTTCACCAGCCTTACTAATTTCTGCTTCTTGGCATCCCTCCTCTCCAGCCTCTGCTTTGGCCTCTGATTTGGACTGCCCTCTGCCACAGCCTCTTCCTTCTCACTAAACCCTGTTACTACTTCAGCTTCTGACACATCCTCCTTCCAGTCTGCCCTCTCTTACCCTCTGAACACTCAATGTCATCCCATTGCCAATCCCTGGGCTCTGAGCCTTCTTCCCTTGGGGGTTCCCCAGCTGGTGCCTCCCACCATTACTCTGTGTCCATGGCACATGATAGCTTTAAATGGAGTTCAAAGGCAGTATATCCTCAGATACCAGGAACGGACAACTGCAGAGACAGCTCCATGCTTCCATACTCTGCTCTTCAGCTTCCAACAAACATCTGGTCGACCACTCTTGGAGACCAAATGCTTGGTTAGATGGTCTCACAGATCTGTTCTAGGCCAGTGGCCCTTACCTAGCCCTTACCTAGCAAAGTGTGCCAGGTTCAATCCCTGACAACTTACTTTGAGAAGGGTAGAGAAAGAAGCCACATGCCTCTTCCAGGAGATTCCATTCTATCTGTGTGCCCCCCCCCCACACCTCAAGCCTTTGCTGGTTATTTGGTTTTTCCCTACAGCAGTCAGACGTCCTCATTGGACTATTTTGTGGTCTTTCCTCTCCCCGAAACAGTTTTAAAATACTTCGGACATTTCTCCACAAGACACATTTACCTCCAGATACCAGATGCTGGTTATCACAAACAAGGAGAGTACTGTGGCTCT
This sequence comes from Lacerta agilis, assembly GCF_009819535.1. Lineage (NCBI taxonomy): Eukaryota > Metazoa > Chordata > Lepidosauria > Squamata > Lacertidae > Lacerta > Lacerta agilis. The sequence continues at coordinate 18,979,034 of NC_046321.1, read as the reverse complement.
CAGGTCCTGCTTGTGGTCTTCCTTTGGTAAATACAGTGGTACCTCAGGTTACAGACGCTTCAGGTTACAGACTCCACTAACCCAGAAATAGTACCTCAGGTTAAGAACTTTGCTTCAGGATGAGAACAGAAATTGCGTGGTGGCGGCACGGTTGCAGCAGGAGTCCCCATTAGCTAAAGTGGTGCCTCAGGTTAAGAACAGTTTCAGGTTAAGAACGGACCTCCAGAACGAATTAAGTTCTTAACCCGAGGTACCACTGTACCTGGCTACCATGAGAACAGGATGCTGGACTAGATACAGTAGGCCTTTGGCCTGAACACAGCAGGGTTCTTATGTACTTCCTTCTAGCTGCCTTTCTCCTGACAGAGCTTTCTCACAGTTTCAGAGTCCAGCTGAGAGAAAATCTTTGGGTTTCCTTTCCCAGCAGGAACTCACCAGAACTCAGTTTTGGCACCTCTCAGATGGGCGCCATTGCCGTTGTAAGAGAACAAGGGAAGCGTTCATGGTGAGTTCTCTAGAAAGATAGCACTGGAGAAAATCATCCTGTGGAGGGACTGCACAGTTGGGAGGAGAAGACTTCAGCACCCCTCTCCCACCTTTAAGTCATCTGCCTTAAAACACCCTTTCCTTTCTCCGTCTCCCACTTTACAGCTATGTCACAGACCCGCCCTTCTACCACATGGCTTTACCAATGGTGAATGCCAAAAAAAGCCTTTCGCTCCCCCGAGAGTGTCCAAGGCCTCTGTTTCTCCTGTAAGCCACAAGCTGATTAACATTCCTTCAACGATATCCACTCCTGCTTTGAAAGAAAGACACCTTTGATTCTGGCCTGTTGCACACTTCTCAGTTGGGCTGGAATGAAATTCCTTGAATTCTGAGCTCGCTCCTTTTTTCTTTCTTTCCTCTTCATTAGCATGGTTGCACAGTGTTCTTTGCTTGATAGGAATAATGTCTTCTAACAGGCTTTCAGGAATGTAACTCTCGTAACTCTCGGGGAAAAGAGAAATGGCATTGATGCTGGATAATTTGTCAGCAAGTTTTAAGATCTGCAGCAATTCCTCTTCCCCGTTTCTGTCTTCAGTTTTCATCATTGGCATTCTCCTAATCTCGCAAGATTGCCCTTCATTTCCCCCAGACAGCCGAATGCCCTTCTACTCTGGAAACATTCTCCCTCTCTCTCTTTCTGAGTTCATATTTATTTTAAATATTTCAGCCAAATGATGAATAAGGGCCTGGAGAAGAAGTTGAACTTTCTCTCTGTCTCTCTTCTGAAATATGAAGTGATTTTTCATTTCGGCTCTGGGTCTTCGAAGGCCTTAAAAGCCCTGGCTCTTTATCATAAAGGCTGTACGCAGAAATGTAAGGGGGAATGATATAAGTATTTTTTTGGGGTGCGGGGAATCAATGGTCCTAATGAATGCAAGCGTTTTGCAGCGTCCACACATCCAAAACAACAATGCATCTCAAGAGATTTGCACTTTTCAGAGAAAATCTCATCAATTAAAATATCCTGTTGTCAACAACCCTGTCATTAATAATGCAACTTGTGCAAATTATTTTAATGTTTCTGTTGATTATGTTACAGGTAGGTAGCCATGTTGGTCTGCCGTAGTTGAAACAAAATAAAAAAATTCCTTCCAGTAGCACCTTAGAGACCAACTAAGTTCGTTATTGGTATGAGCTTTCATGTGCATGCACACTTATAAGCTCATACCAATAACAAACTTAGTTGGTCTCTGTAAGGTGCTACTGGAAGGAATTTTTTAATTTTGTTGATTATGTGTTATGTTTTTATATTACCTTATTTTTGCATACCACCCTTTGGCCATTTTTGGTCACTCCTTGAATTTGTCCAATTTGTCCAGTTCTTCTTTAAAGCCATCTAAGTTGGTGGTCTTCACTGCCTCCTGGGGAAGGGAGTTCCATAGTTTTACTATGTGATACATGAAGAAGTTTTTCTTTTTTTCCTGTCCTGAATCTTCCAAGGGTCACCATCATTGGATGTCTACAAGTTCTAGTGTTACAAGACAGGGAGCAAAACTTTTATCTATCCGCTTTCTCTGTGCCACGCACCATCATTTTATCTACCATGTCATGTCTACTCACCTTTTCTCTAAACTAAAAAGTCCCAAACACTTCAACTTTTCCTCACGGGGCACTTGCTCCATCCCTTTGATCCCTTGAGATATCGCAGGGACCTGCTTGCAAATTAAGCTCCCATCTGGAAGTGTCACTGATTAACTCAGGTGGATGCTTGAGGGATGCATGTCCAGTGATGACATTATTGTTTTAGAAGATGACATTTCGCCAGCAGGGTGTATCAGGTCTTGTATCAGCATACTTGGTCTGCTGCTTGGTCTAGGTATCCATCCAGGATCTACTGTTGATGCCTGCTGCAATCTTGGACAGCTCTGTGGGACACCTAGGACACAGCCCTTCCCCTCCTAAGGAGCTATCGCAGCGGCCTAAAGTGTTTGGTCTAGGGAGATAGGAAGGGAGATTGGAGGAGATGTAACCGATCCAGAAATAAAAGAGACTGGAGCTTACAGTGAGAAAGAAGGGAAGAGAAAGAACCACCTAGAGAGCATAGTAGAGCAGGGGTAGTCAGCGTGGTGCCCTCCAAATATTGTCGGACCACAAATTTCATTATCCTTGGCTATTTGCCAGACTGGCTGGGGCTGATGGGAATTGCTGTCCAGTAACATATTGAGGCACCTGAAGTAGGAGGTTCCACAGGGTTCTACATCACAGGGGGAACCAACAGCCAAAGGTCGGGATTCCCTTGTTAGACCTTCCTGCCTTGCATGGATGGCAGGGGAAAGAGCCAATGGGGATGTAAGGGTGGGGCCAGTGGATGGGGCTCCACTCTTTCCCCCATGCAGCCAATCAAAAGAGGGGAAGAGTGGCGCACCATCCAGTGGGCCCACCCCCACAACCCCATTGGATTTCCCCCCTGCCACCATGCAAGGGGAAGAAGGTCATGTTATTCATGTGAGGGAATAATGTCCAAGTAGGACATTTGTCATGTCTTGCCACATTTCATCTCAGGGTTGGCTACTGTCCTAGACAAGGAGACAAGAGCAGATTATTTGCTGATTTAGACCATTTATCTTGCTGGTGGAGTTTGAAAGATTGCTTTCCTATGTTGAATTTGCATCCCTAGTTCTGGAAAACAGACTTACAGATGGAGTTTATTTGTTTTACTTACTTATTTTTAGCTTTATAAAACTGCAGCTCTGCCCTGTAAAGTCGCTCAAGGTGCCCGGGAGTACAGCAATATAGAACAAATACATTAAAAAGAAACTTTGCCATGACAATGAAACACAGCCATAATAAAATCCGCCTCATAATAATAGCACCAGCAGAAGCCAGATGAAATCTGCCAGTATCCATTACCTCCTCTAAATGTTAATTCCCAGTGGTCAGATATACAGGAAGTGGGTGATGAAAATAGGAAGAGCATTTGACTCTGGAACATTTCAATATTGTTTTAGTTTTATGGTGGCCCTCTTCTAATTCCTGGGCGCAAGACATTGAATTGAGCATGTTAAAAAGACAAGCCAGGAGCCAGATGGTTGTGAAGATGGGTCCTTAGCTGGGACAAAGGGACTGTCTCTGTGGCTGGGCAAATGGGAAGGGGCCCTCTCTCAACTAAGAATTAGAAAGACAAGAACCTCTGGAGTAGAATTTTAGAGGTTTCCTGTGACGTGAGCTGGTGGGGAAACAGGGTAGTGTTCAAAATGCTGCCAGCTGCAGAGCGCCAGAGAAGCATGTTGGATTTCTGTTTGGATCCAATACTGCGGCTTTGAGAGGAACAAGACCTTTTTAGGGTGCGAATGTCGTGAGTCCCTCCACAGTAGGCTCAGGTTGTGTATACAGTGTTACCTTTGTTCTCAAACTCAATCCATTCTGGAAGTCCGTTCGACTTCCAAAACTTTCGAAAACCAAGCCATGGCTTCTGATTCCGGGCTAATTGGCCCCGGAAGCAATGTCAACAGCCCAAACGGATGTTCAGCTTCCGAAAGACATTCACAAAACGGAACACTTGCTTCCGGGTTTGTGGCGTTCAGGAGCTGATTTGTTCGTCAACTAAGCTGTTTGGGAACCAAGGTTCCACTGTATGAGTAAATAAACCATATATCCTAAGGGCACCACAGTCTTTGCTGTGCCTCATTTCCAGGCCTGGAACCCATGGAATCTTGCACAATTGTGGAGGTTGGTGCAGCATGTTCTTCTGTGGTTGAAATTTCATCTACCTTTCCCTGGGAATAAGCTCCATTGAACATAATGGGGCTTCCTTCTGAGTAAACATTAGGACACCCACTCACACATTGTCCAAAATGAGGAAATACATCACCAAAAAAAGCAACTAATTAAAATCCCTTTGCTCGAGTCTAGTGGGACTGTGCCCAGGATTTAATTTGACTAAGCCTGCCTTTGTTAAGCTTAACTCCATGCCTCCAAGACTCAGAGTGTTTTTATCATGTCTGGAGTGGCTTTCCCTCTCTACTGCCTAACATAGCTCTGCCCTCTTATCTAGACTGAGGAGAAATGGCTTCCATATTTCTGTTATTGGAAGCAATAGGATGAATACGTAATGTCCAACCCAAAAAATATGATTCAAAAGCTTTGCCGGCAGAACTTGTTTAAAAACAGACACTTAAAACAACAGTGTTACATCCAAATAGTTGCATAATATTATGTGCTTATCCAAGCACAGGTACTGCATTTTAGAGATATAAAATAACTTTATCTGGAACTGAAATCAAAGCCCTGTCTCTCTCACAGCCTCCATTAGAAGCCTGAGGCTGTGTTCCTGGAGAGAATCCTTTGCATATACTTTCTTCTCCAGTGCTTCGGAGAGAAAACAAAGACCAACTCACACAAAACGAAGATTCGCAACTGAATATCCCACATGATTTAATCTAAATACGTCAGGAGAGAGCAGCAGAGATACATTCTTGGTTAATTATCAACTTCTTAGGCAATCTGCTGCTCCTGGTTAGGTTCCATGGAATTTTCCAATGTTAAACCTTTAGCAATACACATACAGAGGGTTTCCCCCCCAATTCCAACACACAAATAAACAAGTATACTTAACATTCCAGACCAGAGTCATGCCTGGCTGGCAGGTTTGATGTTTCTTTGGAAATTAATCACTGCTTTGGAACCTACACAAAGTTGCTTCCCCCCCACACACACCAAATAAATAAATCCTCAGCATTCCTAATTGTCAGGACTGACCCAAGACATTTTGCTGCTGGTGGAACAGTTCTTCTGTGGTTGAAATTTCATTTACCTTTCCCTGGGAAACTTCTTCTTCCCCCTAAACCTCCCTTCAAGCCAAAGTGCATACAGTAGTACCTTGGTTTAAGAACAGCCCTGTTAACGAACGATTCGGTTTACGAACTGCACAAAACCGGAAGTAATGTCCCGGTTTGCGAACTTTACCTTGGTCTAAGAATGGAATCCGAACGGTGGAAGGGCACCAGCAGCGGGAGGCCTCATTAGGGAAAACGCACCTCGGTTTAAGAACAGTTTCAGTTTAAGAATGGACTTGCAGAACAGATTAAGGTCATAAACCGAGGTACCAATGTAGTGTTCAAGGCCAGCCAAGCCCAGACATGGATGTTCGGCTCCAAAGACCGTCTGGTGGTTCCCTTACGGTGAGAAATGAGGTTACAGTGAACCAGGCAGAGGGCCTTCTTGGTAGTGGCACCCACCCTGCAGAATGCCCTCCCATCAGATGTCAAAGAGATAAGTAACTGTGCAACCTTTAGAAGACATCTGAAGGCAGCTTTTAATGTTTTATGATGGAAGCCTCCCAGAGTGGCTGGGACAGCCCAGTCAGATGGGCAGGGTACACATTAATAACAACAACAACAACAACAACAACAGTGGTACCTCAGGTTAAGAACTTAATTCATTCTGGAGGTCCGTTCTTAACCTGAAACTGTTATTAACCTGAGGCACCACTTTAGCTAATGGAGCTTCCCGCTGCCACTGCACCGCCGCCAAGCAATTTCTGTTCTCATCCTGAAGCAAAGTTCTTAACCCGAGGTACTATTTCTGGGTTAGTGGAGTCTGTAAACTGAAGCGTCTTTAACCCGAGGTACCACTGTATTATTATTATTATTATTATTATTATTATTATTATTATTAGTGCTGGACATGAGGCAGAAAATCCCACAAGTGCATCTCCCCAACAGCAAAAATATAGTAAACAATCATAATATAATATAACCATTCCCTGCCCTTTCGTAACACCCCAAATCAGCTGCTTGAGGCTGCAACCCCACCCTGACAAATGGCAGGGCCAGCTCTGCTAATTGTCCATGGAAGAAGGCGTTAAAACCCTTTCAGAAACGGAGGGGGGCACTCACACATTACCCCCCCCCCAAAAAAAGAGTGCATCACACAAAAGAGGACAAAAAGAGGCAGCTGATCTGCATAAAATGTGCATATGTTCACTTAAATGTCTGTTAAAATATGTACATGTTGGCAAAGTAGGAGAATCTAGAGAGAAGCCAGACCCTGGCAAGTTTGTTTTTTTCCACTCTCAAGCAGGTTCTTGCAATCCTGTCTTTCCGCTTGCATTCTAAAGGGATGCTAATCTCCGTCAAGGTAAAAGGGGTGGCAGTGGACATCAGTCACACAGAAGTGCATGAGCTTTATCATTCTGAAATCTGTAGTTATTACACTAACTGCATAAACGCTGCAGCCAAATGGAGACTCATCAAAGATAAGGGAAACAAAACCTGCATAACAACGAAAGGCAGTCAAACATCCTTCTTCTTCTTCTTCTTGGGCAAGGACTAACTTGATTTCTATGTACAGCTCCCCAGAAAATGGGGAAATAGCATTAGAAATACCTGAAATAGCATTAGAAATGACAGGGAAACTTTGCTTCCCAGCTTGTATTGTTTTTAAGTTAGAGCTTAATAATTATTTCACTATTTTAATAAGCAAAAATCTGCCCTTCTTCCATTATGGGGTACAGAAGAGCCCTTGTAGAGTCCTCCATCGGTAGGAGAATATAACAGAGGCCAACCAGAGAAGATTGAGAAGCAAAGTCTTTATTGAACTGTTGCAACAGGGTCCTTCCTCTCACGCAGGAGAACAAAGAAGGAACCCAGAACAAAGGTGTGGCCACCCTTATATAGACATTTGAAATTTCCCCTGCTGGAGTTCAAGACCACCCCCAGAAACACCATACATACGTCAACAGAAGAGGGGTATATCCCAGAACCACCTTCCCCAATACATCATACATACATCACGAAAAAGGCAGCCTCCAACAAATTTCAACAGAAATCTGAGAAGTTTGTTTTTCTCCTGCCTGCCAATTTATATGATAATGTCTTATCTGATTGCCTTTCCTGGCTAGCCAGGCCATTCCTTTGAGATGGTGATTACTTAATTTCTGAGACAATGGGAAGGTTCCCTCACCCCCTTCCTCCTTTCAGAGAAACATTTGGTAAACATTTGGTTAGTTTTGAGAGTCAAAATGGTGTCAGGACTGTCTGCCTCAGACATGTGGCCTTGTTTGCTTGGCACACTTATTATATATATATATATATATATATATATATATATATATATAACCTTGATAGTCTTACAACACTATTAATATACTTCTTAATTGTATTTCACTATTAATATACTTTTCCTTAATTGTATTTCAGTTCAACAATTACTTTGATAAAATACATATTTTGTTATGTGCAAATGGCTTTAGATACCTATTAGGTCCAAAAAAGTAAAGGTAAAAAAGTAAAGGACCCCTGGGCGGTTATGTCCAATCAAAGGCAACTGTGGGGTTGCGACGCTCATCTCGCTTTCAGGCTGAGTGAGCTGGCATTTGTCCACAGACAGCTTTCCAGGTCATGTGGCCAGCATGACCAATCCGCTTCTGGTGCAACGGACACTGTGACAGAAGCCAGAGCGCATGGAAACTCTGTTTACCTTCCCACCACAGCGGTGCCTGTTTATCTACCTGCACTTTGATGTGCTTTCGAACTGCTAGGTTGGCAGGAGCTGGGACAGAGCAACAGGAGCTCACCCCATCGCGGGGATTCAAACTGCCAATCTTCTGGTCGCAAGCCCAAGAGGCTCAGTGGTTTAGACCACAGCGCCACCTGCGTCCATAAATTAGCATGCAGCATATATTCAACACAAAAACAGCGACAATTTGTTGTTGACAAAGGACAGCTGGACATATAAAGGGCCCCATTACCTTCAGTAGCTTAGGGCCTCATCAAACCTAAATCCGGCCCTGTAGAAGCCTGATCATATGATTTGTAAACTCTTCCCTTAAATCCCAAATGGTGGTTTAGAGCAAGGCAGTTTATACCACTACCAACTCGGGAATAAATATTTTTCAAGAAATTTGCTGCAAGGATTTCAGTAGCAAACTGTCATAACAGATTAATAAATGAGCAATTTTACCTTCATCTGCAATTATGAGCAATTAGAGAAATTATCTAAGATGCTTAAGTGAGCCTTCCCATTCTTATTTCTTGAATTCAATTGAATATAATTTTCAAACCTTTATTTGGGGTGAATCAGAATGATTAAAGAGTACTCAATCACATTTTCAGTCATAGTTTCCAGTAACTTCAAGGATTGATTTCTCCCATAGATCATTGTTCCTTTGTTCCTAATGGAACCCAACTTATTTGTGCTTCACTTTCTAAACGTTTTGAGAGATGCAAATAGTCCTGAAGGCAATGCTTTCCTGCAGCATTCTTATGGTTCAGTTCTATACATGCCCACAAGGAAGTAAATCCTATTGAGTTCCATGTGGCTCATTCCCAGGTGGGCATACAGGTGAAATTTGAAAAATTTGAATATTGTGGAAAGGTTCATTTATTTCAGTAATTCAACTTAAAAGGTGAAACTAATATATGAGATAGACTCATGACATGCAAAGTGAGATATGTCAAGCCTTTATTTGTTATAATTGCAATGATTATGGCGTACAGCTGATGAGAACCCCAAATTAACAATTTCAACTTTGGGGTTTTCATCAGCTGTGCGCCATAATCACCACAGTTATAACAAGCAAAGGCTTGACATATCTTGCTTTGCATGTCTTGAGTCTATCTCATATATTAAACTCCAGTAGCTAATGAAAACAATTGCTTACATAAATGGACTTTTCCATGATATTCTAATTTTTCGAGTTTCACTGTACATTCCCAAGGGTATAGCACACTCAATGGGTATAGGATTGGTACTTGCATAAGATTGCGCTGTGAAAAACCGATCAAGTAGCAAGCTTGAATTAACAAAGGCAATGCCCTATCTGTACTTCACATTCTCATACCACTTAAATGGTCATGCCTCCCCTCCCCCAAAGAATCCTGGGAACTGTAGTTAGCTAAGGGTGCCAAGAATTGTTAGGAGGCCCCTGTTCCCAGGGAACTTTGGGAATTGTAGCTCTGTGGAGGAAAACTCCAGGGAGGTGAAATAAGGGGTGATGTCTGTCACCTCTGCCTTTGTGACAGTAGCCCACTCAGGGCAAAGATGAGGTAAGTTCAAATGGATCCTTATGACCATTCCCATGGACTGCAGGAGTGAATCCTTTAGTTTTTGGACTCCTCCAACTACAGCACATTCTTCGAGGATCTGGCTTTCCAATGCAGCAGTGAAATCACTCAACAAAAGACATGTTAAGCATGTAATGTTTCTAACAGAGCAAGTGACCAGCTTCCATCCATACACTCCTGTTAACCTAAGAAAAGTGTGCCACCTCGTGGAGAACAAAGAGCCTCAGCCTTCTGATTTATTCTGCCGCATGCCTCATTTGATCTGCTTGCCCCCAGGTTAACATTTAATTATGTTGCGCAAAATGCATTGAGAATAATTGCAGGTTGCGGGTATCAGTCAACATTAAAATCCTTTCGAGGGAAATTATTTTTATAACCTTGCCTATTAGAAAAAGCTACAGAACTCAGCACAGAACTTGACAGCACTGACAGACCTCCTCTAAGCAGAGATAAAGTGTCAAAGTCACACTCCCTTTCCATGTGCATTTGTAGAATATATATATGGGGATGTAATGACAAAAGAACAAGGTTTTCGGTAGGAGATTTATTTCTCAGAACATAAAAAGCTGCCTTTCCCCCAGGTCAGATAGTTGGGCTACCTAGCACAGCATACAGGGACTGGTGTATGTTGTCTGGGACAAGGAAAGGGCTGAACTATAGCTCCCCCCACCCACAACTACTGACCATGCTAAGTGAGAAGGGTGGGAGTTGGAGTGCAACAACATCTGGAGGGTTCACCATCCCTCATCTAGGGCTTTAATCTTCTCTAGCCCTTTCTAGTCTCAGGCCACACCTGGAATCCTGTGCCCAGTTCTGGGTGCCACAATTTAAGCAGGATATTGACAAGCTGGAACTTGCATGGAGGAGGGCAACCAAGATCATCAAGGGTCTGGAAACCAAGTCTGACTAGGAACGGTTGAGGGAGCTGGGCATCTTTAGCCTAGATAAGAGGAGACTGAGAGGAGACACGATGATAGCCATCTTCAAATATCAGATGGAAGGTGGTAGCAGATGATGGGAATGACCTGTGCCTTAGACCAGCCTAGGTAGACAAATAATCTGACTTTGTATATGCTATGTTCCTATGAATTAGGATTAGGTCTTCATCTGGTATGCCCTAAATGTCATACCAGATGTTACTCAGCTATAAAACTTAGAATGTCTCAAGCTCCAGTGTTTGAACCACAGTGAATTTTGACCTGATAACCTGCTCTGTGAACTGCTCTGAGATCTATGAGATGAGGGACGGTATAATAATAATAATAATAATAATAATAATAATAATAATAATAATAATATCCTGTGCAGCAAAGTGAAGGTAAGAAGATGAACTGGGACTGTTTGGTGTGTGGTTATTTTTATTTTTTTTACTTGCAAATGTATGATCGGTAGTTGATCTTGGTGTGAGAAAGAAAGGAGGCAGCCTAGTTTTCATTCCCATCAGTTCTCACCAGCCAGCGCCACACTGTAGGAGGCATTCCTCAGAGCACAGCACTGATAATGATGTGCCTTTTCCTGACTATGAGCTATTGTGTACTGTGCGGAAAGGGAGATCAGCAGAGATTGTTTTCTGCAGTAGGTTTCCTGAGGACAAAAAGGGACACTGTTCCAATTTCTCTCGTTTTTGCCTTTGGCTTGGGAAGGATAGATTTAAGATTTGGAACTTTTTAACAGCTGGAGAAGTTGGGGTGAGACTTCAGTTTTCAACTTGGAAAAATGTAAAACCTTTCAATTTATGCTTTCCAAGTACTTAGGCTGTATACACACTAGTGGTTAATCTGACATTCCCACTGCTGGTTTTCGAGTCCATGTAAACATGATGTTACCCAAGATCCACACGTATCTCAGAGTTTCTTCTGAAAAACTGCATTTTGATGTGGTCCCCCCCCCCCCACACAAAATAGGTTCATTCTGATTTGAAAACTGTCTGCTTCGTCAGTCTGTGGTGAATCCCAGGTGTGTACAATGGAAATGTTTGGATGTGGGTGTTCATAGAATCATAGAATCATAGAGTTGGAAGAGACCACAAGGGCCATCCAGTCCAACCCTCTGCCAAGCAGGAAACACCATCAAAGCATTCCTGACAGATGGCTGTCAAGCCTCTGCTTAAAGACCTCCAAAGAAGGAGTCTCCACCACACTCCTTGGTAGCAAATTCCACTGCCAAACAGCTCTCACTGTCAGGAAGTTCTTCCTAGTGTTTAGGTGGAATCTTCTTTCTTGTAGTTTGAATCCATTGCCCCGTGTCCGCTTCTCTGGAGCAGCAGAAAACAACCTTTCACCCTCCTCTATATGACATCATTTTATATATTTGAACATGGCTATCATATCACCCCTTAACCTTCTCTTCTCCAGGCTAAACATACCCAGCTCCCTAAGCCGTTCCTCATAAGGCATCGTTTCCAGGCCTTTGACCATTTTGGTTGCCCTCTTCTGGACACGTTCTCTGAACATCAGCAGGGTGTGTGTAATCCCATGTCCTACCTTGCACTTCCCACCTGCATTTTGGGATTATTTCACTTCCGGCAGCACCAAAGGAATATAGTCATTCCTTGGTGACACATGCAGTGTGATTGTTTGATCCTTATTCTCTCTCCCCCCCCCCAAAGATCAGAAGCATGAAGTCTTTAGGAGGGATGGGCTTAGACTGAAGTGAGACTGAGCAACAGGAGGAGCTCCCCACTCACACTTCATAAACACAGTGGTCAGCCAAATGCCCCTAGTAAACCCACAAGCAGGATTCGAGCACAAGAGCCCTCTCCCCTCCTCTGGTTTCCAGCAACTGGTATGCAGAAGCATTGCTGCCTCCAACTGTGGAGGAAGAGCATAGGCATCATAGCTAATGACCACCAATAGTCCTCTCCACCATGAAATTGTCTTCTCCTCTTTTAAAGCCATCTAGGTTGACGGCCATTAATGCCTCCCGCGTGAGCAAGTTTCATCATTTAACTATGTGCTGTGTGAAGAAGACAAGGCAAGCATCACAAGAGCACAAGGCAAGGATCTGTGGGGAACCAGGTTTGTTATTCCTAGACTTGATCAAATATATATATTAGTGGGTAACACAAACCAAAGACATTGCTACCTGTCCACCTGGCAATCAGAAAGACGGCACTCCCAGGCGATGTACATCCTATGCACTTGTAAAATGTGGTTCTTTTTTGGGGGGTGTTACTGGGTTGGTGTTTTTATTTTGATTATATATTTTGTGGTTTTATATTTTGAAATCATTTTTATTTGATTTTACAAATGTAAATTAAATACAATTTGTTCAGTCGTTCAGTCGTGTCTGACTCTTCATGACCCCATGGACCAGAGCACACCAGGCACGCCTATCCTTCACTGCCTCTCGCAGTTTGGCCAAACTCATGTTAGTAGCTTCAAGAACACTGTCCAACCATCTCATCCTCTGCCGTCCCCTTCTCCTTGTGCCCTCCATCTTTCCCAACATCAGGGTCTTTTCTAGGGAGTCTTCTCTTCTCATGAGGTGGCCAAAGTACTGGAGCCTCAACTTTAGGATCTGTCCTTCTAGTGAGCACTCAGGGCTGATTTCTTTAAGAATGGATAGGTTTGATCTTCTTGCTGTCCATGGGACTCTCAAGAGTCTCCTCCAGCACCATAATTCAAAAGCATCAATTCTTCGGCGATCAGCCTTCTTTATGGTCCAGCTCTCACTTCCGTACATTACTACTGGGAAAACCATAGCTTTAACTATATGGACCTTTGTCGGCAAGGTGATGTCTTTGCTTTTTAAGACGCTGTCTAGGTTTGTCATTGCTTTTCTCCCAAGAAGCAGGCATCTTCTAATTTCGTGACTGCTGTCACCATCTGCAGTGATCATGGAACCCAAGAAAGTGAAATCTCTCACTGCCTCCATTACAATACCAAATACATATCCATAAAATGAGATTTCTCTGAAGCTCGAGAGTCCCCCCCCCATCTCCTCCTTGGTTTCAATTGTCAACATTTCTAACTGCATATTATTTCATAGTCTATGTTTTATATCTATCCATATTGTCCATAATACTTGTTATATTACAAGTGAGATTAAAATCCTGCTAATGTTTTCATCTGCTTACAGTGGTCTCTTAAACAAATTATAATGGTTTTATATTTTGATTTTGTTCTGTGAACTGCCCTGAGACCTCCGGGTATAGGGCAGTATATAAAGTCTAACAACAACAACAACAACAACTATACCTTTAAAACACATTCCAATCTTATTCTCTCCGCCAAAGAATTCTGGACCTTGTAGTTTACCCCTCAGAGTTACAATTCCAACAACACTAAACAAACCGAAGTACCCAGAATTCTTTGAGGGAAAGCCTGTGCTCCAAAGGTACAGTGTGCACACAGCCCCATACTACTGGTGCCAGCATACCTTCCTTTACCTATCAAAACAGAAATCCTGATTACAGCATGAGTGGGCAAAAGGTGACTGGCAAAATCAGCACCAGATGCCCTATCTCTCTGCTTTACAGCTTTGCAAGGGACAAGCATCATATCTAGAACGGCAGCTGAGAATCCAAAACACTGTCTACAGACGAGCAGAAAAACAAACCCTTTGACACTTTCTTCAACATCTCACAATGTCATCTGGATCTTTGTCTTGGCCATCAGCAATAACTGGAATGTTCCAAACATTGCCTTTGTCCCGGTCTCTTTGTAGCTAGAAAAACACTATCTTGTTTTGAATACCTGCTGAACTTAAGTCTAGAGAGTGCGCCAGCAGCCTGAATCTTTTTTTTTTTAATCAAGGCATTAATTCGAAACAGCTCCCAAATCTGTAACAGCCACTCAGAGGAATGGCGGCCAAGGGATCAAGGCGTAACCCCTCAACAAGCTTGAAAAACCATCCCCTAGAAGGTTAGGCTAGAAGCTGTTTCTCTGTTTCTGAGGTGGTAAGTTCTGCACTGTGAGTCATTTTCACATGGGCGCATGAGGGGCTGGTGCCACATTTGAGCCACATAGAGCATCCCGCATGATGCCATAGTGCTTCACCAGATGCACTCCACATATTCAAAACAGCACCACAAACCCTCCATCTCTTTGCCCTCTCTGGCTAGATTCCCCAACTTTCCCAGCATTCCAAACCCCTTAGCAACAGTTGCCATGTGCGCCCAAAACTATCTCACCCGTGACAACTTAACATTTGCTAATCTCCTGCTTTCCTCAGGCTAAACTAGCCTCATGAAATATTTGAAATCCAAAACAGAAACATTAAACAAACATCTAATCGCAAACTCACATGGATAAACATAGATCATCTGCCACACTTGAATTTCCCACAATGCCCCAGAGCAATGCTAAGACAGGAGCAGGACTGTGAATTTTTAAAAGATGGGTAGATCCAGCTGCCTGGTGCTGCTTGGAGTCCCTGAACAGGAAAATAAAATAAATAAAGGGGGAACAGGGGACAGACACCAGCAGTGGGGGCAGCCTGGTAGCCCCTGGCAGTTGCCTAAGGATTGCAAATGTCGAATCAGTGTCTGATATAATAAAGTCACATGGTTGTCATCTTTTTGGAAGCGTGGCAGGGCTCCTATGCCTCTTGATAAATTAGTAACTGCATCACAGGGAGCAGTTTTAACAGGCACAAATTTTCCCAGCATGGCAATGCAGTGATGAGGGCAAGCCACATCTTTTTAATTTCTGCATGCCACCCCACTAGTAGAGTCACAGGTTTACTGTCACAGAAACACACACACACACACACACACACACACACACACACACAATGATCTCCATATAGAAGAGCCGTAACTGTTCCCTGACTATTGGAATCAGCTATAGAGTGGGCAAGGTATCGTTTTACGTTTTTATTTTCCGCTTCCACTCATAAAATAAGCAAAACATATCGAGAAGACTGAAGACTCTTATCCGAATGGGGAGAAAGCCTTTCTTTGTCAGACATAGTGGCCTTTCAGGGGGTGGATGGGAACAGGGCAAGCATTCCTCGCCAGCCAAGCATAATCCTAAAACGTCACATCTTAGCTGCCAATGTGGTGAACTAAATTTAAGCTTGGGTGAATGCTGAGAAACAGAGACTCATACCTCCCTCCTTCTGGATAGCCATGCATAGGAAGGGACTTAAACAGAGCAATTCTAAGTAGGATCAGGAAGAGGGATGTGGCAGAGCTACTGCCTAATCTAGAAGCCTGCCAGATCATTCTGGCTGTGGTTAGTCTTGCCAAATTGTCCATCTTGCCAAGTTCTCTGTGGGCACAGCAGGGGCTTCTTCAGT
Source organism: Lacerta agilis (assembly GCF_009819535.1). NCBI lineage: Eukaryota > Metazoa > Chordata > Lepidosauria > Squamata > Lacertidae > Lacerta > Lacerta agilis. Next base: position 18,963,240 of record NC_046321.1, on the reverse strand, counting down.
TGTAGACAGCCCCACTCCCCAATGACAGATGAGTCATCCTATCATATTCTTATCCCCTCCATCAAGCAACATCAGAGCATCAGGATTGCTCTCCAGAACACATTTTTGCAATATCATCTTGAATTTACCAACGAGCAAGCCTTATTGCAACCTGAGATTCTGCTCCAACTTTCCCTACCTGTTTCATTTAGGAAAGGAAGAGCCCACCCCAGGTAACCCTTTAAATATTGCGAAGAAACTAGAAAATCGCTACTACTTCCATACGACAAAAATGAATAAGGTATGCGATAAATTTACTAATCAGCCCATCGGTAAATAAGCAGATTCATCTAAATTCATTTTTAAAAGCTATAAAGAAAATGTTTGATCAGACAGAACAAAAATGATTAGTTTGCTCTTGGATTTGGTGCCATTGAATTAATTTTACATGAATAATGACAAAAGAAAATAGAAGTTCAAATTGATTTTTGAGATTATGCCAAGAGTGTCAGACCACTGAACTTTTTAAAGTATGTGAATAACTTTCAAAATGAGTACCAAAGCTTCTCAGATTATACCAAATTATTTAAGGCATTCAAGAGGTGGACACACAATTGGCATGTTCTCTCATCTGGGTTTTATTATCGCAAGGGGGAAACTACTGTTTTCTACACTGGAGAAAATTAGTTACCCTTGCTTATGGCATTAACACAATCCCGTTATGCTCTAGCGAGCTTCAGCCATCTTCTATCATCACAAATGTTTTATTATAAAGAAGAATGCAATGTTAATTTTTTTTTTGTTGAGGTTTACATAACCAATTTGAATTCAAACATTACACATCAACATCATCATCATCAAGGATTCCCTGAGTCCTTCGACTCTCCTCCACCCTTCCATGGTTACCGTTATAAATCTTTTTCCCCCAACTTCCTCTCTTATTTTCTCTATATTTTAAAATCGATAATCCAATTTTTACCATAGTTCTTTGTATATTACAAGCCTTACTCAAATCCTGCCAAAGTTTTTAGCTGTTGACAGTGTTCTCTTAAGTACATTGTAAATTTGTCCCATTCCATCTTAAAGTTCTTCTCTTCCTGGTTTCTGATTTTCCCAGTCAATTTCGCCATTTCGGCATAGTCCATCATTGTCATCAGCCATTCGTCTCTGGTCAGAACTTTATCGTCTTTCCATCTCTGGGCCAGTAGTATTTGTGCTGCTGTCATTGTGTACAAAAAATAGTCGTTTCTGCTCCTTCAGAATCTCTGCAGCTAAAATACCTAGTAGAAAAGCATCTGGTTTTTCCCCAAACCCTTTTCCCCAACTCATTGTAAATCATTTCCCACAATGCGTTTGTTATCTCGCACATCCACCACATATTCAGAATTATGAGAAAGTCATAGACCAACTGAAGCTAAGGCTCCAATACTTTGGCCACCTCATGAGAAGAGAAGACTCCCTGGAAAAGACCCTGAAGTTGGGAAAGATTGAGGGCACAAGGAGAAGGGGATGACAGAGGACGAAATGGTTGGACAGTGTTCTCGAAGCCACCAACATGAGTCTGACCAAACTGAAGGAGGCAGTGGAAGACCGGAGTGCCTGGTGTGCGCTGGTCCATGAGGTCACAAAGAGTCAGACACAACTGAACAACTAAACAACAACAACATAGACCAACTTGCTCCTTCACAAGTTCAAGCTTAATTTTTACAGATGTTCCTACTTTTAAATAGATACACGTTAGGAGACTTGGGGACCTATTTATCAGCCTTTCTTGTTTTCTTTGGTGTGACTTAACAAGCTTCTAAGTAGTTAAAGGATTGTGACCATATGCTGGTTTGTGACAGAAGTTTGCCAAGCTCATATTTCTTGTTTCTCTTACGATCAAAATATGCATTAACACCTGGAGCTTATGGTATTGTGGCAGACGGGATAAATACTGTAACACAAAAAATGCATGTGACTAGCTGATTTTGCATTTCTCAATTAAGGCTGCATTTTAAACTCTTAACAACACTTTTTGTATAAATGTTTTAGATCATAATAAAGTTTTGCCTTTCATGGTGCAGTGATATCTTCTGCTCACTGCAGATTACAATTTTGCCTGGTTTATGTGCTGGCACTAAAATAACTGCAGCTGGTGTGATTCTGATATGCTAACAGCTACCCAAGACAATAGCGATTCCCATAACTTCTGGCTTATATATTTCAGCTGTTATCTTTCCCATTTCCAAGAAGTGCAAACTTTAATTGATAAATTAATAAACTAACAACAGATCAATCTATTAATAGATTAAGAAGAGACAGGATAGAAATGTATAAAGTTCTGCATTCTGTGGAGAAAGTAGATACAGAAAAGTCCCCCCCCCCTGTCATAACACTAGGGACTCAGCTATACAGCTGCAAATATAATGTTTTAAGTGTGTTTTGAGTGCATTACACAAATGTAACACTAGATGGCGATGGTGAGTTAATGGGAAATTCCATATATATTTTAAAACGTTTTTCAAAAAAGCCAATGACCAATCTAGTCCATAATCCTGTTCTCACAGTGGCCAACCAGACACCTGTGGGAAGCTTACAAGCAGGACCAAGGCTACGACTGTAACAACATTATTATATTATGTAATAGGTAAAGGTAAAGGGACCCCTGACCATTAGGTCCAGTCGCAGATGACTCTGGGGTTGCAGCGCTCATCTCACTTTACTGGCCAAGAGAGCCAACATTTGTCCGCAGGCAGCTTCCTGGGTCATGTGGCCAGCATGACAAAGCCACTTCTGGAGAACCAGAGCAGCGCACGGAAACACCGTTTACCTTCCCACCGAAGCGGTACCTATTTATCTACTTGCACTAGATGTGCTTTTGAACTGCTAGGTTGGCAAGAGCAGCAACTGAGCAACGGGAGCTCACCCCATCGCGGGGATTCGAACCGCCGACCTTCTGCTCGGCAAGCCCTAGGCTCTGTGGTTTAGATCACAGCGCCACCCATATTATGTAATAGGACATTCCTATTTTCATTGGAGAAATGTTGGAGGGTATCAGAATGTGCTTACCTGGATGAGGCAGGTATGTGAGCATGTGTAGAAAGTAGTCTCTCACAGAACGTTGCTCAGTAAGAAATGCAGACCTTGAGCTTGAGAAAGCTCCCCAACCCACCCTGAAGGCTGGCAGCACTTCTGACTGTCTTGCGTCCCTAGAAGAGCTACCCTGAAATAAGCATTACGAGAAGAGAAGCCTAAGTGGCATTTGAATCTTGATTCACTGTGCAGCGATTCCTTTCGCTGCTTTCTGTTATCTAGATAAAGCCACACTTTAAATGAAATATGGGAATGACGAGACTATGGAATGCAGATGGGACTTACCAGAGAGATTTGGAGGAAGAAAAAGGAAAAGGCTCCGTTCAGAATCTTGGTCTTTCTGCCATATCAAAGAGCAAAGCAGCAGGCCAGAGGGGGACTCTGCGGCTTCCATTTAAAACACAAGAAGTAAAAGAGCGCTTGAGGGGACACGGCACTACCATAATATAAATAGCTTTGGCTGCCAGAAGCAAACAGATTGTGGCATATTTGCCACGCTCTCCCTTCAAAGTTCAAAGAGTCTGCCGGTTGCTAAAATAGCTCCAACAGCCATTTTGTTGGGGGATAGGGTAAACATAAATGCAGAGAGGGTAGGGGAGAAGCAGTATCGATTTGTATAAAATTCGTGCATCTTATCTGCTTCTGTGAGGCTTCATTTTAGAAACCGTAAGCTGGTCTCAGGTCATGGCTTGAAGGAACATAGGGACATCACCTTTCTGAAGCTAAGCAGGTCTGGACAGTAGCTGGCTGGCTGGTTGGGTTGACCACATAGGGAACTGCCTGCTTGCCTCATGGGGTTCCACAGCAGAAGGAAGGTGGGATATAAATGCAACCAACCAACCAACCAACCAACCAAAAAGCTCCCTACCATCATATCCACATCTGGTACCAGCTAGACCAAATGGGAACATCTTCTGGAGCTTCTGAGAAATGCTCAGAATCAGATGATTCATGAGACCCTGTAGGGATATTCGCATGTTGTAAAACAGTCATGGCAGTTGCTCTCCTATATGCTCCAGTGATGCCAATGGCACACAGATGGTACAGCTACAGCAGTATTATCTCTTAATCATAATGTTTTCAATGGGCTGTGAGGGAGCATGTTATATCTAGGGCATAGATGCTGCCAACCCATTTAAGGCCCAGACTTAATTGTTCCTAATGCTAGGGTCCCAAAGGCCCAACTGTCCCCCTCACCCCATATGTGGTATGCGTTCTCTCATACTGACTGAGGCTCAGGTATGCTGCACGGGTAATGCAGAAAGATGGCTAAGGGACCATAGCTCTGTGGTCAAGCACCTGTTTTCATGTAGAAGGTCCCCAGGTTCAAGCCCTGTCATTACCAGTTAAAAAGGACTGGGTAGTGGGAAAGACCTCTGCTGACTTCCCTTCACTGAGAGATTTAACTAGAGATGCATGTTATTCAGGTCTCAGCTTGGCAACTTTACAAGGAGGCCTGCATAGACGTAAGAGGATTGTTCTCAGTTAGCTTTGACTTTGATAAGGTATTGATCAAAATATGCAAGCAGCCCAGCCCCTGGTCAAAAGAGCATAAAACCTTATTTGGGCTTGTTTAGGATGATCTTCCCTTGAACCTTGTTCAAGACACATTTTACGAAAGCTTTCCAACCCCCCCTCCCCCGCCTGCTGCAGAGTTTGCCCAGCAAATTGCCTTGACTCGCCGCTAAACTCTTCCCTCTTTTAAACAAACAAACAAACAAATTAAATCGCCAGCATTATTTCACTGGTCCTAATATACTAGAAATGTGCGCCGAAGTTCAACTTCTCCTTTAATGGGGATGCAGTGTAAATAAAAGATGGCCTTTGGCTCCTTTGCATAGCCCAGCTGTTAACTAATGTGAGAAATTAAAATGTGTTGGGGGGGGGGGAGCTGAGCAAACACCAGATTAAATGCTGCTATGCTCTCCGTTGAAAGTCTTTTCAGCAGCGAGGTGGTTCCGCTGTTGCTTTGACAAGGTTCTCTTTGGGTCAGAGGCCAGACTTCATTTAGCGATCCCCAGGCAGAAGGTTTCCAAGCAACTGGAAATGAATGTCTTCACACTGGGTTCTTAAATAAAAGGCCATGTAAAGAGGAAAACTTAGGACTCGCACTGGAGATTTTCACTTCTGTGTTCAATAATATTCTTGTTACCACTTTTAGTGATGCTAAATGCTTGCTGCTGGGTTTTATTACTTGTTAGCATATGATGATGATGATGATGATGATGATGATGATATGGGGCTCATCTACCTGGGAAGGTTGCCCATCTAGAAGATGGAAAACTCTGATCCTAAACATCCACTGCCTTGTGCTCTTGGGCAACATGCGCTCAATGTCTCCCATCCCAGAGTTGGCCCACTTCCTTCTCCATACCCTCCAACATTCCTCAGATAAAAATAGGGGCATTTCTCACGCCCGAACAATTGACCTATCTGGACCGCCCATTTTTTGCCCCTTCCCCCAGCAGAGCATTTCCTATCAGAAGATGGACAAGTGTCACCACCACTATACCAATGGGGCACACCACACATGCCCTCCACTGTCCTGAGAAATCCCGATATTAAATCTCAATGTTATTTTATTTTCTTCTTCTAAATCGTTTCGTAAATCTTCTAATCTACAAAAAGAAGAACACACACCAATAAAAAGAAATTTAGAAAGGGGCAAGATTGGTTGCAGTTGCACAAAGCATAAAAAAGATCAAGACTGCTTGTGCTCTTTCTTCCAGCCCAGGGTGGCCCTGCCCAGGGGCAGAGCAAGGGCGGGGCATTGGGGGCGGCCTGACCCATGTGCCACCCTGGAGGGGGGGTGACACTCCGCGTGCGCCCCGTGACGCCCAAGCCAAGCCCCACCACCTGGTAAAAAGCGTGGGCCGACAACTTGCTCGCAAACCTGCTCGGTGCGCACTTTCCTTTTTCCGGCTGGAGCAGAGGTGAGGGGCGGGCCAGGGAGGGGCGTCAGCCACTGAAGCCCCTCCCTGGCCCGCCCCTCGCCTCCACCCACCCACCCCATAGCGCACCAAGTGGCTTGCTCGTGGTTTGACGTGGCACCGCTCCATAGCACGCAATAGCAGTGCCGCTCCATAGTGCTCGTGCATTCTGACGCATGCGTAGTGACGTCACAATGCGTGCGTGCTACAGAGCAGTGCTGCGCATGCACGCTACGGAGCGGCGCCCCGCCCCCGGGGGGGGTGCCCCCGGGTTTGCCGCTCCGGGTGGCCAAGTGGCTCCATTTGCCACTGGCCCTGCCCTCTGCCCGCATCTCAAAACCGGCGCATCTCATGCGGGGCTAGGCCATGGCAGCAGCTTCTCCTCCTCCTCACCTGCAGCCACTATGAGCTGCCCAAGGGAGGAGGCCTCCAGTGGAAGCCATGGAGAGGCCGTGGACAGGCAAGAGAATGCTCCCTTGCCACCGCTGCTAAGGGAGAAGTGCCAGCTCACCCTCTTCTCCAAGCTCGGCAGTGGTGGCGGCACTGGTGGGGGAAATACGAGATATTCTGGGATGAAATCAGAAGCCAGGATGGCTTTCATAGTTCCAGGACTGTCCCTGGAAAACTGGGACACTTGGAGGGGATGCTTCTCACTGCTGCCAAGCCACTTGCATCTTTTCTCTGGATTCAAGCAGCAACACTTTTTGGGGAAAGCAGGGGGCAGAGCAAGGTGGGTGCGATGGGTGCGGTCCACCCCAGGTGTCACCTCCGAGGGGGGTGAAAAAATGCTGTGAGGCACTCAACATCTGTGAGAGACGCTGTTGCTTTGGGACACGCCGGCTTCCCGCTGCCAAAACGGCCCTCCCGCCGGCTCCCCCCTCAGCTGTAGGGCAGCTGGCAGACTCCTCATCGCAAGGCATACGATCTCTGCAAAAAAAAAAAATCAATGTGGTGGTGGGGGGGGTGACAAGAAATTTTCCGCACCGGGTACCACCTGACCTTGCTACACCACTGAAGAAAAGTGGAGGTTATTATTATTTCTCTTTTTTTTACTGTGCCTGCTTTCTTGCTCAGAGATGACAGCTAAACATGCAGCAAAAGTAAGAGGGAAGAGCAGAAGAGCAGAAGAAGGGCCAGGAGACTTCTGTAATAGTTGGCAGTGGGCCTCTTACTGGAGTGTGGGCCTTCATCATGCCGACCTTTGCTACCGGTCCTTTCCTGCTTGGTGGGGCTGATTGTTGTTCAGTCATGTCCGACTCTTCGGGGCTGATAGTGGATACTTATACCTGTCTCAGCAGCTGCCGCATGAAGTTTTCTCAATGTGTGCTATTGCTTTTCTTCACCGCTGTGACATCACATCCTGCTTTGGGAGGGGAAGCAGCTGAGGGGTAGAGCAACTACTTCGCATGCAGATGGTCCCAGGTTCAATCCTCTAAAAGAGACTCCTGCAGGAACCCCTGATTTCATATGTGGTGGACCTGTAAAAGGGTAAAAGAGTATTGGGAAATAATTTAAAATGAATTGGGAAAAAAATGTTTAAAAGCATCCCCCTCCCCCCAAAAAATAAAACCACCCAGAGTCCTGTCTGTTGGGGATAATTCCCAGGTGTCAAAAAAACACGGCCCAAAAATGGAAAATGAGCAAGGTCTCAACCAAAGAAGAATGGCAACTTCAGCTGATGGAATATGCGCAGCTTGCGGACCTAACATATAGAATAAAAGAGCAAGAAGAACATATGTTTAAAGAACATTGGAAAAGGTTTGTTGAATATATGGGAGGAAATTGTGTACATTTGAAAACTTTGGCAGCATTCAGTTAAATTCAACAGTGTAAATAAGTTTTGGTGGATGTAATAATGGAATACTGAATAATTTAGTTTATATAAAATATGCAGGGATTTATGCAGGGAATTGCAACTAATCACCAAACTTAAAACCATGGAGAAACCTGGTCTGAACAAAGACATTGGATTCTTATCTCATTTTCATAACAAAGCTATCTTTAGCCATCTCACCCCTTGCCTTTCCCTGCAAGACTAATTGCAGCCGTTAAGAGTCGTCAACAGGTTTTCCACACCTATCAGCTGATCACCCATTCCCACCACCCTTCTGAGTAATACCCCTCCCCACTCCCTCACTATATTTAAGGATCTGGTGACTTCTGTTTCAGTGTATCTGAAGAAGTGTGCATGCACACGAAAGCTCATACCAAGAACAAACTCAGTTGGTCTCTAAGGTGCTACTGGAAAGAATTTTCTATTTTGCAGGGATTTATGTTAGGCATAATAAACCATGGAAATAGAAGAAGGGAAGTCATTGATAATTTTAAGGTTGTTTAAATGAATATTTTAAATACACACACACACACACGTGTGTTTATTTAAAATATTCATTTAAACAACCTTAAAATTACGTGTGTGTGTGTGTGTGTGTGTGTGTGTGTTGCCAGTCAGTGTAGACCAAGTGAGAGAACTCTCCAGATATCTATGCACTGCAACTCCCACCAGCCTCAGCCAGGGATGATGAAAGTTCAGCAACATCTGGAGGGCCAGAGATTCTCCTAGCAGTTCTGTGGACAATCCTGATTGAGATGAACCAAAGCTCTGACTCAATAAGACAGCTTCCTTCATAAGTATGGTTAGCACACGTTGTAGGGAGCCCTGTGCAGACAGAAAAATGAGCCCTCCAGAAAATAAAGGAGTGAAACCTCCTTTATATGGGCTTCTTAATTAGTTTTTAAACAAGTGCATTCTTCCTACTCATTGTGAGCACTAAAATTTAGGGAGTTTACAAAGTTCCAGACAACAGACAAATAATTCATTCTCTTCACCATGATCTTGTCTCACCAGAGTGCACTTTAAGGTGACTTCTTGTCAAGGGGATAAGATAAATTTTGCTGCAGTCATTTGTTCTCTGGCATCCTGAATGACACAGGGCAACTCATGTTTTCCAGCTAAACAAAACTGCTGCAGTTCAGGAAATGCTATGTTTTCATTGCGAATTATAACATGTTTGGGGAATCCGGTTGTTTCAGAGGTTTTCGGTAAATTGCAAAAATGTTCTTTGGGTGGTCTGAGCAGGAATATCCCCCCCTTAAAATTATAATTATTATAATTATTATATATTTATTTACTTATACCCCACCTTTGTCCCTATTTGTAAGGCAGCTTACAAATAAACACAAGAACTGCTAAAAACAGAAAAACTGATCATTAAAATAAAATTAAACATTGATAGAATTAAACTACATACATATATAAACCATTTAAAACATACCCGTGTATTATTATTGCTCAAAATGATTCCACACCAGCCATTTTAAAGGAGATGTGCATTTTCCAAATCTTAATTTCAACTAGCTTTAGTAATTGAGTTTGGGTCCATTCATTGGGGTCTGAATAGAGACAATGGGTTTCCTGTCCTGCCACATACGTTAAAACATTTAGCTAGGCTAAAAATGATTATGTTAGCACCTATTACTGCTATTATTGAATATTCTCTATGGCTAAACACCAAGGCTGCTGTCCCATACGCACTTTCCTGGGCCGTATGCACTCTATACATTTAAAGCACATTTAAAGCACATGGCTTCCCCCCCAAAAAAGAATTCTGGGAACTGTAGTTCACCTTTCATAGAGCTACAATTCCCAACACCCTTAACAAAGTACTGTTGGCTTTTCCATGGTAAGGGCAAATTCAGATTTATTTATTTATTTATTTTTTAAAAGGGTACTTCTGCATAGTGCAAATTCATATGCAACCTGCATGCATTTACTTTATTTTATTTCATTTTGCAGCTTTTGAGAGCGCAGGCTCTTTATTTCAGCCTTCTCCTTGTGTCCCCAGCACTCTACTCTGAATTAGCATCATTTTCTCTTGGCTGATCAGCTCCATTTCCGCTCTCCTCCCAGTAGGTTGTTCCCATCCGTAAGAGCTCTTGTGGTGTATAAAAGGCTTCAGTGACAGCAGCCCATAGTTTGTCTGGGAGAAAATTGGAACTTCAGAAGTATTATCTTGCCGGAACATATGCTTGTGCCTATTTTATCTCTCAAGTTCTTTCCCATTTCTAGAATAGACACACTCTTCATGGCAAGGACGGGACAAAAGAACCCATTGTTTTGGATGCATAACCTGTGAATCTTGCAAAGTGCCCTTCTAATGCTGGGCTCCTCCACCCTCTTGCAATGGAGAAGTGGCTCAGCTGTTGGTGTTTTCCGCTGGGCTTACTGTCAAAATAAAAATAAGAAGGCAAGATAGGAGATGAAATAGAATGGGAGGGTGGAAAGAAGGGATCATCCTTCTTTAATTTATAATTTCAAAAAGGATTATGTTAAATTCCCTTTCCTTTCTCGGTTTGCTAATGTTTATAGTTAATCTCACTTTCAGAATAGCTGGCATCTGCTGTAGCGTAATCCCTCTCTCACGTTCCCTGCCCTCCCCTTCAAATAAAATATAGACATCCATTCTTGAAAGGTAGAAGACGGAACATTGTAGCTTTAATTCTTCTTCACTTGATTCCAGGAAAGGTTTGTGCAAACATAGTTGTAAGAAAGTGAAAGGCAGACCAGCCATAATGTCTGCTGTTTGGATGCTGATGAAAACAGAGCAAGATCTACCTCTTCTTAAATTCTGACATCTAGGATGGGTTGGGGAACCTCAGGAACACAAATTAGATGCCTCTACGTCTCTCTGCCTGGCCCTTGGGTTTCAGGCAGATAACATTCCCAGTCCTCCCTTGCGATTGCCAGGATTGAACCTGTGCTCTTCTGCATGCAAAGTATGTGCTTAGCCACTAAAATATGGCCACTTCTCACAATTAGCTTTTAAAAAAGAAAAAAGAATCCATTTTATTTTGTTTTATGCTTAAATGAGAGCATGAAAGAATGCTGCATTCTCTCCTTAAATATCACATCCTGTACTTGCAGAGTACAGTTGTGGACAACAGCAGAACCCACCAGTCCTGCCTGCCACATCATCCATGAGCCAAAATCTAATATTGAAATGCTGCCATTTCAGCAGAATGTCTAAATCCGAGATGAGTGCTGAAAGTATGCAAAGAAAAGATCAAAAATGAAAAGAAGCAGCAGGGAAGGCAACGCAGGTCAGATGAGATGTGTCCTTCCATGTTTGACATGTTCAAGGATGCCATTGGCTACCATAAAGGGTGTGGACTTTAGCAGTGTTCCATCTAGCTATGTATGTGCATAATAATGCAGGGACAAAAACAAGGCAGGCATTTTCTCTTCTTTCCATTGCTTTGGAAAGACCAGGCTGGAAAAGGCTGGGAGAGGAGACAGAGAGAATGTATATTAAGAAAAAGGATCATGCAGACACACCCCTGAAATGTGAAATGTATTTTAGTGTCCTGCCAAAAAAAAAAAAAAAAAAGGTGTAGCAACACCCAATGAACACTCATTCATTCGCTCTTCTAAAAAAGGTAAAGGGACCCCTGACCATTAGGTCCAGTCGTGTCCGACTCTGTGGTTGCGGCGCTCATCTCGCTTTATTGGCCGAGGGAGCCGGCGTCCAGCTTCCGGGTCATGTGGCCAGCAGGACTAAGCCGCTTCTGGAGAACCAGAGCAGCGCACGGAAACGCCGTTTACCTTCCCGCTGGAGCGGTACCTATTTATCTACTTGCACTTTGACGTGCTTTCGAACTGCTAGGTTGGCAGGAGCAGGGACCGAGCAACGGGAGCTCACCCCGTCATTGCGGGGATTCGAACCGCCAACCTTCCGATCGACAAGCCCTAGGCTCTGTGGTTTAACCCACAGCGCCACCCGCGTCTTCTAACCAATGCCCAAATGAGTAGATCTTCTCTGAGAGTTTAATGTATAGCTCCTGAAAATGTTATGGTAACCTTAGAGCAAAGATGGAGAACCTGTGCCCATCTCAGTGTTGTTGAAACACTACCAACCTTGACCTTGACCATTAGTCATGGTAGCCACAGGTTGCCCACCCCTGTGTTAGAGTGAGCACACTAAGCCACACATATTTCAAGTTCCACAAAGGATGAGCTTTTCCCCAGTAAGACTGTGCAAAGAATTTTCTGCTCGTATTCTAGACTTCATGGTTTGTATTTGTACATATGCACATACAGTTGAAATACATAGCTTCAAGCATTTACATATATCTCTGTAATTGGTTTCAGTCTTCTGGAAGACCCAAATCTTTACAGTCCATGTAACTGAGAGCCAGTGTGGTGTAGTGGTTAGAGTGTAAGACTAGGACCTGGGAGATCAAGGTTCAAATTTCCACTCAGCCATGAAGCTCGCTGGGTGACCACCTCTCAGCCTAACATCCTTCGTGGGGTTGCTGTGGGTATTAAATGAGGAAGGGGTGAACCGTTTAGGCCACTGTGGACTCGTGGGAGAAAAAGGTGAGATATAAATGCAATCAACCAGTCAATCAAATTTTCTTGTGGAAAACTAGCACCCCCTGGTAAACCCTCTGAAGAATTACTGTTCTATGCTGAGAGTGTGACAACTGTTTATTTGGGTGTATAACAGAACAATCTCAATCTAGTGTAGACTGTAAATTCTCTGGAGCAGTGACCATGCTGTTTCTGAGCTCTGTGAAACACCCTGTTGGCAGTACTATTCAAGGCATTTGCTTCAACCCTGGCACCATCTTCCCCATCCTCACACTTAGCATCTCCTGTTGTTGTTGTTGTTGTTGTTGTTGTTGTTGTTGTTGTTGTTGTTGTTGTTTCAGCCCTTGAGGCTGAAAAAGTCAAACTAACCAACCTAATTGTTGATCATCTGGCTACAAGCTGCTGCTGCTGTTCAACCTGGTTTCACTGCTACGGAAAATGCACCACTTAGTATGTCTTTACAGTATCAAATCCCATTCACTTTTAAGGGTCCGACCTCCTTTCTTTCGATTATTTTAAATGAATAAAAAACCCTGCTTGATAGCATTTACTGAAAAGACATGCTGGTGCTGTTCTGAAGAATTAATCATAAATCCTTCATCTGTGAACATTTGGAGTGCTGGTTGTTGACTTTGCAAGCTGCAAGGCAGGAAATTCTTCACATTGTTGACCTTCCTTTATGATTCTAGCAGCATTTTGTGGCACGGAGCTATCGTCTGATTTGTTTTGGAACATGTTCCCTCCATAATATCCCTAGCAGCCTTCTCTTTTATTTAGTGATGGGTTGTGGCCTCGAAGTTTGGATTGGCTCTTGGCCACTGGATTCTTGCTAGGGGGCTGTGGAGGATCCCAAGTAGCAGATTTGCACTTCAGAACTTAGAAAACCTCCATACACACAAACAAGGGGGACTATCACCGTCCCAGTGGATACAGAGATGGGAGTGATCTTCACAGGATGCAAGATGCAAGCGGCAGTCTGTGTCTTAGCCAGACTTTCCCAACTGGATGTCCTGCCTGAACCCATGGAGAGCCACTGCTAGTCAGTGTAGATGATACAGAGATAGATAGACCAATTGTTTGCCATCTCATAAGGCAGCATCCTGCATTCCTATGTTCCACTTCCCAGTGATGGCAACCTGGCTGACATATGTGTGACCACTGCACAGACACTCCCAGCTAACTCGAATTTGTGGGCCGCCAAGGTGGCTTGAAGAATCCTCCCTACATATTGAAGAACTGTCCCAACAAGGATACAAAACGAGAAATGTTCAAAGGGCGTCCCAAGCCCTTCTGCTTCTTAGGAATTCTTGTACGAGCTTCTCCCTCAACATATAAACACTTATTGCGAGCAACTTTAGGCCAAGACCAGAAAACCCCACAAGAGCCCCTGGTTACTAATGAGATTCACAGCCAATCATCTTTTTTTCAAGTAATTTTTCCTTGGAAGGCTGTGAGCCATTCTTTTAATGGGTGAAAAGTTGCCTTTGGGCTGATTAAAGGCATCTGGAGGGGGTGGGGGTCCTCTTCCCGTTGTTGATTCAGCCAAGCTGATGCTGCTGGAAAAAGTACAGCTAATCAAGCCTGTGCAAAAACCCAGGAGTCTTGGGTTTGAGTCCTGGCTTAACCTCAGAGGTTGGGAACATATTTCAATGCAAAGTCTGCATTTTCTAGTCTTCCAAAGGCAGTGGGTGGTGTAGGAGGGCTTCCACTCCTCACACACACCTCTCCGGCCTTCATCCATTCAAGTAAGAGGCATTAATGCAACTCAATAACACATTTCAGTATGTCAAACCACTTGAAGGGTGCGGGGGAGGATCAAGACCAGTGAAAGTTGTAGCCTCTGGAGAGGATGTGTAGCTTGGGAAGGAGGCTTCGAAAATGGTCTCCTGTGGGAGGTAATGGAGTCTCCTTCCTTGGATGTTTTTAAGCTCAAGTTGGATGGTCTTGGGTGCTTTAGCTGAAATTCCACCATTGCAGGGAGTTGGACTTGATGACCTTTGGGGTCACTTCCAACACTACAATTCTATGATTCAATGAGAGAGCTCAAAGGGCCAGTGAGAGAAGCCCAGTGGGGCACATTTGGCCCCTTGGCCTTAGTGTTTTCTCACCCCAGCTTTGCAAAGTCATTATCATAAATTATTTGATTGTGGGGAGCGCAGAAAGAGGAAATGCCATGGTGCATCTGCAACAGCAAAATCAGACACCTTCATCTGCCCCAGCTACAACTAAACATGTCTCTCCTGTATCAGTCTCTACTGCCACAGCAACCTTCCAACAGTTTGACTTCACCAACCAACCAACCAACCAACCCATAGGCCAACCAACCAACCAACCAACCCATAGGCATATGGCTGGCCACTGTGAGATCGAGAAGCTGGATTAGACTATGCAGGCATTGGTCCTGATCCACTGGGGATGTTCTTATGTTCAGCTGACCATTTAGGTTCTGTAAGAAGCCTTTGGAGTCTACTTGATTGTCCAACCACTTGGGTTGTCTGTATGTTTTCCTGAAAGTCATTCAGACAAGCATACCCACTAATCAGAGTGATGTAACTATCACAGTACCAACCATATCTGACCCAGATAAAGCCATAGTTAAGTTTCATGATGGTTAGGGGCAACTGACTCCTTTTTTCAGCAGCCAGCATTCCTGAGAATTCAGAGATATCACCAGGGATGCTTTGCACCGCAGCCAGCTTATATTTGAGACTGTTAGAGCCAGAAGAAGCACCCTGTCCAGGGTAGCGCCTGGAGATTATGCCCGGTTTTAGGTCTCAGGTTCAGTATCCAGCATCTTCAAATGTCCCCTGCTTGAAACCCTGGGCAGTTGCTGCCAATCAGTACAGTATTGAGTTTGATGGACCAACAGACTAACTCAGTGTAAGGCAGCTTCCTATGTTCTGTTGTTGATACAAAATATAAGCCCAGAATTGTACAGTGGCACAATCTGACCAAGACACCTTTGCTATAGCTCTTAACCATCTAAATAAGGCATAGTGGGCTTTTGATCTGCAGGCCCAATCTTGCTCACCATGGCTCATTAACCAGCACTCTCCCTAAGGCACAAGCCCTTCCAGTGTCCCATTCCGCAGGAGCCTATGTAGATCTCCTACATAGCGGGCTTCTTTGTTTCAATATTGTGTGCTAAAACATTCTGGGCAGCAGCAGGAAGCAGCAAAGTCTCTTTGTGAAACCCATGTGAGATCTCCCTTCCTCCTTCTCCTCTCATGCTGAGATAGTATGAGATGCTGTCTGAGGCATGTCATTGCTCTGTTCTCCCCCAGCGGCATATAAGGAAAGGGTGCAGCTGGGGGAGGCTGAACACACAGCTGAGAGCAACTGACCTTGATGCCTAGAAACAGAAGCATACCAGACCCATGAACCACCATGGAAAAGGGAAACTGATTTCAAGTGGGGAATGTGCTTAACTGATAAGACGACTGAAGTTAACTCCATGATTACAGGAGAGGAATTGTAAGGGCTTCTGTAACTTAAAAGCGGCAAACACTGTGCTTGATAAGTGGCAGTGCCCCATAGTAAGAAGAGTCCTTTGTTCCACGAGGAATAAAGGACTGGCCAGAACCTTTAAGTGAATAATAGGGCTCTGAGGTCACGTCGAGCCTAAACAAAACTGTTTACTGAAGGGAATGCACTGTGTAATTTCACAGATAGCATCCCAGATGTGAGAGTAACCAGGAAGCATCTGGGTCCATGATATAAGACCTTAGTCTAGACCAGCCTTTCTTAACCTTGAGTTCTTGAAGTTATTGAAGTACAACTCCCATCACCCCTGGTCACTGGCCATGCTGACTAGGGATCATGGGAGTTGTAGGGAACCAAGGTTGAGAAAACTGGTCTAGACTGAGATGCCTTGGAGAACTACCTTTCCCAGGTTCTCTGATTACTGAACACTGCTAGGAACATAGAAATAGCCTTCTGGATCAAGGCAGTAGCCCATCTAGTCTAGTATCTTGTTCTCACAATGGCCAGTCTGATGCCTGTGGGAAGCCCGTATGCAGGACTCCTCCTGCAGTTTCCAGCAACTGGTATGCTGCCTCCAACAGTGAAGGTAGGCCATCAGGGTTAGTAGCCCTTTAGTGGTGCTGAAGCAGCAATCTAGGTACCAGGGAGGGAGAGTTCTCTCACCAGTTTCCAAGGAGGCCTTACTGCTTCCCTACTGGTGCCTTGGCCACCAGATGGATTTGACAGAAGCAGGCTGGCAGCAATGACAGGTGAACCCCAATATGGCCAGGACTAAATCTGAAAGGGCCCGAGTTTGTTTCATATCAGGATGAAACTTCTTGAACTAGGAGAAGGTTGTTTGTACTCCGAACAACCTATATCTAGCTTTCCAACAAGCAAATGTCTGTTTTTTATTTCTGTAACTTGGTCAGCTCACAGGATAGCTCCCAAATTTCCAACATCTGGGAAAGAGTTTGGTGTGCTAAACTCCTGCAGACATGAGTTCTGTCTTTGGGAGGTTGGATCAAACCTCTTAAAGAAGGGACTCCTGGGGGGGATCTCAAAAATTTATCACCAGCATCCAAGAGATTGTCAGCCTGGATTTAGGGTGTACATTCTTATGTACAAGTAGCTGGTACTATTAAATGTGTTCCAGATACACTGACACTCCAAAGTGGTCTATACTTAGCAATTAAAGAGCCACAGAGGAATTGAAGAATTAGAGGCTTCCTTCCAAGGCACTGCTAACAATTCTTTATGCAGCCTTAAAACCACAAAGCCCATGATGCAACTTGATCGGGAATGCACAGGATTGAGTGCAAGTTCATGCCATTAAGATATTTAAGAAGAAGTTTTGCGTGTGGATAAGAGCACAAGGTCTTTGATTAAAGAATGCAACTGAGAACACATTGGGGGAATGGAGACACAATGGGATAGCAGCTGAAATTGAAAATTGGAGATGAGCCTGTAGACAACTGGAAATGGAATTCATCTATGACCAAGTACACCAGTGTACTCTTGTTCTGACAAGAGAACAAAGACACGCTCACTTCTGAAAAGCAACAGGTAAAGAATGTTGGAGTTCGGTATGTATCATCACAGTGGAGTGCAGAAATAGAGAGTCTAGTAAGAGTGCTGGTTGAAAGAATAAAGAAGGTCTATTCCCAGTAGTAATGTACGGAAGTGAGAGCTGGACCATCAAGAAGGCTGATCGCCGAAGAATTGATGCTTTTGAATTATGGTGCTGGAGGAGACTCTTGAGAGTCCCATGGACTGCAAGAAGATCAAACCTATCCATTCTCAAGGAAATCGGCCCTGAGTGCTCACTAGAAGGACAGATCCTGAAGTTGAGGCTCCAGTACTTTGGCCACCTCATGAGAAGAGAAGACTCCCTGGAAAAGACCCTGATGTTGGGAAAGATGGAGGGCACAAGGAGAAGGGGACGACAGAGGATGAGATGGTTGGACAGTATTCTTGAAGCTACTAACATGAGTTTGGCCAAACTGCGGGAGGCAGTGAAGGATAGGCGTGCCTGGCGTGCTCTGGTCCATGGGGTCACGAAGAGTCGGACACGACTGAACGACTGAACAACAACAACAATTCCACATGGCAAACAAAGTCATTCTGCGTATAAGCTTACAGGTGGCCAATATGGAGTCAAAAAACACTAACACTTGCTAACACTAATGGACTTGGAGAAGAAGTAGGAAGGAAGGAAGCCTGAGAACATAGCAGCAAGTACCCAGTAGTTCTTTAAGGAAGAATCTACAAGAAAAGGATAGGCTGCCTTTCTGTCTATTGCCCCTGACTGGTTCAGGTAACTTATTGCAAGCGTCGTTGCTTTCCTCATAACTAAGGAGGATGCCTTGCTTGTTCCCCAAGGGCTCCAAAAAGATGAGGAGGAGAGGCCATAGCTCAACGGTGGAACTGGTGATTTTTGCAAGCAGAAGGTCCAAGATTCAACCCTCAATGTCTCAAGTTAAAAAGAGAGAGAGAGAGAGAGAAGATCAGGTAGCAATTGATGAGAAAGACCTCTGCCTAAGACCCCGGGGAATAGGCAATGCTGGTCCAAAACAGGCAAATAGTCTGACTTAATATAACTAAAAGCAATCCTATTTGCGATGAGCTCAAAGTGGCATCCAGGAAGGTAGAAGAGCCAAACCTGGTTAACTTCAGCCATAGAACTGCATCAAGTGCCTGTGGACCATTTTTTAACCTGATGGTTCTTAAAAGGTATGTCTTACGGGTGTGATCCGGAACGAACTGCACTAGCATCACGTGGCTTGCTGGGACCATTGATGCATCCACACGGGTATATTTACACTGGCTCCACGCAAAGGGAAACGTTCCCCTTCTCGTATTTTTAGCTGCGATGACTTCATGCTTCCAGAGCTGCATTTCCTTCATTAAAATGTACACACCTCGTTGAGGATTCCCCAAATAGAACGGTGCTGCGAGACTATATGCTAAGCAGAGTAGCCAGGCAACGGCTGTGTCAAGAGACTGAAGGCTCATTCACCAGAGGGTGTTTCCAAAGTAGCTCTTGGCCCAAGGATGGTTTTGCCTGTTTACATGCAGCTGCCAACACCGATCAAGCTACGTGCACAGCATGTGCTGGCGGCTTGGTGAAGGCAGGAGACCAGCCTGCTTTTTTCATGTACAAGGCATTTTCTGTGTGAATGCCAGGTATCCACAGCATAGTGTTAGAGGGACCAACTGGGACCTGAGAGACTGGGGTTCAGCTCCCTACTCAGCTGTGAAGCTCATGGGGTGACCTTGGGCCAGTCACTATCTCTTCGTCTAGCTCACAGGATTCTTGTGAGGTGAAAATGAAAATGGGGACAACCATGCGTTGCACCTTTTGCTGCTTAGAGGGAAAGGTGGGGAGACCTCAGCTGTATGTTCCACTGATTTCATTTTATATTGATTGTTATGGTATATTCTTATACTGTATGGTGTTTCGGTGTTTTTATCTTAAACAGTACATAAGTGCTAAATCAGGCATAGGCAAACTCCGGCCCTCCAGATGTTTGGGACTACAATTCCCATCATCCCTGACCACTGGTACTGTTATCTAGGGATGGTGGGAATTGTAGTTCCAAACGTCTGGAGGGCCGGAGTTTGCCTATGCCTGTGCTAATTGAAATAGTGGTGAGCAGTGGTGGCTTCCTCTGTCTGCCCCTGTTTTTTAACAGGGGGGAAATGTAGCCAGACTGCTGCTTGGGACAACAGCAGCATCTCAGCTTCTCAGCAGCCAGCATAGGGCACCTTCCTCTGCTGAATCTCTGTAGAAGGATGGCAGACCAGGAGTAGGCACCGACACGCTCCAGACTTGTGGCATCTGCTTTGGCTCTTACTAGAACCATGAGGCCCACCAACCGGAGCCAAATGCAAAATTGCGGCTCAGCTGGGTTGCATTCAACTAACTGCTACTCAGAGTAAACCCTCTGAAATTTAATGGAGCAACATTACTGTTGGCTATTAATTTCAGTGGGTCTATTCCACTGATGGTGCTTCTTAAGAAGGAAGGGTGAGGGGTGCCTCTGAATACATACTCACCCAGGGAATTTGCGATCAGGACAGTATACTTCCCCCAGCAATCTAATCTGGGGGAGAAGGTGCGGGGAGTTTTTGTTTGTTGCTGTTGTTAGAGAATAGGGAGTCAGAAGGCCTTGCCAATCTAACACAGATCACCCAGAGATTTACCAGTAGATCCCAATCTATGTTCTGAACAGCATTTCAACAATCTTTACAACTGCCTCTACAAAAATTGGCTAAGATCCAGACACTGTTTGTACTCTGCACTGAAAAGGAAAGAAAAATTATGCCACAAGGTAATCACATGGTTTTAAGACAAGCAACCTTTCTCTGTTTCATGTGTATATTTTACAAATAATAAACATGTACGGCTGTTGTCATGCAACAGTTCACTAGGCCCCTGACTTGTGGTGCTGTGAACTACAGCAAGATGGCAGACCGGGTTCTCAGAGATGCTGCACCATCAGAGGCTGAGGAGGAGTGAACTAGAGATGGAGGCTTATTATTTCCTATAGAATTCACCAAAAATCTGCAGGGGGTGTCTAAATCCATTTTCATAATGGCACTTAATATTTGGAGCAATCTAGTCCTGGGTTACCAATGAAGTGCCCACAAAAGTTGTTGGAATACAGTTCTCATTATCCCTAGTTAGCATGGCCAACCCCCCCCCCCCAAATCTGGAGGGTGCTGTGAATTCAATGGGAGAGAATTAAGCCTTGCTTAATTGGGTTCTCCATTAAAGAGGGCACATGTTGCGGTGCGACCTGGCCACCTGTCCCTGGTGTTCGTCCATGGCTGTCCTACGAACGTGGCTCTGGGACAGCGCTGCCTGCAAGGGTGTAGGGAGATAGTCGAACCAGAACCTATGCAGCCACTCACTTGGTTGTAATCAATAAAGTTGTGGCCTAAATTTCTGCCAAAAACCAAACCAAATATCTGACTCCTGTGTGAATTTATTTCGGGGAAAGGTAAAAGGTCTAAACACGCAAAAGATGTGCCATCAAAAACAGCAAACCTTAAAAGCACTTAACTTTGGCTGGATCTTGCTCATTCTTCAAACTGCATGCTGTGAGAATATGAATGTGGTCTCACTAAAAGCTCACTACATCTTCCATAAATGTGTCCAGTTTATTATTAAATATTGTTTTACAAGAGCATCAATAATCCAAGTCAAGGATTGACTTCTACACACCTTCCACCCAGTAGTGGCCTGATTGGCTGAAGTCTTTTCCAATGTTCTCTGTAAAACAAATTGGCACTGAGAAACACAGAACATTTTCTCAATGAGCACGACCCACTCCCTCATTTATGCATCCAATATGTCACTCCAAGAGCACAGGCTTTGATCACGAGGACACGCGTATAGCAGACTGCAACCCTAAAGATTTAATAGTGCTCCTTAATACAGCTACTTGTGTCTGTTGACACAGGGAAATTCCAACTGGCCTGACTACTGAATGGAACTGAAATACAAAAATGTAATGATATTTATATACCCCCACAGCTGCCAGCAAACTCACATGCGTCATGAGTCATTCCAGATGTGGATATAAAACAGAGCCCGTCTGTGCAAATGAATTCCCTGATCCCAAAGAGACTTGGTTTAAGGCGAGGTGCCGCTAGTTTTGTCAGGGGAAAAAAATTGCGCTCAGCAAGTTTTTCCTGCTACCAGGAGGGAAGAGGATAAGAATTTGCTGGCTGTTACAGATACAAGGAGAAGGCTGGGAAGAAAGGCCTAACCTATAGGCACAGCTAGGGCACTATTTTTGGACAATCAAGGATGCACTTGAAGACGGTGCTGCTGCTATTGTTATATTACAATGCTCATGCCACTGTGCCTCCCAGGTGGAACCGAGGTAAGAGTTATAAATATGAATTGCTTACAGCAGAGAAACAGAGGTGTTGCACAGGAGAGATCAATTGAGGGCTCCCTCTCCCCATCTCCCTCTACCAGCTCTTGAGAGTGGTATGCATATTTGTTTGCTTGCTTATGTTCGTCTATTCCCCTCCACTTCATACAACAGCCCCCCGGTTTTTTTCTTGCAAAAAAAATTTAACTTTAACATAGATTCTCTTCCAGCTGTAAAAGGTGGACATTGAAACCACAGGGTCCCTATCTGGAATTAAGTCCTGTAAACGAACACTACTAATTGGTCTCATATGTTTTTACACGGACTGTTCACACAAACAGAAACCCTGCAAGCCGAAGACTTGAACTGATTTTTTTTTTTTTTTTTTGCTATGCTCAACCACATGCAGCTGTGCATTTGAGCCTGGCTGATTTTAAACACATTGCGGTGGAATCCTATCTTGAGCTCTGCTTTCTCTCACAATGTAAAGGGAAATTAAGGAAGAACGGTTGATTCCTCTTTTAAAGAAATGTTGGTGTGCGCTACTTTTATTTCAGCTTAACTTCACACGCATCCGGCTGCCACCATTATTTATTATATGAATATGCATATAACTCACCATCCTTTTACTGATCTCAAAGAAGCTTGCAAAACCAGAGCCAGAACCGCTTAGCTTCAGCAAGGGGTCTCTGTGCCATGTGCCTTTAAACCCAGCTCCATTCATATATTACCGCAGCAGCTTAGAAGCAACTTCCCTATGACTTCATCCTTTGTCACCCACCACCTAGGTGTGAGCGCAGAAAGAAAGGCAATGGCACCAATACATTGCACCTTAAAATGATCGACTATAGCATTGCCCCATTTGATGACACCAGAACAATACTCCAGATTGGCTCTTGTTGTGGGTGCTGGTTGCAAACACTGTGCTGGTGTGGCAAATCTTGCCAGTGTGGTGTAGTGGTTAAGAGCAGTAGACTCGTAATCTGGGGAACCGGGTTCGTGTCTCCACTCCTCCACATGCAGCTGCTGGGTGACCTTGGGCTAGTCACACTTCTTTGAAGTCTCTCAGCCCCACTCACCTCACAGAGTGTTTGTTGTGGGGGAGGAAGGGAAAGGAGAATGTTAGCCGCTTTAAGACTCCTTAGGGTAGTGATAAAGCGGGATGTCAAATCCAAACTCTTCTTCTTCTTCTTCTTCTACTCCATCTAATACATTCACTTGCTGATATACTTGGGCTGTCCCAAAGGAGGACTCCAGAAAGCTTCTGGAGTTCTTCTGGGAAGTTTAAAAAGGAGCTTAAACATGGATAATACTTTTTTACTATTGAAAGTGGAGATGTCACCACCTAGGTGTGAGCGCAGAAAAAAGGCAATGCTAAATTGGGATTTGTTGTTCAGTCGTTCAGTCGTGTCCGACTCTTCGTGACCCCATGGACCAGAGCACGCCAGGCACGCCTATCCTTCACTGCCTCTCGCAGTTTGGCCAAACTCATGTTAGTAGCTTCAAGAACACTGTCCAACCATCTCATCCTCTGTCGTCCCCTTCTCCTTGTGCCCTCCATCTTCCCCAACATCAGGGTCTTTTCTAGGGAGTCTTCTCTTCTCATGAGGTGGCCAAAGTACTGGAGCCTCAACTTCAGGATCTGTCCTTCTAGTGAGCACTCGGGGCTGATTTCTTTGTGAATGGATAGGTTTGATCTTCTTGCAGTCCATGGGACTCTCAAGAGTCTCCTCCAGCACCATAATTCAAAAGCATCAATTCTTCGGCGATCAGCCTTCTTTATGGTCCAGCTCTCACTTCCGTACATTACTACTGGGCAAACCATAGCTTTAACTATACGGACCTTTGTCGGCAAGGTGATGTCTTTGCTTTTTAAGATGCTGTCTAGGTTTGTCATTGCTTTTCTCCCAAGAAGCAGGCGTCTTCTAATTTCGTGACTGCTGTCACCATCTGCAGTGATCGTGGAACCCAAAAAAGTGAAATCTCTCACTGCTTCCATTTCTTCCCCTTCTATTTGCCAGTAGGTGATGGGACCAGTGGCCATGATCTTAGTTTTTTTGATGTTGAGCTTCAGACCATATTTTGCGCTCTCCTCTTTCACCCTCATTAAAAGGTTCTTTAATTCCTCCTCACTTTCTGCCATCAAGGTAGTGTCATCAGCATATCTGAGGTTGTTGATATTTTTTCCGGCAATCTTAATTCCAGTTTGGGATTCATCCAGTCCAGCCTTTCGCATGATGAATTCTGCATATAAGTTAAATAAGCATATAAGTTAAATAAATTGGGATAGAGCCATGCAACTCCCTTGGCATGGTCTTCCACTTTTTTCAACCTGTTGCCCTCCAGATACTATGGGCTAGAACTCCCACCAGCCTCAGTCACCAATGATCATTATTTGCAGAACATACGGCATGGACTAGTTGGGGGGAAGGTTGACTGACATATTATTAGGATGCTGCTGCATGGATGCAGTCCTGTATAATTGGGATCAGGTGGGACATGTTTCTACCCCAGAACCAGAATGCTTACATGCAAAGTGGTGGTACAGAATGTATTGTATGCCGGTGAACCAACAGCATCATTCAGTGCTCCTCAAAGCTTATCCTGCTGTGCTGCTTGTTGCTATCAGTTCTGATAAGAAAAGTTGACTACTTACTTACTTCTGAATGTGATAGCATAGCACCAAAGACATTTGCTCCAGGTAGCCAAAATGACTCTTGGTTATGGTGTGCAACCTCCCCAGCCCTGCCTCTGTGCGTCCATTCATCTGCCACATAACAATTTCTCATGGCACTGATACATTGCACCTTAAAATTATCGACTATAGCATAGAAAGCTTCTGGAGTTCTTCTGGGAATTTTAAAAGCCAATGGGAGTTTTAAAATGGATAATACTTTTTTACTATTGAAAGTGGAGATGTCGGAATGAGAAGTTTTTACTTAATCCAGGTTCAACCTGGGTTGTTACCATCACTTACTTGTTAAAAAAAAAAAAGTAGCAACACAGAGATCTACATTCCTTTCTAGGTGATCCAGAAATCAGTCAGGCCAGCCACATGTGTAGAAAGTCAATAAGTGATACGCAGGAGCGATACTGCTTAACACACAAGTCATTGTTCTCCGTGCCAGTTGGGTGGCCATGAACCAATTTGGTGAGCCTGCTGGGGGCTAGCCTGGTTCGCTTTGGCTCCATCAATGGCTCTTCTGGTGACTCACTGGCAGACAGCCAGTTTTTGTGGCAATTCTGAACGGGGGAAAGGAGATCCAGCAGTTGAGGCTCTTACTCTGGTGAGAGCCAGTGTGGTGTAGTGGTTAAGAGTGGTAGACTCATTATCTGGGGAACCGGGTTCGCGTCTCCACTCCTCCACATGTAGCTGCTGGGTGACACTTCTTTGAAGTCTCTCAGCCCCACTCACCTCACAGAGTGTTTGTTGTGGGGGAGGAAGGGAAAGGAGAATGTTAGCCGCTTTGAGACTCCTTCAGGTAGTGAAAAAGTGGGATATCAAATCCAAACTCTTCTTCTTCTTCTTACATGTGAGTGCAGGGATGGGAAACCATTTTCAGCCTAAGGGCTGCATTCCTTTCTGGGCCTTTTTTCCAGGGGCCCATGCTGCTGGTGGGTGGGGCCAGATGGCAAAAGTGGGCAGGGCGACAAAGGTCATTTCCCCCTTTGTACCACAGGCTGGTTTCTACACCCACCCACCACCACACCATCCCGTACCCCTCAACCATCGGGGGGCAAAAACAAAAACAAAAAAACCGAGCATCCTGGTTTTGATCAGCAAGATGTTGGAGGGTATGCCATCCAGTTAAGCCAAAAGCCAGATCAGAGTCCAAGGTCATAGTCTGGTCAGGCCAACCGCTCCCCACAATCTCAAGGAGGATGCAGAGTCAGGGCAGTGATGTGTGTGAGCTGGGGAGACTCCCAAGGGCCACATTTGGCCCCTGGAACTGAGGTTCCACTTCCCTTCCTGAGTGCACAGCAGTGATGGCATGGGTGCCCTTCACAAGAGTTGTTGTGCGCTTGGCAGTTGCCCTCCTGCATGGTGCTAAAGTAGATTCTTTATTTGTAATACATTCATATCCCACCCTTTCTCCAAAAAGCTCAAGTGGGCACGCATAGTTTTCTTCCTCCCAGTTTTATCCTCACAACAACCCCCTGAAGGTTGCAACAGACCCAAGGTCACTTGGTGAGCTTCTTGACTGTATGGTGATTTGAACTCTGGTCTCCCAAGTCCTAATCCAACACCCTTACCACTGCTCCACCCTGTGACACCATCTGGCAAGCTCACTGGACCTCTCGTTCAGTGGCAGGGGCTAAAAGCCTTCCTTTTGATACTGTTTGTCTCTAAGGAACATTAACAGAACCCCTTCAATTGTTACTCCATATCACTCCCAGTGTTGGGGTACCATACACGTTCATTTATTAGGGTTATCAAGGATTTGTGAGCATCATTTAAAAAAAAGAGCATAGTAACTGATTTGTGTTTTGCAATGTTTATGGAGGCAGGCGAATGAACACTTGAAATAATCATCTTGCTCATATACAGGGGACCTGATCCATCTCTACTTATGTGCAAGAACCAATAGCCCCAGATAGGAATGCCTGACCCCGTCTGCATGAAAAGGCACATCCGGAGACGTCCATTGGGAAGCAGATGAATTTCAGCTGGATGTGCTTCTGTGTCCTCAGATTCCCCTTAGAGAACTGGATATTTAACTAACGGGAGTTTCCCTTTTCGTTTCTGCTGGAATCAAAATGTTCCACTGCGTTTGAAAAAGCTCCCTGGAAATGTTTAGAGCTTGGTATGGAATATGGCAATATCTGGTTCATTTTGCTGGTGATTAATAGTGGGGGCATTGTTAAGGGGTGGCCAGGACCCAGATTGCTTGCCCTTCCCCACCTTTTAAAGTAAAATGTTGCTTATAGGGCAGCTGATCACACTGCAGACTTCACTGCCATAGAGACCCCAGTTACCTTAAGGTGCCCAAAGGCATCTATGTTTGTAAATTAGCATATTCCAGATTACATTTTACCAGGAGTCCTTTAAGCACCGCTGGGTAATAGGGAAAGTTAAGTTCATGGGTTTCTTTGAGGTCCATGTGGCTAAAATGAAAAAAGAAGTCTGTAATAATGTCCTAACCTGTTTGATCTCTCCGCTGTTATTTGGCACTGGGTCTGTGTTTGCTTTGATTGCACTGTCTGTTATGGAGAAGAAAAACACTTCTTAGTCAAGATTTTTTGGGACTGCCCCCAGATCCACAGGTTTTCGAGAGAACTTTGGCTCACAGGACAAGTTTAATTTGTCATTTTTTAAAAAATAAATTAATTAAAAGAGTGAAAGCCTTTGCCTGATTTGGATATTTTGAAACAAATCTGTCCATAGAATTATAGAGTTTTATGGGGCCATCTAGTCCAACCCCCTGCTTGTTGCAGGAAACCCAGAGCTAGAACGTGCCTAAGAGATGACACCCTTGCCACTAGATGGCAACTTCCAGTGCTTTGTTCGGGGGGGGGGGGCAGGGGTATGCATACCCCTAAACATTTTGTGAATCTTTGTCCATTTACTGTATTTATTTCCCCCGAACTGTAAAATGGTAATTTTCTTGAGTCAAAATGAGAGTACCCCTAAACTTTTTTAAAGAAAAAAAGCACTGGCAGCTTCCATCATTCTTGTCCATTGGTCATGCTGGTTGGGACTTGTGAAAGTTGGAGTCCAACAACATCTAGAGGACCACAGCCCCTGCCTGGTGCCATTCCACTTGAAGACCTCCAATGAGGGAGAGGCCAAACAACAACAACAACAACAACAACAACAACAACAACAACAACAACAACAAAATCTTTATTACGGCCGTAGACCAGCATAAGGAGGGAGGGGTACAATCATTTACACTCAATAGCTAGAGACAGGGAACTCTGTCAACTTCATTTTCCCCATAGACTTTCATTTTTCCAGTCTTAAAATTCAGTTCTCCGCACTTACATATCACTTTGTGGGGTGGGGGGAAGATTTAAAAAGGTAAAGGGACCCCTGACCATTAGGTCCAGTTGTGTCCGACTCATCTCGTGTTACTGGCCGAGGAAGCCGGCGTACAGCTTCCGGTTCATGTGGCCAGCATGACAAAGCTGCTTCTGGCGAACCAGAGCAGCGCACGGAAACGCCGTTTACTTTCCCGCCGGAGCGGTACCTATTTATCTACTTGCACTTTGACGTGCTTTCGAACCGCTAGGTGGGCCAGAGCTGGGACCGAGCAACGGGAGCTCACCCTGTCGCGGGGATTTGAACCGCCGACCTTCTGATCAGCAAGCCCTAGGCTTTGTGGTTTAACCCACAGCACCACACGTGTCCCTTGGGGGACAGATTTAGTCCTCGTGAAAATCCTTCACCTTTTCCGTGCAAATTTCTCCTAATATAAACATTTTTGTATGCACTTTCCCCTGTGAACTCTGAAGGATTGCTGTGTTCACATATTGTCTCATAGAATGCAGATCTGGCAGGTTCCCCTTTCAATGCAAACTGAATCAAATTTCACCCCCCACCCACCCAACCCTACCACTGAGTAATTGGTTCCATTGTCCATACTGCTTTTTACTGTTATCTTACTGTTCAGCTGCTATCTGTCATCCTGGAATTTAAGCTCCTTAGATCATGCTCTGTTCCTTGGGGCAACGGAGAACAAACAAGTCTTTGCCCTCCTTCTAACCCTTTGGAGGGTTGGGACTAGATGATCCTTGGGGATCCCTTCCAACTCTATGATTCAGGTATCCAAAGTGTGTTATTGCCTCACCCTGCTCCACTTCTCCAGGTTAAACATACTGAGCTCCTTTACCTCTTTTCTTCACAGGACTTGTTTTCCAATTTCCGTCTTTGTTGACCTCCTTTGGACCACTTTTTCTACATCAAAGATGGGGAGCTTGTGACACCCCCCCCCGATGTTGTTGGATTACCCCTCCCATCAGCCCCTGCTCTATGTCCTTCTCAAAGTGCAGTGCCCTTCTTTATTCCAAGCTTGTTGCTGAATCAATGAGACATCGTGGCTTGGTTGCAGTGGAGTGTGGGGAAGGGGTGGGCAGGAGATTATTATCCCCCATTTTTTCAGTGACCAAAATTTGGTGCAGCACTAATCTGAACACTTTAAAAAATGTATTCCTTCCTCTGTGTGGCTCCCCCCCCCAAGAAGCTTAAACGAACAACAATTATCCATTGTCAGTTGAATCAGGGCAGGATATATTAAGGACAGATGTGTGTAATGAGCAATATGCAGCATTCTCCATGGAATGAGGAGTATGCAGTCAGTGACATCTGAAAAAATGGCTTGCTTGCACACGGCAAAGCCAGCTAATTATTAACATTTAGGGTTCATTGTGAATAAGTGCAGCATGAAATATCCACAGAGATGTGGTAGATATTTTTTGGAACGACTTGTCTGCCAATCCTGGCTAGGGTTGCCAAATGTCAAGGTTTTAGCCTCCTTCTCAGTGTCCCTAGGAAAAGGAATAAAATCTCAAGAAGAAGCTGTTTTCTCTCAGACCATCTCTATCCCTACCAACCATTTAGCTGGTTCAGGTAGCCTGAAGCTCTGCAAAAATGTTACATTAGGCAAAAATGCAGTCAAAGCAAGTGTATATTTGGACTAGGTTCCACTAAAATGCGGATGAATTTTCACAAAGGCTTTTTTTTAATTGCAAACTGAATATGGAGGATTGAATTTAAGATTGCAAAAAGAGGAGACGGGGAGCAACATAAATTGTCAGATTTTCCCATCTTTATGTGGCAAGATGATTGTCAGATTTACTCATCCCTACCTGAATCATAAATTTTTAGAGTTGTAGGGGACCCTGAAGGTCCTCTAGCCCAACCCCCTTCAATGCAGGGGGTTCAACTAAAGCATCCATGACAGATGACCATCCAACCTCTGCTTTAAAACCACCTGGGAATAAGATCACCCATCCCACTGAATTCAGTAGGAATTACCTCTGAGTGGACAGAGTTAGGCCTGCACTTTTAGTCTGGCTCTAACCCCAGATCAGTCTGGATCAAACCCAATACCTCTAATTCCACATAAATGCAAATACGCACAGACACTTACAGAAGCTTCTTGTCTACACGGTCACACTTTTGGCTTGCCTGAGGTTATGATTATCTTTTCCACGGCTCTGCCCCAAGACTAAAAACAAATCATGCCCAGCTAGAATTGGCACTCAGCAAAGTTCCATAGACCAGCTATTACAGTATTCTGATTCATTTTTAAATAAGAGTACTGCTTTCTAAGATCATGAAAGAGTTGAATTCATATAAACAGCTGGACAGTAGACTCCTTTTACAGCATAAAATCTGCTCCTCTTCCTTGCAGAGGGAAAAGAGGGAGTGATTCCTAGGCTGCTGACTACTCCCTTTCTCAAACCCACCTAAGGGCAATTTTTGCCAGACGCACGAGAGCGCGAGGGATCTTAGCCATTAGGCTCATTGCCAGGGCCTCACCTTCTTTAAGAGGAAAAGAGCAGAGAACATTGTAATGAGAGCAGCATTTGGAGAGATCGCTCGTTCTCTGTCTGGAGTCTGGCTTTATTTCATGTTCTCTGAAGAGATCATTTGGTGGAGTTTGGTTTTCCTTTCTAGACTTCCTGGAAAATAGGGCACCCCACCCTTAATTCCATGATGGTGGTGCTCATCTGCTGAGCCAAACTTCCCCATGATGCCAAGTGTTTCCACCTGCTTGGAATGAATTCCTTACAGTGAAACAATTTTCCATACACCCGTGCTGACTATTTCAAAGGATTTGCAGCACAATCCTACGTAATTCAGTCAGGTTTACGCCCAGGTAAGTGGAGTTGGGGCCGCATCTTTAAATCTGCATCTTCAGATTTCAAAGTATTCTACAAATTGCAGCTGTGATTGAATTTGGGAAGTAGGCGGGATAATTCTCTCCCTCCCTCTTCCATTCTCCATCCTTTGAAAAGCTATTGCATGATCACTTAATCTAATAGCAATTTAGGTGCATTTAAGTAATTTGAGACTCTGGGCTTAATGGCCTCTCTTTAGATTAGGGATGGGGAACCTATGGCCCTCCAGATCTTGCTGGACTACAGCTCCCATTGTCCCTGGCCATTACATCACTTCCTTCAAAATGTGGCACACCAGCCCTGTTGCATCCAGTGGACCCTCTTGCCCATTCTGCTGGCTGGGTTCCTGGGCTTCTGCCCCCAAAGCCTGCCCTGGCAGTATCAGCAGACATATAAACACATTTTTACCAATCAGGACCATTTATTACATTCCGTTTCTTAGAAGCATTAACTTCTAAGCAAAACAATTACCTTTTTAAAATATACTGTATGGCTAGCTTCCCGCTCCAGACACCCTGTTCATCGAGCATCCATTCCGATTTGCTTGCGCAAAGCTTAAGCAGAGATGAGATTATATGCAGTATTTATTGAGCATTTGTTCTGATTTGTTTGTTGAGTGGTTATATGGCAATGAGCAGGGGTCAGCAACCTTTTTCAGCCGTGGACTGGTCCACCATCCCTCAGACCATGTGGTGGGCCGGACTATATATTTTTTTTGGGGGGGAATAATGAACCAATTCCTATTCCCCACAAATAACCCAGAGATGCATTTTAAATAAAAGGACACATTCTACTCATGTGAAAACACGCTGATTCCCGGACAGTCCGTGGGCCAGATTTAGAAGGCGATTGGGCCGCATCCAGCCCCCGGGCCTTAGGTTGCCTACCCCTGGCAATGAGCATTTGTCCTTCATTCATTTTGATTTGCTTGCAAGGTGTTTATGCCTCTTGGTCATTCAGTCATTGCACACTTTTCAGTGAGATCACTTTTCAGTGAGATCACTGTCAGGGTGCTGTCCACCTAGTGCTGAGAGTGGAACATAGATTTATCTTCCCCATGGGAGTGAAACTCAACTGTCCTTTCTCCCATATAAGAAAAAGAAAATGGATGTATTTTGGGATGCCATGCTGCAACATTTAGATATGTGGAAAATCCACTGGATCCTTGCATTCTCATCCAGGAGGTGCAGTTAAAAGCAAAGCAGTTTGCATTGGAATTTGCAATGGTCAGATTCTGTCACTGTGCCAACACTAATAATGGAGGCCATGTCAACAGCCCCCACCTGAAAGTACTGGCTGATGCAACCAGCATCTCCATGTGATGCCCACCAGGAAGTGTGGGCAGTTGTCCTCTTTCATGCTGGTTTCCCACTGCTTGTCTTCTTTCGCTGCGTGCCTGGCAGGCAGCAAAGCCAGTGCACCTTGAATTAAGCAATTTCCCAGGGCCATTTGAGGATTCACATGGTGCACAGCGTAGCAACGGGCTGGCAGTGGCTGCAGCAGGATGAACTGCTGGCTTGCTTTCAAATTGAAAGCACCCACCATGCCTTTGCCCACTGACCACCTCCTTCCATAGTAAAAAGAAACAAACCAGAACCAGCAGAGCTGGTCTAGGTTATTGTGCAAGCTACACCTGATGTTGCTGGACTCTAAATCCCATCCCCCCTGGTCATTGGCCATGTTGGATGGGATTGATGGGAGTTGGAGTCCACCAGTGTAAGGGTAACTGTTATGTATTGAAGTTCTCACCCTAGGCCACTAGGGGTGTGTGTATATAGTTCATTCTGCTGCAGTTTTCAATCAGGTCCGCATATGCAAATGAAGGATTGTAAACTGACGTTCAGGGATTGGGTAACTACAGAAAGTTGTTACTGTTGCTTTGTAGCTGAGTTCTATATAAGCAGGTTGCTGAGCCCTTCAGCTCACTTCTGTTCCAGCCTGTGAATAAACAAGAGCTGTTTGGAAATCACTGTGTCATCTGCTGTGTCCACCCACAACTTAACAGTAACCACTGGTTCCCCATCCCTACTTTAGTGGGCTTATTCGATCTGCCTACAGGCAGACATTCCTTATAGTAAGGATGTGGAACCTATGGCTATCTGGATGCTCTTGAACTCCGAACCCCATCAGTTCCACATAGCATGACTGAGGGAGGTTGTTCAACAACACCTGGTTAAAATATTAGAACAGTAAGAAAACCACCAAGAAGCAGTGGGATCAGGGCACAGCAGAAGGGCACAGCCAGGTTCAGTCCCTCCCCTCCCCAATTAACATAGGGATTAGCAGCTGGTGGTGGGAAAGACTATATGCTGGAGATCCCAGAAAGCCATTGCAAGTCAAAGTAACTGCTGCCTCCCATATTGTTTTTGCTGCAATAGCAGCTCTAAAGTGACCTCTCTGGAATGCAATCTTGGGCATCATGTGTGGAGGTCCTGGGCTGCCCAGACAGCAAGACCCCAAAGTCCAAAGCAAAGCAGAGCATTAATTGTGCTGAGAGTTTCCAAATTCAGTGTATTTTGAAATCCATTCCTATCCTGGATCAGGGATCTCCTGTCTCCCAAGCAGTCACAATTACTGCACATGATGTGAGTCGGAGGCATCATTATAATAAATTAGTGCATGTTGAGATGAAATAATTGTTTTACATAAACTCCTCCAGGGGAAGAAGATGGAGATGGCAAATCACATTAATCCTGCCATCCCATTCTCTGATACGGAACAAGTGTCACAGCTCTGCGTTGGTGTCAGGGGAAGCTGAGTCAGCAGAAAAGTTTCTGCATGGTTTTGTAAACAACTGAGCCAAATACTGGCAGCACATCTTTCTCCACCTCAAGATCATTTTTGTTTTTGCAGAATTTGCAAAATGAATCACTGGCAATTGGTGATGATGCATTTACTGAGTAAAGCCTATGGAAGAGCAAGCTAACAAAACAAGAAACCATGTGCATAAATGGGAGGAGATAGAACTCTTAACGTGCCCAGTGGCCTGGGATGGAAGGGCATGAGGTTTTCAAGATCGTCTTTGGGCAGCAATAAAATGAAAGCCATAAATGATTAGAGAGCCAGGGAACACCCAACAATTCTGGGATCAAATCAGAAACTGGGATAGCTTCTGTAAATCCGGGACTGTCCCTGGAAAATAGAGACACTTAGAGGGTCTGGAAAAGGTGGTATGAAAGGAAATCTGTGTGAGCCCTTAGTTGTTTTGCAATGGATTAATTCATCTATCCCTCGGGAATAGACCTTTCCATGAGCTATGTTCCCCAAAGAATGGTGCTTTAAAAGTTATTAATTTGATCATTGTAGCCTGGATCCCTGCCAGCGGTTGTTTAGCAAATAAACATTGTAACTGCTGGGTGATTGAAGTTTTAATTACCAAGCAATTAACACTTCGAGATTTCAAGGCAGAAAGGTGCTGCAGCTTAGGCAAGAGGGAAGGGAATGCAAATGAGAGCAGAACCTAAAAGGAATGGAGGAGGAGGAGAAATGGAGGCCTGGGGTGCAACCCCCTTCCTCACAGGGACATTGTGAGGATGACATGGTGTGGGGGAAAGATGGAAATTGATCAACCTGAATTCTTTCTAGTCCAGCATCCTGTTTTCTCAGTGGCCAACCAGATATATAAAGAATAATAAAAAAGGACTTCTGATTTAAAGATCTCACCCCCATAGAGTGGGTCCAAAGGGTTGAAACAATGGGCAAAATATTTATCTCTCACAGGAGATAGAGATGGCCATCAATTTGGATGGCTCTAAAAGAAGATTGGAGAAATTCATGGCGGATAAGGCTGTTGATAGCCAGTAGTCATGACAACCATGCTCTGCCTCCATGCTGAAAAGCAGTCATGCTTCTGAATGCCAGCTGTTTGAAACCGCTGGGTGGAAGAGGGAGTGCTCTTTCACTTGGGTCCTGCATGTGGGCTTCCTACAGGCATCTGGTAGGCCACTGTGAGGACAAGATGCTAGACTAGATGGGCCATTGGTCTGATCCAGCAGAACATTATGTTCATATGTCCTTACTGTGCTTCCATTAGTAGGGGTGAGGAACCTCAGGCCTGGATGGAGTGAATGCGGCCCCCTGCCTTCTCCATCTGGCCCTCAGAATTCCCCACCGGCCACACCCCCGCTCCTCAAGCACACCCCTCAATCCCTCTTGTTACACACCCCAAGTGTTTTTGCCTGGCAGGAATGCATCCTTGAACTCCCATAATGCCTTGTGCTCAGAGTGGAATTTGAGCCTCAGGCTGAATAATCTTCCCCATTAGAACAAGAAGGAAAGTATTGGAATATGGTGTTAGAACGAAGGAACAGAATGGCTTAAAAGGGAGCAATTATTTCAGTTTGAGCCAAGGCTTGTCAGAGCTCAGATACCAGATTTATTATCAATGCCGGGCAGAAGTTCAAAAGGTATGGTTTAAATGAAAGGCTGCATTTCTGCCTGATGAGCAGCAGCTCTGAAAAACAGCAGCCCTGCCAGGCTGGGGTGGGTAGTGGGGGCAGCTGCACAGTGAGCACAACAGCTTCTTTCTTATCTCTCCCTTCCTCCCCAGCGATGCTCTTCCCATCCGCTCAGCGAGTGAAGAGGTCTTCGGCAGCTCTCCTCAACCCAGTGCTTCAGAAGTCTCAGGATGATGTGGACCTTCTGTTTGAGGTTCAGTATACGCCAGAGAACCATCTTTCTGTGTAGAAATATACCAGA
This sequence comes from Lacerta agilis, assembly GCF_009819535.1. Lineage (NCBI taxonomy): Eukaryota > Metazoa > Chordata > Lepidosauria > Squamata > Lacertidae > Lacerta > Lacerta agilis. The sequence goes on along the minus strand of NC_046321.1, from coordinate 18,927,991 downwards.
TATAATAATTATCTTCAAGGCAGCACAGAGGATAAGGAGCTTAGAGAAGAGTGGTGTCGGATAGCCTGGTGGGACAGAAACACTTGTTGACTCACTGCTGTTTACGGAGAGGAGGGATGAGGTGGCAGGGCAGGTGGCAAAGCACAATCGCACTGGCAAAGCCAACCTGGTGTTCCTGCCAGTGTGTTTGCACCATGCTGCCTTCCTGCTGTCTCACCCATCCTCCTCCTCTCACTAACCAGCAGTGACTCACCTGCTCAGAGGGCAGGTGAGTGCCTCTGCCCTACCATGCCCTATGCTACTGGCGGAGAGATGTCATGGCATTTATTTGCAGGCTTTTGCTCTCATGTTTAAGATCAGCCATCCACGCTGCTGAAATAAAGTTACGGGCATTAGGGGGGAAAACCCTGAAGAATCAGTTTACTGTGATTAGGGAACGAGGCATATGGAAAGGCTCTCTCCCACATCAAATATAAAATCACAGAATCATAGAAGTGTAGAGTTGTCACTGTCAATCGGTAGCTTCATTGCTGAATCCAATCAGCATGCTTAAAGTTGTCACCATAAAGCAGGAACGGGGAACCATCATCCCTCACAGCCTGCAAATGTTCCAGAAAAAACAGGACATCCCGTTTTCTCACTCGAGAGCATGGCGGCCATTTTGGGTCTCGTGACTCATGCAGGAGCACGGGTGGGAAGACATACTTCCCAGTTTGGGGATTCCAAGATGTTGATGGGTATGCACCCCTGGCTATTGGCTATGCTGGCAGGGGCTGATGGGAATTGAAGTCCAAAAACACGTGGAAAGCCACAGGTTCCGTGGCCCTGCCCCGGAGCAACATTTTATCAGAACTCCTAGACCAAGTAGATGGTGGGTTAGATGCTTGCTTCAGAAGAACTTGGTCTCAGACACAGCTGGGTGACTACAGCTGTAAGGGCTGCTAACCTGCCTCCTGCCATCTTATTTTTTAAACTAATCAGTCCCTTTGTCTGCTTCATGTTCCAATAAAAACAACCTAAATTTAACCTAAATGTTATGCATTGTTCCTGTGGGAGGCTGGCTGGGTTCTCCCAAACAGCAAATGAGCCAAGTTTTGTTTGGAAGGTACCACTCCAAAATTCAGTTGCCCTGCCATCTTTTGGGACAACTCCGCCTCATTCCTCCTCTTGTGTGTTTCTGCCCCAGCTTCTTCTAAGTGAGCTGCAGATCAACGGCGACCTGAAGATCTCTGTCAAAGATGAGGAGCTGGCTTCGATGAGGAAGGCGACTGCCTTTGACACTCTCTGCAATGACGTCATCCCTAAAAGCATCACGGACATTCGCCGACTGAGTGCCAGGCTGCTGGGCCACCCTGGGGTGCTAAAGAAAGAGGATTTCGAGAGGACAGTGTTGACCATGGTCTACACAGCCTATAGGGCAGCTCAGTCCCAAGGTCACCAGAAAGACACGTGGGCTGAATCCTTTGTGGATCTCTACAAGGCCCTGAAGCATGACTTGACATTCTCAACCAGCCAGACGTCCTCATCTCAACGGACTTTGTAGTCCAGAAATTTACTTTATTAGGAAGCACACCAGCCTCTTTGCTTTGTTTTTGTATATATAAAAAGTTTAGGACAGCAGGCGTGGAAAGATTCTTTATTCTCTAGCTCCTCCTAGAGGGCACCTGTTGAAAAATCTTTTACGTGCTTCTGAAATTTCTCCTTGTCTGAATTTCTCCCTGGGTTTTGGGAGTTGCAAATTCCCTGTGCCTGCTTCTGAAATGGAACCAATGAGTTAAGAATCCTCCTTTGTTATTTTTTTTCTTCTTCTTTAAATAATCCCAATTTTGTATGAAGCACAGTGAATGCAGAGTTTCCCACAGCCTTTCATGGAGATAAGTGATTTCCCCAAAGCTCTGCTCAGATTATTTGGAAATTTACCGAGTTCTCCCGGAAAGAAAAATGAGACACCTTACTCTTTTTTTTTCTTTTTTTTTGCAGAGCTAGTCTGAGAACTCAAAACACCTCATCTCAGTCCTGCCAGCCCCAGACACACTTCATTTTCTTTGTCTGACAATCAGTGACCAAATGGGGAGGGCATAGGAGAGAAGGGAATATTGCTCTGTTTCCTTGTTCCCTCCCCAACCTTATTCACATATTACTTCTCTGTAGCATGCTAACATCCTGGAGTCCCATCCCAGGCTAGGCCTGCTTCAGTTTGTTTCTTTTTTTAATGCAAGCCTACCTGGTTCACATTTTCTGAAACGATGCACCAAACTGCCCTTAAAATTGGGTAAGTGAGAAAGTGGGAGAAACCAAAATGGACAGATGCACCAATCTGTCCATCCCAGCTGACATTAATTTATATAAAGAACCAAGGACATTTCTCTGGCAACCAACATGACCCTTTGTTTTCAAATTCTATGGTAGCCACAAAGCCCAAAACACCAGGACACACATTTTCTCTCCCACTGACTGGCACGTGGAATCAGTATAAACCATGCAAAATCCATATAAGGAAAATTAATGTCCATGGACATTATATATCGAGATCAGTTAATCTGATCCTAACTTTTAGGGTACCTTCATTTCACTCCAAGTGAATGAATCATTGGTTCTTTGGTGTTCCCTCTTGTTACTCCTTCTAGGTTTATGTGAATGCGCATACAAAGTGTGGCAGTTGCTTTGATACACATACAGCCAGGGCCAAAAGGCCTCAGAGTTGTTTGTGCAAACAGCCTTGCAGGGCATTTTTAAGCATGTCTATTCAGGATCGTCCTGTTGTATTTTATGGGTCTTTGTCCCTCGTAAGTGTGCATAGAATTGCAGCCTTAATTCCCCCCCCCCACACACACACCTCAGCTTGAAAACTGATGAATGTTTGGGATCCACGGTGGAGAAAATACCAATTTTCCCATTGATGAATTCATTAGCTTTTCTGCAGGGAATAATAGCGTCATGCATTAGCTCTGTGTGCACCTCAAATAATGAGGCAAATTGGGGTGATTCAAGTCATGATATCATACTCCTGAGTTAGATCAGGCTATTAACAGGTGAATTTGGGAATCCCCAAGGAAGTGGTTCTGGTTGCCTCGGTTCCTCCATCCCCCAAAAGTTCTGTGCATGACTTTCCTTTCCTTTTTCCTTTTTCCTTTTTCCTTTTTCCTTTTTCCTTTTTTCCTTTTCCTTTTTCCTTTTTCCTTTTTCCTTTTTCCTTTTTCCTTTTTCCCCTTTCCTTTCCTTTCCTGAAAAATGAAATCAAGTTGAACGGTAAAACGTCTAGCACTTGAAAGGAGAGGGAATATATAGGAGATTGGAGAGAGGGGACCTTTCATTTTGATGGACATTTTGATTATCTTTTAATCAGTGAATTATTTTCCCAGTGCACTTCACTGTCAGTGATTTGGAGGAGGAATGTAAACATGGAGTCTGCCTTTCTCCTCAATATTCTGGCTGCAAGAACAGGGCATAAGCAGTAGAGTTAGACTATTGGGGTCTAAGAAAATAATCCCTTTTCCTAACAAAACATCAGAAATCATAGTGCCCTCTCTTTTTTCTTCAAGGGGGATACTTCTAGGAAGTGGGGAGGGGGGAGAAAAAACAGTGACTTTTCCATGTTATTACAACAAGATAAAATCACCTAGCGTTATAGCCCCTGGACCTATTTGTCTGCACTTTGACAGGTTACTTAACTGTCCTCATGTCCCCATTTCTCAAACGGATTGCCCTGATTAAATTAGGGGAAGGAATGTGGGGTTGTTGTTTTTTTGTTTTGTTTCCCCACCTGAAAATGGTAGTCTGACCTTGTAGAAGAACTACCTGTCAGAAATTTGGCAGTATTCGTTCCTTCAGAAGTAGGAACTGTGCCTGCAATTTGCACCCAATTTTGGAATAAAATAAAACAGTTAAATACTTTATTTCTTTCAGACAACAAACAAACAACAAACCACCTTAAATGTTCCCTGCATGGAAACCCCTGGATGGATCTGTTTGAACTTTGGCAGACTTGATCCATTCTGGAAGGGCTATTTGGCCTACAAATTACATCCACTTGTGTGAAAAGAAATCATAGCTGCTTTTAGATTTCCCATACTAGTCAATGGGGGCTAAACAGAGCTTTAGACTTAACAGGTCAGATTTGGACCCAAATATCAAACCAGAACAACACAGAGCAGATCTGAAACGGATCAGGCTCCTTCACATTGCTAGATACAGATGCAAAATGAATATTGTGGTTGCATCACATGCCTAGAACATTGTTGTTGTTCAGTCGTTCAGTCGTGTCCGACTCTTCATGACCCCATGGACCAGAGCACGCCAGGCATGCCTATCCTTCACTGCCTCCCGCAGTTTGGCCAAACTCATGTTAGTAGCTTCGAGAACACTGTCCAACCATCTCATCCTCTGTCGTCCCCTTCTCCTTGTGCCCTCCATCTTTCCCAACATCAGGGTCTTTTCCAGGGAGTCTTCTCTTCTCATGAGGTGGCCAAAGTACTGGAGCCTCAACTTCAGGATCTGTCCTTCTAGTGCAGTGTTTTTCAACCTTTTTTGGGCAAAGGCACACTTGTTTCATGAAAAAAATCACGAGGCACACCACCATTAGAAAATGTTAAAAAATTTGACTCTGTGCCTATATTGACTATATATAAAGTAATTTTTCAATTTTTCCCACGGCACACCAGGCAACATCTCACGGCACACTAGTGTGCCACGGAACAGTGGTTGAAAAACACTGTTCTAGTGAGCACTCAGGGCTAATTTCCTTCAGAATGGATAGGTTTGATCTTCTTGCAGTCCATGGGACTCTCAAGAGTCTCCTCCAGCACCATAATTCAAAAGCATCAATTCTTCGGCGATCAGCCTTCTTGATGGTCCAGCTCTCACTTCCATACATTACTACTGGGAAAACCATAGCTTTAACTATACGGACCTTTGTCGGCAAGGTGATGTCTTTGCTTTTTAAGATGCTGTCTAGGTTTGTCATTGCTTTTCTCCCAAGAAGCAGGCGTCTTCTAATTTCGTTTTGATTTAGTTTGGTTAAGAGATGATGACACAATTATTTTTGCAGTTACCCACCGTAAGAGATGAAAACTGAGTTATCCAGATCTCACTTTCCTTAGAGATTGGAGATCATATTAAAGGAATGGGGAGATAATCCCACAGTTTCTGCAAATTAAACGAGGAACCTTAGCAACAGTGGCTTTTGAAGCCCCTTTGCACAGAAATGGTGGAGAGTCAGCATTTATTTTCTAGGAACACTAATATTTATATATATCTCCAAAAACAGAGCACTCACAGTCAGACTAAAAGGGCCCAAGCAGCGTCAACGTCCTGGTATGGCTCCAAGCCTAGAGCTGACTCTGTGTGGGCTCAGACATCTGTTCAGCAATGGCAGATCAAAGATTCTACTAGCTGTGTAATTACACCATTCCTGGCTGTTCCTGTCCTGTGATTGAGTAACTCCGTGGTGTGAGTCATAATTTTGCTGCATCCCCTGCAGAATGAATAGTTTAGTTTAGGTCGCATTTGGTCAGCCAGTCAGAGAACCAACAGCAGGCAGCTCATCTTGTTTGACATGCAGCAGGGAAAGGAATCCGACTACATGTGTGTAGCGGGACCACATCTGTGTCACAGGACTCCAGTGATGGGACAGCACGCTCCATTGGATCTCAGAGAGTAAAATACCAGTTTGGAGGTGCCAGGCAGAAACAGCCCTGCCCTCTCACTCCTCGTCACCACTCTGCCTGGCTTCTGTTCACCGCCCACTCAAACTAATGCAAGAGCATGCCATTGCCACCATGTGTCACATCGAGTAGACCAGCAATGTCGAACCAGTCGACTGCGATCGCCAGGCAGATCGCCAGGGTTCTCCAGATCAATCGTGGGAGTGAAAAAAGGGATTGTCCGGTTGCTCCTGAGCATGACATGTCCTGCCCCCAACACTATGTTCCCTTCATCTGCGGTAGAGTGGGGGAAGGAGGGATGGTTGCGGACTGTTTGGTGAGTGATTTTATGTAAACCTTTCCTCAAAAAAAAGCTCAACAACTCTGGTGTTTCCCCCTAAAAAAAAAGCTCAACAACTCTGACCAATGACAATGGGTAGATCACTGCCAGTTTTATTATACTGGGAGTAGATCACATCTCTATAGAGTGGGGTGCACCTGGAGTAGACCAATGCAGCTGCACACACATTGCCTGCTGGAATGTATAGCCTGCCATGGATGATTGTCCCTCTGTCTGCCCACTTGGTTAGGGGGTCTTTCCTAAACCTATTTCAAAAAGTAAAAACCAGGAAACCACCCAAATTGTTGAGCTTTTCTTTACAAAAACGCCAAAAACCACACACCACGGTTTCTCAGTTTACTTCTCGAAGATCCAGGACAAACCCCCGCCTTCTGGAAATTCTCCCTTGCTTACCAGAGAAGAATGGATAACAGAGATGATGGACTATGGCAAAATGGCGAAAATAACCAGGAAGATCAGAAGCCAAGAAGATAATAAATTTAATAAAGAATGGGGGAGATTTATAAGTTACTTAAAAGAACACTGTAAACAATGAAAACGTTGGAAGGATTTTAAAAAAAACACTTGCAATGTAACAAGAACTATGGTATGAATTGAGTTTATATGATGCAGTTGGAAAAGAATAACTATGGAACCCATGGAGGGGAAATGGAGGGAAGTCTAGGGCTTCAGAGAATCTTATTTGTATATGATTATGATCTACATGTGAATGCAAATGTTAAATGTAAAACTGAATAAAATAATAATAATAATAATAATAATAATAGAAATCCCCCCTGGACATCACTTCCGCCTTTGAAATCCTGTAATGTCCGGGAAATCCCAGACGTATGACAGCCCTGCCTAAACATGCTGTCTGTGGTGCATTGGAAGAAGGCAGTTAGGAGAGACAGACAGCCCAGGCCAGCAGAATACAAAAATCGCCACCACTAGCGTGCCGGCTCTGCTGAAACTGCTCCATAGACCTGGGATTAGCTGCCTAGATGCCAGATTGGTGTGCGTAGGAATTCAGGGGTGTTGAAGCAACTACAAGTGTTCCCATTGACAATAAAGAGCTAACTCTCTGCCGTGTGTATTCCTTGGCTGAGAAGCACCCCTGACAAGTCACCTTTATCAGCCTGAGGGCGGCACATTCCCTTCTAGGCAATCTTACAGGTAGACAGAGCAACAAATGTGTATTTTAAACTCATACAACCCCTCTATCCCCTATTGAGGAAAGCAAGAGGCATTATCAAAGTCCTAGGACACATTCCAGCCGGGCTAAAACACGGGGAGGGGGCAAAGAAGGGGGAGAGTGCCAAAGTCCAGAGAGAGAGAGAGAGAGAGAGAGAGAGAGAGAGAGAGAGAGAGAGAGAGAGAGAGGCGTTTGGCCTTCAGGCCTGGGCTTCATCACCCCTTCTTTATATAGAGAGCTATTGTTAAACTCTAAAGCACATTACCCAGCACAGTGGGATTTCTCCCACAGTCAAAATGGAGTGTTGTTGATTTAAGAGCCAGCGGTTGCTAGCTCTCTGAATAATACATATACAAACAAAGCATAAAACACCCTCGGGCTCCCAGTGGATCAATGAACCTTAGAAATAACTCTTACAGCCCTCTGCTTCCTGCTTGTAAAATAGAGCTTTGTTGGTTTCCACCCTCCTCTTTTATTGTGGGTAATGTCAGAAGCACAAAATATGGGAATGACATCCATAAAGGTCTATTTTATTTACTAAAGCATCTCTACCGAAGAAGTAAAACACCCATGCTTTGAGGCATGCTTGGATCCATGGTACATTTATCAGTGGAGATAAGCAACAAGGCCGGCAAAAAGTGCACACAAGGTATTTAAAAGCCCTTATCACCACCATCTAATTTAGTTTTCTTTTTGAAAGAAAAAGCTTTCCAGGTGGTCAGGAAAGCTAGAGGGGTAACCAGGAGATAATGAGCTGGTCGCCAAGCATATCCTTAGAGCAGGAATGCAGGCATACCCTCCAACATTTCTCCAATTAAAATAGGGGCGTCCCATTCCATAATGATAATTTTCCTATTTATACCCCCACAAGTGATTGGGTTGTCCCAGCCACTCAGTTTCCAACATATATAAAAACATGACAAAATATTAAATATTAGGGGGGGGGGAGACACATTCCCTACACAGGATTGCCTTCAGATGGCTCGGGAGTTGAATAACTCCATCCCTCCAACATTTCTCCAATGAAAATAGGGATGTCCTAAGGAAAAGTGGGACATTCTGGGATCCAAGCAGAAACTGGGACGGCTTCTCTAAATCAGGGACATCCCTGGAAAATAAGAACACTTGGAGGCTCTGGGAATATAAAATTCTGGACTACTCAGGGAAGGGGATTCCACAGAGGCCATCTTGTCCAAAATCCAGAAATGGAATGGCAGTAGCAGACTTAAGTTACAGAAAGGCAGATGTCAGCTGAATGTTGTAAGATACTTCTTAATGGTAAGAGTCACTTGACAATGGAACCGACTATCTAAAGCATTGGTCTTAGACTAGTGGGTGGACCAAATACCAGATCATGGCCTGATCTAAGGCGTGTTGCAACAGCAGCATCTCTCTCTCTATCCCCAAATGCATTTCTGGGTTAAAAATGCATCCCAGGTCAGAAAAGGCTGAAGACTACTGGCCTAGAGAGATGATGAGCTGTCCGGTGCTAGAGGTTTTCGGGTAGGTTCCTCTGGATTTCCTACTTTGAGAAGAAGCATGCACACGAGATGACAATGATGCAGCTGACCTTCAGTCAAAAGATTCCGGTTTTACTCAAAGACAGCAACACTTTGGCAATGTGCCCCAGATTCTGGCCATTAATGCAGTTGCACACATAATTCCGGCATCAAGAACAGAACCAAGAAACAAAATAGAAAATTCTTTTCAGTAGCACCTTAGAGACCAACTGTGTTTGTTCTTGGTATGAGCTTTCGTGTGCAAGAACAAACACAGTTGGTCTCTAAGGTGCTACTGAAAAGAATTTTCTATTTTGTTTCGACTATGGCAGACCAACACGGCTACCCACCTGTAACTAGAACCAAGAAAGCTCACCCAGCATTTTATTTTATTTTTAATTCCAGTCAGTTGAAAACAACCCTAATTTCAAGTTTCACTGATTTCTAACTGAATGCCAGTCTTCTATGAACTCATCTACTCATTGCTTGGAAGGGGGTGGGGGACAAGTCACTTTAAAAAGATATTAGTACTTTTCCTCTTTGGGATGGGGAGGTTTACCACTTCACATCTTTTTGCTATGAACTTTTTTTTAAACCTTTCTTCTTTGGTACATTAAAAACCTCTGGCACATGAACAAGAAGGAAGTCATTAAGAGAGTGGCAAGTCTCATTTATGCATCCATACATTTAATTAATGTATTTGTTTACATGGTTTTTATCACACTCTCCAGCCAGAAAAGGCTCCCAGAGGGGGAAAGTAATTGCCCTCAAGCAGGGCTGGGCAAATCTGTCACCTTTGGTTTCTCTCACTCTCTCATTTTTCCAATCTTCCATTCTTCACCTTGTTACATCAGTTTGCTGTTTTTAAGAAGAAAAAGTTTGAAAATTTCTCATAACATACACATTTCTGCATGAGAGCCAGTGTAGTGTAGTGGTTAAGAGCCATGGACTTGTAATCTGGTGAACCGGGTTCGCGTCTCCGCTCCTCCACATGCAGCTGCTGGGTGACCTTGGGCTAGTCACACTTCTCTGAAGTCTCTCAGCCCCACTCACCTCACAGAGTGTTTGTTGTGGGGGAGGAAGGGAAAGGAGAATGTTAGCCGCTTTGAGACTCCTTCAGGTAGTGATAAAGCGGGATATCAAATCCAAACTCTTCTTCTTCTTCTTCTTCTAATATACACATTTCTGCTAGGCATAGTCTTCCTGCAAAATTCAGAAAAGTTCAAATTTCTATCAGGGGCTGTGTTTTGGTTAACATTCTGTTTCAAAAAGAGAGAAAGAGAGAATTAGGTAGATTCACCTTTACATGTGAACTGAATTAGATTTCTCCTCCTACACCCCACACCCAGGCTAGGAATGAGAAAATTTCAGGGTAGCGGGCAAAATGTGGTGTGGCCAATAAATAAATCAAAAATAAAAGCTAGCTAGCTTTTTTCAGTACTATTACTAAGCGTGTGTAACTGCAGTTGACCCCATGCACCAGGGTTCAGCATACTTTCAAGCCCATTTGAATATAGGAAGCTCTCATACTGAGTCAGACCACTGGTCCATCTAGATCAGTATTGTCTACACTGACTGGCAGCAGTTCTCCAAGGTTTCATCCTGGGCACATTCCCAGTCCAGCCTGGAAATGTCGGGGATTGATCCTGGTAGCTGTGATGGCCTGGGAGTCAGACTCTGATGCTGAACCTGAGGGATCCCAGCCTGCACAGGATTCCCCACCTCCAGAACCAGCTGAGCCGGGACCAGGGCTTGAGCCTGAAGGATCCCCACCTGTGCTGGATCCCCAGGTGCAGGCACCAGCAGAGTCTGCTCTGGCTCCTGATGGGAGGGAGGACCCATTGCCTGCAGGTGCTCCACTCCCAGCCTCTTCAGAGGAAGCTGAGGCAGCCCCTGGGTCCAGTAACCCACCAGCCTCTCCTAAGCTACAGAGGCTCAGGGCAGAGAGGCGAAGAGAGCTAAGTGCCTACAGGAGGAGTGCTCGCCTCCAGGCCCGGAGGAGAGGCGAGTCTCCGGAGGATCGGGGCCGCCCTAAGCATAGGGCCAGATAAAAGCCAGCCAGACCCAGCCCAAGTTGCGTGAGCAACTTAGTTGCAAGCACATGCTCAACCTGCAACCTCGTGCCTGCACCTGCCTTGGACCTTGACCTGTTCCCTGCCTCGCTTCCCGCCGGACTGACCTCCTTTGGACCCCTAGACCCAGGACTGAACTTGGACTTTGCTTCACGGACAAACCCCTGGGGCCAGCACAGTAGGATCTGCAGGCAAAGCACATACCCTCCAACATTTCTCCAATGAAAATAGGGAACGTCCCATTCCTCAATGATAAGTTTACTATTTATATCCCACATGTCTTACTGGGTTGCCCCAGCCACTCTGAGCAGCTTTCAACGTATATACAGTAAAAACATAATAAAACATTAAAGATTTTAAAAAAACCACCTCCCTATAGTGATTGCTTTCAGACGCCTCGGGGATCAGATAACTCCATACCCTCCAACATTTCCCCAATGAAAATAGGGACGTCCTAAGGAAAAGTGGGACATTCTGGGATCAAATCAGAAACTGGGACGGCTTCTCTAAATCAGGGTTGTCCCTTGAAAATAGGGTCTGAAAGCAGATGCTCTACCACTGAGTTATGGCCCTTCATCAACTATTTCTCTACTATAATCGTATCGCACAGAGATTTAACTGCTTGAGAACCCAGGGCAGGAGCCAAAGCTTACAGAACGAAATGGCCCCAACTAATATTAAGGGCACCACTATTTGTACAGGCCCGCTTTATCTGTTTTAATGGCTAAAGTTGCAACTGACGAACAACGTGAGGTAAAAAGTGAATCATTTCGCATTGCCGGTGGGAAATTTATATTTTCACAACCATTCCTTGGCCTTGAAGCAGTCACACTGCCCAGCAGCTGAGGTAGGTGGTGGGGCCAGGGGTTGGAGGGAGGGAATAGCACTTGTCTTTGAAAGACATTGGTTTCCTCCAATGCCATCCTCTTAGCAGGCGGAGCTGGGGCTCCTTTCCATCCCTCCCATTGGTGAGCTGCAGTAGGTCGGGACTTCCTCTCAAGTTTTTATCTCAAGATGAAGGTAATCTGTGTAAGAATTGCTTCTCTGTGCGTTCCCTGAGAACTGCTGCTCTGAGGGTAGGGAAGGAAGGAGGAGAAAGATAATCTTTAAGCAGTTGAGAAATGTTACAGGAAAGAATGCAAAAAGCATAAAGGGGGAGAGAGAGGGAGAGAAAATACTCTCTTTTTTAAAGCTGTGGATTTTCTTCCCTATTTTAATTTGTGCTAAACTGAATGCTAACTCTTTAGTTGAGGTGCACCTGAAAGTGGGCATACCTGCAAGAAGGAGAAAGCGGGGCTCAAGAAAGGTTTGGGTTTCTGCCTACCTGATTCATACTCCAAGCAAACAAACGTGATGGGAGGCGAAAAGAAAATGGACTGCACGGAGGCCGCCTGGTGATTTTCCTGGTGGTGGTCAGAAGGAAGAACATTATGTTCCTCAGACACTTATGGTGCGTTGGTCATGAGGAGGCACTAGTCAGTCCTACATAAAGGCAGAGACTCTCCAATGCATTTCACAACGCTCTCTTAAAGGAGAAAAGAAGCAAGAGCCGCCAATAGCTCTTCCGTAGAAGGAGGAAACCATTTTCCCAGGGCTGGAGGAAGACCCTGAGGATTCCCATTGGGCCATCAAGGAGATACATCAGGAACAGAAGGATGACAGTAGTCAAGGAGCTGCTCCGCGCCAGAAACCTGTTGCTGGTTATCCTGATTCCACTCTTGTTGCTTCCTTTGCCTCTCTTATACCCCAGCAGTGTAAGTACTTTGCTTCCCCGCCCTCTCATTTTCACCATAACTGGATTTAGAGCCAGTCATGTATAGTGGTTAGAGTGCTGGACCAGAACCAGGGTTCATCCCATCCCCTCTCAGCTGTGAAACTCACTGGGTGACCTGGGGGCCAGTCACTCAAGCTCAGCCTAACCTACCTTCACGGCGTCGTGTTGAGGGTGAAATAGGGAAGAGGAGAACTGTTTACGCCACCTCGAGCTCCTCGGAGGAAAGGTGGGTTATAACTGTGATAAATAAATTAATGTGCTCAAGGAGAAGAGTTAGCAGGCCAACTAGGCAAAGCATTCTTGGCAAGCGGTCAGGAAGGTGTATACAGGGGAGCAGGGAGAGCTGCAGTGCAATCCCTCTACTCAGAAGTAAGCCCTATTGAATAAGTGGGGTTCGAATGCAACATTAAGGTGGCAGCCCGTTTGCCTCAGTTGCATGGGATCTCCACAGGATGCTACTCAGCCTTGATTATTTATTTCATTGGTGAATCACTTCTCGAAGCAATTTCGCAGTGCAAGAAAAAACATCTCTAAGGCAATTGTGTATGCAAAAGGAGTTAAAACAGTTGCATATATAAAACAATTAAAAACAGTTTTAAATATATAAATTAAATTCTTATAGCAAATTGTTCTGGATTCCACCTTTACTCCAATGAAAATGATGCTGTTTCCAGGGTAGACTCATAGAAATGTAAATTTGGAAGGGGCTCAAAGAACCCTCGACAGATGACCATCCAAGCTTTGTTTAAAATCCTCCAATGAAGGAGGCAGTCCTTCTGAGGCAGCCCGTTCCACTGTCAAACAGCTCTTACAGCCAGAAAAATCTTCCCAATGTTTAGTCAGAATCTCCTTTCTTGTAATTTGGATCCATTGGTTCAGGTCCTCTGGAGCAGCAGAAAGCAAGCTTGCTCCATCATCCATGTGACAGCCCTTCAGATATTTGAAGATGCTATAGAGCTTTGAGGATGGAGTGCTCAGCTTCAGTGACCGAAGGCCTCCTAAGTGATGCTTGCACTGTTTTCTAGCTCAGCCTTTCTCAGCCTTGGATCCCCAGATGTTGCTGGACTACAACTCCCACCATCCCTAGCTAGCAGGGATGGTGGGAGTTGTTGTCCAACAACATCTGGGGACCCAAGGTTGAGAAAGGCTGCTCGAGGTTGAGGCCATGTGGTGTTAATGTATCCCGCATTGTTGGATCTGTGGCATTATCCGTAGCTTCTCAGAATTAAAGTATTCAGCAAACTTGCTTGACGTGCTGTTTGGTGCTTTCATTGTCTGCCAGCCTATCTATTTATCTGTCATCTACAAGCTAAAACAAATATATAAAAACCATTTCAAATCCAATACTGATACTCACTTGTAATGAGGGGGAAAATGTGCTCTGCACATGCCCAGAAGCATGCTGTGATTACATGCAGGGCTGAGCTGCCATGTGCCTTTTTCCAATTAAGTCTTGTTTACAGTCTTGGATTCTAGATTTAAATATGCATCTGTGAGTGCAAAAATACGTGAGGGGAGGGAAACAGTTCGCCTTGGTCTCCTGTGATTATCTTAATCAAAGAATGAAGCTGAGTTGCATTATCATTTGAACTGAAGGAAAAGGCAGATGAAATTTCCTCATTAATTTTGGAGATGAGTTTCCTTTCGCAAATGAGTTTGCACTGCCACAAATGCTCTCTAGGAAGGCAGCTTCTCTAACTTGGCAGTGTTTGTTTTAATGAAGTCGAGTTGCACCTTTTGATTAATTTGTTTGCAACTTGTTTAATTAATGGTGTCCCCTTGTTTATCAGGGCTGGAGTGAACAAATGAACAAATTGGCAAATTAGGCAAAGTCGAAGTCAGCTAAAACAAATTTCAACCTCATTAAACAAGTAAACGAAGAGCGAGGCAAAGGAAGATAAATGAGGTTTTTTCTTTCCTTTCGCCTCTCTTGAGCTCACAAGAGTTAAGCAATTACAAGCTTACAGACCTGGTGCAATGATGAAGATGGAATGACGGCATGATGAATTTAAAAAATCAAATTAACCAGCAAGTAGTTACTTAATATAGAACTAAATAATGGATGGGCAGGTCTGCTTCCAGTCCATTTTAATTTTGTATGCTTTTGCCCACAATTCTGTTCCATTCCTGCATTAATCTGCATTTCATTCTCATATTTACATGTGTATTTTCTCTGAAAATATCTTTTGAAATTGGGCATGGCAAACCCTTTTCAGCTCAAGGGCCGCATTCCCTCCTGGGCAATGTTCTGAGGGCCACACGTGAGTGGTAGGCGGGGCCAGAGGGAAAAGTGGGTGGGGCAAGCAAGGAAAATTTTTATCTTTGCACAGTAGGCTAGTTTCACCCAGCCTTCAGTCTCCTTCAACTGGACAAGCAATGGGCATTACCAGTGCTTAAGGGCACATTCCAGCCAGGCAAAAGCATTCAGGGTGCAAAGCAGAGCTAATAAGTGGGATGGCCCAGGGGGGTGGCCTTGGGAGAGTTATGAGGGCCAGAGGCAAAGGCCTACAGGGCCACCCCGACTTAAATGCATATTTTGCTATATTTAAACTTCTTGAGAACTGCATCACAAAATTTGGAGAAATGCAAAATCAAGTGGATTGCTATGGGCTGATCTGCAGCTTAGTCTGTAGGGGCACAGAACAGGTAATTCCATATACAGTATTTATTTCATGGAAACATTTCTATGTTTCCCTTCTAATGCCCACAAATCACTCCTGATGCCCCACATACAGCTTAAAATCACAATATTAGATCAGTGGGAAAACAGCTGTTTGAAACACTCAAAGACTGGTTAAAATCAGCCACAAGCTGAAAACCAGCTTAAAGCACATGCCAACATTCCACATGTCTGGATAGACTTGCCGAAACAAAATAGCTTATAGCGGGTGCTGAAAAGATTACAGGGAAGGTGCCTGCCTCAGTTTCCAAAGTGCAGGTTCTGAATGAGTATTATTTGAAACCTGTAACAGTGCCAAAGGGGTTTGAGTGGGCATGTATGGGGTAAAGCAATCTCGCAGGTAAACTGTGACGGGCTTCATATACTAGCAGTAACACCTTTGAACTTGGCCCAGCAGCAGATTAGCAACCAGTGCAGGTCTCTGAGTTGAAGTGCTCAATGCCCTCTTCTCAACCTCCCCTTGTTCTTTGGCTGCAGCAGTTGGTTGTTAGGGGTATGCTGCCCCAGCAGGTGGAAGTTCTGTTTGGCTATCAAGGCAGAACCACTTCTCTGTGGTTTTGTGAATTCATGGAATTGTCTGAAGCTGTGCTGATGAGAGTGGAAGGGCACGAGGTTGGAAAAGGTGGCTTTAGGATTGGGAACCATAACTCAAGTCAGAAATATCATACTATTTAATGTGCTTGATTGGATTCAATTCAACTATATGCACTGGTTCCTCTCTTTCTCGCCCCCTGCTCACTTTAATTATTTTGTAAAAGCCTAAAAATTAAATTAAACCATTCCTGGTTTTTCTCCAGTTTTCTCCCTGCATGTCTCTCTTGCGGAGAGCAAAACACAAGATGGATGTTTGCATGCTTTGCTCTCTCAGAGCTTCCTACAAGCTCCACTCATATCTCCATCCCAGGCATGCATGTGCATGTGTGGCTGACAGTGTGTGTGTGTGTGTGTGTGTGTGTGTGTGTGTTTTGTTTTTTGTGCTGTTTTTTGTTTTGTCTTTATGGGATGGCATCCACTTTCGTTGCACTTGTACAACATTGTACTTGTACAATGACAATAAATAAATCTTATCTTATCTTATGCAAGAGATATTATTATACTTCAAGGACACATTCCAGCCAAACAAACACACTTGAGAAAGTTGCAGGGCAGGGACAGTGTGTTCCTATCTTGTATTTTTATGTTGCGAACTGTCCCATGCTCTTCGGATAAAGGATGGTACAATATAAATAATATAATATACAGTAAACCCACAACTTATGTTGCTTTAACTTGTGTGCATTCAGCTTTTACATGCTTGGCCAAAAAAAAAAAAAAAAGATTAAAGGGGAAGAGGCTGGAATCTGGGGGAAAAGACTTTGGCAATCCCACCCATCATTGAACCCAATACGTTTTGATGATATGAAATTTTGGCTTTAGGCACAATCCCCAGAATGTAATTCCCAGATAAATTGCAGGGCTTACTGTTATATTATGTGTTATATTAGGGGTTATAGATTTGCAAAAATGTGTATATTAGGGAAAATTGCTTACCGTATTATTATTATTATTATTATTATTATTATTATTATTATTATTATTTATTAAATTTCATTCGAAGACCACAGGGCAGTTTACAATATAAAATCCCCCAAATACACAACATAAAGGTAAAGGGACCCCTGAACATTACGTCCAGTCGTGTCCGACTCTGGGGTTGCGGCGCTCATCTCACTTTATTGGCCAAGGGAGCCGGCGTACAGCTTCCGGGTCATGTGGCCAGCATGACTAAGCCGCTTCTGGCGAACCAGAGCAGCGCACGGAAACGCCGTTTACCTTCCTGCCGGAGCGGTACCTATTTATCTACACAACATAGTAACAAACAAAAACAATAAACAAAATGCAAACTGATGCAGAAATGTAGAGAGTTGAACTTGGGAGAAATGAGAAACTGAAATGAACAGATGGCCATCTGCCATGGGTTCATTAGTTGAGAGTCCTGCATTGCAGGGGGTTGGACTAGATGACCTTTGGGATCACTTCCAACGCTACAGTTGTATGAAATCGGCAGATTCTCTCATGCCAAACGAGAAGGCATCGAACCAGCACCAAAGTATCCCATGTGTCCACTGGTTTCCAAAACACCATCTTTAGAAGCAAAGCACAGCTGCAATGCTCCCCTCCCTCTGGAGGATCATAAGCTGCAGTTTAGAATGACTAATCAAACTGATCCTTTTGTGTTCTGCACGAAGAATCGAAGCACAGACAATAATTTAACATTGCGTAACTCAATAAGAAAGAAAACCCTGAGGTCTTTCTCAGTGGATCAAGTGGAATGGAAAGAAATTAGTGCGCAGTGCCTACTCATGACAAGCTGGCTTCTGAGCACTTGTTCATTAAATAGCCCAGTTATCCGATAGCCTAGTTACTTGATCATTATATAGCCCCACGGAGGCTGATTATGGTTTAGCTGAGATTAATAAAACGGCTGTTGTGAATCACTTTTCCTCCTGACGGCTTGCCAGTCAGCCCTTGGCTGTTAGTCACCATGTCTGCATGGCATCTTGAGGTCCAAAAGTAGTGTGGCAGTGGACAGCTGCTGCTGTGAAGAGACAATGAGAGAGGTTTATTGTCCTCAAGCCCTGACTGTGAGCTTCCTGGAGGAACCTGATTGGATGCTGTGGGAACGAGATGGACAATGGTTTGGTCTGATCCTGGAGGAATGTAGGAAGCCGCCTTATTCAGAGTCAAACCACTGGCACATCTAATATTGTCTATGATGATGGACTACAGCTTCTGCAGGTTTCAGGCAGGAGTCCTTCCCAATTGTCCTTCCCAAATCTGGAGATGCCAGAACCAGGACCTTCTGCATGCAAGACCACTCTACCACTGAACTTCAGTCCTTCCCTGTAAGAGGGTTCTTTATTATTTTTATTTTTAACTTTAACCATAGTAGTTCTAAAGGTGCTCAAAAAACCAGCCACAATGTGTTGATTAAAACCAGAGAAAATGTAGCTCTTTAAACCACCTGCCTATATTATATGAAGCAGGTGCCTGGCAAATCTCATTTTACATGATCTTAAAACATTGGCCGTCCATGTAGGTTCTCCACAGACAGGTTTGTGAGGCTGGTGGGAGAGCTTTGCTCTCTTCTTCCCTTACCTGTGTAAAGAAGGAAGACCGGGTTTCTTCAATTCACAATTCTTCTAAGCCCATTTAGTCATTCTGAACTAGCTAGATCCCAAATATTATTGACTCACATCTCAAGAGGTAGCTCCACCTGGGATTTCCAGTGGTACTATCACTAGACGTGCGGCAACCAATAGAAAAAGTATTGAATCTTTATGCTAGGGTTGCCATATTTCAACCAGGACACTCCGAAATTGTTGAACTTAAAAAAAAAAGCATGATTTTTTCAATTTACTTGCCTAAAATCCAGGACAAAGCACCACCTTTCAGAAATCCCTCCCCCCCCGACGTCAATTTCACCTTTGGAATCCTGGACCAATGGCAGCTCTACTTTATGCTAGATAGTAGGGTACTAGGGGTCTTCTTATGTTCTGCCACTTTGATACTTGCTTTGGTTTATTGTTTCGTTTTTGACATTCACAAGCTGCTTTGCTAGTAGAATATCCATTGTTTACATATGAAAGATGTATACATAAAGCCTCATTTAAATCTCTTCTTAAAATCCACGTCTGCCAAGTTTTTCCTGAATTAACATTGGCTGAATGAACCTTTCCCCTCCCCTGAGTATCTGTTGCCACTTAATGAGCCCCTTGATTCATTCTCCGTCACATCCACTCCCTCTTTGGGGTGGTGGTGGGGATGTGATTCTGCAACAGCATGGCAGGAGAATGGATCCTTCACCTTTGCACCCCTCTGTTCTCAAGTTCTAGGCGTTTCCCCACTCAGTTTAGCTTCATTTCCCAGAAAAGAAGGAGGTGAGTGGATGAGATGAGGCAACATTCAAGACTTCGAGGATCAACCTCTCCCCACGTGAACCAACCTAGACATCACAATCATCATATGTGTGCCCTGCCTTGGAAGGTCAGGAGGGTGGCAACATGACAAAAGGCCTTCTCAGTTGTAGCTTCCTGCTTATGGAATGCTCTCCCTGGGGAGACTCGCCTGGCACCATCATTACATAGCTGGAGGCATGCATGAAAATGTTTTTTTATTGCCAGGCCTTTGGCTCTTAATTAACTGTGGCCTGGTGGGGGTGGGGTGTTTTAATCCTGTCTTTTAACAAAAGGATTGTCTTTTATATTTTTTTTCATTTATGCCAGTTTCAATGTCCATGTTTGTTTATATGTTGTTGTTGTTCAGTCGTTCAGTCGTGTCCGACTCTTCGTGACCCCATGGACCAGAGCACGCCAGGCACGCCTATCCTTCACTGCCTCTCGCAGTTTGGCCAAACTCATGTTAGTAGCTTCGAGAACACTGTCCAACCATCTCATCTTCTGTCGTCCCCTTCTCCTTGTGCCCTCCATCTTTCCCAACATCAGGGTCTTTTCTAGGGAGTCTTCTCTTCTCATGAGGTGGCCAAAGTACTGGAGCCTCAACTTCAGGATCTGTCCTAGTGAGTACTCAGGGCTGATTTCTTTGAGAATGGATAGGTTTGATCTTCTTGCAGTCCATGGGACTCTCAAGAGTCTCCTCCAGCACCATAATTCAAAAGCATCAATTCTACGGCGATCAGCCTTCTTTATGGTCCAGCTCTCACTTCCGTACATTACTACTGGGAAAACCATAGCTTTAACTATACGGACCTTTGTCGGCAAGGTGATGTCTTTGCTTTTTAAGATGCTGTCTAGGTTTGTCATTGCTTTTCTCCCAAGAAGCAGGTGTCTTCTAATTTCGTGACTGCTGTCACCATCTGCAGTGATCATGGAACCCAAGAAAGTGAAATCTCTCACTGCCTCCATTTCCTCCCCTTCTATTTGCCAGGGGGTGATGGGACCAGTGGCCATGATCTTAGTTTTTTTGATGTTGAGCTTCAGACCATATTTTGCGCTCTCTTCTTTCACCCTCATTAAAAGGTTCTTTAATTCTTCCTCACTTTCTGCCATCAATGTAGTATCATCAGCATATCTGAGGTTGTTGATATTTTTTCCGGCAATCTTAATTCCGGTTGGGGATTCATCCAGTCCAGCCTTCTGCATGATGAATTCTGCATATAAGTTAAATAAGCAGGGAGACAATATACTGTAAGTCAATTTTGGCAAAAAGCAACTGATAAATTTAATTTGTAATAATAATAATAATAATAATAATAATAATAATAATATTGTCTTGAAACAAAATAAAAAATAATAAAAAATCCTTCCAGCAGCACCTTAGAGACCAACTAAGTTTGTTCTTGGTATGAGCTTTCGTGTGCATGCACACTTCTTCAGTTACACTGAAACAGAAGTCACCAGACCCTTATATATAGTGAGAGAGTGAGAAGGAGAAGAAGAGTTTGGATTTGATATCCCGCTTTATCACTACCCGAAGGAGTCTCAAAGCAGCTAACATTCTCCTTTCCCTTCCTCCCCAACAACAAACACTCTGTGAGGTGAGTGGGACTGAGAGACTTCAAAGAAGTGCAACTAGCCCAAGGTCACCCAGCAGCTGCATGTGGAGGAGCAGGGACGCGAACCCGGTTCACCAGATTACAAGTCAACCGCTCTTAACCACTACACCACACTGAGGAGGGGTATTACTCAGAAGGGTGGTGGGAATGGGTGATTGGCTGATAGGTGTGGAAAAAGTAAGCTCAATTGCAGTCGTTAACAGTCGTCAACAGGTTTTCCACACCTATCAGCCAATCACCCATTCCCACCACCCTTCTGAGTAATACCCCTCCCCACTCTCTCACTATATATAAGGGTCTGGTGACTTCTGTTTCAGTGTATCTGAAGAAGTGTGCATGCACACGAAAGCTCATACCAAGAACAAACTTAGTTGGTCTCTTAGGTGCTACTGGAAGGAATTATTTTTTTATTTTTTTTATTTTGTTTTGACTATGGCAGACCAACACGGCTACCTACCTGTAATTGTCTTGAAAGTTGGGGAATCTCTGATCCTCCAAAACGGTCCTAGCTAACAGTACCACCTAATTGAGGAATGTGAGAGTTTGCCCAGAAGCACCCAGATTTGCCTCATTATTTGAGGGACACACAGAATTGATGCACACCCACCTCCTAGAATCTGCACTATAACTGCAGAGAATTCATTCAGCTCCTCTGCAGTCTCCCTGCCCTATTTTAGCACACCTTTCACTCCCTTGTCATCTAGAGGTCCAGATGCCTCCCTGCTTCTGATTCATTGTTGGTCTTCATGCTTTTATTTAGTGCGGTTTGCACAGGGCAAAGGCGGCTTGTGAATATTTTTGAATAAAGCTGTTTACATTCAAAATACCTTTTCGCTTGCCTTAAGGTCAGCTTGTGCTCCTTCGGCCAGATTTTTGTGTTCCTCTTTTGTTTTCCTTTTTCGCTCTTCAAACAGCAAAGCTCCATCCTATCGCGCAACTCCATATGACAAATTGCTCTGGAGCCCCTCTTCGGTTTCAATTCTTTGCAGTGGAGTCAGAGGGTGCTGTTTGGAAAACAAGCAGAATATTCTGCGGCGTGCACAGCTCTAAGCCATGTGCTTTCCTGAATCACAGCCAGTGTAAATATCCTGCCACATAACCAAGTCATCAATGCTAGCAGTGAGTTCAAAAGATCAGAGGAAGAAATGTCTGCAGCAAATAATTTATATTCCCTGCTGTGTGTTTTGGGGATAATCTTCATCAGATGTACGTTTATGGCGTATCATCACCATCAGTTTTAGACATGTAGTGGGAGTCCCCACTGAATTTCACTTAAACCAGAAATGGGAAACATGGATGGCCTTAAAAGAGAATTAGACAAATTCATGGAGGATAAAGGATATCAGTGGTTACTAGTCATGATAGCTATGCCCTGTCTCCATGCTTTCAGGCAGAAATGTCTCTGAATACCAGTTGCTGGAAATCCCAGGAGGGCAAAGGGCAACAGTTTGGCAACTGTGAGAACAGAATGCTGGACTAGATGGGCCAGCACAATCTTCTCAGATACTGCTGAGCTACGACTCCCATCATTTCCAACTATTGACCATACTGGCAGGGCGCTGCTTGCCCATCCCTGACTTGAAGGTTGCTGTTCAGATGAAAAATCTTAGGGAAACTGAGACACTTAAACAGCAAAATATTTTGAGGGCAGTAGGAAAGAAACCTGTAGATCCTTGATGGTCACTAAGGACTCAGCTATACATCTGCAAATCCAACGTTTTAAGTGTGTTGTAAAGTGCAATATACAAATGTGACAGTAGATGGCGATGGATAGCTATGGCAAATACAATATATTATTCGAAACGTTTTTGTAAAAAAGCATTTTCACAGCGATTTTTATAGGTGTGTAGATTCCACCTAAGTTTTGCCCTAATGCCCAACTGTGAGACAGATTTGGAATTTCCTGCTTGGTTGTGAAACTTCCAAGGATTATTGAGACAAAGTGGGGGAACAATTTCAGTGACACTAGTGACGTATCTTAGGGATGCTCTGCACATCCTTAGCCTGGTTAGCATTCCATAAGGATAGAGTCAGGTGCCCTGGAGTGAAATGGCAATTGTTTAAATCAGCCTTCCCCAAATTGGTACCCTCCAAATGTTTTGGACTCCAAGTTATGGAATGATCTCCTTAGCATTACTTTGAGTACAATCCTATTCATTTGTTCAATTTCCATCCTCCCTATGTTTTATATATGCGGTAAGCTACCCAGAGTGACTGGGGAAACCCAGCCAAATGGGCAGAGTATTATTATTATTATTATTATTATTATTATTATTATTATTATTTCCATCAAGCATTGCTCAAGGTGGCCAACAGCTGCAAAATATAAAGCAAAAGCACTAGATAATTACCAAAAGCTGGAAGAGGAAAGCATACCTAAAACCAACAAAAACATCCAATAAACAGAATAAACAGCAATTTATTTACAATATCCACAAACGATCAGCTTCAAGCTGGTGGGAAGCTGCCAGTCAGAGCAAACAATAGTGGACTAGATGGACATATAACCTGATTCAGTAGAAGGCGGTCCTGCCAGTTTATTAAACATCCATTGCATTTGGCCCCTTGACTGCATTCTCTTACACTGGGGGAAATGGGGCAACCCATGATTTTCACACGCTTTTATTTCATGCATGCCAATCATAGCTTTGGGTCGCAGCAGCTGCCAATTCCGATTGCTTCTACTTCTACAGGCACTTGAGAAATGGCCTCTGTTCTTTAATACAGCCATATCCCTAAACTAAGGAATTATAATGGACCCTGTGCTGGAGAGCTTAACCAGAGTTTGAATCAGAGTTACATAATGGATAAGTACCAAAACAAAGTTACAGATGGAAGATTGTAGTACTTTTCCAAGAGCTGCTATGTGCATGTCTAAAGCTGCAGCCACTGGAGCAGCCTGGCCTGGTTTTTCATCTACACAAGCAATGCTGCTAGTTTCTTCTGTCTGGACCAGGATAGAGGTGGTGGTGATGTTGGGAGAGATGGACTCCCCCTAGCAAGTGGATCGCACACCAGAATCTCTCCTTCCTACACAGCTGCATCAACGCAGACTGAAGGAGCACCTCTCCCTATACAATCCTGGTTGGTTTGGGGAGTTCTTTCAGCAATGCTGGCATAGCAGGAGATGTGACTCAATGGAGGGTCTTCTCAGCAATAGCAGCCAGTTATCAAATACCCTCCCCACTGCACTTAGGTTGTATATATATTTTTGGCAACCAAATGAAGACTGTCTTCTTCCACCTGGTCTTCTGAGTGGACAGTTCCAAGCCCAAGAGATACTTGGCTATGTACTGAGTTATATACTGAATAGATGGAGATGTTCAAGTTTATTGGGTTTGGCATTGCTGTGACCCACCCTGAGGCCCAAGTGATGAGGGGCAGGATTTAAATCACCTAAATAAACAAACAAACAATAAAACCCGTGAACAATTTGCCTGCAACAGATCTTCAGTCCTTCTTCCCTCCACAGCACCAACAGCCCTGAATAATTTGCCTGGTAAATAACTCCCCTAAACATGCCGAGTAAGTAGATAGGAATGCCTTGTAGCAATAAATTAGAGGATGCGTCTCTCAGTTGGTTGTGCAATGTCTATTTATTGCCCTTGCATTTGGACCTGCAGTTTCTGTTTCTTTTAAACACTGCATAATTTGGATTGGTGGATTATTCTACTGATCGCTGTGTAAACTAACTTACAACCATCCACAGCGGTACCTTGGTAGTTGAACAGATTGGCTCCCAAACAAATTGGCTCCCGAACGCCGCAAACCCAGAAGTGAGTGTTCCAGTTTGCGGACGTTTTTCGGAAGCCAAATGTCCGGTGCAGCTTCCGATTGAGTGCAGGAAGCTCCTGCAGCCAATCAGAAACCGCACCTTGGTTTTTGAACCATTTCTGGAGTCAAACGGACTCCCAGAATGGATTAAATTCGAGAACCAATGTACCACTGTATAGCGAAAAGCGTTCTATAAATATTGGAAATCAACCCATCAATAAACCATGTCTAGGTTCCACTGATAGCCTTTTCCTCCATGAGGTTGCCTAAGCCATCACCGTACCTTGTGAGAGATAATGCCATTGCTTCACTACAGGCCAAGTGACTTTCCCTTGCTCCTTCTTTTCTTCCTTTCAGGAAGCGTCGTGTGGCTATGTGCTGATCGTGACGGCAGTGTACTGGGTTTCGGAGGCAGTGCCACTTGGGGCAGCAGCCCTTGTTCCTGCTTTCCTCTATCCACTGTTTGGAGTCATGAAATCCAGCGAGGTCAGACTTTACGTGTACTTTCCTTATCCGTGCTACTGGGGCCTGAGTCACCTGTGCATGCAGGCCCTTCAAAGAGTTGCAGGGCGGACACAAAGAAGATGGAGAAGCTGTGCACTCTGTTGGGCAGGGATAGAACCAGTGGGCAGAAATGGCAAGGAATCAGATTTTGCCTAAACATTAGGAGCAACCCCCTAATGGTCTGAGTTATCTGACAGTGGAACAGATTGCCTCAGGAGGAAGAGAGAGGGCTGTCTGCTGCAGGTATTTAAATATTGGCCAGGGGGGTAGGAATACCGAAGCTGTATCCTGTATTGCAGATCTTTCACTGAGCACGGGAGCTGGGCTAATTGATCTCTTTAACGCTGTGATTCTATTATGTCGGATCATTCTGTGACTTTGTATTTGAAGGTTGGGGCCAACTGCATTACTTTCTCCCTAGTACCGGAGAGCAACGGACATGCACATTTCGCTTTTCAGCACATAACACCTGCTTTTACGACTCAGGAATGTGCACTGCAAAATTCATGCTCCTTGACTAATCTGTATTTTTGGACAGAGCAAAGAACACTTCATTCATTATTTACATCGTTTTTATGCTTCCCATTAACAACAAGTTCTCGGAGTTGAGTTTCCTTTAAAAAATATGTGCAGATGCAACATGAAAATCGAGCACCTTAGTTTAAAAGGTTCCTCACAGACACTTTCATGTTCTTTTCTCTCTCTTCTTGGCTTAAGTTGTGTCTGCATCATAAAGTTTCTCTCCAACCTCCACCCCAAACCCCTGGTTAGCACATGCAACCATTGTTTTAATAAGCGTATTCTTGAATGGAAAGAAAAGAATCCATGTCAACCAGCAGCACAAAAGCCTTTATTATATTCCACTTTATCCCTTTCATACTTCTTTGCAGCGTGGCAGATACAAAGACTAATGTTCTTACAAGCACAAGGCTCTGTGCAATAGGCAGCAGGTTTCTCCAGCTTGAATGGGGAGAAAACCTTCGTCATGCTTTCCAGTTTACCAAAGGGACTTGGCCCTGATTTTCCGGAACTGCCTTGTGCTGATGCTACTGAGGCTGCATCCACACCATTCCTTCAGAGCACATTTAAAGCATATGGCTCCCCCCCCCCGAATCTTGGGAACTGTAGTTTGACAAGGGTGCTGGGAACTGGAACTCTGTGAGGGGTAAACGATAGGTCCCAGCATTCTTGGGGGGGGGGTGCAATGTACTTTACATGTGTGGTGTGTATGTAGCCTCAGTTTTTTTGGGGGGGGAAGCTGCCAACCCATTGTAAGCATTCATATTTGGTAGCCAGTTCATGCATTGCCAACAATGGCCTGGGAGTCCCTGGGGGCATGGGTGGCTCTGCAGATTTGCTTATTGGATTTATGGATGACTTTCCATAAGTCCTAAAGCAGTTTCCAAGAATGTAATACAGTAATGAAAAGGCATATTAAAAATATATATATTTGCTGGCACCGATATGATGACAACGTTGGCACTGGGTAGGCCTTCCCGTAGAGAAAATTCCATAAATAGGGAGCTACCAAACGGCCCTTTGAGGTGACTCACAGAGAAGGACCTCAGATGATGATTTCAGGGTTTGGGCAGGTTTATATGGAGAAAGGTAGCATTTTATATATTGGGGTTGGAAGCTTATTAAGACTCTAAAGGTCCTCTTTGGGGACTGTTTCTTGAGGATTTCTTTAAAATAAATAAATCAGAAATTGTTGCAGAAATGTGGAGAGTTGGTTTTAAGACTGGAAGAATGAGAAATCGAAAGGTACCCAAACCAGCAGATTACTCCAGCTCTAGACAGAAGTCTAATTCTGCTGTGGTTTATGAATCAGGCTGAACGGGGGGCGTAGGTGACAGGGGGGAAATAAAAATGAATTAAAGTCTCTAGGCATGGGAGGGGAAAAGCTTTTTCTAGCTGTTTCTACACCTGCTCCTAGGATGTTTCTCTGCCAGCAGTCAGCTCTCCCTAGAGGTTTATCAACCCTCACCTCGTCTCTTCTGCAGGTGGCTGCTGAATACATCAAGAACACCACCTTGCTCCTCATGGGCGTAATTTGTGTGGCAGCCTCTGTTGAGAAATGGAATCTGCACAAACGGATCGCCTTGCGCATGGTGATGATGGCCGGAGCGAAACCAGGCATGTGAGTGAACCTGCCTTTTCACAGCATGGAGGGAGAGAGGGAGAGCGTCATTTGCCCTCCAGTGGCAGGTGGAGTCACTTCGCCTTCTGCTCCTTCAGGCTGCTGCTCAGCAGGTGAAGCCGACTCCTGACCCATGACAGAAAGAGGGAGAGGGAGGGAGAGCAGTTGAAAAGAAAGACACAGCACTGTCATTGAAACGTCAAGTAGTGCTTATTAGCCAGCGAGAGCAATGCTTCAGGAGCCCAGTGGGCTGACAGCATGCAAGGCGCACACTTAATAAATAAGTCACTAAGTTTCCAGATACATCACTAGGACAAGTGTGGAGTCTGCTTCAACAGGATGAAAATATTCTTCCCTTCCTCTTCCTGCCAACTTCTTCTCTTTTTGGTCTGTCATCTCATTGCTTTCTTGAGTCTGTTTTAATTTCTGCTCTCAGTTCATTTAGATTTCTGGCCCTCAGGACTCTTTCCAGGCCACGCTCCCCTTGAACTGTGTGATAATGTCCCTTGCTTCCCTGGATGGAGAGACAAGTGTATTTGTGTGATGTGTGTGTCAGACCTCCGACTTCTGCATGGCTCGAGTGTAGCCTACTGTGCAAAGGAAAGAGCCACAGCTGTTGCTGCAGCCACTTTTATCTCTGGCCCCTCCCACCCCGAAGGATGACCCACAAGGGAGGGCAACCCTTAACTTGGACAGGGCTACCCACCCTGGCCTCCTTCCTCTTCAACACCTCTTTAAGTTGTGCAGGGCAAGTTCAAAAGTGCATGAATTCACTCAGAGCTTCTGGAAATCCTTACCCCACCCCCACCCCCATTTCAATCAATCAATCAATTTATTTATTGCATTAGCCCTATGGCCATAGCACATAGTAAAAGACCAGGCAGTAGCCTGACACGATTATGCAGAGAATACAACAGATACAGGTAAAACAACTGGAAGTAAAATCGTACAGGTTAAAACAAATAAAATAAAAAAGCATTAGCGGGCGTGACGACAGTGTCCATATTGGGAATATACATAAGACTAAGGCTAAGGGAAGTTGGCCAAAAAGGTGGTCCTGAGTTTCAGGGCCTGTAATATGTAGATGGCCACTCCACGTGAAACCAAGGGGTTGGCATCCACCGGTAGATATTTCATGCGGTCCCCCATTTCATTCTAAGCCACATGCAACTAAGCTATGCTTTCTTACATGAATCTGCAGTTTCCCCCCAAAGGGCTTTTCTTTCCCGTTCTCTAGGCTGCTCCTTTGCTTCATGTGCTGCACAACTGTCTTGTCCATGTGGCTTTCCAACACGTCCACCACAGCCATGGTGATGCCCATTGTAGAAGCAGTGCTGCAGGAGTTAGTGAATGCCGAGGAAGACCGCGAGATGAATGGTACCGCTGGCAACACCATCCTGGAAGAACGGGAGACTATAGGTACATGATAGTGACTTTATTTACTTACTTACTTACTTACTTATTTGCATTTGGAAATCTGTAAGAAATCAGTGTGTGGTTGGTCTAAAAAAAACAAGCAATATATTATGAAAACGGGGGGGAAATGCAACCGAGGGGAGGGCCATCGCATCTGTTTTCCATTCAGGAAGCTCAGTGCTCTGATTCTCCAGGTAGGGCTGAGGGACAACCTTGACTGAACCCCTGGATGGCCTCTGCCAATCAATGTGGGCGATACTCAGGTGGACCAATGGTCCGACTCGGTATAAGGCAGCTTCCTGTGTTCCTGTGCAAAACTAATGAAACAGCAGTATAGAAGCAAACAGAACAGAAATTCAGAGGGACTCAAGACTTGTAAAACTGGATCCAAACTGGGAAAGCCCAGGCAAAAAGTCAAGTCTTTATATGATGTCTGGAGCTGTTCCACATATGCCAGAGGGAAGGACATTTCACAGTGCAGGGACAACAGCAGGAAATGCTCATTTTGGGGTCACCACTCTATGATATAGAGTATAATTTCCCTAGATGAACTAAGTGATCTTGCAGGCCTATATAAGGGTAGGCAGTCTTTGAAATAACTTAACACTCTCTTGTTCATTTGATTTTTTGTAGTAACTCAATTATATTTATCTTATTTAAATGCATTTTTAAGTGTGTAGGGAAGGGTTGAAGGCTAAGTCCAATCCTAGCGTACAAATATTCTGAAATGCATATAGGAGAAACAGGCGCCACCACTCCACCCCTTTTTCTCCTGTTCCAGGTCTCGGCGAAAAGCGCGGGCAAACGTCCCTGGAGCTCTTTTTCATCAACGAGGAGTAAGAATGAAGCCCGTCCAGCTCTAATGGACATTTGAACCCTTTCAGGTCACAATGAGATAAAATATAAAAGCAGGACCAGCAAATGGCATGATCACTAAGATTTATTTTATTTTAAGGGTTTTTAGATGTTTAAGGGAATATACTGTATAATGGGATATATAACATAAAGCAGACACAATCAGGAATGGTTCATGATGGTGGTGGCTGGAATTTTGTGTGCAGGGTGGCATTTCATTTGTTACATATATTTAGGCACCAGGCGAAAACATTCCCCTTTTCCCCAGCCTTTGGCTAATTAGCCTTTGGCTAATTAAACAAACTATGGCCTTTCAAACTGGGGTGGGGGTAGGGTGGGGTATTGTTTTTGTTTGTTACTACCTTATGATTGATTGATTGATTGATTGATTGATTGTAAACCACCCTATGATGCTTGGATGAAGGGTGGTGTAGACATTTAAACAACAGTAATAATAATAATAATAATAATAATAATAATAATAATAATAATAATAATAATTTCAAGTGGAAATTAAGGCTGTGTACACACTATACTTTTAAAGTACATTCAAAGCACACAGCCCATGCCCCAAACAATAATTCTGGGCCCTGTAATTCACCCCTCACAAAGTTACAATTCCCAGCAACCCTTAACAAACCTCAGACTTCTTTGAGGGAGGGAAATGTGCTTCCAATGTGCTTTGAAGGTATAGTGTGGATGCAGCCAAGTAATTTGCTTTTTTTCACATCATATGCTTATTTTAGAGCTTTTGTAGTCTGCCCATTGCCAGAAGGTCCCAGGGTGGTGAATGCATACATATGAATGCATATGAATGCATACAGATGGGAGGTTGAAATCCTGAGAGATGCACAGAAGCTAAGGACTAGAGGTGTCATCCAGGCTCACTAGTTCCCCTTCCCATGGGCCTTTTCCTGATTCCAAAAGCCAACTCTCCCGTTCTCTTTAAAGATGACTTACCAATCAGTGTACGGAACACCGAAAGCCCAGGAGAAGAATGAAGAAATGAAACCGGTCCTCCTTTCTCCCTTTCTCTTGCCCATGGAAGCTCCTCCGTCACCATACTGGTTCTTGCAGCAGGCTAAGAACCAGAGCTAGGCAAACAGAAGCAAAGCTATGGCACCTCTTGTATTTCAACCTGTGACTTTCCTGTAAGATAAAGAGGTGATGCTATGGACATATCTTTGACCTACCAATCTAGGAAAGTTCATATAAAGCTATGGTCTTCTTCAAAGAACCCTGGGAACTATGGTAAAAGGGTATATTATGATGTATATACATAATATATATTCTAAGTGGTGGGGAAAGTGGTGCAGGGCAACTCCTTCCCGCCATGTCCAGCAACACTGGAAGCCCCACTCCACTTGAAGCAACTGATTTCCCATTCGAGCATTCTACCTTCTCGGAACTGGGACAACATTTGGATGAAAAGAAAAGCCACACTGTTCTTACAGTGGAGATCTGGCTTGAACCAAGTCTCTACTCTGCCAGGAAACTCCTTTGGACCAATCACTGTCAGCCTAGCCTTCCTTACTGGGTAGTTGTGAGCATAGAATTGGATGACCCCGTCTAGAATGCCATATTTCATTTGCATGGTATGCAATTGTACAGCGGCAAATCAACATTAATTATCCTCTCTTTTTTTGCAGTGCTACAACTGCTGACTTCAGCTCTCTGATGCATTCCAAGGTATATTTTCGTAGGCTGAATCCACTCTGTAAAATAAGAAGTCGATTATACAGAAAGCAACACAGGATAGCATGGTTTTCTTCCCTTTAATGTGTCTGGAGGAGCACAACATTCTATGCTTAGAGGAATGCTGCGCTTCTGTTCTGCTTACAGAGGTCTGATGTGGCTGCATGCACAGTGTAGCGTGAATCAGGGGGAGACCAGAGGTCAATGGTCGAACCCACTTGCTTGGCATTCAAAAGCTTCCAGGTGCAGTTGCCATCATCTCCAGGCAGGGCTGCAAAAGACCCCTGCCCGAAGCCCTGAAAGGTCACTGCCAATCAGTATAGAGAAAAAAATACCAAGCAAGATGGGCCGAGAGGGATGGTGAAGAAGATATTTGTTTGCCTTTTAGGGAGAAATGACTTGATTCGAGAACAAAACTGACATATCTGGCCTCCCATAAGGATCAGTGACCTGACTTGGTCTAATACAATTTCTTTGGTGCCTTGATATCTTCCCCAGGTTGTGCTGCAGTTTTACTTTAGGCCGGGGGGCATCAACTGATTAATGGGGTGTTGCTACCATTGTGGAGATGGAATGTATTGG
Source organism: Lacerta agilis (assembly GCF_009819535.1). Classification (NCBI taxonomy): domain Eukaryota; kingdom Metazoa; phylum Chordata; class Lepidosauria; order Squamata; family Lacertidae; genus Lacerta; species Lacerta agilis. The sequence goes on along the minus strand of NC_046321.1, from coordinate 18,896,269 downwards.
TGGTTTCCAATTCCCATGTTCACATACAAAGCTTGATCTCTTAGTGCTTAATGACTTAACAGATGAATATACATATTACCCCCCCATTGAAATTTATCGTGTTTGAGGTTATGTAAATGCTCTCATAAGCAAGCCACAAAGCTTGAGAGAGAAAACCAGTTACACAATGTTTTTATTGGGCCGGCTGACATTGCATTCACTTGGGAGTAACGCCTTTCATATGCCCCCGTCCTTTGGGTTAAGCAGTGTGCATTAACGTGTGGGTAGATTGATTTACCCTTGGTCAGGGAACTGAATCCGATTCCTCCTGAAGCCTCTGATCCTAATGCACAAGGAATGTGTTAACAGTCCTTTTAATCTACTAACCAAACCATCCACGTGGTGATGACCCATGTTAACAAATCGAGGCATTTTTTCTCACAGGCAATGATTGCTATTTGGAGATGTGGGCGGGCAGGGGAACCTCTTGTTGTGAGTAACCAGGTGTTTAAGTTACAGGTGGGTAGCCGTGTTGGTCTGCCATAGTCAAAACAAAATCGAAAATTCAATGAAAATTCAAGCTCATACCAGGAACAAACTCAGTTGGTCTCTAAGGTGCTACTAGAAAGAATTTCAGGTGTTTAAGGTTTCAGATGATCAAGTGACCAACTTTTAATTACAATACTTAACATTGGGTATTAGGTGACTACATAAGCAGCGGTTCTGTGAGGGGGCTGGCAAAAGCCGGTTTCCCAAAGAATTGTACTAGCAAACACTTGAAGGTGGCTTAATCCTGTCCCTATTAGCACTCCACTTCTAGATCCCTTGGTGCTTAGAAGTAGAGATGCCTGCTTAGGTTATAATTTATACCCACATGTAGAATTTGAATACAAAATGTAAACATATCTCCTGAAGCATGGGGAAGGAAGCAGCTTTTGAAGAGCAGCCAGTTTCTTTGTACCTTTTCTATTTTGGGCAAAAGTGGAGACAGGATGTGCTGATGTTGACTGTCTCATGCCCTGTCCACAACTGAGAAGAAATGCCCCCTTCAGACGCAAAGGGAGAGTCACATGTCTTGCCGTCCCATGCATTCCATAAACTTATTGGGCTCACACAATCCCACCTCCTCTCATGCACTTTGATTCACCCATTGACTTCCTGGTCAATGTAGCTGCATGGTGTGCATTAAGAATAACATTTTATTTGCTCCTAATTGTTTGGTAAGTGTTGTCTTGACATGAAAAGACCTACTCTACAATCAAAACTTATTTTTACTGGATCAGGCAGCAGCTTTGATAGTGTTTCTGTAATTGCACGGAATATTTCCGATAACATGAAATATCCACAGAGGAATTTCAAAGTGGCTTCCATCCAACTGGTGTCCTGGAATGGCACTGAAAGGGTTGTTTTCTAATGAAGGGGGATTTCTCTTCCTATATGCAGAACATGAACGGCGTACACATGATTGCCAACACAATTGGAACGGTGAGCTCCAAAACCAATGGGCAGCATCTGCCTCAGGTAAGAACATTCTCCACTATTGAGAGAGACAATGAATAACCCCAGGTTCATTTATCACCATTGCTTGGAAAAAGCAGAACATTTGATGACAGGGACTGTTTGTGTTTGTGGCCTACTTGCTCTGTTCCTGCCACTGCAGCTATGCAGTTTGAAAGCTGTCCCCAGGGGTCCAGGATAAGAACATCCAGTTTAGCATGGGAGCTGTCCAGCGCAGAGCCCCAAGGAGCACAGCAAGGCAGATGTTGTTTCAGCGATGCTTCTGCTGTGCCTGGGTAGCTTAATCTGTATTGTGGCCCTACCTTACCTGACCTATCTTCAGAGTCCTGATCCAGGACATGTGTTTTTAGAGCCCTGCTTCCTCCTCATACATAAGACTCGGGAATGTTTGAGATGCTGCCAGAGAAGCACTGTGTTCTCCAGCTCTTTTCCTTCACTTGGACACACTTTCACCTCTGTACCTCAGAGTGATCCTGCAGGGCACAAAGCAGGGTGATGAAACCAGTGAGGGCAACTTGTTTCTTCCAACCCTATTATTTATTAAAATGGTTAGTCACTTTATCTTGCCCGAGGCAACCCAAAGTGACTTCTAAACAAGCAAACAGACAAGAAACCCCCCACATAAATACATTAAAACCCAGGGGGAAAAGAAATACATCAAAAACATCACACCCAGCATCTGACAGTATCCTCAAGCAGGGCACTGCCCTGGGCGATGCTCTTGGAAGGGCTCTTGGTGCCTACTGACTCCCTTTGACCCTGGCAAGTACTAAGCTCCTTGTCCAAAGTTTCATTCATTTCTGGTCTGATCCCACCAGGAATGTGGTGAGATATGCCACTACTTTTCATATTCATAATACTCCTACATTTTAATATTAAACAGTCTATCATAAAGTGATATTTCCCTCAGTGTGTAGGGCTGGATCCTGACTTGACAAAGTGCCCTGTTGCAGGGTTCTCCTGTGTTGATAACCCCACCCTTCTTTGACCTATGTCGTGGCCGCAACAGTGTTCCTAATTAGTCATCAGCACCAGATGATGTGTCTCTCATATACTGTAGTGTCACTCTTGAGCATTGCGGAGAACTAAAATGGCAGCTGGAAGACTCGGTCACCCAGTGTTGATCTGACTAAAATATTTTAAAGGAGACCCATTACAATGTCAGCCCCTGCTGAAGTGTTGAGGCTCATGTGGCGCTAGGCTTGGCTCACGTCCCATTTGAGAGATGAATGTTAGATTGAGAGAGTGAGAGAGCAATTTGCCCAAGACCATTCCAGACATGATTAATTTGAGGCGAAAAGTCTGCCAACTATTGCCCTGGACTTCTCACGTGACTTGAGGATTATGAACTCCCAACAAAACCTGTCTGAACTGAATCTTTCCCGCAAGGCTGCGTGTGGCTCAGCAGCCTGATTACTGTTGAGCCTTTATTTCTGTCACTGACGAAGCAGTTTTCAGGGAACTGGAGAGGACGCCTGTTCTGAATCTTTCTAGTTCTTAGAGGAAAAAAAGCTGTCTGCAGAACACAGGCATGCTGGTACACAGAAAGCATATTTCTAGCAATTTTTTGTAATATGTGTTCTGTTGGCCTTCCTCAGCCCAGTATCTTTCAGCCATTTTGGACTACGACTTCCCAGCCAGCATGGTAGGAAGGCTATACTAGGCAATCTGGTTGGGTTGCCTCAAGCGTACAGCTTGCTACCTATCCATTTTGAGGAAGCCTGATAGGACACTTGGGTCAGCTATCTGCCCAGTGACTAGCAATGACTCTACTGAATTATCTATTGCAGATATTAATATTGCACAGCTTGAAGGCATAGGCTCAGCATCATACAAAATATGAAATAATTCCAACAGACCTAGAAGTAGAGGTCTGTCTCTCTCCACAGCCTGTATTCCAGTCTGCATCCTGCCTTAGGCTATGCAGCTGTTTTCCTGGAGAGTTTCGTTTACACCCTTACTCTCAGAGCCTGGGAAGAAATAACTTCAGCCACCACCCTTCCAAGATGGCGAATTTGTAATTCAATATCTCTACTGTGATCTAAAGTTAAAACTCCATGTCAGAGCTACGTGAGGACAATAACAGTTAATTATCAACCCATCAAGGAAACTCAGAGAGCCCTTTCTGTTCTTAACTTAGCTTCAATGGAAACTTCCAGTTAAACCCTTTAACCAATACTCATAGCCATTCCCATTTCAGTGTGAATTAAACCATTTATGCTTAACAATACCCCCCCTGTGACTTTCTGCAGTGCTGGTTGATGTGGATTGCCCTGCATTTTGCTTTCAATTTAAAAATGTACACCCTGCTTTTCACGGTGTAGGTCTCAAAGCAGCTTACAACACCAAGAGTTACCACATACAAACATGTGTTAAATGATGTGGTTTCTTGACAGGCTCAGATCCTTGTTCTGCCACCTCAGCCTCAAAGTTTAGACCTAAGCAGTAAGCCTCGGTACCCAACCAAGCACGATCAGATGGTCTGCAAGTGCCTCTCGTTGAGCATCTCCTACGCGGCAACCATTGGGGGACTCACAACCATCATAGGCACCTCCACAAACCTCATCTTCCTGGAGTATTTCAACAAGTGAGTAATGCATGTGCCGTGCACATTTAGCAAGACCAGTGTAAGGACGTGGCCAGCTGGTGTGGTTACAAGCCATGGAGATGGTTCCTATTGTGTCTGACCCTTATGACAGCCCTGAAAGGAAAGGAAAGACAGTCTCCCGTATAACAGATGGTGAGCAAAGACTGAGAAATAGTGACCTGCTTCAGGCTCCTCAAGAGTGAGTGAGTTTTCGCCGAAGTACGCATTTGAACCTGCTGACTTTGTCACCGCTTTTTTAACCGTACCCTAGATGGAACAGGCTTCTTTTTTTCATTTCTATTTACGCTCTTCTCTAGTTCTTTATCACTACAGGCTCTTGAATTGAAGGGGAGGTGGAGGCAAGGAGGGGGAAGATCCTTTTGTTTCTGGGACGGCTCCATCTGTTCTAGTGATTTGTTCCCCCTGCAAAGTAATAATCTTCCAAGTGCAACATCATTATGCTTTTTAATGTAGCAAATTATGTTAACAATAGATGGGAAATTAATGAAGCCAAAGGCATGCCTAAACTACTTCAAAAGAAAAACGATCTGATTTTATGAATATTTTCATGCAAATTTACTGTTTAACGATTAGCAAGAGGGGGGGGGGGAAAGAGAGGAGGAGGGAATAAAATGCCTGAGAGGAGAAAACAGAATTTAAGGGCGGTGCTCTGAATTCCCCCCGCCCCCTCAAAATCTCTTATATGAGTTCTCCACAATGGAACCCATTGTGTTTCCTCAGCCAAGCAAAGAGTCAAAACTTGCTATCTCTCAGGTTACCCTGAAGGCCATTTCACAGATCCAAGGCTGAAACTCGGTGGTATGGCCCATGCTTGGCATGCAAAAGGAGCCAGGTTCAATCCAGGTAGGACTGGGAAAGATTTATGGAGAGTCAGAGTCACCAATACGGAGCGAAATTAACCAGTGTTCTGACTTGTCTATTGTAGAACTATATGCCAAGAGAGTTCTGCATAGCAACTTCTTTATCCTCCTGATATTGGCAGGTGAAGACTTTTCATGGAATAATAGAATTGTAGAGTTGGAAGGGACCCTGAGGATCATCTAGTCCAACTCCCTGCAGTGCAGCTGTCCCATATGGGGTTCAAACTTGCAACCTTGGTGCTATTAGCACCATGCTCTAACCAACTGAGCTATACTAATCTTTTTGGGGGGCCGTTCATATTTGCAGCATACAAGGTGAACTTGAAAAGGGGAAAGCATCATATAGGTCCTTGATGCTGCCTGAAAAAAGGATCCTACGAAGTGGCTGCGAGAGACCTGTTTTTTATTTCCTTACAGCCATTATCCCAATGCTGAAGTGGTGAATTTTGGAACCTGGTTCTTACTCAGCTTACCCATCTCCCTCATCATGCTGGTGCTGACCTGGTTTTGGATGCATTGGCTTTTCCTTGGATGCAAGTAAGTGGGGTCTGCAAGATCTTTGCAAGAGCTCAGCGCAGCTCAGCAGTAGAGCATATGTTCTGCATGCAGAAGCTCACAGAAACGTCCAACATTTTGCATCATTGGATGTCCAATACTTTTGTTATGGGAAGACATCTAATGGAGCTGAATGTTGGGAGATTCATGCATACTTAAACCATGGAACTCACTCCCACAGGAGGCCGTAATAGCCACTGTCGTAGTCCTGTGCTGCCAGCCACAGCAGAGCTCAGTGGAGGGAGAAGCCAGACAACCAGCTGAGTCTCAGGGGGGAACTTGCCTGGATGCAGAGTCTGTATATGAGGTTCAGTCCAGTCCCAAGGACAGGAGTATCTCAGTTCATGTAGTCAGATGGTCTAGGGGTCAAGAAAGCTGAGGGTCCAAGGTCACAAGAAGCAAGAAGCAGCAAGGTTTGGTCAGGAATGAAAAATGTTGTTTCCAGCAACTGACTGTGGCTGGAAACCCTGCTTAAGAAAGCTGGAGCCATTTGGTTCTCATCAGGAGCAAGAAGGCTGATCAGTAGCAGGTGGAGTCACTTTGCCTTCTGCTCCTTCAGGCTGCTGCTCAGCAGGTGAAGCCGACTCCTGGCCCATGACAGCCAGTAACTTAGCTTGCTTTAAAAGAGGATTAGATGAATTCATGGAGGAGAGAGCTATTGATGGCTACTAGCCATGATGGAGGCTAAGCTCTGGTCCCACTGTCAGAGGCAGTATGCCTCTAAATACCAGTTGCTTGGAATCACAGAAGGGAAGCATGCTGTTGTTCCCAGGTCCTGCTTGTGGGCTTTCCACGGGCACCATGTGCTTGCAAAAGTGCAGCTTTGTTCTGGTTGACTGTTCATGCATCCTTACTCCTCAGATGAAAGATTGGATGGCATCTAAGGTAGGACCCTGTCTGCTTTGGCACCCACTCTTTGGAATTCTTTGCCAAGGGATATCTGCCTAGCAACTTCCATGTCCTCATGTTGCTGCCAGGTGAAGATTTCCCATAGAACCATAGAATTGTAGAGTTGGAAGGGACCACGAGGGTCCTCTAGTCCAAACCCTGCAATTCAGGAATCTTTTGCCCAATGTGAGGCTCATGACCCTGAGTTTGTTAATCAATTATATTTGGGGTTTTTATTTTTAATTTTTTTAAAAAAACCAGAGCCTTCTGTTCTTCAAGTCACATTGAGAACCATGCTAAATAAAGAAGTCATTTTCATGCTAGTACATGAATAGCTGTAAGATGTTAAAAACCTCTGGTTGCCACTGGCTTTTTCTGGCATTAAATATGGATCTGTTCCATGTGCTTTACCATTCAGTCCCATAAGTTGTCTGTTCCCTAGCAAAAGAAAAGAAAAGAGGGGGGCTATAGTAAATCAGAAATAATTTATAATCCCATGACAAGTCCTAACATGATCCACAGTTCTTTCACAAAGAGCATTTGCATTCCACATTACAGTTCCAAATATTCACTCTAACAAGGGTTGTTTTTTTAAAAAATCCGTAAGGGAATTAAAGCGTTAGCAACCTATTATGAAACATTAGTGGATTCTGAGGCTCATTAATCTCTGACTCCTGCTTACTGCAGTTCATTCAGGAATATATTCCTCTGGAAGCCTGATGCTGCAATAGTCCAAGAAGAGGTAATATGTGAAGACACCAAAGACTATTCTTTCTGACATAGACAGTGGGTCAAATGTGTAGGACAAAGCAAGGGAGAAGATGGGGACAAGAAGGTCCTCTGTGGAACAGAGTTTGTTTGAGCAGAAGCTTGGTTCTTATTGTGACAGTGTTGGGGTTTGGTGAGATGCCCCTGTGACATCCTGGCATTGCCAGCATCGACCCAGTGTGGCTGTGGGCACTGTCATTTATGAGTTACATCATGCACAGACCTGGGATGGGGAAGAAATTCAATTCAGTTCACATTTGAATGTGAATCGACCTAATCCATAGTCATCCTTAAAAATTTGCCCTTCTCTGAATATTGCAATAAAGTTCTCCGGTCAGGTAAACACGTACAAAAATGCATATGCTGGGTAAACTGGGCATAAAAAATGGTACATGTGTACAAACATGCATTATATTAAGGGGAATTGCTTGCAAAAATGTATCTAGGAGAACAAATGCATACAACTTTTCATGAGAACTTTTAGAAAAAGAATTTGCAAACTGATGGGGAGAACTAAATTTAAGGCTAGGAAAATGAGAAGCTGAATGAAACCAGAATTGACAGATTCGCTCATTCCTACCTCAGATTGACATTGATAACAACAAGAGGCTTTGGAATTGCCATGATGATACACAGGGCAGAACAAGAGGTGGGGCCAGACCCCTTTGAAGAGGAAAGGGAAACTGAAGGGCAGGAGGCAAGAGAGAGTGAGTGCAGCACAAGAAGAAGTCAGGCTAGACAGGTTAGGAGAAAGAAGGATGGGACGTCCTGCTCAATTCACCTGGCGCCCAGAGATCAGGCAAAGAAACCTGGACCTTGCATTGCAATGGGAAGAATTGAAGATGATGAGCCCCAGTTGACTAGGTTACTCACCCTGCTGAGAACCACATAATTAAACTACAGCTTTTGCACCTATAAGTGATATGTAATGGCCACCAACTTGTGTGTTGTTTTTTAAAGGATTAGACAAATTCATGTAGGATAAGGCTATTGGAGTCTACTAGACATGATGGCTAGGTTCTGCTTCCATTGTTGGAGGCAGTAGGCCTCTGGGTACCATTTCCTGGGAGTCACAGGTGAAGAGAGTGCTGTTGTGCTGGCTTGCTTCCTGCTTGCACATTAGGGTATCTGGTGGATCACTGTGAGAACAGGATGCTGAACTAGACTGGCCGTTAGTCTGATCCAGCAGCTTCTTTTTATGTTCCTGTGTCCTTGTCCCCAGGTACTTTGTGTAACTGGATGTCAGCACTTGGTTCCACAAAATTAGCCAACTTTGTGGGAGGCCGCATCAAGGGCAACTTTTCCTTGGTTCCAGCTGCTCTTTGCAGCATGGAGGAGCAGGGGTGGTGGTGGAATCCTGCTTGGAGAAGTGCAAAGAGGTACAAAAACAAAGAAGCACCAGAGGAGGAAGTTACCCTGTAAAGAGGGTCGCTCCCATGAAGCCTCAAAAACTACTAGCCAAGACTTGATTCTCTGGTGCTGTTGATTCAGGGAAATGAATATATATTTTCTGGCTGTGATGACAGACTCACTGACTGAGGATGAGTGAGTCAGAGGCTGGGAGATAGAAAGTCTTGGCTCTCCCAAAGGATGCCTTGTTTCCCAATGAGTTGTGCGCTCAGACAGAAAGACACGTGAAGCTGTGTCATCCCAAGTTGTCGCTCAGTGGTAGCCAACATGGTTTCCTCCAGATGGTTGGACTGCAACTCCCATCATCTCTGACCAATGACTATGCTGGCTGAGGCTAATGACAGTTGGAGTCTGACAGTTTCTGGGAAGGACCGTGTTGGCTATCCCTGCTCTAGCCCTTTGTTGTTTGCTCTGACCAGCAGTGGCTCTTGGGGGTCTCCAGTAGAAGTCCTTCTCATTGTCTGCTCCCTTGAGATTTTCTGCATGCAAAACATGTGCCCTGCTACTGATCTGCCCCTTTCCTGAGGAGGCTAAAGCGCAAGAACAGGTTTCTCGTGAATGGAAAAGCATTGTTGATTCCGCGAGTCACCTGACTGATTGCTGAGTCAGTGGAGTTTGGAGAAGAACAGCGGCTTATGTTTGAAGTTCTGCCTTTTAGCCAGCTCCATCAGCAGTATTCAAGAACATCAGCCAGCTGGCTTGATGTACTTTCTTCCGATAAGCTGCTGCTGCTACTGCTGTGGTAGAGTCTTGTTGCTAGAGTCCTGATCTGAGTGCTGTGGGGCTTACTGTGATATGCTCTTTGCTGAGGTGCAGATTGCACCAGCTTTTCATGCTGTGTTCAGAACCATTTCTTGCAAAACACAAGTGGTAGAGATGTAGGGACCAGCTCATTTTAGCTCAGAGGTGAGCAATCTCTGGCCCTCCAGATGATATTGGATGACAACTGCCTTCGGTGCTGACTATCTGCTGCTGTGTCTGGGGCTGGTGGGAGCTGGACTCCAAGAACATCTGAAAAGCCATCCCTGTTTCAGTATGCTTTTCGTTAAGATGCTGGGCTGGGTATTTTATTCACTTAAATCAGGCTTCCTCAAACTCGGACCTCCAGATGTTTTTGGCCTACAACTCCCATGGTCCCTAGCTAGCAGGACCAGTGGTTAGGGATGGTGAGAATTGTAGTCTCAAAACATCTGGAGTGCCGAGGTTGAGGAAGCCTGACTTAAATTATTGGTAGCCAACACGATGCCTGTCAGATGTTGTTGAACTACAACTCCCATCATCCTTTGGTTGCTAGTCATGCAAATACATGTAATATAAGGGGCTGGACTGGTGATGCTGGACCACAATCTCATTATTCCTAACCTTTGGCCAGACTGGCTGGGGCAATGGGAGCTGGGAGTCCAAAAACATTTGAAAGGCACCACATTTACTACCTCTGGTTTAAATAGTTATCTCTGTTTTAATTTTTTAAAATCAGTTTTATTATGCTGGTCTACACACTTCTGTTTTGGATTTGTAATTGTTAAAATATGATTTTAGGTGTATTTTATGTTTTTCATCATGTGTGAGAAATACATCAGGAGGGCTTGCCCTGAAATATTGGGAATGAGCAAAGAAACAAATTAATTTTTGCTAGCAGCAAAAAACCCCTGCCTGATTTTGTGCAGATGAGCTACAGAAGTGTTGCCATCCATGCTTCACTTTGGGGGTGTGATAGTCTTTGTGTAAATGTACACTGTATATTGCACACTGCTCTGCAAATCCCATTTATTTCTGTGGGATATCTGCAGGAGATTTTCTTACAGTTTACTTACAGTTACAGTTTTTCCTTACATGCCCATGATCCCTGGCCTTTGCGCATATTGGCTAAGGCTGATGGGAGTTGTAGTCCAGCAACATCTGGAGGGCCATAGGTTCCCCACATTTCAGTGGAAACTATGCAGAAGGATCTACTCCTGTTTATTTTCACTATCCCCCCAAAATGGTAAAGTTTGGGTGGGTTTGGGAGAGGGATTGCAATTGCCTCATCTGTATCCCGTATATGAATTTCAAGTTGAGTAATGAAAATAAAGAATATTTGGTGCAAACCAAGCTTCAGTTATGCAACTCTAATTGCTTTCTGTTTCCATGCCTCATGTTATTTTCAGTTTTAAAGAGACATGTTCACTGAGCAAGAAGAAGAAGACCAGACGGGAAGAGATGTCTGAGAAGAGAATCCAAGAAGAATATGAGAAACTGGGAAATATTAGGTAAAAGCGTAGAGTCATAGCTTTGGAAGGGACATTAAATGTCACCAAGTTCAACCCCTGCTTGATGCAGGATACAGTCAGCCTCCTGTCCAGTTTCTGCTTAAATACCTACAAGCAAAGGAAAGATCCACCACCTTCTGAGTCAGTCTGTCAAACAGCTCCTATCATTAGGAAGCTTCTCTTGAGCTTCAGCCAAAATCTGTTTCCCTTCCATTTCCACCCAAGGGAAAGGGCTGTAGCTCGGTGGTAGAGCACCTGCTTTGCATGCAGAAGGTCCCAGGTTCAATCCCCGGCATCTCTAGGCAGGACTGAGCATTTTCCTTGTTTGGAACCTTGGAAACCCATTGACCAGTAGCGTAGACAATACTGCATCCGATGGACCAATGCGTTCAATGACTAGGTATAAGGAAGCTGCCTATGTTACCTCTTGAGTCTGTTCAGTCTTCTAGTCTTTTAATTATTTGAAGAAAATGTATAGGTTTTGCTGCTCATGCATAGGCATGGGAAGATTTGATTCAATTTGCAATCTAAAGGCAAAGTTACATAATTCATACTTTCTATAACCGGCATAGGCAAACACAGCCCTCCAGATGTTTTGAGACTACAACTCCCATCATCCCTGACCACTGGTCCTGTTAGCTAGGGATTATGGGAGTTGTAGTCCCCGAGTTTGCCTATGCCTGTTCTATAACATTACATGAAGCAAAACTCAGATGTTCTTTGAAATTCACACTTCTCTGAATTTTGCAGTACAGTTCTCCAGCCAAGCAAAGTTAGAGTGCACCTAGAAATACATATAATAAATGTTACTGAACATAACATACAAAAATGCATTATATTAGGGGAACCTGCTTTGCAGAAATGACCACACTAGAAAAGAATAGCTTGCAAATAGGTGCATATTAGAATAAATTCTGATGAATTTTCAGGCAGACTCTTTACTTTGAAAAAATCATTTAAAAATGTGGAGAATTTAAGATTGGAAAAATGAGAAACTGAGAGGATGGGGAAATTGCCCATCACTACTCATGCACAGCTGTCAACCGAGGAGCTGAGGGTTTTTGTTTTTTTTTTACTTTAAAAAGAGAGAGAGAGCTAACCGTTAATCAGAAAAACCTTTGTTTAATGGCCTCTCTAGTATTAAATGCTCCCCCTTGTCCCATTTCCTTTCTAGCTATCCAGAGTGGGTGACAGCGTTCTTTTTCATCTTGATGACTTTACTCTGGTTTACAAGGGAGCCTGGATTTGTCCCAGGCTGGTCGACCTTGTTTGGAAAGTAAGTTCCTACTTCATAGCAATAACTTTTCCGAGTGGAGTTGGGAGGGGCAGAGTGGGCGAGAAGGACCCGTGTGATATTTGGCACCATATTTAATACTGAAATGTCAGTGAGGCCTCCTGCGCCACATTTGACATCAGGCAAACACCCCCTACCACCGAGACCGTTCCATTGTAACTATCCAACCTCCCAAAATTTCGACACCTCTTGCGATAGTTTGACCCCTTTCCGTTTTAACAGTACAGTGAGCCAGTGTGGTGTAGTGGTTAAGAGCGGTAGACTCGTTATCTGGGGAACCGGGTTTGCGTCTCCACTCCCCCACATGCAGCTGCTGGGTGACCTTGGGCTAGTCACACTTCTCTGAAGTCTCTCAGCCCCACTCACCTCACAGAGTGTTTGTTGTGGGGGAGGAAGGGAAAGGAGAATGTTAGCTGCTTTGAGACTCCTTCGGGTAGTGAAAAGCGGGATATAAAATCCAAACTCTTCTTCTTCTTCTTCTATAAATTTTACAAGCACCCTCCATATCTCCTCAAAATCATTTCTCCTGCATATTCCCCATCTTACCTTAATGCATGCTTCCTCAACCTCAGCCTTCCAGATGTTTTGAGACTACAATTTCCATCATCCCTGACCATTGGTCCTGCTAGCTAGGGGTCATGGGAGTTGTAGGCCAAAAACATTTGGAGGGCTGAGGCTGAGGAAGCCTGCCTTAATGGCACATATTATTTTATCATTAATAGCTACATCCCACACCTCTTTATACCATTCTTCCATTTAAATTATGCTTGCCCCTTCCACTTCCTAGCCATAATAATGTGTGCAGCTGTCAATAAATTTGTGAGCAAGTCCTTTGGTCTGTGCTACACATAAGCCATTTATGGCGATAAATACGCTGCCACAGCTTACAAGAGTAGTTTGTGAAGCTCCAGCCCCAAATATCTGAAGAACCAGCTTCTTCCCTCCAGACCCTCTCAGGTTGTAAGATTTGAGACTTTCATTGCTGTTGTACCACATTCAGAGATTTGAGGGATGGCAATTTGGGAGAGGGTATCTTCTGCAGCTGCCCCAATTCTGTGGAATTCCCTCCCCACAGAGGTAGATTTGGCACCTTCATTTTGTAGTTTTCCTAGCATTTTGAAGACACATCTCTTTGTCATGGCCTTTGACACTTGAGATATATATATTAGGACCCGCCCTGGTGTTACTGTTCCTATAACATGTATAAAAGAATATGGCATGGTGTTTTGGTGATGTAACATGGAGTCTAAGAACTGCAAGAACACAAGCAGCATGCCGGTAAAACTTGCAACAAGCCATTAAAAGGAAACAGGAGGAGCCACACAGATCTCTGCTGCCTGTTTTCCCTACCTTCTATAAAACAACTCCCATGTCTCTTCCCTAGGAAAGGCTATCGGACCGATGCCACAGTCTCTGTTTTCCTTGGGTTCCTCCTCTTCTTGATTCCAGCAAAGAAGCCATGCTTTGGAAAGAAGGGGAAAGGTATGAGGGACTCAAACCTAAGAGCACTCGACACATCTTGTATTAGCTCCTTTTTGTCTCCGGCCACATACAAAGCACCTGCAGGGGGAGTTCACACATTCACACAACAGTGAGCTTCAGATAATGCTTCTTTGTTTCCAGATGGGCACCATAGCTGTCAACTTTTTCCTTTTTTTTAAGGGAAATTCCCTTATTCCGAATAGGATTCCTTACAAGAAAAGGGAAAAGTTGACAGCTATGATTGGCTCCCATTGGGGGGCATTTGCCTAACACATGTAGGTAAGAAGCAATGATGTACGATGATTAACCACATGTGGGCAATTCCAGCCATTTGCATTCAAGTTTGCTTGTGAACTCTGCGGCCTTCCCTAAGATGATGCCCTACTGATGTCTGGGACTACAACTCCCATCAACCCTAGCATCACACAGCCATGCTGGCTAAGCTATATGGGAGTTGTAGTCCAAAACGTTGGGTAAGGCTGCTGTAAAAGAAGGCAGTGGTCCTCTGCTAGATTAACAAATTCTTGCTTTTTATAGGAGGGCCAGACTTCTTTCCCTGAAGCTTTTATTTGCACTAGACTCTGGCTGGGGCCAGCTTCCATTTTTTCACCTCTTTTCCCCCCTCAGTCTCCCCTCCCAATATACAGTGTCAAAGGCCAGGATGAAAAGGTGTTTTTTTGCAGAAGCTAAAGGTCTAAACAAACCTCTTGGTGGGGGGTGGGATTCCACAATTTAGCGGCTGCCTCTTCCTTACCTCAGGATTGTTTCAACTAGGCAGTTTACACGCACAAATTGAAAGCAGAACAGGAACAACAATTTGCCCCTCAGAAGAAAGTGTTGGCATTTTGGGGTTGCTAAGTGAGGCTACTTTTAACCCAAGCCTCCTTTTTTGGCACATCCTCAGTGTATGCGGTTTCATATAGGCTCCAGTTTCCAACAAGATTTGTGGGTTTTGCTTTTTTAAAAAAAAAAATGTTCAGAGCAAGCAAACAATGCAGAGGGAGGTTGTCTTCATTCTTGTCAGTCCTGTTCCAGGACTCTGTGTTTTATTTGTGAACATTTCCTGACAATGTGTTCCACGCTAATCTGAGTTTGCAAACGAACCCGGGGAAACGACAGATTTATTTTTCTACGTGTGTTTTGCTTTGACGCAGGAGATGTTCCGAATTCCACCAATGTTAAAACAGGGGAACCAATAATCACCTGGAAGGACTTTGAGAAAACCATGCCCTGGGAGATTGTGGTCTTGGTTGGAGGAGGTTATGCTTTGGCAGCTGGATGCAAGGTAACACCATTATCCCCAGACAACCCCTCGTGCTATAAAACTGGAATCCACACATGTCGGAGCTCCTTAACAATGATGTTGAGGAGAATGCTGTTTTGTCTTCAAGAGAATGCTGTTTTATCTCAGGTCACACACACCCTATTCACTCAGTTTCACTCTCTCCGGTGCCCCCTAAGCTACTATTCTTTGAGCTGCCTCCCTCTGTCTTTTTCTCCTTCCTGTTCCACAGATGTCCCCATGACATTGGACTGAAATTACACTCTGAAGACTGATGGCTGGGTGACTTTCACTGTAATATTGGGGCCTAGTCACGGTTAGAGATGAGGTGAATTCAGCATTGCAGTGAATTCCCTGCAGCTGGAAATCCTCACCCCTTTTTGAGACCCTCGGTCCCTCCTGAATTTAGGAGTGGGCCAAAAACATTTATTTATTTCTATTAATTTGTAGACCGTCCTTCATCATGTCGACATGATCTCCAGGATGGTTTCCAGCAATACATAAAAATGCGTTGAGCAAAAATTGTAAATGAATGTTAATGCAACCCAGTTAGTAAAATCACAATAGACCAAAAGCATGAAGCCAAAGAATTCCTGGTGGCTGCAGGAAGGCCCGAGGCTCAACCCTTAGTATTTATTTTATTTTATTTTTATTAGATTTACATACCGCCCATCATACAATCTTGGGCCAGTTCACAGAATAAAATACAGGATAAAAACAAGCAAATGGCTAAAACAAAACAGCAAAATAATAACCCCCGCTTCCCTACTCTACTCTGAAGGCAAGATTAACATAAGCATACTGAAGTGGAAGCAACATGAAGATCATTTCTTTCAGCAATCTCCCTTTATGATGAGAATTCCTCCACTCACTATTCTGAACAATTTTTTTTTTAAAAATAAAAAATGCGAGAGTGCACTATACTAAGAACACACATACAGTTTTGCAGAAATGGATTACTGTACAGGGATTGCCCAATCAGAATTGTAGGGTCATGTAAGGTCCTCGGTTAGTTGCTCATGAGAAACCAGGCAAAACTCCGACCTTTCCTTTAGTAGTTTTATGGTGCATACTATGTACAGTGCAGAGCTCAAAAGTTCATGTCTGTATCAAACGTCGGCAGAATCCAGGAACGGCCCCTTCCGGTTCTGACCCCAACAAAAGAGTTTCGGTATACAAAAAAAACACCTTCCCTCCTTTCGTTTCACCCCTCTATGCCTGGGGCGACAGAAATTGCATGCCTCCTTCCTCGCCCCTTGGGCTAGGGGAGTGCAGGGTCTCTCCAGCAGCCTCGGAGCCTTGACTCTCCATCCCCTGAGTCCCATGCCCCTCCCCACTGGAAGCCTCGCTGCTTCCTCCGCTGCCAGAGGAGGTGCTACTGGTCAGGTGGGGCTGGGGCTCTCTGTAGCATCCCGAGAGCCCTTCCACCACCTTGCGCTGCGCCGGGGACAGTTCCCTGACAGGTCATCTTAAATTTATGAGGAAAACCTACTTGGGGAACAAAAGTTCTTGTGGGCATTTTAATCTAAGTGGGTTTTTACTTTTCCACCAAAAAGTGGGAGTATATATTCATTGCTGCAATTATTAAGAAAACTAGAGTAACCAATGCCTTTTCTCTGGCTTCTGGCCCATGTGAACTCTCTGAAGTTTCTCCACCAGGCATCAAGCCCACTTCTTCCTCCTGCTCCATGACAGGAAGGTATTGGAGAAAGTATTTCCAAGCGGGGCATTTGGAAGTTGGGGGCAGAGATGAGGGAAAGCTCAATTGTGCTATTAAGGGTCCTTGTGCTATTTAGCTGAACCCAGGCCAAATAGCCCAATTTGGTATTCAGTTATGTGTGCTCAGCTCAGTGTAGTGACCAGTCCATTCTGTATTCCTGCAGAGTAGTGGGACTGATGTCTTGAAAAGATGCTGATGGACTGGAGATGTCCAACCCCAGTTTTTTTCCATCCAATGTCTTTCCCCCACAGACTTCTGGCCTTTCCACATGGATTGGGCGACAAATGTTGTCCCTGAGCAGCCTTCCCTCTTGGGCTGTCAGTCTATTGGCCTGCGTCCTGGTCTCCATAGTAACAGAGTTTGTTAGTAACCCAGCAACTATAACCATCTTCCTACCTATTTTATGCAGCATGGTGAGTACAAGCTTTCGATCAATTTATTATCAATCAATCACCTATTTACATACAGATATGTCTCAAGGAACTTGCAGACATGTCTTTAAAACAGCTAAAGCGGTTTTTAAAACAGTACAAATGCAACTGAAAGTAAGTTTGAAAACAATACAAAATGAAGACCCTAAAACTTGCCGAAACAAACATATTCTTGCAGAGTAATCCTACACATGTGTACCTAAAAGTAAGTGCTCTCAGGTAAATGGATATAAGATTGCTGCCTTAGTCCTGGAGTCAGCAACCTTTTAGGGCCCAGAAACTGTTGTGGACATTACAAAAATACCCATTTCACAGAAGAAAAATGGATGGTGCTCAACTGCCCCCTTCCAAATAGAAGGCAAAACACCAAGTCCCCTCCCACAAAACAAATAAAACACAGACCAAAAAAAGTAAAGTCCTGCCCCCAACCTAAGGCAACCCCTCCCCCAGGGCAAACAACCAAAACCTGCACCCCCACCAGCCCAAATTTTAAAAATGAAAGGACAAAGGGACTTGGGTGCTGTGGTGCCTACAGGTGCCACTTTGGCGAACCCTGCCTTGATCTAATACTCTATCCACTAAGGGATAGAGCCCCTTGGGCTCTCCAATCAGAAGGTCGGCGGTTCAAATCCCTGCAACGGGGTGAGCTCCCATTGCTCTGTCCCAGCTCCTGCCAACCTAGCAGTTTGAAAGCACGCCAGTTGCAAGTAGATAAATAGGTACCGCTGTGGCGGGAAGATAAATGTCATTTCTGTGCGCTCTGATTTCCATTGCACCAGAAGCGGTTTAGTCATGCTGACCACATGACCCAGAAAGCTGTTTGTGGACAAACGCCGGCTCCCTCGGCCTGAAAACGAGATGAGTGCCGCAACCCCATAGTCGCCTTTGACTGGACTTAACTGTTCAGGGGTCCTTTACCTTTTACCTTACTCTATCTACTACCTGACATTGGCTCTGAAAAACAATGGCTTCCTGCAAGGAATAGGTTTTGGTAGTCTTCTATTTCTGTGACTACAAATGCTCATATCCCCTCTCTCTTTCCAGTCGGAAACCCTACAAATCAACCCTCTGTACACCCTGATCCCTGTCACCATGTGCATCTCTTTTGCGGTGATGCTGCCAGTGGGCAACCCCCCAAATGCCATTGTCTTCAATTATGGACACTGCCAGATCAAAGATATGGTAAGTACCAAGAGTGATGCATCCAGAATGATCAGTGATCAAATTGGTTAGATAAGGAGCAGTGATAATCATCAGTTAACACTGCAACTGTTTTGTTGTGGTGCTTAAATGATGGTCCCCCCCCCCCAATTTGAAACTGGATAGCATCTATCATTTCATTTGAGAGTTCAGATTGGATGTCAACATGTCTGTGAATTGCACAAGGAATGTGCTTGAGGAATCTTGACTGGGGAGCAAGGAAGAGCCTTTTACCTCTGTATAGTAGGGTAAATAATTGTTACACAAGTGCCAAAAGTTTCTGTGCATGCACCTCCTCCATCCTCCATTCAGATATTATCCCAGTTCTGTTACATGTGTATGTCAGAACCCACATTCATATCACCATGGCCATGACCCCAACATGCACTTCTATGATAGCAACGAAAACATTAGCATAGAGACAGACATGTGTTGGTTTAAATGCATGCATACCTTTTACCCTGGGTCTGAGGCATCCCCATGCCTGAAATAAGGCAATACTTAGTCAGGTTCTCAGCCAGGTGTTGTGCAGAATGAGTTACCTGGATATGGCACAAAGGCAAAACCAAGAGGAGAATTATCCTGCCCCATTATTATCAGCAGTTTCATCAATGAAGTTACTAGCACAATTTACAAGCAGACTGGATCAGATGGCGAAGGGCTAAAGGAAGGTGTGGTTGTGGATGCGCTTGTGTTAAAATGTGGAAAACAACCACAATACAAAAGAGATTTCTCACGTGCTCTAGGGTGAACTGAAATCTCACCACCCCTTGCCTAATGTTAAGGATTTTGTCCAGAACATTTTAGAAAAAACGATTAATCTCATAATTCCATTGAAGACATGTCTACCTGTACCCCTTGCTACCTTGAGAGGAGAAGTCCTGCCTTAACTGATGATAATTAATATGGTCTGTCTCTCGTTTTTTCATTCATAGATCAAAGCTGGCTTTGGTGTCAATCTGATTGGTCTGGTGGTTGTTACAGTGGCAATAAATACTTGGGGAATTAGACTCTTTCACTTGGATAAGTTTCCAGACTGGGCAACAACCAGCAACGTCACTGGCCCATCATAGTCGGCATCCACAGAACTTGCTGGCTCACAGCAAGCTGGGAGAAAAATATTTGCACAGCTGTTAAGAAAGGAAAACACTTGAGTGTATATTTGTTCCATGAACCAGAACTAAGTAAGTAAGAAGCAACTCTGTTGGAGGTTTCCCCAATGATCATCATATCTCCGCCATCTAGTACTGAAGGGGTTGGGGGAAAGCATGCATTATTCTTGTCTTTCAGCACTACCATGGAATTGCTTTGATCCCCCACCCCCAGTCTTTTCCACAGAAAATCCATTTTTGTTCTACAGAACACTCAGCCAATTTGTCTTTACTTGATGGGGTATACATACGGTAAATCACAGTGCCTACAGTCCTAACATCCAAAGTGTGTTTTGAAGACTGTATCTATATGTATATATCTATAGAACATTTTTTTTAAAAGAAAAAGTAAAAGGTTGCATGTGGAGTTATTTATTTGATAACAAGGAAGATCCAATTTGATCAGCCAATTGCTCAAGGCCAGAGGGTTATCTGCACAGATGCCCTTTGGTCCAAGGAGAAGACCAGGTCCATGGTAGACCAGGGTTCAAATCCCACCTCAGCCGTGAAGCTGAGTAATCTTGGGCCGGTCATTGTCTCCCAGTCTAACTTAACTTACAGGGTTCTTGAAATGATAAAACAAAGAGGGGAAAGAACCATGTAGGCCACCTGGAGCTCCTTTGAGGAAAGGCAGAGCATAAATGTAATAACAAATTAAACAAAAACAGCCAGAGGGCATCAGGCTGCATTATGCACTCTTGCAATGGAATGTTATCAAACTGCTAGAATGAAGAAGGAACCCCGTGAAAGAGAAAGGTGGGGAGGCTGATATCCAGCCTCTGGCTAATTGTTTTCCTCATTCTCCAACTTCAGTGCTCATCTTCCAGAGATAATAGTGAAACTTGAAAGCCTCATCAACCCCTCATTCACTTGCCAGAGCAAAGAGAATCCCCCAGATGCCTGGCACTTTTGCAGATGATGCATCATTCCTGTTCTAAATATATAGACATTCCTAGATCTCTGTTCTCCTTCTACTACACTACACTGCACTACGGGGGCAGCCTTGAGGTGGCAAACCAGACTCCCACTTTACACCTGAATCTCTCCCAAACTAAATACCAGGCCTCTACAATAGGCATATTAATTTAATAACTGATGTAACCTGAAACTCTTGGATCTGTACAGAAATAAATAGAGCCTTTGTTAATCACAGTAACCGTACTAGGATCAGGTTTTTTTGTGGGGAGGGTTCCCCATTAAACGGGAGGGCTCCTCTGATGCTAGTAAAAATGTCTATGCTGTAGAAATTGCTTGTGAATAAAATAAATTATTCAAGCTTTGGAAATTGTTGTGATCTGTAGGCATATTAATGGAGATGTTGAAAGCCCGAGTGAGTACTCTGCGGCAGTGCAGAAAAATAGGTGCTGGTATTCACTGTGAAGCTGTTATAGTAAGTGCCACACTTTTTAACGAAACAAAAAAGAAAGGTGCTGGTACTGCGTACCATTGAGTACTCCCTGGGGAAAGCACTGCTCTGCTACCCTCTGTGGAGATGACATAGCAGTGCTACAAGCCTCCGCGTGTAGAGATGGCTGGCTTGGCAAGAGACTGAGACCCAGTTCACACTTCACATCATCCTGGGATCCACTTCCCCTACAGTGACATCTTCCAACACCATTCCAGCAGCATGTAATACTAGCACCAGAGAGACCCAGGTTTAAATGGCCACTCAGGCATGAACCCACTCAGGTCAAGGGTTCCCCAACTGGGCCTGTGAGCTTCATTCTGTTGGTCTGCGGCATGTCTGTGACCAGAAGGGAGTTGGCAGTCATTACGGGAGAAGTAGAAGTGGCCACCCACTGAGTTGTTAATTTAAGTGGATGATTGACAACAAAGAAAATTCTTTGCACGTATAGACCAAGTTGCAAACAAACAACAACAAAAATTGGAAAACGGCTAAACTGGTAATGTCTTGAGCAATATACAGAAAAGCAACTGAATTAGAAATGCCTTGGGTAATTTATTAGGAAACTTGTTTTGATTATCCCAAAGTTAAAGAGGCAATTCCAGGGCAAACCATTTCCAGATTCAGAAGTCCTGTCCCAGCGGGACACAGAATGTCACCATTGTTGCCCAGCTATATAATATACTCTCTATTAAGTGCATCTGAAATAATTTTACCATTTTTCTAAAAGACAGAACTGGATTTGAGCACTGAATTAGCTTCAGTGTGACAACTGTAAGTTATTGATTGTAGATAACTCCACAGCTCTGTTAAAACAGCAAGTTTTTATCTGATGTTTGGAGTGCGGCAGGAACAAGATGGTCTCTCCCATTCCATTTAGTTCAAAGATGAAGGGCTATCTCCCATCAGCCCCAGTGAGCCAATTAAGATGGGGGATAAGAATGGTCATCCAACAGCATCTAGACTGCCACAACTTCTTCACTTGTAAGCTAGTAAATTCTCCGATTTGCTATGCTCATTCTTCTCCTAACATGAATTCTAGAATTGCAGTGCCTCAGTTTGCTACAGCTTCCAAGTCCTTCAGCTTCATTTGATAGGAAGTTGCCAATACCCTGAGTTAGACTACAGGCCCATCTAGTCAGCCACGTCTACACTTCTTGGTAGTGGTTGTTCTTCAGGATTTCAGACAAGAGTTCTTTCTCATCCTTACCTGGAAATGCCAGAAACTGAACCTGGGACCTTCTTCACAGAAAGCACACTGAGCCAGAACCTTTCCAACATTAGTAGTGACTGTGGGCTATTTTACAGAGTCACAAATACACTCCTGAACCTTGGTGAAACACAGCAGAAAAAGAATCTTCATGCAGGCATGTATCCTCTTTTCCTACGCTATAAGCTGTCCTGAGTATTCCTATAAAGTACTGTATCTATCTATCAATACCTCTTGCAAGAATTGCTCAATATGCTACACTTGCTAGACCCTCACTGATGAAAAATCACAGCATGGGAAAAACGTGTTCGTATCGACCTACATGTATTTTATTTTTTAATTATCTTCACTGATTTATTTTTTAAAGTATTAACAACAAACATACATATCCTCAAACCTTCCTGCTCCCTTTCTTGCTTTGAATGCATAAGTGTTTTCAACCACAAATTCAGCACTGACATTTTACATCTCCATTGCCTCCCTTTTCATAGAAATGGGCATTGCCAATAGACTAGAAGAGAAGCATACCTATTTCGGACTTCTAAGTGGACAAACATCCCTGGTATTACAATTTTGTTTGTTTGTTTTCTTGCAATGAGGAGCAATGTGGAACCACTCTTCAACAAAACCGGTAACATTAAGAGCACCTACTCTATAGAGCCCAGGTTCAGTTCTTGGCATCTTCAGGCAGGGCTGGGAATGCCCCCTGCCTGAAACCCTGGAGAACTGCTGCCAGTCAGTGTAGACAATATTGAGCTGGATGGACCAAGGGTTGGGAGAATCTCCGCCTGCAATGTGGTGCTTCAGGAACAGGCAACTTCTCTGCAGGCATGGAAGTAGGAGGAGGTTATGCTAATCCTGGTCTGTTTGCTACTACTTGAACCTTCATAATTATGTCAGCACCACAGACCAGGGTGCCCTTCCAAAATCAAATCAAATCAAATCAAACTTTATTCACGTAGCCAACAGGCCATTGCGACTAAAAATACAGATAAAACAGATAAAAATACTGGGGAAAGACCAGTCAGGTACACAAATATATAAAAATACTAATAAATCATATGAAACCCCCAGGCTAAAAGGCGCCAAGACATTGTCCCGCTTTTTCTATACCAAGGGAGGCAAGTACATTCCAGCAGCCATAGAAGTTTTCAAGGCAAAACCTCTAGCGCAGCTAACATATGGGGCCCAAATCTGGACGGGGACCCAATGCAATCTTCTTGAAACGGTTCAATCTAACTTTCTAAGACAAATCTTTGCCGTTCCACCATGTGTACCAACTGCAGCATTATGCCTTGAAGCTGGTCTCCCATCTGTGGAAACACAGATCTGGAAAAGAACGCTTAATTATTGGCTCCGCTTAAACCAAAATCCAACAGGACTCTTGCCCCAGGTGATACGGGATGCCCACGAAAGCGCATGGTTCAAAATGGTGAGACTCAAACTTCTCTCTTGCGGTCTACATGCTCAGCATTTGTTAATGTTGGGCCCCTCTAAAGCAAAAAGCTTAATCGATCAGCGCCTGATGGATATTGAGCAAC
This sequence comes from Lacerta agilis, assembly GCF_009819535.1. Taxonomy (NCBI): domain Eukaryota; kingdom Metazoa; phylum Chordata; class Lepidosauria; order Squamata; family Lacertidae; genus Lacerta; species Lacerta agilis. The sequence goes on along the minus strand of NC_046321.1, from coordinate 18,872,718 downwards.
AAAACAACTTGGCCAAAACAAAGAAATTTTGTGCATGGTTTGCCCACCTGCCCCCCTCGCACTTCGATGCCCCGGCATCTTATCTGCATAATTTAAATATCCCAAAGTATAGACGCGCTTTTACGTTGGCCCTTCCAAAATAGTTCTGGCACTTCAGAAACCCATTAATGACTTTCAAAAGCCATCGTCGCTGATGTACAAAGGATTGCAGATCTCGAAAGAGACGTAAGAAGTCCGCTCAGTTCACATTAATGGGTACTGACATCACAATGTCTCTTGGCTTTGTTTAGAACCGGCTTTGTTTGCCTGAAAGTTAATTGCTTGGCAGATCTGAATAAGCAGGAACTTTAAAAATGAGGTCGGGGGGACCTCTCGGTTTTTCCTTGTTGTGTATACAGAATGGACACTCTGCATTTCTGGGAAAGGAAGCAAAAACACTCTTTGATAAAATGCCTGTGAAGGAATTCAAGTTCTTTTAGCCCAAAAAAATCTCATTTGAAGAGGGCATTTCTTACCATGGCATAACAGCGTGCACCTGTATGTCATAGACTCAAAATATAGGTTGGTGGGGTTTTTTAAAGGAAGCTCTAGGAAAGGCATCCCCAACCTTTGGCCCTCCAGATGTTTGGGACTACAATTCCCATCATCCCTGACCACTGGTCCTGTTAGCTGGGGATCATGGGAGTTGTAGGCCAAAACATATGGAGGGCCCCAGGTTGGGGATGCCTGGTGTCGGACATAATCCAAGAGAATTGCTGGTTTCAGTATGCAAGGTTGTATAAATATATACCTCAAGCTCCAGTCAAGGGAATAATCTCCCGGTTCATTCACTGTGAAGTAAACACATTTTATTGGTTGAAATAGCTCACCATACTTCAGTATTTACACTTCTCAGATAGACACACACACACACACACACACACACAATGACCACCCAGATGTCTTCAAGAAGTCCATGAGAACAGCAACAATGGCTACAGAGATGGCAAGACTCTGGTTGTACTTGGGCTTTTGTGATGGGATCTTTGGAGCCAGAGAATGGAAACAATAAGTCCGTGGGCCAGGGAGCAATGACACCATGGGCTTGTCCTGTCTGGGGCTGATCCCAGGTGCAGTTCCCCTTCTGACGTGGAGTCCACAACCTCACCCACTGAAGAAGGAGCATCTGCCCCCAGCGTCATCACACTCACACATTCTTCATCCTCCCTCTAGGGAGGGATTGTCAAGAGTTCAAGGACACAATACAGCCAAGAAAAGAAGTTGATATGGGAACAAAGGTGTGGGAAGAGCCCCAATGAGGCCACATTTAGCTCTCAGGCCTCAGGCTCCACACCCCCGACCTCCAATGTACCCATGCTAATGCCTAAGAAATCTGCCCAGTGGAATGCAACCAATGAGTTTCCATGGCGACTGCTGCAGAGAGGGATCCCATGGACCACCTTGATGCAGGTACCCTCCCAATTGTATGTACAACTTTGGGAAGGGGCAAGCATGGGCCGAACACCCATGGCCCTGTCTTCCCAGTTCGCACAGTATTAACTGCATGTAAGTGAATGCAGAGGAACCAGAGACCAAATTGCAAACATGCGCTGGATTATGGAGAAAGCCAGAGAGTTCCAGAAAAACATCTACTTCTGCTTCATTGACTACACAAAAGCATTTGACTGTGTCGACCACAACAAACTATGGCAAGTTCTTAAAGAAATGGGAGTGCCGGATCACCTCATTTGTCTCCTGAGAAATCTCTATGTGGGACAAGAAGCTACAGTTAGAACTGGATATGGAACAACTGATTGGTTCAAAATTGGGAAAGGAGTACGACAAGGCTGTATATTGTCTCCCTGCTTATTTAACTTATATGCAGAATTCATCATGCGAAAGGCTGGACTGGATGAATCCCAAACCGGAATTAAGATTGCCGGAAAAAATATCAACAACCTCAGATATGCTGATGACACTACCTTGATGGCAGAAAGTGAGGAGGAATTAAAGAACCTTTTAATGAGGGTGAAAGAGGAGAGCGCAAAATATGGTCTGAAGCTCAACATCAAAAAAACTAAGATCATGGCCACTGGTCCCATCACCTCCTGGCAAATAGAAGGGGAAGAAATGGAGGCAGTGAGAGATTTCACTTTTTTGGGTTCCACGATCACTGCAGATGGTGACAGCAGTCACGAAATTAGAAGACGCCTGCTTCTTGGGAGAAAAGCAATGACAAACCTAGACAGCATCTTAAAAAGCAAAGACATCACCTTGCCGACAAAGGTCCGTATAGTTAAAGCTATGGTTTTCCCAGTAGTAATGTACGGAAGTGAGAGCTGGACCATCAAGAAGGCTGATCGCCGAAGAATTGATGCTTTTGAATTATGGTGCTGGAGGAGACTCTTGAGAGTCCCATGGACTGCAAGAAGATCAAACCTATCCATTCTCAAAGAAATCAGCCCTGAGTGCTCACTAGAAGGACAGATCCTGAAGTTGAGGCTCCAGTACTTTGGCCACCTCATGAGAAGAGAAGACTCCCTGGAAAAGACCCTGATGTTGGGAAAGATGGAGGGCACAAGGAGAAGGGGACGACAGAGGATGAGATGGTTGGACAGTGTTCTCGAAGCTACTAACATGAGTTTGGCCAAACTGCGGGAGGCAGTGAAGGATAGGCATGCCTGGCGTGCTCTGGTCCGTGGGGTCACGAAGAGTCGGACACGACTGAACGACTGAACAACAACAACAAAAGTGAATGTCTGAATAGTGGACACTTGTTCATTAGGGTGAATGAGGCACTGCTCTACCCACCTCAGTCTGCTCTCACCCCCTCATACCTGCTAACTTTCCACATATCTCAGGAAAGGCACCCTTATGGAATTCAGCAGAGAGCAGATCAGGGACAAAACAAGAATTAGGCCACATTCACACCATGCATTTAAAGCACTGTTATGCCATTTTAAACAGCCATGGCTTCCCCCAAAGCATTCTGGGAGCTGCACTTTGTTAAGGGTGTTCAGAGTCGTCAAGAGACCCAAATTCTCCTCACAGATTTACAATTCTCAAAGTAGTTTGAGAGACAATTCCTCTTCACAGGGAACGACTTTGTTATTGGGCATGTTGTGAGACTTTTAAAAAAGCAACCAATGTTGAATCTAAGGAGCAACCATACAAAATGCCTGAGAGAAGAAAACGGATGAAAGCAAGACCGGAAACTATTTCAAAGTTCTCTGATCTGCTCAATAATTCACACTCCTTTTGCATGGAAAATACACAGCACAAGAATCAATAAGGTTAAAATAAAATTTTAAAAGCCTTTCACTTCAGAGGGGGGAAAGAGAGGAGGATTTTTATCTGTGATTTAGTATGTTACAAATAGGTTGTACAAAAAAAATACTGAATTAATTTTAAAAATACCATTAAAAATCTTTGGATGCTAATTCCTGATGCGTTTTAATTTCTTTCATGAGTCACTGCTACAGCCAGACCATTACTGATTGTCACACTGGAATAATTAATTTCATTACTCTACTCCAAAATCAAATTAATACTGAATAGAAAATATTATTGAAAACAAACACTGAGAACAATAGTCCAATCTCTTAGTCTCTCCCTGCATGGTTTTTCTCATTACATATGGGGTAAAAAGAAAGAAAGAAAGAAAAATAAGTCAAATATCCAGAAAGTGCTAGAAGGTCCCTTGGATGTGGTGACACTTCAGCCTGAGGGCAACTTGGTTTTTCAAGACTACACATCTGGAGGAAATCCAAAAAAGCCACATGAAGGTTTGGCATCTGCCGCCTAGTGGCAAAACTACATGATCTGCATTTAATACAGAGACGGCTAGGTAAACATCATTTGTCGTTCGGAGGCTTCTTTCTAGCTTCCACGTCTCTCTTGATGTCTTCAATCTTCTTCAAAATGTTCGGAACCTGTTTGAAAGCAGAAAAGGATATCAGAATCTTCTACTGTTCACAGAATTCATTGTCTGTAGCATGGCAATACCACCATTAGGCCAACAAAAATGTCACAAAGCAGTGAGCAAGCTTTCCATTTATTTTCACCAGTCTGTGTGGTAAGAAAGACTGGGGGGAGGGCAGGGGGGAGAATTATTGCTTGGTTCTGAAACCCTACAACGGGGCTCTCTCTTTCTCTCTCTCTTTTGTTCTGGTGTTCTGTACATAGTATGCTTAGTGTTAAGGTTTAGACTTATTATAAGTTATTGTAAGCTTAAGTCTGCTGCAACTGGATTTCTTATGGACAGTGCCAATCCTGAATGTATTGGATTTGTGACCATTATGCTGAAGTTGCCTTCAGTAGCAGTAAAGCTCTGCTGGATGAAATACAATTGACTCTGGTCTATTTTTTGGGAATCTTGCAACGTGTTTTAAGTTGTTACTCTGCTAACTATACATTGGAATCTGCTCTGTATTATACTGAGTGGAATTTCAATGACATTGCTAGCCTTTTGGGCAGGCCCGTCTTAGAGGGATCGGCCGCCCTGGCGCAACGATCCCTCGGCGCCCCCAGCCTGCCGCCTCTCCGCCCGCCTCCCTCCCGCGCTGGCCGCCCCTCGGGAGGGGGGGTGGGCAAGCGGGGGATGAGAGGCGTGGCGTTGGAGCGGCGGGCGGAGGATGAGGGGGGGCGGGCGGGCGGGCTGCAAGCCGGCGGGCGGGCGCTCGCGCACCGGCGGGAGGGCGGGCTGCAAGCCGGCCGCCCTCGCTTCCCAGAGCCCCAGCTGGAGTGCTGGAAGGTCGCGCAAAGCCCCGCGCCGCTTCAGCGCTCCAGCTGGGGCTCCGGGAGGCGAGGGCGGGCGGCTTACAGCCCGCCCGCCCGCCGGTGCGCGAGTGCCCGCCTGCCCATGGGGGCGGGGGCTGGTTGGGGAGGGGGAGCCCGGTATGCCGGCGGGCTCACGGGGGCGCCCCTGGGGTGCTCTGCGCCCTGGCGCGCCGCGCCACCGGCCTCTATGGATGAGACGGCTCTGCTTTTGGGGCCAGTGGAAGCACTTGGGATTTTGAGAAAGTGCTGTGGGCACCTGTTACAAAATGGCTGCTGTGGAGGCTACATCACACAAAATGACTGCCAACTCTAAAAGGGCAGGAAAAGATACTGTGCAATGAAATGGTGTGGGCATGCCCCCCCTTCATCAATTGGGGAGGGGGGAAGCACCTACATCAGGTCCTGCTTGTGGGCTTCATCTGGTTGGCCACTGTGAGAACAGGATGTTAGATTACATAGACCACTGGCCTGATCCAGCAGGCTCTTTTTACGTGCATTAGACAAAGGTCAACAGAGCTGGCCCCATTTTTGGACTCTCCATAGGGGTATGGATATAGGGTCCGTCATGATGAACTCCTGCACTTCCAAAATTTGCTGATAGACTACTGGTACTGACTTTTAAAATATATCAGATTAACAAGGAAACAGGACAGAGTGGATTTCTAGGTGAACACATGAAAATGGTATGAACCAGAACATGGATCTGCCTTACCACAAAACTGCAACCCCATAAACAATGTTAATAGAAGCTCAGCAGTAGGAAACTAGCAAAATAATACTTACATCATAGTTCTGGGCCAGATACATCCCAACTACATTGCCAAGTGCAAAACCAACCTAAAGAAGAAATAAAAAGGATAGACAAGGATTATACTTTTCTCCCATCCAGTAAATGTGCTTGAGGATATAGCTTCTTTTCCATTAGGTCTTTGTTTTTTTATTAAAAAAAACTTTTTTCCAGTTTCAAAACAAACCTGATACTCATTAAAGTGTTTGTCACATTCTCAGCTGCTGGTTTTTGCCAAGTGGTTTCTGCTGCTCATAATGCTTGCTTCGGAAGTTAAGCTACGTAGCAAATACTGTAATTAATTCCTTCAGTCACGATTTTCAGTACAAATGCAGGAATTTTGCAAATTTCAAACACTTCCTAGTATTTGACAAGTGCCAGGGGATTTTTTTCATGGGAGTGGTGATGTTATGTAACATGCTAAAGGCATTGGGGGGGCCCTCCTTCTCCTTACTGCCATTACTGCTTGCAAAGGAGAAAGCGAACAATGGCCACTGCTTCCTCTTTGCTGCAACAGCCTCTCACCAACTCATCCAATCCGGGCTGGAGCACAGGTGATCAAAGGGGTGCCAATAATTAAACTGAGGGGTAGTAGATCTGGCAGGGTCTCATGGACCTTGGTGGATGTCCAACCATGCCATGCCCTGACCCGGGATCCAATATGACTGCATGCCCACCATGAGATTGTCATAGATCTAGGATGGAGAACCACAGACTCAAGAGGCCAAATGTGGCCTTCAAGACTCTCCCCAGGCTCCACATGTCTTTCACGGGGCACATCCTCTTTGAGTGTTTTTGCCTGGCTGGAAATGTGCCACTAAACATCAACAAGGACTCTTGGTTTCCTGGAAGGAAGGTGGAAAAGTGTCTGTACAGACATTGACTTTTGTGTGGTAGAAACGCACACAAAAGACTACCCATGAAGAAATGTGGACCTCAGGCTGAAAAAGATTCCAAAACCCTGACTTAAGACAGACTAAAGGTTTATCCTAACCCAGCAGTGACCACTCTGGTTGACAACAACCTTCTATGCAAAAGGGTTTTTGTTTTTCCCAATCCAGCATCTGAGAGCTTGGGCCTCGTAAACCTCTTCCATCTGGATGATAAAGTCCTCAAATCTTGCAATGTTAAATGCATAAATAAATGTGTCGCCAAGTGGTGAAAATATTTTAATGCCTGTGGTTGCTGGTTTAACCACAAGAGGATCTATTTTTCAGCCACAAAAGAAATGCAGATTTTATTGCCACTGGGTGTAGAAAGAGCTGTGGAATAAAAAAATATGTACAGTAAAGTTAAAATTGCCTTAAACAATTAAACTTGGAAAAGTGGGGACACTACTTCAGGAGCTTAGAAATCATATATCACACTTTGTAGGAGCTAGTCAATCTAGCGCTTGCAATAGGAGAGCAAAGCCAATTTCGGATTGTGTGCGCCATGAAAAACTCAGTTCCACAACCCCTTAGGAGTTTTCATTTTTGGCTCAAGGTCACCCAGTAAGCTTCATGGCTGCATGGGGTTTTGAATTGTGGTCATCTGGGTCCTGGTCCAGCACTCTCAACCACTACACCAGATTGGCTTAAAGAAATTGTAGGTTATAAACCATACATGTTACCCTCACGCTAGGCACCTAAATGCCTCTCCAGTCATCATCTGAGAAGAACAAGTACACAGTGGTACCTCGGGTTAAGAACTTAATTCGTTCTGGAGGTCCGTTCTTAACCTGAAACTGTTCTTAACTATTTCTGGGTTAGCGGAGTCTGTAACCTGAAGCGTCTGTAACCCGAGGTGCCACAGAATGCAGTGAAGTCCTCACTCACTTCTAGTTCAAGATTTTAGGGATTAGGGTTGGCAACAGCATCTTAACACGTGGGTGGAAGGAGGAGGCTAGGCTAGAGGAAGATGGGAACTTCTCTTTCTGCCCACATTCATTTGATTGCATTGTGCTGCTTCCCCTCTGGAGATTCTGGCACCACCACTTCTTTATCTGCTGCCATTAGGTCCTGGGAGAAACTGCCTTCAAATGGGGTTTCTTCCCACCTTCCTAGGGTATAATTTCTTCCAGCAAGGTATGAAGTGGTCATCCTCCAAGTCCTTGGCAGAAGTGGAAGAACAAGAGGCAGGAATTGGGTCAGAGGAGCAATAAGGGGAGGTGACAGGAAGTGTGCCTCCTTTCCCAACAATGTCTCAGGGCAGAACAGATTTTAAAAATGCCAGATTGCTAGCAAACAACCCTCCTAATCCTTAAAATCTTGCACATAAAGTTGCTTGTGGATTGGAGCTTGGTGTATATCGGAATGTCAACTTTAAGAAATAATAATTAAGTATGACTTATTTCCTAATTAACATCCAGCTACTAGGCAGCAAGCATGCAACAGAATAATAAAGAGAGCCAGCATCTTCTGTCATGGTCATAAAACACATTCTTTTGGGGAAAATACAGTCATTAAGAAGGTTCTATGGAAAATTTAAAACTGGTTGCTCACTTTTCCATACCATCAGTTATTAACTTAATATATGACTTTTCGGGAGGATGGTACGTTGCACTTACTTTTGTCAACTGGCACATTAACAGGCAACATTCTTGTTATGCTTTTTCTTGTACGGCTTACATTTTACTTGAAAAGCTAACAAAGCTTCCGCCCCCCCACCACCATGTGGGAGTTTTGATATTTATTAATTAATTAACGCATGCTACATGCAGCTAAATAGCATTTAATACTAATTTCAGCGCTACACAAAGATAAACATGGTCTAATACTCATTTCAGCGCTGAAAGTCAAACAAACAGGTTGCATGGCCATGTGCTTGATAGCAGCTCCTATAAAACTGCCTTGTTTACAAAAAAAAATGAGCTTGTATTACATCCACTTTACTTTGTGTAATATGGTATTTTATGCATTTATGCTGCTTTTGCTACCCTTGAAGATCCTCTGCATGTATATGCATGAATCAAGCCAGTTTGAGGAAGGTGCCAGAACTTGAGTCCGATTGTCCTGCTACAGCTCTCGAAAAAAAACCCTAGAGGCTTGCATGGTCTGGCGGTCACTTAGGAATCAGAGACAGTCTCAGGACAGTCCAGGAAACAACGGTCAATTTTTTTTAAAAAAAAAAGCCACCCTCTTTCATACAGCAAAAGCAACACTCTTGAGTTTCAAAGGCAAAATAGATTGTTGTTTTTCAAGTCACTGGCTTCTTTTTATGGTCACATTAAACGAAGAACATTGCCTTGTTTATGATTTGCTGGACTCCGCTGCATATGAATGTGCCGTCACAAAACACACAGTGTACCCCAAAGTTATTTGCTACATTCCTTGCTCTGAAATAGTTGCAGTGCCTGAAACAGGCCAAGAGACATTTAGTCTAGCTGGAAGCTAAGACGTCATTTGCATCCAACTCTTCTCAAAAAATGCTTCACATTGGTACCGTATCTCTTTTAACTAACATCCTAACAAGATTTCCATCTCATGATCCAGATCTATCTATCTATCTATCTATCTATCTATCTATCTATCTATCTCCCTACTCTTAACCCAAACTGCTCCTCCTTGCCCATCCAGCATTTTGGAACATCTGTCCTAATTTATCCTGGTTCCAACACAGTCATGCTTACCATTCCACTCTTAGAAAACAGATTTATGGACCTCGGTGTCCTGCTTCGCTTGCCATGTACTTGCGGGTATCGAGGGGTGTGGTGTGGGAACAGATTGCATCTCAAAAGCCGTACCCACTCACTCCTCCTCCCCCCTCCCCTTTTGCCTTCAGGCCAACGGAACATAAAATGCATACCGGCACCATTCCATCGATTGGCGGTCGGAAAAATTGACTGCTCTGAGACAGTTGCTGGAGCATGTCAGCAGGCAAAGCTAACCACAGATCAAATATCTATATGAGAACAACATGGTGTCAGCTGGCTCTGTCTATTTTAGGCGTGGGGAAAACTTTGGCCACCCAGATGTAGCTGAACTACAACTCCCAGCAGCTAGGGAAGAGGGGAATTGTTGTTCATTGACATTCGGTTTATTTGGGCACACCTATCTTCATCTTAGGGATGTGGGTGGCGCTGTGATCTAAACTACTGAGCCTAGGGCTTGCCGATCAGAAGGTTGGCGGTTGGAATCCTCGTGACGGGGTGAGCTCCCATTGCTTGGTCCCAGCTCCTGCCCACCTAGCAGTTCGAAAAGATGTCAAAATGCAAGTAGATAAATAGGTACCACTCCGGTGGGAAGGTAAACGGCGTTTCCGTGTGCTGCTCTGGTTCGCCAAAAGCGGCTTAGTCATGCTGGCCACATGACCCGGAAGCTATCTGTGGGCAAACGCCGGCTCCCTTGGCCCATAGAGCGAGATGAGCACCACAACCCCAGAGTCATCCGCGACTGGACCTAACGGTCAGGGGTCCCTTTACCTTTATCTTCATCTTAAGAACATAAGAATAGTCAGCTAGATCAGGCCAGTGGTTAGTTTTGGCCCAGTTCTCCGTTCTGTTAATTCTGTGTCAGGTGAAGCCTGATAACAGAGCATGTGGGTGGGGAGAAGGGTGGTGTTTCTATTTGGCCAGCTGCGATGCTTTGTGCAGATGGAAAGTTCATCGCAGCACAACACTAAATTCCACCCTCAGAGTTTAGGGTACTCGCAACCATGTACTGTGGCCCATTTATTTTGGAGTTCATAAAAGGTCAGTTCCTAAAGCAAAATACCCTCCCCCTGCGGGGCCTACACACAGCTCATTTTCCATTATTTTACTTGCTGCGGCATCTGCAAGTGGATTTAAATAGTTTTAGGAGGGAGAAAGCTGGCAGCCCCGTTTGACAATCGGCAATTTGCATGCCAAGTGAGGACTGCAAAACACTGGCTGGAATGCATAGGGCTTCCCACAGTTATCCTCATTTTATGCATAGTCCTTTAAAAAAGCACAGTTACTTTGGTCTTTTGAAAAACAAACGCCCCGTTTATGAGATTATCCCTTTATCTGCCTGCAACAGTCTTAACTAGGAAGGAGCAGAGTCCCAACACTGTATGTTACCAAAACAGGGAAGAGAAGGCAACGCTGAATATGTTCTCAGACACTAATCAGAAAGTCTTCTACAGAAGTGATTTTTATTGTGGATTTGCAATGCAAGAGAACATCAGACATCTACCCCATCAAAGAAGAATACTTAAGGATGCTCTCTCTGTTGAGAGTCTTATCTGTCGTTTTGTCAGAGGAATAAGAGACAAAGCCAGAGAAATAAGAGACGTCCTTCGAACGATTCCGACTTTGCTTTGGATTGTGAAGCATTAAAAAAAGAAAATCAATAGCAACAACAACAAAAGGCCGACTCTCAACAAAGATCAGCATCTGAGCTAGGTAGCTGTATAAATAAAAGAGAAAAACAAATTAAAGTCTGATTTACTGTAAAATTACACAAACACCTGCAATAATTTCATTAAAAGTCTGGACTTTGAATTAAATATGGACACAGGATGCCATTTACAACAGCCTTCCCTAGTCTGGTTGTCCTCCAGATGTTTGGGGCCACAGATCCCATCAAAGCCAGCCAGCATGACCAATGGTCAGATGCAGTCCAAAAAAACATCTGGAGGAACCTGGTTAGAGAAAGTAGCTTTAAAGGTCGCAAGACTCTCTAAGCACGTCTCTGAGCCACAATCACCAAGAGCATCACATACAAAGCGCAACAAAAAACAGAACTTTAACATGTAGACCCTCCGCACAGAGCAACTTTATTAAAATTGGACAGACAGATGTACTGCTTGTGTAGGCTTGTGATTTCCAAACTTTGCTGCAAGAAGATAGTAAGATCACCATGCCAGTAACTAGGTGGTTGTCTGATGTTCATGGGGAGCGCATTTCAAAGGGAATGTGCCGCCACACTCAATGCACAGATTGCCCAAACTTCCAAAAACCTACTGCACATCAGTTTGCCATCCTATGCGTCTTCCACAGAACTCTTGCACATTTTAAAGGATGCTGGAGGGCGCAGGCCAACTGTTCATTCTACACCCTTGTTTCCGGACTGTTTTAGCTGATTAAGACATATTTTATTCTACTTCCCTGTATTTTCAGGAATCCTTTTTAATGGTTATGTTGAGATTATGTTGCTTGGGCATCTGGTTGGCCACTGTGAAGGTGGACTAGGTGGACCCCTGGCCTGATCCAGCAGGATCATCTTATGGTTGCTTTGGGCCAGTCACTCGCTCTCAGCCTGATCTACCTCGCAGGATTGTGGCAGGGACATAGGAAGCTGCTTTAGGTTGAGTCAGAGCACTGGTCCATCTAGCTCAGTATGGTCTATCTATGCTGACCAGCAGTAGCTTTCAATGGTTTCAGATGGGTGTATCTCCCAACCATATGTGGAGGTGCCAAAGACTGAACTAGAGACCTGCATACAAAACATGTTCTCTCCCACTGACCTATGGCCTTTTGTGTCCCGAGTTCCCAAGAGGAAGGGTGGAATAACAATGCAATTCAATTGCCTCTTGTACTCTGGGATCTGTCCTCAAGCACACAAAATGTCTTTCAATAAGAGACCTGGTGGCTCTGTTTATGGGACCATGGTCCTAATGTTTACTGGAAAGGAGATACGTGAACCTCTGAACTTTACATGCACCTTACTAATGCCTGATCAAAATACAGCCAAAGCTCAGAAAGCAAACATCTGTGTGGCACTGTATTTCAATAAGTGTAAGAGTCAAGGATGTCACTAGTTGCCCAAGGGAGTCCCAGGAAAACAGCAGGAACAATCCAGTGGAAAATTAAAGCACATATTTCAATTTCAATAATAATAATAATTATTATTATTATTATTATTTCCTTGACATCTGATGGAAGGGTGTTCCACAGGGTGGGCGCCACTACCAAAAAGGCCCTCTGTCTGGTTCCCTGTAACCTCACCTCTCGCAATAAGGGAACCGCCAGAAGGCCCACGGCGCTGGATCTCAGTGTCCGGGCTGAACAATGGGGGTGGAGACGCTCCTTCAGGTATACAGGACCGAGGCCGTTTAGGGCTTTAAAGGTCCGCACCAACACTTTGAATTGTGCTCAGAAATGTACTGGGAGCCAATGTAGATCTCTCAGGACTGGTGTTATGTGGTCCCGGCGGCCACTCCCAGTCACCAGTCTAGCTGCCACATTCTGGACACTTCATTTCAATGGGACAGTTAGCATATGCTTGACCTCTCCCCACAGAAACCGCTTAGAAGTGCTTATGTGGCTGGATCATGAGTGGCTAGGATTAGTATCCTGAGCCATTATGGAAGATCTTGACAGGGAGGTGAGTAATCAGGTGATTGCAGGCAATCTCTGGCCTGCCTGGATTACAATGGCCAACCAGCAGACATCCAGACTTCTACTGACTATGGATACTCATTCAATACAGCATAAGACTCTTAATCTCAGGGCCATGGGTTTCAGCCCCACGTTGGGTAAAAGATTCCTGCATCACAGGAGGCTGGCCTAGATGACCCTCATGGTCCCTTCCAACTCTACAAGTCTGTGACTCTGGTTCTCAATGTTTCACTTGAAAATGCTAGAAAGTTGTTCAGCTCTTGGTGCAGATGCCCTGGCCAGCAACCACTCCGTCTCCAGCACCCCACCTTTCTTTTTTAAACACGGCACTGGAGCAAGCAGTAGTTGTTTTGCAATAGGGTAGCAACTATGCATCACGGAAAACAGCAAGAAAGAACACCAATGTGCATAAGATTTGCTAATATATATATAATACATTATTTGCAGTACACTGATACATGTGGCTGATTTACCTATCCACATGAGGGTGTGACAACTACATTTCTGGACCAATATTTAGAAATTTGAAGTTTCATTAATTCAACATCCAGGTTGAAACATAAGAAAAACTCTGCTGGATCTGGCCATAGGCCCATCAACTCTGTCATCTTGTTGTCAATGGGCAACCAGTTGCCAGCAGGAAGGCTGCAAGCAAACAGGACCAGAGCACAACAGCCCTCTCCCAAAGGACTTGAGCCAACATGTGCAGAATTATGCTGTTCAGTCCCACTGATTTCAAATGGGGTTTATTCCCAGGTACATGGGTCTAGGGTTGCAGCCTCTGGCACTTTTCAGCAGCTCAGTGAAACAAACGGGGGAAGATTAGAAGGCATGCACCTTATCAGGCAACAAACGAGTTGAACTTTGTGTGTGGAGAAGTTAATACCTTGTTTTTCTAGAGACAGCTAGAAAAAGAAAACCCGCAGCTTGGAAACTTTTGGTATGATGTGGGCACTAACAACCACTGGCCCAGCAAACTGCCTGGCTGTGTGAATTGTCACAGGGATAAATATGTCAAAATGCATTAACAAATATCAGTAGCTATCACCGAAGCGCTTAAGCAAAACTGGTGCAAAGATATTGTTGCATCGATCTAAAAGGAAACTGCAAAGGCCCCTGAATGGATCAAAATCCAGGGAATCCTAAGGATAAATTTGACAGGCAATTAGTAATTGTGTTGGTCCCCAATAATGAGGAATACACTGTTAAGATGGTGGAGCACCCAGTTTTGAGATGCACTATTGAACATTGCAAGCATGATCTAGCCTTCTGCAGCAACCAGCAGGGCAGAGGTGGGGAATCTATAGCCCTCCAGACATTGTTGAACTACAGCTCCCATCATCCCTGGCTGCTGGTCATGCTGGCTGGGGCTGATGGGAAATGGAGTTCAGCAACATATGGAGAACCACAGGTCCAATAGTTCAATAAATATACAGGAAACATTTAAATAGCTTTATTTAAAACAACAACCAGTGTTGTTTTCTGAGATATGTTAAGGGGTTGTATGGCCTCTGGAAGGCGTTGTCAGGCTGCATGCAAAAGATAGCTTAAGGCAGAAGGCATACATAAAATAGTGTGGGAAAGCAGCTTGATTGTGGTTGAAAAGACAAAATAAGCCCAGGAATGTATTAACAAGGTGCTAGGAACAAGCAAGGGGAGATGGCTGCCATCTTGATGCCCTTCTTCTGAGTTTCCAAAGGCATCACTAATGGAAAGAGAACATTAGGCCGGCCAGACCTTCCTCAGAGAAGTTATTCCGCCCTTATGATTTGTAAGTGGAACAGTTGAGCACTTAACCCATGTGAAACGATGCTGAGAAAATACTGAACAGTGTGATTACAACAGTTTACAGGCACTACCAAATAGATGCCATATTACTGAGCTGCTATCAGCTGCCACAAATGTGGGTCAGGAGAAAACTTTCATCCTTAGAACAACTGGGATGGGGAAACATTAGACGCGTCTGTTTTTGTCTCTGTTTGTTTGTAAGTTGCTTTGAGTTGGCCTGGGCAAGACAAAAGTGACCAACAAATTTAAGAAACAACAACAACAGACCTTGGGCGTGGAAAGGGATATATAAGTTTCCAGGCTCACAACACAACTTTCTTTGTGTATCTACTCAGAGGTTTGAAGTCAGAGGGGTGCACTCCCAAATAAATGTTTTACGGTGCAATCCTACACACACCGACCCCACTGCTTTCCTTGGGGTTTACTCCCACTTACAACAGGCTTGCACTCTCGATGCCTTAATTTATTCCTCTGCTCATTTAAAAGGTGGGGGTGTCTTTCGTAGGCATTTGTTGTTCAGTCGTTCAGTCGTGTCCGACTCTTGGTAGGCATAACCACCCACTTTCTCTTCTAGTGGCCCAATGTGACTGCAAATTCGCCCCTCTTCCTCTGCCCTCAGTAGATCGCGGGATCAACTGGTCGAAATCCGGGTGGCCTACTACTGTACAGCAAATCGGCAAGTGTTTCTTGACTCCCGCTCTGTTTTACAGTGGCAGCAACAAAGAGACCTTCCCAACTAATGAAAGGAAGACAGTTAACCGAGGGGACACTTTCCCCTGAAAGCACCGCGAGCTGAGTTCAAGTTCTGGAACTGAAAACGGGGATCTGTGCCCATTCTAACTATGTGCTCTTTTGCGCTCGGCCCTGGTTGGGGGATCTGAGCAAGAGAGAGAGAAAGAGAGATCCAAAGGGCACCCTCGATCCTGACGCCTGCCCACCCTGCTCCAAGCCAACCCAGCCTCTGCGCCCCTGGGAAAAGACTCACCAAAAACTGAAACATGGTGCCTGCGCGCAGCCGCCCTTTTTCCGCCCCTCCGTCTCCAGTTGGAGAGCCTCGCGAGCAGCACAGATCATCTTCTCTTCCGGGTGCCCGCCTCCCAACCCAACTCCGGCTTCCCTCACTGGCTGAGCCTTTAGACGGGCCTCTCAGGAGCCCTATCCGGGGCTCTCCTTGCTCTCGGCGGCGCGCACCTTAGGCAGCCTCGCTTCCTCCTCTCTCTGCCCTCGTACCTCCGGGAGAGAAGCGCGCGCAGGCTGATGATTCAGCGGCGAAGGTGGCGCTTGGCGTAGCTCAGTTTGCGGCGCCGACCGAGCTTCTTCCGTTACGTTGCTTGGCCAGGACCTCCATACACGCAATTCGCAGGCTTGCATCTTGGGGAGGAAGTTACTTGGGTGCTGCTGGCGCAGTGATTTAACTTCACCCCCCACCCCCAGAGGCGCGTGGCATTGTTTTTGGAGACAGACGGATACCAGCAAGCAACAACAGTACCACCACCTGCGGGTCACAGGAAGGTCTACAATATAAAAACACAAAAATGCATAACAGTAACAATCATAATGGTACACACAAACACACACACACACCCCAGTTTAAAAATCCATAGATGGTTTAGTTAGGCAAAGGACTGGGAGAAGAGGAATGTTTTTGCCTGCTGCCTAATGAAAAAGGTGCCAGGTGAGCCTCCCTGGGGAGAGGATTCCACAAGCAGGGAGCCAGCCTTCATCATTTGGGTGGTTCTTTTTCAGAACTTTTCCCAACTCTTACAATTGCCTTTTTGAAGCGAGGTGACCAGAACTGCACCCCATGCAATCCTGTGCGTATCTTGTTGTTGATTAGTCATGTCCGACTCTTCGTGATCCCATGGACCAGAGCACGCCAGGCACTCCTGTCTTCCACTGCCTCCTGTCCAATCATCTCATCCTCTGTTGTCCCCTTCTCCTTGTGCCCTCAATCTTTGCCAACATCAGGGTCTTTTCCAGGGAGTCTTCTGTTCTCATGAGGTGGCCAAAGTATTGGAGCCTCAGCTTCAGGATCTGTCCTATAATTCTCTCTCTCTCTCTCTCTCTCTCTCTCTCTCTCTCTCTCTCTCTCTCTCTCTGTGTGTGTGTGTGTGTGTGTTAACAATGTGCTTTACTGTCCCAATCAAGGAACTTCTTAAAAATAAAAGTTTTTTGTAATTGTAGAATGACAATGCCATTTTGCTGATGACAGAATAAAGTTTGTGTGTGTGTTTCGTTCCACCACTACATTCCACAAATATCCCATTTTTGAATGGAAGTAGAGCCTAGGGCTTGCCGATCAGAAGGTTGGCAGTTTGAATCCCCCTGACGGGGTGAGCTCCCGTTGCTCGGTCCCAGCTCCTGCCAACCTAGCAGTTCGAAAGCACGTCAAAGTGCAAGTAGATAAATAGGTACTGCTCCGGTGGGAAGGTAAACGGCATTTCCGTTCACTGCTCTGGTTCGCCAGAAGCGGCTTAGTCATGCTGGCCACATGACCTGCTCCCTCGGCCAATAAAACGAGATGAGTGGCAACCTTGCTACTTCAACAAAGTTGAATGAGTCAATGGAGGAAGTTGTTTGTTAATATAGCTGATAAACTGGACTCATGTATCATAATACTCATGTTCTGTCTTAGCTGTTAGAAATGCATTCAAGTTTGTTGAATAATGAAATTTCACAAAACAAACACAAGATGGCACCAGAAATCCACATTAGTGGATTTTCCCCAGTGGTTTAATGACCACAGAAAGGGTGTCATAATCTCAAATCTGCAGGGGGCAAATTTAAGCATTTCCCCATCTATATACCTGTGACTCTCAAGGAATTGTTTGACTCCATCTCCCATCAACCCCTTTCATTTCATGAGACTCATGAAACTTATGCTTATATTTTCTTCTGCAATTGATAAATAAGCAAACTTTGTAAATGAACCTAGCACAATGACATTTTGGGCAATGGAAGCTAGATGGCAATGTTTCCCTTTGCAAATAGTTTAATCATTCCTTCACAATAATTAGGAACATGTTGAGCTTTTTCAAGTTCTGGTTTTTTTGTTGTTTTTGTTTTTTTGCAATTCACATACATGGATGATAAAGTGTAATAACAGCTGAAATATGTTGTGCTTTCCTTCCCAAAGCCACACCAGACTTTCTGTTTATTCCAGAACAGGAGACTTTGTTCTGCCGGCTTCCTTGAACTTAGCAGAGCAATAACTCTGGTATTCAGCAGCACATCACTGAAGCGACTTAGCAAATGTGCAGATCCCTCCGGGGAAATTTCACTGGTCTTATGCAAAGTGATTTGGTATCTTTCCAAATTCCTCGGATGGTATTCATCTGAGGAAGACCCCCCCACACACACACACACACAAAACACACACATTTTATACTTTGGTTTCGGCTGGTATTTGATTGGCAATGTTCACCTTACATCCGTGAAATTATTTATCCAGGTTGGCCTTTAACTGTGGAGAAGAATGAAATGCTCAGTGGTAGAGCACATGCTTTGAATGCAGAAGGTCTCAGCATCTCCGGGTAGGGCTGGAACAGAACCCACTCTGAAACCTTGGAGACCCACTGCCAGTCAGTGTGTGTAATATTTAGCTAGATGGACCAAAGATGATCTTATGTTCCTGTTTAAATCAGTCCTTATTTAAGAGGAAGGGCTGTAACTTAGGAGCAGAGCATCTGCTTTGAATGCCAAAAGTCCCAGACTAAATCCCTGATGTCTCCAGGTGCAAGATCACCTTACACGTACCCACTTGACCATTTAGATCAGGCATAGGCAAACTCGGCCCTCCAGATGTTTTGGGACTACAACTCCCATCACCCCTAACTAACAGGACCAGTGGTCAGGGATGGTGGGAATTGTAGTCTTAAAACATCTGGAGGGTCGAGTTTGCCTATGCCTGATTTAGATCAACAGAATTGGCACTACAGGTGCCACATAATTCTCATTCCACATTTGTAAGAACTCGATCATTGGGCAGCCCTTGCACTTTGGAACTCCCTGCCTATTGAGATCAAGCAGGCTCCTTCACCATACTCTTTTCAGTGCCTGCTAAAAACATTCTCGTTTAGACAAGCCTACCCAGATGCTTAGAAAGTTGAGGTGATTACCAGTAATCTGTTTTAGTATTCTAACTTTTGTATGTTTTGCAGTAGGGTTGTAAAATCTCTCTCAATTTTATTGCCTTGTCTTTTTGTAAACCGCTTTGAGGTTTGTTTTTACAATTAAATGGATTATAAAGTTGATGAAATAAAGAAAAATGAAGCAATACGCCTCTGCTAGGCAGTGCAGCATTACTGAGGTAGGTGGGCAGATTCCTTTTTCCAGCAGCAAATCGTTATGGGCATAGGGTGGTGCACTTCTACAATTTGTTTAATTTCTCCAGCATCAAGATCCAGTATCAGGCATTTCAAAGATGCTTCAACTTGACCCAACATAAGGAATGGACTAGTCCCCCCTGTTCTGCTCCATCTCCGTGACGTAACTAGTCCCAGAGTTCACTTTTCTTCTGGCTGTGCAAAGCAAATAACTGACCTTGGAAGTGCCATATTCTCGGTTTGGAATTGCCATGGGCAGTTCTCTATTTCTTTTGCTCACGTGATTTTTTCTTTCTTTCTGCCACCAGCTTAACTGCACACTTTTTTTGCTCATGCATGTTAAAACTCTGCTTTGTGGCAGGGGAAGGGGGAGGGAGCAGTTGAGAATGCAATTATGCACACAATTGGATCAGCAAGGAAGAGTGCGTGCGCTCATGGTTGCCAAAAATTAAATTTAGTTTGCTGTCTCCCTCCATGAGCCGAAAAATACAATAAAAACCATTTCCTGCCTTTTCATGCAACCTGAAATCTGCTGTCTGAGGTAGCTACCTCACTCTGTATAACAGCAGAGCTGGGCCTGAGAAAGAGTCACTTGGAAGGACTTCCTTGCATGAGATGTGTGGTCTTCCCAAGCTATCATGTTTTGTCCTGTATGCTTGATTATTCTTTGTTTCTACATCCTGGTTTGGTGCTGTGAAAAAGACTCCTGCATTGCAGAGTTTGGACTAGACTGGCCTCATGGTCCCTTCCATCTCTATAATTCTATGATTCTATGACTCTGTGATTCTACAGGCTTCTACACAGAGTGGTTTCTGAACATTTTGGAAGTCGAACGGACTTCTGGAACGGATTCCGTTCGACTTCCGAGGTACCACTGTATTTCTTAGGAAGCAGGAAGAAGTGCTCTAAGATCTCCTAGCCATGGCACCACACTAGATTTCTGTTTATTCCTTTTTGCAAAGACCAAATGGTGCTTTGCTTTTGGACCTTCCTACACCAGCGCTGCCCTAGAAAGTAAAAATGCTTGTGTGTGTGTGTGTGTGTGTGTGTGTGTGTGTGTGTGGCAGAGGGGAGTTTGTTTATTCATTTATAACCTGCTTAACATTCAAGCAAAGTCTCTAAGTGGTATACAAATCTCAATATAGAATAACAGCAATGTGAAAGCATTACTAACCATATCATTTTGACGAAACAAAATATAAATTTAGCAACCACATTCCACGGTCAGAGAAAGCCTGGGCAAATAAATAGGTGTAAAACCAATCATAGAAGGAGCATTTCCTATGGCAGAAGGAAGAGTTTTCCAATGTTTGTGTGTGCTCCCCTCCACTGTGTGTGCAGGTGCTTGTATGTGGCCCTTGGGTGAACCTCCAATGTGGCCCTCAAAGCCCTGCAGTAAGCCTTCCATTTTTGTTGCTTGCCTTGGACTGGAAAAAATTGGAGTTCAGCTACATTTGGCTCAGGTGGTTCATAAATTGTGGATACCTGATGCAGAAGAACCTAGGAACACAGGAAACTGTCTTACACAGTGTTGGACAATTGGTCCATCTAGCTCATTCTTGTCAACACTGACTGGCAGTGATTCTTTGGGATTTCAAGGAGGAGTCTTTTCTAGTTCTGCCTGGAGATGCTGGGGATTGAACCTGGGAACTCCTCCTCCATGTGATGTAGAAGCTCTATCACTCAGCTGCAGCTCCTCCCCAGCAAAAGGGGGATACGATTTATTTTTATTTTTATTTCTTTTACAATTCAGAGCTATGTTGGACCCCACAGAGCCAGTCATCAAATGCAGAGAATTCAGCCAAGAGTATTGCATAAAAGGAGCACAGATACTGTCAAGTTACGGCAAGAACCAACTGACTGTTACTCAGCCAACTTCACCAAAGCTTTGCTACCTTCCTAGAAGATCTGAAAAGTCTGGAACCTCTATAGCTGCTTTGAAGGCAAGTCTGAATTGTTGGAGATGTTCTCCAAGTTGCGAAACTGCTTGCAAAGTAGCTACATAATCCAAGTGGCTGAAATTCGTTAACTGGAGTCACATGGGACCATGGGCAGTGCGTGGTTTTTTTTAACAGTAGCCGTGCAACCCCAAATCAAATATGAAGATTTATTAGTGATGCAGCAGAAACTAGCCACAATGATCAGCAAGCTGGGAACTGAGATCTGCGTATCAACGGAATGAAAGCAAGCGGGCTTCAATTGTGATTTTATTTTGTTTTATTTTATTTTGTCAGCACAGCATCCATAAGGGCTTCGCATTTGCTCGCTGCCTGGTGCAAAGTCACTGCAGGTTTCCAAATGCACTCAACACAACCCGACAGCTTTGTGCAATTCAGGGTTCAGCTTATAATGAGCCTTATTGTATTGTGCAGCATGAGTTACATTTCCAAAGTCCTTGCCCCTGAGTAATTTTCTCATCACACTGTGAAGCCCTGTGTTCTCGGTATCATTCTGTTTCTATTAATCAAAATATGTTATTGTCTAAGCACTTAGCAGTTGGATTCATCAGTACGTATGTATATAAAACTTTTGATTGACCAAGCAAGTGCACAGATTAATCTGGCACACACACACACACACACACACACACACACATGTTCACAGAACTACAGATGAAAAGCATGATCTTAGAAGAGGTGCATGTGCCCTTCTCTCTCAAACAGGAGGGGAAAGCTCTTTTGTGACATCTTAACTGACTGAATGTTCATGAGCATCGTTACCTGAACGGTCACAGTCTGCACTGCATGCAGAAGATACCTGTACTGTGTTCAGTTCCCAACATCTCCAGATAGGGCTAAGAGGGTGGGTCCTCTACCTGAAATCCTAAAGATTTGCTGCCATGCCATATGGGCAATACTGAGCTAGACAGACCAGCGGCTGGACTCAGTATAAGGGATCTTCAGCAGCATGAAGTTTGCTTAACTTCCAACCATATTGATCAGCTATAACAAGGGAGAAAAGCACATATTGGTGGTCCCACATGCCCCCGAGGTTTGGCTGGCTTTTTACCAGGGCAGGTCCTACCCAGTGGAACTCCTTGCCAATAGATGTCCATCCATGCTCATTTTTAGATGCCTCCTAAAAATTTTTGAAGAATTGATGCTTTTGAATTATTGTGCTGGAGGAGACTCTTGAGAGTCTCATGGACTACAAAAAGATCAAACTTATCCATCCTTAAAGAAATCAGCCCTGAGTGCTCACTGGAAGGACAGATCCTGAAGTTGAGGCTCCAGTACTTTGGCCACCTCATGAGAAGAGAAGACTCCCTGGAAAAGACCCTGGTGTTGGGAAAGATGGAGGGCACAAGGAGAAGGGGACGACAGAGGATGAGATGGTTGGACAGTGTTCTCGAAGCAACTAGCATGAGTTTGGCCAAACTGCGGGAGGCAATGAAAGATAGGCGTGCCTGGCGTGCTCTGGTCCATGGGGTCGGACACAACTGAACGACTGTACAACAACAACAAAAACTGTTATTCAGACAGGCCTTTGGAACCTGAGATTCTTTGCCAACTAGCTCTTATTGAGATGTTTGACACCTTCATTGCAATGTGGTGGTTTGAGTCTTGCGATATTTTACAGGAAGGTGCAGTTTATAAATATCTAAATGAAACAATAACAGCATATATCCCAGGTTTCAACATTTTATTTCTGGGAACAATTCAGAGTTGTTGGTGTGCACTTTTCAAAGCCCTGAATGGCATAGTTTCCAGGTACTTTTCTCCCAAATTATGCTGCCTGCTTGCAAAGATCTGATGGAAAGCATTTCTTTGTATTTGTAATCACGGAAGCACAAGTGAGCAGAAGAGGAGGAGGAGGAAGAGGCCATCTCAGTGGCTGCTTTCAGACCGCAGAACACCTTGACCCAAGAAAAGCAGCCGACTCAACAGTGTTCTGAAAACTGTTGAAGAAATTCTTGTTTTGTGAAGCAGACAGTGGGTTGTAGCCAGTATGTTAGTCCTACTCAGCGTAGACCCCCTTGAAATGAATGGACATACCTAACTTATGTCTGCTAATTTCAATGGGTCAACTCTGGGTTGCATCCTGCTAAATTCTACTCAGTGTGATTTATGATTTAATTTTAGTAGCTCACCTTGTCTCTCTTACTGTCTGTTTCGTTTTATTATTTTATTTATTAAGTTATATATGACCTGGCAATACATCACAATAGTTCTCAGGGTGACAAATCTCTCTGCACAGGTCGGACAGGCAATACTTAATTGCTACAAAGCAAATAGGGAATAAACCCAAATAAAAGAAACCACACCCCCTCCATCCTAATGAAGCACAGTTAACACTTGTGGAATAACAATGGGTCTCGGAATGACCTTGTATAAGAGCATGTGGCATCCACTCTTATGACATAAATCTTAAATAATAAGCTTTTTCTCTTTGACAAAAATGCACCTGCTCTCTCAAGGTTACTTGGGCACAGGGCAGATAGGAAGAAGCAATTAGTCCATTCCATGTCTTTATACACAATAGACAACACAGTAGTTGCTAGTTAGAGTTTGGTATAATTATTTTGTTAAGAATTAAAAAAAAACCATGTACAGATTTTAGCTTCAAAGCCTATTTTTCAAAATGATATGTATTTTCAAAGATGATGGTACAGTCATACCTTGGAAGTCAAACGGAAACCGTCCCGGAAGTCCGTTTGACTTCCAAAATGTTCAAAAACCAAAGCGCAGTTTCTGATTGGCTGCAGGAAGTTCGTGTAGCCAGTCAGAAGCCGTGGAAGCCCCGTCAGACGTTCAGCTTCCAAAAGCAGTTCGCAAACCAGAACAGTCACTTCCAGGTTTGTGGCATTCGGGAGCCAAAATGATCGAGAACTAAGCCGTTCGAAAACCAAGCTACGACTGTACTTGATTTATTTCAATATATTTTGAAGAATTTATGTTACATGTCTGCCTTCAGCTAGCTCCTACCTGCCTGGCTCCTCAGAATATGTTTTTTAACAACAACAACAACAACAACCAACAACCAACAACGCTGTAATCCTATGCATTTTTATAGCTGCAGGTGAGTTAGCAAAGGATTCCAACCAGCAGTCCTTTACCAATTTAACATAGAAATTACCTTCATTGAATATATTAGGAATATCAGAAAGGAGTAGAGATGTATAGAATTGTGCTGCAATGGCTGATATAGTCTTTCCATTCAAAGCTGCAGTCCGGGGGTCAGAATAACTTCCTAATACCACCCCACCCAATGTATGGGTTTTATACTGATGCATGTCACTCCAATTGAGTGGTGGGAGATTCCAGGGTTTCCAGATGCTTACCCAGGGCCTGTGTTTCCTTTTGGAAATGTGGCACAGAGGAGTCTGCAGACGGTGCCATTTTGAGATAATGGTTTATTTACACACGCATGAGCCTATGATGGAGGAGTTCACGGCATTAACACTTCAAGAGGGTCATGTTTCTCCAATAGTCGCAGCCTTGGATTCAAACAGTAGCAGAGTGGATGGCTATTTTTTACACCACATGACTGTAGGTCAGTCTCATCACCAAAGGGGAGTCACCCCAGCTCCTTGATAACTGTCAGGGACTGGGCAGAGGAGGAACTGTGGAGACTGGCTGTCCAGCCTGACCCTTCCAGAGAAGAAGAAGACAGTTCAGAATTACAACAGGGGTTTGAGGGAGATCACAGCTCAGAGGCAGATGGGAAATAATGGGAGAGGAGGAAGAATTTGCTGACAGACACAGTGTCTTTAGAAAGCATTCCAGACACACACACACCCCTCCCAGAACCCAGCGGGCACTGAAAGTAGGAGAGCAGAGAGCTCAGAGGCAGAAGGCACTTCTCAGCACCCGTAGTGATGACACATAATGGGAGAGAGGGACGGGGTAGAGACTCACTCAGGGCAACACCATTACTCCAAGCGGCTGCATTTCTAAGCCTCTCTGTGTGAATTATTGAATAAAAAGCCTTGGTAAGAACTTTCCTTGTCTTATCCATTCCTGGCAACCTACCATGGGGGGCTGGGTCCTCTGAAGCCTGACAATAACTATACGACCCTCAGCTTGTAATTTCCCAAATTCACACTATGCCGTTACAATTACCGAAGAATGATAAATGCCGATGGATCACAGTTTCTTTGGTCTTTTTTCAAAGCAGGTGCTGGGGAAACTTGTGACCAACTTCAGCTCCCATCTTCCCTGACCACTGGCCATGCCAGCCGGGCCTGGTGGAATTTGGCCTCCCACAGCATCTGGAAGTCACAGGTTCCCCATCCCTGCTGTACAGGGGAATTCTCCATGCTCTTTAACATCTTGCTCTGTGGACTTATTTTACTTGCATATTTCTAGTGGGGAAAGGCAAGCCCTACACCTGCTAAGCTCAGCATGCATATTGGAGATGCTGAATCACAGCATTGGTACCAAATTTCACAGCTATAGGACTTGTGTGTGTTTCATGTGCTAAAACAAAAATGTAAAAGATTGTTAATTTGATTTATTTGGCAAATTACTGCAAGCTGTGAACAAGACAGATTTTGGGGTGCAGGATTTATAGTTTAGGTATAAATCTTTGTCATCTAAACCCAATACCTGTTAAGCTTCTTTACTCTCTGTTGGGTCTCAAACTATGCTTAATTTTTGACCCTGGCAAGGTTGCAATCTATGCGCCAGCTGGAACTGACCAGTGAATTTTGTCTAAAATGAAATTTCAGGTGAATTTGGACGTTTCCACTGTGATAAAAAAAAACCCGAGGAATTTCAAGGTAAGTTGAAAGAGTTTCTCCAAACTAGTGAAATTTCTCACAGGGGTTTCACAGATTCCACAAATGATACTGAATCTCATTTAAATCAAAACCTGAAGTCGACTCGGAAGTCCTAATAATCTTCCCAACATAAGTCTAGGAAATGTTCCTGATATTATGCCAAAGCATCTAGTGAATTTTGAGACAAGTCTAAAGAGTTCCCAAGTGACCATCACACGTTTGCCACCGTAGGTCCCATGACAGAAGTCAGGAAGGATATAAGAAAATAAGATAAATGCTTTTACAAAGGTTGTCCACCCCCCGCAACCTCTGTCAAGCAGCAGCAAGATTCCAGGCAGGTCCCAGGCACCCACACAGGATTGTACACATATTTACACCTGGATCTACTTTGGACAGATTTCATAGTATTCACATCTCAGGAAAAGTCTGTCCTTCGTAGCAGCCAGCATTGGATTCCCAGACATTTCCATGCCTGTCTCCCAATCTGCCTTCATCCAAGCCACCCATGATGGTTCTGGTCTTCACAGCAGCTTGTGGAGTCCTCTCTCTTCTTCACTAACCTCTAAATTTCAAAAGGACACATTTTTCCTGTGTGACATCATGCTCCTGTAACCTCCCCTTCCCAACTCTTCTAATTACCCGGATCTCAGGCAGAGGGTCAATGACTGGCTGTTGTCTGGTAATTCCACCTTGATGGCCCTTCTCCCCAGGCAATTTCCTGGTTTAGTCTGCATTTTAGCCTGGCATCTTCCCTTCAATACTCCAAATATTATTCTACCATTAACTCTTGCAGTTATGGGTGCCCTTGCACACTCCAACTCTGTTATCCCAGATCTGTAACAACGCTGTAATTAATAAGAACCTGTGTGTGTGTGTGGGATCTTGTACATCCTAATGCAGACCTCTGCTCGCTACGAGGTTGCTTTTCAGATAGGGTCCTGGTGCCATAATTTCCCACCACCAGCAGCTCAAATCATGCTTAAAACATTGAAAAAAGAGGGCTTATTACACCAAACAGCACTCTAATGTTTCTTGTCCACTCATACAACTATCTGACTTTTAGAAGACATCTGAAGGCAGCCCTGTTTAGAGACGCTTTTAATATTTGATGAATTATTGCATTCTAATATTTTTGCTGGAAGCCGCCCAGAGTGGCTGGGGAAACCCAGCCAGATGGGTGGGGTATGAATAATTTATTATTATTATTATTATTATTATTATTATTATTATTATTCAAGCAGGATTGTACAGAAACATGTTATTTCCCCCCTCAGGAAAACTGGTAGGCAATTTACCAGATGAAATAATATTTCGAGCTGGATTTGGGCAATGTGTAGTGCAAATGCATTTGATCCACACTGTTTGCGAGCACACACTGAGTCACAGGTGAAAATTAACAGTAATATGAAATCTCCACAACAACAGCAATAGAACCAGAAGCTGACAGAGGATTGTTCTTGCCAAGTAAAGTGGTGAAGCCATCAGAAAAGTGCTGTGGCGTCACTGTAAACCTTTGCTAAGTGTCGCCTTGGTGATTCATCATGGCGCTGGCCAGGGCTTCTTAGAGTTGTGATCCAAAGCATTTGGAGAGTTCCAGACTGGCAAAGGCTGTCAGAACTGGTTGAATCTGAACCTTCCCCCCCCCCCCAGGAAATACTGAAAATCTTTGAGGATGTAAATACTCTAAGAAACACCAGCTAATTATTTCTTTATTTGACACGCCTCTGAATATTAAGTGTGAGGCCCTGGGAGGGTCATTAAGTAAGAATTCATTTCATTGCTGTTTGTCCTGACATGTCAGTTCTGAGTGACTCGTAACATAGCAACAGGCTGCAGCTTTTCATTATCTTCATAATCTGCTACCTTTCTAACATCCGAAGGTGACATTTAAGTCAGACTGAGCTTTGTTCTTAAGCTGGCAAAAGCTTTACTCTTCTTATCTGAAGCACGGAGCAGGTTTTGAGCAGGCACATCACCCAAGGCAAACTTGCTGCGCTTACAAAACAGCTTAAAATAATACTGATATTAAGATGAAGGAGGATAGAATATAATTACACTTTAAAAAATAGCAATTATGAGGCCAGCAGGAGCACTGCAAGATTACGCCATTTCTGCATTCAAGGTCTACAAACCCAAATTAATTTCTGCCTATCGTATCCAGTGAAAATATTTAAACTGAGGGAAAAGGCACATAAAAACCCTGAGAAACTTGAGAGCAGAATTAATTAGCTGGATTCACAAAACAAGGACAGATAATGCTTGATAAACGGTGAGATTTTGGCTTCGGGAACAGTTTACCAATCATAATTTATGTAATTCAAGTGGGACACTGTGCAGGAAAGGACAAACCAGGTGGAAAATGAAGGGAGAGAGGTTTATGATTTAAAGAGCTAGAGCAAAAATCATGAATGGTTTGAGCAAATCAGGAAATGTTTGAAAAGCTCAGTTTAACTTCTGACTGGCATATTTAATGTCCCAGAGGAAATCAAACTTGCGGCACTCCCATATGGCTCAGCATGAAAATCTTTGGAGCTATGAGCTATGCTACTGAGGATAACAAACATTCGGATGGTTCTATCCAGATATGGAAGGCTCACATGTGGGAAATTTAAATTACATTCCTCCTAACTGCTGGAATGGGCTGCCATACGTCTGGATTTCCCCAGACATTTTGGCGATTTTTGCCCAGATACTGCTTGTAGCTGCGGTATTCCAGATATGTCTGGGAAATTTCGGACGTTTGGCAACCCTACCTAACTGGTGGCAGTGGGGGGCAAGTGTCACTAGTGTTGGGTCCCAGCAGCTGCCCAAGGGTGCACACCCTTCGAGTGTCCCTATTTTCCAGGAACAGAAGCCGCCCGGTTTCTGATTTGATTAAGGAACTTCCTTAGGATGTCTCCATTTTCATCAAACTGTTGGAAGGTATGAGGGTGCTGGGTGTTTACATTGTACTTCCCCCTTTTATTATCAGAGCAGCTTTTTGAGTTGGGGTAGACTAAGAGACCAAGAGAGAGAGAGAAACTGACCCACTTAGTGAATTAAGAGCATATGGTCTTACATGGCAGCATTTGTAAACAGGCCAGGCCTTTACAGTGGTACCTCGGGTTACAGACGCTTCAGGTTACAGACTCCGCTAACCCAGAAATAGTACCTCGGGTTAAGAACTTTACCTCAGGATGAGAACAGAAATCACGCGGCAGCAGCCGGAGGCCCCATTAGCTAAAGTGGTACCTCAGGTTAAGAACAGTTTCAGGTTAAGAACGGACCTCCGGAACAAATTAAGTTCTTAACCTGAGATACCACTGTGATAATAATAATAATAATAATTTCCCCAGCCCCTCTGGGTGGCTCCCAACAGAACATTAAAAACAGACTAAAACTTTAAACATTAAAAATTTCCCTAAACTTCTCTCCCCACTCCCCCCCCCCCGTTTCCTTCATTGTATAATGTAAGTTGTGTTTTTATACCCCATTTATAATTTTCCACGGTTCATTTGCTCCCAGTTTTTTTTTTAGCCTTTTAGACTCCATCATCAACAGCTCCATGTTGTATTTATATTATTTTGTTGCTAATGCGCATTTTTCTTTTTATGTGTATTGTCTGCTTTTGCTGTTAAGAAAAAAAAATATTTTTTAAAAAGAGCATTTGTCTTGGTTGCTTCTTATACATCATAACTACGTTCATTCTTGTCCTGTATTCGCCCATTCTGCTTCTGTTTGTCTTCTGCCCAAACTACATAATTTGTCTGTCTGCTGTAGCAAAATTATGGAATTAACGTAAATTACATTGTTGTTGTTGTTCAGTCGTTCAGTCGTGTCCGACTCTTCGTGACCCCATGGACCAGAGCACGCCAGGCATGCCTATCCTTCACTGCCTCTCGCAGTTTGGCCAAACTCATGTTAGTAGCTTCAAGAACACTGTCCAACCATCTCATCTTCTGTCGTCCCCTTCTCCTTGTGCCCTCCATCTTTTCCAACATCAGGGTCTTTTCCAGGGAGTCTTCTCTTCTCATGAGGTGGCCAAAGTACTGGAGCCTCAACTTCAGGATCTGTCCTTCTAGTGAGCACTCAGGGCTGATTTCTTTAAGAATGGATAGGTTTGATCTTCTTGCAGTCCATGGGACTCTCAAGAGTCTCCTCCAGCACCATAATTCAAAAGCATCAATTCTTCGGCGATCAGCCTTCTTTATGGTCCAGCTCTCACTTCCGTACATTACTACTGGGAAAACCATAGCTATTCCATGTTATTCCATCTGATTCCTTTCACGGCAAAGAAAACACAATGCAAATTGGGGAAATATTATCAGTTTCATTGCATTTGCAGGCTGAAAGCAGCAGCAGTGAAAACCCATCACATTCACAGAATTGAGTTCCGGACATGGGGTAAACCAGTGAACATTGGGCTCTATCCACTCCCATTTCTGTTTTTGTCAGATTTCTATGACATTCCCTAGGAATGAAGATGTCCCTGAGGAATACTCATGCTACCTCAGCCACAGGAGAGTGCTTTGCACTGTGACATTTTAAGCACACTCTCTGAATGACAATTGGCACGTTGTACCAGAGATGAGGAACTTACGGTTCTCCAGGTGTTGCTGGATGCTACCTTCTATTGACCCCAGCCAGCATGGCCATTTGCTGGAAATCATGGGAGTTGTGGTCAAACAACATCTGGAGGTTCAAAGGTTCCTCAGCCCCTTGTTAAAAGATTGACAGACGCTGATCTTATCTATGAAGTATTGGAATATCAGTCTTCAAGATCAGAGGCAACCATATTTGTTTTGCAAGAAGGGTGTGTTTTGTAGTGAGATTGTGATCATTTTTGCACCCACCATTTGTTTTAGTTTTTGAAATAAAAAGTTATTTTTTTAAAAAAAGACTGTAGTTTGATTCCTGGGGAATGCGTTGTGTATGCAGCAGTGTCGCTTACCTTGAGAAAAGACGTGCAGATCACCCAGATGTGCTCATAACTCCTGGGTAATTAAAAAATCACTTCTAATTAATGAAGCGTGACAGGAAGAGCAAAGGGTGGCAGGGAAGCAGACGTTAACAATGCACAACAGGATTCTGATGGGATCGTAATTATGAGCCACAGAGAAAGCTGCAGCTGGTGAAGCAAGCATGCTCTTGTATTCAAAGAAACAACCCACTTGCAGTTCTGTACATCGTGGACATGTGGATCTGTTGGCGCAGGGTAGCAAAAATATTTGGTATTTGCAGACACAGTAGACCAGGATTGAAAGGGGGAAATGGGTCAAGAAAAAGTAGCTGGAGAATGCATTAAACAAAATGCCCATGTCATAAAGAACATGGTTTAAATTGGACAGTTCAGAAATGTATTGTGAAAGCCCAATTCCAAACTTAGTGAGCTGTTTCCATTGAGGGATGAGAATCGCAGGTGTGTTTCCTTAAAGAGGTTTGTTCTTGTATTTGGAGCCATCTTGACTCTCCCCTCCAAAGTACTGTTCTTGGGGCCCAGTTGTTGCCCTGGTGTCACTGTCTGGTTCTTCCAAGAGAAACTTGGAAGGATGAAAGCATAATCTTCAGTCACACTGACACCCTACATTCAGAGCATTCGCCACAGCATACAGAGCAGAACAGAAAATGAGGGTTTCTGACATCCCTATCAGGACCCAGAGCACAGCCACATCCTCATTTAAACCATTTTTATATCACTTTAACAGTCATGGCTTCCCCCCAAGAATCCTGGGAACCGTAGTTCATTAAGAGTACCAAGAGATGCTTGGAGACTGCTCACAGAGCTACAATTCCCAGCACCCTCAATGAACTGCACTTCCCAGGATTCTTGTGGGGAAGCCATGACTGTTAAAGTGATATAAAAATGGTTTAAATGAGGATGTGGCTGTGCTCTGGGTCCTGATAGGGATGTCAGAAACCCTCATTTTCTGTTCTGCCCTGTATGTGTTGCATGCAGCATGGTTTCTGTTCTGCTGCTGTTCATCCTCCTCCAAAAACCACACTATTCATCTCGCTGTCCGTATTCCCAATTGCAAAATTGGGGGGTGGGGAGCCAGAAATACCACCTTCTCAAAGATTGGCAAAATTTCAAGCAGCCGCTTGGAAGCAGCCCTGTTAAAAGGGCCTTCAAAGCCATTTCAAAACTCACTCTTATTTCCACCTTGTATTCTTTTGCTCTCTCAAAGCATCTTTGTCAAAATGATGTCTACTCGGATTCAGAGGACTAGAATTAAACCATGTAGCAATCCCACAGCAATCCCACTGGATGGCAAAAAGAAATACTACCCAAAACAGTTGCCTATCTGGGATCACTGATGCAGAATATCACATCTCGCAGGCTTTCGTTCATGAACATCATGAATCTATTTTTTTGCTTTCTAGTTCCCTGTCAAAGTGTCTTTGTGCCATTACTATATACAAGCAAAGGTCTTGCTCCAAGCATGCTTTTAAATCCTTTTGGTTCTTATTGCAAACAATCAATAAGGACTCTTTGAAGTCTGGGATGATCTCAGTCTAACCTTACATACCCCCTCTCCCCGCCCGGGCACCCTTGTGAAAGCAGAGAATAGCTTCTGCTCTGAAATAGTTCTTCCAATGTAGATTTATTGGATAAAGGAGCTTGGTGTGCTCATGGTGTTTCAATTAATCTGAAGAAGTGTGCATGCACATGAAAGCTCATACCAAGAACAAATTTAGTTGGTCTCTAAAGTGCTACTGGAAGGAATTTTTTTATTTTTTATTTTGTTTTGACTATGGCAGACCAACACGGCTACCTACCTGTAACTGCAATTAATCACTTATTATTGCCCAGCTGTACAGCATTGCTTTCTAAGATTCATGCAAAACCATACCATACCATGTATTTTAATATTTGTTGGAAGCCACCCAGAGTGGCTGGGGAAATCCAACCAGATGGGCGGGGTATTAATAATAATAATAATAATAATAATAATAATTACATGACTGACAGCTCAGAGGCTCAAGATGAGATCTGGCTGCAAGGTAAGGGACAGGCAGTTGAGGTTTCTGAAGCATTTCCCACGTGTCAGGGGCAGGAGTGTGTTCTGTACATCACTGGGAACAGCCCAGGGCTGGCACTACCATGAGCCTTTCCGAGGGGAAAGGTGGCAGATTTGGATCTGGCTGCACCTCCCTCACTGCCTCCTTCCTGCCTGCTTGCTGTGGCAATGCTTCCTCCTCCCTGGGGCAGTTCCTTCATCTATGCACATCCTTTCCTATCCTCCATTCAGGCAAGTGCTCACGTGACGCCACTTCCTCGCCCCCTCCCCAAAACACTTCTCCTCCCTCCATTCCGCTGACTGGCCTCTCTCCTCCTTTGCACCAAGACTTGCTGCCTGGAGACTGCAGCTGCTCTCCTGTGAAGCTGGGCGTCTGTCTGCCCACCAAGAGGAAGCTATACACACTGAAAGAGGTACAGAAAGGAAGGGGAAATAAGACACTTTGAAATGGGAAGGAGAAACGCAACAGGGACAAACTGGAGAAGGAAAATTGCAGGGTATCTCTTTAACAAACTTGGCACAAGAGTTCCCAAGTTTCAGGGGCGTCTTCATCGATGTTTGGATGCTGTGCGCCATTTTAAATCAAGATGGCAGACCAAAATGTGCCTTTGGCATTACTTCAGCCATTTTTGGCATAGCACAAACACACGATCCATTTAAAATCCAGGTTTATTTATTTATTTGCTTATGTTTGGTGGCAGCAGCGGATGTGCCTGACATCAGCTTCGGCTGGGGGTCTAGCTGCATCCATATCTGGACAGGGATAGCCTAACGTCTGTGGTCTGTGCTCTAATAACCTCTAGGTTAGATTACTGCAATGTGAAGCTGCCTCTGTGAGAGGTCCAGAGGGTGACAACACTAGAATGGGCCTTTCCTGTGGTGGCTCCCCGCTTGTGCAATGCTCTCCCAAGGAAGGCTCACCTGGCGCCTTCATTGCATATCTTTAGCATTCCTCTTCTCCCAGGGCTTTGGCTGATTAAGCAATCCATGGTCTTTAAAACTGTGAAGGGATGATGATGATGATGATTGCTGCTACGTTGTTATATTTTTTGTGTTTTTATATTGTAAATTGCCTTGTGATCCTCGCATGAAGGATAATATTATGGAAACATAATAGATAATAAATAAAAATCTGTCCCTTTTCTTTTCTCTTGTCTCTCTACAGTCTGCACTTTGGCTAGCAATCAGGTCAACATGGATCTTTTATATTTAGACACATCTTCAAAACACTGCGCCTTTTAGCAATAAACATGTCCAAAGACTGACAAGAAGAGGAGCTAATGTTGGATTTCCTTATTAAGATGCATCTGCTTGAAAAGCCCAGGGTCTTCGATCCTTCAAGGGTCTCCCCTGGGACATCGAGGAAAAGCCTAGCTAAGCCGTGATGACTTATTGCAGAGGTTAAAACCGGCAAAATGTAGTCAGACAGAGCATTGTTGCCTTGAGAATGTCTTTGGCTATATTAAATGGGTGTACAAGGAAAGCTTACTGAGAATTCGAAGTCCTTCTCCAGAAACCCAGAGCTAAGCCCTTGATTATTATATTGTGCTGCCTGCTCTTTTGACAGCAATTTCACTGGCTTTCATTTCAGAAAAAGTCATGCAGATAACAATATGTTAAGAGCTGCTGGAAAGTTTTTGCACCGCTGTTTGGAATTCTAGTCCACTGGGATCATTTAATAAGCAACCTCTCCATCTCAAATTTTCTCTCAATTTTAAAAAAATTCTTTCCTTTCTTTCTTTTACCAAGAAGTCCAGCTACTGAGCGTATTACAGAATCTCAAGGCAGATTTGTACTTGATGTCTCCCATATTGACTCGGTTCCTTTTATTTTAAAGAGGCAGGCATGCATGCCCTTTCTATTTGACAAGGTGTGCAACACTTTGAAGTCACCTTCTCCCGGCACTTCTTCTCTAGAGCAGAAAGTTAATGAATCATAGAATTGTAGAGTTGGAAGGGACCCCGAGGGTCATCTAGTGTGCAACCCCCTCCAGTGCAGGACTCTCAGCTAAAGCACCCATGGCAGATGGGTTCTACCCTCCAGGGCAGGAGGAAACAAGCTTGCTCCATCTTCCATGGGTTGACCCTTTAGATATTTGAAGATGGCTATCATATCTCCTCTCAGTCTTCTCTTTTCCAGGCTATATCCTATGTGCCCTTTGCAGGTGGGTGAATCAGCTGATCACAGCAACTCCCTTTGGGCTGAGCTAGGTCTTCACCTGCCCCACACCTGATGTCATACACAGCAGTCCACTACACTTTTAACACAATTGTTAACAGTACAACGGATCCAGAAGAGAAATCAGGACCGACTCAGCAGCAGTAGAGATAGGGAAAGTAGCAGAGTCATCAAAGAAGGTTGGGTGCATTCCAAATGCCTGGTTAAATGGAAAAGTTATTACCTTATGCCTAAGTGATACCAACATAGGGCAACTGAATGTCACATAATCATGGGGCCACCACCAAGAAATCCCTGACTCATGTTGCCACTTACCCAGGAGAAACTAAGGCTGGGGAAACAAGCAGGGCATCTCCAACATACCTTAATAGCTAGAAGACATTTTCTCTGGTACATGAGTCCCAAGTCACCCAGTTACTTACCATTAGGCCAGAAAAAGAAGACAGGCAGGAGGCAGTCCTGAAACAGTGGCTCTCCAGCAGAGTGTGCTTTCCCACTGAGAGTGGGGCTTAGATTACTACCTCCAGGATGCCCAGCAGTGGTGTCATGATAAAATGTTGAGGTGTGGCAGCTCCTCCCGACAGCTCCAATAGCCTCACCCCCATGGAGAGACCCTAAAAATGTGCAGTTGTTGATCCAGGTAGAAAGGTAGACCTGTAGGTGCTTCATTCCAGCAGGCAATGAAATGAATTGTGGCTGCAATGAAAGCACATGACTTGCCCCAAAGAATTCTGGGAGCTGTAGTTTGTTATGGGTGCTTGAAGTTGCAACTCTGTGTAGCATAAGCTACAGCCCCCAGGCTTGCACTTGACCTTGCTATGCCATCGTGTGTCGTCTGCCATTGGGGCAGGGGCACGGTAGGAATCTCTCCCACTTGGCTGATTGGCTGGTGCCATTTGGGTTTTGCCTGCCGCGTAGCAAGTAGTCACAACTTGTAAGTTGCGGATAGGCTCTGGTTCAGGTGATAGGCATGGCATGTGACGTGGCCACTCCTATGCAAGTGAAGGATATTCTGGTAGAAGAATCCAGGGACTTGCTGGTTTGGCGTTCCCCGAAAGGGGTCTGGCCCACACCCGAGTCCAGGGGACATCAGGGTGGCTGATTGGTGCTCCTCCCAGCAGCTGTTGCTGGTGTTCATCCTTGGCTATCCTACGAATGTGGCTCTGGGACAGCACTGCCTGCAAGGGTGCAGGGAGTTAGCCGAACCAGAACCTATGCAACCACTCACTTGGTTGTAATCAATAAAGTTGTGGCCTAAATTTCTGCCAAAAACCGAACCAAATATCTGACTCTTGTGTGAATTTATTTGGGGAAAGGTAAAAGGTCTACGTGGCAGGAGCTGGGACACAGGTGGCACTGTGGGTTAAACCACAGAGCCTAGGGCTTGCTGATCAGAAGGTCGGTGGTTCGAATCCCCACGACGGGGTGAGCTCCTGTTGCTTGGTCCCAGCTCCTGCCCACCTAGCAGTTCGAAAGCACGAAGTGCAAGTAGATAAATAGGTACCACTCCGGCAGGAAGGTAAATGGCGTTTCCGTGAGCTGTTCTGGTTCGCCAGAAGCGGTTTTGTCATGCTGGCCACATGACCTGGAAGCTGTACGCAGGCTCCCTCGGCAGTAACGTGAGATGAGCACCGCAACCCCAGAGTCAGACATGACTGGACCTAATGGTCAGGGGTCCCTTTACCTTTACCTAAAAGGTCTAAACACGCAATTATATTTTTTCCTTACTGTAGCCTATTGGCAACATAATATTTTGCATTTGGAGAACAAGCACCAGATACTCCTGACTATTTGCATGCTTGTTTTGGATTGGGGGGGGGGAACCCTACACTGCTCAACTGAAGGCAGAGTAGGGAATAATGTGGCATCTGAGGTCTGTGCATGGCATTTGTACAAATCAAATTGGACATACTGTTTTCTCCAGATGTAATGCCCAGTCATAAATTACATTTGACCAGGCTAACTTCCTGACTTTTCATTAATAACGTTGAAGGAAACTAAAAGGAATCCCATCAGCCATTGAGGAAGGAATTGGGGGGAGAGGGAAGCATTCATGCAAAAAATGAAATACACGATTCTCTTCTCTTCTAAGAATGAGAAATAAAAACCTTCTCCTTCCACTTCCCTCTTGCCTTCATCTGTAGTGATCTGGAATCCAATAAGCAACGGAGGTCTCCTACTTCAAACTGCAGCAGTTTGGTTGGAACTTCTAATGGCAACCAGGAAATTGAGCTGCAGAAAACACATCAGCCTTACAATTTCTCATCTGAAAATTGCCTTTTAAGGGTGGGGAGTGGGGGTGGGGGACTGAAGGACTTGACTGTAGTGCCAAATATTACAGCTAAAAGAATCGTGCATGATAAATCAAGAGAAGTTGTTCCAGATGACTAATTCATACAGATACCTGATAGCAGTGAAATGAAGTTTCCGTATGGATTCCTGCTTCCCCAGGGACAACAACTTGATTTGTGCTGGAGATCATCACCTGCTGCCTGAAATAGGTTTTTGACAGCAAAACATTGCTTCTGCCATCCTCAGTTTTCAGTAAACAAAGAGGCAATCAGCACCACATCTGTCTTGTGATGAGAGTTGGCAATGATTGTGTCTCTGGACGACATGACCGTTTTGATATACTATTGTGACATAGCAAGTGGAATTGAATGTTTTGGTCTGGTAATCTAAATGGTGTGATACAGACATCGGCATATCTCCAGTCCGTTCTTAACCTGAAACCGTTCTTAACCTGAGATACCACTTTAGCTAATGGGGCCTCCTGCTGCCGCCACACCGCCGGCGCGCGATTTCTGTTCTCATCCTGAGGTAAAGTTCTTAACCCAAGATACTACTTCTGGGTTAGCAGAGTCTGTAACCCGAGGTACCACTGTATGTGCAATGGGTGCAACTCAGGACTTATTGCTCCTTGCACATTGCCAAGAGGCCAAAATCCCATGTGGTACAAAATTCTTGGGTCCAAGTTATTTGAGAGACTATTCCTTCATACGAACCTGCCCAGGTTATTCCTGCATTGCAGAGGGTTGGACCCATGGACTCTTCCAACTCTGGAGAACACTTCAATCTCCCAGGACATTCTATAAAAGATCTCAAAGTAGCTGTCTTAATACAAAGAAATTTCAGAAATAGACTGGAAAGAGAAGTGGCTGAATTGCAACTAATCACCAAACTTAAAACCATGGAGAAACCTGGTCTGAACAAAGACATTGGATTATTATCTCATTATACATAACAAAGCTATCTTTAGCCATCTCACCCCTTGCCTTTCCCTGCAAGACTAATTGCAGCCGTTAAGAGTTGTCAACAGGTTTTCCACACCTATCAGCTGATCACCCATTCCCACCACCCTTCTGAGTAATACCCCTCCCCACTCCCTCACTATCTTTAAGGATCTGGTGACTTCTGTTTCAGTGTATCTGAAGAAGTGTGCATGCACACGAAAGCTCATACCAAGAACAAACTCAGTTGGTCTCTAAGGTGCTACTGGAAAGAATTTTCTATTTTGTTTCTTCCAACTCT
The DNA here is from genome assembly GCF_009819535.1 of Lacerta agilis. Taxonomy (NCBI): domain Eukaryota; kingdom Metazoa; phylum Chordata; class Lepidosauria; order Squamata; family Lacertidae; genus Lacerta; species Lacerta agilis. The sequence goes on along the minus strand of NC_046321.1, from coordinate 18,834,350 downwards.
AAAATTCTATGATTCTATGAGATCTTCAGAGGAGGCCCTTCTCTTGGCCCTGCCACCATCATAGGCATGCTTAGTAGGGACACAGAAGAAAATGTGATGGAACACAACATACAAAAACAAAACCAGCAAAGATATCCATAAAAACATAGTTTAAAAAATAATGGGTGCTGACTGGATTTAAAAAAAAATGTGGTCCAAAGGCCTCTCCAGACAAGGAAGTCTTCAAGAGCCATCCAAAAGAAAGTAGGGATGGTTCTCATTGAACCTCTACAGGGAGGGAGTTCCACAGGGTAGGACCTGTCATATGAAAAGCTTGACCCTAGTGATGATCAGCTGGACTTTGGGGTTGCGGGGAACAACCAGAAGTGCCCCAACGGAAGATCTCAGTGATCGAGATGGAGCACAAGGAACCAGCTGGTCCTCAAAGTAATTTGGGCCCAAGTAGTCTTGGGCTTTGAACCACATCTTGGACCTGGCTTGGGAGCAAATTGGCAGCCAGTGCAGCTCTCTCAGCTTGTGATGACCTGATGAATTTTGAAATGTTGGTACTCTTTCCTCCATTAGAGGGCTGTAGCGCTCAAGAACATATTCTTGTGTCTTGGTGCTTTTTACATGTTTTGATTGCCTTTGCCAAGGACTTTTTAATTAGCGTTTTGAATGTGATCAGGTCATGTCCAATTGTGTTGCCATCTCACCAAGTGGAAGCAACTGTTCTATTCATCGCCAACACTGGGGCTGCCTACAAACAGGGATTGAACGGGAAACATTGGAGATAGTCTACACTGTTAAACTGTTAGGCTGGGGTTTGGTTGATTGTTATTGTCCTTTAAGATTCTGCTTAGAGATTAGAATGAGTTTCTCAAACACATGGGTCAATGCTAGCAAACATCGGGGTCAATTCCAAGTGAAAAGAGTTTTGATATGATTGTGCAAATGCACATTGCATGTATGTGTATTTGTTTCATTTGCAAAAGTTGCATTCATATTTGTTAGAGATTGGGAAGAGAGATTTTTGTGGAAGGGCCCAGGTCAGCTGCAGAGCACATGCATTGAATTCAAAAGTCCTAGATTCAGCACTTGGTGTCTCCAGGTAGAGCTGAGCAAAGACACCTGCCTGAAACCCTGGAGAGCTGCTGTCAGTCAGTGTTGACAATACTGAGCTAGATAGACCACAGATCTGACTCTGTGCAAAGCACCTTGTATAGATGTTGTATAGATGTTGGTGAATTGCTATATCTCTCAGGAGAATGTGTTGCAGTCCTAAGTTGCCACGATAGGAAAAGCAAAAACTTGCTGTTTGTCCCTGGCATGGCGCTATTCTTTGAGTCTTTCCCAGTTGTTATATTTACTCAGACTCAAGACAAAACGAAAGCAAATGTTTTGCCTTAGCCTTCTTTGTTCATTTTAGTTGGTACTCCAGGGACCTACAGCCCTTCTGAATGAAATGTTTATTGTTTCTGCGAGGGCTACAATGAAAAAAGAACCAAAAACAACACAGTGCCCAGCATGTTCTGCCATTGCTTGTTTTCCTTTCCTGCTTCTTTCATGTCAATTTGCAGAATTCTATTTTTGCTAGTCAACAAGCATAGGGAGTATTTGTTCCTGCTTTTGCTTGCTTGCTTGTTTTGTTGCATATTTCTTCCAGCTGACCACAGAATCTTTTTCTTTATATCAAAGCGTAAGCACTGGGCCACATTTCATGCAATTAGTTCACACCATTGCAACCCGGGCTCCAAATTCAGTCTACTGTTAGTGATGCATAAGTCTTTGTAGACTAATTTCCCACATCATTGAAGTTTGGTCAGTTTTATTATCCCCAAAAGCAGCCAGCCAAGTGGCTTGCTAGTATGAACCACTGGCCAACACTGCAGGGCGATTGAGGAAGGGAAAATGAATTCTCATCTTTAAAAGAAACCAGGAGGTGGCAGAATGCTGTCTTAATCAGCTCCATGCAAGTGCATCTTTTCTGGATAGCTAGGTGCCCCTTGCCATAGATTGATGACATCAGCAAGAGCAGCTAGACAATTAGTTTCACAGTGCTCCCTGATTGGCCTCCCACACCTGTTGCAATCTCTCTCTCTCTCTTTAAAAAAATCCCACTTCCCTCTTTGACCCATAGACCTCTCTGGCTCTCCAACCTCGACAGGTTCTGATGAAATGAGTAGACATCATTGCAGATTATCCCGGGGAGGGGGAAGCATGTAGGCATGTGTATAGCAGCACATGGCATCTACCAATGTGGGGTGAGGGTCAGGCAATTACTTCAGGTGAGACAAGTTGTGTTGGGGGGGTCCATTGTAAATAGGAATATTAGAGTGGTCACAAAAGCAGGGCTACTGCAGGAAAGTTTTACAGAACATTGGAGGGACTAGGAGGAAGCAAGGAAATGGAGAAGCCACCTGTTCCATTGGGGATTGAGATGCACAAGGGATAAGGCTACATAAGGTAAATCAGGCTTCCTCAACCTCAGCCCTCCAGATGTTTTTGGCCTACAACTCCCATGATCCCTAGCTAGTGGGACCAGTGGTCAGGGATGATGGGAATTGTAGTCTCAAAACATCTGGAGGGCCAAGGTTGAGGAACCCTGAGGTAAAGTCTCTTCTAGAATGGTCATGCCAGACAAAGGTCACATCTACACTACACATGGAAAGCATATGGCTTCCCCAAAAGTGCCCTGGGAACGGTAGTTTGTTGAGGGTCCTGGAAGTTGTAGCACTGTGGGAGGCAAAATACTGTCCTCAAGGTTCTCTGGGGAAGCCCTGTGCTTTAAATGTATGGAATAGATGGTGTGGACGTCTCAGCAAGCTCATGTCAGACAATGTCAGATTTTGGAGAGTGTGCCCTCACTTGGTAATACACATTCAGATTCAGCACCATGGAAAGTTCCCAGTAAGCACTGCTGGCTGTGTTTTCTCTAGTGCAGCTATGCGGTAAATTTATCCCTCTTTCCCCCTACAATCATCCTCCATCAGTGAATGAGAAAAGCAACTACATTCAAAAACTATCAAAAGGGTAGATAAAATTTCAGTGAAATTCCCACAAGTGGGGTGTGCTAAGGAGAATCTTTTCTGTCATTCCTTCAACAATGCCCCATGTCTCGTTGGCAGTTTCCACTCTGCTGCCTTCCCGGGTGTCCACTCTTCAATGAGACAGTTCCTTCCATGTGGTACCGTGTTTCTCCTAAAATAAGACACCGTCTTATATATTTTTTCCCTCAACAAAACACAGTATGGCTTATTTTCAGGGGATGTCTTATTTTAACCGCATCGCATCAGTACGCTGCATAGCCACGCCTCTCCAGGCTGTTTTAATGGGAGGTGCCGCATCACTATGGCTTATTTTCGGGGTATGGCTTATTTTCGGGGAACGGCTTATATTTCGCAAATGCATAGAAATCCTGCTATGGCTTATTTTATGGCCATGTCTTATTTTAGGAGAAACAGGGTATTTTCACATCAAGAAGCATAGGCAGTTGGGGAGGCTGCAAACTGCTGGCAGAAACGCTTACTGGGAAGAGAAAAAGAGAGACAAGGAAATATTGGTCTTCCTATTGACAGTTCAGGCCCATTGGATTATATCCGATCTAGCCAGCTTCCTAGTTGCAGTCATGTGTATTAAAGTGAAATGGGCTGAATTCCATATGGTTGACCGGCAATGCAATCTGGAGCAATGAAAGCAGGGAGGAAAGGAAGGAAAGGAAAGAGACAGCTGGTTGCCAATTCCGAGTTAAAAGTACTGAATCAAATTACAAATATGTAGGGCTAGGAGAAACATTACCCTGAAACCCTGGAGAGCCACTGCCAACCAGTGTGATCAATCCTGAACAAGGTGGATCAATAGCCTGACTCAGTATAAGGCAGGTTCCTATGCACCTTTCTATAGGAAGATTTTTTTTAAAAAAAAACAACCAGCTGGTCATTATCATTCAAATCACTTTACTCACTGGCTCTCTTTCCTGCAAAAGAAAAAGCATCCGAGAGATGGAATGTTCTGTACTCTTGTTTGACCCATCCAGTTCCTGCGGAGTCTATTAAACCTGGTAGCCTGAACTTGTAAAAGGTATAATTTCCTACTTATCTGTGTGCAGTAAATGTTGGGTGGGTGACCAAGCTTGTTCTTCAAAATCCCTGCTTACTTTCAGATAAAGCGGAGGGCAGGTGTGCATCAGGGAAGATGGATGCCAACTCATATCTTATAAATGGAAGATCTCAACTTTTTTTCCAAGAAATGTAAAAGGTCAGCTGTGGAAGGATTTTATTAGATGGTGATGATGGGGGACAATTCGAATTTCATCAAAGTGATGGCTTATTGCTTATATTCCTTTTGGGGGAGAATTGGTTGGGATGATGTGAACATCTAGCACAGGGGCCAGCAACCATTTTCAGCCATGGGCCAGTCCACCGTCTCTCAGATCATGTGGTGGGCCGGACTATATTTTTTTTGGGGGGACGACGAATTCCTATGCCCTGCAAATAACCCAGAGATGCATTTTAAATAAAGGGACACATTCTACTCATGTAAAAACATGCTGATTCCCGGACCGTCCACGGGCCGGATTGAGAAGGCGATTGGGCCACACCTGGCCCATGGGCCTTAGGCTGCCTACCCCTGATCTAGCATACTAAGCATTGCTCTCCTGCCTTCCTCTAGCAGCAACTTCAGTCTACAGATATTGCACTTATTTCTCACTATCCTTTGCTGTTTCTGCAATCTAGTCTCGAGTCATGTAAAAGCTTGGGGCGGTACTCATCAAATTGATATCAAGGCCCTTGCAGAGAATTACACAACCCTTTCATTTGTCAGTGACCTTTGCAACAAAAGTGGAGCCTGCTGCTTATTTGCCAATAAACTTTTGTTAGCATCAGCTCATGTACTAATGTACAATGTCTTGACAAGAGGTCTCAATTGTTTAGCTACAGTTTTCTCATTACTGGTTTCTTATTTAAACATGCCAAAAGAACTACCTTGCATTAGTTGACTCAGTAACAATGGTGTAAATTGCCTTTTAGTTCACTGAACTTTGCTTTTTCAGGCATCACATTTTCATCCTTGAATGGAACTGCTCCAGCAAAAATATAATTCTACAAGTATCTCAGCTAGTGCTATTAGCTTGAAAATGATCTGCATTTTAATCCACTGTGGAGTAAGGGACCCAGGCACCTATCTTTATCAAAATAGGGATATCAAAGCATTACGGTGCCATACCCTCCAACATTCACGTGATGAAAATCGGGACACATGTCTTTGGTGCTGTGCACTTGCAGGAACCAGATAACTCTCGTGAGAGCGCAGCACCAGATTCAAGTGCCGGCTCATCCTCTTCCGCAAGCTCCTCTTCGAGCTCAGCGGTGGTGGTACTGGAGGGGGGAAACGGGAACATTCCTGGATCAAATCAGAAGCTGGCGTGGATTCTGTAATTCCAGGATATCCCAGGAAAATCGGAACGCTTGAAGGGTATGCAAAGGTTGAGACGTTGCTATTGTCATTCGGAACATGCGGTTGTAACTGTGTAGCATGTGATTGTAAACAGGAACATGTGATTGTAACTGTGTACCAAGTGATTGTACCTGGATAGCATATTCAAGAGCCTCTAGGCCACATGTCACCAATGTGGCACTCACAGGCACTAGCATGCCCCCAGTACTTCCTATGGTGCCCATGAAAGGTCTCAATAAATATCCCTCAAAATCCCCACTGAACAAGAAACTGTTTGCTCTTCTTTGCACTGGCCTCTTCCACCAGACATGCCCATGTCTCATTGGATGCCAGAATTGGACTCCTACCCTCCAATTTGTTCTGAATGGAGGAGAGATTCCCACAGCTGCTCTCTGTGAGTGGCTAATATAGGTGCATTTCCCCCTATTGATGGAACAATGGGGTGGTGAGGGGCCATGTCTGAACCATTCAGAGCTCCTGTCTCTTTTTCTGCTCTTTTAGATGTGACAGCCATTTTTTGTTGTTGTTACATCACACCCCATGGCACCTATTTTCAGCTATGCCATGCCCCCATGGCTGCCATCCTGTGACCAGTGCCCATAACACTTTATCAAAATTCCAAATATGCCCATTGGCCCCAAAGGTTGTCAGCCCTGTTCTAGATGCCTCATGTAGAAGGGGGTGTCTTGAAGAGGAGAGTCTGGAGTGCTCTTTGGAACCGAACTCAATAGACCCCCACGTTAAAGGAGTGGTGCCAGGCTTTTGCTCAGTCTTTTGGGCTGAGTGCAACCTCTGCAGGAAGATGTCATCCAATTCACATTGGAGATATGAAAATACTGGGTCCAGTTCAGGGCTGGATTTAGGTTTGATGGGGCCCTAAGCTACTGAAGGTAATGGGGCCCTTTATATGTCCCGCTGTCCTTTGTCAACAACAAATTGTCACTGTTTTTTTGTGTTGATTATATGCTATATGGTAATTTATGGACCTAATAGGTATCTAAAGCCATTTGCACATAACAAAATATTTATTTTATCAAAGTAATTGTTGAAATGAAATACAATTAAGAAGAAGAATATTAATAGTGAAATAATTATTAAGCTCTAACTTAAAATGATTGGGGGCCCATTACTTACATCATAGGAGCCTACACCACACAAAACACTGTTGCTGTATGTCGGTTTTATTTTATTTGTTTTTTATCTCATATTTTGGAAATGTATATCCAGTTTTTTCCCCCTTTAAATTTATTTGGTGCCCACAAGAGAGTTGGGCCCTAAGCTATAGCTTGTTTAGTTTATAAGTAAATCTGGCACTGGTCCAGTTCATGGCTGCATCCTGAGGTGCTACAGCTTGAAGGAGAGTGTAACAACAAACAAAAGTTGAGAGGCAGCTGTACCTGTTGAAGGTCTGCCTTGCCAGGCTGTTGCCCTGCCCTGGAGTTCCTTCAGAGGTGTTATGGGACAGGGCAAGCTGAGTGGCACTCACAGCTTGTTCTGTTCTCTGACCCTCAACATCTGCCACCCGAGGCAGCTGCCTCACTCTGCCTAATGACAAGGCTGGTTCTCAGCTGTGATAGTGGGATCTTCTGAAACTTGTCAAGGTGATCCGTAAACCCACTTCTGTCCACTGGCTTATCTGACTTGTGCCAGCAATGAAATGTTTGTGCTTTATGCTGCTATTTAATCTGTCCGGGGAGTCAGATGTGCAGCTGTGAATCAACTGGCTTCTTCGGCTTCGTGTTGGGAGGCAATAATCACCTTTGCTCATATTTGTGGCCTCCTCCTTGGGCTGCTTTTCGCCAGGGTCAAAAGTGACAGCCTTCGGCAATGAAATCAGCAGGTAGTTTAAAGGTATCACTTAAAGAGGAGATAGAGGGCTGGATTAAGCATTGGCACTCAAAGCGTGTGCTCCAAATGGAGTAAAAGCACATCAGTATAACATTTATATGAGCCTGAGGTTGTTGTGGAGGGAGGACTTTCCACCCAAGCTCCCATTAGCAGTAAGAAAACAACCCCTTTGGGCAATTGTTCAGAGAAGGGGTCTGAAAACAGCAATTCGTGTGTGTGTGTGTGTGTGTGTGTGTGTGTGTCCATTACCTTTTCTCTTGCTTAGCTTTATAACACTGGATGGCTGCGTGGTGCCCCATTCAAAACAAGAGGTGGAAGCAGTGCCTTCACTCTAAATTGGCTTTGTCTGATGGTCACTAAATATGGAGATTTCTCCTGTTCCTTTTGTGTAATGCTTCTACATTATATTCTGCATTGCCTGTCCTCCAAATAGGGAAGGAAAATTTCTATAATTAATTTCTGAAATTAACTGCTCTTGCATCAGCTCATTGTTCCTGAAGCAATTAAAACGACCCCCCCCCCCCCGTAAAAGAGCCGCTTGCAGTTCTAGCCATACGGCTTGGTAATATTTTTAGTCAGTAGAATGGTCCCACATTGTTAGTTCACATCTGAGCATGGATTTGATAGCATAATATTTACTTCTGTTAAAAATACCAAAAGAGCTTTGTTTTACTTTATTTTTTAACGATATAAGCAAACGTGTTTCAAAAGGATACGTTCAAACCAGCCTAGTGTGTTTGTGAGAAAACTGGTGTTGTTTATATATATATATATATATATATATATATATATATAGAGAGAGAGAGAGAGAGAGAGAGAGAGAGAGAGAGAAAGTTCAACAATAATGTCCAACATTATGCTGCTCTCAAACTCCTTTAATGGTATTTCTTTATGCTCTTTATATTTGGTTTATTTTGTTTATTAAGTAAAAAAATAGGGAAAAATGGCAAAGAAGCAGATATGCCTAAATGATTCCACTTTTTGAAAAAGAAGGTCTGTTTGGGAGAGAAGCTACAGAAATGGACCTATAATTGTATTTGAATCTTGACTGGGGTGCACTTTCCATTGCCTGTTTAAACCCCTCTATGATCCATTTTGGAAATACACTGTTCTGTGAATCTAAACATCTAAATTCAGAAATGGGGAGAAATGAGGAAGCATCCCTAGATGCCAAGGTCCCATCATATCAGTTGTTGTTGTTGTTGTTGTTGTTGTTTACTGAATTTATATACTGCACTATACCCGGGGGTCTCAGGGCGATTCACAGAATAAAATCATATAAAACCACGAGATACTCAATGACAATAAAACAACAGGTCAATAGCCCCTCCCCCCCAATTTTTTTTAAGGGCATAGGATGCAAATCAGATCAGCCAAAGGCCTGGTTGAAAAGGAACATTTTTGTCTGGCGCCTAAAGGTGTATAATGAAGGCGCCAGGTGAACTTCTCTGGGGAGAGCATTACACAGACAGGGAGCCACTGCAGAGAAGGCCCTGTTCTCGTGTTGCCACCCTCCTGACCTTTTCAGTAGGAGGCACACTTAGAAGGGCCTCAGAAGATGATCTCAGGGTCCGGGTAGATTCATATCTTACTATTTGGGATCACCTGATAATGAGCTCCAAAGCAGAAACACAGCCTAGGCTGGGCAAAAGCTTTGAAGAAGAGCATAAAAAGTTACGGCTGAGGGGATTTTCAGAGAATATCTCAGGCCCTCCTGATCCTGAAAATGTTTGCAGGAAAATATTCCACGAAGCACTGTCTAAAAAATGCTATTTGCAGTCCAACTTCAAACCTGCTTGAAGCTCAGTTGGAACAAGGAATGCTCAACATAATTATATCACTGACCCAAAGCTTTGGACTTGATGCGTATATTGCCTTCAAGCTGGGCAAACAAGAGCAAATGTACCAATTATCAGACTTCTGTACATTTCGTTTATTTCCCGGAAGGAGCAGAGGCCAGCCATAAACACGTTGCTGTTTTCTCATAAGACTCTGAATTCATTCCTCTAATTTATTCATGGAGTAAGCTATTGAAGAACTTATAAATAAGTCAGGGTTTGGCACAAAAGGCTAAAAGATTAATGAACTGAAGGAATAAAAATTCTTGAGCTGATAAAATTAACCTCAAAGCAGTGGAAACTGTTGGTGAATAGTAGAGTGCCCAATTGTTTAAAAATGCATATTTGATCCTGTATCTGACCTTTGATTTATTAAATGTAAGTGCCATGTGCAAAACCTCAATTTGGGTGCTTCTCTCTCTCTCTCTCGGGGAATGCAGAAGAAGAAGAAGAAGAAGAAGAAGAAGAAGAAGAAGAGGAGGAGGAGGAGGAGGAGGAGGAGGAGGAGGAGGAGGAGTTTGGATTTGATATCCCGCTTTTCACTACCCGAAGGAGTCTCAAAGTGGCTAACATTCTCCTTTCCCTTCCTCCCCCACAACAAACACTCTGTGAGGTGAGTGGGGCTGAGAGACTTCAAAGAAGTGTGACTGGCCCAAGGTCACCCAGCAGCTGCATGTGGAGGAGTGGAGACACGAACCCGGTTCCCCAGATTATGAGTCTGCCGCTCTTAACCACTACACCACACTGGCTCTCAGTGAAGGACGGCTGTTGCGTTAGGAGACCAGAAATAACGAGACAAGATACTGAATATGGGCTAAAACTTGGGCCACTTTATTAGCTATAACTTAAGAACAGAGCCTAAGGCTTGCTGATCAGAAAGTCAGCGGTTCAAACCCCCGCGACGGGGTGAGCTCCTGTTGCTTGGTCCCTGCTCCTGCCAACCTAGCAGTTTGAAAGCATGTCAAAGTGCAAGTAGATAAATAGATATCACTCAGTCAGGAAGGTAAACGGCATTTCCATGCCCTGCTCTGGTTCGCCAGAAGTGGCTTGGTTATGCTGGCCACATGACCCGGAAGCTGTACGCTGGTTCCCTTGGCCAGTAAAGTGAGATGAGCGCTGCAACCCCAGAGTCGTCCACGACTGGACCTAATGGTCAGGGGTCCCTTTACCCTTTTACTTTAAGAACATAATGAATTTATGTAACTGCATGGAGGGAATTGAAACCATGCATGGGGGAAATTCCCAAGCTCTGTCAGGCTCCAGAAGCATGTTGACTGGGCATGCCTAGCTTGCAGGGAGTAACATTTGCCTTGAATTCCAACTCTTTCCCCCTGCTACACCCTTAGGGTGAATAAGGAGGTCCTCCTGATGCATGCCCCCTTGATGCCACAAAACCCCATGCAAATCATACAGGTTAACATCATAATTGATCCATACCCTGCCCCATGGGTCACAGAGCCTGGTGTGCAACTTTCTGATACCACTGTTCAACTTAACAATGCCTCCAGATACCCAGCCTCAGTTTCAACCTCATAGGAACATGGGGAACTGCCTTACATTGAGTCAGATCCAGCTAGCTCAGTACTGTCTACACTACTGCCAGCAGTGGCTGTTCAATGTTTGGGGCAAACCTAGAGATGTCAGGGTTGGGCAGGGTGTTGTGGATAGAATGAAAGTGAAGGAGGGGATGAGAGGCCTGGCCTTAAATGCTTCCGTCTGCCCCTCCCCCTTGCTGGAACTTGCTATCTTCTGGAGTCAGAAGTGGCTTCATGCCAATCTTCTAGTCCCCACACAAATAAATCCTACCCAGATTGCTTCTGGAGCCAGACACAGGAGCTGTATTGTGGAGCTAATTGGCAGTGCAATTTGCTGCCGCAAAGAGATATGATTAACATTGCCCCTGATGCTGGCGGTACCATCTAGCCAACGGTGGCCAGGACCAGTGGCAAACCTGGGTGGAGCAAGGAATGTAAAAATTACCTTTGTCCAGTAGGCTTGTTTCTCCCTACTCTCACATGCCCATCTCTATCCTCCATCCAGACAAACAAGAGAGGCATTCACAGAGTTCAAGGACACATTGTAGCTGGAGGGGGGACATGGCTTTTTCGGAGGGTGAAAAAGGAGGGCTGGGGTCACCTGAGGAAAGTCTTGAGGGCCAAACAGAAGGGCTTAGAAGGCCTTGTTTGGCCTCAAGGTCTGAGGTTCTCCAACACTGCTCCCATCTGTCTCTGCATCCCATTCTATCTCTGTATTTTTCTGTGGCCTATCAGAAACCGCTTAACATTTCCACAGTAAATCTATTGTGATCCAGGTTATGGAAGACCATATGATAACAGAAAACAACTTGTACAACATAGACCATTCTCGTGGCAGTCTTATGGTAACAGGATATACATTCAGCTCTGTGTAGCTGTTTCAGTCTTCGTGTGAACTCCTTTACTCTGCTAAGAACCTTCACAAAGGTACAGCTGCAGAAGATAATGTTCTGAAAGAGCTATGGAGCACTAATTGCCTCTGATGAAGATTTTGCTACAATACTGATATGCTTTGAATGCACACAGCTTTTTTTCCTGATGTGCTCAAAGTGCTTCACTTATTTTAAAAACAAACCAGTATATTGTGGCATAAGCTTTCATGGATTAGAGTCCAGTTAATCTGAAGTGTCATCTTCATTTCGTAGGTATGTATACATGTCAGTGTAGAAATGAGGGTGTTGTAAGCAATATGATCAGAGGGAAATAAAAAGCAGAAAGCATGGGATGTGACAATCACATTTAACATACATTTTAATCACAATTAAACATAGGTTAAAGCAGTACTTCTCACATAGTGGTTTTGATGACAAAATAGCCTGGCATTAGTAAACCAGAGGTCATCACTGACCAAAAGATTTGGTTTGAAACTCAATTTGGCATTTTGGAAAGAGCAGGATTCAGTCCAAAGCACATCAGAGACAGCCTAGTTCAGCACAGGGTCTAAATTTGCAAAAAGTTAAGATTTGTGCATCCTTGATTCTCTATTGGGGGGAGGGGTATTTTTATAAGCTGTTGGAAATTTGCAGTAAATTTTGCAATGAAAATGGATTTCTTTGCCTCTCTGTTGATGTTTTTCTCAATGGTTTTTATTATGAAAATGCCATACATTGTGGAAGTGCACCTAGGAAAGTAACATGTAGAATTTTAGAAGGGTAGGCACTGAACTCAAGATCGTCAAAACACGCACACACCAGATTTGGGATTGTGTCCTGCTCAGTTGAATCACCTTATTCTGTATGTGAATACTTGCCTACTTCAGTCCAGAGCTGGAACTTTTACAAGGGCCATTTAATGTCCATTCCTCACTTGCAAGAAATTAATCCTTCCATGTGACAGCACCTACTCTGCCTATTTATATCAGGCAGGCCTCTTCTCTGTATTGATTCTGGCAAGCTCTATTGTTTAGCCAAGCCTACCCAGTTATGTAATTTTATTATGCATATTTGTTTTAAAACTGCAAATCACTTCACATATTTCAGGATACTGTTGCATTGGTGGAGTGGGGGGGGGGGTGGGAGCAAACCTACGAAACCCCGGAGCTCTTCAGAATACCCATTTTTCTTCCTAGTGACAGGTAACAGCGCTTGCTTTCTACCGAACAAGTTTTTAACCTTGAACAATCCAGCAGCAATCTATTAGACTACAGTATATGGAACATGCTTGCCACTCATGGATGTTTGCTGCTGTTCAATTGGCCACAGGACAGCTGTTTTATTTACAATTTAAATGATATTCTGCACTGCAATAATTACTGAAGGGGGAGAAAAGCCACGCAGACAGCAGACCCATCACGAGGGTTACTTGGGGACTTTGACATTGTTCACTCTAAAATAATAACATATACAAACTGCTAGGCGGCCTGAGGCAAACTGGTCTCTTCATCACATCCTAGATGACTTTTTGGGGCTTGCATTTTGGGAAATTAGCTGTAATTCCATGGGGGGGGGTCACTTTTTCTGGTGATTTTTCATGTTGTTGCTCTCAGTCATGTTCAGCAGGGCCGGCCCAAGACATTTTGCTGCCTGAGGCAAAGGAAAGGATGACACCTCTGCCTCCCACCCCATTCCACATGCAAGTCAATCAGACTGGCAAGTCTCTCTTATTTCAGCACTGTAAAAGGGGACAGCACCTTCCATCGCATCTGAAGGCAGCAAGCTCGCTTTGAAGGCAGGCAGCATGGCCCCACAAGGCTCTGTCTTCCAAAACTTCCCTGCCTACTCTCATCTACTGTCTGAGGAGGCTGCCTCATTTGGCCTATTGGTAGAGTCGGCTACGGTGTTAAGCGGGTTAGGCTATTTAAAAAAAAAACCACACATGTTTAATTTTAAATGTTCAATCAGTTTATTTCAGCTTTAAGCTCATAGCAAGACAAGACAAAAAACGCAGAAACAGCAATTACACTCACACAATTAAATTTAAAAGGAAATTGGCGACAATAAAATTAGTGGCAATAAAAGACTTAATAAATATACAAAATAATGTGCATGTTACTTCCAAGCAATTTCGATTTCAAATTCCCACCAACAATCCCTTATGTCTCTTGAATGTGTTAAATGTTTTGTTGTGAGCCTTTCCCCCCCCCCATCTCTGGGTAAGCTGCATGTATGAGTCTCATCCCTATACAGAAAGATTGTCTCACCCCTTATATACCCAAGTGATAACAGTACTCTGCCAGAAAGGGAATCCTAAAGGTAAACCCATGACTCTTCACCAGCCTGACTCATCTCTGCTTCTTGGCCTCCATCCTCCCTCTCTCCTGCTTCATCTTTTGCCTCTGATTCTGGACTTCTCTCAATAATTCTGAAAACCTTTGTGTACCTTTGCTTTTTCATACCATAAATATGCATGCCATCCAAATCTATTATCATGACCTTCTAAATCTAAAATATCTGCACTTTTCAATATTATCCATTCCTGGATCCAGCAAATGCAGGACACTTCATAATATAGTTTTAAGTCTGGCAGGGCGAAGCCTCCTCTCTCTTTAACATCTGTTAACAGTTTATATTTTATCCTTAGTTCCTCCCCCTGCCTGATAAATCCAGAAATATCTTTTTGCCATTCCTTGAAGTGTCCTGCACTGCCAATCACCGGTATCAGCTGAAATAAAAACAATATTGTTGACAATACATTCAATTTTATCACTGATATTCTTCCCCAAAAAAGATAGATTCATCCTATCCCAAATCTCTAAATTTCTCTTTATCTCTTTCCAAGTATTTACATAGTTATGTTTGAATATGTTTATATTCTTAGCTGTCAACCATACCCCCAGGTATTTAACTTTTAATGTATATATAAGTCTGTAATTTGTTGTAAGTCCTTTTTATATTGTTCTGTTGATCCTGGGCTTCTCTCTGCCACAGGGTCTTCCTGCTCACTAATCCCTGTTACCAATTCAGCCTCCGACACCTTCTCCCCCCAGTTTTCTCCCACTTCTCGCTCTGACCACTCATTGTCATCCCACCACCACTTCCTGGGCTCTGAGCCTTTCCCCCCAGCTGGTTCTTCTCACCATTCCTCTGCATCCAACCAGCCAATCACATCAATGGATTTGGTTGATTCAATAATATATGTTATCATTCCTTTATAAGATTCAGCCCACACATGAAAGCAATGAGTTTTGTTTTATTCTGCATTTAAAAGTATACTCGGCCTATTTTTATTGTACCAGCTGTAATATTTGCTGCCATTGTTGTTACCCCAGTAAACAACAACACAAACCCAGACTTTTAAGTGGATTTTTTTTTAATCACAGTCTGTGTCTGTTTGGGGGTTTAAAGTTGTTGCTTTGTTGGGTTTAAAGGTGTTGTTGGAATGGTTTCATATGTGCTTTTATTGTTAAATCGCTTGGAGATGTTAATAGGGAGTGAGTCGTAGTTGGAAACAAATAAATGCCTTATATAAACAAGCAAAGAGATATAGTGCCACTCCTTATCTGTACTTTGAGTGTATTTAAGCTACCTCACAAGGTTGTTGTAAGGATTATCAAGATCATGGGATGTGGAGTGCTTTGAAATGTTACATACGAGTTAAAACCAACAGGCATCGCTTTCCTTATTGCAAAACAGCTCCCTCCTGCAGGCACTGCTGCTTTTCAGCTGCATCATGGTAGCTTGCACTGTTTGTGGTTTTCAAACCATGAGAGGTTATGCAACCAGACTGGCATCTCTAATCTTACATATGTGGCAGCACATTATATACCTACCAATAAGAAAGAGAGTCCCATGGACTGCAAAAAGATCAAACTTATCCATCCTTAAAGAAATCAGCCCTGAGTGCTCACTGGAAGGACAGATCCTGAAGTTGAGGCTCCAGTACTTTGGCCACCTCATGAGAAGAGAAGTTCCCCTGGAAAAGACCCTGATGTTGGGAAAGATGGAGGGCACAAGGAGAAGGGGACGACAGAGGATGAGATGGTTGGACAGTGTTCTCGTAGCGACTAGCATGAGTTTGGCCAAACTGCGGGAGGCAGTGGAGGATAGGGGTGCCTGGCGTGCTCTGGTTCATGGGGTCACGAAGAGTCGGACACGACTGAACGACTGAACAACAAAAGAAAGAAAATGAAGAGAAATTGCTCGCTTTTCATCTCTTCCTTTTGTGAGGTTATGTTTTGCTTCCCGTACTGTCGCCTAGCAACCTTGTGTACACTTTCCAAAAGGAAGGTGCAAACAAATGCTGACCTCCAGAAGGATTTGCATTTCTGAGGGCTATTACATAAACGCACTGTTGTTATCAAGGATCTGTCCTTACTTGGGCCCAGTGCTTTTGGGGGGGGGGGATGCTGGTACTCATCATGAAGCTGCAGTAAGTGCCACACTTTTAACATTGGGGGGGGTGCCAGTACTGTGTACATTTGAGTACCCCCAGAAAAAAGTGCTACTTGGGCCTGGTTTTGGCTCAAAAAGTGAAAATTTGGTAAATTCTCATTAAAATACAAATCAAATGATTTGCCTGCTCCGATCCCTATTTCTATCTGCACTCCCTAAACTGAACAAAAAGTCTCACATCTGGCCTGGTAATAGTATGTTTCCTTTCAACTTCAAAGCCAGACATTTAACTTTATGTGCTAGCCAAAACCCAAAACCCGTTCTTTTAATTAGTCAGAATCATCATTATCTGAAGCTGTACATGAGCTTAGGGTGGATGAAAGGGTCTACTTGTTTGCCTTAATGATTTCAGGCTAACAAACCAGAGGTGAACACAGACAAGGTTGCAGCATGTCAAACACAAAAGCATCTGTGAGTGAAGGCATCTCCCAGAACTTTAGGTATATTTTCAGTCATTTATGACTCATGCAGGGAACAAGACTTTAATAGCTAATCCACTAGTCTTCTTCAGAACTCCTTATCTGTACCATATATTATTCCTGTAACAGGCCACATTCGAACAATACATTGAAAGCGTCATCACACCACTTTAATCAGTCAGCGCCCCTATTCCCCCACACAGAGCTACAATTCTTGGCAATCCCTGTAAAGGGGAATTGATCTTTAAACAACATTGGAGTACTTTGCGTGTTTAGACCTTTTAACCACCCCCTAGAAATAAATTCAGTAAACACTCAAATTTTGGTTTGGTTTTTGGCAGAATTTAGGCCACAACTTTATTGATTACAATCACCCTTGCAAGTAGTGCTGACCCAGAGCTCTATCGTAGGTCAGCCAAGGGTAAACACCTGGAACAGTGGAAAGCGGAGACATACTAGTCCACCATTCAGATGTCCCCCTGGACCCTGGCACGGGCACAACCCCTCTCAGGGTTGACCAAACATTGAGTCCCTGGATTCCTTTACCGGAATACCCTTCACATAGGGATGGCGAGACCCTTCTGCCACCCCTATCACTTGAACCAGAGCCTATCCGCAGCCTTACAAGTTGTGACAATTTGCTACACGGCAGGCAAAACCCAAATGGCAACAGCCAATCAGCCAAGTGGGGAAAATTCCTGCCGTGCCCCTGTCGCAATGACAAGCGACACACGATGGCATAGCCAGGTCAAGCACAAGCCCTAGAGGTGGGCGGGTGTTCCGATGCAGTAGCCCGAAGAGGAAGCTCAGGTACATGTGCATGGGCTTAAATAGGTCCCTCAGTGCCTTTTCCTTGCGTCCCATTGGTCAAATTGCTCCCAGCATCGAGGGACCTACCAATAGGGTGTTGTGGCTATCCAAACGATCCCACCCACAACACTGGGTTTGGTTGCCAGGTTACACCGCAACACGTGCCCTCTTTGAGGGAGGACCCAATTTGTCAAAAGCTTTTTGAAAGTGCAAGTACATAATGCATAACTGCCAACATTTCTCCAATTAAAATAGGAACGTATTAAGGGAAAGCGGGACATTCCGGGATCAAATAAGAAACTGGGACATCTTCTGTAAATCTGGAACTGCCCTGGAAAATCAGGACACTTGGAGAGTCTGCAAAATGCCAACTGAATCACTTCTATCTGTAGGGTTGTTGACACTCTCAAAGAGCTCTAATAGGTTTGTGAGTTCTGCTTCAGTAAGGCTTGATCTTCTATATGCTTGGTTATTTTATCTTTAACAATGCTTTCCACCACTTTCCCCGGGACATATTTTAACCTAACCAGCCTGTAATTTCCAGGGTCCCTCTTCTTCATACTGGTGTTGCTGCTACTCACCTAGTAGAAAGGGTGGTGGTGGGATGGCTCCAGAGTTGGGGTTGCATGGGTGCACCAGCAAGACCACCATCCTAGACGTCCTGGCAGTGTGCCTGCATGGCCTCATCCTTTCCATATCTGCTCCAAAGCCCCATCCAGGTAAAGCAGGGGCAATGCCAGTGTCAGGAGGAGGGTGGATCTGCATCTCTGCATGTGCCATTACTAGCAGGAGTACACAGGGGGCAAAAATGAGTGCTGATCATTATGCAGTCAAAATGGCACCACCCAAGCACAGGGGAATGCTACGTTTTTGTAGAAGTACAAAAAAAACCATAACCAGGCACAAGC
The DNA here is from genome assembly GCF_009819535.1 of Lacerta agilis. Classification (NCBI taxonomy): domain Eukaryota; kingdom Metazoa; phylum Chordata; class Lepidosauria; order Squamata; family Lacertidae; genus Lacerta; species Lacerta agilis. The sequence goes on along the minus strand of NC_046321.1, from coordinate 18,816,226 downwards.
TGCCTCTGCCAAGGAGCTGTCAGCCAAAAGAAGAAATCACTGGTCATTTCACCCTGGAGTTCGAAACCTTAATAGTGGCTTTTACCACCACTTTGATTTCCTAGTTCTTCATGTGCTGTCCCTAAACCTGTGTGTCTAAAGGCAAGAAAAATTGTACTTGGGAAGCACTGGGGAAGCAGCTTTTCTTGCCCCATCAATAAAATGGATATTATATTGACTTGCATTCAAGGGATACTGCAAGGTGGGATTCCTAGCAAAAGTTGCCAAGACACTCTACCAATGAAATGTGCTGTAGGAGTAGAAAGGAGGAGAACTCCCGGTCATTTATGTTCATAAAGTTTTCTGCCTGATGTTGCCCGTCCCCCTCTCTGCCAAGCTTTTTGACGCTTCAGCGATGGAGGTTGTCATGACAACTTAACGCATGTTTACAGCTATGACAATGTACTTCCTTGTGAAATCTGTGGCGATAGGCACACCCTTTTCTTGTAAGGAGAGCATTTCACAAAGTGGAGGATAATAAACTGGGCTTGCACAGTTTTCATCTGCTTTTGGTTTCATGGATATACCATGGGAAAGAGATCCTTTCTAAAGCCATGATTATCAGGGTTGTTGTTGTTGTTGTTGTTGTTGTTGTTGTTGTTGTTGTTTTAAGAAATAACAACCAGTCTCTAATCTGCTGTCCCTGTCATCCTCCCCCAGGATCTGCTTTGCACTCTGAGCATGCCCCTCAGCCTCTTGTCTGCCTGGAAGGACGATAGAGAGGGGTCTCTGACATCATCTAGAAACTGGCCTGCTGCAGAAAAACAGCATTTGCTGCTCTGTCCCCTTTTGCCTCTGTCCCTGCCCATGCCTGGCATGTGGACCCTAGAAAGTTTCCCAGGAAGGAATATGGCCCTTGAGCTGAACAGGGGCATCTCTCTTGCCTGGAGTAGAGCATGCAAGGATAGGTGAACAGTACGAGAAACCCTGTAAGGCATTTCCCTATGCTCCTACCGCCCTGTTCTAAGATGCTGCCATGAATTCTCCTTCCCCTGACCTGTAAGCAACCCGTGAATCCATGTTATGTTGTTGTTCAGTCGTTCAGTCGTGTCCGACTCTTCGTGAACCCATGGACCAGAGCACGCCAGGCACGCCTATCCTTCACTGCCTTTCGCAGTTTGGCCAAACTCATGTTAGTAGCATAACTCATGTTATGCCAGTGAATAAAAGTGGCTTAGAGCAGAGCACTGCCTGAGATGGTTCACTTTCTAAGGCTCATGGACCCAGTTGTTCGCCCAACCAGGTTGCGCCACGTCAGGAGATGCTGCATGACCCGGGGTGACTTACTGTAAGGCCTCCTTGGCCCCCTCAAGATTTGGGGGAGCTGAGCCCCATCCCAGTGGACATTAGGGGGCTGCAAGAGGCCTCAGCTCCATGGAGTTGGTGCCCCTGATCTGACTTGGAACTTCCTTAGTGTTATGTACTAAGATTGGATCCTAGAACAATAGGCAGGTAGAATCCTAGAATGCAACAACCTGATTGGCCTGCAGGAGCAGCCCAATCAGACCCCAGGAGGAAGTTAATCAGCCTATTAGGCTGGTAGGATCCTAGAATACAACAACTGATTGGCCTACAGGAGCAGCCCAATCAGGCTCCAGGAGGGAAGCAGAATCAGCCAATCACACGGAACTCATTGTGTAAATAATGTATATAAAGCCTGAGGTTTGTGGGGAAATTCATTCCAAGCTGCAATAAAGAGCATGAAATCACTACGCGACTCCGAGTATATTTCACTGGCGACAAAGGTGGGATTCGAACCCATGCATGCAAAGCACCATGCAGACTTTTCAGCAGACTTTTGTTCCAGTGAGGATTTTCTTTTTTAGCCAGAGCCAGTCACAATCTCTTTCTTTGTTTCCTATCTCAAGGAGGACCGGCTCTACCATTAGGCAGAGCTAGGAAGCTGGTTGTGGGAGTAGTAGCTGGGGGCAGGGCAGGATGATGCCCTGTGCCTCCTAAGCTAGCCTGTTGCCCTCGGGTACATTGAAGCTTGATGTTGAAGAAAGAGTGAACTTCTGGTATACATGGCATAATTATGTGGAGCGTAAGGGGAGCATCTGCTTCAATCAGTGCTTTGTATATGTATCCTGCTGATCACTTTTGGTTTGCACCTTAAAATAACTGCTCCCAGACAGCTGTTCTCGGGAAGCCATATATTGTTTTAATCATTTTCAGATTTCTTCCATAGCACTACATAAGTATTATTTCACTGTCAATGTGCCATATCTCTCAGTGTGGTTTGTCTGATTCACTAGCAGTCAAGCTATGAAATCACGGCGGAGTTCAGTTGTGTGAACAGACTGATGTGTTATGACAGCGGGGCCCTTTTTAAAAGTGAACATAGTTTGATCTCTGCCTTCCTCCTCATCTCTTGCTAAGCATATGGTCTGGGCTGGCTGACTACATCTCAATCCAGCTCAGTCACATACCTGGAACAGAGCTTATTTTTAACTTGCACCAAATGCAACAGAGCAGCTTATGGTTGCCCTTCACTTATGAGGTTCATTAGCTGCAATTTTGAGATTGACAGGACAGAGAAAGAAGAAAAGCAATTTACCGTATTTTTCCATCTATAAGACGCCCCTATGTATATGATGCCCCCTATTTGGGGGGACTCATATTTAAGAAAATGGGGGGAGGGAATGGCTCCATGTATAAGAAGCCTCCTAATTTTTGACATTCTTTTTTAGGGAAAAAAACCTAGTCTTATACACAGAAAAATACGGTATTTATTTATTTATTGTCAATGATCTCATTCCTACCTCTATTAACTCCTTGATACACTAGGTAGGAGACTGTATGAAATTTCACTGATGCTTTATTCATCCCAGAATGCAAGAAAAGCAAAGTTAGATTGTGCAAAGACTGGGACCCCGAAGGAGACTTGTGAATGAGAGAGGCACGTAGCTGCTTAAGCTTAGTCTTCTGTATTTGCTTCGGCCGTTCCCATTCTTCCTTTAAAAATGGCTTGTCTTTTTGGCAGTGGGACACAAACACATGCATGCATATCAGACTCCAGCAACCTAGCTGCATTTGCTTTGTTCCCATGAAAATATGGTGCCTATGTCCAGGGAAGAAATTCATTTAGTTAGGATTTTAAAGTGAACCAGCATAAATCCTGACTCAATATGCTACCCAAAATGATGTTACTCCTCCAAATTTGCACTTCTCTGAATTTTTTAAATTCAATTCTCTAACCAAAAAAGGCCTTCAAAAATACATTTTTTTAAAAAAAAAAACTGGAGTGCACTAAATATATTAATGAAAATAATGCAGAAAAATGCACTGTATTTGGGAACGTTGCTCACAAAAAGTATATATTGGTCAAAATGGAATAAAATGCATCTAATAGGAGAAATGTGTATGAAAATGAACGTGAATGTTGATGTGGGGGGGGTTGTTTTTTTTTTAAATGTAAACTGTTGAGGAAATGGGATGAAATGAATTGAAGACTGGGAATATGAGAGAAATAAAAGCTGACACTTTTGTCCATCTCTTACTCGTGCCATAACTTCCCACCAACCCCTCATAAAGAAATTCCACCCTGTTAGCTATCGAAAACATATTGGACAACAGTGAAGTTGCACCGCAAATGTTAACCAACACAACTGTTATGACTTCCGCTAAAGAGGTTCAGGAACTGTAGGCTCCCATGGGCACTGAGTATTTTCTGTTATTTTGGAAACCTAATGAATAATCTAATGAATAAACATATTTACATGCTCGTGTAAATATGTTGCAGTTTCCGGAAGATAATTAGAACTCTGTTTTTAAAATAAAGGAAAAGAAAAGCAATAACTCTTCTTTTTTCTCTCTGACAAAGTTAAAATGGCTCATTAGTGGCATGCAAATAGAGGGGAATGAGTAAGCTGCATGGAAGGAAGCCTCTCAGCTATGAAAGTCAGTATCCCTGATGCTTATGATGAGTTTGCATGTGTCAGAATTAAAAAGACAGCTGAAGGCTGAAAGCTATTTGTCAGAAGACTCTCTTGGGAAAGAGTGTCAATCTTTCTTTCTTTCATTACTCAATTAATTTCTGCTATTAAAAGCATCATTCATATAATATGAACTTTCCTCCAAAATGCTTCAAAACTTTGAAACTCTTCTTGAAAACAAGGTAGGCTGGAGGAAGTTAGAAAAAGGCCAAATCTTCAGTTGTGTTAGGAAATAACAAGCTTCTCATTTAAATCACTCTGATCTTAATTCTTACTATTTTCTAAATACTGGGTTGCATTTTCTTTATGTTGCTAACGTTTTTCTTCAACGATCATAATATAATTTTCAGTATGAAGATAATATAATGTGGATTAAGCATTGTTCTGTGAATTAAGCATTGTGTATGAATAGTAGTTCGTTTTTTTTATTACAGTGAGTCAGTGGTCGTTATTGCAGGTGATGCTTTTACCTGCTGATCCCGCTGTGCTGCTAAACTGCAAATATGAACCCAGATCAGATTATCAGATAAAAAAATAATAATTATCCATTCACTTAACTTACGCTCATTTTCATTCTCCTTTTTAATCCAGTGAGAGATTTAGTAGCTGTAATGTCTGTGTTTTCCATCCCCTTGGCATGCACTGTTAAGGCATCGGTATACCGTGTTTCTCCTAAAATAAGACACCGTCTTATATTTTTTTTCACTCAACAAAACACAGTATGGCTTATTTTCAGGGGATGTCTTATTTTAACCGCGTCGCATCGGTACGCTGCATAGCCACGCCTCTCCAGGCTGTTTTAATGGGAGGTGCCGCATCACTATGGCTTATTTTCAGGGTATGGCTTATTTTCGGGGAACGGCTTATATTTCGCAAATGCATAGAAATCCTGCTATGGCTTATTTTATGGCTATGTCTTATTTTAGGAGAAACAGGGTACCCCTCCAAAGAATAAGACCTGTCAAATTTGAGGCAAGAAAAGGGACTCGTGCAGCCATCACATCACATAATGACTTGGTGCTATGGAGCAACCTAAATGATGGTGTGCTCTCCCTCCTTGTCCCTCCCCCCCCCCTCATCTGCTCCATCTGAACTGCACAAACTATGGTTTGTGCAAATCTATAATGAAAAATTGTATAGTTACATCTGAAATTGCCGGTCTAAAAATTCTGCTATGTTTTTTGGGGTGGTTTTATTTATGCAAATTCCAGTGGCAGTGAGAACCATAGATCAATCATGGAGAAGTACTTCTATTTCTTTAAAACCTGCTAGCCAGCTCTTCACATCTTCCTGGCATACTGTCTTTCACTCAGTTCTTGGAATGTTCCCAAACTTCAGATAAAACCAAGAATTTGTTTTCATTGTACCAATTAAAAAAGCAATGGGGAAATGACCGCTGTTTCTTCTTTTGCAGCTATATTATTAACACTAGAATTACATTTTTGGGGAGTGGAACTCCAGCAGCAGCACAACAGAAAATGATCTCCTACTTGGATGCTCTATTTGAAGCCCAGCGTGTTCTCGTTACTCTCTAGAATGCGAAATTGCACATAAACACAGAGTGTTGGTAGCTGTTGAAAAGTGCAAGCCTTTCTTTCATAAGCCTTTCACTGCAACTGGGCAATTTTTAAATAGCACTGCCATTATGGAAATCGATGGAGTGCAGCAACTGTGAAAAGACACCATGGCTCGCCACCCAACAGTAAGCTTCCATCAAGTGCGGGAAACCTACAGTCCTCCAAATATTTGCTGGACTTCAGTTCCCATTATCCCTGCTCATTGGCAACATTGGCTGAAGTTGATGGCAGTTGGTGTCCATGTCAGGGACTGGGCAGAGGAGGAATGGTGGAGACTGCGTCCCCAGCCTGACCCTTCCAGAGAAGAAGACACTTCAGAATTACAACAGGGGTTTGAGGGAGATCACAGCTCAGAGGCAGATGAGGAGAAAAGCTGGGGGAAAATGGGAGAGGAGGAGGAGGAGGAAGCACCAGAGAGGGGACAACTGATGGACAACTGTCTTTAGAAAGCATTCCAGACCCCCTCTCTCCCAGAACCCGGCGAGCATTGAAAGTAAGAGAGCAGAGAGCTCAGAGGCAGAGGGCACTTCTCAGCACCCATAGTGATGATGCATGAAGGGAGAGAGGGAAGGGGTGGAGAGTCATTCGGGGGCAACACCATTATATCAAGAGGCAAAAGTCCAAGCCTCTCTCTGTGAGCATTTAACAAAAATCAGTTGGTAAGAACTTTTTGTTGTCTTATCCATTCCTGGCAACCTGCCATGGGGGTTGGATCCACTGCCGCTGTTAGGGATTTAAGACTCTCCTCTCACACCAAGATACAGCCAGTCAACAGGTTTATAGTTTCTTGGATTTATTGGGTGATTACACAGTAGCTCAATCAGAGCCCCTCCTTAATCATTCCTCCTTGGATGAGACAGACAGCCCAAGTGCTGCCCCCCCTTCCAATAAAGTAACTTCCGACCCAGACCCCCCTTCCTGCGGAACTGACGTCTTTCCTGGAGTTTGCCTCTGCGCCGACTGCGAGGAGATTCTGGGGAGACTGGCTCCCCCTCTTCCCCTTCTCCCTCTTGGGCCGATTCCAAATCAGACTCAGATGGCCTCACGCTATCCTTGGAATCTGCAGCCGGCATTCCTGACGGGGGAGGGCTATTGTCACCCTCCCTGTGTAAAGAAGCTCGGCCCCCCTTCTCCCTCTGAGGTCTCACTGGCACGTGGAGGATGCATGCTGGCAGAGGGAGAAGGCATGTTCCTGACAGCCACCTGGCAGTCCAACAACATCTGGAGGATGCCAATTTCCGAACCCCCTTTTCCGAACCCCTGGTCGGGACTGGGACAGTAGAGCCAGATCTGATGCATCTGGGCTCGGTGGTATTTATTTATTTCATTTTCAACCACCCGTCATCAAACAAGCTGCTCCAGGGCACAGACCATAAAACCACTGTGAGAACAGGATGCTGGACAAGATGGGCCACTGACATGATCCACTGGGCTCTTCTTATAGATCTTTCCACTTTATTCAAAATGAGCCGGGGTTTTTTTGCAGTTGCCCAGTTACAGCTGCCACTTTTATTATCATCTTACTGAAAAGCAAGTTAAAATAAAAACACATACTATTCTCCAGTTTCTCTCCTGTTCAGCAGAAGTCCAAGGCAAGCCCTACATATCATTCTAGCCTTCAAAATATGGGATAAGTGGATTTTGAAGTAGCACTTAGTTCTTGGCTCGGTACAGAAATGACTTTTTAGTTATTTCTATGAATTACCCCCTTGATGCATCCCTGTTGCTGGGGTGCAGGCCTGCAAAATGGTAACAGCTTGTGCACTCTCTCTCTCTCTCATCAAAACTCTTACATCAGAAAATGGTGCTTTCAGAGAAATTCTACTCTAGCTTCTTTTATATGTTGTGTTGTAACAGTAGGCGAGAGCAGAATCTACCAAGTCTGTGGAGGAAAAGAGACCGATGAAATATAGGGAATTTTAATTATTAAAATTAAAAAAGCTTTCATAGCCCTCCCTAGAAAACATATCTGATCTGTGTAAGAAGATAATGCAGCAAACGCTCCAAAAGGTGAGACCAGTAGAATATTCTCCTCTCTCTGAAGCCGACTATTGTCATATCAGCCACTTTCATCAAGTTTGATGCAAATGGACAGACACTTTGTGTCAAATGTGATTAAAAAGTCCCAAACAACAGGTCTTTGTAATGCTGGAGTGCAGGCATAGGAACATTAGAAGTTGCCTTTTATCAAGTTGGACCACCTTGTTCATTATTTACAATTACTGGCAGTGTCTCTCCAGGGTTTCAGGCAGGGGACATTCCCAGCCCTACATAGATATGCCTGTGATTGAACCTGGGATCTTCTCCATGCAAAGCAGGTGCCCTACCCCTGAGCTGTGATGCAGCCGGTTTAGTTATAAAACACACTCTTAGCTGCTTCTCCGGGGCTATGTGACTGTCACGATTCCTGGCTCAGCAGACGTGAGGTGGTTGCATATTAACCTCAGACATGGGACTTGTCTACCACTGGTCTTCAGAGGTGCCCAACTTCTTCTGCTTCCCAGTTTCCAGTCTTTGACCTAAGATATGTTTACTTAAGGAAGATCACAGAGGGCAAGTTTTCTGTCCCCTCCTGCAGCCCTGCAGTCGCAGAAAACTGGTCAAGATGGATGCAGCCCTCCTGAAGGATGTGAGATGAGACACAGGTTGCTTCTGATGAGATGAAGGTACAGAGATATCAGGAGCCGGAATGAGGAGGAATGGTGAGAGCTCCCCCCCCCCTCCTGAACCTTCCCAAGGGCAGGAGGACAGTATTGATTTAGAACAGTGGTTTGCAGAGGGGCATAATCCAGAGGGGAAAAGCTGGGAATTACTGGGTGAGGAACAGCTAGAAGAGGAAACACCAGGAGAGAGAGAGACAGCAGATTCAGTCTCCTTGGACAGCATTCCCAACCCCACTTTGCCTAAGACTAGATGGGCTTTGAGTGTGATAGAACAGAGAACTCAGCAGCAATAAACTCAGATTACCTGACGTAGGAGTGATGTAGATTAATGGGAACGGAGGGGGTAAACCTTTACTGGGAGCAACCCCATTTCTAGAGAGATATGCATTCCTTTGCCTCTCACTGTGATTATTAAAGAACGCTCCTTTCGTTTGATCTGCTTATTTACTGCCACCAGGGGAGGGATCCGATTCCCCAAAGCCTGACAAGAGGAGACTTTCTTTCCATGAACTTCCTCGGATTGCCTTAGAATCCAAGCACCTTTCAAACTGGGCAAAATTTCTATATTAGACAGCAGCTTTGAACTCTAGCACTGCTTCTTTATATACTATTAGGCTTTGTTCATACAGAGGTGTGCCAATATAATTGCACCATGCAATGTAGCATACTTAGAATATGGGTTCATCCAGACCTGCTGCCTAATGCAGTTCCTTTACATCAGGGATGGCCCTCCAGTTGTTGCTGCGCTACTACAGTTCCCATCATCTTTGGCCATTGACCAGGCTGGATAAGGGTGATGGGAGTTGGAGTCTAACAACACTGTCACTTTAGAACCTGCTCAACAGTACATTGCAGTTCCCTCATTGTTCCAACTTCACTGCTGGCTGACTGTTTCCTTCAATACCAGGGGTGTAACAGCAGGTGAGACCTGATTATAACTGGAATCCTGCTGTTAAGTTAATCCGTTTTTTCCAGCTGTGCTTTCAAGCAACCAATTTAATTTATTTATTTATTAAAAACCCAAGTTAATGTGAGATGTGTGTGTTGCTTAACATTTATTCATTTACTGCTGTTACGTTTCTATGTAGCTTTTTAATACACTCTCGAAAGACTGCCACCAAGGTTTCTGTTCTTTCGTGTGTGTGTGTGTGTGTGTGTGTGTACATGTGCTTGGATTTCATTTACTCATCATCTTATTCATGGAATTGTTTCCAAATGATGCTTAGATATAGAATTTGGTACATCCATGATCCAATATGCCCTGATTACAGAAAAGGTGAAAACAGGACATTTATACTTCAAACTTGTGCATTCAAACTTAGGTACTCAAAGTGTTTGCAAAATATTGAAGGTATCGCCAGGCCCAAAATCAAAACAAACAAACAAACAAACAAAACCTTATTCAGGCACAGGAGCTCTGAAAGGACAAGTAGATAAGAGTACTGGGACGACCTGGTCACAGCTCAGGAGTACAGCTTCTGCATTGTGTGGAGAAGGTCACAGCTTCAATCCCTGGCATCTCTTGGTAGGGCTAGGAATGTCCCCCACCTGAAATTCTGGAGAGCCATTTCCAATAAATGTACTGAGCTAGATAGAAAAGAAGAAGAGTTTGGATTTGATATTCTGCTTTATCACTACCCTAAGGAGTCTCAAGGCGGCTAACATTCTCCTTTCCCTTCCTCCCCCACAACAAACACTCTGTGAGGTGAGTGGGGCTGAGAGACTTCAAAGAAGTGTGACTAGCCCAAGGTCACCCAGCAGCTGCATGTGGAGGAGCGGAGACGCGAACCCAGTTCACCAGATTACGAGTCTACCACTCTTAACCACTACACCACACTGGCCCCATAGAGCAATGATCTGACTCTGCATAAGGCACCTTCTTATATTCCCCTCCTTATCATCATGCAGGTTCTTCCAGGTCCACCATTTTCTAGTGTAGCCTGCATTTCTAGGCTCCCTAGTCATAATAGGAGACTTCCCAAGTGGAAAAGGGTCCCAAGGTTTGAGGGGGACCTATGCAAGTACAGCTGTGTATGTGGAGGGGGGGGGCTTTCTCCATTGAGGCAGGAACCCACATTGATTCTAAAATCTGGGCTCCATCTGCACTATACACCATGCCAGTTGTGGTTTTCCCCAAAAGAATCCTAGGAGCTGTCATTTGTTAAGGGTGGTGAAAGTTGTCAGGAGACCCCTATTCTCCCCACAATGCTATAATTCCAGAGTTCCCTGGTGAAAGTGGCTGATGATTAAACTGCTCCCACCAGGGTTCTTTGATGGAGAGCATGACTGCTTTGTGAGGGGTTCTCCTCACAACCCTCAACAGTCTTAGCAAACTACAGTTCCCATCATTCTGTTGGGCAGCCCCTCAACATATTACACCATTTGTTGTGCCCACAAGCCTCTTTCTGCCCATAGCTGCAGCATTTCTGCAAAGATTTCTGGAAGCTGTTTCAGATCATGCAGTAGCTGTTCTTTGCACCTGCAGACTGCCTTAAAAAAGAATAACTCTGACTGTATGCAATGCATTTTTCTCATTGTCCTCTTTCCTCCTGCTGTTCTGGCTGCAGTTGGAGATTTTGACTGCGGTCCTGCACACAAGTGGGCTGCTAATTCCTATTCAAGTTAATAGGATTTAGGTAGCCTAATTGTGAGCAGGTTTTCCATTATTATCCTCTACCTGCCTCCTAATCTCACAAGAAGTAGATTGTCCATTGATTCCTCCTTTTCATTGCCTTTGACCCCTACGTATCACAGAATAATGTTGGCCAAAAGCCAACAGTGCCTTGAACCATTATGAGTTGGACCCAAATGCTACCACCTGGCTGTTTTACAAAAGAAACCTGACCAGCTTGAGCAACCCCCCCCCCAAAAAAAAATTTTTAACAATAAAAAATAATAAAAAATACAACAGTAGCTTCAAAGCAAAGCAATGGTTTTTTTGTTTTTGTTTTTTAAAAAAGAAACACTCCCAAATTAATATATACAACTTTAGCATTGATTTTCTTAGTGTGTTGCATCTGGATTGCTGGTAAGAAAATAATGGGGCCTTTTCATTGATGTGAAAAAACTCACTTTAATCAGGATCTGTTCAGTTGCCTTCATTCAATATAATGTAACAATACTGAATATTTCATTGGCACTGTTCATCATTTCTAAAGAATGTGACTTTCAGTGGAAACAAATTGACACACACAATCCCTTAGGACTTCGATGTGCTATAAACCCTGCATGTTTGAGAACATGTATGCTCATTTCTTTCTTTTCTTTTCTTTTCTTTTCTTTTTTTAAAAAAACACCTTTCTCTGTATTCAAAGCCAATGAGATTAGGAGCATCTTCAAACGCCAACCACTGGGCCAACCTCCTTTGAAGTGAAGTCTGAGGCTTTGATTTCAGGTCACTCCCCATGTGGCTATCTTTAAAGTTCATCAGAATTAACATTTGGTGGTATTCCACCCCCCTCCCAACTCTGACAGTTGGCACAATCATTAAGAATGGATAATAATGCAACTAAACCTCATAGTTCCATTAAATCATTTAATGCCACATTGTTCTGTAATGAGCGTGGCATTTTAGTCCTTCTACAACATCGAATGCTTTCTTTTCAGTGGGTGTTGGGAGGGGGGAATGTTGATTGAATGTGATTGCACTAAAGTGGACAGAGGTGGTCTGATAGCTCTCTCAGAATTGAGCATTCCTATTTAAATTAAAGATAACAGGCCGGATAAGAAAAGGTACAGTGTTAAAGAAACCACAAAAGAGGCATTTCTAGCTTGGGGCTTATGGAACTTAGTCTTCCAATAGTTGTCATTCATTGCCCATGAATGAATATCAGAATCTCATCTGACCATCTTGAGAAGACAAATATTTTTAAAGTGATGCAATGGATAATTCCACCTCATTGGGGGGGGCAGTTAGGTATCTAAAAACATATTTTATTATATTTATTTTATTCTATAATTTCGGTTGGCATTATGCATCACATTGCCTTGAAAACATTTGTCCTATTCTGTGTATCTCTTTGAAAAATGTCCCCTACTGTGTTCCGTCCAGCAGGTGGTTTAAAATATTAACGCTGAAAGACTTATAAAGAGGTTCTGAAACCCAGAAGGCATAATTTGAGATGGAGCAACATTTATCAGAAGGAAATGCAGGGAGTTATTATTGTGGATTCCAAGTGGATTCAGTGAATCATCCCCACTCTCTGTGAGCTGTTTGCCTCCTCCCCACCACATCTCCCCCCATAACAACTTTAATTCAAACATTTGTATAACATTTGACCTCTTAATCCACTGTGGGTGTTAAACCTGCTATGAATATTATTATTATTATTACTGTTAACCAAGATTTGTAATCTCCTGCTAGCTTCAAAGTAGAAAAAAAGATTTGTTTCTCTGCTTTGTCATCAAAACAACTTATGTGATGTAGACCACTAATATTTCCACAGGACATCTGAGGAACTTCAGCTAAGTAGGGCAGCGTGGAAGGCCCCAAACTACACATTACATTAGTCCAAATGCTGGATGTGTGTGTGAACCCTCATACTACAGAACAAAGAACTTTGCCCTTTACTCCCCACTGTGATCCTGAAGTAGATCCTTCTATTACCACCCCACTGGTAATTTGCATTGGTAGAGAAATTCCATTCTCTTCAATTACCCCCTATTCAAATTTATGGAATAGAAAAGCCTGGCATTGATACATAGGTAAAGTAACACACAGCTTGATTATAGTACAGTATTTGGATGCCATCACACCACACCAAATCCTACCCTCACTCTTACCTGCAGAGCTAGACAAGAGAAAAACATAGAGTTGAAATAACCTAAAAATATACCTACTGGATCAAGCCAAAGGCCTATCTATTCCACTATCCTGTTCTAATTGTGGCTAACCACAATGGCTAGCTAACCTATGGAAAACCCACAAGCAGAACCCAGCTGCAACAGTCAGTGGTGTAGACTGGGTTTCCGGGGGGAGAGGAAAATGGACATATTACACATGCACATTCAACTGCCTAAGGGTGGCTATGTCACCCAGGAGATCACGGCTACACAGATGAAAAGAAGAGTTGTTCCGTTGTCTGGAGAGGTCACTTTCAGGTTTGCATGGAGAAACCATTTTTAATGGATCCCAGCAATGGGAGCACACAGCTTTATTGAGGCAGCACCAAGTGTTGAAATTCTGCACCTGGAGAAACCACCCCTGTGCCCCCCCACACTACACCACTGGCAACAGTACTCTCCCCATTTGTGTTTTCTGGGAAGGCTCTAGAACTCTTGAGCAGATGTTTGGGAACTGTTTTGAAATTCTTAAGGGTTAACTAACTGAAACCTAATCCAGACAAGATGGAAGCACTGTGGGTCAGAACATTGTCTGTTCAGGATGGGGTTGCATTCTCTCTCAAAAATTAAGTTCTCGGTTTGGGAGTCCTCCTGGTAGAATCACAGCTGCTGGTGGTGACTAGGAGCATCACATATCAGTTTGGACTGATTCTCCAGCTGTGATCCTATCTAGACTCCAGAGATATTATTGCAGTAATCCATGCCAGGAATATATATCCAGACTAGTCTATTGCAATACACTCTACATGGGACTGCCTTTGTGTCGGTATCTAGGGGTCAATAGGCCAGTTGGCTTGGCCCCAGTTGGAATGTCTCCCTCTCAGCCTTGCCACTGCAGAGCTTCATTGACCTCTGGCTCCGATGTACATCAGCGACTCAAGCTTGCAGACTTGAGAACACTTTACTCAGCAGTAAAGAGCCAGTGTGGTGTAGTGGTTAAGAGCGGTAGACTCATAATCTGGTGAACTGGGTTCGCGTCTCCACTCCTCCACATGAAGCTGCTGGGTGACCTTGGGCTAGTCACACTTCTTTGAAGTCTCTCAGCCCCACTCACCTCACAGAGTGTTTGTTGTGGGGGAGAAAGGGAAAGGAGAATGTTAGCCGCTTTGAGACTCCTTAGGGTAGTGATAAAGCGGGGTATCAAATCCAAACTCAAACTCCTCCTCCTCCTCCTCCTCCTCTTCTTCTTCTTCTTCTTCTTCTTCTTCTTCTTCTTCTTTGTATACTGTGCAACAGAATAGGCTTGAGGCTGTAGATACATACTAAGCTACGTGTTTATTGAACATAAATCAGGACAAAGAAACATGTCGTCTCTCCTTGCCATCTTCTTGGAGAGAGAGACAAAAAACAACAACTATACAGAACGGAAGTTCCGCTTGCGCCAGCACTCTGTGCTGGAATGTAAACAGACATGTGACACGCAACAATCCCATGTCTGCAACAAAAGGCGGAATGCAATTCTCAACACTTTGAAGATGGTTTGAAAGCTTAACTTTGTGCAGAAGGGGCTAAGGGGCCAAAACTCTTTGACTATATTACACTTATTTGCACTGGTCCTAGAATCATAGAGTTGGAGTGGGGCTATCAACACCCTCTCCATATCTATGATTGTAGGACTGTGAAGACATAACTTTCAGTGTGAGTGCATATCTAGAGCAGTTCTAGAGCACACCTGAAATCATCTATAACTCCAGGTATTTTTAGTCCCTTGTGCCAATGTAAGCAAACGTCAACAATGCCTCTCAAATCTTTGCCAAACAGCAGAGTGTCACAGCAGCTTAATCAAAGAGAGAATGTCCTCCCTGCAATGGAATTTACAAAAGGGCAATGTTACAAAATGCAAAGTGACCTCGGAAATTTCAAATTCGCTTGGCTCCAGAGCCTCATGCCACAGAGATATCATTCGAACTGACAGTTTTTAAATGTTTGACCTGATCTGTCACATTGTTACATGCAGCATCAGTTTGCAGAGATGTGACTTTATCCCTTCAGACATTGGAGGATGTGGTAGCGGCAAGCTCTGTAATACATCTGTAGGTGTTTAGCTCATGGTATTTAAAGAGCGTCTCTGAGCAGGGATGCCATTACTTTATGCAGGATGAGAATCAAATTTGGCATTCCTTTGTTGTGGATAAAGAGATGAGATCCAGGGCTCAACTTCCAGGAACTAACTCTGTTAGAGAGGATAAACAAATCCAGCTTGCTGTCCCTGCCCTCCCCATTCATCTCTCCCACTTTTAGGCCTGGAAGAGTGTAGCAGAAATTGACTAGATTGTTAAGACTTCTTACCCTAACCGATAATTTCATTCTAAAGCTCTGCACTTGAATGCAGGTCTTTTTGTTTATGTTTTAAATGCAAATAGCTGCTGCCAGGTGGGGATGCTAAAGAGCAGTGGGACCATGGAAAAGAGGGAGGGAGCAGGATGTTTATCTCTGTCCTGCTCTGCAGGGTCATGATGAAAAAATAATCTGCCTTCCTGAAGCTGCATATTGTCTCCCCCATGCAGAACTTTTTTTTTTTTTTTTTGGAGCGAGCAGTTTTTCAACAGCATGAAGGGCAGGGGGAAATCTCCACATTAATTGCAGAATTATTATTATTAATTACTTTAATTTATATACCACGCTCCATCCAAGGATCACGGGGCAACTTACAATAGAAAAACACAATAATACGTAACATACTAACAAACAAAAACACAGCCCACCCAATTTAAAAGGCCATAAATTGTTTAATACACCAAAGGCTTGGGAGAAGAGGAATGTTTTTGCCTGGTGCCCAAAAATAAGTAATGAAGGTACCAGGGAAGCCTTCCTGGGGAGAGCATTCCACAACTGAGGAGCCACTGCAGAAAAGGCCTGTTCTCATGGTGCTACTCTCCAAACCTCACACGAAGAAGGGGCTCAAATGATGGGCACAGGGTCCAGGTCAGTTCATATTGCAAGAGGCATACACAGACCCTGGTTTTTGATTTGATCCTGGAATGTCCCACTTTTCCTTAGGATGTCCCTATTTTCATTGGAGAAATGTTGGAAGGTATGGAGTTATCCAAACTCCCAAGCCATCTGAAGGCAATCCTGTATAGGAATAAAAAAAAAGTTTAATGGTTTATTATGTTTTTATATAATAAAACTGGGCAACCCAGTAAGATGTCTGGGGTATAAATAGTAAAAGTATCATTATGGAATGGGACGTCCCTATTTCCATCGGAGAAATGTTGGAGGGTATGCATACATGCATCCCCGCGGTGGGGTGAGCTCCTGTTGCTCTATCCCTGCTCCTGCCAACCTAGCAGTTCGAAAGCGCACCAGTGCAAGTAGATAAATAGGTACCACTTCAGCGGGAAGGTAAATGGCATTTCCGTGCGCTGCTCTGGTTTTGCCAGAAGTGACTAAGTCATGCTGGCCACATGACCCAGAAAAACTGTCTGCCGACAAACGTCTGCTCCCTTGGTCAGTAAAGCGAGATGAGTGCTGCAACCCAGAGCCGTCTGCAACTGGACTTAACTGTCAGGGGTCCCTTTACCTTTTTACCTTTTTATGCATACATGCAATCAACATCATGCTTAACTCTTTCGTTATCAGTGTATATATGCTTAATTTTGTATGGTGGAAATAGTGATGGGTGGAGAAATGAGTTTCAGCTCACATTTAAAAGCAAACCTGCCGAATTTGCACTTTCTGTATGCGTTTTGGGGAAGGGTACCATCTCGTATTTCGGCTCAGGCAGCAAAATGTAAGGAGCCAGCCCTGTTTGTAACATGTAAGCCAGACAAATCAGGCTGCACAGTAACAGTCAAGAATCCAAGGCACCAAAGCAAACATCTCTCTCAAATTAAGATCTAATTACAATAACAACAGCAGTTCAATTAGCCATTCAATTAAGTAAAAATGGGGGTGGGGTGGGATCATATTAGTACATTTCACAGAATGTATCCTTTGGCTCCATTCTTAATGAGGGGACAGATTGTTCTCCCTGCCAGAAAACAAAAGCAGGGAACGAACATAAATGGCATCCACATTTCTCTGAACATAAAATGTGCACCTGTGTGAGGAAGGTTTATAATGCTGACGAAATACTCAATGGGGAAATAAATGCAATCCGCTTGCAGCACCCAGCATTTTTCTTGCTTATATGGGCACAAGAGAGATCTCTCAAAAACCTTGATAATCAGATTAGCTAACCTTTCTGTATTTGGCAACCTTCCAGAAAACAAAATGAGCACATTTGTAATGCAGTCTTGGCTCACCACCCTGGCAGCAAGATGTGGACTAGCAAATGGGTGTCTGTATGTTGGCTTGGAAAAAGCTCAGCTGCTTTGCTCTGTGGTGCAATGAGTGAGGCCTAGGAAAGATGTCTGCTTGGTTAACTCAAATGGAAAACATGCATCTTTTCTTTCAGCATTGACTAGGCTTCAACCAAAGTGCTGGGTTTTCATCTATAAAGTCCTGTGCAGCTCAGGACCCAAATACCTTTTGGAGTGCCTCTTCCGATAATGATGGTGTTTCCTGCTTGGCAGAGGGTTGGACTGGATGGCCCTTGTGGTCTCTTCCAACTCTATGATTCTATGATAATAGCCTCCAATTATATCTAGTCATTTTGAATTATGGTGCTCTTGAGAGTCCCATGGACTGCAAAAAGATCAAACTTATCCATCCTTAAAGAAATCAGCCCTGAGTGCTCACTGGAAGGACAGATCCTGAAGTTGAGGCTCCAGTACTTTGGCCACCTCATGAGAAGAGAAGACTCCCTAGAAAAGACCCTGATGTTGGGAAAGATGGAGGGCACAAGGAGAAAGGGACGACAGAGGATGAGATGGTTGGACAGTGTTCTCGAAGCGACTAGCGTGAGTTTGGCCAAACTGCGGGAGGCAATGAAAGATAGGCGTGCCTGGCGTGCTCTGGTCCATGGGGTCACGAAGAGTTGGACACGACTGAATGACTGAACAACAACATAGCTAGTGGAATGCTCTTGGGAAGCCCAGAAGGAGAGTAAGAGAGCTGTCAGGGTTAGCTCCAGATCTAAGGGTGCCCTGGGCCCTGGCAGCAGTAGTAGGCAGCAGCCTTGGCTGTCTTAGGACCACTTTCCCGCATCTAGCAGGAATGTAAAATGACAGGTTGAGCTGCCTGCTGCTGCTCACAGCATGGAAAATGGGCCAGGGCAGGGATTAGTCTTGACAGAGTTCTGGATCCTAGTAGCAGCCCCTAAGGATGTCAGATGCGGACACCACTCCTGAGTGCCATCACTTTGCACAACCACAGGTGAAGCAGCCACTCAACCTTGGAGTGAATCTTTCATACACACAACCCAAAATGCCTGCAACTTGCTCTTTGTGAATAGAATGGCAAATGGATTGGGACATTTTATTTAGCCCCATCACAAAAGACAACCCCAGGTTTATGATTTGCTTGAGAGATTCCAAGTCTGATCAGGTTGTAGGCTGAGGGTTTCTAGGGTACAAACTAGCAGATCTCCCATGAGAGAGTTCAGCATGTGCTTAATTCATCCCCTCCAGAATCAATGGGATCCAAGAGTCTTGAACTTTGACTGGACTATGTCCAAAGTATTCACCTCTCTTTCTGAGCCTGGGCCTTCAAGGCTTTCCTACTTAGATCTCAAAACAACTTGAAGCTGCAGCTTTGAACTCAGCTATCCAGGAATGCTTTTCTTAACTCAATTGAAATTCAGCAATTTCAGAAGCACCCTTTAATTCCTTGCTACCACACTTGTTTATTGAAAGCCGGGGATGGACTCCCCACAGAGAGAACACTTGAAAGGAATATGAAAACATTTCAGCGTTTTACTTTAAGTGTAAATTATTTCCACCCCAATTCAATTTATGCTGCAGAATGAGGTAGAGAAAGAAATTTCAACCATTCCCTTCCACCTTATCAGATGAAAGTTGGTATCTGAATGATGGTTTCCTTAGTTCTTTATTGCAGAATATGTCTTCTGGTTTCTGATTTCTACAGTGGGATTCAAAGGCCCTGGCTGGGTCAGCAGAGTGAAACTGCCTCAATTTGAGTCCAGGACTTTCAGTTCTTATCAGCAAAATATTATGCCTCTGAACTGGGTGGGGGAGAGAGAGAAAGAACTGCTGAGTGATATTCAAGCCTGGGAAAATAAATAGAATTAAGAAAATTGCTAAATAATAATGGCACCATTATAAGTTATAATCAAATAAAAAATATTATGAATAAGAGATGTTTACCAGTATCAGAATATCTACAGATTAATCACATTACAACCCATATATTAAGAAAATCTATTTACTTTGAGATCTTACACCATGCAAGGAATTGCTAACAAATGCAAATCTCAAGGGCTGTTTGACAACATATGCAAAACCTTACCCAAATTTTATTCTACCAAAAAAAGTGGGGGAAGCAGACATGGCAAACCAGGAGAAACATGGAATTGGTGATGGGAAAGGATCTGCATTGTACCTGCAATATGAATGGGAAATATTTTAGCATAAATTATTAGCAATGTGATATCTCATTCCTTAAGCATTAAGTAAAATATAACCATTTTCTGGCAATAATTGTTGGCAATGTCAGTATGCTGATGCAGACATTTACCACATTAAAAAAACTGATCCTAAAATTAAACAACATTGGCAACAAATATTCAAAGAAATTAAAAATATGATAGAATAAGAACTATCAAATGACCCATTAATGGTATTATTTGTATGTATTAAAGTAAAGTCACCCAAGTGGATCAAGAACTTGCTTCCAGCTTGTATTACCATAGTGCAAGGATGGAGAAATTATGAAACATCTAGATTGGAAGACTGGTTATATAAAATTGGGGATATTGCATCAGTGGTCAAATTAACAAATATTATCAGGGTCAATACAGGCTAGAAAGTGATAATAATTTTATTGAAAAACTGAGTGCATTCATTGCTTACTGCAATGAAAGAAGGCAGAATGACATTATCCATATAAACTTGGGAGTGAAATTTAATATTAAATACATTCTTGGGTGAATTCTAATAGCAATAACCTAATAAGGAGAAACATCAGATGAGTGAATGAACAATGGTTAGTTAAATAAGCAAACAATAATAAATGAATGCACACTTATGTTGCAATTGTATTGCAATTGTATTCCCTTTAGTTGCTAACTGGATTGTTTATTGTCTGAAATATTGTCCACATAGATTTTCTTGCATTAAATATGCACATAGATACATTTATACTACTTTAAGTTTCAGAAATATGTGTTTATTCTCTATGTACAATTGAACCACATAAAGTGTGTGTGTGTGTGTGTGTGTGTGTGTGTGTGTGTTATAGTCCTCTCCTGTTGTTGCTCTCCAGCAACTTGAAATAAGTGGTTTCATTCACCTGTGCTGTTGGAGATTCTCTATAACTGTCATGGAGAATCAGTATCAGTATGTGAGTGCAGAAATAGTGTGTGTTTAGCACTCTGAAAATACATGAAGGACTGTCACAAAGGAGAGGTAAAAGACTTTGGAACCCTAGACAGCAGAACTAGAGCAAACGGGCTGAAGCAGAAGTGCCAATTTGAATAAAATATTGGGGGGGGGGGTCCAGGTAAGCCCCACCTTGCATAATCAATCACAGGACACGGTGCGTGCACACCGTTTGAATGGCAATACCCATTAGCTTTGCAAGGGGCGGCCCCCTAAAAAAAAAAAACAACGGTGGGGTTGAAAGGACCTCAGCCCCTAGGAGTTGGCTTCTATGGGCTGAAATTACAGGGTAGATTTGGGTTGAACATTAGGTGAAACTTCTTAATGCTAGAAGCAGTTCATACCATTTAACTGGAGCTGGGGGTGACCTCTCCATCATTGAAGGACCTCGAGCAGATGCTGGGCAGCAACCTGTAGGTCATGTTCTAGTTATGGGTGTCCTGCAATGAGCCATAGGTTGGGCTAACTGGCTAACTGGCCCACAATGTGCCTTCCAGCTAAATGATTCCATAAAGAAACACAGGGCTGTTGTTCATATTATAAGTCACTCTCTCTGTAAGCCCCAACACTGAATCCCACAGGAAGTGTGCATTTGAATTAGGGCTGCCAAATGTCCAGATTTTCACTGGCAACCCTAATCTGAATAGATTGCAGAAGTCTCTGAAATGTGCAGGGTTCCATGGTGGAAAAGTTAGGAACATAGCAAGCTGCCTAATACAGTGTCAGACTAACAGCCCATCTACTTCAGTATTGTCTACACTGACTGGCAGTGGCTCTCCAGGGTATCAGGCAGAGGTTTATCCCAGCCTTACCTGGAGATGCTGAGCACCGAGTTTAGGACCTTCTGCATGCAAAGCAGAGGCTCTAACACCGAGCTGCAGTCTCCCATGTTCCTGCAGAAAAAGAGAAAGCTGTCCCAAGACCAAATCCTTCAGCCACGGTGACTTGGGATCCTTTGGGTTTAGAAGTCTTAATTGGAGGGCTATTTTGAATCCATGCATAACCTAATAGGTCACACGTGCAACATGCAGAGCTCATTCTGGCATTTTGCAGGAAACTGCAATACATAGTTTGAGAACAATCCAGTTGTCATTTAAACACCGCTCACTCTGGTAATGGTCCTCCAGGAAATCGCAGGTTTAGAAGCATGTTGCTAAATAATTAAATGACCCAGCTGCCACAAATCCAAATAACGGGGAAGGTGGGGGGGGTTCCCCCCAAACAAAAACCTTTGCATTTGATTAGCCGGCTTTCATCACAACATTATCTGAAAGCCTGGAAGAAAGTGAGATGGAGGAGAGCTAATTAAATAGATTGGACGTGACAACATTGATATTTTCGAGGAACAGAGATATCATAATTAGCGCAAACGGCGCTGTGTTTCCAGCATTTGTCACGTGAGGGTTTTAGATTGATAATTAACTTTTTAAAGGAACGACATCTCTGTGTTGCTTTTCTCACCCATTTGCCCTCATGGTACTCGTTACAGATGACATCATACAAGACGGATGCCATATTTCATGTATGCCCATGCCACTCCACACCTGGCCCCTTCATTCTCAGGATTTTAACAAGAACCCAGGGATTGAAATAAAGAGCTTTTTTGAGGCTATGCATTGCTTACTAATGATGGAAGCAGCATCCTAATTGGAGCTTTAGAAATGTTAATGCAAAATGTCACACATCATATGTTGATAATAATAATAATGATGATGATGATGATGATAATAATAATAATAATAATAATAATAATAATAATAATAATAATAATAATTTATTTGTACTCCGCCACTCTGGGCGGCTTCCAACAAATATTAAAATACATTAAAATATCACAGATTAAAAACTTCCCTAAACAGGGCT
This sequence comes from Lacerta agilis, assembly GCF_009819535.1. NCBI lineage: Eukaryota > Metazoa > Chordata > Lepidosauria > Squamata > Lacertidae > Lacerta > Lacerta agilis. The sequence goes on along the minus strand of NC_046321.1, from coordinate 18,793,865 downwards.
GCCTTCAGGTATTTTCTGAATGTCAGGTAGTTGTTTATCTCCTTGACCTCTGATGGGAGGGCGTTCCACAGGGCGGGCGCCACTACTGAAAAGGCTCTCTGCCTGGTTCCCTGTAGCTTTGCTTCTTGCAGTGAGAGAACCGCCAGAAGGCCCTCGGTGCTGGATCTCAGTGTCCTGGCTGAATGATGGGGGTGGATACGCTCCTTCAGGTATACAGGACCGAGGCCATTTAGGGCTTTAAAGTTCGGCACCAACACTTTGAATTGTGCTCGGAAACGTACTGTGTTTGGTTCTTATAGCATATAGCTTAATGAAGCCCTTTCCCTCCTCTCCTGGATGTGGATGGCCCTGTGAAACTCTGTTGCACATAATTTTGGAAGCATGGCCACACAAGATTCAGCTGGTTGTTAATGCTCCCTTCTTGGGCAAGATTATTGGGCATGTAAAGCACTGGCAAGATCCAGGCTCTCTTAGATGAGACCAATTTTCTAGATCCATTTTAGTCAGATTATAGACTTGACTTTGGCACAGAAGCTGCCTCGGTTGTATGATTGTGTTTGCCAGAAGAGAGAAACTGAATCGTGCCCTGTTGATTCTTCTTAATCTCCCAGCAGCTTTCCAACACCACCATCATGGTATCCTTCTGGAGCAATTGTCCAGGGTGGGCCTGTGTGATACTATTTTGTGCTGGTTGCACCCCTACGTGGATGGCTATTCTCAGAAGATGTTGCTTGTGGTGGTCCTGTAAGAGTCAGTTTTATCCCCCATGCAATTTAACGTCCCCATGAGACCACTGGAGTGCAATGTCAGCAATATGCTCATGATACACAACACTATACCCGCTTTACATCTGCAGGTGTGGCAGAGGATGTGCTAGGTCAATGCCAGGCCTTGGTAACAACAGCCAATAAAATGCAGCTTAATCTAGACAGAGTGAGGCACTGTTATTGGGTGGTTCCCTGGAGGTGATGGGTGGAGCTTGACCTTCTCTGGATGGGGTTATGCTCCCTCTGAAAGAGGAGGTGCATAGCTGGTGGATACTTCTGGATCTATTACTGTCGCCTTGGTGGTGTGGAATGCCCAGAGTGGTTTAATTATCACCCCCCCCCCTTCACTGGGAACTTTGGGAATTGTATCTTCATGCGATCAGGAGTCTCCTAACATTCTCAGCCCCCTTAACAAACTACAGCTCCCGTAATTCTTTGAGAGAAGCTATGGTTGTTTAAAGTGGTATCTTAGTGAGGTAAATGCGCCCTGTATCAGCCAAGAGTGGTTGGAAAGCCACAAGTTCTGCAGCCCAGGACTAGAGGATTGTTCCTCTTGTGTTTTATCTCCCTGTAGAGATCAATCCTTCCCCTTCCCCCCCAGTTCCTTCCCAAGGGGGGTTCCCTAGCTGGTGCCCCCCCCCCACTCCTCTGCATCCAGCCATTCCATGACAGCTCATTAGTAGAAAAAACAATTTACTCATCCCCTTTTATTTCAAAGTTCCCGGCATATCCACTTGGCAACCCAACTTGAATCCACAGAGTTGAAGCTGTGTGTCTACAGTATTGCTTCACAGAGGGCTAGAGGGCAGATCTCTTCCCCCCAATGAGTTTACAATCTAAAATTCAGTTCAGGGGAAGGAAGTAGAGACTGGGTAAAGAGGGAAGAAGTATCTGGTTGTTTTACTCAGAGCAGATTAATTTGTGAAAATTAATGGGCCTAATTTAGTCATGTGCATCAATTTCAATAGGTCTACTCTTGAGTAGAACCAACTTTGGATACAACCAAGGCTGGATTAAGGTGGTTAGGGGCCCTGATGTGGTTCCCAAAATAGGGGCCACCTTCCCCCCCCCCCAAAAAAAAGAAACACATGAAGTAAGTTATCACAGAAATAGTCTTCTGGTTTCTTAAAGACTAACACTTTTATAACAGCATAAAATTTAATGGGGGGAAATAAAAACAAGCCCCTGAGCACATGCAGTTTCACAGCTCCCAGCAAACTGCAAATGGTTCTTTTTCTTTTGTTGTCAATATTGTTAAACAGAAAGAAAATATTCTGAGTGTGTTCACTTAATGCATTTCTGTTTCCGGTCATTTCCTACCTTGGGCCAGTCACCAACTTTCAGCCTATCCCACCTCACATGGCTGTTGTGATGACACTCAGCCATGAATAATGGTTCTTGACTTTTCTCTCTCCCCCTCTTCCTCCCAACTTGCTTTTTATTTCTTCCTATAAGCAACTTTTTAAAGACAAGCAAGATTTATGCAGTAAAGTAGAATGGTTGGTCCTGTTATGTTCTGGTATCTCTGTTTTGAAATTTAGCAGGGAGATTGCAATAGCGTTGGCCCGATATTTCCATTCTGCCTTCTATTCATTGCATTGCAAATTTGAGGGTTATTTCTTTGCCTGGTTCTTTGATGCATGACCAAATTAGGACTATTGCCTACAGCTCTTGGAGGCGTTTCTCTTAATGGAGGCTCATGAGTAACAGAATCAAGGATGTCACTCTTCAGAAAGACTCAGCTCTTCCCATGTGAGTAACAAAGAGGAGGGCTTTGAGTCATCGCCCCTTTCAGCAGTTCACTGTGTCAATCATTGAGAGCTCTGGCATGCCTCCAGGTAACCATTATGATTGACAGCTAGGAAAAGCATTGCTGGTGGGCCTGTTTATTTTTAGAGCAATTGTGACAGCAAGAAGAGAGAGAGAGAGAGAGAGAGAGAGAGAGAGAGGCACCAGTACATGGATCTCAGAGCTCATACCAAAAATGAAATTGTTCTCCACAAACTTTTCTGTACAGGAGTGCATAAGGATAAGGATGGACATGATAATGTAAGAACATAAGAAGACCCTGCTGGATCAGGCCAATGGTGGATCTAGTCCAGCATCTTGTTTATACAATGGCCAACCAGATGCCTGTGGGAATCCCACAAGCAGGATTAGAGGACAATAACACTCCCCTCCTGTGGTTTCCACAAATTGCTCTTCAGAATCATCTCAGCCTCCAACTGTGGAGGCAGAGCACAGCGCTGATGGCTAACAGCTCTCTCCTCCATAAATTTGTCTAATCCTCTTATAAAGCCATCTAGGTTGGTTGGCGATTCATTCAGTAGATTTGTATCCTACCTTTGGACAACAGCCCTCACAGCTGCTGGCGACAGACCCAACAAGAGCCACAAGCTCAAAAAACAAATCAACCAGACCAACTGGAGCAGGAGCTAGCCTCACATAGTACTCCCCACAGGGGCAAGTTCCTATAAGTTGGCTCACTGTGGGTCAATAATGGGACATTCTGACTGGAACAGGCACTGGTGTTCTCTTTTTTTATATATAAAAAGCTTTATTTTATTATTCATCAATACAACTATTAATACATTCACATGTTACAAACAAAATAAACTAACATTCATTCTACACATCTTAAAGAAAAACAACAACAATGACAACAAATAAAGAACAAAAACAAAAAAACTCAACCCGTCTTTTCCTTGCATCCTTACATCTATTTTTCCCACCACCTTTCATCACCCCCCCACCCTGTGCTTGACTTCCAATCAACTCAGCTGCAATTCCTTTCCACTTATCCTTTTTCTTTCTTTTAACACACTATTATTCCCATTTCTTATTTCTTTACAATTCTCCTTTGTTATCCAACTTGTTTAATGTCCAATATTTATAACGGAACCTGTTTGTTATAATAGGAGATCTGACTTTTCAACATAATTTTGTAAGTACCCTTTGAACGCTTTCCAGTTTTTTTCTGTCCTTTCTCTTGTGGTCCTTCCAATTTCTTCCATTGTTTTGGACATATTGTAATATTCTAGAAGTTTGGCAAGCCATTCTATTTTTGTTGGAATTACCCCGCTTTTCCAATTTTTCACTATCAGTAACCTTGCGGCTACTGTTGCGTATAAATATAATGTTTTATTTTCTTCCTTTAAGCTTCCTGGGACTATTCCCAGTAGAAAACCTTCTGCTGTTTTTTTTGAATGAGTGTCTAAACATTTTTTTCATCTCATTGTATACAATATCCCAAAATCGAGCTATATTCGAGCAATTCCACCATATGTGCATCATAGTGCCTTTCCCAGTGGTGTTCTCTTTGCCTCCCTCCCTCCCTCTCTCCCTTAGGGCCTGGATTGTTTTCTAAAATGTAGGGAATAAAAGGTCACTTTCCCATCATCATCATCATCATCATTTTATTTGGTTCTAAAGTATGATTAACTTGGGAACCAGGCCCCTTTCCAAGGATCTTCTGATACACTGCAAACACTGCAGGAGCGATTAAAACTAAACATGAAACTTCTAGAAGTCGAACCTTTGAAAAACAAATTAATTTCAAATGAAATGGGAGAAGGATCTGAGCTCAGCAGTAGCAGAAAACCCATGGAGCTCTCCTGCTTAACAGTCATCAACTCGTAAGAGTTCAGCATAATAAATCTTTGGGGACCAGCAATAATATTTTGTCATAATTAATTGAAAAAAATAAAATAAGAACCCACTTAGTGCTAATGGTTGTTGGGGAATAAAAATATGGAAATCAGTTGAAATGATGAAGCTATCAAATTGAGAAGGGTGGATACAGATAGAAATGTGTGGAGCACCAGGCATTATTTCTTCATTAACAGAATGGGGAACCTAATGGCAATGCTCACTCAGTCTCTCCGTTTTCTTTGTTGTAAATTGTTTTGTTTATATCATGGTGGTTGGAATTTTCTAAAACAAAACAACTGGAAATATATGTAGTTCTGTGCTTTTGCTTCAGGCATAGAACCCAAGAGCTGGAGGCTGAAGGAGATCCAACAGCCTGGAGACGGACCTACAGTTGGTTGAATCTGTCCATTGCAATTCCTTTCCGTTTCTCATTTTTCAAAGCTTAAGTTCAATTAGCAAAATTTCCACATCAGTTATTTGTCAGCTTTCCTTGATATAATGCTCTTTTGTATGCGATTTAAATTGATATAATACATTTTTATGCACGCTTTCCACTAGTAAATGCATTTTTTTTTACACCTTTTCCTGTTGGGGAACTACATCCCAATATTCAGCGAAGTGTGAATTTCAAAGGTTTCACAATAACTGCATCAGACCTGAGGAAATCAGTCCTTAATGAAAGATTAGACGGAGAAAGTTAAAATCGGGTTCCTTACATTTGCAGCGGATTAAAAAACATCAGTTGCCATATTAAAAATGTACACCCAATATTTCTGATCTGACAAAATGAATAAGAGGACACATTTGTTACTAATCTTGCCAATGATTAGCTACTTGTTTCAATTTAGGAATAGCCTGGAGAAGGAGGGAGTCTGTAAAGTAGACATAATTCAAACAAAGATAAAACTGTTGAACTTTCTTCCCCCTGTTTCCTTGTCACTGTGACATTATATTGTTGACTGATAAGGGTTTAAGTGATTACACTGGCAATGTAAAACTGAATTGGCACAGATGCTAGCAGTCGTTTTGATTTCTCTGGTGAATTGAGACCTAAGCAGCACATCCAAGGCCTTGACATTATATATTGTGTCTTGTTTTATGCTTATTTCCTGTTGTTGTGGGCTTTCAAGAGAGTAAGAAGGGTGTCTGTCTAGAAATGAGGTGGGGGTTATGTTTTAGGGGTGCAATGGTGATCATAATTCCTGTTAATCATTTGTATTGAATTTGGTATAAACCAGAAAGTGACAGAAGTAGTTGATCTTGTAACTTATCTTCAAAACAGCCAGCGTTGATTAAGGCTGTGCCTACAGGTTGGGAATAAGGCTTAAATTAACCAGACAACTCATACAAAGCTGTCGGTTGTGGAAGACATACTGGCTTGTTCTTTAATGATGTGGTTTGCATGTAAATGCGTGATCTCATGATACTATAATGCTGTAAATATCAGACATACACCTTTGCCATACTGTTTTTCGACACCTACTAAAAATATTTTTGGTTAGGCAAACCTGCCCAGCAGACATGGAACTTTAGTATGCATGTTTGTTTAAAAACTGTTGATTACTGTATTAATTGCTTAACCAACACAAGATGTCAAGAAAAGGATTTGTTTTATCATATGTGGTAGGATTTGGGGGGGGGGGAATTCGAAGGCTGAAAAATTGCACATAAGGCTTTGTTTCCTGGCACAAAGTGAGCTTTGTCATTATTATTAGACAGTCCACATAGGCTCCATTTGCCCCATACATTTAAACCACTATGGTACCACTTTAAACAGTCACGGCTTCCCCATAAACAATTATGGGAGCTGTAATTTGTTAAAGGTGCTGGGGGTTGTGAGTAGACCCCTATTCTTCTCACAGAGCTATGATTCCCAGCATTCCTCATGATTGTTAAACCACTCTGTCTCACCAGAGTAGGGGCCATTCACAGCCCTCGTGATAACTCCCCTCTTCAGGTGATGGATCAGTTGTGAAGTGCTGGTTGCATACCTGTGTATGACTGTCCTGTGTGCATTTCGTGTGCCCAAGAGAGAGTGTGTGGTGTGTCCACATTCATTTGTGACTATGCCCGCTGCTGACATTTGGTCCCTGCAGAGTACACCAAGGGTGAATGCATCTCCCAGACCAAAGAAAAGTTAGCAACCCCTGGTTTAAGTAAATCACATGTCAATGTGATTTGCAGATTATTATTTTCTTAATCTTAACCTTTTCACATTAATAAATTGAGCTAGATGAGTTCTTTTCTTTCGACCACTGTTGAATTCCACGAGGACATTCTGTATTGAAATGCCAATATTTCTTTCCCTCTAATTATGACTGCCAGGTAATGTCATGGGTGAACCACAATGTTACATTTAATGAGATGAAATATGACGCACACAGTTCACCACCGAGTCACATATTTCAGGAGCACATTATTAAGAAAAGGGAACTGGACAGTGTTAGGTTTATTTTAAGGAACCAGGAAGTTTTTGACCTTAAATGTATTCACTTGGTTAGAGTGGGAATAATTAGATATCCACATATGTATATAATTTAAAGCAATCTAAGGAATGTTGGAATCTCAGTCTGCTGTTCTTCTTTAAAACAACAAAGAGATGCAGTTGTTGCATCCTGATGACAGATCCTGCATTGAGCAGAAGGTTGAACAAGGACTTCTGAAATCCCTTCCAGCTATATAATTGCATTTTTTGCATGGCATTGTGGTCCATTATTATATGACTATATTGCAATATTAAGGCTGAAATTCTATACAGCACAGGTGGGGAATCTTTTTTGGTATTCTCCCTTGACCAACTGTCTGTGGGCTGTTTGCCAGTGGTGGGCCAACTTATGTGTATCCTCATGCACATACAACATAGGCCCATACATAACACACACACACACACACACACACACACACACACATTCACCCTCTTTTCTGCTGAAGAAGAGCAAGAGCCAGGAGGGGAAGTTCTCAACACACTCCACAAGTACTCAGCAGACATGGAGCCCAATGGGGCCTTTCCCAATGGGAAGGGCCAGACAAATACATTTTGGCACCTAAGGCAGACACCAAAATGGAAGGAGATGATGGAAGAAGTGAGGTAAGAGCTACATTAGGAAGAGATATTGACATTGGGATTTGCTGTCCTGGTGAATCCTGCCTCCTGAGGTGGTCCCCTCATCTTGCCTCATGGGGGGGGGGGGGCTGACCTGAATAAAGATCGACGGTGGGATCTGCTGCCCCAGGGTTTCCTGCTGCCTGAGGCAGTGGCTTCTACTTACCTCATGGGAGTGGCGGCTCTGCCAAGGGGGATGTTTGGCCTGCCCCTTCCAAAAACAGCTAAGGGCTTTTTTTAAGGGTTCCCTCTCCCAGAGCCAGTGGTATTATCACTGCTGCCAGTGCTGCTACTGTTGCTCATAGGGGCAGAGAAAGGCAGGTCGGGGTGTTATTCCTCTTCCCCACTACCTCTGCTTCCACTGCCACAAAAATGGTAGGGGGTTGGCGGGTTATCCAGAAAGGCTTAGCAGGACAGGGCCAGCCCACAAGCCAATGGTTCCCACCCGCACCGGCTATATAAATTTACTTGAGAGTAAGCCCCATTCAGATAAACTGGGCTTCTGAGGAGATGTTCATTGGATTGTGCTGTAAGAGAGTTAAACAGGTAAGGATGTAGATAGATGAGAGGCAGGGGACTTTAGCCCAAATGCAGCCCCCCAAGCCTCTATGTCTGGCCCTCAGGACTCTCCCTAGGCCACACCCCTCCCTAACCATACCCATCTACTGAGGCCATACCCCAGATGGGCACTGCTCAGTGTTTTTGTTTGGCTGGAATGTGTCATTGGGCTCTGATCATTCATCTTGCTTGTTAGGATGGAGGGATGGGTAAAAAGTTTTGGGTGTATGTAGACTTTTTCCTGAGTGTAATGTAGCCTTTTGTACAAGGGTAAGATTCCCACCTGTTGCTCCGCCCACTTTTGCACCTGGCCCAACCCACCAGCAGCAGGCAGTCCTCAGAAAGTTTGCGCTGCAGATCTCAGGCTAGAAAGGAGAAGGTTTCCTGTCTCTAATATAGATCGCTCCCCAGAACCAAGCAAAATGCTCTCCAGAGGACATTTAGCCACTTGGAAATGGGAGTTCAGAGCGACATGAATTACAGTCGCTGTTTTCCTGCTGCCCTGCCAACATTTTTGATGAATGTCTCAGAAGAATACTATGTGATATGAAAGCTTTTTCAAGGAGTGTGTTCTGTGACAACCTTTTGACATCACACTGAGAGCTCCGCAGGCGATCCTCTTCAGGCCAAACTGAGAAAGGTGCATTGCCAAAGCTAATATAGCACTCTGAGACCCCTCAATGTTTTGGGACTTTGACAATAGAGATGACCCTTGGGCATTTATGGCTTTTTCCAGATTGTGGATTTTCTTATTATTTAATAAGGCTGCATATTTTTTGTTATTTCATGGCATTGCGATTTTATGTGCTGGTTGCCCATCAGGGTTAGCTTCTTAGTGCATTCTTATAGAAGTTGCTGTGGAAATTTATCGTTCATACCTGCTACATTAATAAAATTAGGCCTTAGATTGTTTTAAGGGTTTAGGTCACCCTGTGCAGGAGGTACTATCTTAAAAAACCTCTGAAGAGTTCTCATGCATTGCTTTTATGGATCGTACTTTAATAGAATAAACATTAGATATCACAGGAGCCATCTCTGGGGGGCCCTTGGGGCCTCAGCACCCACAACATTTCCACTGTGGATGCCTGGCTGGGTGACGCAATATGTCGTGTGTGTGACGTCACACAGTGTGACATAGCTGCCATCTCCATGGGCCTGGGGACAGAGGCCTCCTCTGGAAGATGTGCCCTCTGTTGCCCCATCCCCACCACTGCAGCAGTGACCAGGCCAAGGCCTCCACCAAGAGGCCTCCATTGAGGCTCTCCAAAGCCGCAGACACACACTGGAAGCCACAAAAAACTGTGATTCCTGCATTGCAGGACTAGATGAGCTTTTGGGTTCTTTCCACCTCTCCTGCTATGATGCAGGGGTGTGGAAAGAAGGAAGGAGCCACAATTTTGCTTGTGAGCCTACAATATGATATCTTTTTAAAACCACTGGAAAAAAAGTTTGTTTGTGGACAGCTCTTTCAATTTACGAATTCTGAAGTTGTCCCTCCATCAACTACAGTATCTTGTGCTGGCTTTGAGGAATGAGCTCCTGTGAAGTCCATGAAAGGCAGGGCCTCTCATACACAGTGGTGCCCCGCTAGACGAAAAACTCGCTAGACGAATGGCATTCGCTAGCGGAAGGCTGCCCCGCAAGACGAAAAAAAAATAATATTTTTTGGGCGCGAAAACCTCCGCGCTGCATTGCCGCTTCGCTAGACGAAAAATTTGCTCTACGAAGACACTCGTAGAACGAATTATTTTCGTCTAGCGGGGCACCACTGTATTGTAAATCACTTAAAGAAGGCTCCCATTGCGTCAGTACACTTTGAAGCCAGGAACAGCAAGAATACCCCTTCCCCTTGCTTTGTAGTCTCCAAAAAGGCAACGTGGAAAGAGAGCCATTCTCATTGTAGAAATGGTAAACAAAATGAGATCCCGTTACATGGTGTCATTTGTATTCAAGGGGCATTTTAGAAGATCGGTGAAGGTTCCTGAAAGCAACCTCCTTAGGGAAATCAGCTACAGAAATGACAACAGCAGCAACAACATTTGACATCAGGAGTAATACTGCCAGGGAGATAAAGGAGAATTGTTGCCAAACTTCTATGAAGGAAAACCTAGTAGTTTATAAGAAACATGGGCTTTGTGGTAGAATTTTGTGGACTTGCTGGACTTGTTTGTCCTTGCTAGACTCTAGGGCTGAAACAAAATGTCACATAAAATTAAGATCGAGAAAAAATTCCAGAATCAGTTCAAGTTTTTTTGAATGTGGAATGTTTTGAAATTTGAGTCTCCAAGCAGGCAAAGTTGGTGAATTTCAGAACAAACTGATGACCTTCCAGACTAATGTTCTTATTCGAAATTAGTTATCCAGCAACTTTTACGCATAAATGTTCCAGCATAGTTTTTGACTAAAAAAATATAGTAAAGTACATTTATATTATTTTACTACAGTCAGGCAGAATATAAATTTTATGAAATGAAGAATAAATTGAAAATATGTATTTCAGGAGGAAAATTCATTTAGACAGGTTTCCACTAAAATAGTGTAAAATAAATATTTAAAGGTGGATTTTTGTGTGGGTATTTTGTTTTTAGTTATTTTATAAAACATATGTACCGCATGATTGTAAAATAAAAAAGAACTATAAAATTATTGGTAAAAACATTGAAACATTAATAAAATTAAAACCAGCAACAAACTAAAAGCACACCAGCATTCTAGGTATCTGAGTAGGCTTGTCGAATAAAAAATGTTTTTAGCAGATGACAAAAAGAGTATTATGAAGGTGCCTGCCTGATATAAATACTGTAGGTGATATCAGGTGATTTTATGGGTGATTCGTGCACAACAAAATCAACAAGGAAACATTTGCCAAAAATTAAGTAGGATGGGACCAGACAGTTCTGTAAATTAGATTTTGATGCAATCTCAGGACATTATTGAATGTTTATCACCATTTCCTTTTGGGCTTCTTGTTATGGGTAAACTGGTTCAATTGCTAGAGACGAAAAAGCAGACCAAGAGTAGCAGTAGAACATCCAAGAAACAACTGCAGAGAGAACTGGGTACCAATCATTTTTCTTGGTCATCTACCCAGAAGTTCCCAGAATTCCTGTAAGTCTTTGTATCAGTGTTTGAGGAATGCACCCGAGGTGGACCCCAAAATTGTGCCCTCCTACCCACCAGAGAAGAAGGGATGAGTGAAGATCCACATCAGGAACGGAGAGGGGAATAAAAAGTGGCATCAAGATCTGCTGCCCCTGTGGACTCCATCACCCAAGGCAGTCACCTCACCTTGCCTCATGGGTGGGCCGGCCCTGGCTGCCATTATATTAATGTTGAACTATGTCATCTTACATATACTGTACAATGGACATATTCCATGGGACATAAATGTCCATCCAGACCCGTTATTTTGCTAACCTGATATTAAATGCAATTCACAAATATAGAAACAGGATAGAACTGATTTATGAATGAACATAGGTGAAACTGGGATGGGCCACATCCACACCACACATTTAAAGCACTATTATGCCACTTGAACAACAATAACAACAATTTATTATTTAGATTCCGTCCATCTAACTGGTTTGCCCCAGCCACCCTGAGCAGTTTCCAACAAACCAAAACATTAAGGACAGTAAAACACCAAACATTAAAAACTTCCCCGTACAGGGCTGCCTTCAGATGTGCTTCCCCCAAGGAATCTTGGGAACTGCTGTTTGTTAAGGTTGCCGAGGGTTGTTAGGAACCCCTATTCCTTTCCCTGAGCTACAGTTCTCAAGAGTGGTTCATGTATGATAAGTCTATCAGTGGCTACCAGCCATGATGGCTATGCTTTTGCCTCCATGGTCCGACGCAGTGATGCTTCTAAATAGCTGTGGCTGGAAGCCACAGGGGTGGAGAATGCTCTTGTGTTCAGGTCCTACTTGCGGGATTCCCTTAGGCATCACCTGTGATAACAGGGTGGGCTGTTGACCTCTTGCAGCAGGCTCTTCTCACTCTCTTCCTTCCTTGGACTGTGGGTTGGTTTTAAAACTTCTAAACCAGACATTCACTGCAAAGTTATGGGGTAGGAGAACCCCATAAAATGACAGTAAGTGCACCCTTCACTTTCCACCCGCATCCATAGCATAAAACATGAAGCCATAGCATGTGATTGAATCAATCGCACATCCAGCCCACTGCGCAACCTGGGATTTAAGCAACACTAACAAAGAAAAAACCGTATAGCATTGTTGAGGGGCCTATAATTAAAGAAGTGATTTAACTGCTTGTTTGTCTGATATGGCAAATGGCAGATTTTCTTTTCTTTTTCTTTTGAGCTGCAAAAGCTGTAATTACACTGCATCAAGAACTGTACATTCGATAATATTCTGTTGTGCATGCATATGACTGACTGTAACGCTTAACTTTTCTAGGAGAATAATAGCAAAAAGACCAAGGAGGTACAGAAACAATGTGCAGTTCCGCAGTCTCCCCAAACTCTTCATTTAGCTGTCTATGTAAACATGCCAAGTTGCTATAGTAACTGCCACATCAGGATACTATTTTTTTTGTACCTCTGAGATACAGAACACTTCCTTTGCCAAAAAAAAACTCCAAAAGAAAAATGGGATGGTGAAACACCAGCTTTTTGTACAATTTAAGAACATGATGGGCTTTTGAAAGCATATACGAGAAGGCAGGAAATGATCCTATAGCCTTGTTTAAAACATGCAGATTAGCCTGTTGGATCAAACCAATGGCCCATCTAGTCCAGCATTCTGTTCTCATGGTGGCTGACCAGCCCCTTCATGTGCTTAATCTTCTGCTGTGTTGTCTCACCTTCCCACTTCTAGGGTGCCCCAATGGGCTCCCAGTTGGATTTCAATATTAAATGGGAAGCAGCAGATACTTTGCCACAATGCTGCTTCCCGACATACAACATCAGCATTACCTAGGAAATTAGGAAGGAGCCTTGTACCAAGTCTTATTCTTGGAGGCACATGGTATTGAATCCGGGACTTTTTGTGTGCGCGTGTGCCTTACCACAGATCAATGGCCCTTCTTCAAAGAGTATTCCACATCATTCTGCATTCACAGCAGGCTGACAGTATCACTTGCACAGCCGGCCTTACAGCAACACACCTTCCCATCTGCTCCTGTTAGCTACATGAGTTCTCACTGCTACTGCCACTTCTTCCTTATCTGGCAGTGGGGAAGAGGGGCAGGAGGTGCCCATGGTGAACCCAGATTTAGTACAGGCCCCTCCACTCACCCACCCTCCACCCACCCCTCCAGGGGTGTAGCAAGGGGGGTGTGGACCACCCCATGTTCCATAATGGAGGGGTGACAAATTATCAAGGAACAATTACTGCCCTACTAGGGCGGTTCATAAAAAAAACTTTTTTTGAAAATGCCTGCTCCAAAGGTCATATCTTACTATACTAGGGATTATATTATATGAAATTTCATGCATATCGGTTAATATCTTGACCCCCCCTCCACCAAAATAGCTGTTCACTTGACTGTTTTCCTATGTCATGAAGGCTGAAATTTCAGTTCATTGGAGTACTTTCTGTTCCCAACCCTAACCCTGTGGAAAGCCATCTAATTAGACTTTAATTTGATTTTGAGATGTTTTTAGGAGGTAATTTAATTATTGTTTGATTTTATACCAATGTTATGTATCTGATGTTAGCCACCCTTAGTAAGAAAATATGAAATAACGTAAAGAAGAAGAAGAAGAAGAGTTTGGATTTGATATCCCACTTTATCACTACCCAAAGGAGTCTCAAAGCGGCTAACATTCTCCCTTCCCTTCCTCCCCCACAACAAACACTCTGTGAGGTGAGTGGGGCTGAGAGACTTCAAAGAAGTGTGACTAACACAAGGTCACCCAGCAGCTGCATGTGGAGGAGCGGAGACGTGAACCCGGTTCACCAGATTACGAGTCTACTACTCTTAACCACTACACCACACTGGCCATTTTTGCAGGGGGGGAAATCAATGGGGGGGGGGGTGACAAGAAATTTTCCGCACCAGGTACCACCTGACCTTCCTACGCCTCTGCACCCCTCTCCACCAGAGAAGATGGGGAAAGTAGCTGCAGCTGCAACATTGGCTTCTGGCTTCCGGCAAGATCTGCCCCCCCCACACACACACACCAAAAAAAAGCACTCGGCATGAATCAGAATCTTAGATGGCCTTATTTTATCTATTGATTCTAAAAGTGCAGATTTGAAATGAACACTAAAGACTTGCATTCATTGCCATCAGAGTCAGCAGGAGCTTTTCTGCTGACGCAAATGTGCAAAACAGCAACAACAATAAAACCCCAAAACTTGCTAAAAATTATCCACAACAGTTCAGGCTAAAGTGGATTGTGAAGAGGAAGTGCATAATAACGCAAAACGTGTAAAGAAATGAAAGTAGTGATGATGTGCAAAGTGGGGGAAATGAATCCTAAACACACTTAGGTCCTGCCGCGTTCAGCGTTCGTTTTAGCATGAGAAACAGATTTTGGTGGTGTCATTGTGGAAAATGTCTCGGAGAATCATCACAGTGGTGTGTTGTTGCAGCCATCGAAAGGTCTGCAGAAATTGGCGAATATGAGGTGAATGAATACAACAGTCTTGAAAATGGCATGCCCCTGTAGGTGAGACTGGGTTGGCGAAGTGGTTTGAAAGCTATTTTATTATTTCTGCCCCAGTGTCTCACACCAAAATTAGAAGCTTTCCCCCTTGCCATGGCAATTCCTCAAAGAAAAAAGCAGATTGCGGAATGGCCAGGGCCGGATATAGGTTTGACGAGGCCCTAAGCTACTGAAGGTAATGGGGCCCTCTATATGTCCAGCTGTCCTTTGTCAACAACAAATTGGCGCTGTTTTTTGTGTTGAATATATGCTATATGGTAATTTATGGACCTAATAGGTATCTAAAGCCATTTGCACATGCAGAATGTAGGCACCCTATATACAGAAATGAGCAAACCAGTGATATTTGGTATGTCCCGGGTAGGAGCTTAAGGTCCTCATATAATAATTTGTTGGAGGTCCCGAGCCACAAGGATGCTAGGTTGGCTTCAACTAGGGCCAGGGCCTTCTCAGTACTGGCCCCAACTTGGTGGAACAGTCTGGCACAAGAGACCAGGGCCCTGCGGGATTTGGCATCTTTCCGCAGGGCCTGCAAGACGGAGCTGTTCCCCTAGCCTTTGGGTTGGTTTCAGTTTAACCATAATGTTTCGTTCTTTTGGTGTGATTGGTGGGCTACTTAAAAATGAGGCTGCAGTTTAGATTTAATTTTAAATTGTATTTTAATCTGTATTTTAATGAATTGTTTTATGTTTTTGTTGTGATTTTATTGGTGTTAGCCGCCCTGAGCCCGGTTATTATTATTATTATTATTATTATTATTATTATTTTAGGGAGCAGGCTAGCAGGCGGGGCCCATTACTTACATCATGGGAGCCTGTACAACACAAAACACTGTTGCTGTATGTAAGATTTATTTTATTTGTTTTTTATCTTATATTTTGGAAATGTACATCCAAGTGTTTCTTCCCTTTAAAAAAATTTTGGGAGCCCCAAGAAAGTGTGGCCCTAAGCTATAGCTTTTTTAGCTTATACGTAAATCTGGCACTGGGAATGGTCCTTTATCCCAATTACATTTTTCTTTGGATGTGTTGGATCAGGGGTCAGCAACCTTTTTCAGCCATGGGCCAGTCCACCATCCCTCAGGCCATGTGGTGGGCCGGACTATATTTTTTTTGGGGGGGGGAATGAACAAATTCCTATACCCCACAAATAACCCAAAGGACACATTCTACTCATGTAAAAACATGCTGATTCCCAGACCATCTGTGGGCCAGATTGAGAAGGCGATTGGGCTACATCCGGCCCCTGGGCCTTATGTTGCCTACCCCTGTGTTGGATCCTCCTCAGGGAGACACATCTGGCATCCATGTCAGGCTTCGTCTGTTGATGAGAAGTATAAGCAAAGTCATAATAAACAAATTAAATTTTACTCATGCAAATAGTCTTGAGTGATGGATCACCTCAGATGTGATGATCAATAAGAACTCTCGCTCTCCAATATTTGGACTGTATCGATTAGCAATAATAGGGTTAGTCTATGAAAATAGGATAGGGCCTGGTTCTCAAGAGATCCCATTCAATTTTATGGAGCAAAACTGGAAAGCTTGCACAAGAGAGCAGTGGACACAATGCCAACGCTGAGGCAGGGTCCTCCCATGCAGTGATGGCTCAATGCATGATACTGCCTGGAATAAGGCATAAATGCATAGCCTCCAAATTTTCTCCAATGAAAATGGGGACGTCTTATTCATTCATTCATTCATTCATTTCCCACCCATCTGACTGTGTTGCCCTGTAAATAAATAAATCCTGTCTGACAAACCCCTAAGCACCCCTAGCTACTTCCCTAGTGAGGCCCTATCTGGCAGTTAAACTGTCAAATCCTACCTTTACCAACCTCACTCTCATTTGATTGACCATTTCTCCTCTCTGCCCTGCTTGGTCAAGGGTCTCAAGGATGACGTCCCAATGTCTACCATCTCTGGGACGTCATCCTTGAGACCCTTGACCAAGCAGGGCAGAGAGGAGAAATGGTCAATCAAGTGAGAGTGAGGTTGGTAAAGGTAGAATGTGTGAGATGGTAGAGATGGCAAAGATAACAGCAAATATTAGAGGTCGCTCTAATCAAGAATTAACAAAGGAATGGGAAAGAGTTAAAGAATACATGACAATAGCTTATTCTGGAATGGATACTCTGTATAATTTGGAGTAAATCGTACAGGGGAAATGAGAGATTTGGGAAGATATAGAATAAGGATAAAAGGATATAGGATGTAGTAACACGACTATAAAAGGTAACATAAGGTATTGAATAAAATCACGTACGAGTGAGGGGGAGTGAAGGGGGTGGGATATGGGGATTCAATAATTTCATTGTTTTTATTGTTTGATTATGTGTGGGTATGTGTCTTTGTATTTTACTGAAATCAAATAAAGATTAATAAAGAAAGAAAAAAGAAAAAAGAAAGAAAAGGATGACGTCCCAATGGTCGGTCCATCACACAGCCACCCAGTGCCCAGAAGCCTCCAGGTTATTCTACCAGCTGTTGTCTGAGTAAACAACTACAGGTAGTTTGGACTGCTGTAGTCACATGGAGACCTCTGAATATATGCTGGCTGGTTTATAAGCTGCTATTTGAAACAGACCTATCATTCTCACATCATTAGGTTGTGGGTTTTTATTTTAAAAATGTACCGTATCTGTAGGAAACAGCACCATTCAATGGAACAGAAGGTCATCATCTTTTCATTTTCTTTATGGATTATGTACTTAAAGAAGATTCAAAGGACATCTAAAATGTTTTCAACAGACATCACAGAGGAACTTTATCTGAAAATTTCATATATCTAATGCCTACAGTGTTTGCCAATACAGTGTTTATTTCTATACCTTGGTCACACAGCAGGAGAGCCATAAATAAATATAGCCTCCACTGTTGGTTGAATGGCTTTGGCCAAAAGCTCTGATTAATGTACTTAGATGAGCCAGTTGACATTAGCCCTCCTAGTCTATCGAAAAGTAGAAGTGACTTCCAAGTGTTATAATTGCTATGCTATTTTTTTGTCTGAGTGGCTAAAGTGCTTCTGAACAAGCCAGAAGCAAATGCTGAATGCGGAGCTTTGCTGTGGTTGAAGCAGATTTGCAGCAGACGCAGCTCTGCAAATATGAAGTAAAAAAAAAAAAGCTGAATAAGAAATGGTACCCATAGCACCACAAAGCATAACATAGAGATCCTGCCCTGATTTTTGTACTTTGCGCTGGATGAAATGTCTCCAACTTCCCTTGGATCTACTTGGCTATGACCCGAGTTCTATTTTTTTTAATGGAGATCATTGACACTGACATCAAGACTTGTACAATGATCCTCAACCCCCCCCCCCCCCAGCTCTCACCTGTCTTGCCAAACAGCAAAGGATTCAGGTAGGGAATTAAAGAAACACCAAGTTGCCCTTTAACAGATTTATTTGCTAGACAATAATAAAAAGTACAAGCATTAAAAAACTATTTGAGTTGCTGGAGAATTCCCTCCTGAACACCAGTGCATCCTGTCACCCCTACATTCCATTTTCACTTTTTTGTTGTTGTTGGATGTGAAAGCTAACATGTATACCTGAAGGAGCATCTCCTCCCCCATCGTTCAGCCTGGACACTCCGGTCCAGCGCCAAGGGCCTTCTGGCGCTTCCCTCACTGCGAGAAGTGAGGTTACAAGGAACCAGGCAGAGGGTCTTCTCGGTAGTGGTGCCCGCCCTGTGGAACGCCCTCCCATCAGATGTCAAGGAAATAAACAACTATATGACTTTTAGAAGACATCTGAAGGCAGCCCTGTTTAGGGAAGTTTTTTATGTCTGATGTTTTATTGTATTTTTCATATTTTGTGGGTTTCTCCAGAGTGGCTGGAGAAACCCAGCCAGATGGGCAGGGGTATAAATTATTATTATTATTATTATTATTAGTAGTAGTAGTAGTAGTAGTAGTATTATATCAAAGGAGGACTGGACAGTGTTGTTGTTGTTCAGTCGTTCAGTCGTGTCCGACTCTTCGTGACCCCATGGACCAGAGCACGCCAGGCACACCTATCCTTCACTGCCTCTCGCAGTTTGGCCAAACTCATGTTAGTAGCTTCGAGAACACTGTCCAACCATCTCATCCTCTGTCGTCCCCTTCTCCTTGTGCCCTCCATCTTTCCCAACATCAGGGTCTTTTCTAGGGATTCTTCTCTTCTCATGAGGTGACCAAAGTACTGGAGCCTCAACTTCAGGATCTGTCCTTCTAGTGAGTACTCAGGGCTGATTTCTTTGAGAATGGATAGGTTTGATCTTCTTGCAGTCCATGGGACTCTCAAGAGTCTCCTCCAGCACCATAATTCAAAAGCATCAATTCTACGGCGATCAGCCTTCTTTATGGTCCAGCTCTCACTTCCATACATTACTACTGGGAAAACCATAGCTTTAACTATACGGACCTTTGTTGGCAAGGTGATGTCTTTGCTTTTTAAGATGCTGTCTAGGTTTGTCATTGCTTTTCTCCCAAGAAGCAGGCGTCTTCTAATTTCGTGACTGCTGTCACCATCTACAGTGATCATGGAACCCAAGAAAGTGAAATCTCTCACTGCCTCCATTTCTTCCCCTTCTATTTGCCAGGAGGTGATGGGACCAGTGGCCATGAGCTTAGTTTTTTTGATGTTGAGCTTCAGACCATATTTTGCACTCTCTTCTTTCACCCTCATTAAAAGGTTCTTTAATTCTTCCTCACTTTCTGCCATCAAGGTAGTATCATCAGCATATCTGAGGTTGTTGATATTTTTTCCGGCAATCTTAATTCTGGTTGGGGATTCGTCCAGTCCAGCCTTTCGCATGATGAATTCTGCATATAAGTTAAATAAGCAGGGAGACAATATACAGCCTTGTCATACTCCTTTCCCAATTTTGAACCAATCAGTTGTTCCATATCCAGTTCTAACTGTAGCTTCTTGTCCCACATAGAGATTTCTCAGGAGACAAATGAGGTGATCCGGCACTCCCATTTCTTTAAGAACTTGCCATAGTTTGCTGTGGTCGACACAGTCAAATGCTTTTGCATAGTCAATGAAGCAGAAGTAGATGTTTTTCTGGAACTCTCTGGCTTTCTCCATAATCCAGCGCATGTTTGCAATTTGGTCTCTGGTTCCTCTGCCCCTTCGAAATCCAGCTTGCACTTCTGGGAGTTCTCGGTCCACATACTGCTTAAGCCTGCCTTGTAGAATTTTAAGCATGACCTTGCTAGCGTGTGAAATGAGTGCAATTGTGCGGTAGTTGGAGCATTCTTTGGCACTGCCCTTCTTTGGGATTGGGATGTAGACTGATCTTCTCCAATCCTCTGGCCACTGCTGAGTTGTCCAAACTTCCTGGCATATTGAGTGTAGCACCTTAACAGCATCCTCTTTTAAAATTTTAAATAGTTCAGCTGGAATATCATCACTTCCACTGGCCTTGTTGTTAGCAAGGCTTTCTAAGGCCCATTTGACTTCACTCTCCAGGATGTCTGGCTCAAGGTCAGCAACCACATTACCTGGGGTGTATGAGACCTCCATATCTTTCTGGTATAATTCCTCTGTGTATTCTTGCCACCTCTTCTTGATGTCTTCTGCTTCTGTTAGGTCCTTTCCAGTTTTGTCCTTAATTGTGGTAATCTTTGTACGAAATGTTCCTTTCATATCTCCAATTTTCTTGAATAAATCTCTGGTTTTTCCCATTCTGTTATTTTCCTCTATTTCTTTGCATTGCTCATTTAGAAAGGCCCTTTTGTCTCTCCTTCCTATTCTTTGGAAATCTGCATTTAATTTCCTGTATCTTTCACGATCTCCTTCGCATTTTGCTTGTCTTCTCTCCCCCGCTATTTGTAAGGCCTCATTGGACAGCCACTTTGCTTTCTTGCATTTCTTTTTCATTGGGATGGTTTTTGTTGCTGTCTCCTGTATAATGTTACGAGCCTCCATCCACAGTTCTTCAGGTACTCTATCCACCAAATCTAAATCCTTAAACCTGTTCTTCACTTCAACTGTGTATTCATAAGGAATTTGATTTAGATTGAATCTTACTGGCCCAGTGGTTTTTCCTACTTTCTTCAGTTTAAGCTGGAATTTTGCTATAAGAAGCTGATGATCTGAGCCACAGTCAGCTCCAGGTCTTGTTTTTGCTGAGTGTATAGAGCTTCTCCATCTTTGGCTGCAGAGAATATAATCAATCTGATTTCGATGTTGCCCATCTGGTGATGTCCATGTGTAGAGTCGTCTCTTGTGTTGTTGGAAAAGAGTGTTTGTGATGACCAGCTTGTTCTCTTGACAGAACTCTATTAGCCTTTGCCCTGCTTCGTTTTGATCTCCAAGGCCAAACTTGCCAGTTGTTCCTTTTATCTCTTGACTCCCTACTTTAGCATTCCAATCCCCTATAATGAGAAGAACATCCTTCTTTGGTGTCATTTCTATAAGGTGTTGTAAGTCTTCATAGAATTGGTCAATTTCGGTTTCTTCAGCACTGGTAGTTGGTGCATAAACTTGGATTACTGTGATGTTAAGAGGTCTGCCTTGGATTCGTATCAAGATCATTCTATCATTTTTGAAATTGCATCCCAGTACAGCTTTCGCCACTCTTTTGTTGACTATGAGGGCCACTCCATTTCTTTTACGGGATTCCTGCCCACAGTAGTAGATATGATAGTCATCTGAACTGAATTCGCCCATTCCTGTCCATTTTAGTTCACTGATGCCTAGGATGTCAATGTTTATTCTTGCCATCTCATTTTTTACCACATCCAGCTTACCAAGGTTCATGGTTCTTACATTCCAGGTTCCTATGCCATACTTTTCTTTACAGCATTGGACTTTCCTTTCGCTTCCAGGCATATCCGCAACTGAGCGTCCTTTCGGCTTTGGCCCAGCCGCTTCATCAGCTCTGGATCTACTTGTACTTGTCCTCCGCTCTTCCCCAGTAGCATGTTGGACGCCTTCCGACCTGAGGGGCTCATCTTCCAGCGTCATATCTTTTATATGCCTGTTGTCTTTGTCCATGGAGTTTTCTTGGCAGGGATACTGGAGCGGCTTGCCAGTTCCTTCTCCAGGTGGATCACGTTTGGTCCAAACTCACCACTATGACCTGTCCATCTTGACCTGTCCATAGCTTCCCTGAGTAATTCAAGCCCCTTCGCCATGACAAGGCAGTGATCCATGAAGGGGGGACTGGACAGTAGCCAAGGGCAATAGCTCATCAATCATGTGCTAACCTAATGCACTTTAAGATGTCTGGGCAGCTGTCCAATGCCTGGTGATGTCATTTCAGGGAAGCCCACCACCTATTATTTTACTCTTGCATGCTGTGGACTTATCAGAAGCCCACAACTCTTTCTCATGACATCATACATCTCTACACACAATTAGCTCCTTAAAGAGCACAGTCTAAAAGGATTCAAATATTAGCTAAGCCGTTTCTGGTCACTATACAGGTCTTACATAAAGTATCAGAGAAATAATTCTCTGCCACTCTCTTCTCATGATCCCAACATATTGTTGCATGCCTCCCAAAATCTCCAAGTGGTGTGAGATTCCAGGGGCTCTACGTGTGCTTATCCAAAGTTTGTGTTCCCTTCTGGAAAATGAGGCACAGCGGAGACTGTGGTGTCCTTATGGTTTATTTATACACATATACAAACCGAGTCTATGATGGAGAGACTCATAACATTAACACTCCAAGAGGGTTTGGTTCCCCCCACAGTTCCAGCCTTGGAGCCAAAACAGACACAAGCCACAGTTCTGACCATTCCTCTTCTGCATAAGTAAGTTCTAGGAGAAGGTGCAGATGGGAAGCTCCCAGGTCCTATCATTATCCTGCTAATATGGTAAGAAGTATTACAGGGCCACATTTATGAATGGACACAGGGAGGAAATGTATTATTTTTCTTGTGTAGAGGATTGGGTTTTTTCCTAAGTCCATTCTTAATTGAGCCAGGATATCTGGAGTGCCTGGAAGTAGGGGTGACAATGACACCTGTCCATCAGTGTGAAAAGTGTCTTTAAAGATCCTTTCTGTTCAAGACCCTTTTTTAAAAGACTTCATTTTCAATTATTCCTATTCAGGGAGGCCGATCATAAAAGCTTCCCTCTCCCCGGCCTGTCCTTTTGTCCTTACCCTTCTGTTCCTCGCCCAATTCATCACAGTTCCTTCTGCAGCACTAAAAGCAATGGAGGGTATGAAGCAGTGGGATGCCATCCACTCTCCTGATCAGGCTGCCTGCTGAGACCAAGTGATTTCAAAACACAACTAACATTTGAGAGCAGTGAAAACACAGTGGGAGGATGCCATTCGGCAGCAATCACCCTGAAGCTGGTCTGGAACACTCAGTTGGATTACCTCTATTGAAGGAACAGAACCCTCAGAGCAGCTCAGATCTTTTCCCAGGCATTCTCCTATTGTCTTGTGAGCCAGAGGAAGGAATGGCAAAGAGGCAGGTAATTGGTTCAAGCCTGCCATGGCCCTCATTGATTTACCTGTCTGCCAGGTGTGCAGAAACACAAAGCTGTGTGGATTCCATGTGTTCCAAAGAGATGCCAGAACTTCACATCTGGCACAGAAGATCTGCTTCCTCCTGAGTTCTGCAAGCTTTCGTGGTTTTATTGTTGTGAGGAATGGGGATTTTAGCCACTGGCATTGTGAAGAACAGCTGAATGTGTGTGGTTTTGTTCTGTTTTGTTTTTGTTTGTTTTTTTGGAAAAGAGATAAGTTGTTCAGCTATCAATCTGACTGAGTGGCCTTGGGCAAAGACACTGTCTCACAGCTGAACCTACTCATAGTGATGTTATGAAACCAAAATACCATTCTGATAGCCAAACTAGACATTGTCACTTGGAATCACATTAGAGATTTTTATTTAAAAAGTTATTAGTAGAGATGGGAGGCATTTTTACTGGGACCACTATGCATGGGGAGGTCCTGGTTAAAATCCACACACATACAAGCTGTTATTTGTCCTGGTGGTGGGGAAAACCATTGGTTCTTAGCTTCTTAGAGGAAAGTGTGAGACACAAATGCAAAACTCTTACTCATCTTATGCATATTTGGAAGTTATGTTTTACAAAGATGCCTAGAACGTATTCCCAAGCAACGTTGCACAGTCCTTGAGAGCAACCCTTTTATTGCAGCATCAAGTTTGGCCTGCCAAAATTCGTCAAATCTATGCAGTAGATTAAGAAACTCATTGATTAGGAAGATTAAGAAAAATGAGGTGCACTGGAGGATAAACCAAGTTAACAAGGTGAAAACTAATAAGCACAAATACACACAGAGAGAGAGAACATAATCCATATATTGACAGCTGGGATGTATATAGTAGACCCAAACCTAAAGAGCTACATTTTGCACTGAATTCAATGGACAACTTATTGTAAGTAGGGTGTGCTCTGTGTGTATTGGAGTTTTGATACCTACAGCACTGTCTCAGGGCGAGACAAATGTTACAAAAAAATCTATAGTGAATCCATATTTGCAATATTATAATACTGTAATACATTTTGCATGGAAGATTTGTTGAATCTCAGGCTTTGATGATAACCCTTCCAATGTTATTCTCATAAATTCTGAGGCCATTGCTGAGGGAAGGAGTACTATGGAAATCATCCAAATGAACATGCCAAAATTAAAGAAATTGGTGGAAACAAACAAGCCCCCACTAGATCCTCAACAATTGAAGGTGTTGATTGGTTTAGGGAGGTTTGTAAATGACTAGTAATATCATTTCCTGAAAGGAACGATGAGGCATACTGATCCCCCCCTCTTACTTTAGGATGGGGGTGGGGTTTGATTTAGTTAGTATTTAAAGGCAAAGCAACCTAACTTGCACTTTCCCAAACAATACAGAGACCAAAATGCTGCTGTCCTTCAAAATTCACACCTCTCTGAATTTTTCAATGGAGTTCTCCATTCAAGTAATGTGTACAAAAATGCATGAAGCGTGCATAAAAATGCATATATTAGTGAAAATAACATCCAAAATCAAGGAAAATTGCAATGCAAAAATGTGTATATTAGGCAAAATTGTGTACAAAAATGTGTTTATTAAAGGCAATCCACTCTAAGATTGTTGATTAATTTTCATGAGAACTCTCAAAATAAATAAATCACAAGCTGATGTGGAAATGTGAAGACATGGAGAACTGAACTTAAGATGGAAGAATGACAACTTTCGTGTCACTAGTGGAATGTCTTGGGAGATGGAAATATTCTCCCAATTGCTTCTGAATGTTGCCCTTTTTAATGTCACCAAGCAGCACCAGTGGCAAACCAACAGACTGATATCCATATTTCGATGCTGATAGTCACTAGGGCTGTTCAAAGCTCCCCTGAAAATGTTGTTACTTTTATCAAAACTCTTTTAATTTCTCCCTTATGTTCCCTTATATTTCTCTCCTATGTTTTGCCCAGCCACAGATTTCCAAATTCACCAGATATCTATATTTATGAGGCTTTGCATCTTTACAGACTGTTAAATGGTATTTACAGACTCACAGGCTGGAAAACATCCCTTTAACAAAATGCATCTTGTAAATGTGATTTATATCATTCACCCAATATCAGCAAGGGATACCAGCAGAGACTGGTAGGCAGTTATGTTAGCGCCAAGCAGATATGTACTCTGCATCTCCAGCCACATCTGTTTCACAAGACACATCCAGGATCCATTACACTGACTGGCTGTGTCTTTTCATTGCAATTGGGACGTGTTTTCCCCCGTCTGGGGTTACTAGTTCTTAAGTGTGCCCAGTTAAACAAGTTAAAATGTAATAAAACGTAGAATAAAACACTGAAGCTAGTGTGTGCTAGTTGGCTGGAACAAGGTCATTGTCTGCATTCCTAACTTAATTTATTGTTTATATTTTTTTATTTAATGTATTTCTATACAGCCCAATAGCCAAACCTTCTGGTTTGAAGAAGAAGAAGTGTGAGACTATAACAATAAAAGGGAAGGGACAAGGGGTTCACTGATACCTCATGACCAAGGGCCACGAGAAACCTGGAGTTGACCCTGAGCATGATCTATGCCTGTTGTCTTTGTCCATGGAGTTTTCTTGGCAGGGATACTGGAGTGGCTTGCCAGTTCCTTCTCCAGGTGGATCACATTTATTCTAAACTCTCCACTATGACCTGTCCATCTTGGGTGGCCCTGCATGGCATAGCTCATAGCTTCCCTGAGTTATTCAAGCCCCTTCGCCACGACAAAGCAGTGATCCATGGGGCTCTGGTCCATGGGGTCACAAAGAGTTGGACACGACTGAATGTCTGAACAACATGATCTATGCAATAGCACTTCCCCCACTTGTGGCAACTAGCAACTAGCATTCAGAAGCATGCCAAAACAGAATGCTGGATAGGCCTTTGGACTGATTTAACAGGGCTTTTCTTGTGTTCTTACTGGAAATGATGCATAGTGTCTGGCATGGAGAGTCCTCTCTTCCTCCAGTAGCTTCAAAGGCAAGAACTTCGTATTTTATAGTCCTTTTTATTCAGTCATCTGGTTGTAAGACAAGACTCCATGTCTACACAAAAAGAGAGATGTTGGCTACTCTGAGCCCTTCCTCTTCTGTCCCCAACAACATCCTGAGCGCCAACGGGAAGTCCCAGGAGTCCCACCCCTATGCCTTCTCTGTTCTAGAATGCAGAGGGACCAACAGGCCTGTGGAGATGTAGGATCCCCCATACTCTCCAGGCAGGTCTCTGCTGGCTGCGCTCTCACCTCCCCTTCCTCCCCCACTATCTCATAACTAGGCAATTCTTCCTCAAACAGTATAGCACCTCTCTATCTCTCTATCTCCTCCTGAAACTGCTGTAGATAAGGGGGGCAAAGCTTCCCCCACCTCCTCTTCTTTGGAGAGAAGCTGATTAGACTTCCCAGTCTTCCTATTCAGACCATTCCCTGACACATAGTGAATCAGGGTTTCTACATACTCCAAGTATTTGCCAACATAAAATTCTGCCTCTTTGTAATCCATAGCTCAAAATCTATTTAACAGAAAAGGTAAAGAAACATGTCTGCATTTTAAAGAGATATTCACCCAGAAACATGTTTTAAGGGAAGCTTTGCTGCATGCCTACCTTTGTGGCGACACTTGTTCCTTTAGATGTAAAGGAAACCATCGCAAGTGTCTCATTTGCTTAAGGTCAGCTTGAAATATTACACTTAGAGCTGCATTTAAAAAGTGATACATTTTATCCATTGTGTAGTAGATGGGGAATGGCAGGTTGTTCAAGAAAGAGCAAAGCTTTTGATTTCTCACCTTGTGAATGTCGGACTTGATGGCTGTGAACATCAGGCTCCAATTCAGAAGGTTTAGTGGCCTTAGGAGGATGCCAGCTCTCACCTTAATGGCAAAGAAGCTGCAAAAATGGCCCCAGTCATCATCTGAGTGACAGCAGGGCAATTTCAGCAACAGCAGTAGCAGGTGGTTGGCATGGGGACACTAGGCAGTAAGGGATGAGACATCAGCTGCTACAACTTTTTTATCTTCTCATCCCTGGCCTGAATAACACATATGTACATGTACATCATTTCACCGCATTCAGTTATGGCAGGTGCATTTGTGAAATGGTATCAAAGTGCCAAGATGATATGAAAGTTCTTGTTAGTGTTTGATGTGTGATAGGCCTTTCCCTCATGAAAGCCATCAATTTGGTGCTAGAATAATAAAATAACTGGGCAATCCAATGAGTCCGGTGGAGCTTCCTGCTCAGTGTGCTACAGCCCCAGGCTTACTTATCTGGAATTAAGACCAACTGAACACAATGTGACTTCCTTCTGACTAAGTATATTGGGGAATTCTGAAAGAAATTAGAGTGGAAATTTGTCGTGTTTATTTATTCATTCCACCTATGGAACAGAAATCAATCCAGCACATATGATCAATATCTCCTGCTATTGTTTTCAGTCTGCAATTATTTAATTCATCTTGTAATTAACGAGGTGTGTCCCCACCTTACATTTGCACTGTGTTTTCTTTGTGCTGAAGTGAATGGCCTTTGCATCCAAACAAATGGTGCAGAATAATGTAATTAATTGCATAATTAGTTGCATAACTGATTATGTAAAATTCCACCTTAGCAGACTGCAAGATGAATAACTAGGGTTTTTGTCAGAGGCCAAACTGCAGCAGAATGGAAACAGCACTGCATGTGATGGACACAGGTCGGAATTGATGCCTTCTTACATCCCTGCTTCTGAGTAGATATGTATAGGATTGCATTGTCAATCTTGTTGCAAAGCAATTAAGGCTGCAGAAGTACCGGTAAAACCCTTTGAGACTTTGGAATGTACTTCTGAAAAAGCATCCATAGAAATGCACTGGAAATCGCCTGAAAAACTCACTCGTGTGGGGTAGGAGGGTGTTCAGACAAACCCTCTTATGCATTAAAAGCATTGTGAAGGTGCTGCAGATTAGCCCCAACCCCACTGCAAGCATACCCTCCAGCCCCACCCTCTGCAGATCACATGTTCAGCCACTGTGAGAAGTGACGCTACACACATACCAGTGTATGTCCGTAGAGCTCCCCTACCCTCCGTGTGGTAAAAAGGTAAAGGTAAAGGACCCCTGGATGGTTAAGTCCAGTCAAAGGCGACTATGAGGTTGCGGAGCTCATAGTTGGTGTTTGTCCACAGACAGCTTTCCGAGTCATGTGGCCAGCATGACTAAAGCACTTCTGGTGCAATGGAACACCGTGATGGAAACCAGAGCGCACGGAGGGTATGGAGTTATCCAACCCCTGAGCCATCTAAAGGCAATCCTATATAGGGAAGTTTTTTTAAATGTTCAATGTTTTATTATGTCTTTATATATGTTGGAAGCTACCCAGAGTGGCTGGGGCAACCCAGTAAGATGTGCAGGGTATAAATAGTAAAATTACCATTATGGAATGGGATGTCCCTATTTTCATTGGAGAAATGTTGGAAGGCATGCCTGCATTTGGGAACCTGGTGGAGGAAAGGAATTAGGCTCAAGGTATCGGCGACATGTATCATTTCTGCTTCTTTACCTTTGGGGGATGGGGGAAAAATTGGAGCAACACAAATGTTCACTTCCTCGAAACAAGTTACAAAAATTCCTGGCAACTGTATTTACAGCTTCATCTGTCACAATAGCTAGAACACAGTTGCCTAGGCATTAAAGTGATGCAATGAGCTATCAAATCACTTTAAGGAGGATTCACAACATCACTGCCAGTCAGTTCATACTTTACTTGCCCAAGACAAAGGTCAACGTCGTTTTTAATATGACACGCTACAGCCCGAATCTATGCATGTCTGTGATACAGTGTTCAGTAGGCCTTACTCTCTATTGAATTAACTGTCTTTGTCTACAGTCACACTATACATTTAAAGCACAATGATACCACTTTAAACTGTCATTGCTTCCCCCAAATAATTATGGGATCTGCAGTTTGTTAAGGGTGCTGGGAGTTGTTAGGAGGTCCCTATTCTCTTCACAGAGCTGCATTTTTCCGATTGTTTTAAAAATCAATCCTGCTTCTTTGGGACTGAGGGAATTGAAGTGCGGGGGGCGGGGTACACAGCTCTCCTAACAACTACCAGCACTCTTAACAAACTATAGTTCCTAGGATTTTCATAATCAATGGCTTGTATATTTATTGTATCTATAGTTGTGAATGCATCTGATAGTGATTTATCTTTATATTCTCAAGTTTCTTTTCTCTCCCTACCCCATATTCCTGCAGCTGATGGAAGTTGTAGTCCAAAACACCTGAAGGGCACCAGGTTGGTGGATGCTGGCTTACACAGTAGGTAAATGCTGCAGAATTCATACAGTACAATCATTGTAAACAGGGGGCTTTTAGAGGGGAAACAACAGCCATTTCTCAGTTTAGTTTCCTTGTGTGGAGCACAGATACACGGCTACCAGTGCAGAAATGCCTAGGGAAATACCACTGACAGGTACTCAGGGAAGTTGGGCTTAGACAAAGAGCCTGCAATAATTCTTTCAGTTCCCTTTGGGAAAACGCTTCCACCCTTTTTGACAGAAAGCGAGCGGAAGAAAAATAGGTGGCATTTCCTCGCAGAGCCGTCTGGACAGAGTCCTAAAGTATAGCCAATTGCGCTTCTTCATACACCATGGTGTGCTGTCAGACAGCAGCATGAGGAGAAAATGATGAGTTCTGCTGTTTGATCAATCAGTGAGAAATTAAGTTGGTCTACCTTTACCTAAGTGACATGGCTGCTCCTGGCTGCTAGTGACAGTTATTAGATACTTTATTGATGTGAAGTTCAGTAGCCCTATTGGACAGCCCTATTGGACAGCAACTCAACAGAAGGAAAAGAAAGCAAACTTTCTTTATAGAAAATCTCAGTGTCAGCTGGATAGCTGGGCATGGTACTCATTTTATTTGTTTTTCTTACATTCATATATCCCACCTTCTTTTTGTCATGGATCCCAACTGCAGTGGCAACCAATTCTATGACCAACTCAAAGTGCTGGTTTTGACCTATGAAGCCTTATGGAGCTCAGAACCACAATGATTCTATGTGTGGTTTCTCAGATGTCGGTTGCAGGTAGTTCAATAGGTCTTACTTCCAAGGAAGTATGCACAGGATTGCAACCCTCCACTTTTCATCACCATGAACCTATTTTGTCATTAAGAACATCTTCTGGGGCCTTTCTCCGTGTTCTCTCATCCATCATTTGCCTCAAGAAGCAGGGGCAGCAAATTTAGGTGCCTCCCCAGATCTCCTACTTGCTTGCCCCACTGGCCCATCCATCCATCCAGCTGCCAACCATGCTCTCATCTCCTATATGGTATTCAAGAGCCATCCTCTGCCCTCCTCCTCTCCACTGTGCCACTTCTTCCCCATCTACACATCTCTCGTGGGTGAGATGCAGAGCTCATCTCATGGTTATCTTCCTACTGAGGCAGCCAAGGGTGTCTGTGAGTGGTCCTTCTCTAAGCTTATCCAGACACCCATGGAGCCATTTAATATCAGGAAGCACAGAAGGCCAGGGAGGGTGCAAAGTGGCGGAGAAGTGTTTACTGGAAAAGGAAAAAAAATTGCACTTCACCCTTGACCACTTGAGAAGGCAAGCTCAAAACCCTGCTGCATGTACAGAAATTCTAAAGAAATTCTAAAAATGCCCTGAGACTCAGGCAGAAAAATGAAAGCCCCTTTCTCAGGGAGGAAGACCTTTAAGAAATCAGAGGACAGATTGTTTTTCTGAGAATTTAGAGCACATATTTGTGTGTGTGTGTGTGTGTGTGTGTGTGTGTGTGTGTGTAGAGCTGGAACTATCGAGATTCTAATGTGTGTGTATATTTGAAAGAAAAGCTTCTAGTCCTTGTGAATCCTGGAATAAATGTGCACACATGATAGCAAACTGTGATGATGATGAGCTGCGATGATGACCAAAGACTGAAGTGAAACAGATTTAAAAGCTCAACTCAGCCAGCCTCCAGAAAGGATCGTACGATAATCCCTAGAACAACAGACAGAAATGAACTGTCACTTTCTCTGTGCCACCGCATGGAAGTGAACAGTAAAAGTTAGGCAAGGTTAATTGCTCTGTAGGGATATAATGTTGTTTTCCTTTATCCTTCTTCCCTTCTTTGAGCAAAAGAGATCTGATTGAGAGCACTCACAAAAGGCTTTTGTTTTCTTAAGGTTCATTTTCCCTGTGTTATAATAACTTTTTTTTCCAAAAAATAAAAGAAACAGTGGTTTTGTTGGTGTGTCATGGAGAGAAAAGGATGGAGCATTCCGGGCTCTGGTCCAGAAATGTCTGCGTGCAGCAGTAGCTGCTTAAGCACAATAAATGGCTGGGGACAAGTTTTGACATCTGCGACAATAACCTGTCTTGAAGAGATAAAGGGCCACACAAGGTGATGTCGTCTGAAACAGATACAAAGGAGACCATAAGGTACACACACACACAAAATGCTTTAAGTGAAAGTCTCAGACTATTTCAAGCCTACCAACTCTTCTTCGGGAGAATAATTGCTGTCAGGTGTAGTTATGTAGTGCTTATTAGAGTTCCAATGATCTCATAGTGACATTGGTGCAGCAATTGACTGTATAGCTTGCAGTTCCCATGAACTTTGATGATTCTGTTGGATCAATATATTTTTGGCACATCTTACCTAGGAAGCTGCCTTAGACCAAGTCAGATTATTGATCCATCCAGCATGGCATTGTCAATGCTGGCTGAAAGAGAGGATCTTTCCCAGCATTACATGGAGATGCCAGGGATGGAATCTGGGACCTTCTGCATGCAAAGCAGAGCATGCAAAACAGATGTTCTACCACTGAATCCTCCTCATTAGTCTCCATGTTGTAGAAACCAGCAGGGAAGAAGATGGAGACAACATGACAATTAGTTGGCTCTGCCTTTCATTGGCTCTTGCTCCATCCACTGCTCATTTCCCTGCCTTTCGCCCCCACCAGTCCCAATGGGCATGCAGGTGGCGCTGTGGTCTAAACCATTGGGCATCTTGGGCTTTCCAATCAGAAGCTTGGCGGTTTGAGTCCGTGCAACGGGATGAGCTCCCGTTGCTCTGTCCCAGCTCCTGCCAACCTAGCAGTTCGAAAGCACGCCAGTGCAAGTAGATAAATAGGTACCTCTGTGGTGGAAAGGTAAACGGCGATTCCATGTGCTCTGGTTTGCATCACGGTGTTCTGTTGTGGCAGATGCGGTTCAGTCATGCCGGCCACATGACCCGGAAAGCTGTCTGTGGACAAACGCTGGCTCCCTCCGCCTGAAAGTGAGATGAGTGCCGTAACACCATAGTTGCCTTTGAATGGACTTAACCATCCAGGGAGCCTTTACCTTTACCTTTTTTACCCAATGGGCCATCACTGAGTGTAACATGTTGCTATATGCTGCAATGAACCCACCATTAGGCCTGACCCATGCTGTTATTACTGTATCTTTATTATATCTTTATATATACTTGCTTGTTTCCCTAATGGGTCTCAAGGTGACTATGTTTCTTTGATTGTATATTACAGCCCATTTTCCAGCCAAGATTGGCACCCAATGCAGCTACCATTAAATATATGCAAAAGGTATAGTATCTTAGCAATCGATGCTGGCGCTTGCCAGCTTACCTGGATTGTGTTGTGTGGTAGAAGCTACTAAACGTTAACTCCCACCAGCCCCAGCCAGCATGGTCAGTAGTCAGGGATGATGGGATCTGTAGTCCAGCAACATCTGGCAGGCCTCTTGTTCCCCATCCCTGCCTTACAATTGTCTTAATTTTCTAGGTTTTAAAGAGGCTGTAGAGCATCACTTTTGTGGGAAGTAAGTGCTTTGTAAAAGGGAACGTGCTCTCGGCTTCTACAAAATTAATGGTAATTAGTCTCAAATGAAAGTACTTGATCTTACTTGTTCCTTGCACAAAAAACATAGATGCAGGATTTGTGCATTGAATTCTTGGTGGTTTTCAATCTTAAGCTTACCTCTGTCTTCATTTATTCCCACTTGAAATGAAATGCATTCGTTTATTTGGGGAAATATCAAAGACACACAAGGGAAGATCTGTGTCATTTCACCCCTTTAGTTCTTTCTTTTTACTAGGGACTTTTTGTTAAGCGAACGAACAGTATATTCTAGAAGCTCTTGTGATGTCACAACCAGGTTATGCAGGGAGCCAACTGTATCAGTGGCAGATCAAAGGCTCTGGCTTCTTCACTGCTTACAGAATGACAACCTGAGCTTATCATTCCAAGTAGTTAGTTGTATGTAGTTTATTTTTAACATCCATGTATCATTTATTTATTTAGAACATGCTCTTCAGTGAAAAAAGCTCCCAGGATGGCTTGTATGCAATCAGTTAAAACGGGACAGTTTTTGCCTGCAGGCTTCACAATCTAGAAGCCACAGCACAAAAGGAAAAATGATTGGGGATGGAAGAGGAAAACAAGCAAACTCAGGCACCAGTTGTTAAAGTTAAACAGTAGTTCTCATAATGACCAGCTGGAATGGAAACAGTTCAGGGACAAGAGGGGTCTGATGGAGAACACAGCTGATAGAATGAGTCTTCTTTCTTCTCTCTTCTGCTGCAGAGGGCTAGAGACCGGCTGAACTAGTCCTGACTGCTCTCTCTTTTTTCCAATAGTTTCCCGCACCTCCACTTCGTGCCGCCATTGTAAAATGCCTATTTACCGTATCTTCAAATGTATTGAGAGAGGAGGAGTCAGCAGAAGATAATGGATGTGTATTTAATGCTTTGTGTTTCTTCACAGTTTGCCCTTTTCCTTATATAACCAGAATTATTCATTTCCGTAGTGACTCAGGATTAGGAATAGTTTCTTCAACATGGGCAAGCAGGAGAGCCTAACTCATTCTTTCATGTTGGTGCGATACATTGTAGTCATGGTGGTTGTTTATTTTTAGTTAAAACCATGTGCTTAATGGCAGAGTTTCAAAAAATGACCACATTTCCTTCAATTAAAAACACTCTCCCTGCAGTGAATCCATCACCCCCTGAAACAATAGGCTTAGAGCCCTGCAATTAAGATGAAGTGATTTTCCAGGTCCCCCCCCAAAAGAATACCAATTTAGTTTGCTTCTTTTATTAATAGACTGCCCCCTCCAAAAAAAACCTCCCCATTTCTATTTAGAGAAAGGCCAGAGCTGCTTTAGAGATATATATATATATACAATGGATGATTATGAACCTTTACGATTATTATTCTCCTCAGATATAAAAGTGAAACAAAGCGTTTCAGAGCATTTCCGGACATAAGTTATGATTCTCAAAAGGGGTATTGTAGACTTGGAAAGGGCTCTGGAAAGGGCAACCAGAATGATCAAGGGGATGGAAGATGCTACATTTGGGACTTTTTAGTTTAGAGAAAAGCTGAGTCAGAGACAGCATGATAAAGGTTTATAAAATTATGCATGGCACAGAGAGAGTAGAGAAAAGTTTTTCTTCCTCTCTCTTAACACTAGAACACATAGACATCCAACGAAGGTGAATGTTGGAAGATTCAGAACAAATAAAAGAAAGTATTTCTTCATATAATGCATAGTTATGCTATGGAACTCGCTCTTACAGGAGGCGGTGATAGCCTCCAAACTAGATGGCTTTAAAAGAGGCTAGCTTTACAGTGTGGTGTGGTGTAATGGTTAAGAGCGGTAGACTCGTAATCTGGTGAACCGGGTTCGCGTCTCCGCTCCTCCACATGCAGCTGCTGGGTGACCTTGGGCTAGTCACACTTCTTTGAAGTCTCTCAGCCCCACTCATCTCACAGAGTGTTTGTTGTGGGGGAGGAAGGGAAAGGAGAATGTTAGCCGCTTTGAGACTCCTTCGGGTAGTGATAAAGCGGGATATCAAATCCAAACTCTTCTTCTCTTCTTCTATTCCTTGTCCTCTTTACTAGAAAACACACACACACACACACACACACACACACACTACAATACATTACAGACTCAGGGTCAAGTTTCCCTGACTTTGCACACTAAGCAAAACCTAACTATTATTTCCGTACTAATTGCAATACAGTGGGAGAAATGTGATGGCTTCATCAAACCTACCTATGTCACCACACAAACCAAAGGCAACCATTATCGGAAGAACGGAAGGATTATTGAAAGGAGGTGCGTTTTCACTGGTACATGAGCTGACTTTAGCTTAATTTGTTAGAGCTGGAGGTGCAAAAGACAGGGGGGCG
This sequence comes from Lacerta agilis, assembly GCF_009819535.1. Taxonomy (NCBI): domain Eukaryota; kingdom Metazoa; phylum Chordata; class Lepidosauria; order Squamata; family Lacertidae; genus Lacerta; species Lacerta agilis. Next base: position 18,758,516 of record NC_046321.1, on the reverse strand, counting down.
GGAGCAGTCCAAGAACACAAGGAAGGAAACCTCTAGACACAGAAATATGGTTTATTAGACCCAGAGCATTCTGACTGAAGATTACTTGGGGGGAATCAGGAGTGGACCTTCGTGTGGAAAGGCTGAGAGCTTAGGTATGGTTAGGAAAGCAAGTCTGGGGGGCTGCACATGTGCTCATGTCTTTACCCATCTTTAAGGCTGCCAACCTTTTGGGGACATGGAAACTGGAGAGACTGGTGAGTGCACCACACACACACACACACACACACACACACACACACACAATGAAACCAAACACAAACCACAGCTTTTTATACTGACTACAAGGGAACACTTCTTTCAAGTCTAATCTCAGCAGCAGAAGAAGCAACAGGAAATAAACTGCCATGTGTAGGGGAACCCTTCAGCAGGCACATGGACACCCATGGGTGCCACCTTAACAACCCCTGGTCTATGTGTGCATCTGCTCCATTGAGCCACCATGCAGATATTTGGCCCCAATGGGTAGATGTCAAGGATGAAGGAAAAGAAAAGAAGAAAAGCAGATCCCACAAGTCTGAACTCTGCCCACCCCTCCTCAACATGACTCTTTAGCCAACCCTCTCTCACTTACAGAAGTAGAATAAATTATGCAGCAGAAGCAAATATTTATGTATTATGCAATATTCGTAAAGGCTGTTTCAGCACAGGTTTATAAGTGCTTAGGTTAGGCTTTTTTTTAGTAGAGAGTTAGTGGGATCCACACACCAGGAAATTTCAAATCAATCAGAGATGTGTTAGCATCGAAGATTCATTACAGTTTTTAAAGCCATAACTTAGAGGGAGTAAGCAACCTTCAGCATTGTGGGGCAATTCCACATCATAGATTCAAGAGGCGATATCACATTTCACAAACTGTTTCTCCAAAGGTAGTTCTTGTTACACATATTGTTTGTACGACGCTTAAATTCTGAATGGCAACCTAGCATGAGCACTCAAGGCAGAAATGATACGGTGTACATCAAATTGTAGCTCTTACCTGGATGATAACAGTAGTAAAGAGAGGTGTTTATTGTTATTCAGCTGGAGGAAATCCAAAATTCTGATGACACTTAGTACAGTGCTTGTTATGTACTGAGTTGAATGCAGCAGCCTGGTTGGTCCTAGAACAATAGGATTCAGAATGTAGCAGTCTGATTGGTCCACAGGAGCCACCCAATCCAGCTCCAGGTGGAAGTGAATCCGCAACCTGATTGGCCTACAGGAGTATTCCGGAATTAGCCAATCACGTGGGGCCCGTTGTGTAAATAATGTATATAAAGCAGACGTTTTGGGGAAACTTTCATTTCTTGCTACAATGAGCTGAATAAAGAGCATGAAATCCACACTTGACTCTGAGTATATTTCAGTGCTGCTTTTTAAAAAATCAATCAATCAATTCCCCTGTTTAATTTCTGTTCACAGATAGTGGCTTCATATGGGGTCTAACTAAACTGATAATAACTGAGCACAATGAGGAGTGCGGTTTTGTCTGTAATGTATTCCTCATTGCTGAATGAAACGAATGAGTCTTCTGTTCAGCCTTCTTCCGCTACCCTAGAGGTCACCAACATACCAACTCTGTGAATGGTCTCAGTTTAATATCCCCTCACAAATCCACAGTGCATGAGAGAAATCCACAGTGCTCTTCCTGCTCAGTTCCTTTTTGCATTGGTTCAGTCTTTCATCCACTGAACATGGTCACATTATATTTGGTGCCTGAATTGGACACCCATTTTCCCATTCATTTTGAACAGAGGAGAGTAACGAACAGCTTCTCTCCATGAACTAGCACAGTGGTGGCTGATTTATGTGCCTTTTCCCCACTGGTGGGAGTGGATGATGGCAGGGGGATAGGGTCCTCTTTTTAGATGCTTCTAACAGTGACAGCCATGATGTCATGGGTATCTCAGCTTCATCTGCCTCTGCTCCAGAAGCACCTGGTATGATTTCACAAATACAATAGGAGGAAGAGGAAGGGGAAAAGATGAGGGGCTGGAAGGCAGGCACTCAGGGATGAAGGAGAGAGGTTACAAACCATTATATCTCTAGATGTCAAAGAGGAGGGAGCAGATCTCCTGGCCAGTTCCACTGCCCTTCCTGTGGAGCTCAGAGCCTCATCAGGGAGTTGGGAGGACTTTTTCATAGCTTCATGGCATCTTTGTAACTGTATAGCAGGCATAGGCAAACTCAGCCCTCCAGATGTTTTGGGACTACAACTCCCATCATCCCTAGCTAACAGGACCAGTGGTCAGGAATGATGGGAGTTGTAGTCCCAAAACATCTGGAGGGCCAAGTTTGCCTTTGCCTGCTGTATAGCACCATCAGTTATGTGCCTTGGAATCTTGAATTTTGGACCTGTACTGCTATTAGCTTGAATAAAGTTTTCCTTTCTTTCTTTCAAGTAAGTGTTACTGGCATCGTGTTTTGGAATGGGATCTCAGCACATTTTGTTTTATGCCACTATTGATTTATTTTTAAGGAAAGGGAGCAGGTGGGGAAAGCAAAGCTACAGTAAGAACATGCAATTTCTTCATGGCTTAAAAATGTCCATCTGTTCTTGTTCCCCTGAATACTTAAACAGTGATAGATAGATAATCTGCCTGGTTCCTGAAAGCTCAGGACAGATCACAGTGAGATTTTCCACTCCCTGTTTCTGAACTGAGCAACGGCCTTTTGCAATGCAAATTCATCTGCCAAGTTAAATTCCAACCGGACCCTGTTTTCCTTCCATCCATTTACTGCTTGCTTTATATCTTGGTTCCAGCAGTTTTCATGCCTACATGTTTCAGTCAAAGTTGTGCTCCGTCATCGGTTTTGGAGTCTGCAGGATGAATAAACAACTGTCCTTGTGAAGCATCAGGAGTCTTGAAATTGGCACTCAAGCAGCAGGACACAGGTGTCTTACCCTTTCATCTGTGGTGCTAATTTGCTAAAGAAGGAAACTGCCAGCAGTTTTGCCATGTTATCGCTATGGAATTATTGTCTCCTCACCTTTGACTCCTCCATTATTGTTCAGAATCCTCATATGGAGTGGGGGAGAAGGTTCAGTTTTAGCCTCCACCTGCACCATCTGCCTGTTTTTCTCAGGGAGCAGCAACACCCAAGGAGGATGGTCGGGTTTTGTGTTGGGAATCTGATATGAGATACACATGCAGTGGATCTTGACCGCAGTACTAGTCACCAGAGAGAAGCAGAGTAAGGTCCAAATTTTTACTGTTGTAGATGATACAGGCTCGGTAAAATAGCTCTGGATGTATTTATATACAGACAAATAAGTTCCAGCTTGTAAGCTTTGGTAGGTACAGAAATGTACAGAGACATACAAATATGAAGTATCTCTGTTGCTCTAAATAACTCAAAAAACCCAAGATATAATGCTGGACAACTAACAGACTCAGACAGACTCAAACAACCATATTAGTTGACATACATTAATCATAGATATAGTTGGGGCACTGGGCTGTTCAGGGCCATCTCGTCCATAGGGGCTGGTGGCGCGCTGCGCCAGGGCGCCAGACCCCCCAGGGGCACCGCCACGAGGCCGCCAGCATACCGGGCGCCCCCTCCCCAACCCGCCCCCACCCCCATGGGTGGGCGGGCTGAAAGCCCGCCGCCCTCGCCTCCCGGAGCCCCAGCTGGAGCGCTGGAAGGGCGCACAAAGCCCCGCGTCGCTCCAGCACCATGCCCCTCATCCCCCGCTCGCCCACCCCCCCTCCCGAGGGGCGGCCCTGGGGCTGTTGCCACAGCAACTGGCTCGGTTGACCTTGTGCCTGTGATTAGCTCATACGTGGAATGATTTGTGCTCATGAAGGAAATTAACCCCTTCTCATGTCCAGTTACTCCAACGTTTTGTGGGTCTCCCATGTTATCATGGCTCTCTTCTCCCCACACCTGACTTCCTTTGATATGATCTCTTTCTGATTACATCATGTCTCTGGGGTAGGAAGTAGAGTCCAAGAGAACTGCTGCTCTGTGGCATCAGAGTGCCCTCCCAATGAATGATGGGAGCTTGACCCAAAAGCCTCTGCCATGATACACAGGTTTCTGGGGCAAGTTCCAGTAAGGAGATATTTGGGACATTATTATTATTATTATTATTATTATTATTATTATTATTATTATACTTGTTAGTCACTGGTTGCTCAAAGGTCTCCAAATGACTTATAATGCATTTAAAAACATAAGCATAAATACAATAGTTATACCATTAAAATTATACAAAATATTAACAAATTCACACAAAACACCTACAGTTCATTAATATATATAGCTATATAATAAAATTGTATGGATGTCATCATGCTGTAGTTTGCAAGGAGTGGCAGCCCCTAGCATGTATGCACTGAATTGCACTAACCTGGGCCTTAAGACTTACATACAATGGATTCAGATGATAGTCTTTTGTAGCTTAAGTTTCACGTATGAGGATTTGAACACATATATGAATCCAGTATTAAAAACCAGAAATAGATGCAATGCTTAAACTTGCTTTTTCAGAGGTGACTTTGCAGGAGCCTTTCTTCTTGACTCATGGCTTCTTAAAATGTGTATTTTGGATGGAATATGCACAGAAGTAATAATGCCACACAGCTGACAAGGATCTATTGTTTAATAGCAAGGCGCTGTGCAGAGAACCAGAGGTTAATTGATGGAATATTTCCACAAGGCATCTGCTTGCTTAAGCATTCTGTTCATGGTGTTGGCCTGTCCTGCATTTGTGATTGCATCTCCCAGAAAGAACAAAATATAGGAATGCACGAAAGTTCAGGAAATTCTTTCCCTAATCTACAGACATCTCTTGTTATTGCACCACATGCAGAGAACATTACTATTAACAGTTTGTATCTTTAGATAAATTTATCTATTAATGTATTTGTTTGTTACATTAATATGCCACTTTATTTTCCAATGAGTTTGAGGTGGTGTACATGGTTCCCCTCCACCCTGTTTCATCTTCACAACAACCCTGTGAGGGAGGTTACACTGAGAGATGACGACTGGCCCAAGGTGGTTGTTCCAGTGAGCTTCATTACTCTAACCATTATGTTAAAGCAGGGGTCAGCAAACTTTTTCAGCAGGGGGCCGGTCCACTGTCCCTCAGACCTTGTGGGGGGCCGGACTATATTTTTTGGGGGGGAAATATGAACGAATTCCTATGCCCCACAAATAACCCAGAGATGCATTTTAAATAAAAGCACACATTCTATTCATGTAAAAACACGCTGATTCCTAGACCATCCGCGGGCCGGATTTAGAAGGCGATTAGGCCGCCTCCAGCCCCCATGCCTTAGTTTAGGGACCCCTGCATTAAAGGAAAGTTTTCCTTTACCGTTTCTACAGCCATCTGCAACATAAACACCCCAGAAGCCATCTTCTATGAGCAAGGGTGCCTCTTGAACTATGTGGGATCAGGCATAAGGGCTGCTGGGGGGGGGGACACTTTCATTCTGTGAACTTCCTTAAATTAGAAACCAAACCCAGTTTGGGGCAATTGCTCCCCCTGCATCAGTCTCTCTCCTACATTGTTCAAAGGGATCCCTGACCTTCCAGAGAGAGATTTTGGGGGTGCAGCTGGGTTGCATGAAGAGAAGGGGATGAGACACTTTCTTTCACATTAACTTATCATCGGATCCAAGACAAGACTTAGAAACATCAGTGGAGATTTTGAAGCTTCTCATTTTTCCTATCTTACACTCAGTTATTCACATTTTAGCAGCAATTCATGATTTGTTTGTTTGCTTATAAAATCTTCATGAAAATCAATCAACAGCTCTACCTGGGGGTATGGTTTATTGAACCTGGGCAGATGCTCACCACTGAGCTATGGCGCTTTTCCAATATCAGTGCACAGGTTAGTTAAACTAGATTGTTCAGAAGGAGAAGAGGAGCTATCACGCATAGCTATAACTGATCCCCCTGATTACAGCTGTTTCCGCACCAAACTGCAGATTTATGGAAACATTTGTGTGGCTCTGCTTTGCTGTCATACAGCAGAGATGCAACTTTAAAAAGTTACCCAAATCTATTTAAGTTCAGACCTCTTCCATCAAATTACAGCTGGGAAAGCATAGCAAGAAACTGCAAAAGATACATGGATTTCATCAAAGCCAGAGAATGCACCAGGAGAGAATTGTGTATCTGTAAGGGGTTTCGAATCCCCTTGCAAAATGGTAGATAAGATCTGCACGTCGATGGATAAAGAAGAAAAAGATGCATGAATAATGGAATAATCCGATTCAATGGAAACCAACAGAATTTAAAAGGGATGCATTGTTACCAGAGGAGATGAAAAAGAAGCAAAAATGGAAGAAAAGTTAGTAAATAAGAGAACAAAATCTGAGAGTAGACAGGAAGGAGAAGGAAGGTGTTTGGCATAAAAGACAAAAATAACTAGAAAGGAGGCATTTCTGGAGAAAAGGACAGTGCTCGGGAGATTGGAGAACAGACACAAGAGTGTTAGCATGAGAAAGAGCAACAGAATAATAAATAAATCAACATAATTCCTATGTAAGAGTGTATATATATTTCTCATTAGTATATGAAGGGGGCTGCTGAAGTGACAGCTACTCATGCTTTAGAGGACTATCAATATTTAATATGTGTAAACATCTGATAATTAATGAATAAAATATTGTATATAAGATGCTGGCTCCCAACTCACCCAAAGCCTTATGAAAAATGCATGCCTCCAAAGACTCATTAACCTTTCTGTGCAATGGCTGGTAGGCTTGTGATTCAATCCAGCAGTGGAAGGATTGTAATGATTTTGAGGGCGGGGGGTTGCTTAAGAGGGGTAACTGGTTTTCATTGTAAAATGCACTCTGAAGGCCAAAAGAACAGCATGGGATAGGGAAGCAGCGCTGGTATTTTTTTTAAAAAAAAAAAAACCCAAAAAACCCAAACACAATGGTCTGAGGAATGGTCACTTACTACGAATGAGATTCTGAGAAATTCATGAATGGGTTGCAGCATCTCTGAAAGCAGTGGGGCTTGCTCTGTTAGAGTGAACAGATCACAGCTCCACCAACCTCAGTCTTTCATCAGTCAACCTGCAGCTGCCTGCATTCTGACTTTCAACCTGCCAGTGAGTGGCACAGGGCTAACAGTACAATCCTAATAATCTTTAGGATTAAAAAAGATACTTACTTGGAAATAAGTCCCATTGGATAAAGAGGTCCTCTCACATCTCAGCAGACATGCTTAGGATTGTAAGCTTTAGGACTGAAGGGACGTGGGTGGCGCTGTGGTCTAAACCACTGAGCCTACGGCTTGCCAATCGGAAGTTCGGTTGTTCGAATCCCCACGACGGGGTGAGCTCCCGTTGCTCAGCCCCAGCTCCTACCAATCTAGCAGTTCGAAAGCACATCAGAGTGCAAGTAGATAAATAGGTACTGCTCCAGCGGGAAGGTAAACGGTGTTTCTGTGCACTGCTCTGGTTTCACCAGAAGCGGCTTAGTCATGCTTGCCACATGAGGCAGAAAAAACTGTCTGCGAACAAACGTTGGCTACCTCGGTCAGTAAAGCGAGATGAACGCCACAATCCCAGAGACGTTTGCGACTGGACTTAACTGTCAGGGGTCCTTTACCTTTTCTTATCTTTAGGACTGAAGCATAAATAAAGCCCTCTCCACGTTACTTGCATGTAGAGGAAAAGACCACCATCATGAGTTTATTTGTATGCCACTTTTCAATGGCAGAATCATGCTCCAAGTGACCCACAACAACATACAAAACAGAAAATTTTACATAATTCATTAGCAGATGCTTTTAGCTATAACCTGTATTTGGTTGATTTTGATTTGATTTGCATTAACCATTACAACTCAGAACACAATTTAAACAAAATGTCGTGTTACTATCAACAGGGCAGACAAACATCTAATGTTAACAAAGACTGAAACAATGTCTAATGATAAAGTACAAAAAACCCAAATAGCAGCAAAATCAATACTGCCCCCCAGGCATGGGGTGGAGCAAGGCAGGTGGGAATGATTGCCCTTCCAGCTGCCTCCATCTTTGTCCTCATCAGGTTGAGGTTAATAAGCTTGACCATCGCTGGAACCTCCCATGATTTTGAAGCCTGACTAAACAGAGCTCTAAATCACACAGGGAGCTCTGAGTATAGAAAAGTCTCCCTGCTACAGATGTTGACCTCAACATGATGGCAGGAGGATGATAAGCAGGAGAAGCAGTGCGACTTTGGGGATGGCGATGGATGAATGGCTCCAAGACCCCTTTCAACATACTGGCCCTCTGCACACGGGTTCAATGGGACTTACTTCTGAGTAGGCATGGTTTAGCCTTGCACTGTTAGACTGGATCCAACCAGTTGAGTTCAAGGTTGCAATCCTGAGCACAGGTACTTAGAAGTAAGGCTGACTATACTCCACACATTTAAGGAACCCAAACAAAGAATCATGGGAAATGCAGTTTTTTAAGGGTGCTGGGAGTTGCCATTCTGTGAGTGGTAAACTATGGCTCCCAGAATTCTTTGGTAGTAGGAATGTGCTTTAAAATTCATGGTGTGCATGGTGTCTACTCTGAGTAAACATGCTTAGTAGTGGTACAAGGCTTCACACTTGCTTAACTCGGCCATGGACTGTGTCGTGTTCTTCATAGCCCTTTGTGGAAGTCACTCGTGTCTGTTTCAGCACCATGGAGAGGGAAGAGAAGTTTGGAGGCTTTGCATCTCACTGAATTCTGTGCCCTGCATCTTCTGCATGTTGCCCAGCTTAAAAAATATTTTATGGTTTTGTGTGTGTGTGTGTGTTTTTGCCAACAAACGTAATTTGCTGTAATTGCTGTTATACTTTATAGGGCATTCATTCTGGACAACAGTACACAGCATAATGAAACCAATCTAATGACTATAAGGGCTTTCTCCCCTCTGTCTCCCTCTCTCCCTTTCTTTTACACAGAAGTGAAAACTGGAGGCCCTTACAATCACAATGAACAAAATGTTTTCTCTTTGGGGCTATAATTAATATGTACAGACACATTAGAATGACAAGTATAATATGACAGTTTGCTAACAAGAGTTCCAAAAAATATTATAATGGTCCCCTCATGAGCAACGCAGGGACCCTGCTGTTCTCCTTGTGGCAATATTTACTAATGCCCAACATGGGCAACTGCCAGCCTTAGAGATAAAGTATTAGAATCCCTAAAACAGCACACATACTGGATCTCTCTAAAAACTCTGAGCAGAAGGAAACATCATAGCTCAGTGGTAGAAGGTCCCAGTTTCATCCCTTGGCATCTCCAGGCTGAGAGAAGCCCCTGTCTGAAATTCTGGAGAGTTGTTGCCAGTGCGGGTATAAAATACTGAGCTTGACTCAGTATCATGTAGGTTCCAGACACTCACCCATCTAGATACTGACAAGAACAAGACCTGCTTATCTCTATTTATTTATCACATTTATATCCCATACTTTCCTCTAAGGAGCTCAAGATGACGTACAACATACCCTGCAATTGTCCCGAAAGAAACAACACGTTCCATTTTCTCCCACAAGAGCACGGTGGCCATTTTGGGTATTGTGATATTGTCTGAAAAAGTGTTTTGGAGGGCAAGATCTTGCACAGCACTTGAAAATGCATGTTTTGGGGTGCTCTGTGAGCACGGCCCTGGAAAATTGTGTCTTTTGGGCTCCACAATCTCACACAGGGCACGTAACTTGGGCAGGAGCATGGATGGGAAGAACCAGCTAAATGCCATATTCCCAAATTGTCCTCTTCTTTCCTGATCGCAGTGCAATCATTGAATCACAGTACTTCCATAATGTCAGGATTGAGCTTCAGTTTATTGACCCGTGTCCAGCCCATTTTCTCATTGACCCTCAACTAACCCATTACAAAGCCAGATCAGCACTTCAGTGGCCTTACCTGATAAGCAGTAGAGCTTAGGGTCATCCACATACTTGTAAGACTTCACACCTGAATGCCTGGATGATCTAATGCAGAAGCTTCATATAGATCTAAGGAAGACCAGATGGAGCACTGTGGGACCCCATACCAGTAATGCCAAGGGCCCAAGCAGAAGTCCTCCCCACCACAAGTACCTCCTTCTGGAACCTGCTCTGCAACTAGGAAATAAACTGTGGAAAGAATCATATTAGAGTAGGTGCTTATTGGAATATCAGACTATTCTGGATCTAGTGTTGGTTTCAGCTTTCCACTCTGGGGAAGATAACCAAGGCAGCCACACTGGTTTTAGTTGCCACACCTTCCCAAGTGTTGCTCTTTATGTTCTGAGATGCTAGAGAACCAGAAATAAAATATCCCTCTTCCTCAATGGATTTTTAAAAACATACATACAGAAATATATGTTCTGAGCAGCATTGGCTCTTGCTGTGTTCTATGATTTCAGAATTACCTTTTCATCTCCCCATCACGACCCCAATGCTCTTGCTAATGCTTTCCATTTCACAAAGCAACACATTGAAGTGTTCCTTCAGAACATTAGAGGAGACCTTTTGTTTCACAAAGAAAGACGCAACGCTGCTACAGATTTGGCTTGGGTCACTCGTTTCTCAGCGTTGTGGATCTGGAACATTTACAAGCTCCCAGTACAAAAGGTTCCCTAGCCTACCTGCAAACAGATCAACACATCCAGAGTCATGTGTGATCAAAGTTGCCATGCCTGTTTTACCATTATTAAGAAACAAAGGAAATCAAGGGGTATTTAACATGCTGCTAAGTCCATGCTTAAAGTGCTGGCAGTGGTAGCTCCATTAGGGGGCAACTGCATTTCCTGGATTCCTTGGGGGAAGTCTTGTGCTTTAAGCGTGCATTCATTACGCTTTGAATATATCATGTAGATCTGCCCTCAATATTAGTTCAGCTTTAGTAGCATGCCATTCTTTCACAGGCAGGAGTGTTTTGTGTCTTTGTAAACAGAAACAAGGATTATTTTGCTATCATTCTAGCACTTAACTGTGATTAACTTGTCTCTATTACCTTCAAATTAAGGATTTGTTCAATGTTTACTTAATGTTTGCATATTTAATATTTAAAGCACTGCTACATTCAATCCACACACTCCCCTTCTTTCCATTAAAGAAGAGCAGAGTTTCTTCCTGATTATACCATTCCCAGAGCATACCACTAAGGGGAATTGCCTAAGCCCACCCAGAGTCTGAGAATATGATTTCCTCAATTGTTCCAGGGACAGGTCCAGCTGCTGCTTTGCAAATGCTAATGGAGAGGAGAGACCTGCTGCAGAAGCATAATGCTGTGATTCGGGGGGGAAACGCAGCCAGCCTCAAGTCCTGTGAGGATTTTGTTTTGTCTTGTTCCACTGAACAAGTGTTAACTAACTTGGCACCTGCTGCTCTGGCATAAAGAAGTCAAGCTGTTGCCGCACAACAAACAGAAACCAACAAGCTGATATTTCCCCAGAACAGGAATTGCATATCCAAGGCTCACCGGAGATGTAGTCATTTGGCACCGGCAATGTTCCTGGCAAGCAAACTTCCTTACGTTGTAAGAAAGCAGGGGGAATTGCTCACAGATGCACTGGAAAGCCTGTAGTTCGATGATCAAGCATCCGGAACCTGGAGGGGCCAGGTTAGGGACCACTTGCCCATTGCACACTTTGAATAAAGTAGAGCAAGTCCCCCTGGGAGCCATGGGACATGATAATGTTCTGTCACTTTCACAGGGAATTGTGCAGAACAAGCATGGCTGCCCCTATGTAAACACTTCCCCCACACAATTACCTCTGAGAGTGGTGCCTGTAGCATAGTGGTGGAGCACCCACTTTTCATGCGGAAGGTCCCAGCTTCGATACCTGAGATCTCCAGGACTTTCAGAGATTCCCAGTCTGGAACTCTGGAGAGCTTCTGCCAGTCAGCGTAAAACCATATACAGTATGTGCTAGATGACCCAATGGTCTGACTCAGGATTAAGCAGCTTCCTGTGTTCCTCCTTCGCCAAAAATGAGTGCAGAACCTCTTGAAAATGAAAACTGGCTCAGTTCCAAAGGTAGATGTCAGGGAACTGCCTCCTGGCCCGCTGAGGGGAACGGAGGATCCGTTAGCCACACCTTTTGAGCAGCAGCACCTCTTCCAGCGCAAAGAGCAGCCACACCTCCAGTGGGGAGGAAGGGGAAAGGGCCAGCCGGGAGAAGAGAGGGCTTGGGGATGCTGCTGAGAGCCCCAGCAACTCACCTCGTCCGGCTGGTCAGGAGGGAAACACGCCGTTTCCGGCGCCCCAATTGCGCAGAGGGGTGAAACGCAAGGAGGGTAGGAGGAGATTTAGGGTGCCAAAGCTCTTATGTTGGGGAAGGAGCCGGAAGGGGCCACTCCTGGATTCTGCCAGTGACTGAGACAGACATGCTTTTTGTAGCTCTGCACTATAAATAGTTTTGCACAATAAAACTGCTGAAAGGCTGTTTGGGTTCCTGCTTCGTCACTCGTAAGCACCATCACATGAACCTCACAGTAGGCAAATTCCAAAGTGGGTGGGAAACATTTTTTCAGAGTGAGGCCCACATTTCCTTCTGGGCAGTCCTCCAGAGGCTACCTTCCGGTGGCTATTCTCTGCTTCCATAGTTGGAGGCAGTAATGTTTCTGAATACCATTTGCTGGATGTCACAGGAGGAGAGTGTGCCCTTGTGCTCAGCTCCCGCTTGCAGGTTTCCCACAGGCATCTAGTTGGCTACTGTGAGAACAGGATGCTGAATTAGATGGACCAGTGACTGATCCAGCAGGTTCTTATCATGTTCTTATGTCCTTTGTGTGGACCAATGAATGTAAAGTTTACCTTTATATAGCAGAAGTGTTTCTACACAGACTCACACACCCCTCCCTATCCTCCATCTGGTGGCGGTGAGTCTGAAGCATTATCAAATTTCAAGGACACCTTCCAAGCAGGTCAAATCGCTCAAGGAGGATGCACACTCAGCAGGTCCTTAGCCTAACAAGAGAGGATGTGGCAAGACAGAGAGGGCTGGAGAGCCACTTATTCCTCCAGGCCTGAGGGTCCACATCCCTGCCCCTTTCCTCTTAAAAATTTACCATGTTCTCAGAGTCTTTGAAAAAGAGGCAAAATGAGCACCTATTTCCTATGGAATGAAGATTTCACCAGAAACAGCAGGGTTTGGCACAGGACTGATTAAAGATGCCTGGGACTGCACAGCTAATCAATCCATTTAAAAGATTTATGTGCCAGTTTTCTGCCTGGCAATGGGCATCTCAAGTGGCTGGCTGGCTGGCTCGGAGAGAAAAATCAAAATGCAATAAATGCATTAAGAAAGAACCACAAGGAAAACAAGGAAAACAGTGAAGCTGAAAAAGGTCAACAACAACAACAGTACAATATATGCAAACAGGATATAAATTAAATTGGTAACAAATGCGAACCTAGCCCAATCTAGACTCCCCTGAGAGGAATGGTGAGCTATAACAGCAACAACCACCTGTATCCATAAATGGGCCACAGGGGACAAAATTCAACTCAATCTCTCATCTCATCTCTTTATTAACTGTTCCGCTTTATAGCTTGGGAACTCACCTGGAAATCCTCTGAAAGAAGTAGGAACCTCCTACTGGATTGACTACCAATAACCATGAAATTATTGATGGCACAAGGAGAAGGGGACGACAGAGGACAAGATGGTTGGACAGTGTTCTCGATGCTACCAACATGAGTCTGACCAAACTGCGGGAGGCAGTGGAAGACAGGAGTGCCTGGCATGCTCTGCTCCATGGGGTCACGAAGAGTCGGACACGACTAAATGACTAAACAATTGCCAATTTGGCATACTCTCTTTATATAATTTTTAAAATCATAATAAATCATAATGCCATGGGTCTCGCCCACTGGCAGCGCGCTGCTACAGAGCGCTGCGTGCCGCTGGCGGGCCCTGAGCAAGCCATGGAGCGAGGCCGCCTCACCCAGGGCTCGCCCGCCGGCGGCGCACGGCTCCCAGCATACATGCGCAGTGTGCGTCCGACGCATGCGTCACATGCACTCTGCGCATGCGTGCTGGGAGCAAAACCACGCCCCGGGTGCTTCTGGGTTTGCCACCCCGGGTAGCTGGGCGGCTTCCTCCACGCCTGCATACATGGTGACTTGAGATTAGGGATGCTGCTGGAACAGAGTACACATGGCACATCCTCAATACTGTATACACTTTTTAATGTGCAAAAATAAAACACACTCTGGTTAAAAAAAACTAGAGACGTTTCAACAGTTAGCAAGAGAATTTCCATTTCTTATGGTTAACGTTTTTCCATCTCTTCTCCCTTCCTCTGTTTCTTACGTATTCTCCTACTTCATCCTGCCCCTCCCCACTGGTGTTTTCAGTTAACTTCAACCATGATTAAAGGTTTTTTGTTTTGCCATTTAATTAAGGCACTATAATGCCATAAATGCTTTCATTTGGGAATTACAAAGCATTAAGCATGGATCTTTTTTTAAAAAAAAAAAGTCTGAGAACTATTATAGTCATTAGCTGTTGCTATAATTTATCCTTTCAAGTCCCTGTTTATTCCGTCTGAAGGGCATGACATATTTTTTTATTTCGTGGTATGCATCTCAGTCACAGAGAAAAGCACCGTGAGATAGCCAAATTGGGGCTTGGATAAACAGTGGCACAGATGGCTCATATTTCTGTAGTTTCCATTGACTTTCACAGGTATGAATTCAGTACAGCAAAACACCCAACAAGAGGGATATTGATTTGGGATGTGTTGACATAGCTGGCCTCTAGAAAGCAGAGGCCCGTGGTATTGTAAGGAACCATAAAAGGGTGTTCTCTTCCCTAATCTATTGTCATGGGCTGGCTCAATGCAGAGGTGTGGTGAGAGGCACCAGCTGGGAGCCCCCCCCCCCAAGGGAAGAAGGTGCAAAATTGGGGGTGATTGGGGGTGGGATGACAATGCATGGCCAGAGGGAGAAGAGAGAAAGTGCTCACTAGGCTTCGGGAAGGAGGAGGGAGGACTCTAGGACCTGTCTGAGCTACTTCCCAAAGCCCAGCGCCTCGCTTACCGGGCTTTGAGATAGTGCCCCCTCGGCTCAGCACCCAGTGTGCAGATAGCTGGATTAAGGAGGTCCTGGGCCACTGTCCGATACCTCTGACACTTGCACAGTGATGTAGTTCACCTCAAAATCAAAATAAAATTTGGATTTTAAAACAATGGGAGGAAAAACAAAAAGACTTGTGAGTGTGGGGGGGACGAACACAAAGGAAGTGGCTTATTGATCCAATGCATTTCAGGCCCTTCTTCAGGGAAATACAAAATCAATTTAAAACATGCATAATTGCAGAACTGAATAATACATTTTAAAAAATCTAGATTAGAAAAGGAGAACAAAATTTGTTATGAATGTGGGGAGCAAAGTACTCTTCTTGTGTTGTCTGGGATATATATATATATATATATATATATATATATATATATATATATCCTTTTATTATTATTTTTATGTAATGCAGGCTTCAGATCTGGAGTTATGGATATCTTTTTACAATTAGGGCCCAAAACATCATGCTGCATCAATAAACCTCTTTGTTGTATCTCTCATTGCCTTTTGTTTTTGTTTCCAGTTACTTTTGTGCGCTCCTCAATTTTTGTTGGATTTTACAGCAGCAGACAATACAAACACAAACAAGTAACTGAAGCAGACTTGCTGGAAATGTGAGAGATCAAGCAAAAAAGTTGTAACACACACTCAGCACTGAAAAATCAGTTAAACCCCTAGAATATATATATATATATATATATATATATATATATATATATATGCCCTCAAACAGCTCCAGTCTGACTTAAATCCAGCCAAATCTCTTTGAGAATATGTATTAAGTTTTAAGCAATAGATCACAACCTAGGCAACTATTGTGGCCTTTCTGGTGGGCCTGTGTGCAAAATTCAGTTACCAAGCAACTGCTCAGAAGTAGCTTTCACAAATTAACTATTTCCTGAGTGACCTAGCCTGCCTTTCATAAGCCTTAGTTTGTGAAGAAATGGAGGCCGTTTACATAATAGAATCCCATGGTTTGTTTCTTTTTTATATATAAAAAATTGTATGCTGCTATTTATTTTAAAAAGTCAAAGCAGTTTACAAGCATAAAATAAAAACCACATAAAATTTAATATCAGAGATCATCAATTAACTCTTACTGAAATATGTTTTCTTAATTGACTGCATTAACTTGGCAGCAGCATAGAAAAGGTTTCAGCAGATGTTTAAAGGTTAAAAACAGAAAGCACCTGGTGGTTCTCCATTGACAGAGCATTCCACAGAACTGTCCAGTGACAATAAAGGCTCGGTTTCACACTGCTGTCAGATGAGGGTCACCCATTCGGGAGATGACCAGGACACTCTTGTAGATTATTTTAGTGCAGTATAAAGGCTAGGGTGGTTCCTAAGGTACCCTGGTCCTATGTTGTTCAGGGCTTTTTAAATTGATACAGATGTTTTAACGATGGTTGCCAGATTCTATATGGCTGCAGCATTCTGCATTAGCTGGTGCTCCCAAACCAAAGCAAAGGGCAGCTCCACAGACAGCATGTTGCAGTTATCCATCCTCAAGTCCAGGAATGGTCAAAGCTGGTGAACCAGACAGAGCTGGAACTCCTGGCCACAGAGCACCCTTAGGTCTTACGAGTGACAGAGATGTGTCCAGAAGTATCCCCAAGCTATGGATCTGCTCCTTCAAAGGGAGTCTGACCTGATTCCAAATGTGTGACTTGCCTGCCTCCTGAACACTGAAAACGCCCAAAGGTCCTCCATCTTCCCAGGATTCAAGCACAGTTTATTGGCCCTCTTCTAGCCTACCACTGCCTTCAGACACTAATCCAGAGCTTTCACAGCCTCTCCTGATTCAGATGGGTTGACGTCATCATTGACCTTGGCTGGCTGTGGGGGCTCAAGAGGTAGCCCGCTCAATTTTTTGTTCAAACTGGCCAGTCATGGTATCGGGGGGATGGGCAAACCCAGCATAAATGCCGACTGCACTTGGAGAAGTCAGTGCCATCAGCAATCAAACAACCCCCCACACTGAAGATACCGTGTCAGCCAGTCTGAGGGTGCTTCTAGATTCAGCTTTGTCACTGCAGGCCCATGTAGCCTTAGTGTCTGGATGCTGTCAGCAGCTTCCAGCTGGTTGCCCAGGAAAATATAAAGACAAGGGCAAGTTTCTTACTGTCCTTTTTATTTTAACATTACAGAGAAATAAAAGCTGCTACATGCCCTCTGTCTTTGAGCTCTTTGCTCTCCTACTTTTAAGGCTCGCCAGGTTCTGGGAGAGGGGGGTCTGGAATGCTTTCTAAAGACACCGTGTCAGCCAGCTGCTGCTCCAGTTCTGCCTTCTCTCCCGTTATTTCCCAACTTTTCCCCTCATCTGCCTCTGAGCTGCGACCTCCCGCAAACCAGTGTTGTAAATCTATACCATCTTCCTCTCTCTCCTCCCTGGAAGGGTCAGGATGGGGGGGGGCAGTCTCCACCATTCCTCCTCTGCCCAGTCCCTGCCACTTAGTGTCCTTTTAAAAAATGTGTTTGTGGGAGGGGAGTTCCTAGACCAGAAGATCTTGTCAGGCATTGGATTACTGCAATGTGGGGTTTACCTCATGCTGGGAAACTGCAGTTAATGCAGAATGCTGCAGCGTGGAAGCTGATAGAAGTGAGATCCGGCCACCACATTACACCTCTACTCAGAGATCTGCACTAATTGCTGATCTGTTATTGGGCCACGTTCCAGGTGTTATTGTTGGTATACAAAATCCTTAATGGCTTGGAGCCAGTTTACTTGCAGGAATGGCTTATCCCATACATGCCAAATCAACTGTTTCAGTCTGCGGAACTTGCATTGTTACAAGAGCCACACAATATTCCTGACGCAGTTATGAGAAATCAATCCTTTAGTATGGCAGCACCTGTCCTTAGGGATTCCATTTTACCTTATTCTGTTGTTGTAAGGATTACTCTGTGAAGTGCATTTGAACACTGACAAAGCACCGTATTAACACCAGCCAGTAGCAGTGTGTTGTTCACTTACATAAGTCTATAAAAATACTGTTTTAAAATCGGTTTTAAAAATTCGATTGCATTGATCTTTAGGGAATTGGGCAAATAAATAATTCAGAAATCTAGAGACATTTCACTTTCCTTTTTTGCATATAATACATTCACGGTGCTACAAACACTTCCCTGAAATGTTAGAACTACAAAGTTTCCGTTGATGACTGTCTGGAGTTTTACCAGTCCGGCTTTGCTTGTGAAATTGGTTTGAAATGCTGCATGGGGCTGACCAGAAGGAGGGCAGAGGGAGAGAGGGAGGGAGGGAGGGAGGGAGGGAGGGAGGGAGGGAGGGAGGAAGGAAGGAAGGAAGGAAGGAAGGAAGGAAGGAAGGAAGGAAGGAGGAATTATTCTGGTAAAAGTACAACACTGAATCATATTATAAGCAGCACATGTCACACCTTTGAGAAAACAGATGCATTTTCAGTTTATGAGCTGTGTCACTCATCTCAAACATATTGACTCATTTTTATCACTGTATGGTAGTTTTCCTGAAGGAGGAGGAGTTGGTACCTTAATGGAACAGCATCCGTTTCACTTGCAGAAGGTCCCAGCACCATTGTTTTGCATGCAGGTCCCACAATCCTTGCAGGGCTGGCCCTCCCATGTGGCAGGGTGAAGCAGCCACCTCAGATGGAAGAAGCCAAAAAGGTGGCACCCTCATGGGTGTCCCACTCACCCTACTACTTCTGCTGCTGGCAAAGAAGTGGCGCTACTGCTGGGATACTGCCTCTTCAGCTTCCCAGGTAAGGACAGAGAGACAACACGTTCCTATTTTGCCTTAGGCAGTGAAATGGGCCACACCGCCACTGAATCCTTGACATCTCCTGGCAGGACTGGAGAGGGCACTGTCTGAAATCCTCGAGAGCTGCTGTCAGTTGGTGTAGATAATACTGAGCTAGATGAACCAATGGTTTGACTCAGTGTGAGGCAGCTTCCTATGGTCCTTTGAAATGGACATTAAAATTCTGCATGCACGCCCCTTTCCACAGAGCTGATGCATCTTTTGTGAATAAATGATGTGTGCTCTGTGGTCCAGAGTGGGTGCTACTTGCAGTTACTCTAAGGAGGAGGAGGAGAAACAACCTCTTCCAGCAAATGGTGGATGCCAACTGTTGTTCTATTTAAATAAATAAATATGTCCAGTAGCACCTTAGAGACCAACTAAGTTTGTTTTGGGTATAAGCTTTCGTTTGCATGCACACTTCTTCAGATACACTGAAACAGAAGTCACCATGCCCTGTTCTTCTATTGATTATTTTATTGTGCTCTGTGATCTCTCATAAATTCTCAACCGAAGGACAGTGTAAAGATGTTTTAAATAAGTATAAAAGAAGTACATATGTGGTAGAGACATGTACACCTTCTTCCAAGGTGGAAGGCAAAGGTTTGGATGAAACGCACTTAATTTAGGCTTTTTAGCTAATGAAAAAAGATTCGCAGGTAGCTAGAAAGTCAGGTATGACTAATGTTTATTCTTGACATCCCTTGCCCTGCTCCAGATTAGCTGGTGGCAATGAGTAATTTCCTTTCACAGGTCTTTCATGTGTCTTCTGAACAACTGGGTGCAAATTAACTACAAAGGGAACCTGATTTCTTTAAATCGTTATTGTTGCTTTAATTCAAGTTTTGATTTCAGGCTACTCCATTATGGCACAATTCATTTATCTCCACAGTTTTTAAAGAGGATTTTCCTTGATCACTTCACTGATTAATACACCCATTATCTAATTGCTCCTTTATCAGTGGTTACAGATTTATTGAGCACAGACAAAGAGGCATAGGCCCTACTTTAGTTTTTTAACCTTGGGTGCTGCAATCCCAACCCTACTTACCAGGTGAAAAAGAGGACAGGGCTCCTAAACATTTGGTAGAAGAGGGGATTTCAGCAGGTGAAGCTTGTCATATATTTGACCCCCATCCTCTTTTTCATTCTGTCCCCCCCCCCCAGTCAGAAGGTTGGTTATAGGGTCCGCAAGGCCATTTGGGGGAAGCTACAGTGCTCATTGGAAGGACAGATCCTGAAGCTGAGGCTCAAATACTTTGGCCACCTCGTGAGAAGAGAAGACTCCCTGGAAAAGACCCTGATGTGGGAAAGATGGAGGGCACAAGAAGAAGGGGACAATGGAGGACGAAATGGTTGGACAGTGTTCTCAAAGCTACCAACATGAGTTTGACCAAACTGCGGAAGGCAGTGGAAGACAGGAGTGCCTGGTGTTCTGTGGTCTATTGGGTCACAAAGAGTCGGACACAACTAAACAACTAAATAGCAACAACATGGACCAAACATCACACAAGACTTTATGTGTGGGGCAAGTAAGGGCAGGGTGTCAAAGGAACAACTAGGAGCTTAAAGTGGGCTTCTGATTCCTCATTTGTGGAAATAAGGCACACTCCTAACCACACATCAGCAAAAGCCTGCATTTTAAAAGACTTCCCCACCCCACTCTCGCTCCCTGCAGCAGCAGCAGCAGCAGCAGTGGTGATGGGGAAACAGAAGGGAGAAATAACTGTCTTTCTCCCCTTCATTTCACACCACCACCACCCCTGCTCTGCTGCTGCTGCTATACCATTGACATAGAACATTTCTGTAGTTTAAGGATTCTGCTGTCTTGCTTCCCTCAGTGGCAGTGGGTGTTTGGGAACCCTAAAGGGGAATTTGATAGGTGGGTGGAGCAACCAATCTGCCAGTCATGTAACCTCATTTGTTTGTTTGTTGTTATTTTATAAATGATAATAATAATAGGTGGGTGTCCCTCCCCTGCCTAATTTGGCCCGTGAGGCCAACCCTGAAAAGGATCTCGACCGCAGAGCCAAGAAAGTTCCCTACCTTTTGTAAAGGTTCTAGATCTTTCTCACTCCCAAAGTCCTAAAGAGACGAGAACCAATAGATTTGTCTTTAGAACAATGAAAAATGCACACACATTTTGGATCAGGTGGCTGCGTTCTTCGCAGAAAAGTCTAGCAAGCAGTTAGGAAACATCAATGTCGTAGAAACCCGTGTTCATAACATCAACTTCCTTTTGCAAGTGTGTACATTGCACACATAAAGCCCCTTCCGCCCTTAGAAAGGAGGGGGGGTTGCAGTGTAGCACGAGCCCTACACGTGCTCAGGGGATGCCTGCATCCCCTGCCGCGATTGGGCGAGCTCTGGGTGCGGTGCCCAGCTGGCTGGCCAACCGGCTCAGCCGGCTAGGGCGTGCCCACCGCATTTAAGTGGGCACGCAGCCAGAGCTCGCCCTCTTTCACCTGGGCTCCCCAACTCTCCAGCTTTGGATCAAGACTGCTCTTCGGATCAAGACTCACCAGATCGCCGGATCAAGCATCTCGGAAACAGCGGCTGCCGCGGTTGGAGCTGCTTTGCGGGATTCGCGCTGCTGCCTCTCGGGCAACAGAGCTTACCTATTTTCGCTGAAATCGCTTGCAATTTTGAAATCACTACCCAAAAAAGGCGTTTTTAAACGCCAAATTTCCTTTCAGGTCTTCTGGGGGATCCTTCAGGAGCTTGCGAGCGCAGAAGCCAGCAGCCACGTGCCTTGCGCTTCCGTTGTTCGCCAGCGCTCGCCCTCCCCTCTCCGCCGCACAGCTGTTCGGCCGCCTTGCAGCTGATCCTCCGCCTCCCGGCTGCCCGGGCTCGGTCTCCGCCGCGCGGCTGCCTTGTCCTACGGTTTTCTGCCGCTTCCACGTGCTCCATCCGCCGATCAGTGGGTTCGCGCTCTGCTGCTTCCGAGCGCGCAGGAAAATCCCTCCTGGGGCTGCTTCAAACCGCCGCTCGCGCCGGGGCTTCCAACGCTGCCTAGAGCGTCCTCCGGCTTCCTAGAGAGTCCTCTTGCTGCGGCTCCCCTGCGTTAGCTCTGCCCGTCGTCGGGGGATTCCCCAACGCTCCCTGCAGCGTCTTCCCGCTTCCCAGAGCGTCCTCCTGCTGCGGCTTCCCTGGGTTAGCTTTGCGCGTCATCGCGGGATTCCCCAACGCTGCTCAGAGCGTCCTCCCGCTTCCTAGAGCGTCCTCCCGCTGCGGCTTCCCTGCATTAGCTCTGCGCGTCATCGGGGGATTCCCCAACGCTTCCTACAGCGTTTGCCCGCTGCACAGCTGATTAGGAGCTGATTAGGAGCGCGTCGCTCCGGTTCCCCCTTTTGTTGCTTTGCCTTTTCTTTTTACTTCTAGGTTCTGCGGTCGGGTTGAGCTCCGCACACAAGAGCTCCCCTCTCCAGTAGAGCCGCGCTCCGCGCTCCTGGGGCAGATTGCGCATCCCAGCACCTCGGATCATCTGGCTTCACCCAGCACGCGGCTACCGGCTGGTATCGTATATCTATTACGAGGGGGGAGGAATTTTGTTGTGCCGGGTTAATATAGCTTTAATTTTGCGATTAGCTTCCGTTTTATTGCTGCTGCTTGCTACATATTGTTAATTGTTGGTCTCGAGTGCAGTCCCAGGGATCCCCGGTCCTGCATTCTTCTGTGGGGGGGCACTTTGGCTCGCCGCCATTTCCCGCAAGCCACGTGGCCACAGCGGCGGCCATTTTTGAGTGAGGGGCTCAGTAAGGCACACTGAACGCCTAGCATTCTTCTGTGAGGCGCTTTGGCACGCCGCCATTTTCTGCAAGCCACGTGGCCACAGCGGCGGCCATTTTGAGTTGCAGGACTCATTAAAGCATTCAGTACGCCTAGCAGCCTCCCTTAGCCTGGCTCTTTGTTGCTCTGTCGTGCTGAACATTTATTGCTACTGTTTTGATACTGCTTGCTACATATTGTAACTGTCCTCTAAGCTTCTGTAGCAGCATCTCATAGCCTGGCTCCTCACCTTTAAGGCCAGCCGGGTATTATATATCGCTAAACCAATTGGGAATTAATTATTTGGCGGTGGTTTACAGCATTCAATATTATTGCAGTGCAATTGGGCTGTTTTTTCGTGTAAGCTGACGTGGTGTGCTACTTGATTTATTGCTGTTTTGGTTGGGGTGAATTATTCCATTGTTGCAGGCTCTCTTTGTGGGGGTGAGAGAGTAAATTAAATCTGCCTTTCCTTTATTTACTTAAATCAATAATTTGATAATTACTATTGCTTAGTCTGTCAATTGCCGCTGGCTCTCCATAAATATATATATATTTAAAAATAGGATACTAAGTTACCTTAACTTAGATAGTTAATTAATTACCTAATTAATAAATTTAGCCGTTATCTTCAAATAAATAAATAAATAAATAAACATATAAATAAAACAGTACGCTAAGTTAGCTTTCCCTAGTAAATAAGTGAGCAAGCAAGGACTATAGGAACGTGAATTCTGGGAATAGGGGCATCGCGATTTCAGTAAGGGCAATGGCACCAAAGGAAAAGCAGCAGAAGTCGCCCAAAGCCTCTTCAGGTAAACAGAAGCCTGCTTCAGGTAAGCAAAAGGCCGCTCCAGGCAAGCAGAGGGCTACTTCAAGTAAACAGAAGGTTGCTTCAGGGAAACAGAAGGCTGCTGCAGCGCAGCCACAGGGTGGAGCGTTGGTCACTATCTCTCCACAGGTGCTAGAGAATTTGCTAGCGGGTTTTAATAGTTTATACCAGCAGATTAAGCCAAATGCCAGCATTCCTGGGCTACCTGCGCAGAGCACAACAGACTGCATTCCGGATACACCAGTCGATGATGATGAGCGTCCTGGGACCTCAGCCTCTCTGCACAGCACCTCGCAATCAGCCAGCTCGCAATCCCAGGGAGTATCAACCCGGTCGCAAGCATCAGCCTCAGAATCTGCTTCTAACCAATCTAATTCGGTTGTAGTTCAGTCTTCCCCAGGTGTTCCTAGCTGCTTTCGGGAGACCCAGTCCGAAGAGACCGCTTCCCAGGAGAGAGTGCTGTCCGAAACATCCGAGGAGGAGGAGGAGCAGGAGCAAGTTTCCGCTACAGCTGTTCGCCCAGAGCCTTCCGCAGCTTCTCCAGCTTTCACAGCTACTCCCCTTACAGGATCTTCAACTGCGGTTAATCTGCAGGAACGCGGCTCGGTAACTACAACCGTCCAGTCAGGGCCTTCTACCTCAGCATCTACTCAGGAGGCAACGACCTCGACCTCGGTCCAGCAAGAGCAAGGTCAGGACGGGAAGGGGAGGAAGAGGTCTAAGAAGAGTGCTCACAAGAAGGCTAAAAAGTGTAAGCACTCGGAGACCGAGGATGAGTCAGGTACGTCTTCCGATTCAGATAGTGATGCGTCTATGGAAGGCTATTGGGGGGAGGGTGAAGAATTGGTTGGTCTTCCTTTGTGGGCCCACGAAAGGAGGGCCAATTCACATAGGAAAACCTTTAACGGCACTCTGGAGTGGAAGGGGGGGTCCTTAGTACCGGAAGTAAAAACCTCCACCTTTGTGTCATCCGATGTGATTCTGGGCAATCACCTAACGAATAAGAAGAGAACAAAAATATTGAATGGGGATTACGTTGATATCTTCACCCTCCTCCCTCCGGTTAAGGTCACCGCCAAGGGAGAAAAGAGGAGGACTTACGGGAGGCGGAGGTACAGGGAGCCCAGGGTGGAGAGAACGTTCGAAAATTGGTTAGATGGATTTCAGATTTTCATGGGTGTGGTTGTTGCTGCTTACCCTAAGAGGGCCATGCACCTCCTGGCTTATTTGTCCCATATAAGAAAAGCGCGGGCTAAGGCGGGGGAAGCGGCGGCTCTAACATACGATGAGGCATTTCGTAGAAATGCGTCACTCCTGGCTACCACGCGTTGGGACCTAGTCGACCAGAATTACTGGAATGAGCATGTAGGCCCTTACATGGATAAGAAGCAACCAGACCCATATAAATCGGTAAAGACGGAATACAAAAAGGAAGCCCATCTGCAGGTATGCTGGGAGTACAATAAGGGGTGGTGTAAAAGACCCGTCTGTAAATTCGCCCATCAGTGCGACAGGTGCTGGGGCAATCACCCCTCCACTTCTTGTTACAAGGGCAAGCAGTCCTTTCGTGGGGGTAGGGGTGGCGGCCACGCAGGTACCAGAAGTGCTTCTGGACCATCCCAGGCCTCAGGTTCCAATCGCCAGTAACCCCTCCCTAGACCTAGCCTTCTCCCCTATAAAACTCACCCCCTTAAAATCACTTCTTTCAAACTATCCCAATAGGGAAGCAGCTAAGTATTTATGGGAAGGGTTTTCTCAGGGTTTTAGGATCCCAGTTGCACATCCCCCAACCTCTCGGAACCCGCTAAATCAAAAGGCTGTGAGGGAAATGCCTGACGTCGCGCTAAAGAAAATTAATAAAGAGATTTTGGCACATAGAATAGCCGGTCCATTCTCCGTCCCCCCCCTGCACGACTTACACATATCTCCCCTGGGTATAGTTCCAAAGAAAGCACCAGGAGAGTACCGCCTAATACACAATCTATCACACCCAAAGGGGCTTTCGGTCAATGATGGAATTCCCCATGAGTTGTGCTCAGTAAAGTATGCTTCTTTTGATCAAGCCATTAAGCTAATTCGCACATTTGGCAAAGGGGCCTTGTTGGCGAAATGCGACATAGAGTCCGCCTTTCGCCTTTTACCGGTTCACCCTCAGGACTTCAAGTGGCTAGGCTTTAAGTTCAAAGAAGCATACTTTGTTGACAAAGCCATGCCAATGGGCTGCTCAGTAGCCTGTTCAGCTTTTGAGGCCTTCAGCACCTTCTTGGAATGGGCTCTGCGCTTCAGAACCGGTCTAGAGGGGGTCACTCATTACCTGGATGACTTCCTGTTCATGGCTAGCGCCAATAGTGGGGATTGCGCCTTCCTTTTAAGGGCTTTTGCATCATTATCCGAGGAACTGGGCGTCCCATTAGCCAAAGATAAGACCGAGGGCCCTGTCTCCACCATCACTTACCTCGGAATAGAGTTGGACACCATCGCCCAGACATCCCGATTGCCACAAGAAAAACTTACAGCTCTAAAAAAGTTAATACAGGAGCTCCTTCCACTGAGGAAAGTCACCCTAAAGCAGATACAATCCCTATTAGGTCATTTGAATTTCGCCTGCCGAGTGGTTGCCCCAGGTCGCCCCTTTTGCGCAAGATTGGCCAGGCTATCCGCCGGCCTCAAAAAACCTCATCACAGGGTGCGCCTTAATAAAGGGGTGAAGGCTGATCTTCAAAACTGGTTGCAATTCCTAGACGGTTTTAATGGGGTTTCCCTGTGGCAAGATACAATCAGGCTAAGGACTGACTTCCAAGTACAATCCGACGCGGCAGGTTCATTGGGGTTTGGCGTTTACTTCCGAGGGAAATGGTGCGCCCAACCTTGGCCAGCGCACTGGAAGGGCAAACCGATCACGCGCGATCTCACTTTCCTCGAGTTTTTTCCAATTGTAGTGGCAGTACATCTGTGGGCCAGCGAACTTAGGAATCACCAGGTATGCTTTTGGACTGACAACCAGGCCGTGGTGGGTGTTCTCTCTAGGCAATCGTCACGCTCTCCTAGGGTTTCAGCGCTGCTGCGCTCCTTTGTGCTGACTTGCCTGAAACTAAACATCCGCTTCAGCGCCAGATTTATTCCAGGGTTAAATAACGATATTGCGGACGCTTTATCTCGTTTGCAGATGGACCGCTTCCGCTTATTGGCACCGGAGGCGCAGCAATTACCGGAGCCTTTCCCGGAATACCTCTGGAGCCTTGGGAGTGTGACGTCCTGAAGGGAGTATCTGCTTCAGTCGCCCCCTCCACTCTTAAGTCGTATAAAAAAGCATGGGCTGATTTTATTAATTTCCGGGCGAAGGCGTCGGGCATAGGTCCGGTCGCACCCCCGAACAAGCGGGAGGTCTTGCAATACCTATCACACTTGTGGAGGCTGGGTCGAGCCGCCAGAACTCTTAACATCCAGTCTGCGGCTATATCTTTCTTTAGCAAAACACTTTTCTCGATCGACCCTTGTGCTGACTTTGTGGTGAGGAAGGCTCTCGAGGGTTGGCGCAGGCTGCAGCCATCAAAATTGGATGACAGGCAACCCATCACATTTGACATATTGTCACAAATACATGCGCAGTTAAGAAAAATTTGCTGGTCAAAATTTGAGGCTCGATTATTTTCTGCGGCCTATTCGATTACATTCTTCGGAGCTCTCAGAATCGGCGAGGTGGTATGGGAGGACCAAACTAATCGGGGTATCAGGCTAGAGGACCTAACAATATCTCCTTCAGAAATTTTGATCCTAATTCGACAGTCTAAAACAGATCAGAAGGGGTCCGGAGCTTGGATGCGCCTACAAGCCACGGGGCTAAAGGGCCCGTGTCCAGTAAAGGACACTCGCCGCTTCCTGCAGCTCAGACCACCCTCTCCGGGCCCACTACTTATACATCACGATGGCTCAACACTGACGCGCCTGCAATTTACAAGGGTGATGCGCAAGGCAGTCGCAGCTTGTGGTCTTCCCCCTGCAAAGTTCGCTGCACACTCCTTTCGTATCGGTGCAGCTACAACGGCTATGCACATGGGTTTATCAGTGGAGAGGATAAAAGACTTGGGGCGCTGGAAGTCTAAAGCATACAAGGGCTATTTACGTAACACCAAGTGACCTCTTGCCCACTTAGGTAGCCTATTTCAACTTACACGCTTAATCTGATTGCACAGTTTTCTCAGTACCTCTCTTGTCACCTCTTCCAGGTAGCCATCGCGTACGAATTTGGTTAGTGGGCCACAGCATCGTGCACTGGGCCAGAGACCGGGCCTTTCACCGCGGCTTGGGTCGCAACCTCGGGCTCCCTGCGCAGGTGGACATCACTTGGCTGACTAGGAGGGGGATGCGTTGGGACGAGTTCCTCCCTACAGTGCAAGCTAGAGCTGCAGCGCACGGCCCACCTGACGCCTTGGTGGTGCAATTGGGTGAAAATGATTTGGCATATCGGAAAGGCGTGGACCTACAATGGCAAATATTCTCGGACTTTGATGGACTGTTGGTCGCTTATCCAAATTTGACCATTTTCTGGTCTTCGCTGCTGGAGCGGAGTGTTTGGCGAGATTGCAGTTGCCCGGTTGCGGTGAACAGAGCCAGAAAGCTGCTGGATAAGGCGGTGGCCCGCCGCGTGGTCGCAATGAGGGGTCGGGTCATCTCTCACCCCGCTATAAAGTTCTATGAGACTGCTTTGTACAGGAATGATGGTGTACACCTTTCTGACGCAGGAAACGATGTGTGGCTAGCGGACGTTATATTAGATATAAGACAATGGTTGCAGAGTAATTAGTTATTGGTTTCGGAGGTGAGGGTATTGGCGGCGAGCCAAATGTTTTGGCTCGATTGGCGGTTAGGCATTGGATAAGGTCAGGAAGGTCAGGATGTGGGGGGGGAGGACGGGCCAGCACCTCCCCCAAGCGCTGAAGGGTACTTCGTAAAGGAGTCCGGGGGGCGTGTCCGTGTCCGAAGCCGTGGCTGGTGAGGGCCTAAGGCACGCCCCGGATCGGTGATCACGGGGTGTGTCCTTAGCTGATGTGCAGCAGCAAGGGCTCACCCCAACAGTGGTTAACCCTTCCTGGACTGCCAGCACGACGTACTGGAGTCGGATATAGTCTAGTTAGATCCAATGCCTAATGCCAATACCGCTCAACAACCGGAACCAATAAAGTTGTGGCCTTTCATTCTCCATTTAACCTTACTTTATGGTGTCTTGTGTCGTTATTTCACGGGAGGGATCGGGATATCGACATGCAAAGCCCCTTCCGCCCTTAGAAAGGAGGGGGGGTTGCAGTGTAGCACGAGCCCTACACGTGCTCAGGGGATGCCTGCATCCCCTGCCGCGATTGGGCGAGCTCTGGGTGCGGTGCCCAGCTGGCTGGCCAACCGGCTCAGCCGGCTAGGGCGTGCCCACCGCATTTAAGTGGGCACGCAGCCAGAGCTCGCCCTCTTTCACCTGGGCTCCCCAACTCTCCAGCTTCCCTTCCCACCCTCCCCTTTTTTAGGTTAGGTATTTTATTGACCTTGCTATGGATCATGATTGGTCGCCGTTGAGGGGCCAGGTAGGAATTTTTCCACCTGGCAAATTGGCTCCGCCTTGTGGTTTTTTCGCCTACCTCGTAGCAACTCGTCACAACTTTGGTTTGGCGGTTAGGCATTGGATAAGGTCAGGAAGGTCAGGATGTGGGGGGGGAGGACGGGCCAGCACCTCCCCCAAGCGCTGAAGGGTACTTCGTAAAGGAGTCCGGGGGGCGTGTCCGTGTCCGAAGCCGTGGCTGGTGAGGGCCTAAGGCACGCCCCGGATCGGTGATCACGGGGTGTGTCCTTAGCTGATGTGCAGCAGCAAGGGCTCACCCCAACAGTGGTTAACCCTTCCTGGACTGCCAGCACGACGTACTGGAGTCGGATATAGTCTAGTTAGATCCAATGCCTAATGCCAATACCGCTCAACAACCGGAACCAATAAAGTTGTGGCCTTTCATTCTCCATTTAACCTTACTTTATGGTGTCTTGTGTCGTTATTTCACGGGAGGGATCGGGATATCGACATGCAACATTCAAACTGCCTAAATCCCACAAAAATGACTGGGGAACAAGCATTCCCTTTAGTGCCAGCCATCAGCCATAGGGGTTTACAATTGTGCATGTAATAAGAGCTATGTATTAATTTAATTTCTGCAACTTGTTCCTTCTTTTTCAGTGGGGAGGCATCCTGTGAAATGAAGGTACCCAGTTGTTGCTCAGCTCACATTTAACCCCTTACAAACAGTGGGACACTTCTGTTCCCCACACAAAGGCCAGTGAATGTGTGAACTCCCCCAAAATCAGCCCCGTGGAAATGAATGGAACTCAGAAGCACTCAAATTCCTCTGGATTTGGGCCCAGTGTTTTCGGGTATTTGATAAAACAGGTGTGTGTGTGTGTGTGTGTGTGTGTGTGTGTGTGTGTTTAAAAAGTAAATTCAATTCAAGGCTTCTTGAATTTCATTATGTAAAACTGATTAATTAAATTGAAAAGCAGCAGGGAGCTACAGAATGATTTTGTGACTAATAAGACATGAGATTCTTCCAGTAAACAAGCATTTGTTTTGCCACCAAAGGTAACTTTTATACACACAAGCAACGATATTAGCAGAGAAGTTATTTGAAGATATGCTTGCTTATACAGTATCTACACAAATTCTATGGAAGGATTTGGGACAGAAATAGAAGCTCTGTAAGGTAGGGTGCATATTTATTGAGCAACCATAAGTGATTTTTTCTTGACCCATGCATAAATAAATCCATAAAGTTTGTTTTAGTATGAAACTATAATAGATATAGGGCACAATTATAATCCAGGTTTAATTAACCCAGTGCCTCTACAAGGGATGTTGGGTGGGTGTGAAGACCAGATGGGGTAAGGTTGGGGGGTAGAGAAGAGGGAGGGGCATGCCAAGTGGGGCTTTAATTAATTGAGGGGGGACAGGAGCAAGAGAGAGAGAGAGAGAAAAGAAGAAGAAGAAGAAGAAGAAGAAGAAGAAGAAGAAGAAGAAGAAGAAGAAGAAGAAGAAGAAGAAGAAAAATGGAAGATGGGGAAGTGGCTGCATCCCTGCATGAATCTTATGGGGTCCATGGAAATGTTTAGATAAAAAGAGAACATGAGAAATGCAAGAATTATTCCTTTTTATCTGGTGAGATTTACACCCCACCCTGTCCTGGAAGCTTGTGAATATTTCATTGCCTTTAGAAAATGTACAGTTGCAAGGTGTATCAAATCAAAATATAGATGAGGAAGGAAAGTTGCTGGGAAAGCCTGCTTGAATGTTTGATGCCATTCTGAGCAGAAGAAAGTTCTTTGAAAACGATGCAGATACAGCCAAAGGATTCAGCTAACAAGTCCTGCTAGTGAAAGCCTGCACAAGGACTTTGGCTAGCTCAGTGGGGCTCCTCCCCTTTTCCGCCCCTCACTCAGCCCCAGATTGGCTTGGGGCGTGCGTCAGGAGAACCCCCAGAGCAACACATGGGGGGGGGAGGAGAGAGGCAATCATTCCAACTGGCAAGCCAAAATGCTTGCACTGTTTTAAACCAGTTTGCTACAGGGCAATGTTGAATTCCTCCCAAAGCTTTGTTTTATATCACTTCTTGGTGCAATGGCCCCCAAACAATACAAAAGAAAGATATATATAGCAGAGCAAAATGACCACCAATCACATTCATGAGCTGCATCCATGTTCTCACTACAGATGCAGCCCCGCAGCATTCTGTTATGACCAGGACTGCACATTGACTCACAAAAATCCCCACCATCGCCACTGGCTGTTACCAACAACCATTCACCCATGGGGGAGTGCTCTCACCCTCACCACACCTTGAAAGATAGCCCCAATGAAGTGACTTTGCAAAAGGGAGGTCAGTTGGTGGTATGGGGTTCCTTTGTTGTGCTGTGTATCGTGAGGGGAATAGTGTTTGTATGAGGTACGTTTTCTTTACATTGCAATGTAGTCGAAGCAAAATTCCAAGTATGGTTGATACTTGGCCAATAAAATTATTCCTTATTCCTTATTCCCTTTGGTGGTTCCCGTCAGGGCCAGCCTGCCAATGGCAACCCATAACCAATGGTTGCCTCCCCAAAATGGGCTTCCCTCCCTGGAGACCAGTCTGTTTCTAAGAAAGGCAGCCCTAGTGGGCAACAGCACACAGAAATATATATTCCTTTCATGTGCCATGTATGGCTCTCCTCAGTGCTTCTGTTTGCATGTGGATAGCATTGGTGATGTCCATCATGAGCCATAAAATCCATATTTCAAAAATTCCTGACACCCGCAAAGTTGTTGAGCTTCTTTTAGGAAACCACCAAAATTTCCCCCGATGCCATTTTTACACCTGAATATCAGGACATGTCAGGAATTTTCCTGACGTATGGCAAACCTAGGTTCACCTCCTTCGCTCGGACACATTGCAGGAAAGAGATAGTGCATCTCTTTACGTTCTGGAAAACTTTAAAACTCTAACCCTCCCCCTGATAGGCAAGAGGGCTGTGATCTCACAACTGTTCTACGATGCATCAGAAACATTTGCAAAGAAACACTTGGCGCATGTGTCTATGCATGCACATATAAGTGCAAACCCCCTGTGGGGGAATAACACGTCACTCTTCATTGGAACCCATGAAAACTGATACATGAAACCAGGCAATGAAACTGCAGGGAAGATGGGAGGGGGAGTGTTCTAACTAAGAGGCCAAAAGGAGGCGATGATGAATGATTACAATCACACATTTCTTTAGTGGAAATAATATTAAATGTGACTCTTGAGGCTTTGGTGTACTTTGAAGAAGATTGCCTCTAAAGAACAATCACAGATTTGTCCGCTTTCTTCTTCTGACCAAGTCACAGCTTTTGTCTAGAATTCAATCAACTTCCATTGCTTTTATTGCTCATGAAGAAGATTTAAAATAACCTTTCCTTGTCATCTGTTACAAAAACAATGCCACTCTTCTTTACAGCCGAGTTTCTGCATTAGGAGCAGAGGAAGCTGCCTTATACCAAGTCAGACCACTGGTGCATCAAGCTCAATATTATTGACACTGACTGGCAGCAACTTTTTAAGGCTACATTCAGCTTTCTAGGGAGTTCCCCCCCCCAGGCAATATAAAGGCATAGGAACATTGGAAGTTGACTTATACCAAGTCAGACCACTGGCAGTGGCAGATTACGGAGAGGGCAGCTGGTTCAGTTGCACCTGGCACAGAGCTTCAAGAGGGAAGCACAACTATGATGTAGAAGGGGAGGTGGGGAAGCACCAAATTTTGGCATCGTACAGAGCGCCACTGAAATTTGAGACTCCAAGGTCCGCCACTGCCATTGGTGCATCTACCTCAGTATTGTCAACACTGACTTGCAGTGGCTCTCCTAAATTTAATGCAGGAGTCTTCCCCAGTCCTACCTGGGGAATGAACCTTGAGTATTTATCTGCAAAGGCTGTGCTTTACCATTGAGCTGTAGCCTGTTTAGCCAAACCTGTCAGCTCTGCAATGCCAAGACATCAAGTCTGTCAGAACAAAGGTGGATTACAGACAGAGAGTATTATTATTATTATTATTATTATTATTATTATTATTATTATTATATATATCGGGGAAAGGTCCTGCTGGAAATTACACTGCTGAATTATTGGATTAGAAGGATATTTAATCAGAGATGATTTAAGGAAATGACAAAGCTGCCCAGAGAATATAATTCTTGTGTCAAGCTCTGCAAGACAATAGCCCAATGAGAACTGCATTTCAATCCAAAGTTAAACAATGAGGGGTTTGTAGTAACTTGCTATCCCTCTATGTCCCTTACCTGCCTGCAAAATGTGAATAGGGGTGGTATCCTTGCCTGGTAACAATGCACCAGTGCTTTTTATCTTTTAAAAAAATGTTTAGGGGTATTCTCGTTTTCTTACTCATATCGAAATACTGCCCCTCAGTGAGGCCAAACTTAGATTCACAAAATGTTTAGGGGTATGTGTACCCCTGCGTAACCCCAGGGGAAAAAGCACTGACAATGCACCATAAAGTTGGAGTAGCAGACTGGCTAAAACATCCCACATCCCAATCTCATTTTGCCCATTAATCTGTCCTCTAAAAGCTGGTGCTGTAGAAAACAAAAGGTTTCATATTTCCACTTATGTTGGGAGTGGAGTGTCAGCCCATGGCAGCTTTTTGCGGAGATAGTGTTCCTAGATATTAATTTAATAAAGAAACACGACTTGACTGCAATCCCTTCATTAGCATCACTGGGGATATAGAAGGGGCCAAATGAAGGTAGTTTGGATAAATAATTGATTCTATGCTTTTTGTTAGCTGCCAGGATGGTTATCACAAGAAAATGGAAACATGCATGTTAGGTACCTTGCCATCAATTGATCTACTCTACCCTTCATTATTGCATGAAAAAGCCATAAAACTCAGGGATATAAAATGTTCTACTATACAGATGAGATACTTTGGTTTTCAGCTAGCTAGTACTAAAAGGACCTTTTACATTTGCTTTTCTCTGCATCACTTTCTGTTTTAAACTATATTCATTTCGCAAGTTTCCACACGAAGCTCTTCTATACCAGTTCATTCTGTTCTGACTGGCAGGGACTCAACAAGGCTTCTTTCCATGGCTTTGTGTATATATTAAACAGCCCTGGGGGCAAATTCAAACTCTTTGGTACCCCACAATCAAGCTGCCAAAGGAATAGCAATGATCACTCAGTTCTAGTCTCTGCAAATGGCCTTGGAGGTAGGAACTGGTCCACTGTAAAACAGTTCCCCCAACACCCATTCTTTGAATTCACTCCAGAAGGATTCCGTGGTCAATAGTCTCAAAAGCTGCTAAGAGCTCAAGGAGAATCAACACAGTTGCACTCTTTCTGTCTCCCTCCCAGTAAAGACAATCTGTCAGCATGACCAGGTCTGGTTCAGATGAGTACAGCGGGGGAAGAACATATAAAAAGGGGTTCTCAGAGATACACTGGCTTCCATTTTGTGACCAAATCCAATTCGAGTGTTAACTTCAACATACAAAGCTTGTTTGGATGTAGGCTAGAGAGGGGCTGCTAGGAACTAGCCTGCTGTACAAAGGTAACATTTGCATCCATTGCTCTGCCCACTTTTGCCTCTTGCCCCACCCACCACTGGCACATGCAGAGCAGTCCTTACATTTTTCTCCGCATTACATGCAAGGAGCTTTTTAGAGTATTCAAAAATTTACCACTGCTACCAGCAGTGTGCAATGGAACGGGGCAGAAATGGTAGCCATCATTTTGCCTAACATGTAGAATATGGAGGAATCAATGTCCCCTTTCACCCATTAACCACAGCAGCACTGTTGGCAACATCCCCAAGATTGGCAGTATGGAAGAGGGAAACTTTGGTTGGAAATATTTAGGAAATATTGATTCAGTATGTTCAGCCTCTAGCACAAGCAATATACAGTGGTACCTCGGTTTAAGAACAGCCCTGTTTACAAACTATTCGGTACACAAACTCCGCAAAACCGGAAGTAGTGTTCCAGTTAGCGAACTTTACCTCGGTCTACGAACGGAAGCCGAACGGTGTAAGGGCACCGGCGGCAGGAGGCCTCATTAGGAAAAGCACGCCTCGGTTTAAGAATGGCTTTAGTTTAAGAAAGGACTTCCAGAACAGATTAAGTTTGTAAACCGAGGTACCACTGTATTTACTAGGGCCCACCCAGCAACTATAGATATCTGAGCAGCATCAGAAGCCAAAAAGAAGAAGCATGCGGAACAGTCTCTCCTAGCACTGATGTTCTAAATGCCTGATTGATTGTTTTCTTCTCTCTGTGTGGAGCTCTTCTCATGCATTGGTAGCTCATTTCAGATTTATGCCATTTCCTACCTGTCCACATCCATCTTGATTTAGTCATTTGAAAGGTTAGTGGCTGGAGAACAGCTCTGGCAAAGCAAAATGGCCCGGCTGCCCGGTAACAATACTTGTGGAATATAAAGTGTTGCATTGAGTTTCAATGCATTCATGCTTCTTTGAAAAGGGAGAAGGAGGATGAGGTCAGATAGAAAGATCATAATAACTAAGGTCTGGAACTACCCACATCCTCTCCCAGAAAGGGAAACTGGCAATTGCTCATTTGCATGAGTGTTAATTTAAACAGCTGTACATTTCAAAGGCCCACAGGGAGCAGAAGTAAATGTTACAATACTCACAACGTTGTTGCTGAAAATGGCAGCCCTGTCTTGTGTACCCCCCTTCCATTTTGTGTGATCTCGTATGGGGTTAAACAATGGGGTGCCCTCCAGCCATCATGACCATTAGTTGGGGGTGATGGGAGCTTTGGTTCAACAACATCTGGAAGATGCCATGTTGACTACCTCTGATCAAGTACAATTTTATCCTGCATCCCAACGTTTCTTAAGCATGCATTTCCCCCACCCAACCCACCATACATAATTGGTTGCCATTAGTGGTGGGGCAACTGCATGGTGATGGAAAAGATACGAGATTTGTTATACTGTATGTTACAGAGATAGGTGGGGAGCTTATGGCAAGATCACACATTCAAAGTACCAATATATGTCACTTCTGTGGACAAAGAGACCATGAAATCAAGACAGGCATGGTGGGTGTGATCCTCCTCCCTCCTCCTGTTGATTACATCCTGTCTCAAACTGTGCACATTACTCAGCTCAGTTTGGAGGGCAAATATGCATGCTGTAGAGTGGAATGGAAGAAAACTTGGGTCAATAAGTTCTCTGGCTCGTGAAGACCATCTGTGAACGCTATTCCCTCCCAGACTTTGCCACTTTGATCTCCTGGGATAAAGACAAAATCCGCAAATGGATTGTAGACAGGGACGAAGCGCTGGATTTGGCTCTATCCAACTCGGCCAGCCTATCTACATGGTTTCCTCGCGTGAAGGCAGTAAGATCTCTGGCTCACTATCTGAGTGACCTGACAAATCCTACGCAAAGAAGAGCCTTCACACTAGCCCGCTTCCACTCCATTCCTACAGGGTATATTTTCCAACACTCCTCTTGATCTCCGCCTTTGCCCGTGCAACAGGGGAAAGATAGAGGACTTTATCCAGTTTTTCTTTCATTGCCCTCTATATGACTCAATAAGACCGAGGCTCTTCCTATTAATTCCCCGTCCATCATCTTGGAAGATGACTGCATGAAATACTTATTGGTGGATGCCAACCCCATGGTTACTCGTGGTGTAGCCATCTATATTTTGCAGGCCCTGAAACTCAGGGCCACCTCGATAGGTTAACTTCTCTGGATTTTGTAAACATTCCGAAATACCCACAGCTTACACAATTTGTTACTGCTTTTATCCTTTATCTACCAAGTTTTTATATCTGTTGCTTTGCAAATGTATCTAACATATTCTCTGTATAATTGTGGCAGGTTACTGCCTGGATTCCTTTCTATGTGCTATGGCCAAATCGCTAACGCAATAAACTTTGATTTGATTTGATTTGACTGCAGTAAGCCTCAGTTTTGGCTTTAAGAGGAGGCTTTGCTGCACAGACTTGTTCACACAACCAAAGCCTGGAAAGAGTTGGTTAGATCAAAGCAGACTGTGCTTCAGGAATCATGCACTTCAATCCTACAGAACAGCCTTCGCCAACCTGGTGCCCTACAGAACTCACAGCAACCCCAACTAACATGGCCTGATTGGAATTGTAGCCTAAAACATCTGGAGGGAACCTGGTCGGCAAAGACTGCTGCAGAATATGCTTACAACTTGTGTGGTATAGAAGTAAAGGCAGGGGTCTCTTGCTGCATGAAATAATTTGTTGATGCCTTGACTTTTCTCTCATGCACAAAAAAAGGTGTTGATTCCGGACTTGAGCTGGATTTCGTTGGCAAATTTTGTAACATTTTCCTGGCAAAAGCATGTTTCTTATTTCCTTCAAAAAGAGGGAGACATAAACACTGTTTTCTTCCTTTGTGCTCTTTCCAAGTGGGCACTCTTCAGATGTGGCACACAGATAACATAATAAGATTCCCTCCTTCTTTTTTACTCAAGGACAGCAGTATCTTTAAAGACAATGCAATGCCTCAATCACCAGGATTGAAAAGAGCCTCCAGCCTATGTCAGAGAGTGATAGAGTGCTTTGGGGGGGGGGCTTCAAAGGACATTGCACACGACTAGAAGGTGGATAACAAAGGGTTTGAAGCACTTGAGGCTGCAAAACTCCAGGTTCTGTTGCCAGGCTAGGTCACGAATCGGGCCTGACACTCTCCTGCTCTATGAGCCAGAGTCGGGGGGAAAACTACTGCATTTTTCTGTGCTGGCTAGCTGCTCCTTGGAACAATGGCTTGCACCTGCAGGAAATATTATTGAAATCAAGGGGGCTGACAAGGTATCACTGCCCATCCATCACAGAATCCTTGCAAATTGCAGAAGTTCCTGGAAAATATTCAAGGGCAGGTATTCACACGGGGCACATGTGAATTGTCTGTGGGATCTCCTTATTGCCCTTGTCAAATTTATTTAGAAGAATTTATGAACCGCTTAATATTTTTTAAGAAATACTGTGTATGATATATAAAAACAAACAGAATTATTTAAACAAAAACACAACCTAAACCCAGTAAAGCAGCATCATAAAAGTGTATACTCAATCAATCAATCAATCAACACCTTTATTGGCATATATAAAACAAAAACAAAAACATACAAACCACCTGTATATATAATAACTCTACAACATACAAGACAAAAAGGAGAGGAGGAGAAGAAAATAAAGAATCATCAGCAGTCATTGTTAGATAGGCCAGATGTACTGGCTTTAATTTCATAGATCCTATTCAGATAATGAGCCATAACTCTAGTGAGTTCAGGGGAGTCATCCCTCAGCAGAAGCTGGACCGCGAGTTGTTCGTTGGGGAGGGCCCTGAGCCACATAAGGGATATCGATCGGCCAAAATCAAAATGTTAGAGAGAGGGCAATCCAGTAAAAGTGTATACTGTAAAGTTAAATAAACCAGGGATGCAGTGGATTCAAACACAAAGAACAGGGTCTGGTTATATGGGTCAGGGAAAACCTGGGCAAAAAGACAAGTCCTGTCCAAGTACTGGCAAAGAGCATGAAGGGGCAATGAGAGGACAGTTGGTCCAGCGCCAAGAACAGCCTCATGTGAGCATCTTGTTCCAACGAAGTCTTTAAGGGCCAGGTAGCCTCTCCCACCCTCCACCCCTTCAATTTGGAATGGAAGGTTTAAAGGGGCATACTTTTTGGATTGGAGCCTCATGTTCCTCCTCTGTTCTGAGACATGTCTTTCCAAGCGTTTTAGTTACAGGTAGGTAGCCGTGTTGGTCTGCCGTAGTTGAAACAAAATAATAATTTTTTAAAAATTCCTTCCAGTAGCCAGGGCCAGTGCTAGGGTTTTTTGCGCCCTAGGCGAGACCACCTTCTGGCGCCCCTTCCCCGCCAAAGCCTGCTTTAGCGGGAGGTGGGGGTGGTGGAGAGGCAAGCAGCACCTTCTCCGCTACAGCAGAGAAGCTGCTGCTAGCTCGCTCCGCCGCCCCCCGCTCAAGCCTGGCCAGCGCCCCCTCCATTTTGGCACCCTAGTCAACTGCCTAGTTCGCCTTAATGGATGTGCCGGCCCTGCCAGTAGCACCTTAGAGACCAACTAAGTTTGTTCTTGGTATGAGCTTTCATGTGCATGCACACTTCTTCAGATACACTGAAACAGAAGTCACCAGACCCTTATATATAGTGAGAGGGTGGGGAGGGGTATTACTCAGAAGGGTGGTGGGAATGAGTGATTGGCTGATAGGTGTAGAAAACCTGTTGACGACTGTTAACGACTGCAATTGGTCTTACAGGGAAAAGCAAGGGGTGAGATGGCTAAAAATACATGGGTTCCTGGCATCAAGTGGAGCATTTCTTTGTGGAAACAGATTTTCTGGGTATCGGCTCCTGGGATCCTGACTCAGGGGTCTTATGCTCGAGAGGTCTTGATCAGCAGGACTCATGCCTGACCGTGATGGCTGGGGACTGCGTTGTTCTCTGGTGTTGATGGGTTGATGAATTGGACTCTCTTCTTTAAGTCAAAATTGGAAGCCAGGTCCTGATATCTCCCTCCAGCGCACTCGTCTGATGGAGCTGGCAGGCTTCTCTATGTCAGAACTGAGGTTACTGCTCCAGGAAATTGTCCTGACATCCTGGAGCAGGTACTCTACAGGATATTCTCCATATAGAACTCCCATCAGCCCCAGGCAGCCTGGCCAATGGTCAGTGATGCTTGGAGTTCCAAAATATCTGGAGGGCACCACATTGACTAGTCTGCACTACAGATCGCATCCAGTATTCCTCTGCAGCTTTGCAAGTGGGTCAAGGGGTTTTCCAGGAAACATTGTCCACCAGTACTGATCACCTCATTGGTTGTAGAAACATAGAAAGCTGCCTTACATCTGGGCAATTTCTCCATCTATCCTATTACTGTCTGCACTGATTGGCAGCTGCTCTCCAGGGTCTCAGGAAAAGGTCTTTTGTATGTGCCACTGCCTGGTCCTTTTAACTGGAGATGCTGAGGATTGAACCTGGGACCTTTTGCATGCAAAACGTGGGCCCTACCAGCTACAATCCCTCCTCAATACTATTAATTCCTATAGCACCATCAATGTGCATAATGTCTATTTTCTCACCACTAATGCTGCATGCCACAATTGTGCCAATATTTATACAAGATTGCCCAAGAGACGTATAGCAACAAGTCTACTGTTGCTAGAGAGCCATAAGTAATTAGTTGCCCAAAATACATTACCGAACTAAAGAGACTTAGCATAATATTGTTTTCTGTTTACGCCAAGTACAGATTTAGTCATTCACAGTAGCATGTATATTTACTATGAAAAGCATCTGAGGGGCATATAAGCCAATGTCTTTTGTGAATGGCAATTTGTTCCAGAGCACCCCCTACTAGCCTCTTTATGTAAAGCAATGTGTACTAATACACATAGACCACGATCCGATTCAATCCTTAATCCAATTAAGCTCCTTTAATTTCATTCAGATCACTGGGTTAGAGTTAGGCAAATGCAGCAGCACCCTTAGTATGTTTACTCAGAAGTAATTCCCTCTAACCTCAGAGGGGGGGTTTTTTCTTCTGGGCAACATTGCTCAGTATCATAGTAGTGTTTAACTTTGGATGAATGGTTCAACATATATATATATATATATATATATATATATATATATATATGAATTTGTATAATTGCAAAAGCCTATAAGCGGTTGACAAAAAATATAAAATATACAGTGGTACCTCGGGTTGCAAACGCTTCAGGTTACAAACACTTCTGGTTACAAAATCTGCTAACCTGAAAGTGTACCTCGGGTTGAGAACTTTGCCCCAGGATGAGAACGGAAATCGCGCACCGGCAGCATGGCGTCAGCGGGAGGCCCCATTAGTGAAAGCGCGCCTGAGGTTAAGAATGGTTTCGGGTTAAGAACGGACCACCAGAACGAATTAAGTTCGTAACCCGAGGTACCACTGTACATTTAACAGAACTTGTATACTGTTTAACTGCAAAAGCTGTAGTTAACATGAAACATATTTTACACACACACACACACACACCCCTACATAAAATTAAGGTTAAAAGCAAGTTATTAAAAACAGCAGTTAGAAAGAGCATAGCATATCAAAATTGGACTTCCGGCGGCGACGCCATCGCCGGGTGGTCGAAGGCTGCTTCGGGTCTGAAGCGCCTTGTCCATCCCGGGGGTTAGGAGCCGCGCTACCGCAGCGCGCGGCTCCGGTTGGGGTGCGGGAAGAGCGTCCCGCACCCTGGGCTCCCCGGCTGCGCCCGCGGAGGCTCCGAACCCTTCCCCTGCCCCCCTGTAAAGGGGGAGTGGGGGTGAAGGGACAACGGAGCCGGGCTTACGGGGATATGCCCCAACCGGGATGCAAATGCGGCGGCAAAGCCCGCGGTGAGCGTCCAAGTTCTACCTGTGAAGAATGGAGCTAAAGGAACCCGGTGGTCGTGAGTAAATAATCTTGGCAGAAATCGTGTTTTTGGAACGATCCGGGGGGAAGGAGAAAGGCAGCCTGCCTCCCTCCCTTCGAGCCTAAGAAATTAACCAATTTGAGGGATTGCTGCCACAGAACTGGTTATAAAGTATCTAAAATCGATACATGAGACTGGCAAACTTTCTTCTTGGGAAGCTAACTAGCGGAAAATATCTCTATTTAAAGTTGCGGTGTTTGCGCTCCAGTTTAGGAAAATGGCGACGAACAAAGAGACAGGAGAAGAAATATGATACCCACTTCCTCCTCCTCTGCCAGTATGCTGGGTTTCGTCCTTGAACTGGTATTGAACTCTGGACTAACAGATGAACAAAGGCTCACTGCCTTGAAGGTGGAACTAATTTACAGAAAAGTCAAAGTCTTGTGTGGGGGTCTGAAATGGAACCAACTGCCCACAGAGGAGGCTAACAAAACTTTTGACACTTTGGAAGAAAATCTTGTCAAAGAGCTGAGAGGATGGATGGAAAGATGGGAAGAAATGAATGAGCTACTTCGGAGAGGAAATTCGCCTGTCGGGGGTGGCAGCCCCAA
This sequence comes from Lacerta agilis, assembly GCF_009819535.1. NCBI lineage: Eukaryota > Metazoa > Chordata > Lepidosauria > Squamata > Lacertidae > Lacerta > Lacerta agilis. The sequence goes on along the minus strand of NC_046321.1, from coordinate 18,716,503 downwards.
GGCGATGTCAAGATTTGCTATATCCAGTCCCCGAGGTGTGAGCTCGGGGGCCAGGGACAGAGAATTAAGGTATTTACAAGAAGAAAAGGAATGCTACAAAGAACCGGAGAAGCTGAGAGAGGGAGAGTTGGATACCTCGGAGCTCGTGGCAAGGAGAGCTTTGGACTGTGCCTGGATCTGTGGACGTTGGGAGAGGGAAGTTGCATGGAAGTCCAGTGCTGATGCCATCAGGAGAAGAAGAATGGACAGAGGGGGTGTGGGGTGAAGTATTAAGTAAAATCTAAAGCAATCTGTTATGGTATTTTGAAATCGGAGGGTGAACACTGTCAACAATAGTTTGTTTTATTATTTGTTTGAACATGAAAAGAGATATTTCAAGTTTCTATGTTATTAGCAGCAGTTCAAAGGATAGAAGAGATAGATTTGTTGAGGATGATTTGTGAGGATTTATGAGGATGTAGTACAAATGAAGTCATTTTAAGTGGTTTAAGTTTATAGATTAAGATGATTAAGACTAAGATGAAGATTAAGATGAATGTTTTACTTTATATATATAATTAAGTTTAATTTCTTTAAATGAAGAGGTTAAAAAGAAGATTATGGATATAAACTCGAAGGTGAAAAGGCAGGGGAAGTCAACTGTCAAGATTGGAAAAAGAAATTTTTTTTTTTTTTTTGAGATGTCTAATTAAGAAGAAAAATCATGGCAATTTTTGTATTAGATGTGTAATTGTATTTGTTTTGTATGTGTATAAATGTAGGTGTGGTTAAGGTTGTATGTTGTTACAAGTAAAAATGTCAATAAATTCTTATAAAAAAAAAAAAAAAGCATATCAAAATTGGCATTCGAATACAGCAACCATGGGAGACGGCTACTTCTGAGTTTCAATAGGCACCTGGGGAGTGTCTGGGGAAACCCAGCCAGATGGACGGGGTATAAATAAATTGTTGTTGTTGTTGATGTTGTTGTTGTTGTCTGGTTGTCTGGTTGTCCAATGTGAGAAAGAGGATGCCTGACCAGCCCGGTCTTTGATCTCACCTAGCAAGGCTCTTCTTCCATTCTCATGAGAATAAGAATCTTCCCCGAGTTCGTGTCTTGAGATTATTTTGCTCTTCATATTCTGCTACTTTACAGTCTTCTGCCTTGATCAGATAATGTTAATGTAAAAAGCAGCCATATAACATGCATGTTGTACAAAGACTCGTTTTCTGAGAATGGTGGTTGGGGCGGAGGAGAGATCTTCACTTGACAAACTTTGTGCTAACAACTTCGAAATGCTGACAATAAGCACAACTTGCATTAAACTTACTGGCCATGATCTGCCACTGAGCGAAGTTACAAATAAACAACTTAAGCTTATGGTTAAAAAACACAAAGGTATTAAAGCTCATGTCCAATAATTACCTGAGTGTTTAGAAAGAGCAGCTCCTCCATTAACTTTCCCATCCCAAAAAGTCCACTTCAAAGGTTCGTAATGAATTGGAAGGGGGTGATTGCAGTTAATCATAGCATTATCACAATCTGGGTCGAAAGAAAGCAATTATTTCCTGTGTGTGATTTTGAAGGATGCATCAAAGCATTCGGGTTTTAATGAAAAGTGAAATTAGACAATGATGGCTCATTCGGTGTCACGCCAGGTTCCGTCTCTTCCTTTGCAGACTGCTGTGGCTGGAGAATGAGAGAAGTTGACAAAAACATGCTGTACTGGGAAGTGTTGGATTCTGAGCCAGGCTAGCCAGGCAAGATTAGTAAATGCATTTTCCTTTAAACCTGAGGATCTAAAAACATCTTTTCAAGAGGAGCCATCCATGTGGTTCATACCATTTGAATTGATTCCATAATAAAAATTTATTGGTCTTTCAGATGCAACGAGACTCTTTCCTTTTTCCTGCAACTAGACTAACATGACACATATTGTAAACTACCCTGTTATCCTTGGAGGAAAGGCAATATAGAAATTTAATAATGATGATGAAGACAAATACACTTCTGGAAATTAAGAATGGACAAATATATCCATTTCAGTTTCTCTTATTTTTCACAACATTTTCACATCACAATTTGCAATATTTCTTTAAAAGTTCTCATGAATAATAATAATTGTTGTTGTTGTTGTTGTTGTTGCTGCTGCTGCTGCTGCTGCTGCTGTTTCTTACTGACCCTTCACCATAAGGTCTCAGTGCAGTTTACTGCAGTGTTAAAATACAATACTGTATTACAAACAGTTTTTAAAAAAATTGCAATAGGGTACAATTCTATATAGTGTCAAACGTGAAAAGGTGTGTCTCCTTTGAGTGGGGCCAGACTTTGGTAATATGACACCCTCAGTAAGGAAAAAAGTTGGTGTGTGTCGTCGTTGTCGTCCCCCCCCCCAAAAAAATATGAATTATTACACAATAATTCATTTTGGAACAGTTTACCTAAATATAGGTTGTTGTTGTTTGCATTCTCGGCCAATATCATCAACCTGGGCAACCAGGGCAGTTTCAGATAGCTATTTATAAACGAGCCATGGCTGTGATTGTTTTAAGGAAAAAAATATGTAGCACAAATATGTTATACAACATTATTTATTATGCTCATAGAGAGAAAAGCAGGCTGACTTCATTAAAGTGTTAAAAAATTGATCAGCCTTAAATAGTTAATCCATGAAAGGTACAAACAGCTTTGTTAAAGACTTTCAATAGGTTACTTCCTGTTGTGAAATATCTTCAGAATCTTCTTCTTCTTCTTCTTCTTCTTCTTTTTTTTTTTTTTTTTTTTTTTTTGCATAGATGGAGTCAATAATGATAATAACAATAAAACCCAGAAGGGAACTGAGAGGACTGGGTAACATTGTGATGTAATGGAGGTCAAAAAGGGCAGGAGGACATTAAACATGCACCCCTAATTTCAATACTTAGCTCTGGTAGTAATCAGCCTCTCTAAGGATTTAAAGGAAACCTACTCTGAACTATATCTGACAACAATTAAAGCTGACAATATTTTGTGTTTTGGCAACAGAACAGACATACTGAGCTATTTGTACTGGTATGCAAAGTTTGGTATTTGACATTTAATGATGCATCTCTCAGGGGCAAAACTAGGCTTTATATCACCCGGGTCAGATACCCAGTTTGGCATCCCCCCCACATGCATTTGTGTGTATACACACACACACACACACACACACACACACAGCCTCTGGAGGCTTCACCCAGGGCAAAACAACCTGGCTAGCTTCCCCGTCGCTAACAGCACTTTGATAGCTGATAGGCTACTGAAATCTCCTTAATGTTCGCGTTGGTTCTGAATATGAAGAACATGTGGAGGCAAGAAAAAGGATAAAGGGTTCTATTCACCAAAGATATTGCACTGGGGGGGGGGGCCTTCGACTCACACAACGAAAATGCCTCTCTAACTTTCCAACCTCTGCACCCTCCCAAATCTGTTCTGGGGGGTTCCTTAACTTTCCAGAGCAGATTTGGGGGTGGGGAACCGGGGTGGAGAAGGGCAGTATGTTTTGTTGCATGAGTGGAAGTTGCTCTGCTCCCACAAAGATTTTATTGGATACAACCCAAAATACAGAACAGAAACTTTATCTTACAGACCACCTGTCTGGTGGGCCACCTGTGTCCTTTAATATGAACCTGGAAACAAGGAAACAGCTTTACACTTTGTACGAGTTGTTGTTTTGTCTTAAAGAGTGTCAACACACCTGTGCGTTAAACTGGTTTACAAGGAGATTCTATACAGTACAGTATTATACAATACACTTGGCTTCTTTTATCATATAATTCTGGTCTACCATTTGTACTGAGTGCCCTCTGCTGAAATATAAGATGAAGTTTTTAATTATTTAGTGCCCAAAAGTGCAATCCTTACAAAACATATTAAAGTTGATGCTTAAAGGCTGGGTGTTATTTAAAAGATGAAAGTAGTGATCTGATGACATTTGCAGTTGTTGAAGCAGATTATTATTTTCAAATAACATCTACATTTTATAAGAATTGTTTCAGTGTCCCCCGTCCTTATGAATCCATTTATATACAGTAAATGTAACCTGTGTAGCATTTCTATAACTTTAACATCCTTCTTCTAATACACTGGGGGTTCTCTTCCTACATTACTGGGGCTATGTACCAGCTTGTAAGCAGGGCATTTACACATATTGGTCATTGTGGGCCTGGGGTTGCTCTTTCCCCCCCCAGATAGATTACAATGAGGTGGCAAAGGACCATGCAGAGAGTCTGTGGTGTTCTCTGAAGAGAGCTTTAAGGTAAGCACACAGCAATTGAAAGATTGCCATGGTCATACAACCTCCTGGAATATTGATTAGTATTGGTTCTAGGTTCTAGGATGAAAAGCACCTTTGCCACACACATACAACTTTACAGTGTTGCCAAGTTGTGTGACTTGTGCAGAATTGCAGTGTAATGGGCTCTGGGGCTCCCACAAAATATCCAAAGTACCAAAATGAGAATGTCTCTCCAAACCTCTGGGTAGCTCTGGGAATTCTCCTGACACCCTTCATGTTACACTTGTCAGTGGTGAGCATAGCTTCCCAAAGCTCCTCAAAATGTCCTTGCTGTGAGATAAATTAGCCTCATTTAACTCATTTAACTAAACCATGGAGCCTAGGGCATGCCGATCAGAAGGTCGGTGGTCTGAATCCCCACAACGGGGTGTGCTCCCATTGCTCGGTCCCTGCTCCTGCCAACCTGGCAGTTTGAAAGCACATCAAAGTGCAAGTAGATAAATAGGTACAGCTCCAGCGGGAAGGTAAACGGCGTTTCTGTGTGCTGCTCTGATTCGCCAGAAGCGGCTTAGTCATGCTGGCCACATGACCTGGAAGCTGTCTGCGGACAAACGCCGGCTCCCTCGACCTATAAAGCGAGATGAGCGCAACAACCCCAGAGTCGTCCATGACTGGACCTAAAGGTGAGGGGTCCTTTTACCTTTAACTAACTTTAATTAATGCACAAAGGGGTTAAGACCATAGTGTTAGCTGTCCTCCCAGGCTTAGCTAGATCACTCCCCCTCACTTTGGGAAGAAGGGTTACCAAACCCTTTGTTCTTTCTAATTCACCATGTGAGCTCTGTCAGTAAGGAGATCTAACCCGGATGCTCTGTGTAGCTTAAGCAAACAATCTCTGTGTTTTTATACAAATAATCTAGAAATCTTAACATTTTGCTTAAAGTTATACTGCCTGTCTTTTCTTGCTGCTGTATGGGAAAGCACATGAATCTGACATTTGAAAAGTTTGTAAGTAAACCAATTTTAACTTACCAAAGGTGTGGTCTCTTTCTATGCTAAGAGAAGTGGGTAACTTTCAAAGCAACTCAGAGGATATTTTAAAGGTCTAGCAGCCTATAATTCCATGCTTCACTTTGTTTCATGTTTTATGATTTTAAATCTCTGCTGGGGTCCTTTCACCAAAGAGTACTTGCCCCAAACCTGGATCTAGGCATCTAGGAAATTCTCGTTCTATTATACCCAGTATTTTACTTTTACAGAAATTAAACCAACACTTGCCATCCTATCATGAAGAGCAACATCGCTTGATACCTCAAGCTCTCAGCCACTGTGCTACAGTTTACACAAGCAACGTTTCACAAAGCCACACTTGGAACACGCTATTCAATTGCACATTTCTGCAGCTAATAGCATGCATGTGTTTTACTTTTCAGAATCATCCACCACCCACTATTTAATCCTCACTGCCAGCTACTGATGTAAGCCAGAAGCAGGCATTGGTCAACTCACCAGAGAATTCTTCTCTCAATACAGTCAGGTTCAGACGCTTCATAAGGCAATGCAGAATCAGAACAACATGGGGCATTTTTGCTGGTCCCAGGCACCCGGTCCTTCATATCTAAACTGGTGCCTGAAAGTATAAGGAAAAGTATGAAGTAATAAAGCAAAATATGTAATTATTATTATTAATAATAATAATACTCTGCCCATCTGGCTGGGCTTCCCCAGCCACTCTCAGCGGCTTCCAACAAAATATTAAAATACAATAATCCATCAAACATTAAAAGCTTCCCTAAACAGGGCTGCCTTCAGATGTCTTCTAAGAATCTGGGTAGTTGTTTTTCTTTTTGACATCTGGTGGGATGGCGTTCCACAGGGCGGGTGCCACTACCGAGAAGGCCCTCTGCCTGGTTCCCTGTAACTTGGCTTCTCGCAGTGAGGGAACTGCCAAAAGGCCCTCGGTGCTGGACCTCAGTGTCCGGGTAGATCGATGGGGATGGAGACGCTCTTTCAGATATACTGGACCAAGGCAGTTTAGGGCTTTAAAGGTCAGCACCAACACTTTGAATTGTGCTCAGAAATGTACTGGGAGCCAATTTAGGTCTTTCAAGACCGGTGTTAGGTGGTCTCGGCAGCTGCTCCCAGTCTAGCTGCCGCATTCTGGATTAGTTGTAGTTTCTGAGTCACCTTCAAGGGTAGCCCCACACAGAGCGCATTGCAGTAATCCAAGTGAGAGATAACCAGAGCATGCACCACTCTGGCGAGACAGTCAGCGGGCAGGTAGGGTCTCAGCCTGCGTACCAGATAGAGCTGATAAACAGCTGCCCTGGACACAGAATTAACCTGCACCTCCATGGACAGCTGTGAGTCCAAAATGACTCCCAGGCTGCACCCCTGGTCCTTCAGGGGCACAGTTACCCCATGCAGGACCAGGGAGTCCTCCACATCTACCCGCTTCCTGTCCCTCAAGAGCAGTACTTCTGTCTTGTCAGGATTCCACCTCAATCTGTTAGCCGCCATCCATCCTCCAACCGCCTCCAGAGACTCACACAGGACCTTCACTGCCTTCACTGGTTCTGATTTAAAAGAGAGATAGAGCTGGGTATCATCCGCATACTGATGAACACCCAGCCCAAACCCCCTGATGATCTCTCCCAGCGACTGCATGTAGATGTTGAAAAGCATGGGGGAGAGGACAGAACCCTGAGGCACCCCAGAAGTGAGAGCCATGGGGTCTGAACACTCATCCCCCACCATCACTTTCTGAACACGGCCCAGGAGGAAGGAGCGGAACCACTATATAACAGTGCCCCTAGCTCCCAGCCCCTCTAGACCAGAGGTCCCCAAACGAAGGTCCATGGGCTGGATACGGCCTGAAGGACTCAACTATCCAGCCCGTGGTGCCCCCCACGGCCCACTGTCGCCGCCCGCTCTTACCAGTGCGGCGCGGCGCGGCTGCCCACTTCCGGGTGAGCAGAGCACCTGAAATAGCTTGTGCGCATGCACAAGCATCATTTCCAGTGCACTGTCAGGTCTGAGGAGGCCCGTGCACATGTGCACAAGCTATTTCTGGTGCTCCGCCAACCCAGAAGTGCGCCAGAAATAGCATGTGCACACATGTAAGGGCACGTGCTCCCCCGCCCTCCGGCCCACCACACAATCAGCGCTGGAGGAACCGGCCCAAGGCCTGGTAAGTTTGTCAACCCCTGCTCTAGATGGTCCAGAAGGATGCTACTGTTGATGTTGTCAAAAGCCGCTGAGAGATCCAGCAGAACTAGGAAACAGCCTTGCGCAACATCACTGCTAATCATGAAGCAAGTCTATTGTGGCATCAGCCTTATCTTCTGATTTTCTGGCTTTGCAGGGCTTGGGCCAACATGAGGTAGCCATTACTCTGATCTTAAACTAGCAGGTTTTTAAACAACAACAACAACAACAACAACAACAAATGATGATGATGATGATGATGATGATGATGATAATAAATAATAGAATGTGCACTCATTCCATCTATGTAACATAAAACAAACAGGCTGCCCTTTCTGTTTATTGCAATTATTACTCAGACAATTAGCATGCTCTACAATGCAACATATAAAGTCCAGATGTGAACAGCTGCTTAAATAATTATGCTTGCATTCATCCATAGCTCCAAGCTAATAACAGTAAGCCATAAAGCTTCCAATTTGCCCTACAATGAGAAATGCCATGCCTATAAAATCCAGGCTTCATGTCAGATCTCCTGTGACCACATCATGTTGTGCTGGGAAAGGCACTGTGCAACATAGTGTGCGTCAGAATGGCAATTCAAGCTCCTACTTCCCTGTTCTCAGAATGGAATGAGCTGTGATGCTCAAGACATGCAGAAAACGGGAGTCCCGTGTCAACGTGTTCCCTCTCGTCCTGTAATGCTTAAGTGCCATTTCTCCATATTTCCTGCAAACAAGTGGCAGCCAATATGATATGGAGCAGAAGCAAGTCAGCACAGCATGTGACATATTATCTGTTTTAACCATTTATATCCCTTTCTCCATCCCAGGTGGGCCCAAAGCTGCTTACAAGAATGGGACCAAACATCAACCCAAAGACCCTGCACAATGATAAAATCTGTGCAGTCAAAATGGCACAGAATATCAAAGACCACCAGAGAGTTTCATGGTACCTTTAACAAGTGCATTAAAGCATAAGCTTTCATGGAATTCAAATGCACTTCATCAGAAGTGTTATGTATTGAAGATCTCACCCTAGGCCACTAGGGGTGTGTATATAGTTCATTCTGCTGCAGTTCTCACTCAGGTCCACACATGCAAATGAGGGATTGAAAGTGACGTTCTCGGATTGGGTAACTATAGTTACAGGTAGTTGGTCTGCCATAGTCAAAACCGTGTTGGTCTGCCATAGTCAAAACAAAATAAAATAAAAAATTCCTTCCAGTTGCACCTTAGAGACCAACTAAGTTTGTTCTTGATATGAGCTTTTGTGTGCATGCACACTTCTTCAGATACACGCTGTTATCTGAAAGTTGTTACTGTTGCTTGTAGCTGAGTTCTATATAAGCAGGCTGCTGAGCCCTTCAGTCCAGTTCTGTTCCAGCCTGAGAATAAAGAGAGCTGCTTGGAGAATCACTGTGTCGTCTGCTATGTCCTACCCACTATTTAATAAGAAGCATGAAGTGAAACCTTAGTTGGCAGGTATAAAAAACAAGAGACCATTTATTTTGCTGGGGTTTGAGTGTTATTATTGCTGCTATTGATCTTGTCTGATTTTTATCTTCTTCCTTTATTGGGGCTTGTGTGGACTGTTGTTCAGGGTTTAATTTTTAATTTTATATCCTGCCCTGGTATCGTGTTATGTTGAAGGGTGGGTTAAAATATTGTGAATAAGTGAAATAAATAGCGATCAGACTCAAGTTCTTCCATAAGACTCCTAGTCTTCTAAGTATAAGATTTGTTCCTGGAGTTCAATGAAAGCCCATTAATCATTCTACATCAATTATTTATTTCCCTCATTCATAAAAGCATGCATACCCCAGAAAATGCTTGGTGAACATAAGGAATGTAACATGTAATAAATTAGATTTATCCCATTTTAAAGTTCTTGTTGATTAAAATGGCGTACCTGACGAACCAGACAGCAGATTTCTGATGATGATGATGATGATGATGATTTTAAAAACTGTAGATGGCAAGTACCACCTTCAGATAGGCCTTCCTCACTTTCTCCCATAAAGGAAGAAAGGCTGCATTTTTTTTCAATATCCATGCATGCATGCATAAGCCAAAACCAAAGCACACCTCTTGCTTTAGGAACATTGTTCTTATTTATATGATAATACATGCCATAGATTAATCAACTAAAACTGATATGCTTAATCAACTTAGAATTCTTTACTTGGGTAGCAATCCTAGCAAATATAGGTGCAAACATGTCCTGAAAGCACAGATCCAACTCTGGTTCCTTATACAGAGCACACCGTGATTTTCCTGAAGGACAAGAAATTATTTATATGTGGCTCGAGATTTGTTTGCTTTGAATGGCATCCTTCAGCCATAGTCCTGCGGTATCTGCTCTACTGGACCAACCAAGTGAATCCCATTTACTGCACAATCATAGGAACATAGGAAGGTGCCTTATATTGAGTTAGCACTGACTGGCAGGGACTCAATCCCCGGCCTGTCCAGGAAAGGATGGGGAAGGCCATGTACCCTGGACAGTCCCTGCCAGTCAGTGTTGGCAATGCTGAGCTAGATGGATGGATAAGGAAGCTTCCTGAGCTCCTATGACTGTGCAGTAAATGGGAAATGAAAAATCCACCTAGCCTGAAATAGGCAGACCTAAATCCCACCGAAAATACAAAAGGGTTGCTCGATGGGAGCAAGCTGTATCTACCTGCTACCTTATGCAGGGTGCCTGACTTGGTGCTAGGAGAGATAATTACAAAATAATGTCAATGGACTAGAACAATGTAGCCGTATAATGGTCTCCTGCTGCTCCATAAATGTTGAAGTGCAGTTCATTTATCAAGAGTAAATGTCAAGGCAAAAAAGAAATTATTTTTAAACATATATGCAGTTTTAATCCTTCCGCCTCCAATTTGTCTCTATATCTCTCATACAGAAACCAGAAGGCTTTATTGCGTAATGTAATGGTTTTATCCAACTGAAGCAGCAGAAATACTGTTTTCTGCATCTTATTCGTTTATCCCGTTGTGTACTTGTGGTCTAAACCACTGAGCCTCTTGGGCTTGCTGTTCAGAAGGTCAGTAGTTCGAATCCCCGCAACGGGGTGAGCTCCCTTTGCTCTGTCCCAGCTCCTGCCAACCTAGCAGTTCAAAAGCATGCCAGTGCATGTAGATAAATAGGTACCGCTCCGGCGGGAAGGTAAACGGCCTTTCCATGCACTGCTCTGGTTTTGCCAGAAGCGGCTTAGTCATGCTGCCACATGACCTGGAAAAACTGTCTGTGGACAAATGTCGGCTCCCTCAGCCAGTAAAGCGAGATGAGCGCTGCAAACCCAGAGTCGTTCGCAACTGGACTTAACTGTCAGGGGTCCTTTACCTTTTTAAGGTAAAGGTAAAGGATCCCTTGATGGTTAAATCCAGTCAAAAGCAACTATGGGGTTGTGGCGCTCATCTTGCTTTCAGGCCGGGGGAGCCTACCTTCCCTTATTTCGAGAGCTCAAGGTAGGTTACAGTGCTGCACAAATATAAAAGTATGCACAAATGTTCCAGTTCTGTGACTGAAAGATTCACAACCAAAATTAGAATAAACGCCAGGGATTTTTTTGTTTTTTGTGTTTTAAGCAGATCACACATGGGGAAGGGTCATGGTTAATCATTAAGAGCCAGTTGGATCAGGCCAGTGGTCCATTTGACCCAGCATCCCGTCCTCACAGTGCCCCCCCCCAGATGCCCAAGGGAAGCCTGAAAGATCTTTCTTTGTTAGCTCACCAGTGATCTGTGGGTTTCAGTTTTTTATGTGCTTCTGTTGCATATGTAACTGTTGTCAGCAGCTCTGGTGTTTTAATGAAATGGTGGAAGGTAAGCCATCCTGCAAATAAATAAACAATCATTTATAAAGGACAAAATGATGGATACTGCACCTACACTTCCCACACTTAAGCAGTTCATGATTTATTTTTAATCTGTGAATCAACAATTCCGTAGTCAACTGCAGTGATTTATTCAGGCAGCCTAGCCTACCAAATTAAATTGATGAGAGCAAATTAAAATTAACCCATGGAAAACTTTGTACAGGAGGGCAGGGGTGAAAAAGCCAATCAGTTAGAACCCCAAAATTTATACTTACCTAACCCTTCAAACGAAACCAGCTAAGCATGCACTGTCATAATGCAGCAGAGGAGGGTGAGGCGTTGTCTCTGTTGAAGGTTGCCATGGGAAGAGGTAGAGCCAAGTTAAAAGAAGCACATCCATTCCCCTTCCTCATTGGATGGCTGTGTGAAGCCTTGAAGCATCACAATATCCTACCCTTGTGCTTTGTTGTTGTTGTTGTTGTTGTTGTTGTTGTTGTTGTTATTATTATTAAAAGGGGAAAGACACAAATTTGTCCCAACCTGTATGCAGCAAGTATGACAATGATAGATTAAACGCTGTCAAGAAAAATGTTTGTATGCATGTGTAAGTCAACTTTCAGTTCAGTATAGCCTCTTGGGCTTGCTGATCAGAAGGTCGGCAGTTCAAATCCGCGCAATGGGGTAGGCTCCCGTTGCGGTATTTCCGTGTGGTCCGGCTTTCATCACGGTGTCCCGTTGCGCTAGAAGCGGTTTAGTCATGCTGGCCACATGACCCGGAAAGCTGACTGTGGACAAACGCCGGCTCCCTCGACCTGAAGCTATATGAGCGCCGCACCCCATAGTCGCCTTTGACTGGACTTAACCATCCAGGGGTTATTTACCTTTTTTTACAATAAAATGTGATACACAATGCATCCTACCAAATCAGTGCAAACCACCAGCGCATCAGCCAAGAACCAGTAAAATCCATGAATCCACAAAACCCAGCAAGTCATTACAAAACCACTGCCCAGCTGGAATCCTTGACCATTTATTTTTAAGTCTTCGCTAGGTACCATCAAAAAGACATCCTGGTTGGCAGTGGTGGCTTGTGCCTATTGGGACTGACAGTTGGCCCTGCCAATGACAGGCAGAGCCAACTAATGCTAGCTTTGTACCCCTTCTCCTCCATGCCGAGTTCCACAAGGGCAACAGTGAGACCAAGGAGGAAGAAGTTGAGTGTCATAGCCACCTCCAGGGCAAGTAGGAAGGTAGGCAGGTGGGGAGGATGGGTGAGGGCAGATTGAGGTTGATGGGTAGAGCTCCTTTGCTCTTAAGGACCAACCTCCACTGAAGGCTGGTACCAGACAAACTTCTCTGTGAAGGGGGTCCCACAACCAAGGATGTTTCCCTCTCTTTCATTCCCACCTTCCTTTTTGTTGAATTTTTTGAAGCCCATGCCCTCTTCCTCACATTCTAGTTAAGGATTGCACCAAAAAGGTATTTATTTTTCATAGAATCATAGAGTTGGAAGAGACCACAAGGGCCATCCAGTCCAACCCCCTGCCAAGCAGGATACACCATCAAAGCATTCCTGACAGATGGCTGTCAAGCCTCTGCTTAAAGACCTTCAAAGAAGGAGACTCCACCACACTCCTTAGCAGCAAATTCCACTGTCGAACAGCTCTCACTGTCAGGAAGTTCTTCCTAATGTTTAGGTGGAATCTTCTTTCTTGTAGTTTGAATCCATTGCCCCGTTTCCGCTTCTCTGGAGCAGCAGAAAACAACCTTTCTCCCTCCTCTATATGACATCCTTTTATATATTTGAACATGGCTATCATATTACCCCTTAACCTTCTCTTCTCCAGGCTAAACATACCCAGCTCCCTAAGCTGTTGATCATAAGGCATCGTTTCCAGGCCTTTGACCATTTTGGTTGTCCTCTTCTGGACGTGCGGGTGCAGCACTCATATTTTGTTTGTTTATAATGTGAAAGCATGTCAAATCACAAGTGTTTCCACTATGAAACAATATATTTCGGAGCAACTCTCCTAATACAAATCTCCCTTCACTCTTCACCCGAGACTTTCCTCCAGGAGCCCCATTTAGGCAGGTTCAGAGGAATGCAACAAAGGAAAGGGCCTTTTCAGTTGTGACTTTCTGTTTGTCGAATGCTGTTCCCCAGTGAGGTCCACCCGGTGCCATCAGTAACATCCTTTTGGTGCCAGGTAACAACTTATGCCTTCTCCCAGGCATTTGATGCATTAGGATGACTTTGCTCTCTGCCGATAGCACGTTTCTGCTGCCGGAGTCTTTGCTGCTGCTTTATTGGATCTGTTTTACCTATGGCTTTTATTGTACAGCTTTTATTGTAATGTATTCTTTTCTGACTGTTTGCCTTGCTCTGCGCTTTTAAGATTTTGTATGTCTCTGGGACACTCCTTATGTGTCGAGTGACTAATAAAATGAAATTATAATGATAATAAATGAAGCAACAGAGGGAGGAGGCAGGGAAAGCGAAGCAAAGAAGAGAGAAAGAGGCAACGTGCATAGCGTGTTGCATTCTATGTGAAGGAACACCTAAAAACGGCTTGTGCTGGATGTGCCTCAAGCAATTTACACCAACCTCTCCACCTCCCTCCACTCCTGCTACTCAAGGCAAGAAAACCTCTCAGGAGTGCAAGATAAGGAGTGCAAAAAGCAAACTAGCTGGCTGAAGCTCTCACTGCTCAGCAAAGGGGCCTTGGGGTGGGTGGGGGGTGGGGGTGGACGGAGAATCAATTTAAACTTCAAACCTAAATTATTTTGGTACTGTTACTATCCTGCCATTGCAAACAAAAATGAACATGGCTGTTCTTGTTGTTGTGTTTAATTCCTTTTTGCCTTCTAGATTGTTTTATTAAAAACCTGCAGGTAGCCCTGTGTTGTGTCGTTAATAACTGGAGGCGAGAATCAGGTACAACATCTCTGTATTTCAGAAACAGGAAAGAGCTAGCAGGAATGGAGAAAACTGGGGTTTATATATTAACAGGCATCTAGTAGGGAGAAGATACATTTTGGCGGGAACCAATGGCACGTCTTCCCTCCCGTGGGAACCAATCCAGCAGAGGATCCAAATCCTGCTCCCTGAATCAGCAAATGATTGCCGTTCCCGCTGTAATTTGTACATTCAAATAAGGTCTGTAATACAACACAATACACTATATTAAACATCTTGACTGTGTTATTGCTTAATACACAACAACCTGATTCTGGGGAACAGGTATAATTCACTTCCAATCCCTACAGTTCATATGTGCAAAATAGTTCAGCCTGCACGGAGTCACACAGCTAACAGAAACACAGGTGCCGGGTTCCACCCAACATGGAGGTGGGGGCACGTGTGTGTGTGAGATGTCATGCAGCAGGAGGAGGTCCAACAGCTGTGGGAAGGCCTGACAGGGCCTGCTGTAGCTGCAGGTAGGCCCTGCAAGAGTTGCCGCAGCCACAGGCCACAAAATACTGAGGAGCCCTAGCCCTCTCCTTGAAAATTAGGAGCTTTCAACCACTCAGCCACCCCTGGAAGGCACCCCTGCAAGACAATGATGATGGTGATGATTTGCTAAGGTTGCAGGATGTGTTACAACAATTAAAACACAACGTTAGAAGCAGTGCAAAGCAAATTACAATCACAGAAATAAGATTAGACTCATGAGTTGTTGGTGTTGCTGCTGCTGCTGCCGCCACCATTAATTGCTATTTAGTGGTTTATTGTAAGTTGTTGCAGTGTTGTTTATAAGGATTGTGTTGTTTTATATACTCTTTTTCTCTTATTTGATTTCTGTTGTGCAAAGGGCAGCACCCAAGCCCATCTAAATAAATAAATAAAGCCAAAACATTCCCTCCTCCCAAGTCTCTGTCCCCATTTAGCAGCAGAATCAGATCCTGGCAGGTAACTGTATAGGTAAGGTACCTAGGAGGGAAGGTGCAGAGAGAGAATTCTGCTCCATGGGATCTGAACTGTGAGTGAGGTGGTATGAGAACAAGAATGAAGGGATTGTGGACTGCATTGCAGGATTATTGTAAGCAACTATTGTTCAGTCTTTCTATGCTGTCTGCAATATAGGGTAACACCCAACACTTGGATTTTCAAACTTGCTACATATACACTGTTTTGTAATTCCCCATGCATGATCAGCTGGTATAGGTTGTCTGTATCTGCGGGAAGGCAAAAAAATTAAAACAAATGCTTGTTTAGCAACCTTTTTCAATGGGCTCCTTAATTCATGAGGCAAGGCTGGGTGTATGAGTGTTTATATATGGTCAGACTTGGAAATATTCACAATTTGCATTTGTGAAGGTCACATTTACATGATGAAAGCCCTACCCTTGGGGGGTTTATGTGAGTTTTTAGAACTTGGAAATTCCCAGGCAAGTTAATTACTTGAGTCAGACTCTGTGAATTCTATGCCCATATAAAAAAGAAGAAAAAAGTTTGTCAATTTCAGTAATCTTTCTTTTTGAATGCCTACTCTGAGGAACACAAGCAAAATAGGTGCATAACCTGCTAGCATTTCTGAGGGCAAATTACAAATTGAAAACCATTTTCAGGAGTAAGTGAGCTTGCCTCTGAATACATTCACACATTGCAAACTAGATAAATTTGCATTGGAAGCCTGATTAGAAAGAAAAAAGAAGGGACTGAAAGCCTTGCTCATTCCAATACAAGCCACGCAGTAGGTCACACACCAATATTCCAGAAGAGAAAGCTAACAAATGATTTTCCATGTTATACCCCCCTCCCATGTACCTAGCTGGGCATTATGTCAGAGACCAGGCATCATATTTCTACTCATTAGGTGAAGGAGACAAGGGCCCAAAGGACAAGCCCCAGAAACACTGCTAACCAATGAAGCTGTGGGACCAGTGCCCCGCCCCATTCAAGGATGTGGCACTAACATCCTCAGACTCAGAGGACTCCCCTGTAAAGACAACAGTCCAGGAGCACCTGAGGCTCCCCCGCTGCATTGTAGCAGGAGATTAATGAAGAAAGTTGGACCCTCTTCATCAAGCAGAAGCTTGCAGCATGGGCGGTGTGAGGTTTCTGCAGTGGTTTCTCACGAGTAAGGAGGCTTACTCTATTTACAGGTTTTATTGTGCAAGTATATACAGTGCAGAGCTCAAGAGTTCACGTCCACCTTAGTTACTCTCAGATCCCGGAAGTGGGGCTTTCCTGCAGCACCCCCAGCAAAAGAACTTCGGGGCCCCCAGTCTCCTCCTTCCCTCCTTGCGTTTCATCCCTCTACATAATTGGGGAGATGAAAAGTCGTTGCTCCCTCCTTGCTAGTCTGGCTGGATGAGTGTCTAGGCTCTGGAACATCCCCCAGCCCTCTCCCCTCCAGGCTTCCCTCTGCCTTTCATTTCCGCTGGATGCTGTCCCGCTCTCCTCGCGGTGCCGGGGCTCTATGTCCTTTGACAGCCCCTGCACCGCACCGCTGGTCTCTGATGGTTCCCTGACATCCGGTGCAAACAATCAGGTTCCACCTGCAGCTGCTGCTATATAAGAGCTCAGTTTCAGCTCGGTCCTTGCTGGAGCAACTTCGGAGCTTTTTTCATGAGATCCTCATCTTGCCTTTCCCCCCAGCTGTTCCTCTTCTTGCTGCAGAGCAGGACACCTTACTAGGATGGCTGAAAGCTTTGCTATCTATATTTGGGCTGAGCCAAAATGGTGCTCCCTTCACCGCCCCATTTATGTGACTTGTAAGCTTAAAGCAATGGAGAATAGAAAAAGTCCAGATGCAGGCATGTAGACACATGCATAACATGTAGACACATGTAAAATTGGATCAAAAAACATATTGTCCGAATGGACCAGCTGGGAATACATTCACTCAACCTGACTCCTGGGCCTAGGAATGCAATTACTTGACCAGCACAATGACCAGCCAACATATGATTTCTCATAGTAATTCAACATGAACACTACAATAGTCATTTTATAATTGATATGCCACCCACCAAATTTCAAATATTTAGTGATTTGGGGGGTGGAGTGGAGGGCTTACCAGCAGAAATGGTAAAAGAGCTCTCGTTGGTGGCCACCAACCATTAGCTGCCATAGATGATGAGCCAACCAAGAGCATGGCTGCTGGACCAGACGCTTATGGACAACTTCCCTCAAGCCTGTGCCACCTGGTAAGTCAAGTATTTCTTGCTTCACCATGCCTACCCGATGTCATAGGGACCATGTCAGGTCAACAGAAGACAAGACTTGCCTTTGGGGGGCAAAGCCTGGCCCTTTAAGGATTCACACTTTTCAAGCAAGGGGATTGGAGTTTGGTAGGACCTCCAGCTGTTTTGGGACTACAATTCCCATCATCCCTGACCACTGGTCCTGTTAGCTAGGGATGATGGGAGTTGTAGTCCCAAAACAGCTGGAGGGCCAAGTTTGGCCATGCCTGGATTAGACTGACTAAATGACACATCAGGCTTCCGTTCTCCACTTAGAGCTGTCCATGGTCCTGTCTTGCCTCATGATGGACTGGAACACTGGCTGGTAGCTACTGTTTTTGCGCCAGAAGCCATCTGGTGGTGATGATGCATGATGATGTAGCAATACTCCCAGAAGGCTTTGCAAGAGGAGGAAGAGGAGAGCAGCCACCCAGAAAAGCAGTCCTTGCTGGCCCTTAACCGCACCCCATTTCAAGCATTAATCTAGATTAACATTTGCTCTTATTTATTTGTCTTGATTTACTTCCTGGCAAATAGCAAAGGGACTTCACATTACCTTCTGATCACATCACAGTAGCAACATGTGCTTCCACACACACACAAAAAAACCACCTTTACTTCTGTCAAATTTGGTCATTTTGCCCATCTGTCATTTGTAAAATTGGAGGTGATTTCTGGATTTTAATTTGGGGCCATGTGAGCCTGCTGCTTGGTTACTAACTTCATTGAGGATAGGTGGATGAGATCTTATTTTAGGTATGCTACTCCTATTATCCTCAATAATGCTGTGCTGCTAAAATTGCTAGACAAGAACAACAATTAGATATCATTCTCTGGCTTGCAGTCCATATCTAAAAACAGGAGACATTGGAGAGGAGAGACAAGGAAGAAAATCATTAGTCATTCTGGTTCAATATTGTCCACAATGACTGCCAGTGGCTTACTAGAGTTTCAGGTGGGACAATCGCAGCCCTATCTGCAACCACTAAGATGCTCAACCACTGAGAACGTAAGTACATAACAGTACGCCACTGCCGCGCCTGTCAGTTGCCAGGAATCACAAATGGTGACAGTGTTGTTGTGCTGTCCTAAAGGATAGTACAGAGCTAGAAAAGATGCAGAAAGGGTGACCAAATGACCAGGAGCACCTTCTAATGAAAGACAAATGATTGGGGCTTCTTGGGTGCCTTCCAAACTATGTTTTATGCAGAGTAGACACATTAATTTTCATGAATCTACTCTGTGTAAAACTTAGTTGACTAACACCCATTATTTTTAATTGTTGTGACTGGTTAAATTCATGTTATTAATTTTCACAACTGTATTTTAGTTTAATTATTTTCCTTGGGGATTGTTGTTATTACAAGCGGGGGTGTAAATCCAATTATAAATATTGTGTTATAGATATCACTTATGGTCTAGGCACAATTAATCTGTATGCCAGGGATGGGGAAACTGTGGCTTTCTGGATATTGTTGGACTACAACTTCCATTATCCTTGACACTCACCATGCTGTCTGGGGCTGATGGGAAGTCCAACAATACCTGGGGTGGGTCACTTGCTCCCCATCCCTGCCCTGTCAAGTCTTGCTTAGGAAAAGAAGAAATGCCTCACTAGAACAGACCAATGCCCATCTTGTTCAATACTCTCTGCAATAATTTAAGCATCCAGAAGATGTGAGGTGATCCTCCAGTGATCTACTGATGTCCCATTTCCCCACCTACAGAACTGTCAGGATTCATCACCACCAGCTGTGAAGTGATTGTGTGGTCTAGAATGCACCTAT
Organism: Lacerta agilis; assembly: GCF_009819535.1. Classification (NCBI taxonomy): domain Eukaryota; kingdom Metazoa; phylum Chordata; class Lepidosauria; order Squamata; family Lacertidae; genus Lacerta; species Lacerta agilis. The sequence goes on along the minus strand of NC_046321.1, from coordinate 18,697,257 downwards.
TACCACCCATCTGTGACCACACATTGCAAGGAAAGTGTTAGGGCGCCAACAGGTTGGCGCGCTGAAGGGCAGCAGTCAGCTGCAGAGAAAGTCGAGGTCCAACAGACCGGGTCAGGAACCAGCCGAGGTCAGGTATCAGCACCAGGGTCAGGAGAAGCCGAAGTCAGGAACAGTCCAAGTCAGGAACAAGCCAGGAGGCAGGAACAGGCCGAGCAAAGACAACCACACGCTTCAGCACAGCAGTTGCAGGTGCTGGTGAATGGAGCAGCCGGCTTACCTTAAGTAGCCGGCTCATGACCATGCCTCTTATGAGCTGCAGCTGCCTCTAATTGTTCCCTGCGTCTCTCAGGTCTACGCTCTACAGCTGAGAAGGGAGGAGGGGAGGGGCCCTGCTGGTTCCTCTCCTCACAAGGGCCTGATTCTGGCTCGACTTCTTCCTCCTCCTGTTCAAGTCTTTCCACTTCCCTGTCTGATTCTTCCTCTTCTGAGGAGTGCTGCCACCAGTCTTCTCCAGGTATGAACCCCTCAATTTCCCCAGATTCTTCCGTGGGTGCAGCCTTGCCAGGGGGGGCTTGCCACCACTCCTCCTCTTCCGGCTCAACCCTGACAGAAAGGTTAGTAGTGGTAGGAAAACTTTCTTTCCAGGAATTCTGTCCTCTATTGGCTGACCTACCCATTGAGGGGCCCCTGGGTTCCCCAAAAGTCTAGTACAGGCTTCCTCAACCTCGGCCCTCCAGATGTTTTGAGACTACAATTCCCATCATCCCTGACCACTGGTCCTGCTAGCTAGGGATCATGGGAGTTGTAAGCCAAAAACATCTGAAGGGCTGAGGTTGAGGAAGCCTGGTCTAGTGTAGCAGTTAGACTGTTGGACTAGGATTCAAATCCACCATCAGCTATGAAGTTCACTGTCTGAGCTTGGACCAACCACATTTCATCCTAATCTTGGACCAACCACCACATCTCATCTCATCCTAACCTATGTCTCAGGGTTGCTGTGAGGATAAATAAATAAATAAATAAAGCCCAGGTTCAGTCCCTGACATCTCCAGTTAAGTGATCTCAGATAGCAGGACACACACAGAAACACACGGGAAAAGAGAGAGAGAACATTGCATATGTTATGCTAACATTTCAAGTCAATGTACAGCAGTATCATAACATACAGTACAAAATATACAAGTCCAATCAAGGCATCAGTGAGAATTCTTAAAAGTCTTCAAAAGTGTAGCATCAACAGCCAGCAAACGGCATGGTGAGAAGGAATGTTTGCAGCAGCATGCACCAACCCAGTGCTTGCTTGCTTGCTTGCTTTGGGGTGAGAGGCCATTCCAGAGCATGGTTACCACCACAGAATAGGCTCTCTTTCTTGCTGTTTCCAGAAAGACATCTGCTGGCTGTGGGCCAACCAGCTGATCTCAGTGATCAGGCAGGTGTGTCTTGGAGAAGGACCTCTCTCAGGTAACTTGGTTCCTAAGGTGTCTTGGGCCTGGAAAGTAGGCAATCCGATGAACTGATTCACCATAAGGCTCCTTACGTGCAACCTCTATGCTCTATTTTTAGTAGCATGGGAAGCAAAGCTTCAAGAAGACTTTCAGGTTTCTCACAATTTTGGGACACTTCCACCCCAACACTTAAATCATCCTCTCTTCAGCATGGATACAAAATTACTAGTCAGTAAAAGAAACTGACAGTTGATCTCAGTGGTGTGCCATTATGTGTAAGAATCCCCTAAGGCTGTTTCATGATTCACTCGGTGAATTGTTCTACACTGCTCTGTGTCACTTTAAACACGGGGATGGTCTGTGGAATTAACAGCAGTGGACACAGTTCAGGTTCATTCAAAAAGATTAGGAGTCTTGACATTTCATTCAGTGGGGGATGGAGAGAGAGAGAGAGAGAGAGAGAGAGAGAGAGAGAGAGAGAATCCTTGTGGGGATTTGCACCCAATTTTAACCTTGTTTTTTAAAGATTCTATGATACATCAGTGGTGGAGAAAAATGGATTCAGAACTCGTTGCAAATAGTGTAAGTGGGTGAGCTCTGACATTCAGAATAGGTGAAGGGATGGCACCTGAGTAGTTATGTCTCAAATGATGTACTTTTCACTTTAGATTGCTGCCTGCCCTCAACCTTCAAGATTGGAATAGATTACGAAAAGTAACATAGCTGCCTAAAGAAAACAAGAAGAAAAATGATTTCCCATTCAAGTGTAAAATTCCACATCAGATTTAAGAAGTGTTTTATTAAGTTGTGCCTTATATGGAGAGGAGGGAACAAAAGGGATTTGGATTTTTAACCAAATCCTCTCTCATAATTCCAAAACTTGGGTCAACCAATGAAACTGATGAGTAAGAGATTCAAGACAAAAAGAAGAAAATACATCTATATGCAACGCTGAAGTTTCTGCATCAAGAGATGGTGATGGACACTAGCCAATGGTTTGTCCACACTTCCACTTGCCCCATGACTAGAAAGCATGGGCCCAAGGTGTTTTGTCTTTACCCTCAGAAAACTCACTCTTTAGCACTAAATCAGAACAAACAGCAATCCATGGAAAACCAAATTACTGTTTGTTCTGATTCAGCACTAAAGAGTAGGTTTCCCCAGCAGAAAGTGGCAGGGCAAACAGAGGTTTGGTTTAGTTCTTAGATGTCCTTAAAAGGGAACTTGTGGAGGCTAAAAGGAATTCATAGAGACTATGTCTATCCTATATATGAACAGCACACTTATTCTCTGAGAGTGGATCCTTATGTAGTCAAAAAGGCTTGAAGGAACGCCACCTTCTGTAGAAGTTACAAAAAAAAAAATCTTTTCCCTAAAAAATACTCCTAACGGAGGAAAACCAGAAGGTGGGATGGAGTTTCCTAGAAAAGGCTTGACTGGAATAGCCCAGGGTGGAACCCTAGTGTTCAAAAGCTTGGGGGTTGCTCTATGAAAGTGCTGCTTGACTAGGAAAAACACAAGAATTGCCATGCTGGACTACCCAAGATCCCCCTAGTCCATCATTTATTTCCCAATGACCTCCAAATAGATGCCCATGATTAGTCACAATCCAGACATGCAGATCATGACCTTGCACTATGATTCATCCCCAGTACCCAAGACTCAGATCCACACTGCCAATTGAGATTCTATGCAACCCATCCTCTGTAATGTTGTCCTATTGTTTTTGTTTTGTTATGTTATGCTCAATAGCCTGAGTTAATGTTACACGGTCTGAAGAAGTCCTTTCTTTTGTCCGTCACGAGCCTACTAGAAGCATGCTAAGGAGTCTGCCTGAGCATGCACTCAGCCCCTACCTTCTGTGTTGAGCAAGTAATGGTTGTAGTGATGAATATTCAAATCATGTAAGTAGAAGCTTCCTGCAACACAGGGAAGGTCAAAGACTGCACGGGGAGGGGAGGTGTCAATGCATATCAGGATCTTGGGGTGGGGTTTGTGTGAGTGTCCCTGCCCTCATCCACACTGTGAGAATCCACATGTTCAGGTAAATCCAAATAATGGAACAGCCTCAATGGGTATGCTTTGAGTTCCAGTGATATCTTAGAGGATTGGAAAAATTCACAGCTGTATCCTATGTCAGTGCTCCCAACATGGTTTGATTTGTCTGGTGACTTCCACGTGATGTTGGACTACAATTCCCAACATCCCTGAACATTGGCTGGAACTGATGGAAGGTGTAGGCAAAAACCTCCAGAAGGGCACCAAATTGGGGACAACTGTCCTACATGGAAACTTTTCAAGCTGTTCTGACAACATTCCTATAAAATTGAGGCACACACAAGCAATTGTTCTGTTATTCAGCTACATAACTTATATGTTTGAACTCTCTATATTGTTTTATTTACCATTACTATTTCTTATATTACAAAACAACAAGGACAACATTAAAGCAATACAGTAATGCACATCCCACCCTTTCTGGAGATGTGAGGTCAGATTACATTGGGGTTTACATCCCTTAAATTGTTGTATTCCGGTTGTGTGAAGAAAAGGAAGGAAGGAAGGAAGGAAGGAAGGAAGGAAGGAAGGAAGGAAGGGGATGCAGCAGGAAAAAGAAGGGGGAAAGGAAAAGGATAACAGCACCTGTTGGATTTCCACCTAGCGCAGAGTTCTTAAATGCACAGGCACCATCTCACTCTTACTCTCTTCACATGCGCGCAATCTCCAGATGGAGCTGGGCCTCAGCCCTCCACTCCTGTTGCGAAGATTGAAAGCGAGGCTCCCGAGAGCCTGTGCCACCTAGAGGGTGAACAGACGCCCCTGCTCCTCTTTGTAGGGAACATCAAGGGACTTGCCTGCACACAAGTGCCCAGCCCGGCCCCTGCCCGGGCCTCGGCGTCTCCTCCCTCTCTCTCCCCCATCCTCGAAACTCAAACGAGAGAGCGCTGAAGCCTCCTTGCGACGCCCGCCCGCCCGGACCCCACCGTCCAGTCCCAGAGCTCTGCGACCCTCGCCTGCACCTCCTCTCCCATTCACCCGCGCTGCGCTGCCATTGGTCCAATTTCCTACCGATCCTCACAAGGCACAAAAGGCGTTGCTCAGTGTGCTTCTTCTCCTGTTGCTTTATATATATAACAAACCTCCCCCCCCCACTCCCCTCCACCACCCCAATTATCCGTCCTTGTTCTCCTGATGGTGACTCTTCGCTCACTTGCAACGTGTCCTTTAGACTGTTCTCTCCTCTCCAGCGTACACGCGTCTCTCCCGCGATCCCTCCTCCCTTCTCTTTGCGCTGATGCCTTGAGAGCTGGCACCTTATTTCCCCCTTCCTTCTCTCTCTCTCCTTTTTTTGGATGCCTCGCAACAATAATACCGCTGATGACCATCCAAGAGGAAGCAGGTGGAGAATGAAGCATCCTTTGCCCAGGAGAGCCATGGCTTAGCTCAAGAAGGAAAAGGCAAGAGAGGCGCATCGGAAAAGAAAAATAATAAACACCACCGCGCGAAAGAGAGAGAAAGAAACGGGGGTCAACATGAGTTTCCACAAGGAAGACGGGATGGGCAGCTTGTGCCACAAGGCTCTGCAGATCATCTCCGAGCTGTGCCTGGGAGGGCAAGTGGAGTTGGAGAAATGTTCGGGCATCTTCCCGCTGGAGACCACCAACCAAGGTATAAGCAGCGCAGGTAGAGTCAAGCCTCTCGCTCTCCTTGCGCATCCCTCGGCGCGCCCTGCTTGCTTGCAGCGTCCTCGGCCGCCGCTTCTCCCCACCTCGGTCTTCCCCACCCCTTGTGTTTTCCTCCCCTGACTCGGTCTCTCCTGTTGATTCTCTGCGTCGCAACTCAAGGAAGGAGCGAGAGGACTGGAACAGAGAGGCGTGGGGTGCTGATGGTTGGGGGGCGGACATACGCTTCCTTCCACTAATGGCAGCCGCGGCAGTGGGTTTGAGTGGGCGTCTGGAAAGTTGAACTTTCTCTCTCTCTTTTTTAACCCTTCTACTTTCTTCCTTCCGCTGCCTTCCTCCTTCCCCTGGCTGGGGAGAGCGAGAGAGAAAGGAAAGGGAGTCATTTCCAAATTTCGACAGGACATTTTCGTGTCCTCAAAGGGGCTGGTGCGAAACCAAACAGAAACGTGTGTTTTGTTGTGGCTGGCTAGCTAGATGCACGTCGGAAAGTGGCCATGCAGTGCCCCCCGAGGTGGAGGTTGTGCAGCCTGGCAGCCGTTTCAGGCTCCAGCCGATCTGGCACCCCCGATTCCCCGGGAGCGCAAATGGCATGGAAGCGCTTCTCAAGAGCCGAGTTGCCGCTTGACTCGGTAAAAGTAGGAGAAGGAATAGGTGAAACCATTCAGGAGAAGCCACAGGTAGCTACTTTCATATGTATGCTTCATTCTCCCTCCTCCGGAAAGGAAAAGGGAAATCTCGTGCTAGTGTATGGGGAGGACCTTTTATGCCTCTTCTTTTTAATGGGGAACCCCCCCCCCCACCCTTTGGAAAGGTAAAGTGGAGAAAGACCCTGTTCTCCTAGTGAACCACATTAAAACACAGGAGCTGATATCCGGTGAATCAGTGATTAATTTCCTTAAGAGAGGGTCCCTGAGCAAAAGCCTGCCTGAAAGCCTTATGAGAGGGGAAAGTTAACGGAGAACTTGTTTGTGCTTGCAACAGCTGCACGGCAGACAGAAATGCAACTGGTGGAGCTTTCCTCCAGGGCATAGAGATGCAGAAAGTTGTGCGTGCTGACTTTCAGCTTGGCACACAGCTCCTTAAGGGTGCAGAGCCTCCAGAAAGGGAAGAAGAGGAGATGGTGACCCCATAAGAGGGAATGTGAGGGAAGGAATGCATTCTGAATGTCCTGGAAGCAGGGCAGTCCCCCTACTTGCTTCACTTGTTGAAATGCTGGACCTTGGGACCTCTGACCCAGGACTTACACCTCCTGCCTGCCCTGCTTTGGTTCAGAATCTTCCATCCTCAAGACAAATGCCATATATCTTGGCCAAGGTAGCAGAAATGGCAAGAAAGAGTTGAAGGCATTTCTTATCTACCCAAAATGTTCTCTCCTCCTTCCTTCCATCCATCCCTTGCTAATGAACTCTAATGAGATTCACCAGAGATTTTAAAAGATAATACCACCTGTTTCAACATTTCCTTTCTGTTAAACAAAAATTATGGCAATAATTGAAGGGCAGGAGAGAGAGAGTTATTCTCTAGTTGTTTGAGGATGGGGCGGATGAGCTTAACTTTTGGTTAAAAAAAAAACACTCTGCTGGAGGATGTATAGATATATTCAAGCATGCGCGCACACATATATGAATGATTTATGTGATTGATCTCCCTGCCCTGTGGCCCTCTTGACATTCTTATCGTTGCTGAAATGGGCACACAGTTTCTGGAGAGCAGGGCAACAGGTGGCAGGAAGGAGCAGAGCATGAAAGTACCGGTACCTGTTGCTGCAGGAGGAGAGAGATTTTCATGAGAGACAGAGACAGAGAAAGGACTTCAGTCTGCATATATTGGAGGGACGGGGAATGACTTCTGTTCCTGTGCCTTTCCTAAATAAAATTTCAGTCAGTTTTAAATAATAAGCAGATCATGTGAGAGACCTTTGCCTGACACCCCAGAGAGCTGTTGCGAAGTCAGAGCAGTAGACTATAGATGCACAAATAGTCTGACTTTGTGTAAGGCTGTTTCCTATGTCCCCTTGCAGGTGATGGGCTTTGTATTGGCATTGCATGTACCCAGAACCTGTTGTATAAGAAGTGTATTGTTGCATGTCATAAATCTACGAAGGAAAATGCAGGGCAGTGCCACTTGAGGAACAGCAGTGAAGGATCTATATCCTAATAAGCACATAAAGAATATTCTGGCTATACCCTAAAAATTAGCACCAGCAAGCATCATTTTGTTGGGGATTCATGTGGCATTTCAGCTCTATATTGGTGAGACAGTATCTCTTATGCACAATGTAAAACAGTGATGCAACGTTTTGTGGCCATCATGGTTAGGTCAGATGGTGCAGTTGGTTAGGATATTGAGTTTGGCTGCAAAAGAGCCTTCTGCACTGGCGTTCTCCACTTCAGCCTTCCACTTGTGAGGATCAGCCAAAATTAAAATGGGGGTGGGGGAATACTTGCTAAGTATTGATAGAACAATAGATACCACTAGGTGGGAAAGTAAACAAGCTCTTCTTTATGCTAGGTTGTTGCATGCCTGTATACCTGTAGATTAGTCATCTGGATTTGCATTGGGGCTGGGTAAGGGCAATGAAGACTTAAAACACTTTGCTTGTAACTCTTTAAACAACCCTATATAAGGGTATATTTATTATTCTCATACAATGTTGCGTGGGGATCCTTTGTTGGGGGATCCTGGGGCAGCTGTCATTGCTTCTTCCCTGGATGAACCACAACACCCAGATTCTCAGCTTTCCGTATTTCCAGAGTAAGTTCCAGTATTTGTAGAACCCAAAGTATGAGACAAGATGTACAAGCACTGTTCTTCTCTCCTCTCTCGTTTGTGAGAAATAAGCTGCTCCCCTCCTTTCAGGGTGTTACTTTGCCCCTGAAGATGCCCATGGGTGAGAAAACACTTAATGAAGGGCCCACAGTAAAAGTCAATTGGGGGCCACAGCCAAGGGTGGATGGAGCCAGAGCTGATGGCAGGTGGAGCTAGATCCATGTGGGAGGAGGCAGAGGCAAAAGAGGCCAGAGTTCACAGCACTGCAGGATGAATGAATGAATGAATGAATGAATGAATTTATTACAGTCACAGAACCAGAAATATAGACATATACAGCGACCAGAGAACATGTAAACTATACATAGGTTAAAATTAAACTCTATAAGCTAGAGGCACGGTAAATAATACAGATATAACAGTTAAAATATGGAGGTTAAGGATTGCATAGCTCTTTCTCTCTGTACTACCCCATACTTTTAGAGGTTGTCTGGCAGTGTCCACAAAGCCAGATGACATTGAGGGCAGTATGAAATGGGAAGCCCCACACCAGGTGACCAGCCATAAAGGTACATGATGCAGTCATCACCACAAGTTCTATTCAATGCTAGGCCTACTCAGAGTTGATCCAATGAAGCTAGCAGACATTATTCGTGCCTTCCAGTAGCACCTTAGAGACCAACTAAGTTAGTTCTTGGTATGAGCTTCGTGTGCATGCACACTTCTTCAGATACCACACGAAAGCTCATACCAAGAACTAACTTAGTTGGTCTCTAAGGTGCTACTGGAAGGAATTTTTATTTTATTTTGTTTTGACTATGGCAGACCAACACGGCTACCTACCTGTAAACAGACATTATTCGTGTTCATTAATCTTCTGGGGTCCCAACTGAAGGAAAGTCAGGGCTTGGCTTTGCACAGTGAGGCCTGGGGAAAAAATCGGAAATTGGGAACTGGGAACTGGTATCCAGGACCAAAGAGCAACTAGGTTCAGAAACACCAGGAATCCAAGCAGAAGCCAGGACCAGAGGAAAAAGTCAGGGTTCGCTCCCACAAGATGTAGTGAACTTGGATAGTTGGATGGAGAAGCCAGGATAGATCTGGAAGGATTTTCAATGGGAGGTTGCAATTATGCAGTTTCTGGATGTTTAGCTTATATTGGCAATGGCACAAATGATAAGAATGGTCTAAAGGCACACAAGGCTACCACCTTGCTAGGTTTAGCAGGTCTGGGTCTGGTCAGTGCCTCCATGGATATGGAGAGGTTCCTTGGAACCACTTGTACACCACCTCGGGTTCCATAATGGAAGAAAAGTGGATTATAAATGCAATACAATAAAATAAATAATTGAATTCTTTTTAGCATGACCCTTCCCTGGTTATTATAGACATGCTTTCTTCTCTTCTGTATACCAGCATCTGTTATGTGCACTATTATACCTGGTTAGGGATAAGTCATAGAATCATAGAGTTGGAAGAGACCACAAGGGCCATCCAGTCCAACCCCCTGCCAAGCAGGAAACACCATCAAAGCATTCCTGACAGATGGCTGTCAAACCTCTGCTTAAAGACCTTCAAAGAGGAGACGCCACCACACTCCTTGGCAGCAAATTCCACTGCCGAACAGCTCTCACTGTCAGGCAGTTATTCCTAATGTTAGGTGGAATCTTCTTTCTTGTAGTTTGAATCCATTGCTCCGTGTCTGCTTCTCTGGAGCAGCAGAGGACCAACCTTTTCACCCTCCTCTATATGACATCCTTTTATATATTTGAACATGGCTATCATATTACCCCTTAACCTTCTCTTCTCCAGGCTAAACATACCCAGCTCCCTAAGCTGTTCCTCATAAGGCATTTTTTCCAGGCCTTTGACCATTTTGGTTGCCCTCTTCTGGACACGTTCCAGCTTGTCAGTATCCTTCTTGAACTGTGGTGCCCAGAAATGGACACAGTATTCCAGGTGAGGTCTGACCAGAGCATAATATAGTGGTACTATTACTTCCCTTGATCTAGACGCTATACTCCTATTGATGCAGCCCAGAATTGCATTGGCTTTTTTAGGTGCTGCATCACACTGTTGACTCATGTCAACACTGTTGACTTATGTCAAGGTCCAGTCGCTACACATTGCCACTCAATTTTATCCGGTGTGAATACTTTTTAAACCCACAGCATGAGTGGGTATTTCAGTGACAAATTGACTTCTAATTATCCTCAAGGAAAAAAATTGTATGTATTTACATGCACACATTCCCCCCCCCACACACACACACTTCAATACAGAGCTATCAGATGACAGTTGTCAATGGTGTTTACACTGAGTGGCATTAAGAGTCAAATCCAGTTAATTAAAAGCTGCCTCTCCAAGCTGACACAAGATAAGGAATACCATTTCTATAACCTTGAATAGGCATCAGCATCTAAAAGTTCTTAAAAATCTGAAACAGTGAGACAACCATAGATGTCCTCACAGCCTCTGAGTAATTGGTGCTGAACGGGAGTAATTACAGTGCTTAGGCAGGAGTTACCCTTAACACCAAAGCACATTTACACTTTTCTTGTCCTGGAAGCCAGAGTACATTTGCACTTTTCTTGTCTTGATGATTACATGGTTCCTTTACAATGCTGAGAGCTCACTTACCTGTCAGGAAAACTGAGCACCAATAGGTTCCAGTAAATCCACCAGGAACTCTAAATAGACTAGAAAGCTACACTCGCCCAATGCCAGGAGAGACCCCAACTAAAATCCTGGGGAGCCACTGCTAGAGATTACAGACAGTACTGAACTATGTGGATTAATGGTCTGGCTCAGTGCACAGCAGTCTTTCCATGACCTTCTGAGCACTGGCAGGGAGGTGGGTTCACTTGGAGAGAGAGAGAGAGGATTTTGCCCAAGAGAACCCCTGAACATGGGGTTGATTTTATCTTGGTATGATGCCTTGCAAGAACGATCTGCTTGATAGTAGCACAACCAACAGTTTTTCATGAAGATGGTTCAAAATGGTAATGCAGATAAGTTGTGGGGAGGTAGGAGTCAAAATATAGGCTGCCCCTCAAGTGCATAGTGTCCAGAACATTTTTAAAGGAACTGAAGTCCTCATTTTGGCATAAGCAAAACTGGCTGCCCTTGAAAAAGATAATGGTTGTGTGGGATGTTTTTTTCCAAGCACTGTGCCATTGTACAGAAGTTGAAAAGGGAACTGTTGGCTACCCTATTTAGCTGAGAGCAACTGTTGGGATATTCTGAAACTGGCCTGCATCTTTTTCTCAACAAAAACAACAACAACATGCCATCCATGCACAGCTTGAGTCCATGTTACAAAACCATGGCACAGTAGCCCACCAGTTCCTTACAACAGAATAATGAATTGCAAGCAGTGCTTTTCAAATGCGTTTAGTGGTGCATTGGGAGCGGTGGAGCAGGAAAGGTCAATTTGACCCAGTTTGACAATTACTGTATTATTTTTCTGATTCAAAACATAACAAACAAATTATGTTGGACAGGAAAACAGTGACAATCTCGCGTCTGAAGTCACATGAAGAGAGATGAAAGCTATTTCTGAGGTTCCCATACATACAGGCAGGTCATCATCGTGATACTGCAATCCATCAGATGATGAGCACGCATGGATGATATGGTCTCCATAAATGTGAGGAAGCATGGTACAGTCTCTGGTTAACAACCAGTTATATTCCATGTAGGAATATGATGGTCAATGATGATCAACACAGACCATCCTCCAGGCCATCTTCCAGCCCACATAGCTCTGTATCAGTATGATGTGGTTTCTCTTCTTCTCTCTAGCTTTACCTAAGAGCAAAAGAACATAAATAGAGCCCTGCTGGATCTTGCCCATCTAAGTCCAGCATCCTTTTCTCACATTGGTCAACCAGATCTACCTAGATAATTTAATATTTGTTTATTCTTATTATTTCTTCATCATCACCCACCTATAACAATGTACAAAACAAAACATGGCCTAATTCACAAGATTACAGGATTCACCACCATTTGTTTTGGGAACATCTGCCCCGGCCAGCATTTCCAATGGTTAAGGATGACGAGCGTTGTAGTCCAACAGCTTCTGGAAGGCATTAAGTTGGGTTAGACTGAACCAAGATGACACATGACACAGAAAAAAGAAACAAGAAGAAATGAAGCAAAAGAGGGGGTAAGGAATCTAAAGGAATTCCTGAGGAAGCCTTGGTTGACTACCCATTCTCTCAGGTCTGAACTGAGTAGCCCATTCAAAAGGTAAAGGGACCCCTGACCATTAGGTCCAGTCGTGGACGACTCTGGGGTTGCAGCACTCATCTCGCGTTACTGGCCAAGGGAGCCGGCGTACAGCTTCCGGGTCATGTGGCCAGCATGACCAAGCCGCTTCTGACGAACCAGAGCAGTGCACGGAAACGCCATTTACCTTCCCGCTAGAGCGGTACCTATTTATCTACTTGCACTGTGATGTGCTTTTGAACTGCTAGGTTGGCAGGAGCAGGGACCGAGCAATGGGAGCTCACCCTGTTGCGGGGTTTCAAACCGCCGACCTTCTGATCAGCAGGCCCTAGGCTTACTCTTCCTTAATTTATGCAGTCCTCTCTTTCAAAGCCATCCAATGTGGTGGACATCACTGCCTCTTTTGGGAGCGGATTTCATAGTTTAACTATGTGCTGTGTGAAGAAGTATTTCTTTTTGTCTGTCCTGAATCTCCCAACATTTAACTTCAGAGGATGACCCCTGGTTCTAGCATTATGACAGAGGCCACTTTCACAATGTTGGCGTCATCCATCTGTCTCAAGAGGATGAAGTCATACTGCTGTGATAGCAGCACTGAAATGACCTCCCCGGAGCACAAGCCCAGGCAGTGTGTATGGAGGTCCTGGGCTGCCTAGACACAAGACCCACCCCCCTCTTGGCCTCACTGATGTGATCTCAATGCCATGCATAATTAAGGTAGGCACCAGGTGGCCCCTCTGCAGAGGGCATTCCACCTGGGGTGGGGGCACTGTTGAGAAGCACTTTCCTTCATTGGCACCCACTTGCATGGGGACATTCACGGAAAGTTCTCAGACGACCTCAGATATCAGGAAGGTAAAATGCCTGAGGTTAGTGGATATGCCTTTAAAATATATGACAGAGTTAATAAGTTAATAACAAACAACAAATAATGTATTTGAAACTTGCTTTGAATGGGCTGAGGGGATGTGGGTGGCGCTGTGGGTTAAACCACAGAGCCTGGGGCTTGCCGATCAGAAGGTCGGCGGTTCGAATCCCCGTGACGGGGTGAGCTCCTGTTGCTCGGGGTCCCCTGCTCCTGCCAACCTAGCAGTACGAAGGCATGTCAAAGTGCATGTAGATAAATAGGTATCGCTCCAGCAGGAAGGTAAATGGCGTTTCCATGTGCTGCTCTGGTTCCCCAGAAGCAGCTTAGTCATGCTGGCCACATGACCTGGAAGCTGTCTGCGGACAAACGCCGGCTCCCTCAGCCTATAGAGCAAGATGAGTGCCACAACCCCAGAATCGTCCGTGACTGGAATTAACGGTCAGGGGTCCCTTTACCTTTACCTAAGGCTATCCTTGGTGGCACTGTTGTCCCTACAGAGTTGAAAGAAGTAACACCAGTTGCTGGAAACCAGATTTGTTCCAGGGCTGGTTTTTGTTCTCTGGGCTTTTTTAAAAAAGCAATGCATTTTGATCTATTGCCATTTTTGTTTTGGTTACCTTCTATCATATTTCCTTGTTGTGCTTGTTTAAACTTGCTGTTTGTGTTGTAAGCCACCCAGAGACCCTTTGTGGTTGGGCAACATCATCATCATCATCATCACCTAAACAAACAAACAAAGGTCCTGGTCCTGATGCTTCAACTGGAAATTTAATTCCTCTACAACCTTAGAAGGGGGAGATCAATGGGAATGCCTGTGTAATGTGTTGTAAATCAGGGATGAGGAACCTCAGGCCTAGGATCCAAATTTGGCCCTTGGAGACTCTCTATCTGGCCCTTGGAATCCTCCTCTGGCCAAACCTTCACTTGCCTTCCTTTACACCCTATATTTTCCCCATGGTTAGAACCTGATAGTTAGAACCTGCACTCTGATAGTTCCTCTTGCTTGCCTGGATCAGGATAGAGAGGGTGTGGAGTGGGGAGAAACTAGCTTATCTTACGAAGGTGAAATTTACATTTGTGGCTCTGTCCAATTTTGCCTCTGCCCCTGCCTATCGCTGGCACATGGCACTCAAAATCTTGCCCAGAAGACCCTCCAGCTGAGATAGGTTCCCCCACTTCTGGTGTAAATAATGCTTGCCTGTGTGCATCGGTGTAAGGAGCATAAGTCCATTTGGGATGCAAGAACCCCCTCCAAGAGAAGTTTGTGCATCATGTTTGCTCTTTAAACGTTCTGCTTCTGCGTCCATTTGTTTTCTCTAGCCCTTGTCCTTGCTCTTAATGTGCTCTCTGCTGCATATGAAATATGATCAACTCTTTTGTTAGAAACACTGTTTGTGCCATTAATTGTGTCATTATTCATCCCACATTACATGGAGGGGTGAACTGTTGTCTCCTAGTGTGTGCCAGATGCTGATGCTCCAAGCTGGGTGGTGTAGCTGTGGGATAGATCCAAGTTGGATGACGTAGCTATGAGATAAATCAGCCTCATATAACCAACATGCTTAACTCTAATTAATGCATGAAAGGGTTAAGACCATAAAGAAAGCTGTCCTGCCAGGCTTAGCTAGGTCACACCCTCAACTTGCATGGATGGCCACATCCACTTTTGGCTCCACCCACCATGGGATGGTAGCTGGCGAGAACAAGAAGGAACATCAAGAAAAGGAGTAACTGCTCCCCCACCTTCTGTTGCTGCTGACCCTGGGAAGGGATCTAGTGGGAGCTCATGGGGGTCATATTGACAGACCTCCATCCTAAAAGCTAGAGCCTTCACTGTCAGAAGGTGACAATCTATGCAAGTTTATGTTGGACTTACTTCTGAGTAAATCAGCAGATGATTTGGACTGCAAAATTAATCAGTCTACCAATTATATCCATTACATCTTTGATGATTCTTGCAAGCAAACGAATTAAAGCTATCTGGATGATAACACCTTGTCTTCTTGTTCTTTGCAGACATCTCTGTCAGCTTGCTTGCAGTCGTCGTCAGCTTTTGTGGGCTTGCCTTGCTGTTAGTCTCACTTTTTGTCTTCTGGAAGTTGTGCTGGCCGTGCTGGCGGAGCAAGCCGATGACATCGAACGCTGCAAGCATCCCTCAGAGCACCTCCAGCGCTCCCACTGAGTTTCTGGAAGCTAATGAGAAAAAGGAAATTATTAAAGAAACGGGGAAGCCCTCCACGAAAATCCTTGAGGCGGCAATGAAAATTAGCCACACTTCACCTGATATTCCAGCAGAGGTCCAGAATGCTCTGAAGGAACATCTAATCAGGCATGCACGCATGCAAAGGCAGATCACCGAGCCAGCATCCTCATCAAGGTAAGAGAAATAGAAGCTAACACTTAAAAAAAAAAAAAGACCATTTGGCTGAGAATTAAGGAATGAAAACAGATGAACATCATATCCTTAGCCTTGTGCCAAGGATATAATAGACACAGGAACAATAACCCTAATAATATACACACTGATTTCTCTGACAATTTCAATCAATTGTGTGTGCGTGTGCGCATGTGCGCATGTGTGTCTGCGCATGTGCGTGTGTGATTGGCAGGTTTACACAGTTCATTTTTAAAGTCTGTATCTCCCGACTTTAAGGAAAGAGACAGTGGCAGTAAATTGGACATTAGAGTTGCTGATATAATTGTACAGTGAGAGGCAAAGCTCTTTTACATCCCAATCCCAACCATGTTTATTTGGTTACATGGCCAATTAATACAGATGACTGTTTGCCAAAATATAGGTTACCATGGTATGCAACCTGCAACTATATGGCAGCCCAGTTGACTGTATTGTCCTGCAAAAAAAAAAAAAAAATATTGGTGCCCAAGATCTTGCCACACCTCATCAGAAATCTGGGGGAAACAACAAGAGAGTAGTTAAATGGCCCTAACCACTTAGCAGGATGACACATGGTGTATAACTGCCATAACAAGTTTTTCCCCACCCACAACAAAGAATTTTTCCATTTGGAAAATGTTTGCCTGTGTTCATGCTCTGACATGGTGATTTCAGTGACATTCCTTTCTAAATCAGTGTGAGTCAGATTGCAGCATAGATATCAGATACTAGTTGCACAATTCATAAAGCATTACAGGTTTCCAACTTATGCTCCAGTCCTAGGCATGTCGCTCGCTATTGCTTTCTTGTTTTATTTGACACATTTGACCCATGCAATTACAAACTTTGGTGACATCACTAGCAAATGTTACATAACGTTTCCAGTCCTCCTTAATTCAATGTACTTGAATGTACTTACTCTGAAATATCCCTGAAAGCTCTCATATTTCAAGGATGTTGAGAGTGCATGAAAATATGAACATCAATAAAAGGTGGTGTCATGTTATTGTTGTGAGGGCCCCATAACAGTTGTGGCACAAATGAGACATAATACTGGAGCAACTTCAAACTTAACTGCTCTTAGTGATCCAGTCGTATTTGAAAATAACAGCAACTCTTTTAACAGTTAACATTTCCACCCTTAACTGACATCAAGACGTCTCTGAGAACAATACCATTGCACTTAGCGCCACCTGTAGCCATCAATCAAGGAAAGATTTTGTGAATAGAGTGACAGAGGCATCTAATTTTAATGCACAAGGAATATCAAGGCGTGAAATACACATGTCCTCCTCTGCAGATGAAAGAATTTAAGTAACGCTTTTTTCAGACACAGAAAGAGAAAATGACAGCTAGGAAGTGACAAGTGCCATGAGTGAAAAGTGCCATGAGAACAAACAGATAATCATAGATGCTGAATGTAAAAGTTCTGACTTTCTGCTTAGTGAATTATTTACATTATTGCATTGGTGTGCAATATATGCCTCTTTTATGTTTGCACCAGAAAAAAATAGTACAAATGTACCCAAGAAGTGGACACCATAATTATTGAGTTCACATATGAGTATAGTACGTATGAGTAAATGACCAATGATCTCTATGATATAAGCTCATAGTATAAACAAAATGCATAGGACATAACATGGTCTGACAGGCACTAGGGGAAGTCATGTTTGCATGGATTTTGTTTTTCAGCTGTGCAGGCAGCATATTTGTACAAAAGGACCTATTTCATTTTTTCCAATGATGCTTTACCATAAAAAAACATGGAAATGCATAACAAACAAAAACAATAACCCCCCCCCCCCACTGAATTTATTTTTTATTTGCACTGAAATATGTATTTCAATCATTTATATAAGTGTTCCGGTATACATAAGCATTCAAGTATATATTTCTTTCATTGTCTGTCTGTCTGTCTGTCTGTCTGTCTGTCTGTCTGTAGGCCCCTTCCAACTCTACAAGTCTATAATTCCATGAAATCTAAATTAATACAAGTCTGTTTCCATGCAACTGAGCATACAACTTTACAACAACCAGAACTTAAATATCATAGCCAACAATGGTCAATGGTAATGTTTTCCATTCATTGTACACATTAACCCAGTGACGCATGTAAATATATTATTTGGTTTGTATACAAAACATGCTGGGCTGCATTTAGACCAATGGTTCATGCACCCTAAGGTGAAATATCATATACAGCTTACACTAGACAAATATCTTCCATTTTCTTGTATAAACTCTATACACACGGAATAATACACATCAGTTGGTTAATATTTATTTTATAAAGCAATCGTTTTAAAGTGTGCTCAGTGCGTGGAAATGGACATGTATTAAAAATGTATAGGCTACCATGACTTCTAAATTTACAAAAGCATTTACTTTTGCACTTGTTGATCAGGGAATATGCATTCTTGTTCTACCTTTACCCATCTGAGTTCCATCAGACCCTATCGCTGAGGTGGTCCAACCCCATCATCTCAGATCTCAAACAGACAGATGTCTGTCAGGATGTCAGGAGCATGGGGGGGGGTGACCCATAGCAACCCTACATTTCCCAGTACTGCTGGATTAGACAGAGACAGAAGCTGGTTGAAAGTCCTTGGGTGGGTAGGCAGAGGGGGGGAGGAGTTGAACCTCTAATTAAAATCCAAGCTGAAGAAGAAGCTCCCTGTGTGTGTGTGTGTGTGTGTGTGTGTGAGAGAGAGAGAGAGAGAGAGAGAGAGAGAGAGAGAGAGAGAGAGAGAGAGAGAGAGAGAGATGCTTGCCTCAAATTTACATCTCATATTTGTGGCAAGCATTATGACTAACCAATATTCCTATCCTGAGCCAAGGAAACCTGAAACTCAGTGAAGTCTCTGGTGGCAGCTGGTTTGTTTGTTTCCCACCATAGCTGCTAGTGCTGTACCATGTCTTCTTCTGTTATGTATTCCTGGGTGAGAATAATCTTTAGAAGCTGAGGTACTTGCCTGGAATCTAGTTTCAAGGTGTTGTCAGCAACGTGTTGCGCCCTATGTGCTAGGATAAAAAAAACAGTGGCGTGTGCCTAGGCCTACGTAACCCTTTCTCTGCAAATCTTCCAAATTCTCCCTCACAATTTTAATAATAATAATAATAATAATAATAATAATAATAATAATAATTTATTTATACCCTGCCCGACAAAATATTTAAAATACAATAAAACATCAGACATTAAAAACTTCCCTAAACAGGGCTGCCTTCAGATGTCTTCCACTGGAATTATTGTGTCACTAGCAAGGATGTCTTTGACTGACACAATAATAAAACTGACTAATGAACCTAAGTAGTTTCCACTGAAAAGCAGCTTAGATAACCTCACATCATGATTTTTCTAGATTCAATCATCTAATATGGAAGTTCACTGGTATAGCTGAGGGGAGGAGGGTTGAATGTGAGAAATCTTAATTGGAACACTTTACATCTATGTTTTATGCTATTAAGGAAGGGGCCATCTTATGAAAAGAAATCATTTTTCAAGTCTCTGGATCCCCAACAAGCAATAAATGACACCAGAATAAGTATTTCCACTTTGCTGTTGTTTATCTCCAGAGTGCAATTTAGCTTCACTTGAGAGTCCATGGCAGGCTGAAGAATATCCTTGTTGATGTGGGGGGGGGGGGGACCAGAGAACCAGACATTAATGGCAGGAAAGTGCTTTTGGAGCAATGTATCTTAATCCACTGCACCAAAGCAAGATCAACAGTGTTTTCTCCAAAAATAAAGTGAATTTAGGAGTGGAGTGTTTGAAGGTGAGGGGCAAAAGACTCTCAGCCCTTGGCATGGCCAGCCCAATACATTTTGAGGCCTGAGGCAGAGCATCAAATGCTGTCCCTCCCCGAGTCAAGGGGCATAACCTAAGGGAAGCCAAATGTGACAGACTCCGTCAGTGAAAATTGGTAAAGAGACCAATTTTTTGGATGCTTAAAACTATCCCTGTGAACAACAGTAGAGAGGTCTGCTCTGTTTGTGGTAGTGTTTCTTTATTAAATCGCAACCAGGGGTTTTACTTACGTGAATAATGTCTTCGTGTTCACTTATTATCCCCCACTCAGAAATTCAATGTAATGTGGAAGCACTTCTGGTGCAAAGCTGGTTCTTTCATTTATTTGCACTAAAGGAAAGTTTTAAGCTTGGTGGTTTTTCATGTGAGGCACAATGCTTTGTATCATGCAAACACCCTTCACAAAAAACTTTAAAATCTTAATCAGCACTCTTGTTTAACACAAGTCTCAGGATAGACTATTTCCACCTAGAATGGCTGCTAGTATTTGTTGTAGCGTGGGGTTAGTGATTTCAGTAAGTGATTTCAGCTCTGACATAGCAGGCAGGAGACAGCTTCTTTATGTAACACTCTTTATTCAGGCAAACAAGACTGGGGGACTGAGGAGAGGGAGATACATTTATAGGGACAGTAGAGGGTACATTTTGGAGGGAACAATCTCAAGCAATCACAGAGCTGCCTTTTGGTGGAAACCAATAAGACTGAGGATCCAAATGCAGCAACTTGAATGAACCAATAGTAGCTGTTCCTTCTGGAACAGGAAGGCAGTTACTTTCCCCTAATGTGAATACAGACAATAGTAATACAGATATGATAACCCTTGAATCAATACACAACAGTATTCCTATACCAAAACACTCTCACAGCCCCTTCTAGGATTTTGACTTTCCTCTCAGGGAATCAAACTGGGTAGACCTGCCTAGCTGACCCCTAATCCTTATCAGAACAGGTCCCCCTCTCCTGCATGCCCCTATCTCTTTAACTGTCAAGTGCTGAATTTTTTACCCACCAGTCCTTCATGATTAATGGACATTCTGACTAGCTCTGATTGGTTGCTGGGTCACCAGCAGGTTGACTCAGGGTCTGTCCATCACACCAAGGTATTTTGACGGCCAAGATAAAAAAATAAATGCCCTGGGTTCTGGAGAGCGCCTCTCTAAAGTTTCATAGCTTATTGTAAAACATTACAGCAGAAGGGACTAACCTATGGGCCTTCAGATGTTGTTGGACTCCCAGCTTCCACTACCTCTGATCATTGACCATGCCGTTGAGAATTGAAGTCCCACAACATCTGGAGAGCCACCTCTGCTTTAGTCACTGCAATAACAGTGGTGGTGAAAGAGCTTTCCGAAACCAACCTGCCGACAATGCTTTGCTCTATAGAAGGACCTATAGAAGGGCATGAGCAAGAAGGTCCCTCTGAGGTGAGCAACAGAAGGAGGAGGTGGCACTACTGGAACACACATAGGCAGACTTCACCTCAGGTGCTGAAATGTCTTGCATAATCCTCCCAATCGTTCAGTAATATGTGATAGTACATGGGCTTTTTGTCCATTTCTTCTTTTGTTCATCATTTTTAGCCACTGCAGCAAACCACAGCAGCGACTCATACAACCTCACAGCTACTATGCCCAGAATGCCTTGCTCTGAGTAAATACCCCTTTGACCTTTCTAAAGGAGGAGGTGGCAGGCCAAGCCAGTGGACCAGGGAGATGCCAGTTTGCCAGGAAGGAGGCACAACCACCTCCTGAGACAATTGCCTCCATTTCCCTAATAATACAACTGACATCTTATGATGTCCAGCTTTGATGTAATTAGGTTTTCTCACAATCTGTGTTTTCCTATTGTACAGACCAAGCCATGGCATTTGGAGTGGATCTTAACTCTGTTCTTCCTTGTGCAATCCTGAAATGTGGGTTAGAAGTGTGGGGTCCAAGCGTAGGCATGCACTGAAACTGCTCAACTGAATAATACAATATGCTTTTTGGATGCAAGACTTTCTTAGTACTCTGACCCCAGAGACCCTTCCATGTCAGAATTCAGGTTCAGCCACTTACAGCCCCAGCCTGACCCAGACGGAAGGAAAATTTCCAGATACAATTACTAGCAGAGGCATTTAAAAAAAAAAAAAAAGAATGGTGGGGAGGTTAAAATGAGTTTTCGGGCTTTGTGAAGAGGTGAAGAAGCAATAACATGCAAAATATTGCAGCCATAATTAATGGCAAATTGTCTGAACTTCTTTGTCCTTGCTCTTAATAGAACAGCCAGGAAGGATTAAATGAAAATCAAAATGGATGGCAACTATTAGAAAACCAAGATTAAAAACAAATGATACCAAATAACACATATTCTCAGGGGGTGCTGAAGGTTTACCCGAGGGCTCAGCAAGGCAAATTGAATATGTTCTACTTGTTGGACTTGATTGCTTTAACCAATCAAGGAGATTCCTTCCAGAGTTCCTGAGTGAGAATCTTACCATTTCTATAAGTACAAGAAAACAGGTTTTGAATTAGGGAAAGAGACACAGAGGCAACACAGAGACATTCCAGGTCAATGTTTCAGTTAAGTCATCGCTCATTCAAGCATTTCTACACATGTTGAAGCTGAATGGAAATCAATGTAATGCAGAGGTAACCAATGTGCTCTCCAGCTGTTGCTGGACTCAGCTCCCATCATTCCTAACTAATGGTCATGCTAGATGTGGCAGATGGGAGTTGTAGTCCAACAACATCCTAAGGACACCATGTTGGCTGTCTTTGACCTAATGCAGGCATAGGCAAACTTGGCCCTCCAGATGTTTTTGGCCTACAACTCCAATGATCCCTAGCTAGCAGGACCAGTGGTCAGGGATGATGTGAATTGTAGTCCCAAAACATCTGGAGGGCCGAGTTTGCCTGTGCCTGACCTAATGCCTGGTTCACACATGCCTGTTCAACTACTGGTGTCTCATCACTTGGCTAATAGCATGTGGTGACTCATGGACAGACAGAAGTCATCACTTGATGCAGCGGTTAAATAAATAAGCAGCTGTTATCTGCTTTAACTGCTATTTTAAATCGGGGGGGGGGGGGGTTATGCTGTAATTTATTGATTTGTTTTAACATGGCTTTGGAGGGTACCTGCAAAGGTAAGCTGGAAATCCATGAAAACGATCCATCAGCAATATACATGCACTGGCACGGGAACAGAGAACTCTATGGGGAAATATCTCAAATTGTGAATGGCGCAACATTCTATATAAGTGGGTGTTTTGAGCTCCCATGCTGGTTCAGAGCATCCAAAACTGAGTCCGTGTGTCTACCTTGCACAACCAACAAATTAGATGAAGCTGAAGGAAAATGCTGTGGGTCGCAGTGCTCACCTTTGATTCCAAGAAAATGTGGGGTCAAGAAGTCCTCCCACCAGGTCCATCCTAAGCAAGCAAACTGAAGACCCATCTACCATAGACATTATTGTCTCTCTGAGAACCTCTGCGTCTCCTAGATCAGATTTGTCAAGTAAGTTTTTGGGCTATGGAACTTGCAAGAGCAGGGAGGGGAGACGGGTGCAGGGACAGTTGTGGAACAGTGGGGAGCTGAGAAGAGATGGGAAGTTCCTGAATAAGGGTGGGGGCAGTTTGACTATATTTAGTCTTCTGCGTGCCTCCAAATGTATGTAGAGGGTGACTAGGGATGCACAGAACCTGCTGGAGGAATCCAGCTGGCTGTTTTCTCTTCCGTTGCTTCTCTGCAGCGAATTTCCATTAAAAAATAATCCACTGTCTGAATTGAAACTTCTCTGCCATTCTATGAGCTTCCAACCTTAACCAGGTTGCCAGGTATCTGAAAGCTTTTGTAGTCCAGGATCTAAATGCTGGCAAAAGTTGCATTTTTTAATTCACCTGGGGAGCCAGAGAGATGAAGCAGTGCCCCGAGCAGTACAACAAAATCAGAGTGCACTGCACCAGCCTGGGAAAACAGGGCAGCAGGTGTGAACCATTAACGGTGCGGCATCCCAGCTACCTAATTGGCCGAGCTTCTGATACTTCGGCGAAGCAGTCACATGAAGGCCCATTGTTCCTGCAGACTCGGAAAAGCATTCCCATGTTGCCATGGGAACGACGACGCATTTAAATAATTAACGCATCAATTAGCCCTATCTCTGAAATGTTGTGACTCGGAGGAACCCGTGCAAAGTGCCGTGGCATCAGGACATTGGCTTACTAGAGCGAAAGTGCCACTTTACATTACACCCGACTGGGAATAACTGTTAGTGGCATATATAACATTGCAGCACTTCAAAAGATGGGAGGGTATGGCAGAGGGAGATTGCAATTTAGTGATTACATCATTCTGTATTTTGAAATGGGCGTTTTGAATTTTAACGGCGCATTTGGCAGCTAGGAAAAGACATCTCACATTCCTTTGAAAGGAAAAAGCAAGGGGTGAACAGATGTATGGTTACTGTTTCAAAAACAGGGCAGCTGAAAATGACTATGGCAATATAAAATCAGGTGCACCCCAAAGGCCATCTAGTCCAACCTCCTGCAATGCAGCCACCCACAGCTAAAGACTCCCTGACAGATGGCCCTCTGTTCAGAAACCTCCAATGAAGGAGTCAGTTCCAAGGGAGTCCATTCCACTGTCAAACAGCTCTGACCATTGGAAAGTTCTTCTTTAGTCTTTCTTGTAATTTGAATCCATTGGTTCACATCCTGCCCTCTGAAACAGCTCAAAACAAACTTGCTCCATCTCACAACCCTTCAGATATTTGAAGATGGCAGTTGAATCACCCTCCCATATCATCATCAAAGACAGACAATCGTAAGACCTTCGCCATTTTAATCTATAGTCTGTCTGTGGGTTAAACCACAGAGCCTAGGGCTTGCTGATCAGAAGGTCGGCGGTTCGAATCCCCGCGACGGGGTGAGCTCCCGTTGCTCGGTCTCAGCTCCTGCCCACCTAGCAGTTCGAAAGCACGTCAAAGTGCAAGTAGATAAATAGGTACCGCTCCGGCAGGAAGGTACACAGCGTTTCCGTGCACTGCTCTGGTTCGCCAGAAGCGGCTTAGTCATGCTGGCCACATGACCCGGAAGCTGCACGCCGGCTCCCTCAGCCAGTAACGCGAGATGAGCGCCGCAACCCCAGAGTCGGACACGACTGGACCTAATGGTCAGGGGTCCCTTTACCTTTACCTGTTCCATTACAATGGCTCAGACTCAGAGATTGCCTTCTGCTGCTGCTAATAATAATAATAATAATAACCATCATCATCATCATTATTCCAATGTCCAGACATGAATGCTGTTGCTTCTCAAGGGTGCTGACTTGGGCCCCAGATTATGGATGCCCAATGGCACCCACGAAGTAATGTGACGTCATGACGTCATGATGTCACATTATGTCAGAGTGCTGCAGCAGTGCTCCCGAGGCCTCGCGGGGCCTCAGAGCTTATGTCAGAGGTCTCATGAGGCCTCCAACATGACTTCTGGATTCTACCGGAAGTCACGTTGGAAGCCTGACAGGGCCTCGGACATCGATTCCAAGGTCCCATGTTGTGGGGGCCCAGGCAACCAGGGCCCCCCCTAGTGTTGGTCCCAGTGTTGCTTATGTTGTGAAAATAGCACTGTCCATGCACAAAAGGTAAGCATCCACAGGCTTTCGGAAACAGTTAAGTTTGCAGAAGTCCAAAAATTAGACCCAATGAGGAGAGGGTCTGCTCAGCACCTGACTGTAAAGGGGGGAGGATGGAAAATCAGGTGGGAGAGGGAATGGGATTGAGTACAATGGACCATGATGGAGAGACTGAAAGAGTGAACAGGAACACACCACACTGCATCATGTTAGTGCTGGTCTCATTTGTAAAGAATCCTAATTAGTAAAAGCTAAAAGTGGACAGGCTAAACAAATATAACTTAAAACAGCAGAGTGTAATGTTTTCCACTTGGCTGAAAATGGGAAGAGAATGAGCCTGTTGCTTCTCCCAAGATCATAGGTATGAGCCCCACATTGGGCAAAAAGATTCCTGCATTGCAGGGGCTTGGAGTAGATTGCCCTTGTGGTCTCTTCCACCTTCTGTGATTCTATCTCCCCAGGGATTTCATTCCATCATTTGAGTGCCACCACCCCAAAACCCCTTGTACTTGCCCATCATATTTTCAGCAGGGATGGGACAGAGGGCAGGCCCTCTCATGCCGCTCTCAGGGCTTGGTCAGGGTTATATGGCAAACGATGGCCCTGGGGGTAACCTAGCCCTGGGCTGTCATGGACTTTTCAAAGGAGCCCTTCAGTTTGAGCCTTCAAATTGGTTACTTGAAATAGACAACAAACATAGCTGGCATAGGTTCAACATTCTATGGCCCAGTTTGTGAGCTACATTTTGGACAAACAGCAGCTTCTGCAGTCACACAAAACATAGAACATAAGAGCATTAGAAGAGCCTGCTGGATCAGGCCAATGGCCTATTTATTCCAGCATCCTGTTCTCTCAATGGCCACCCAGATGCCTGTGGGAAATCTTCAACCAAAGATGGATAAAGCCCTCCTAGCTACCTCCACAAGCCTGACTATACAAACAGACATAACTAAACTAATAATATTACATACTAGTAGACCCGGCCACGTGTTGCTGTGGCTCATTTTGTGGAAACAGCCCTGAGACTTCCCCGTCACCTGTTGTTTTTTCCTCTCCCGTTCCCCCCCTCCCTGTCCTCCCTCGTCACGGACTCTCTCTCTCTCTTTAGTTTGTGCGCGGCTTCCCTCTGACGACTCCCCTCCCTCCCTCTCCTCTCTCCTCCTGGGCTGCCTGACCCCCCCCCCCACTGGAAGGAGACCCCGTTTTCGCTTCCCTCCCCACAGTTTCTCCATTTGAAATGCTGCCTGCCTCCGGTAAAAATGCTAGCTCCGTCCCCCGTGCACACAACCCTGCTTTCGCCTACCAAACTTGGGTTGGTTCCCCAGAACCAGCAATGGTGTCCAGCTTTGCTACATTCCCCTCCCGGTTTCTGGGCTGTTAGCAGAGCAATTTTAGCTATTTCAGAGTCATTCATGTAGCAGGAAGATGGTTTGTGTGTAAAGGAGCTGCAGCAATAAATCTCTCAGGAGCCGGCTTCTTCCTTATTTAGAAGTTTTATTATTTACAGCACAAACAACCCGGGAGAAAGGGAACGCATGGCTAACTCCAGGCAGAGCAGAACAGAAACAGAAACAGAAACAGAAAAACAGCATGTCATGTGATCAGAGCAGTTTTAACCCTGTAAGCTCTGAAATATATAACAGCCTGTGGTCTTTGACGTCCACTTGAGGGCGCTGTTTTTTGGCACAAATTCACAGATTTACCTGGGAAAGGTATGATATTTTTGCAATCTAGGTACTTAAGAACCTTGCCATATGGCCAAGGAATGTTGTGTCCAAATTTGAAGGCAATCGGTCGAGCAGTTAAGGACTTATGAGGGCGCCTTCGGAACGGATTATCTTCGTAAGTCGAGATACCACTGTATATAGATTTGATTCCAGGATGCTAAATGCGCTCCTTCTCAACCTGAGCTAATTCACAGGGTTGTTGTTGGGGAGAAGAAATGGGGTATTCACTGCCTTAGTATCATTGGAGTATGAAATGGGTGCATAAGCCCAGAGTGCATTTACATATTGATAAACCACAGTTGATTGTTGCATCTGAATGTAGTCAGAGTGCTCAGATGAAATGTGATGAAGAGACAGTGGGAGTAAACAGGCTTACATCTGCGCGGGTTCCACTTAGTTCAGTCTGACATTCCTGTTCAACAAAAGATGGCTACTTGAGGGTTTTCCATTTAGCAGACACTCTGGGTGTAAATGGAAAGAGTGCTTTTTCATGAAGTACAACACAATAGTTTCCTCATGGACAATTTGTACTCCCGGTATGAAAGAGCGAGTGTCACAGCTGGGTCTCTTCTTTATTTCAGTGCACTCTAAAAATGGAGAACCTGAAGAGTGCTGCCCAGGTACAGCTACCTTCCCCATGCATGGATAACAGGAGACATGCAGACAAAATGCCTCTTAATGACATTACATTCTGTGTACATAAGCAATTAGCAGACTGCCAAATTCAGCTTTTATAGAGGTGAAATAATCTTGACTAAATTCAATAGGGGGGTGGAGAATGAGGTGTTAAGAACATTTAGGGAAAATCTTCTCCTGCTTCCATTCTCATCCTTTTCTGCATGTTAAAAAAGAAAGGCTTCATCTCTTTTTAAGGCTGTTAACCATCAAGCTACCAGCAGAGCTTTGTGGGGTTTGTGGCCAGGGGCGTCGTAGGGTGGGGGCGGGCCGCCCCTCGTGCTGCCCCTAGGCGGGTGTGTGCGGTGCTGCTGCTCCCGGGGTGACGGAGGGAGCGGCGGCGTGTGGGGTGACAAGCGGCGGCCCCTCCCACCACTCCCACGTGCCGCCGCTCCCTCCGTCACCCCGGGAGCAGCAGCGGTGCACGGACGAGGCTCCCGAAGCGGCGGCCCGGCTTCCCCGGGGGCGGGGCGTCGCCGCGTGTGCGTGCGTCATGACGCACACACAGTGATGCCCCGCCCCCGGGGAAGCCGGGCCGTCGCCGCGCGTGCGTGCGTCATGACGCCCCGTCCCCCAGGGATGCCTCTTGGCTTCCCGCCCCGGGCAGCCAAGGGGCTAGGAACGCCACTGTTTGTGGCACAATCAAGTCTCTGGAAATGCTTCAAATTAATACGGATAGCCATCTTCTTACCAAAGCTTGATCTTTCAATGAATTGGACCCAGAATTCTTAAATGTCACTGAACTGCAACTCTCATCATCCCTGGACATAGGAACCAGCTCCTAGGGGCCAAGGTCTCTTCACACACACACACTCCAATAAAATACTTGAGGGGGCTGCCCCCCCCAAGTCAATGGGCATTGCCATTCAAATGGTGTATGCATGCCATGTCATGTGACTGATTATGCAGGGCAGGACTTATTCCTCCCCCTTAAAAAAAAATCAGGTTTTCACCCTTGTGCCTGGAGATCTTGTTTGGTTAATTCACTTGTAATGGTTATCATTTGTAGCAGCCAACAATTGCCTGTGAGGTGGGAACAGACTATGCCCAATACATTCTCTCACACATGGGTAGGCAAACTAAGGCCCGGGGGCCAGATCCGTCCCAATCGCCTTCTAAATCTGGCCCGCGGAAGGTCCGGGAATCAGCGCGTTTTTACATGAGTAGCATGTGTCCTTTTATTTAAAATGCATCTCTGGGTTATTTGTGGGGCCTGCCTGGTGTTTTTACATGAGTAGAAGGTGTCCTTTTATTTAAAATGCATCTCTGGGTTATTTGTGGGGCCTGCCTGGTGCTTTTACATGAGTAAAAGTTGTGCTTTTCTTTAAAATGCATCTCTGAGTTATTTGTGGGGCATAGGAATTCATTCTTCCTCTGAGGGACAGTGGACCAGCCTCCTGCTTAAAAAGTTTGCTGACCCCTGCTCTCACATATCAGCATTCCTCAGTGGTCTCCGCCATGGGTCTCAACCTCTCTTGAGCAACTTGACACTCATTTCTGCCGTTTGCTGCTGTAATACACACTGACCAGAAATAGGGTACCCATTTTCCATCAAGATTCTTTTTTCTAGGTTAAGCATGGCCATTCCCTTCAGTCTATCAAATAGTATTTGCTTTCTAAACCCTTTGTCATTTTTGTAGCTCTCCTCTGTATTTGCTGCTGCTGTTGTTTGTTGTTGTCTTCCAAATTGTCAACATTCTTCTTGAACTGAATCATTGAATTATCTTCCTGGATTACCTAGTGTTGTTAGTAATTGGTCTCTCCAGAGAGTTATAACAATAATGGAAACTTGTTAAATGTGAGTGGTTTAAAAAAAAAAAAAGTGAGTGGTTGATTTACTCCTCTCATTTTTAGCTATATGAAAGTTATTCTCTTTCCCTTTGAGATTATCAATGTTAATTTCTTTGTCTTTGCGCATGCAGGCACAATTCCTTCAGGAGACATTTGCCAAGGCAAATGCAGGTGTCCAGCATTGATTTTAACATGGGGACAGATCCTGTTTTACAAAGAGGGGAGACAACTACCAGCATTGGAAGGATAAAACCGGAACTTTATAAACAGAAGTCTGTGGATTCAGAAGGCCAGAAAGAGGATGTGAAAACATGTGGGAAACTCAACTTTACCCTTAAGTATGATTATGAAAATGAGATGCTTTTGGTTACCATTGTCAAAGCCTTGGAACTACCAGCTAAAGACTTCACTGGTACATCAGATCCCTATGTGAAAATCTACCTTCTTCCAGACAGGAAAAAAAAGTTTCAGACACGGGTTCACAGAAAGACGTTAAACCCTGCCTTCAATGAAACCTTTCAGTTTCCTGTAGCCTATGATCAACTTTGCAACAGGAAACTACATTTCAGTGTATATGATTTTGACAGGTTTTCTAGACACGATATGATTGGAGAAGTCATTCTGGATAACTTTTTTGAGGTCTCCGATCTCTCTAGAGAGGCCACAGTATGGAAAGACATCCATTG
Source organism: Lacerta agilis (assembly GCF_009819535.1). Lineage (NCBI taxonomy): Eukaryota > Metazoa > Chordata > Lepidosauria > Squamata > Lacertidae > Lacerta > Lacerta agilis. Next base: position 18,667,562 of record NC_046321.1, on the reverse strand, counting down.
TGCCACTGCAGTAAGTAGCATATCTCAAAATGTGATACGTGATATAAAAACATAATGAATTATTATTCAACAGCACTGTACTTTGTAGGACAAAGATCATTTCACCAATATACTAAGATTCAGATGCATACTTTCCCCACATCAATAATTGCCAGATAGAAAGATGGTAAATATCCTGCACTTTACAGTTGGGGAGGGGAGTGTTCAGCCCTGTCCTACCTCAGATAAGAACATAAGTATCCTGCTAGTTCAGATAGCATTCTGTTTTCACAGCGGCCAACCAGATATCTTTGAGAAGCTCACAGGCAAGACATGAAAACAATCGCACTCTCCCACTCCTGTCCTTTCAGCAGCTGGTATTAAAATGCATACCTCAAGGTAGTAGTAAGTTATCCTTATACCTATCCACTTTCTCCACACCATGAAGAAGTATTGTGTGAAAAAGTACTTTGTTTTGTCTGTCCCGAATCTCCCAACTTTCAGACTCATTGGATGACCCCAGGTTCTAGTATTATGACAGAGGGAGAACTGTTAGGCCTACCAAATTTCTCCACAATATACGTAATTTCATACAACCCTAAAATGGTTCCCTTTATTCACCTTTTCCCCAGCTAAGCTCAAAAAAAACTCCAACTACTGTAAGCTTTCCTCATGGAAGAATTGTCCATCTCCTTGATCATTTTCCTGCACCTTTTGTAGATCCCAGTACAGATCTTTATGGGATCCATTGTTTACCTCTTTCCCACTATGAAAACTGATCATCTATTCCTAACTTTTGTTTCATTACCTTTGAACCAGTCACCACCATTAAAAAATGTCCCACCATCCTTTGGCTTCTCAGCTGCAGGTTGTGAAGGACTTTACCAAATGAGAATGGACAGACATGGAGTCCATCATGAAAGAAAATACCCTTCTTTCATGAGGCAGTCAAAGAGCTTGATGCTCTTTACACATTGGAAGCAGGATGTGTGTAGCATGGAGATAATCTCTTTCTGGTCACATTAGAAATGTCTGCCCCTGAAATAATGATTTTTAATAAATCAGTTTAGATATCTAGAAAGAAAACAATACATTAATGTCACACGGATCTTCAAGGAGGAAATAAATGGGCCATGGGTACAACATAATATCATGAAAAGCCATAGAATGAACCTTAGAAAGTTATACAAAAAATAGGGTTGTGTACAACTTGGTTTTACTCACAGCAGACTCACTGAAATGAATAGACCTAAGTTAGTCATGCCCATTCATTTCAATGTATGAAATTTCAACAAGCCTTTTAAACAAAGATCTGTCCCAGTCTGGAATTGTTTAAATTACGTTTTTAGATGTTTTAATTCTTTTAGCCCTTGTATGTTTGCTGCCTTGAGTTCCATTAATAATTACAATTACATACCCTCCAACATCCTGCTGATCAAAATCAGGATGCTTGAATTTTTTTGGTCCCAAGTTCTCATGGGAGTTAGCTGACATCCCTCTTGGCAATCACTAACTGATGGCCACCTCCCTCTCCCCTTTACCCTCAAAGGCTGAAGGCAGTGTGTCATTTTGGGGGGAGAAAATGGCGTCCCTCACCACCACCACTTTTTAAAATGACACCACCACATACATATGCCCTGAAACAAAGCTGTGCCTGGGGCATTCAAGGAGGCAGAGAATGACAAGTGCCAACCAGTAGCCACCAAGAGCTGCTCTTCAGTTATTCTTAAAATAAAGTCCTGCAACATCTGGAGAGCTACAGGTTCCCAGCCACTGCTCTAAGCATCGCTGAGATACTACATCAGTGTTTCACCGAACTGAATATGGAGAAAACGCTACACAAAAAGAAAGGGAGAGTTTCATTATGGATAGCACTCCTCAAATATATATGGGTGCCACATTGATATGCCTATTCTAGAACATACAAATGGGTGTCAGCCCAACCTAATGCTGTGAATTTAAGTGTGCATTGCTAAGTCTACTCAGAAGTAAGTCTCATTTAATTCAGTGGTGCTTACTCATTTAAAGGCCAGGGTTTCAACTTTAATCAATGCCACACTGCAACTTTCTCCATATCCTTTGATACGCCTGTTACTTAAGTAAATACTGCATTACATTAAATATTTCAGACTGCAAGCCTTTAAAATTACATCTGATGGTTCTTTAAAAATATCATAATGGACCACCAGCATGCAAAAAGAGTGAGGCCATCATACCCTATATATACAGAGCCTCAAGGATCATCCAATGCTTCATTTTGAGCAAGACTTTTGTCCTCTAAAATAGAACACTATCGTTAGAGACCTGCTAATACGCATGCAGCTGAACATTATTGCTGTTCTTGCCTTCTGACATTAGTACAAGTGCCTTCAGCTCTCCGAGACACACAAGGCCAATTATAGTGTGTGGCTTACTGTGGCTGTATCCTGATTTGCTGGTAATGAACTGCTTTTTAGAATTTTAAATAATAACCTTGCCGCTTCACAGGAAAAAAGAAGCTCGGATTGAGAGCTCCAACCTTTCAGCTGGAAAAGAGTTGCTGTGTGCAGCAAGCAAAGCTTTCTCTGTAGCTTTAGTAACAAATGTCAGAGTAGTTATCCAGCTAGCTCAGCCTACTCTGGATGGAACCTGGTCTCCAGGGTCTCAGGTGGAGACCTTTTATTATTTTGCACCACTTCTATATGATCCACTTGATTGGAGATGCCAAGGACCGAACCTGGGCCTTTCTACAGGCAAAGCAGGCCCCCAGCACTGATCTAAGGTTTGCAGCCTTCAAACCTGTGGGCTCTACCTTGGGGTTTTACTAAATCATCAACACCCAGCCCAAACCAGGTGCAAAAATAGTGGTGTAGGGGGTGAGATGAGACGTACACTTAGAATTAAGGAGCAGGGTACATCTGTTCATGTGGCCAGCACAGAAATTTTATATTATTTGCCAAAACTGAGCTCAGAGTCATTTCACCCAAATATTCATTTCTGGTTTCCCCCATGAAAACCTTTCTTTCAGCAGTCTACTTTAGCACACACACACCCCGCAGGTTCTTTTTGCAGCTGCCAATGTTAAACAACTGGAGGAAGCAGAAAGCCCTGGCGTCCCCCTGGCTAATCTACTACAAATCACCCAGAAATAGTTGGCCTTGCCCCTGTTCTCTGGTGCTTATCCAAGTTTCTTGTTTCATCAGGAGCAGTTTCCTCCTTTCAATGAGAACTCCAGGATTTTGGAGGCATTCAGGCTTCTTGCCATCAGTGGAGTCCATGAACTCCTAGGTGTTCAACACAAGATCAAGAATCGGGGCATGCTGAGTAGCCTCAGCCTTGATGTTCACCACATCTGTTGCCCCTTGCCCCACCCACCACTGGTGTGGAGGTCCCCCCACCCAGAAGGTTGCCCGTGAAGGAATGTGGCCCATCCCTGTTTTAACCTATGATTTTGTTTGTGCTTGTTTTTTCCAGGAAAGCATAGATTTGGGGGAGATCATGTTTTCCCTTTGTTATTTGCCAACAGCAGGGAGGATGACCCTCACAGTCATCAAATGCAGAAATCTTAAAGCTATGGACATCACTGGCTCATCAGGTAAGTGCAATGTTCCTTTTCGCTTAGCTTCACCTGTGGGTAGTGATGACTCTCTGGGGAAATGCTCTTACCATCAGGATTTCAGGGCATTTGATCTTGAGTTCACAGACGAGGAGACTTAAACAATACGTGGATCTCTTATGTTTCTTTCTTTCACTTTTGGAAACAAAAAGCAAAACTAAAGACAGTCTGAGTGGAAGCAACTGCTTAGCCCTCTCCTTTCCTGTCATTTCCCAATACCCGCAGCTCAAAATTGCCTCCCCCAAGCTGCTTTTTCTTGAGCAGGGGAAAAGATTCAAGGGAGAGAGAGGAATTCTGTATCTTCCTTACATTGGTGATTGATTGATTGATTGATTGATTGATTGAGGAAGATTATTCTGAGCTGGAAAAGTACTCAGGGACACCCTTCTTCTGCCCAGATGAAACATTCCCTCTGTTTGCTTTGGGTTTAAACAATGTGTGAGATTCTGTGTCATTTTAGCTTCAGGATAACAAACAAAGGAATACCATCATGTGCTTTATTTCCTCATTCCAAGACCTTGACATATTCCTGATAAGTGTCACTTAGTGCACTACAAACGCCATTAGCAATGTTCTTAACAAACACCATTAGCAATGTTCTTAACTTATGACAGCTTCTGTGCATTTTGCAGCTGCTTTAGGGTGCAATTCTGTACACACATACTTAGAAGTATGTTCTGTTTAGTTTGCTGAATTGAGGGCCTATCCACACTTGCATTTGTTCCGTGTTTTCTTCCGCTTGTCTTGGTGCAGATTAGTACAAGTTTTGTCTGGGATTCTGAGTCCTCATGCCACACCTTACTCTGCAGTGACATAGCATGGATTGCCGTCACCCAGGGTGGGGCAAGTGTTGCATCCCCCTGCTGGACTGGGCAGAGAGGAGCGCACACAGAGCCCACAAAGGGTGAACAGAGCCCGGGAGGCACTTTCTCGCCTTACTCTTCCTCCCTCCTCATTGGGTGGCAGTGGCGACGCCTTCCCCCTTCCTCCCTCTCAGCCATGCTGGTTGGCGCGCAGGTGGCAGTGGTGAAGCACGGGGGTGGGGCCACACTGGCAGGCACTCAGACTGGCAGAGCTCGGGCCTGCCCTTAGGCAACCAGGCGTTACTCACCAACCCTTGCCCCCCTGCTGCTGTTGCCATGGTAGCTGCGTGCTGCTTGCATCTAAACCTTCTTCTCCTGGGGGTTGCCCTGCTGGTGCCTCCCACCGCTCCTCTGCATCTAGCCAGTCTATGACAGTACCAAGAATTCAGTTTGTTTGGGGGGAGCTTATATGAAGTTGCACCACACAGTCATTATCACACACATTCCAGTGCATTTTCCCATCACTCTTTTTTGCAAAAAAAAAAAAAAGTCTGATTTTTTTCAAGGAGGTGGTCTCACAAAAGCACCAAATCCACTTTAATTAAGCAACTGGAATTTGCCAGGATGTGATTGAATCCCAGCCAAAAAGAGTGACAATCTGCACTCCAAATGACATTGAAGCTGGTTTGCCATGTTGGGCTTTTCACCACCCTGAATAACTGGGTGTCATTTCTGAATACAAGGACATAAGGCAAGCCTGCTGGATCAGCCAATGATCCTATTCTCACAGTGGCCAACCAGATACCTGTGGGAAGCCTGCAAGCTGGACATGAGTACAAGAGCACTCTGCCCACCTGTGATTCCCAGCAACTGGTATTCAGAGGCATAATGTCTCTGACAAGGATGTGGGAACATAGCTATCACGGCTAGCAGCTATTGTTGAGCACATCAGCTAGTGTACAATGGTGATATGAGAAAGGCTTTGCGTGCAGAAGGCACCAGACTTAATTCCTGATGCCTCCTGCTCAGACTGGGAAGGATCCCTGCTTGAAAACCCTGGAGAGCCACTGCCAGTTAGTGTCGACAGAACTAGATAGTCCAATGTCTTGACTTCATATAAGGCAGCTTCCTCTGCATTCGTGGCGGAACCAAATGCTTCCTTCGCTTCTACGTGGGAACTGTTGGTGTCTTCCTACCCAGTTGTGTTGACCTCTGCTCCTGTTATCTCAGATCCATACGTCAAAGTGTCCCTGATGTGCGATGGTCGGCGCCTGAAAAAGAGAAAAACAACTACAAAGAAAAACACTCTCAATCCAGTATACAGTGAGGCCATCGTTTTTGACATCCCTCCAGAGAATGTGGACCAAGTCAGCCTCTCCATCGCTGTTATGGACTATGACCGGTATGCTGCATTTTTCTCTTTTTTGATTTTTTTTTTTGGGGGGGGGATTCAAGAAGAGCAGGTGCTATAGTCATTGTTGTTGTTGTTGTTGTTGTAAGAATAATAATAGATGTTATCTTTATACTGACCTAAAGCAGGGATTTGCTGGGTATACAAAGTATAAGGCTCCTGAGCTGTAGACAGCTTTGCATGTACCAAAACCTTGTATTTTGCCCAATAGCAGATTGGTAGCCTAGGCCAGTGTTTTTCAACCTTTTTTGGGCAAAGGCACACTTGTTTCATGAAAAAAATCACGAGGCACACCACCATTAGAAAATGTTAAAAAAAATTAACTCTGTGCCTATATTGACTATATATAAAGTAATTTTTCAATTTTTCCCACGGCACACCAGGCAACATCTCACGGCACACTAGTGTGCCGCGGAACAGTGGTTGAAAAACACTGGCCTAGGCAAGCCCAACAAGCAAGGTGTTATATGCTGGCAGTAGTTTACCCCCACAAGCAACCTGGTCACCATATTCTGCACCAATCCAGATCCTCAAAGTGTCCCCATTTTCCAGGGATGTCCCTGATTTAGAGAAGCCATCCCGGTTTCTGGTTTGATCCCAGAATGTCGCACTTTTCCTTAGGATATCCCTATTTTCATTGGAGAAATGTTGGAGGCTATGGAGTTATCCAACCCCTGAGCCATCTGAAGGCAATCCTGTATAGGGATTTTTTTTTAAAAAAATGCTTAATGTTCTGTTATGTTTCTATATATGTTAGAAGCTGCCCAGAGTGGCTGGAGCAACCCAGTAACATGTGTGGGGTATAAATAGTAAAATTATCATTATGGAATGGGACGTCCCTATTTTCATCAGAGAAATGTTGGAGGGTATGCCAGTCTTTGGATCAACCTCAAGGATAGCCCCAAAGAGAGCGCATGGCAACTTTATACATATGATAAGTAAAGAAATAATGGCAAGTTGGTAGACACTTTCACAATAGGTTAAGAACTGAGAAATAAACAACTATCTGGCTTTCAGAAGACATGTGAAGGCAGTCCTCTTTAGGGAAGTTGTAATGTTTGATGTTTTCTCGCGTTTTTAATATTCTGTTGGGAGCCGCCCAGAGTGGCTAGGGAGGCCTGGCCAGATGGCTGGGGTATAAAGAAATAACTTATTATTATTATTATTATTATTATTATTATTATTATTACACCACACTGGCTCAATAGGAAGCCAGCCCTGCTTCCCACCAAACTGCTGCTGTGCAGGCTTGCCTCAGAATCCTGAGTATTAAAGAGCCTTGTATTTCTTTACCTTTCCTTACTCAATGTAAAATAGATCTAGCTCTCATGGCTAATGGTGCTTTTAACCAAAAATAATAAATGTTAAAGGGGCACATCTGAAAGTGTGCCTGGCAGTATAGAACAGAAAATCTACTGTTGTCAAGATACCTGCAAAGCGTAATAGATAGACGGAGGTGTGTTCATGCTGACACTTTGCCAAAGCAGAACAGGTAGCAGTGGGTGCGTCATTACAGCACAATTGGAATGATTGTTTGATCGATTGATTGATTGGTTGATTAAAATTTAGTACTGTATCTGCTTTTCACCACCATCAACACAAAGTGGGATATACACATATACTCAGAAGTGTGCCCCATAGAATTCAATGGGGCATATTACTGCAAGGTAAGTGTGTACAATGTTGCATGCAGCCTTAACCTTCCCAATACCCCAGTGCTTTGGTTTGTAAATATCTAGCTTTTCCTGTCACAGAATGTGCATTGTGGATACTCTTTAGACGTTCTGTTCTCCACCTTTAATCCTAGAGTGGGACACAATGAGGTGATTGGAGTATGTAGGGCTGGACTTGACGCTGAAGGCCTTGGAAGAGACCACTGGAATGAAATGCTGGCGTACCCCCGCAAGCCAATAACCCACTGGCATCCCTTGGTAGAGGTAAGAGGACTAAAGCATCTCTTGAGCAGCCTATTCCTCATTATCACTATTTTATGTAATACCTTCTTTACAAATAGGTCTCTCTATTTCATGAGGCAGCATTTTTGTCAAATAGAAATGTGAAGGGAGACCAAAAAAAGAGGCTAAATGCAGAACAACGTATGAAAGAAGATCCTAAAAACCTTTTCCACCAAACAAAGCTAAGAAACCCTGTTTTGTATTAGGCATTTCATTAAATTATTTGAAAAAGCCTGTAGAAGAGAATACCAGTACATTTTTTCAATGGCTTCCTTTTACATTCTATGCCACCTGTTAACAGCATTCATACTGATATATTTCCTCATTGGTCGAGTCTTCCTCATTGGTCAAGAAATTTTTAACACACAATTTGCCACACACACAAAAATAGCCACTTGGCTAATCTATATAGATGATGAGGTGAACTAATCACACGTAACTGCAAATTTGCTATGCACACCTGGGGCTCATGAGTATAGAAGATGGTACTTTTGTAAAGATGCCCAGTGATATGTATTTTAGGGCATCCTCCAGATCTCCAGTTTTAGATGTCAGCTCCACCACCAGTCTTCTCTGACCCTGCGATAATGCACCATTTAATATTCAAATCCAGTAAATATATCCTCTTTTTGGACCATCAGAAGCTTCTAGAAGACTCTCCAGTGCTCTCTCATGTTGACCAATTGGCAATAACTCAATCTTGATGTGGTGGCAGCCTCTATCTTAGATGACTTTAGAGGGGAATTAGATATTTTCATGGGGTAAGATTGGTCTGTCAATGGTTGTTGATCACAATGGCAAGGTGGAACCAGTAGTCCTTTGAATGCTAGTAGCTGGGGAGAAAAGTGGGGGGAGGGCTCTTGTGAACTTCTCTGAGGTAACTGGTTGGTCATTATAAGAAACAGGATGCTGGACTTGATGGACCTGTGGATGCAACAGGACTCTTCTTAAAATATTTTATTTCTTCTAGTTGCCAGGCCGAGCAACCAGTTTTGACAGTCAAGGATCTTGCTCATCACCAAAACCACCACTTACACCCTAGCCTGAACAGTGGATTCTTGATGACCCGCTTGACAACAAGCTCACCATGTCTATACACTACAAAAGGTTTGGGTCTAGCTGATGACCTGCATCCAGATTTTTGCATTTTGATCCATTGTATTTCTACTGCATAATAATAATCATTAATTCTCATTCTTATCTTTCACTTGAATACTTGTTAAAGATGTCATGAAAAGACGTCATGATCATTTCTTTCTTTGTTTGAACAAGGCATTCAGAAGGACACAAATATAGGGGTGTATAAGGTCTGGAAAGCAACATAATGCTCATGATAGCACAAATTGTGTCAACACAAAGCTTTCTGTTGTACTTTCCTTTCTTGTGAACTCGCCTCTAAGTGGTGACAATTTTATGTATTACATAGAGGCAAAAACAGGTTTGCCAGTGGGTAAATCTTGTATTGGGAACTGCAGTCTATCACAGCTCCCCAATGACTGTGCCAAACATTCATACAGTATTTTTACATGTACACTAGTATTTCTTAAAATCCGCCCCCTTTTTGAATGTACTGTACATTCTGTGGTCCCAATACAGAGCGGGATTCAAAGAGCCTCCTCAAGGAAGTTCACATGAGCAACAGCACTTCCAAGAATCACCAATCACCAAGCTGGGGTGCATGCCAACACTGAATGGGGGTTGTATCCAATATAGTGCTAAAGTCACTTTGCGGTATACTTGTTCCACTGGTGAAATGTTTGGCACAAAAGGAATGCAGTTGCACCAAAAACCACATAAGCAGGTTACTGGTAACTTCTCTGTAAAATAGATTGTGCAATGTGTTGTGCAACGAGTTTCCTTGAGCTCAACGGTTGGGTTTGATTCCTCTGTTGTGCAATGTGAAAACTCGCCCATCTGCTGGTGCATGAGCCCTTGCCCTAATACACAGAGAACATTGGATACAGCCCCTGTTCTCCATTGGGTTGTCCCTGTTTGCTGGGTTGAATCTGGGCCTGAGAGCCAGAAGAATGCCAGTCGTGCAACTGAGGTGCAAAGCTGCAAGGGAAGACTTAGTGTAGACAAGAGCTTTTCCCCTTCACTCCCTCATGCAACCCAGCTGGAAAGGTTGGTCTGCCCCCCAGTTAGCCATTCAGCCAAGGAAAACAGGAGCTGCTTAGCCACGGATGGCCAGCTGGCAACCCCCATCTGCTCCTGCGATTTCTCCAAAGTTTAAGAAATGCTGGTGTACGCCAAGATGTCTTATGTGTAAATGTGAAACTAAAATGTGCAAAGTAACTTTTGTTAGGGCCAAATGTGTGCTGTGTTATTAAATGCACCTTTGCATTTAAAGTGTGTAGGTTGAGGGGGGGGTCCTTTAAAAAATGCAGCCCCTGACAATGGATCTGATAAGTATTGGGATTGTAGCTGCTGGGGAAGAGGAGTTCCAACAATCCCTGCTTGCTTTAACACACACACATACAAAGATGCATTAAGCATCACACCAAGTTTGGCCTTTAATTTGGCACTTTAGCCTCTAGGGCTTTGATATAGCTTTGCTTTGCTATATCAAAGGGGCAACTCTTTGACACTTTATTGTATTTCAGCTTAACTTCATTGATGTGATTGGCTTGGAGGATTCATAATCAGACACTTGGATGCAACAAGAGCTTAGCATAAGCATTTATGAAGCTACAGTGTGAATTCAGGACATTAGAAGTTGGGGCGCACAGGTGTTCAGGCAACCAGAAATGTAAAGCCTTCCAAGAGTAGTACATTTTGCTGGGGGTGGGGAGGAGGAGAGAGAAAGAAAGAAAGAAAAGAAAGTGGCCATCAATTCAGGAAGGCAAAAAGTCTTTCTTTCAAAATGGTACCAGGATGCATCTTGTTCTGGGATGCAGATTCAGTGTTGCAAGTTGGAGGGCTAAAAATCTGTTTTGCTTCAATGTAGCAGGAAGTCAGCAAGCCAAGCTTTGTTGTCTCCTAAATTTGAAATTTAAAAGTTGAAACTTGTGGGGCTCTGTTCTCCCGTGTTAGTTTATGAAGGTTTAAAACATTCTTATGTTGACGGCTGACAGCATTCCACACAAGCACACCAGTCATTGCAATAGATGTGTGGAAAGGTCAGTGAATCCTTATATTCAGGAGAAGCATTGAAAGAAGCTCCAAAATTAAAACATTTGTGCAGCAGAAACTCACCAGAGCCTGCTGTTTGTGAGACCCTAAACTCTTGTGCCTCACTTCAGGTGTGACAGAGATTTATCTCCATGCAGGAAAAATGTCAGGCCTGAAGCAGCCCTCTTTCAGAGTTGGTCTTGCCATGATATAGAAAGAAGTAGACAAGTGCAGAGCTTGATATAAAGGTGATGGATTGGTTTGAGGACTTCAGGTTGATTCTTCTTTCTGCAAATCAATTGCCTAAATTGATTTGGCCCTTTTGCTGATCACATTTATTTGCCAAATGTCCAATATAAAATCTATGTATGGGCTTCATTTCCAACTTCCATTATTTTCAAAAACCAATCATGGTACGGTCAACTTGCAACTTGTGCACGTTTAACTTTGCTGGGAAAAAAATAAAAATTTAACCGGGGGCGAGGAAATGTCACAATCCCACTCACCATTTGCATGCACATTGGGAGAGTATTTGGAGTTGCTGGGAGAGTGTGTTTTGACTATTTTGGCTTTACATGCTATCCCCGGAACATAACTCCTGCATAAGTTGCGAGTCAACTGTATACACAGTGGTTTGGATCCAGGCTGAAGCCCTATCTAGGCATTAGAAGTGCCCATGTTTGAAGAGTACATGGAGGGGGAGTCCCTGGTCCCAATATCTGCTCTGAGCCTTTGTGCATTTACAAGGGATATTCTAAATACATTCAGCAATACGCGTTTAGATATTTCTCTGCAGTTGCGACCTCGGATTACGCAGAACCTGAAACTGCCAGGATGATTTTAAGCGTGTTTTCATCTCCTTCAGACCTTCATGCTTAATGCACAGAGGTTAGGAGTGGTGGTGACATTGGGGGCAGGACCAACATGTGCAGCCTTGCTTCCCAAGCGCCCCCCCTCAATGTTCTTTGAACACAAAAAGACACAATGCCTGAATGGGGCTTAAGTTAGTCACACTTAGGTCCCAACCACATGAAATCAAATGTGGAGCATTAGTCATGACTAATCAATAAGACTGAGATCAGCAGGACTCCAGAACCTACCCATTGTATGCATAGTTGCACCTTGGATATGTCTGTTATCACTTTAATGAACAAAATTGGCTTTTTTAAAAGGACATTTGGGTGTTTCAAGTTATACTCTACTGGTGGATATGACTGATAACTAATGGTGGTTGTGGACAATTCTGTAGAGCAGGAGTGAGGAATTTGTGGCACACTTGTTGGACTCCCATAGATCCTTGGTGTATGGGGCCCTAGCCCATGATGGCTGGGGCTGATGGGAGTAGGAGTCCAAGGGCCACAGGTTCCCTATCCCTGCTGCAGTGGTAGCAAATGGTTGAGGTCCATGTAAGCCTCCTTCCCTGTCTACCCCAACTGTTCCATAAAGTAGGCCGCAAGTAAACCTGCCCTCCTGCTCTGCTGTTGCTGCTTCCCTCTCTCCCTCTTTCTACCCCTCTCGCCTGCTTTTAATTTTAGGACAGGAAGTAACACAACTTTGATTGTTTTAGGCAGCATTCACAGGTCATGTGAAGGACAGGCTAAAACAATGATGGAGGGAAACAAGGTGGTTTGGTATCATTTCCTTTTGCTGCCACCTCTCCTGTTTCTATCACATGGAGGGGGAAGAACAGGTGGATAACAGTTGCTTCAAAACTACCACACACAGACTTTCCAACCAGTAGTAGTAAACCAGATATTAACTAGGGTTTTCTTCAATATCCTATTCCATTTTTAAAAAAAATGGGTACTGGTCACAAGTTGATGTTTATGGTACTAAACAACCGTAAGCTGCTTGTGTGTCACCTTATGGAGAAGTACCTCAAACTATCAACTTTATGGTCACAGAAATCTGTACGTGTAGATCGACCCTTGCAGAATTCTTGTGATGCACTCTTTGAATATGTCCTTTTTACTTGCCATCGTTACAAATACTTTCCAAATGCTATTTGTTTTCACAAGCATCTGCATACTACCTACAGAGTTTTTTTCAGAGCTATTCCGATTTTTCTATTCACATACTCTAAATAACAAAAGGGCCTTTCTGCTATTTCTGCTGTGTTTTTGATGGTGAAATACTGTAAGATTGAACTTCAATATACTTTGCACTGTTTTACGCCTACTATCCAAAAACAAAAACCCTATCAAGTTCATGAACAAATGTAGCATTAGTGTTCTGTAAAGAACATATACTTTTTATTGTTTCGTCGGTTTCTACTGCTATGGCATAGCTTTTATTGTAACTTGGAAGAGATTTCAAGAGCCATTGTTTTATATAAATTATTATTATTATTATTATTATTATTAGGTTGCATCTGTCAAAGTCATCACCTTAGCAATAGGATTTTTGCCTGCACAACAATAATCCCTATCCCTTTGTGATTCCCATGCCCCCCCCCCATCTGCTCTGGAGGGCTGGGGCTACACCCAGAACAGATCTAGAGGGGAGGAAGAAGGAGTTCCATTCAGGTGGAAGTCCTTGCGTAAATGGGACAACTTCATACGATTCAACCTATTGTTGCTGTTATTTTTATCCAACACCAAAGGAAAAATATTTCGTTGTGCCCTTCTCCTCAGTGTTGTCCATGTAATGATGCAATCCTATGCACACTTACTTGGATGTTAGTCTCATTGAGCTCAGTGAGCCCCAGTTCAGATGTATGCCCAACCAACAGTCAGTTTGCATGTTGAAGGGGTGGGCAGCTGGGCACCTATCCCATCCTCACTCTTGTAGAATGGCCTGAATTGTAATCTCTCTCTACACCCCCTCCCAAAAAAGGTAGTGGTAGAAATGATTCTATCAAATGGGTCGTCATGGATACGGAATTCCTGCACCTCATGTTATTTTTGATATGTGGTGGATGGTTCACATCTGCTTCTCAGCCATGCAAATGGATCAGCGCATAGGTTAGGTGTTTAAAAGCCAGCCTCTGAAAACAGGAATAGGACACAGCTGTGCAAAGTTACATGTGCACGAGCCAAATAGGGGTCTTAGGCACATATCTGATTCATTAGCTCAGGCTTGTGTGTGAGGACTCCAATGCTCATGCTTAGATGAGTGAAAAGGAAATACACAGATGTTTCCATGGCACATTAGGGTCTGATAGCACTGAGCTCGGTGTGCTAATGAGAGCTGCATGAGCTTTGGATTAGGATGTATGGATACGACCTTGGGCATAACATAAGCTCATTGATTTAATGGGAGTGAAGGCAAGATTGTATCCCAGGTTTTCTGCAGTGTGGAATCAAACACTGGGCTCATGTACCCTGACCTGTAGTATGGACAGACCTAGCAAAGAGGGTCTATGTGTCTAGGTCCCAGTATTCAATACTGTACAGGTTATACACATTGAGAGAGAGACTGGACAGTGCCGAGGCTGATTCCCACACCTAACCATGCAGTTGGTCTATATGCCTAACCTGAACGAGTCAGCATTTCCAGACACCTTAATTAATGTGCATAGGATTGCAACCTATGCTACTAGTAGTGGTTTGCATTCCTTTGTGATAGCTGTGACTTGCATGCTTCTCTAAAACAGTGGCGCTGCTTTGTTGGTATCAACACAAGCTGGAGACATCATTTTTTAGAGGGGATGTACCTCTTGGTGTGCGCATTCCACCATGCATCGCCAACAAGTCTTGAAGAATTTTATATTGTTTCAAAAGCCTGCACAACCTGTTTGAGCAGACAAAATATTGGAACAAAATAAATATGTGTACCCCATTGGAAGTAATTCCTCTCCCAAACTAATTATGATCCAATTAAGAATACTAGTTATCTGTCTTTAGCCATAAAGGCTTAAATCCTTTTCACCCAGTTTTGGGACTAAAATGCCAGCTGCTATTCATTTACCAGTGATGTATTTCAGTAATGCAAGCATGGGTATTTAAAAAAAAAAATCAGTCTTTGGGCTCAGTCCTGCACAGAACTGTGCATCTGTCTATCAGCTGAGCTATCTACTGAAGCCAGTCAAAACTGCTCGTAGAATCTGTGCAGGACACATAAATTCTTCCCAAGCTGAAAACTATGGCTAAATTAACATTAATTTCTCATTTTTGAAATCATGAACATGCTGACTATAGAGAGGACCAAACAAATCGAATAGAATTTCTGGTTTCTCTTTCTTTACGTTTTGTTGGGTGACCCACATGTGAACTTCTTTTTAGCTATATTACATGCGGACAGGTGAATAATTGAAAAAAAGTTTTTCATCGGATTATTTTAGGTAGCAGTTGCATTTTGAAACTATACCAGTAGATATTTGCAAGAAGTACATACATTTGTATTTGCACTGAAGAAGTAGAGTTCAGATATACTTTGCTGAATATCAAGGCATTACTACCAATATAGAAAGCAGGGATCTGTGAAGGTTGACCCAGGATTCAGCCAGAATGGGTTGAGGCAGGCCTGGGTCAGATTGGGTCAACCTAGAGTGATCTGGGGCTTTCAAAAGAGGGAGGGAGTCTGACAGAGAGAGGGAGGGGAGGGAGTCTGACAGAGAGAGAGAGAGAGAGAGAGAGAGAGAGAGAGAGAGAGAGAGAGAGAGAGTTTAATTAGAGTTCAGAAACCTTATTAAGCATACAGTATGAGGCACAAAACTCCTCCTTCTCCATCTCCTGCTCCCTGGTTATATGATGTGTGCAGGCCATGTATCCCAGTCAGGTCAGCTATTCCAAAACACCAGATTGGACCCCCAATCAGATTGGGGGACAAATGCAAATCTGCACGATTCACATAAGAATGTATATATGCAAAAGCCTCAGTTCACACTAAGAATGATTGTCTTGTCTCAGCAGGAGGAGAAACATATGGGTACTGCCTAAACATTCACCTAAAAAACTCAGTCTAGCCATTCCTGCTATATACCCCCTACCCTAGTCTTCAGCAGTGCCAATCACATCTATTTGGGGGTCAGGGAGGGGAAACAGAAAGCTGGATTCCCCCCTCCATTATCTATATATTTTCTCACTTGGCTGAGAAAAGTTGTGTAGAAGAATTCGGCTGATCAAATTCTGAGATAAGGGCAGGGAAATTCAAAAGCCTCCTCACTGATCAATAGCCAAACTGCACCTGATTTTTATTTAGTAAAAAAAAAAAAAAAGACAGAATGCAAATGCTGTAATATGGAATAATGATTTCAACATAGCACAAAATACTCCATTCTGTTTTGCTTTTGAAAAGTACTGCACTTTTGAATGGTAGCATAGAGATTTTAATAATTTGCATGCCCTCAGGTCCTGGTTGTGGGCTTCTCAGAGGCATCTTGCTGTCCACTGGATAAGCCTTTGGTCTGATCCAGCAGAGCTCTTATTATGTTCTTAACACCAACAGTATTTCCTATATGTAGAATCTATAATGTTGCTTTTAAATCATGACTTTCCAAGTCTATTTGCTGCTGTGCTTTCTCTATTTGCAGTAACTGTTCTTGTGCTAAATTAAAATGACTTTTTTTCTTTAAAAAAAGAAAAAAGTATATAGTAATAGATTACTTGACATTTCTTTCTATGTATGCAGCAAAAATGAATGTGTGCTGAGTGGCCAAACTATGGGCATTTATGGGGGGAGTGTTCAATGTAACAGTTTGTCGTGTTAACTAAGGTGTTCAAACAGCACTATGTGTTGGATCACTGCAAGAACTTGACAGTACGAGCCAAGGCAACATCACATTAAAATTTACTAGCATGAACTGGGAAGTGTCTCTTGTAAATGTATTTAATGTTGGTATGTTCAGATTATAAGCACTGGTCCCTATGCAGCACTCATTCATCTAATGGAGCTTTGAGATATTTTGCTCTGTAAAGCACCACTGAAGTGAAAGGGACTCGCTCAAAAAAAAAAAATTGCCGCTAATGCTTAATTTCATCTTGAACGCTAGGCATCCCTTTGAATGGAGGGAGCTCATCTGTATGCTTGTTAGAATGTTCATGTGAATCAGCCACCTCCATGGGGATGAATGGGAAGAGAGCTCTGTGGCAGAACTACATTGAGGGCAGCAAAAAGAAAACATGGATCTGGGAGTTCTAAATGTTGCTTCTCCATTCCAAAGTGGTGAGATGAGGACGGGGAATGAAGTGGAGAAGCAATAGGCTGGAGAGGATATCTCCTGCTTCTCCTACCCACCAATGCTTTTCACCTTCTACCAGCTGCTTTTCCCAATTGAAACCCTTGTTGGAAGAAAAGCAGGTCAGAACAACTTAGGAACACAGGAAGATAGGAAGCTTCCATATACCAAAGTGAGAGTATTGGCCCATTGGCTCAGTCTTCTCTTGACTTATTGTCAAGGCTCTTTTCCAACTCTACGTAGAGATGCCTGGGAGTGAATCTGGGAACTATTGCATTAAAAGCATGTGCTCTACCCCGGAACTATGGTCCCTCTCGAAACAACATAGGGAGCTGACTTTGAGCATGTCAGACTATTTGCCCAACCAGCTCAATATTGCCACTCACTGTCTGGCAGTGACTTTCCACACCATCCAGCAGAGGTCTTGCCTATCATTGGTTAACTAGAGATGCCAGGGATTGGACCAGAGAAAATTTGCACGCAAATCACTTGCTCTGCCACTTGCAGGGCTCACATGGCAGGCAGAGCCATAAGTAAACACCCTCTTGAAATATATCCCCATTGTTCTATGCTTAGGGAGGCTGCAAACTCATCTTCCCCAAAGGGAAAATGCACGACCAAAAGAGAGGAAAAAATAAGGCTCATGTTTGCCTAAATTGTGTTAGGAATAGGAATAGGATTTGGAGGTAATCACTATAATTTAAATTAGAAATTGGATTGAAGAGAAAGCTGCTTTGGATGGGCTTGCCTAGGAAAGCCATTTTAAAGTACAGTTAAATGAAAATTAAAAGAAAAGTATGCATTATGTTTCACCATAGTGGGGGAATAACAGATCAGGTGACTGTTCAGTTGGCTGTCCGGGTGCTAACTACTGAGGGGCACTTCAAGGTTCACCCTTCTGATGGTCAATCATCTTCAACCCTTCAAACAGAGCACTGTCTTCTGACAGCCTTTCAAAGAGGAGGCTGTACTATGTAAAACACAGCCCATGGCCACCCTATTTGCAATGGAGAACTGGGGTTCCCCAGCCTACATTTGCTGCTTTCAGTATAGTACCACCTTGCATGGGCACAGGCATTCACAAACCTGAAACAATTTTCCAGATTAAATGTGTGCTTATAATCTTCACCAAAGTTTGTATTTATTCACATATCTCGTGTAACTCACGCAAGCCATCAACAAGAAGCGTTTGCCAAGTTGTTGCCCAAAATGGTGATTGAAATAACTAGATCAGAGCTTTCCAAACCTTTCATGTTGGTGGCGCACTTTTTAAACATGCATCATTTCGCATCAAAGCAATTCAGGTTTTACTAGCAAAATAGAGTTGGGACGATAACACAACCCTACACACCTGCGCACTGCAGCCAACACACAGTCTGGAAAGCTCTGAACTCGATTGTCACAGCATAACCAGAATTCAGATGTGATGTATTATTTCGAAAAATTGTTTCCTTCTGTAATGGACCGTTGTTTGCATGAAAGGTTGTGAGAGTGTCTGTCTTTGCCAGCCCCCTTGCACTTGAAATGTCTATATATTTATATGGGAAATGAAGAAACAAAGTTTACTTTTGATAACAAATAAGAGTGAAATTATTTCTCAGTTTAAAATGTATACAAATTCTGCTATTTTCTTCTTCTAAAATTTTTTGCTGCACTTTGTCCACCTCACACTTCTGTGCCAGTAGGAATTGATGTAGGCTACAGGGCATATAGCACCGGGAGACCCTCAGGGTCCCTTCCAGCTCCACAATTCTATGATTCTACATCAGCAGGGCTCCCCACTGTCAGCTATCAAACTATGAAAGAGTCCAACATACTCACAAAGGCTTTTCTTCCATTTATCACAATGGAAGCACTGAAGTTCTCAATTCTCCAAAAACACAACCTTCAAGGGCTTTATCATCCCAAGAGCGTTTCTTGCACACACTACTGGGTTGGTCAGAAAGTTTCTGGTCTGGGGAGAATGATGAGATTTCTTGAAAACAATCTACACCATGGGTAGGTAAACTAAGGCCCGGGGGCCGGATCCAGCCCAATCGCCTTCTAAATCCAGCCTGCGGACGGTCCAGGAATCAGCATGTTTTTACATGAGTAGGATTTGTCCTTTTATTTAAAATGCATCTCTGGGTTATTTATGGGGCCCGCCTGGTGTTTTTACATGAGTAGAATGTGTCCTTTTATTTAAAATGCATCTCTGGGTTATTTGTGAGGCATAGGAATTCGTTCTTTTTTTCCAAAATATAGTCCAGCCCCTCGACAAGGTCTGAGGGCCCCCTGCTGAAAAAGTTTGCTGACTCCTGATCTACGCCTTGCTCTGCCCTTTCATTCTGTTGTGTTTTTGTTGCTGCTTTTTTGGAGGGCGGTGGCAGGTTAGGATCAGAACAAAGATGAGTACAGGCACCTCCCCATTTCCATGCTGTTGGCACATTTGTGATTGCTGACATGCACACTGTTTTTTGGCACTGCAAGGGACTGGGGCAGGACAGACTGACTGATGCACATTCCACTGGCATGCACACTGCCTTGGAACATAACCCCCATGTAAATGGGCAGTTGTCTGTATTTTAAATATACTGGCTGTCCATCAGGAATGAAGAATAGAGGCACTGATTGCCACATTCCAATTTATAATATACTCACAAGGTGTTACTCATGTGACAGGTAGGAGCCCTTGCTTATCTGAGGGTGCTTCCAGATTACCTGTTTATTGAGCATGTCCCTTAACCTGTTTTAAGGGAGATTAGTTGACATTGGCTGTTCAATGAGCTTTCATTCTGATTTGTTTGCAATGGCATTGCATTAGAGCAAATGCTATCCCACAATTTCCAGGGTATTTCCCCGGCAACTTCCTTATCACAAGCAGTCTAATCAACTAGAATTGTGCAACCTGGACATGTCAGCATGTGGTTGAATCCCACCAATAATAACAACAACAACAACAATAACAACAACAACACACCCTGCCCATCTGTCTGGGTTTCCCCAGCCACTCTGGGCGGCTCCCAACCGAATATTAAAAACACAATACAGCATTAAATATT
Source organism: Lacerta agilis (assembly GCF_009819535.1). NCBI lineage: Eukaryota > Metazoa > Chordata > Lepidosauria > Squamata > Lacertidae > Lacerta > Lacerta agilis. The sequence continues at coordinate 18,647,549 of NC_046321.1, read as the reverse complement.
AAAAACTTCCCTAAACCCAAAAACAGTGACAGCCTGGAGGCATAAAAAAATCTTAATCATGAATGCACCCCAAAAAAATATCTATATGCTCTTCATAACTGATGGACACTGTGTATATTTTGTGCTCCAGGAGCACAAATTACCCTGGGAAAAGTCAGCCTCCTAAAAGATGAACTGGCAATGACTGATCAATTTAGGTGACATCTTTCTTCACGTTACTTCTCTTATTTCTTCCTCCTTCTCTTCACCCAGCTCTATTATTCTTTTCAACCAAGAGTAGGAGACATCAAGTGTTAGGGACAATGGTTGTCAAAAGTTGAGGGATTTTCCTGCCATTCCATTTTGCTCGCTGCAAGATTCTCCAGGGACATTGTGTTCAGTTTCTCTCTGTACAAACTCTGTCATATACTCCTTAAGAAAAATCATAACCACCTCAATGCTCTTTAGAGTCCAGCCAAATAGATTACAGCTCTATACTGTCATAACAGAAGTTCATTGCCCCCCAGGCTACCAAGTATGGAGTCAACAGGTTTTCTTGGCAATCTGCCTTTGTAAGGTTGGTTAGAGGTCCAGTCCTGTACCCAATGACAGGAACAAAGCTGAATGTTGGCATACAAGAGTAGCCAATGTGGTGCCCCCAGTTGTGATCTGCTCGCAACTCCAGCCTATCAATTGCCAGAGGTGAAAGGAGTTGCTACCTTTGCCATACAAACTCAGTCAAACAGGACATTGATAACCACTCAGTTTCTCCTTCTTTATAATATTGTATTCAGGGAATCTACTCCATGGAAATGAGGTGGACAGAGTCTGGCTTTTGATATATATTTTATTCATCAGAGACTATTTTGGCTTTTACCACAGAGATATATATATATATATATAGAATAGACATGCTTATTTTGTTTAGATTTTAAGGATAAACTGTCCGAAATGGGGCGGTGGGGGGACTCATGCAGGGATAACTAGCAGCTGGAAATCTTGAAAGTAAAAACTTGTAACAGTGCACTTCTTTTTTAAAATGTTTTTTTTAAAAAAAAAATAGTTACAAAGTTAGTGTGCTACCTAGAGCCCGGTGCAATGCCCGCTATAGACTATTATCCACACGGTTGATAGATAAGATCCTCCCAATGGATTCACAAGACTGGCCTTTCCAAGCCTAGTACCCTCTAGGTGTGGTGGGACTTCCATCATCTCTGCCCAGTGGCCATGCTGACTGAAAATGATTGGAACTGTAGACCAAAACACCTAGAGAGCAGCAGGTTTCAGAAGGCTGTGCTAGGCTTCTGAATCCCCATTTTCCTTCTACCACTAAAGTCAATGGATACCATTTCTAGATATTTACTTATGAAACTGCCATGTATGTTCTCTGGTCTAATGGAAGCTCCTGCGGGGGGAGAAAAATGTAGCACACTTCAATCTGGAATCTAGGGTGCATGCATATGGACACAAACATAATCCATAAAACCTTGCTTTACGGGATAATAGTCCTGTCCCAATAGAGGATACTGGGTTTGCATATGCTTCAAATGTGCTGAATTGTGCATCATTCAGGCATGACTCCCACGTAATCCTATTTTATTACAATAGAGCTAAGGCAAGGCTAGGAGCAGCCACTATACCTACGAGCAGTTTTGCCAATTAACTTTGGGTATATGCATCAGTTTATCAGGCTCTGAGCAGCCCAAACTCAACTCAATTGAACTGCCTATCTGTGTGGAATAATCTAAGTCACAAGGCCAGGTCAATGTAGCCTATGAAGGACGGATTTGTTCTTCAAACCATCTGCCTAGTCTTTGCTATTTGATGTTGGCTGAATGGGATCTTCTCTGGTACCCTTTATGCAGTGTTAATTCTGTGACTTTTTCAAGGCAGTTTGTGGTTTGGTACTTAGCCATTGTTCATGTTGGCATCTTTGGCTTCTGCATTTGATAGACAGAATTTTTTAAAGCACACTTCTCCCACCTCCCAACACATGTTCCTGGCTTTTTGGTATGCGCTATAAACCGCCATTTGTGGAAACCTGAGAGTATATAATTGTTATTAATGATATAGTAACTGTATTTTTGCACTAGCCTTTAAGAGATGTACAACATGTTTCTGTATTTTTACGATGTATCACCTAGAATGTGTGAAAAATCTATTTGTCAATTGAGAGAGAGAGAAATCAAACTATGTAATGACAACACCTCAAATATACGTTAACAAGTGTACAGTTTGTGATAATTTTATATCTTAAAAAAACAATAAACATTTGATATAATTTTATTCTATTTGTTTCATATGTATTTTGAAGAAGAAATAAAGTAATCTAAAATTACCTACTTTGCATTTCTTGAAGTCATTCATGTTGGCATGTTTGCTTATTTGTTTCAATACAGAGATAACAAATACAGAATTTGGCTATGAAAGACCAGCCACCGAAATCTAGAAATCAGGTAAAACACAGGCATTAGTATATTAATAAGAATTAATTCATAACTCTAAAGGTCCTGAAACCAAGAATAATAAAATTGCAAATCTCATTAGAAAGCAACATAAACAATCTGCCATTTTTCCACTCTTCATTTTTCCACATTTCCACATTAAAAAAATGCAAAGTTAAGTCCTCGTGAAAATTCAATGGAGCTTGCTGCTAAGTAAACGTGCATAGAACTTCAACTTAAATTTCAGAGGGTACTTACTTATTTCCCCTGACCTTTCTTGAGTCATCGCAGATCAAACATCACAGATAGAACATTAATATGACCTCCCATCACCACAAAGACAAGGAAATAACCAGTGGGAATCAATTCACACACTCATCAGGTGGTATACATGCATTTCTGTTCAAGCCCCAATAACAGTATAGTGGTTCATGACTTTCAGCTCTATTAATATTCTTTACTAGTGTTGAATGTAACCACAGCCTAGCATGCATTTCCTAGTATGAGCAAGCTTGGGGCTATATGGATTGTGTCTGTGTTAAAAGTGTACTTACTGTTCCACCTTTGCAAACATGTGCAAATGGTTTTGTCTTAAAACAGCTGACACAGGACACCAGAATGGATTTTGCAACATACAGAATACTGCAAACCCAAAACATCGTTTAATTACTGCATTTATATCATCTTCCTGCTAAAGCACTCAAGTTGGGTTTATAGTTTATAAAACAGGGGTTGGAAATCTTTTCAGCCCAAGGGCCACTTTCCTTCATGGGAAACCTTTTAGGGGCCACATGAATGGGTACAATGACCATTGCTGGAGGCAGCTCTCAAGGGGGAGGAGTCAAAGGGCAGTTGGGCCCAGCCAGGGCAGTGGGGGGGTGGCACTTTTCCTCCTCTTCCCTGCCCCCCTCAATGCAGCCAAGTAAAATGACTACTGATTTACTGGTATTTACTCTTCTGCTGCCAAACAGCCTATGAAATGTTGCAAACAGAAAGCATCCATAATTTGGATGTGATTTGTTTGAACGTAAAATAAATTGCCCTATGCTGTGCTCATTGGATTCCTAAATGGAGAGGCCTGATTTATTGATTTGGATTTCTACTCTAATCATGTTTCTTATCTCCGGTGACATCAAAATTCATCTGCTCCTACCAAACTGTCCACTTAAGAAACAAAATGCAATTTACCTTGGAGGCCTGTTGTAGGAATTCATGCTTGCAGTGCAGAAACTGGTTATTTAAATTCACTGCCAAATATTTGGGTGCAACTGCTGCTTTGGCTCTTTCCATGAGTACAAGGACACAGTGCCCATTGGGACAGGGCTGGTGTATAGAAATGAAACAAAATACACCCATTTTGTCCTTCACACATTACAAAATTACAACCAAACACACATTACAACCAAACAAAATACAGCCGTACCTTGGATCCTGAATGCCTTACAAGTCAAACGTTTTAGCTCCCAAACGCCGCAAATGCTCTTTGGAACCCGAACGTCCAATGTGGCTTACGTGGCTTCCAATTGGCTGCAGGAGCTTCCTGCCACCAATCGGAAGCCGCACCTTGGTTTCCAAATGTTTTGGAAGTCAAACGGACTTCCGGAATGGATTCCGTTCGAGTTCTGAGGTACCACTGTATGGGCAGTCAGTCAGAAAACAACACAAGAATTCTCACCTCCACAAAGGAACCCCCACCTCTTCTTCCAGCTAGATATTGAGCACCAGTCAACTCACAGTATAGCTGAGCCAGTGTAAGTTTGCAACAGTCTTCACCAACCAGGCAACCTCCAGATGTTCCAGTCCCCACCATCCCTGATGGTTGGGCATAGTTTCTGGGGCTGATGGGAGCTGAAACTATGCCCAACTATTTTATTATTCTGCTGGAAGCCACCCAGAGTAGCTGGGGAAACCCAGCCAGATGGGCAGGGTATAAATAATAAATTTATTATTATTATTATTATTACTACTACTACTACCACTACTACTACTGCTGCTGCTGCTGCTACTATTTGGACCCTGAGACTGAACCTAGGACCTTTTGCACATGAAGAAAGTGCTCTACCACTGATCTGAGCTACTTCTATCAAGTTTTGCTCTGTGTTCAAAAAGAATGGTGTAGTGGTTAGCATGTTGGACTAGGAGCTGGAAGACCAGGGTTCTAAGCCCCACACAGTTATAAAGCTCACTGGGTGGTGACCTCGGATCTGTCCCTATCCCTCAGCCTAACCTACCTGACAGGGTTGTCAAAAAATTAAGCAGGATTCAGGCACATGAGCACTCTTGCCTCCTGTGGTTTCCAGCAATTTGTATTTGGAAGCATTGCTGCCACTGAACATGGAGGCAGAGCACAGCTATTGATAGCCTTGTCCTCCATGAATTTGCCTAATCCTCTTTTAAAGCCATCCAAATTGGCCATCACTACCCCTTGTGGGAGGAAATCCCAAAGTTCAAATATGTGCTCTGTGAAGGAGTACTCTGTTTTAAATTTTCCAACATAAATGTATGCAATAATACAAATCTAAATATATAGATAATATTTCAGCCACAATGTGATACCAGTTATGGCAACAGCCCACAATAAGTTTGTTTTTTGTTTAAAAAAACTTGTTCTGACAGAGCCTGGTCTCCTTTTCAGCTGTGACTGCTGCTGATCCACTCCTTCCCAATTATACTAAAAGCTGGTGCCCATCTGCTAGCTCGTCATCACTCGCTGACTTGTTAATACCAGTGATGACTTGTATGCATGAACGAGGTATTAGAGGTGAATTAGCCTTTCCCAATGTCAACCCACAGAAATATATTTTCGGTGGAGGCAGCTCACGCATGTGACTGAAGGTAAGCAAAGACGGAAAGAGCCAGTGATGAGAAGTTATATAAATAAAGGAGTGGTGTGCCTCCCTTGTCTCATTATTGCCAGAAGTGAAGCCAAGGGATGGGAGACAGGACAGACAAAAGCAGTGTCGACCCTACCATTAGACAGAATGAGACAGCTGCCTCAGGCAGCCGATAGTGACAGATTCACACCCAGACCTCTTTGCTGGAGGAGAAATTTGTGTGTGCCATACAGCTTCCCTTAAGCTTCCTAAACTAGCCTGTTGCCCTCGAGTGAGGTGATGGACACCAGCCCATTGCCGGCATTGAAGTCCAGGTGGCTTCTGTACATAAAAACAGAGGGAGGGTGCCATCTTGTCCACGCCAGGCAGCAAAATGTCTCAGACAAAAGGGAGTTCTTCTTCACAAAGTGCTTAGTTAACCTGTGGAATTCACTGCGACAAGATATTATGAAGACCTTCAGCTTTAAAAGGGGATTAATCAATGTGGAGAATAAGGCTATCGATGGCTGCTGTCAGCGAGGACGATATGCCAACTCCAAATTGGGAGACAGTGTGCTTCTGAATGGCCAGTTGCTGGGGAACAGCAGTGGCAGACGAGAACAGATCCCTTAATTTTCTGCTCATGGTCTTTCCAGAGACAGCTAGTTGGCCTCTGTGGGTAACAAGATGCTGTTCTAGAGAAGCCTTTGGCCTGACCTAGCAGGGCTCTTTTTATATTCATTAGTGTAACCCAGTCCAAAATATTTCCAAAAGGGAAACCAGGGGTAAAATTGAGGGCATGAGCCCAGCCTACCTAGCTATTCTTGCATTGGGTTGTCAGTAGTTAACCTTTTACCTGAGATAGATTAGCGGGAACGTGTTTTAATCAAAACAGCATATATATAATATTTATGTCACCCATTAAAATGACTACTTAAGGTTCTGGGTTGCCTCAGATTCTTCACAGAATCATAGAGCTGGAAGGGACCATGAGGTTAATCTAATCCAAACCACTGCAATGCAGGAATCTTTTGCCCAATTTGGGGCTCAAACCCATGGCCCTGAGATTAAGAGTTGTATATTTGTTTAGCTCACTTCTTGGCCTGGGGTGCTCAATGCTGAATGATAGCCCATGGGTAGCAAGGAGAGTCATGGCTTCATCTAATGTGTTGGGTGCCTAATATCATCTGTGGAGGGCCACCTAGTTCCTGAGCAACAATCCCACCTCTGCATGAAACTGCCGCAGAGGAAGGTTCCTGCACTATAGGGAGGCAGGCAAGCATGGATGTGTTGGAATGACGCTCTCTCTGAGATGGTGAACTCCAAGACCTCTGAGCGTTTCCCAGGAGGCCCCCTCTGGAATGGCATGTCCCTTCACTCCAGAGTGCCTTTCTGTGACACTTCTCTTATGAAAAGTGCACACAAGTCTTCTAGCATCACGCAGCAAGAAAAGAGACACATCTGTAGATCTAAACTACGTTTTATTTACAGTTTATACAGAGAATCCATAATCCATGTCTGTGTTCTCCAAGCTCTGGCAGAACAAGCAATGCACACAGCAGAAGTGAAAGTAACTTACAATAACACTCTCAGGCGGAAGAGATAAGACAGTCTTCCATTATCACACTCTCTCAGACAACTCATGTGATTTAAACTAATCACACTAGCCAAGCTGACGCAGCTGAGGCTACACAAAATCCTAACAGGATGAACATCCATGTTTGAAATAACTCAAAATTTGATGCACTCCTACACTCCCAGCCATCTCCCAAATTATGACAGTTGTTTTGTCAGAAGAGGGCTCAAAACCCTGTATTGGGCTATGTTTTCTTTGGAGATTTCTTCTCCTGCTCCAGACAGTATCAGTCCTTTGAAATAGAACCCCTGATCTCCTCAAATCTCACTCATGTCAGTGGGCATTACAAATGACTAGTAAGTTCCTGGCTCTGGCAGTGCTGCCAATGAGTTTTCCTCATGAAAAATGGTCTGATGCCTCCAGAGTAAGGAGCAAGCTGAAGAAGTGTTAAAACAGAAAAGGAAAGCGGCTGGGCTCAGACCTCACTTAAAGGAAGGTTATGTTCTCATATCAAGCGAAAGTTCAATTTGCTTCTTAAATTTCCCCCACCTCTCAGGGGTCAGCAAAGGTTTCTGTGGAGAGCATCTTTAAAGTGTTCTGCTGGGTTGTTGAAAGAAAGCCATCTCCCATGGGAAGCTATAACTAGCCCAATCGCTAGAAGGGAAATGAGCCTATCACTTCATCCATGCAAAAGCTCTCAGAGTGGGAGCTGATAGCAAGTTAAATAACATCTCTGACCGTGTATTAGTTGCAGCCAATAAGGCCTAAAATAATGTCTTTTGGCTTCGCAGTACCTAGTGTTTCAGAATTCAATTAGTCACCAGCAGTATGTGATTCCTCTTGTGATTCACTAGCAAAAAGCTTGCTAAGGCCAATATAAATCAGAATGCCCCAGGGCGGGAGCACGAAAGCGCAGCTAGATTTTCAGCATCTGCTTTGCCCAGGGAGAAGGAAATTCGATGAGTTTTGTCATCCATCTTCTGCAGCGGTGCTTGGAAACAGCAGCAGTCAGTCATTCACTATTGCTTCAAAAAATCTGTGACCCCTTTAGATTCTCTCTCTCTCTCTCTCCCTCTTTCTTTATCTCAGTGGTCCTAGAATATGGAAAGAAGCATTATTCGAGCAGAGTAAGTTGTTATTTGAAAGAAGTTACAGAAAGTAATATCTCCTTCCAAACAATACGGAGCTACATTTTCAGTTGCATTTGGTGTCTGTTCAGAACCCAGGGGGAAGCTTTGGAGTTTCACCGCTGATGATACTTTGTGGTGTGCAGAAAGGTTCTTCCCTCCATTTCCCCACACTTTGGGGGCTTCTTTTGGTTCCTGCCAGGTGGAGATGGGGGAGAATTGGATTCAGTTTGCATCTGCGGGTGAACCTACCTAATCTGCATTTCCCAAAATAATATGCAAGCCTGAACACAGCCAAAATTCAAAATTCACACTTCTTAGAATTTTGCAGAGTAGCTCTCCAACCATGTAAGCCAAATAATGCATGCCAAAAAAAAAATTGCATATACTTGGGTAAAGTTAGTGGAAATAACATATGCAAATAACATTAGAAAAAGTTGTTTTGCAATTATGTGTATATTCGGAGAATATTCACACTAAAATGCTGATGAATTTTCATGATGCATTATATATATTATAGACAGACAGACTGACTGACAGACTGCAGGTCCTGGAAGACCTGCTCCCAGCCTTGCAGGCCTTTTCCACCTCGCCTGGGAGTACGAAGCCCTGATTGACTCCAACTATAAAAGCTGAGCTGCTGAATGGACTCTTGGGTATTGTTTAAGGTGGGGGGGGGGGCTGTTGGGAGTGGTGCTGCTGTTTCTGTTGTTAATATTTTGTATCTTTATTTTAGATCTTATTATGATTTGTGTGGAAATTGATTTGGTTGAGTACTTTTTGATGTAAGATTTATTGTTTATTATGTTTATTAATTGCATGTTATTTTTTTAATTGTACATTTTTTCATGTTGTAAGTCACCTTGAGCATGGTTTTAACTATGAAAAAGGCAGCATACAAATACAATTATGTATGCATGTATATTTGGAGAACTGAATTTAAGTTTGGAAAAATCAGAAATTGACAGATTTGCCCATCCCTACTGCTACCCACCCCACCACACACAAAAATGCCTCCCTTCGCTCTTCCCTCTTACTCTTCAGTAAGCAATGCTTTGAGAATCTCATCAAAATGATGCTTGAGAACTGCATGGCATGTGAGACTCTCTGGTTCCTTCCTCCACCTATTTGCATGATGACTAATAGCCCTTTGCCCATCACATGAGTGGTTATAAAGCCAGTTATTGTAATTATTTCCTGGGATGTGTGCTGTAAAATGTGCTCGGCTTGAAACTATTTGTTAAACAACACAAAATGTGGAGCTGGAAGTGGGGGGGGGGGTCCCTTTAGGTTCTGTTGTTCTTTCCTGGCAGTTTAATTGCACCACTGTCAGATGGATCACAGTTAACATCACTCCTCTCTCATCCATGCTGTCTGACTCTGTCTTTCCATTTAATATCCACATTTGCAAAGTATTAAAAAGCAAGCACCGATAAGTGATTAAACGGTGAGGACTTGAAATCACAAGGACTGTGTTGATTGAAAGGGAGGGAGGAGACTGGGAGATATAATGGGCGATAAACACATAAGTTGTTGGAAACGAATGTGTTGATTGGCATGCACTAAGATTAAGAAGATTTAGATTTTAAAACAAACAAATCTCAACTCTGAAATGAGCTTGCAGCTCCTGTTCAGTTAGGAGAAATGAAATGGGTGAAGGGCAACACCCTTAGCCATCAAAAAACCTTCCTGCATTTTTCAACCTAGCTCCCTTTGCTTCTGCTAAGCAAACTTTGAGTTTCAGCACACGCACCTTTTCTACCCCCATAATCTCAACTGTAATACACATGGTGCAACAGACCAGCTGTCGTCTTCTTGCAAGTTTTGCCTCTTTCGTGTTTTCCAGTCTGGCCTGTGACTCCACTCCTACCCCACTCTTGCACCATCAAGGTCAGTAGAGCCCTAACCTTGCGGACACCTTGGTTCTCTCCAAGAGGCTACAGGTTGGCACATTGCAAACACACCAGTAGGATTGCCAGATAGGCTCTGCTGGTGAGTTTGCATTACACTGACCTCTCCACTGCCTTGCCTCTCCCCTTCTTCCTCCCAGGTAGCAACAGCAACCCACATTCTGTGAAGCTAGCACAGAGGCTCCACTGAATCCAACAAGCTTCTTCTTCTTAATAGTTTAATGCAGGGGGTTTTGGGGGGAGAGTATTCATAACATTTTTCATCCTGACTTACTTTCTTTTTTCAGAGGGAGTACTTTGCCATGCTGAATTCTCCTATGTCTGTCTGTTTGTTTGTTTGTTTGTTCTTTCTTGTTGTTTTCCAGCCCAAAGTGTGGTTTGCTCATAGTTAACAAGGTCATGTGAGGATGCTTCCAGAGGCTCAGATTTACACTTGGGTGCACCATTGAGTCAAGAAATCAATGGGAAAGTAGCGAAATTTCATAAAGCTTTCCTTAATGCTGCAGAAGCTGTTCTCATAAACTCTAGGAGGAATAAACAGTAAAAGCAGGAGCTATAAATTTAGTTGCCTTCCCAAAGATTTTGGTGTCATCCAGTGCTTCATCTGTGTGTGGACTTATATAGTTGAAAAGAGGTTGGTGATTTCAAAAGATGGCTTGTTTTTAAAAATTATTCTGATAGTATGGCTATGCCTCCAGGGCCTCCTCCTTTAGAGCTGATTTTGGGTTTATGTTTAGATCATGAAAGACAATTTTTAAAAGTACATCTTGCTTTTAAACACAAAGACCATCTCTACCGTAGGGATATAGCCTATAGCAACTGTATAAAAAATGGAAACCTGAACACAAAATCAAAGAAGCTATTGAGACAAACAATTCTTTAAAGCACCTGACTAATAAATGCATATTTTTTTCCAGCTTCTTGCTGCTTAGTTTTTTATTGCTTTGGAGAACAGAGACATGCATGTCCACAAAGTCCTTTCCCCCCTTGACATTCATTTCTATTAGCTATTCCCCTGAAGAAGAGTAATTTGCTCAAAATGCATTGGGAACGCTGGAATTGCTTACATAAATCTTTGTACACCCCATAGGAGTCTGCAAAGCCTAGTAGAGTCTGCAAAGCCTAGTAGAATTGCAGTGATATTTATTTTTCAGCTTTTCTGGATTGCCTTAATACCAAAAGTATCCAACACAGACCAGTCTCTTTCGTTCTCTGGTAACATGAAAGAATCACCAAGTTATTTTTGCTCTTTTTACCATGAATCAAGCCATCCATAGCTTTCCACACTTCACAAGTGACCCAAGGCTGATTTCACATGTTGTATTACTTACATCATAATTGCAATTACCAAATGAATAACATTGCTGCATGCACTTTAAGCGCCAAGAGACCCAGGGTTCAGTTTCCTTGGAATGAAGATCAATGGAAACTGTGGTGTCTTTGGGATATATATTTTTATTTACATATTTATATAGCCTGGACATAAGAAGGAGGCACTCACAGCATTCACACCCCAATAGATCTTGCTTCCCTATTAGGTTTCCAGAGAATTCCCAAGTCATAGCTTTGGGTCCAGACAGAACAGTCAGGCCTCTAGCTTCCAACATCAGTCCAAACTCACACACAGAATTCTGACTATTGTTCTTCTCCCTAGGATGATGTGACATTCAGTCAGATGCAGAGAATGAGGAGAGATGTATTTTGTTAAGGGTGCTGAGAATTGTAGCTGCTGTCAGGGAGCTAAAGGAATTTAAATGTATGTGACACCAGCTCTGGTTTTAAGCAGAGGAAGCATTTTGGATTGAAAGCACTGAAGGAAGCACTTTGAATCCCAACTGCTTCCTCCAGTACCTTGTTTGCATTGGGCAATGCTAATCAACTGATTGGTCCTTTGCAAGCATGGCTCCATGTCAGCACCAATCAGAAGCTCCCTTTAAGCTCCTGCTTGTTCTTTTCTAGCAACGGTTCACACCTTATAGCCAAGTAATCTCATACAGGGTCTGGTTCAAGTATTCATTTGCAAGGGCTTAACAATTTGGGAATGGCTTTGAGGGCCAAATTGGGACCTATGCTAAGCCCAGTTGGGCTAGCATGGCCTAGAGAATACCCCAGTCCTGCTGTAATGGATGATCACTTTCTTCTGAATAACTCAGCAATGCTCAGTATTTGCAATATAACTTCCTTAGAGCTTCTCACAGAAGCTGCATTCTGTATTTTCATTATTATTATTATTATTATTATTATTATTATTATTATTATTATTATTATGATTTGTACCCCGCCCACTCTGGGCAGTTTCCAGCATATACAAAAACATAATAAAACTGTGGGGATTCTTTGCTGGAGCCTCCCGTGTGCAGGACAGGGTCAACTACACACGGGATACCAGTTGCTGGGGATCTGCGGCCAGCGTCTCACGTGTGTCCTTGCACGGGCGCCGGCCAAGCCTGCGAACGGAACGGCCAGTAATTCCGGAGCTTAACTCACACCGCGCCGTTGTCCGCCAGGCTGAATCTGAAGGGTGCGTGAGTAGTTCGGATGAAAAAGTGCCTCGTAGATATACCTGCAAGCACTTGTGACCTCCTAAGTTGTTCCCTTAAGTAACGTACCCAAATAAAAGGTGGCCAAAACTACGGCCAAGCAAGAGAGCTAATAGACTACAAAGAATTAAATTAAAATGAAATAAAGACAGGCAACCATTGTTTCTTTTGATGGCTTTGGCTGACCCGCATAGGCTATTACTTCTTTCTATGCCTCGACTGTTCTAAGACTATCTAAGCTAGCTGACTCTGTACCGCCAATTCTTCCGCAATCTATAAGCTAACTAAACCTTTACCGCCAATTCTTCCGCAATACTACCCTATACTAATGCTAAAGCTAGCTAAACCTTTACCGCCAATTCTTCCGCAAGCTAACCTCTCTACCTCCTGCACGTGCTTCCAACCCAACCAACCCGTTCCCAAACCCCGACTACCTGAACAACTGATCAATCCTGACTATCTGCCTAAAACGGGGAGCCGCAGCCTTTTATTGACAACAAACAAGCAACGTCATGATCAATACTTTTACCAATCAGAACACTGTTGCTGCCCTTGAAAAAGGCGGGAAGCAGATTAACTGACCATTAACAAGTTCAAACCTTTGGAGCCAAAAAGTCTAAGCGGAGGGATCTCAGTGGCAAGACACCCACTGAGTCCTGCTTTTACTTTCGCTTTTACTCGGAAGTATACATTAAATAGTGCACATAATTGACATTCAAACAGGTACAAATAATTGCAGGTGCAAAAGCACCCACGGAGTGTATTCCCACATAAAACATTAAACATTAAAAACTTCCCTATACAAGACAGCCTTCAGATATCTTCTAAAGGTTGTATAGTTATTTATCTCCTTGACATCTGATTGGAGGGCATTCCACAGTGCAGGTTCCACTGCTGAGAAGGTCCTCTGCCTGGTTCCCTGTAACCTCGCAGTGAGGGAACCACCAGAAGGCCCTCAGAGCTGGACCTCAGTGTCCAGGCTAAACCATCGGGTGGAGATGCTTCCTTCTATTGCTGCTTGTCGTGTATAATCGAGCCTACAGTTTGAATGTCGAGAATTAATGTCTAGAAGAGGCCTCTTTGCTCTTCTGCATCCAATGGAAGCAACTTATAAAACCAAGCAATGGATGGAATCACAGATGATCACTGTTACCGAAGATGGGGATGAAAATCTGATATGTACATGCCTTATTTTAAAAAAAAAATACCCACAAGTGCCAAGCTCCTTCTCCCCCATGCCACCCTAGAGGTTCCTCTTGTTTTTCTGGAGTAGCTTTAACTATAGGAGGCCTAGAAGCAAAATCTATCAAGTTTACACTTCCCCCGCTAATGTCTGTCTGTCTCTCTCAGCTCTTTCTGCTCATGAAATTGACAATGACATTACAAGCTTTGACATTTTCCTGACCACAAGAAAGACAGCTGCAATAAAAAATACCAATAACTGGTAAACATCAATCAGAAAGATGGAGCACTGAGAGTTCAAATTATATATATTTATATAATTTGAGATATAACGAATTGCTGCAGTGGGGGAGGGTTCCACCTCAGCAGAAGAGCATTAGGTGCCGGTCTCAATCCCTGGCATCTCCAGGTAAGGCTGGGTGATAACTTATTCTGAAACCCCAGAGAGTCACTGCCAGCCATTGCAATCAATACTGAGCTAGATGGACCAAGTATCTGACTCACTGTAAGGCAGCTTCCTATGCTGTTCAGAATTTTCCCCACTCCATTCTATTCCCCACCCCTCAGATTCCACCCCCGCCACACAACTTGCTTAGTCCTCACTGGGCTGTCAGGGCCCCCCATTGGGGGGGTTGGAAAAAAATGGCTGATCTCTATCTCTGGTATGCAGGGGGTATTTTGGCTACAAAAACAATGGGGCATGCACGCAGAACAGCACTGCAGGAAAGTATCACTACAAACACAGAGAGACTATTTTGAAAAGACCAGCAAAAGCATGCACACAAAAACCAATCAAATAGGAAATATCAGTGGAGTACAGGCATCTGTTTAATTACACTTATATCCTACTTTTCTTCCATCATGGATCTCAGGGAACTGCATGTGGAAGAGTTCCTGCCCAGCAACAGACCTGATTGAGACCTGCTTAGTTGTATAAGCAGGTCTTTGTTTGGTTTCAGAGCATTTTGAGCCAGGATGGAGAACTTGTGGCCCTATAGATGTTGCTGGACTACAAGTCCCATCATCGCTGACTATTGGCTATGCTGGCTGTTGCTGATGGGAGCTAGAGTCCAATAACATCTGGGGCAGCATCTGCTTGGAGGACATCAAGTGTGAGCATGGAAACATAGGGAATTTGTACTATCTTAAAGAGGTGTTTCCTTGTTAGAGTAGATCAACACCAACCTAGTTCAACATTGTGTTTCCAATGGGATCACCTTTCTGGTGTTCATAAACCAAGCTTGGATGTAACAGCCATCCTCCCTTTGTTTATCCCCATCCCAAGTTAGCGATGGGCAGCTCATTCTGTTTCTGGTCCATGTCAATTTTACATGTATGCGTTCAAACATCTGTACCATCCCGTTTTCATATTTATCTGTCATTTTCTTAAAAAGCCTGGAACTTTGCTCCTAAACATGTACCAAAGTATGCATCTTATCATATTTTATCTCAGCGCATGCATTTCCAAACACATTTTATCCTAAAATATGCACAAAAAGTATGCATTTTAGTATGGAGTTTTTGAGCCAAAAACTTTGTCACAAAATTTGGAGAAGTGCAAAATCCAAAGTATAATTATGTTCTGATCTGTGTATGAGATCAAATCAGGTACAGATTAGGTCAGTTTACTGCAGGTGTGGACCAAACAAAATTCTCCCCCATCTCTATCAGGTATACTTCATAAAAACATAGAAGCTCCATAGAACCCCAGATGGGCGGGGTAGAAATAATAAATTGTTGTTGTTGTAGCAAATCATTGTTAATAAACTAATGAATTCGCCTACCCCAGGATCCACTCCATGTTACGGTTATGGGTTCCATAGGTTAATATCTATATTGGGAATTTGGGTCCACTTCATGGATGCATGCAGTATGAAGAGATACAAATGGACCTCACTGGCCACAGATGAGATGTGAAGCCAGCCAGGATGGCACAGCAGCAGTCTATGGCACTCATCTGAGACATTTGAATGAAGTGTCATTTGCTTTCAGATCCAACTGTGAGCAAAGTGCTATGTGACAGGGTGACTCTGCCTCTGTTCCCCTTAAAATAAAGGAGGTAGAAAATGAAGAGGGAGCATGGCATAGAAATGGGCTGGTACGCTTGCTCTGCAGGAAGTTGTGGATAATTGCATACTGACTTGTATCTAAATTTATCTGACTAATGAACGCTTTTCTTGATAAGTAAGGCTATCCAAGGTCTTTGCCACCCTGAGTCATTGTCACATGTCCCTATAATCCAATGACTTCTGATAAGGTTATACCATTGCAAAGACCAAGTCTTGCTTCGGCCCTAATTTATCTCCATTTAATTGCATTCCTCACTAAGCTGCATTTAGAATGGTTTAGGTATGTATGCATCTCATCTGTGTTATTTATAAGTGCCCAAATCCAAGCAGGGTCACTGAGGCATGACCTTTACATGTATTTGCAATCTGGGTGAGTATTCCAATCACATGTGCAAAGTGCAATTCATCACAGACCAATTCAGAAACTGGGAAAGAACTTCCATAGCCCTGTCAGGTAGTCAAGGAGAGCACCAGTCAGCTGTTCAGCTGCATTTTAGTCTACCAAATAGCTGTTGTTTTGTAAATAACTTTTATTGTATTTTCAGCAGTACATTGCAGGGTGTGTGTTCTAGATTAAGGTACCCCTGGGATCACTTCGAACTCTACAGTTCTATGATTCTATGACTGTATACAGAAAAATGACAAGAACATAGAAAAAGAGAAAAGCAAAGAGGGAGAAAGAAGAAATGCACCCAGAAGACAAAATGTATAGAGGAGTTAGTGGTCTGTCATGGAGCCCTTCCTGCCTCTGTTCCTTCTCCCTCCCTCTCCTGTTAAGTTTTTGATGGAATATATTTTGGTTTCTCATAGCTATTTTGCAGTATGAATGTTTTGAGAACAGTTTTAAATGTTTTGGTGACATTGGAAGGAGGTGAAGCCTGCCTTATCAGTTTGGGAGGATAACGCTTGGTGAGGCATTGGGAAGGGGTGGCTAATGGATGATCTGCACATGGCCAGTCTTGAAAGCTACACAGGTTGTCTATAAAATCTGACGGTTTGGGTAGAGTTTCTCTGAAGCTTGTGTGCACAGACTGATCAGCCGCAGGCCTGTGCAAACCGAGGCTACCTGGGAGAGTCGCTTTGCCGCTTCTTGGGGGCTTCCAAGTGGCAGATTGAAGTATCTGAAGAAGTGTGCATGCACACGAAAGCTCATACCAGGAACAAACCCAGTTGCTCTCTAAGGTGCTACTAGAAAGAATTTTCGATTTTGTTTTGACTATGGCAGACCAACACGGCTACCCACCTGTAAGCAGATTGAAGTGTTTGCTTGGTATGAATGCATTGCTTGCTGTTTTAGAACAAAATATTTAATCTTCTCACTCACTTGTGCATCTTGTATTGCTTTTCAATCTCACTTTAAAAGAACCACCTTGCCTTTGGCAAGACAAAAGGGCAAGGCAGTGGCAAGATCAGCCCTCCAGATTGGCTTCACCAGTCAGTATGTTTGCACCATGCCAGACTCACTGCCACCTCTCTTCTTGCCCTCTACCTCCCAGAAAGTAGCAGCGATGCGGCTGATCAGAGGTCAAGGAAGTGGTAGTCACCCACCACACCATAAGCTATTGCATCCATGAATTGACCCATACTGCATGTGATCTTCAGTGGGTTCGTGTTTGCATGGTGCTATTGACTAGAAGAAATAATGTCTGTGTTCTAACTTATACACTAAGCGGATTAGGTCTGAGCATGATTTATACATGCAGGCACAATTTATTGGATAGCTGTAGCTACATCCTCTCTGCTCCGTGACACAGTCTCACCTCTGTGTCCCTAAGTAACTCCTGCCACTACTTAGCAACATCAGTTGCCTTCCAAGAACAAACACTTGGCTAGAAATAGGGGCTCTAATAAAATAGTTATTTGGTGTATACAGTAATTTACCATCATTACCTGACATTAATACAATATCCCAGGGAGATGGGTCATTATTACAAGTGTTAAATAGCGGAGAAACTCATGCAGAAAAGGACAATACTTTGCCTAGAGCTGTCAGGCAAAGGCATGACTCAACAAGGACATGACCCTGGTTGTCAGAGAACTAAGGCCTTTGTTAGAAAATCTATTCTCTTGGGAGTAGAAAAGGCTGCCTAGGCTACATCAAAATGGCTGTGATCCTAAATGTATTTCTCCAGGAAGAAAGGTCCCTTTGCCTGAGGTACATTTCCTACATGGAGTTCTGCAACGGTGTGAACTGCATGACTGATTCTGGAATCAATGGAGACTACTTGTTTTTCCTATATAGTCTACACACAATCTAGATCTATTGCCCTTGAAAAGTGCTTTCTCAGAAACTAGTTTCATTCCAAAAATAAAAGCTCAATGAAGATCAATTCCGTGTTACCCCTCAGTGCGTCCACAGCACATAGGGACACATGTGCATTAAGCTTGGATTGGCCATTGTTAGCATGTAGGACTAGGACTGGGGAGATCTGGGTTTGATCCCTGCTCAGCCATGAGGATTCACTATCTCTTAGCCCAGGCATAGGCAAACTCAGCCCTCCAGATGTTTTGGGACTACAACTCCCATCATCCCTAGCTAACAGGACCAGAGGTCAGGGATGATGGGAATTGTAGTCCCAAAACATCTGGAGAGCTGAGTTTGCCTATGTCTTTCTTAGCCTAACCTACTTCATAGCAATAGCACGTGACATTAACTGCAACCCAAAAAAGTAGGTTGTAGCTTCCTGGGAAATGCCCCTATTTGATGTGCTTTTGCTTAAACCCGTGTCCATCCAATTTGAAAACAGAAGCCATGGTTGTATACATTTCAGGCAGCCATAGTGCATGGGCAGATGGCAACTTCTGTGAATTGGAGTTTGGTGTGGGAAAACAAATCAGGGAATGGGCATCGGGTGAAGACATCTCCCTCCTCTGATCAGAACAGCAAAATAATAATAAAAAAACTTGAAATGTAACAGGGCGGTGAGAACCTTCCTGTGTTTCAAACTGCTGGTGTGTATATCGATCTATATTCAGTGTGTGTCTCTGTTAGATTGTTTTTCATTGACTGTATTTTTCCAAGGTTAATAACTATAAAAGTTGGAGTTCTTGATAGAAGTGATGTAGAAAATAGTAGAAAAAAGAGAACTCAGGCCACAATGATGATTCAATTTATTCAAGTTTTTCAAGAGACTTGAAAAACTTGAATCAATTGAATCATCATTGTGGCCTGAGTTCTTGTTTTACTACTATTTTCTGCATCTATTTTTCCAAGAGCAAGTTTTGCTTTGGACTTCCTACCCCTGAAACATCCTCAACTAGGTAATCCCAAAAACATGAGAATTCCTAATGTGTTTGTTCTGAGATAGTCATGGTTTCCAGAGAAGTATGGGGAGTAGCTGTGTTGCAAATGAGAGCCACATGTTGCAGCAGCCCAGAGCACAACTTATAATGCCCTAGGAACAGTTCCAGCTAAAGTCTGTGAAAGCAAAGGAATTTGTGTTTTAGATCATTGATTTTAGTGGGCCAACAGTTCAATCCTAATCATGCCTACTCAGAAGTAAGTACAGTGGTACCCCGGGTTGCGTACGTAATTGGTTCCGGGTTACAGTTCATAACCCGAAAAGTACGCAACCTGAACAAGCGCACAAAAAATCTGGAAGTAGCGGTTTGCGCATGTGCAAACTGCGCAGAACGCTTCTGCGCACTCCAGGTTGTGCTTCCGGGTTACCGGAGTTCATAACCCGAAAAGCAAGTAACCCGGAGCGTACGTAACCTGAGGTACAACTGTACCACTGAATTCAGTGGGGTTTACTGCAAGGTAAGTGGAGTTAGGATTGCAGCCTTAGGCATGACTAAGTTAGCTCATAGCCCACTGATTTCTGTGGGATCTTTGTGGTTCATTTTCTACATAAGACTCACGTCAGCCTTCTAAACACAGCTATTTGACAATCTCTTGGGGAAAGATAGGTTGGCAAGATAGAATCGCAAGCTAGAGGAAACTGCAGCTGCCCAGATTTCTTTTATAGCTGGACTCAAATCTGTCCACAAACATTTGTTGAAAGGAGCAAAGGCTAATGAGAGGACCAGTTGCATGCTGGCAGAATTGTTACAGAGGTCATGACTTATTGTGTGTAACAGGAAGAGATGGGGTGGGGCAGAGACTTAACGAAACACAGAGGCTGAATAAAATAGTTGGAAGCTGTTAACAGCTGTTATTCTTAAGAACTTCTTTTTAAAGCCCTATACTGTATATTTAAAAAAAAAAAATCCAGCTCAGCTGCAAATTAAGGTTATAGCAGTGCCAAGATTTTAAGTCAGGTGAATCATGGCTTTAATCTACCCACCCAACCTGCCAAAGGGGGAAGAGAGGATCCTACCATCCATATAAAAAGAGAAGGAAGACTGATTTCGCAAGGAGCATTTGGGGAGGCTGGTTTATGAGGGTTTTACAGCAGGGCTGGGTGATCCAATTTCCTTTTTTGAATCACTTTTAGTTCTAAGGAGAGACATTATACTGTAAAGGCAGTTTGCGACTTGGAAGGGGAACAGTTTAACAGCTTGATGTTACTGAGGGTTACTTTAACAGCAGAAGTTGAAATATTGAAACCTGCTTTTACTTCTAAGGAGGGACATTGTGCTGTAAAGGTAGAATTTGTCACTAGATAAGGAGCAACAAGCAACAAGACTTATTTAACAGTAGAAGCTGGACTGTTGAAACCTTAAATTTACAAAGCAAATATCTTTCTAGAGCTTCTTAGCAAACTCTCCAGTCTGGGCAAACCTTTTGTGTACTTGTGCTCTCTCTCTCTTGAAAGGTGCAGGCAAAGATACAGGACGGGTAGAAAATGAATTTTTTTTCTAGATACAATTGTTTTATCTTTTCAAATCCTAGATAAGCTTTGTGAGGTGATAGCAATTAGTTACCTAGGAAACAGTTGCATTATATTAGAACTATCTCCAAGAGGTTGTAAGTGTTTAGAGAAATAATAGAGGCCCATGCTTCAAGCTTCTATATATTGGCAGGAGGGGCAATTTTCAGATATACCTGGGTCAATTCTAATATTCCACTAAGTTCAGTTAATGCTGGAAGCTCAGTTCCTTCAGCAGTAAAGAAAGCAGTGGTCCTTGAGAGAAGAATGGCGCTCCTGCAGCTAAGCAAACCAAATGCCCATGAACTGAGAACAACAGACAAATAATATCTTAAGATGAGATGCTCAGTGTAATACTTGAGATTTATATACAAATTTATTGAACAATGATAGGTGGTAGAACAGCTTTCCCCCCCCCCCTACAGTCAAGTTTCCTTCCTCCACATCTGATATGTAGAGGCAGCCAGTACCCCAAGATGCTGTTAGCTTACAGAGCCCCCAAATTCAACTCCCCCCCCTCTCTCTCTTTCCAAGTCTTGCACAAAATGCAGTTTATTCTGTGCTGGTAGCCATCTAGCATCCTCCCTCTGGATGGCAAAGCCTCTGACGTCATCACTTAGCCTTAGGAGGTGTTTTCCTAACAAACAAACAAATACCTTGCAGCTTGGTGGACCATAGAGAAACATTTGCAGTCATTCTGTACTAGCCCTCTCTTCCTTCTCCACACTCAAACCATATGTTCAAAAAGATATACCTGGTAGTATTAAAGGCACACACCTGGTAGCTTTGCCTCCTAAAGAAACATACTCAACTGCTTTTGAATACATCTTGCACTCTGTATTTGGAGAACTCTCTAGCATTTTTCTTTGCCTTCAAAAACTGTTCTGTTCATTCCCCCACCACTACTCCTTTTTCCCTCTTGAAAGCTTGCATAGTACGGTGGCCAGAACTGAATCAACCAGAAAGTCTCCACTTCAAGCCTCTAGGTGCTCCTCAGCAAGCTATGTTTCCTTCTCTGAAATATGCTGCCCCTTAATGATGGCAGAAATGGTGGCATGAGGACAGACCCAAGATGTTCTAGGCTGATATACAAAATGCAAGCTATTCTGTTGATGCACAAAAGTTTGTAATCGGGGGGGGGGGGGCCTTAGCCTTCCCTTTTCATAGAGGGTAAACCCCAGGATCTTGTATACATTCTGCCTGAACTGCTAGATTTTTCTAATATACAGCACCACTAGGAAGTGTAATAAGAGCTTTTAAAAGATTCTTATTCTTTGGCGATCACTCATAACTGAGTAAGATTGTCTTCCATGAACATGGGCTTAACAGTGAGCCTGTAAGTGACTGTGGAGGCCAATTCTGGATCCACACGTCCTTCCACAGTGGGGACATAAGTTTCCGGGTGGGAGTTGATCACAGTGAGGGTTTGCCAAATGTGCCTTCCTCTTAGCACCATTCTCCTTTTTGCACCTTTCTCCTTTTCTCCCTGAGTTCGTGCTCCATGACCCCTTTGGTAAAGGCTGTTCTTAATAGCTTGTAAAAACAAGCGTCGTGTTACTTAACTCTCCTCCACAACTGATCACCCTCTTCCAGATTTATTTATTAAATTTGTATCCCACATCTTCTCGCAAAAGGAGCCCATCTTTTCTTGGGATAGTAATTCTTAAAGGTTAGAAACTGTTAAAGCTAATACTGTATGGGGATCACTAAAGAGTTACCTTTGTTATTTATTATTATTAACTTTGTTTTGAACCACCTATGCTCTTCAGAGGGTGGTATATATAATTTTAGGAATATGATTATGAAGTTATGAACAAGGTTGCAGCCAAACAAGTTCATTATGAATACAACCAGAGCATCTGTAATTCATCAAGAAGCTGCCTGTATGGGAGGCAGAAAAACTCTGCCTTGCATTATCAATAGTTACTGCTGTTGTAAAATGATCGCTCTGCTTATTTTGCATAACTTTAAGCTTTAATTGAATTTTATGTTTTGCATCCTATTAATGCTTGACCAAACAGTGTTTTCCCTCTCTCTCTCTCTGCACTCATGTATATAAATCAAGAGTACATAAAAATAATTAAAAATAGAAACTGGATTGCTTCTTTTTAGTTTTAAATGCAAATACCAAGTTTCTCCTTTTAAGCTTGAAATAAAATAAAATATTTTTAAAAAGTTATATCCAGTTCTACAATACTAACGACTTCGCACTCACCCATCATCAATGTTTAAAATCCAAATTTCATGCATATGCATTTTATAATTCCATCAAATTATCATCCTCTTTAACAAGTTTCATAATATGTTCTGGGGGGGGGGGTTTCCCTTTAAATTCAAACCTTTCTGTGGACTTCACATATGGAAAGTAACATTTAATAGTTGCCTAGAAGAATGATTGTCAGCAGGTATTTCTTGCAAACATCTGGGAAGCTACACGTGCTAAATAAAATTCCTTTGCTGCACAACTTTTAAAGATGCAGCAACTCTATAGCATTTTTGTTGACTGTTTTGTTTTTGTGAAGGTGCAGCTGGACCTAGGCAAAGTGAAGTAGAAATGAGGAACACCGGAAGGAGATTAAGAGAACTGTTCAGTGCAAGCTGAGAAAAGCAGCAGTTTTGGAATGCTAAGCTATTGAAACATAGTTTGAATCCTGTCCATGTGCTTTCCTCCCACCTTGCACAAAAAACATTAGGTGCTTCCCTTTTTCTGCTATCATTTACCCCCTGCCTTTGCAAAAAGTACTTGCACACTGTTGCCAAGAATCATAAAATGGAATGTTCTTGACTGGTCTCATGATCCTCAGTAGCTTGTTGTTTAGTCATTTAGTCATGTCCGACTCTGTGACCCCATGGACCAGAGCACGCCAGGCACTCCTGTCTTCCACTGCCTCCCACAGTTTGGTCAGACTCACGTTGGTAGCTTCGAGAGCACTGTCCAACCATCTCATCCTCTGTCGTCCCCTTCTCCTTGTGCCCTCAATCTTTCCCAACATCAGGGTCTTTTCCAGGGAGTCTTCTCTTCTCATGAGGTGGCCAAAGTATTGGAGTAGCTAGAGAGGTTAAAATAAAAAAACGCTCTTTGTGACTCGGGGTCAGAACAATAAAGACTGACTTACTGAGTAAAAACCAAACCTGGTGCAATTTTGTCTATATAGCATTGCTGAACAGCATTCACATGAAGCCTGTTTTGGGGCCAGGCAGGAGGAAAGTAAACTAAAGTTGTGGTGAAGAGCCAGGCTATAGAGAAAGTGGCAGTCAGCTCTAGGGGAGTCTTGGGAGGTGGCGGTGTCACATCTAAGAAAATTAAATAACACAACCAGCTCAGTCACCCCTACCCCAACCCAGGCAATGCACACCAACTTCCTTGGCCCTCTGCTATTGTGAGGTATTGAGGTAATGAAGAACAGGGAAACATAAAGAACTGAGGTTTTGGTACGATCTGAACATGGTGGAGAAACCTAATACTGTGGTGAAACTTAACCCTGCAATAAAAATCTAAGAGACTACAAGGAATTTCCTTTGTCTAAAGCCAGCTACAGTAGTATGCATGCTCTCACTGTTTGCAATTCAGACCAATCACAAGGAGACAGCATGTGCATACCAATGAGCTTCGTAAGCGAGAGAGAGAGAAACAAAATGATCTGATTGGGTGACTGAATTTGTAATTTCTGTAAATGAATATAAGAACTGTTGGATCCCTTTTGTTCGGGGTCCAGTCTTTGCGGAGCAATCCCACTGGATCAAAACATCTGTGCAGAAATAAACCTTGGACTCCTTTTTCACAAGCCCTCATGTACTTTTTGGCTTACTCATGAGAAACTGCTGGAGGAAAACCTGCTCCCTATCTTACCAGAGGAGGGGAAATGGAGCATCTATGTGGGTGAGTGGAAGCTCCTGAGAGGCCTTACAAAAACCATGCCCAGGAGCATTACAACAGCTGTGTTGGGCCAATGGAAGCTGAGGCGCCTCCCTTCGCTCATGCACACATTCGTGCCCCTCTCCCAGGGACTGGTGGGAGTTATAGTCCCAGAAGGGCCCCATGTTGGTGGGGCCGGGAATGCCACCGCCACTCCAGGAGCTGCTTCTGTGGCTTCTGTCCTCGGACCACAAGAAATTGAGGTGCCCTGGGCCAAAGGCAGAGCCCTGGGCACTTCCAAGAAAAACGAGCGGAGGTGTCCTGCTTAAAATGGGGTGCTTGGAGGGTATGTTACAGTGAACCAACACCACACCATTCTTTAATTTGACTTGCTTAATGAATTTAAAACATTCGGGAAAATAGGACATAATGTCAGTCTCTGGCAAATCAATAGTAGGGATGGTCATATAGAGAAGAGTCATTGGGGAAGGCATTTGTAACTTCATAGGCTATATTTTTGCATTGTCTCTAGGTCATGTATGGTGGTGGAGGAAGGGCAGAGGTCACTCAGAATCTACCCCAGCATGTTGATAAAACTTTTATGGAGCACACTGGACTCTTTGGAGTTTATTTTCTGTATTCCAAAGTTACATTTAAAAATAATACACCACTTATTGTCATTGCTTAACAGCTCGATACTTGTCCCCAATATTGCTTATTCCAAGATACAATGCTGTCATGCTCCTCTTTCAAATATAATTGGGACAATAAACCTATTTGCAACAATTTTTGAAATGGGCCTATGATAAAGCCTTGAAATCCTATTTACTCTTTGGGTTCCAATGGCATATTTGGTTACTAGAAAGGTCATTTATGATGGCAGTATCATATCAAACCATTTTGAGCACCCAACATCATAAACACTTTATATTGTTTATGTCTGTTTAGTGGTTTCAAAAGCCAAATCATAAGAGTTGACTCATAATCTGTAAATGTCTTCCTTTTTAAAAAGAAAAGGGAAACAAAATGGATGAGAAGTTTATTGTAAACTGCTTTCACCTAGTCAGGTTGACTATAACTGTACAGGACACCTGCATTGAGACTACAGATTCTGAGATAGTAGTATTAACTTGCTTCGGACAAAACAAAAGAATGCAAGAACATGGATAGAAAGTGGTAGAAGACTGGTTCCCTATACCTGTGACCATCGTACAGTAGGCCAATGTGGAGGCTATGCAGACTCCATCAGCAAACTGGATCAAAAAAATTACTCCGCATTAGCATCTCACAATTTCTTCTGGCTGGGGAACTGGCTCTGTCGACAAAAGGAAGTAGGTGGCAAGGCTGGCTCTTTTTTAAACTAACATGTTTGCAACTTGCTCTATGAAACTGGCCAAGTTGGTATCCTGCTCCAAGCCTGCAAACTTAGGGTGTTTAAGATTAGGTGAGCCTTGTAGTAGACATTGAACCATAGAGAATGTTGGCCCAGTTTTTCTGCCTGTAGAGTTCCTCTGGTCTCGTCCATAAATCCAAAGGACTGGTTGAAGTCCTTGAAGTGGAACTCTTTGTAAAAGCCATTATGGCTAGTAAGGATGACGCCAATGTCATCTTAAATCCCAGCCCTTTCACCACCACCCTGAAAAGTAGTCTCAACTTGAGAGGATAGCTGTTTGCCCCCCCAAGGAATAGATCCCTTCCAAGAGAATGTCTCTACTCCCTCAAATAAATCCACCCTTTCCTCATGATCCTTTTCCCCCTGATAGAAGGTGAGTTAACATAGGAGTGGGACACAGTTATAATGTCTTTGAAGGTCTCATCCATCAAACTCTTTGTGTCTTACCTTTTTGCAGGTGTGCCACAAGGGAACGCCTTTGTTGGAGAACGAGGGGGTCAATGCATATTAAACACACCACAATGTCTCTCCAACAGGAGATAGTGCTACATGTGACAGACAGTGCAAAACAATGAGAAGTCCTCACACTCCTCCTGGCTTTTTACCTGCATAACTTTTTCTGTTTGTTTAAATTACTTTTCTGAGAGCTCTGAGGGTTTTGTTTTCCTTCAGTTTAAATGAGGAGATGGAGTTGCTTGCCCGGGGGGGTGGCGGGGGCTCTCCCTCCTGCCAAACACACACATCTGCTTATTTGTCTTGGTTCTTTATAATAATACCTTTATTGTCAATGTACAACCTGTGTACGATGAAATTTCTTTTGTCTAAGGATATATTTGTCTGAAATATCAATTGGGACTCCCTCCCTCTAGCTCATGGAGTGGACTCCCTTGACTAGTAGACTCTTAAGTGTATGTGGAGGGGGTCTCTGTTTGTACTCTGAAAATCTCCAAGATCCCAAGCAGCAAGAATTAAAGTACTGTACTCCTCTCTGCTTCTGGAACCAAGGCTGAACACTAAGAAACACACCAAAATGAAGAGGTAGGTGCTTGAATGAATCAATAATTTATTACAGTCGGAGAACAGCTTATAAAAACACATTTGGGGGAATAATCCCGAAGCACAAAACATACATATAAAACATTGTACAATAAGCATATAGATACTTAAAAACTTTAAGATAAGCTGCCACAGAAAACTGACCCTGTGTCGCTCACAGAACCGGGTTTAGGGATTTTCTAATGAACTAGTTTAGATATGGGGAAGGTCTATGCCTGCAGATCTGAACACAGAATCTGGCAACCATCCGGGTCATCTTCTGATCTTTGCCTAACAGGAGCAGGTCATATTTTTGCTTTTCCGGGAGGTCAGCTAGCCTCGCCAGCATGGAATCAAAGGTCTCACTACGTGCCGCTTCATAGAAGGGACATCTAAAAAATAAGTGCTCTGGGCTTCCTATTTCCCCCAATGTACAGGCGCACAGAGTCTTTGAGTGTATGGGACTTTTTTGTAGGATCCTTCCAGGACCGGCAAGGGCAGAGCCGAGCTTTTGGCGAGTGTAAAAGCCCTTCTTGCATTTTTGGATAGGAGAAAGAAGAGGTAAGCTGCCAGGCGGCTATATATCTCTGTTTCTCCAATTTTATAGTCGGAGCATCTTGAGCAGTCCTGTTGGCTTTCAGTGTCTGATTCTTTGTCTAACAGTGGCTTTTGCTTGGCCCAACCCCAGACTTAGAAGGGTTTGGGGAGCAAAACCCGGTTTCTGGAGGGTGTTCAGGACTGCTGTCAGCCAGCCCGACTGGAACTGGTCGCAGAGGATCAATGGCGCTATTCCTCAAGGGAGCAGATTCAATGTCAGCCATTTGTAGATTGATGTTAGGCAGATGAAAGCCTCCACTCTCATCATCCCCATTTCTAGTCTAACCCATGTGTTTGAAACGCATCTGGGGACTTGCAGGAGAGCTCTAAGAAATTTGGATTAAACGCACTCCAGGGGGGAGAAGGTAGAGGAAGGTGGACCCAGAAAGGTTCCATAAAGGAGCTGTGCCAGCATTTTGGCCTTGAATAGTTTAAGGGCCGATGGGACAAAAAAGCCCCCTTGGGCTCTAAACAATTTGAGGATGCAGTTTGAGGTTTTTTCCGCAGAGCTCCCGATAGAATTTATGTAAAGTTTGTTGGTTCCTGAGGCCTGTACCACCATTCCTAGATATTTATAATTTGTGACTTGTTCTAATTTGTGGCCTTGAAGTTCCCAGCTTCTAAGCTTTGGTTCCCCCCCCCCAAAGGCTAGTATCTTGGTTTTTTGATAGTTGATTTTGAGACATTCAGTTTCACAGTATACAGAGAGCTTTCTTAGTGCCCTTTTGAGTCCAATAATAATAATAATAATATTTATTATTTGTACCCTGCCCATCTGGCTGGATTTCCCCAGCTACTCTGGGCGGCTTCCAACAAAAATCAGATACAAAAATATCACACATTAAAAACTTCCCTAAAAAGGGCTGCCTTCAGGTATTTTCTGAATGTCAGGTAGTTGTTTATCTCCTTGACCTGTGATGGGAGGGCGCTCCACAGGGCGGGCGCCACTACCGAGAAGGCCCTCTGCCTGGTTCCCTGTAGCTTTGCTTCTCGCAGTGAGGGAACCGCCAGAAGGCCCTCGGCACTGGATCTCAGTGTCCGGGCTGAATGATGGGGGTGGAGATGCTCCTTCAGGTATACAGGACCGAGGCCGTTTAGGGCTTTAAAGGTCAGCACCAACACTTTGAATTGTGCTCAGAAATGTACTGGGAGCCAATGTGGATCTCTCAGGACCGGTGTTATGTGGTCCCGGCGGCCACTCCCGGGCACCAGTCTAGCTGCCGCATTCTGGATTAATTGCAGTTTCTGGGTCACCTTCAAAGGTAGCCCCACATAGAGCACATTGCAGTAGTCCAAGCAGGAGATAACCAGAGCATGCACCACTCTGGTGAGACAGTCCGCGGGCAGGTAGGGTCTCAGCCTGCGTACCAGATGGAGCTGATAGGCAGCTGCCCTGGACACAGAATTAACCTGCGCCTCCATGGACAGCTGTGAGTCCAAAATGACTCCCAGGCTGTGCACCTGGTCCTTCAGGGGCACAGTTACCCCATTCAGGACCAGGGAATCCTCCACACCTGCCCTCCTCCTGTCCCCCAAAAACAGTACTTCTGTCTTGTCAGGATTCAACCTCAATCTGTTAGCGGCCATCCATCCTCCAACCGCCTCCAGGCACTCACACAGGACCTTCACGGCCTTCACTGGTTCTGATTTGAAAGAGAGGTAGAGCTGGGTATCATCTGCATACTGATGAACACCCAGCCCAATCCCCCTGATGATCTCTCCCAGTGGCTTCATATAGATATTAAAAAGCATGGGGGAGAGGACAGAACCCTGAGGCACCCCACAAGTGAGAGCCCAGGGGTCTGAACACTCATCCCCCACCACCACTTTCTGAACACGGCCCAGGAGGAAGGAGCGGAACCACTGTATAACAGTGCCTCCAGTTTTGTGTTGCGAGGGGTCAGGAGCAATAAAACCCCTGCGTTCAGAAGCCACAAATCACCAAAATGGGTCCGGCAGGCTTCCCGATCGCGCAGTTCCAAAACACTTTCACCTTCATAGCAGAGTTCAAATGCACAGCGTTCTTGAAGCAAAACCCCCTGCAATATCGTCTTTGTTAATCAGCAGTCTTTAACAAACGTACACTGACTCCTCCACTGTCAGCAAAGCAGATTTATTGCAGCGTAGCATAACTCAAAAGCCCGGAGATGAGGCGTTCATGGCTCCTCTCCGGTACAGGCAAAAACGAAAGCAACCTTCTCACACAGACTTCAGACTCGGTCTCTGAGAATTACAGCAGTCTCATATTACAAAGCATAACATCACATGTCAGTTCCTGTGTGACGGCGTAGCTAGATCTGTGTGTAACCCTTTCAGATCCTCACACCCCCTCTCGCCGGACACACAGGGCATGGTGCAGGTTGTGGCCTACACCAGATACAAACCATTGCAGAATTCCCAATGCAGTTGGAACCCTAAAGGTTTGGTGAACCCATCCGCTAGGTTCTCTTGGCTTGGACAATACTTCAGCTTCACCAAGCCTGTCTGGACACTCTGACAAACATTTCTAAACCGGATGTCCAAGTGTTTGGTTCTGGACTTGAACTGTCCAGTCTCTGCCAGCTTCATACAGGGCTGGTTGTCCTCCCAAACTGTGATGGGTAAACAACACTCCCCGTTGACTTCCTGGACCAAGCACTTGTAGAACTCCATCTCCCTACAGGCTTCAGATAACGCACTGAATTCAGCCTCTGTAGAGGAGAGAGCTAGAAGACTCTGCTTTCTGGATCTCCACCCGACCAGAGCCTCCCCGTACTTGACAACGAGTCCAGACACTGATTTCCTGTCATCCAGATTGGTCCAGCTGCTGTCAGACCAGCAAGAGAGCTGTGCTCCACCTTCTGCTGACAGCTTGAGACGCCAATCTCTGGAACCTTGTAGGTACCTCAGTACCCTCTTGATGCCATTCCAGGCATGCACACTGGGTTGTGCTGCCTCCCGGCTGAGCAGATTTACAGCAAAGGCTATATCCGGTCTGCTCCACTGGGAGAGATACAACAGACTTCCAAGTGCTGACTGGAACACCTCGGGGCTCTGGAACGCAGAGTGTTCCCCGGACTGACTGTCCTTTACGTAACAAGTCTCCATTGGTGTTCTGACACTGGCACAGTCAGACATCCTGAACTTCTCTAGTAGCTGTTCGATCTTGCTCTCCTGACTTAGCAAGAAACTGCCATCCTCAGTCCTTTCAATCTTGACTCCTAGGTAAACACTCACTGGACCTAGTTCTTTGAGCTTGAAGTGCTTACTAAGCTCTTGTGCAAACTCCTGCACCTGACTCTCTGACTTGGCAAGGCAAATGATGTCATCGACATAACAGAGCACCAGAGTTTGCTCCTGGCCGGAACCTGCCAGGT
The DNA here is from genome assembly GCF_009819535.1 of Lacerta agilis. Taxonomy (NCBI): domain Eukaryota; kingdom Metazoa; phylum Chordata; class Lepidosauria; order Squamata; family Lacertidae; genus Lacerta; species Lacerta agilis. The sequence continues at coordinate 18,616,861 of NC_046321.1, read as the reverse complement.
AAAGACAACTGTCAGCAAGACTCCGCTGGAAACCCATGCTTTCCAGCGCTTGATGGAGACACAAATTCCAGTTCCTGGCGGACTGCCGTAAGCCATAAATGGATTTGTGTAGCTTCCACACGACATTCGGCTTATTGCCCTCGAACCCTGGTGGAGGTAGCATGTACAGAACCTCCTCCAAAGACGAGTTCAGATAAGCGACGTCCACATCAAAGTGGTGCACTACAAAGCTTCTCTGAGCAGCTACAGCTAACAAAAAGCGAAGAGTTTCACTCCTAGAAGTCGGCGCATACACCTCCGTGTAATGCAAGCCCTTCTTCTGCGTGAAGCCTCTGGCTACTAGCCTAGCTTTGTACTGAGGTTCTCCAGTTGCTGTGGGTTTAAGCCTAAACACCCAGCGACTGCTCACAGCACGCTCGCCCTTGGGCAACGTCACTGTGGAGAACACCTTCAGTGCCTTCATGGAGTTCATCTCCTTCTGCATTGCCTGATGCCATTTCTTGGCTTCCGGCTCAGGCAATTTCTGCACTTCCTCAAAGCTCTCTGGCTCACACAGAGCCATACAAGCCCACACGCTAGTGGCTGTGTATCTGTCAGGAGGAATTCCTTTCGTGGTCCTCTGGGACCTCCTCAGTGTGTCATTGGAGTCCCCCTCTGACTCAGACGAGCTGGACTCTGCCTGTGAGTCCCTGGCGTCTGGTGACTCTCCTACTGACCTGCTTCTCTTGGACTGTTCCCCTGAACCAGCCTCTGGAGACGTTCTACTGCGCTTGAACTGTCTTCCAGATCTGGCCTTTGGAGAAACTGGTGCACTCCGCGGCTCCTGCTTCGGAGTAGCTACTGGACGTGGTGCAACCTGGCCTTGGTTGGGTGCTCGGCCCAAACCACCAGAAGTGCCAGGAGTGGCAGCACCACTACCTCTCGGAGCTGGACCAACGGCCGGGGCTGGTCCGCCAGCTGGACCTGGTCCACCAGCCGGACCACCACCCGGACCACCACCACCAGCCGGTGGTGCACCTGCTTGTCCCACATCTTCAGGACCTTCCAGAATGTCAGTGAGAACTTCTGGATTGCCGTGAACACGTTTCCACCCCTCCTGCTCGCAGAACTCAGCACTGCAGCTGAGCACTACCCGAGACTGATCCTTCCCCTCAGGGTAGACGAACCTCCAGGCCTTGGAGGCTGGCTCATACCCGACGAAGATCATCTTCTGGGACCTAGGTTCACCTTTACGGCGCTTGGCTTTAGGCAGTCGCACATAAGCCTGGCAGCCGAACACTCTCATGAAGTGAACCTTTGGCTTCTTGCCATACAACAGAGCATAGGGCGTGTCACCTACCACCGAATTGTAGGTGCGGTTCAAACAGAAAGAAGCACACTTCCATGCTTCAGCCCAGAACTTCTGAGGCAACTTAGCATCGAAAAGCATGGCTGACACCGCCTCTTGCAGCGTCCTGTTCCTCCTCTCGGCAACTCCGTTCTGGGGAGGAGCATATGGAGCTGACAACCTGTGCTTGATACCTTTCTGGCGGAAAAACCCTTGCAGTGTGGACCCTAAGAATTCCATTCCTCGGTCCGACTGAAAGCTGCGAACTTTGCAGGAAAACTCAAGTTCAACCGCAACGACCCACTCCTTGATCATGCTGGCCGCCTCCCCCTTGTGTTTGAGCGGAATCGACCATCCTGCTCTCGAGTGGTCGTCCGTGAGAGTTAGAATGAATTTGGCTCCGCCCATGCTGGGCGTCGGGAACGGACCACAGAGATCTGCATGAACTAGGGAAAAACACTCCGTGGTGACTCTATCTGATCTAGGAAAATGGCACGTTTTTACCTTGGCCTGTTTGCATGCAGCACAGTCAAGAAACCGTGAGCATGGTGAAAACTCGCACCCTTGCGTGTTACCTGGGGCCTTCTTTACGTACTGCCAATTCCTATGAGAAAAGCGTCGATGCCATAAGTGTAAACAATCACGATGCATCGGCGTATTCGCGCACAGCGCCTGTGCTGTGTCAGAGGTACTGTTACCTGTTTCCAAAACAAAAACTCCATCATCATTACAAGGCACACTGACCAACAGTTTACCCCCTTTAGAGATGGTACAGACATCATTCTCCAAATGAACCACATACCCATCCCTTAAAAGAGAAGACACAGACAATAAACAGCGCTTCATGCCTGGAAGAACAAAGCATTGAAGATCAGCCTGTAAAAAATCAACAAAGACAGTAGCTTCAGTCTGTAGCTTTTTCTTTGAACCATCAGCAAGGGAAACTTGTTTGCCTCCAACAATGTCCTTGCAGTCCCGAGCATGGTCACCAGATGGCACAAAATGGTGAGATGCTGCTGTGTCAATCATGAACTGTAACTTAGCAACAGGAACGTCCTTGACGGTAGCCATAGCAGCAGCAAGATGACGTGGGTTTCCTCCAGACGATGAGCCCCCACCTGTGCCTCTCCTACGTGCGTTTCCAGGCTTGCCGAAACCTCTTATCTGTGTGTTTACATTAGCAGCGCCTCTGGCCTTGCAGTCTCGTTGCAGGTGGCTACTCGAATTACAGAGATAACAGCGACGTGTAGCAGCATAGGCCTGCACAGTAAAATCATGGCTTTTGTTTCTAGCTGCCCCCCCTCTCCTGCTGGGAACAGGGCAGCCTCCAGCATATCCATTGCCGGAGTCACTGTGCCTCCTACTCTCCTCCTCCTGTAAGCGTCCCGCAATCAACCGGAGATTAAGATCTGCAGCAGGCATGGCTTCCAGAGTGAGACAAAGGCTCTCATACTCATCAAAAACAGAAGTGAGCAAGATATACGACTTCTGCTCCTCCGTATACGTGATGCCCAAAAGCCTCAGCTTTTCCAACGTGGCTATCACTTTTTGCACATGTTCTTGGACGCTCTGTCCATGAGCCAGTTTTAAGCCATACAGCTGCCTGGTCAAATGGATTTTTGCACCAGCTGTAGGTCTCATATAAATTCCTTCCAGCCCGGCCCAGATAGCGTGGGCACTCTCAAGTCCAGCTATCAGGGGCAATTGGGAACCTTCCAGGGCCATTATGAGCATTCCCCTGGCTCTCTCATCCCTGCGTTGCTCAGCTTGTGCAGCTGCGACCGCTGCAGCTCCAGCGCCAGCAGCAGCTTGGACAGGGGGGTTTCTCAGGCATTCACTAAGCCCTCTGGCAAGAATCCAAGCTTGGGCTTTCACTCTCCATTCCAAATAATTTTCTCCATTCAGTGGAGGAAAGGGGCAGGAAAAGGATTCATTTCCTTCAGCAGCGGCAGCCATTCTCTCCCCCCGGGGCTTTTCTACTTACTGCTGTAGAACTCAAACTCCCGGCTCCGGATTAATGGCGTCGTCCCACCAGCGAATGCTTGCCAGCCCTGGCTGCACTCCAGCTGGGTTTCACTGCCGTGGCACGCTGTCCATTCCTCCCTTTGAAGACGATAGCAGGCAGGCAATTAGCAAAGCCATAACCTTTTGCCCATAACCTTTTGTGTTGCGAGGGGTCAGGAGCAATAAAACCCCTGCGTTCAGAAGCCACAAATCACCAAAATGGGTCCGGCAGGCTTCCCGATCGCGCAGTTCCAAAACACTTTCACCTTCATAGCAGAGTTCAAATGCACAGCGTTCTTGAAGCAAAACCCCCTGCAATATCGTCTTTGTTAATCAGCAGTCTTTAACAAACGTACACTGACTCCTCCACTGTCAGCAAAGCAGATTTATTGCAGCGTAGCATAACTCAAAAGCCCGGAGATGAGGCGTTCATGGCTCCTCTCCGGTACAGGCAAAAACGAAAGCAACCTTCTCACACAGACTTCAGACTCGGTCTCTGAGAATTACAGCAGTCTCATATTACAAAGCATAACATCACATGTCAGTTCCTGTGTGACGGCGTAGCTAGATCTGTGTGTAACCCTTTCAGATCCTCACAGTTAATTGCAGTTTCTGGGTCACCTTCAAAGGTAGCCCCACATAGAGCACATTGCAGTAGTCCAAGCAGGAGATAACCAGAGCATGCACCACTCTGGTGAGACAGTCCGCGGGCAGGTAGGGTCTCAGCCTGCGTACCAGATGGAGCTGATAGGCAGCTGCCCTGGACACAGAATTAACCTGCGCCTCCATGGACAGCTGTGAGTCCAAAATGACTCCCAGGCTGTGCACCTGGTCCTTCAGGGGCACAGTTACCCCATTCAGGACCAGGGAATCCTCCACACCTGCCCTCCTCCTGTCCCCCAAAAACAGTACTTCTGTCTTGTCAGGATTCAACCTCAATCTGTTAGCGGCCATCCATCCTCCAACCGCCTCCAGGCACTCACACAGGACCTTCACGGCCTTCACTGGTTCTGATTTGAAAGAGAGGTAGAGCTGGGTATCATCTGCATACTGATGAACACCCAGCCCAATCCCCCTGATGATCTCTCCCAGTGGCTTCATATAGATATTAAAAAGCATGGGGGAGAGGACAGAACCCTGAGGCACCCCACAAGTGAGAGCCCAGGGGTCTGAACACTCATCCCCCACCACCACTTTCTGAACACGGCCCAGGAGGAAGGAGCGGAACCACTGTATAACAGTGCCTCCAGCTCCCAACCCCTCTGGCCGGTCCAGAAGGATGTTATGGTCGATGGTGTCAAAGACCGCTGAGAGATCCAGCAGAACTAGGAAACAGCTCTCACCTTTGTCATCGACCAGTGCGACCAAGGCTGTTTCAGTCCCATGATGAGGCCTGAATCCCGATTGGAAGGGATCCAAATGGTCCGCTTCTTCCAGGCGTGCCTGGAGTTGTTCAGCAACCACCCGCTCAATCACCTTGCCCAAGAATGGTAAATTTGAGACTGGGCGATAGTTGGCCATATTGGCCAGGTCTAAATATGTTTTTTTAAGAAGCGGTTTAATGACCACCTCTTTCAGTGGGTCTGGGAATGCTCCCTCACAGAGGGAAGCATTCACCACCCCGCGGAGCCCATCGCCCAGCCCCTCCCGGCTAGCTTTTATAAGGATGGGCAAGGATCAAGGAGACAGGTGGTTGGTTTCACTCGTCCATGCAGCCTGTCCACATCCTCGGAGGTAACAGACTGAAATTGATCCCACACAACTGGACTAGACAGGACTCTGGCACTCTCCCGCCCTGGCCCTGCTCCCACGGTGGAGTCTACCTCTTTCCGAATCTGAGCGATTTTATCTGCAAAAAACTTTGCAAACGCAAAGTCCCTACCAGGCCCCGATGACGAAGGTGGCTCCGATAGATTCCGAACCACCTGAAAGGGTCTCCTGCTGCTATTTTCTGCAGATGCAATAGAGGCGGTGAAGAAAGTCTTCTTCGCCGTCGCTATCGCCACTTGGTAGGCTCGACACTGAGCTCTAACCTGTGTCCGGACGGATTCAGAATGGGTTTTCTGCCACCGGCGCTCTAGCCATCTCAACGATTGTTTCATCGCCCTCAGCTCCAGGGAAAACCACGGAGCTGTCTGGGCTCCATGCAACCGGAGAGGGCGCTTCGGAGCCAAACAGTCAATAGCCCTGGTTAGCTCCACATTCCAGCGGGCCACCAGGGAATCAGCTGAAAGGCCATCAACATGGGATAAAGTATCCCCTACCACTCTCTGGAAACCATTTGGATCCATTAAGTGGCGGGGGCAGACCATCCGAATTGGTCCCACCTCCCTGCAGAGGGGAAGGGTTACAGATAAGTCCAATTGCACCAGGAAGTGATCTGACCATGGCACTTCTTTAGTTTCGCTTTTTTTAAAATGTCAGATCACCAACATCCATAGAGGTGAATACCAAGTCTAAGGCATGCCCTCAGCTATGAGTTGGACCAGACTTATTCAGGGTCAGCCCCATGGAGGCCATGCTTTCCACGAAGTCCCGAGCGGCCCCTTGTAAGGTCGTGTCGGCATGGATATTAAAATCCCCTAGGATGACCAAACTAGGTGACTCCAGGAGAACATCCGCCACGACCTGAAGCAGCTCAGGCAGGGAATCCTTGGTGCAGCGGGGAGGTCGGTACACCAAAAGGAATCCTGTACTGCCCCTATTGCCCAACTTCCAGAACATGCACTCAGAGAACTGGGTCTTCCCAATAGGACGCCTGGTACAAACTAATGACTTCCTAAAAATCACTGCAACCCCCCCTCCCCGCCCACAAGGCCTGGGTTGCTGTGCGTAAGAGAAACCTGGTGGACAAGCAGCGGCAAGGACAGGCCCATCTGCTTCGTCCAACCAAGTCTCTGTTACACATGCCAGGTCGAGTCCTCCATCCACAATCAAGTCGTGGATGGCAGTGGTTTTATTCATCATTGACCTGGCATTGCACAGCAGCATCTTCAGGTCATGTGGGTGTCCCTTGCTGACTCCAGTATCCATCCGGTCAGGACCAGACCCCGAGGCAGGGATAGTCCTCAGACAACGACTAAACCTGCCTCCTCAGCAATGACATGGTCTGGTCTTAGCGTAACTCCTCCTGCTGCCCATGATCACTGAGATCGGTTGTCCCAGTGCATCCCCCCCCCCCCCGTGGAACCTGCCCCAGCCATTTTGTTGGCCAGGACCCCCTCCCAGGCAGCCCTGACCCCACCCCTTAAGAACAAAATAAAACCTATATAAAAACAGAAAACAAAACACAACAATACAAACCAAAAACTATAAAAATTACAAATAACCAAAATTAAACAAAACCCCAAAACCCACTAAACATCTATCCCACCCCCACAACAAGAGAATTTAAAAAGATGAAAAGGAATAATAATAATAAAAACATTTAAAAACATTTTAAAAAGAGCTTTGCACTGATCTGGGCAGCAACAGCAATGGCAGCAGTCCCTTTTGAGGCCTTTTCAGGCCCCGCCCTGGGCCAGATGGTGAGTGGCAGGAACGGGGCCCTACGGCACTCAGACAGGGAAGTCCTCCTGGGCAGCAACCAGCAGCAGAGCAGAGGCAGCAGCAGTCTTTTTTGAGGCCTTGTCAGGCCTCGCCCTGGGCCAGGTGGTGAGTGGCAGGAACGGGGCCCTAAGGCACTCAGACAGGGGAGTCCTCCTGGGCAGCAACCAGCAGGGGTTCTAGATAGAATTACAGCATCATCGGCATATAACAGGGCCGAAATGTGCCTGTTTGCGAGCTTCGGTGGATGGAGTTCTAAGTCATTTAGTGCAGCTACTAGGTTATTTAAATAAAAGTTAAATAGTAGAGGGGCCAAAAGGCACCCTTGCCTGACTACCTTGAAGGTTTTAATGGGGTCTGTTAGGTGTTCTAGGCAGCTACACCTGACTCTAAGGGCTGTGTTTGCGTACAATGCCTATTGTGGTGCCCTGTAGTCTGTCCCAGAGTCTAGTTCTGGAAACTGTATCAAAGGCTGTTTTTAGGTCTACGAAGGCGGCGTGTAACATTAGGCAGTGATCTATCGTGGAGCTGCCGGGTCTGAAGCCCGCTTGTTCTATTGCCAGGATATCTTCCTTCTCTAGCCATTCTGTAAACTTATTAAGGAGGTGCTTTGCATAGAGTTTACCAGTCACAGTAAGCTGATCAGCCTGTAATTCGCTGGGTCCCTTCTGTGGCCCTTTTTATAGAATGGGACTATTATGGCTGTTCCCCAATCCCTTAGGATGTGGCCAGTGTCATCTATGTGAGTAAAGAGGATGGCTATGAAAGGTGCCCACCAGTCTGCCTGAGCTTTTATCATTTCTGGCGTAATGCCATCTGGGCCTGGGGCATTGGCCGTTTTCAGTTGGTTGATATGTTTTCACTTCAGTTACTGAAACTGGCGGCCATTTTGCCAGTTGTTCTATTTTATAATTCTGAGACAGAGGTTCAGCATCCTCATTCAGAGATTGAAAGAATGATACCCAGAGGTTAGGTGGAATTTGTAAGGTTGGGGGGGATTAGTTTTATGGGTGCCAGAAGCTACCAGTTTCCAGAATAATGTCTGGTTTTTTTATTTTGCTGCACTAATTAATTCCAACCAACATTTTCTGGCATAAGCATTCTTTTGGTGGATTATTAGATCTTAGTATTCTTTTGGGGGGGGGGGAACATGGACGGCAAGGTAAGCTTGCTGTCTGACCGAATTTTTGGCTGTCAGTGCGGCTTTGTAAGCGTTTTGTAGGGCTCTCTTGGCTTCCAAGCAGGTATGATCGAACCAGGGTTTATTTGATGTTAATGGTTTAGTTAGCCTTTCCTCTGAGGTATTAAAAAGATGGGGTTTTAATTGTTGGAGCAGGTGTAACACAGGTGCCAGTCAGGAAAGTAAAGACAAAGGTGTGGCATCACCTACAGAGCATGTAGGTAACTTATACTATTCTGCTTGAATCTCCCCAGACGATCAGAAGACATCTAGGCGGTAACTTTCCAGACTTGAAAATCTCAGGTGTACATGTGACTCCACAGCTGTGGGATTCCTTCCAATTGGCAAACAGGCCATCTTCAGCTTTGAAGCCCTGGTACAGACAAAATAACACAGGTGCGATTAATGAGAATGCTCGCAAGTAGCAGGGAGAACTGCTTCTTCATGAGCTTTCCTCTTCACCCAGAAGTCTGAGTTCCTCTCAGAACCGACATTTGTGAACAAGGGTATAGGGCGGTATAGGGTATACAATTTTTTAAAATAATAATACCACACCCCGCCGCCACCCTAATGAGGTAATCCAGTCTGGAAGGCCATGGCAAATTGGGTCAGAACCCTTCAAACCCACTTTCTTATTTACAGTGAAGTTAGTTCAGTCCCGAATTGGCTGTCGGTAATTGACAGCTGCAACTGATCCCCAGCTTTACGAGTCCCTTGGGTCAGAGGCCTCCTGAAGCCCCATTTCCAGGTCACAGAAGACAACATGGCAACATCACATGTTCAGTGCACTACAATACTGCTTGTTTCTGGTGGAGAGTTCAAGAGTTTTCAAAGGATAGCCTTTCCAACATAATGGTGAGCTTGAAGGATTTATCTTTGCAAGACATGTAGTGGTCCAACGCCACCAAAAAGATAATTTTAAAGGAAATTTCCTTAAAGACAGCGAAAGATCAGAACAAAAACGATAAATAACTCCTCTATAATTAAGTTCTCCCTACAACAGAACAACAAAGCATTTGCTTTGACTCTCAATGCTGCAAAGGCAGCCAGTCAAAGACTGTCAAAGACTTATGAAAAGATGCTATTGCAGAAAGAAATGGAGTTGTGTCACTTAGAACAGCTTTTGGTGCAGGGAAGCATTTTCAAAGTGAACACATATATTAATGAACTACACCAATATATGAACAGCTACTTGCAAATAGCAATCAAGCTGAGCAGACCTCCTGAGAATGGTTCATGCTCTGGGATGCTGGAAGTTGGACTAATATTACACCCCCCCCCAAAAAAAAAAACACCACCAGAATGCCTATATTACGCAAATCCATTTGAAAAAACACATAAACGCAATAGGCCATATAGTAACAATTGCAAAGTTATTTACTAGAAACTACTTCTCAAAAATTAGATATAGCTTCTTATAATGTCAAAATCAACATCATGACACAATATTTTAAAATGTAGCTTTCCAATTGACCACCGAGTCAAGTATGTACAAAATACAAGTCCTATATTGTCAGTGCCATAGTACATTCTTTTCTAATTTCTTCGTCTTCTCTTGTATTTTTCTGTCTGTCATATTCCTTAGAAGAGTGGCATAAAAAATCTTCTAAGTGTCTAATGAAGATGATTGGGTTGTCAGACAAAAGAACGTGGCACTGATGGATGCTGGCACAGGCAGACAAGACAAGGATTCCTGGATATTCCCCTGTTTTGCCTGAAGGGGCTTCATCGAAACACAGCATGAGGAAAAGAGCACAAGGTCCTGAAAGATTTGACCAGCTCTGGAAGCACCTCCAACAAGGTCAAAAAGAAAAAGAAAATAATTTTCGTGTGCAGAGCCCAAGCTTAACACCAAACAGAGACGTGGTAACCCACAGATGATATCTTCCTAGAAGCTGACCAGAGGATCTGGAAAGTCCAAGAAAACCTAAAAGGAGTTAATTGAACCAAGTTGTGAATTCATGGTTTTTCCTTGGGGAACAATTTTGTTACTGTTTTTTTAAAACTTTGGGGTCCCCAGTACTCCCTCTTACCTAGTATTTTTTTATTCTTGTATTTGCATTTCATAAATCATTTTTCCCTGGAAGAAAAAAATAATCTTATTAATCTAGATTTCCAAGATAGCCTACAAAAGAGAACCATAAAACAGATCAAAAACATCAGGGAAAAAGCACTTGTTGTAGCAGCAGTTAAAATACAAAAGGCAGTATATATCAAATCGGTTAAAATCCTGGGCTAGCTATTTATTTATTTATTTAGAAAATGTCTAAAATGTGGCTCTCCCAATAAAGGCTATAGTGCCCCCTCCCCAACACGAGTAGCATGCCACCTCCTCCAGTGTGGTGTAGTGGTTAAGAGCAGTAGACTCGTAATCTGGTGAACCGGGTTCACGTCTCCACTCCTCCACATGCATCTGCTGGGTGACCTTGGGCTAGTCACACTTCTTTGAAGTCTCTCAGCCCCACTCACCTCACATAGTGTTTGTTGTGGGGGAGGAAGGGAAAGGAGAATGTTAGCCACTTTGAGACTCCTTCGGGTAGTGATAAAGCGGGATATCAAATCCAAGCTCCTCTTCTTCTTCTTCTTCTTCTTCTTCTTCTTCCTCTTCTTCTTCTTCGTAGTCTCAACTCCTGTTTAGCTGAAATTAGGTCAACAATATCCAAGCAACACGATGACCATGTACATGTAAACAATCTTTATAGAATTTTTTCAAACCATAACAAATGCAAAATGAAATCTTTAGTCTCAAAGTCTCTAAAAGCCTTTAAATGAAGAGAGGTACCAAACTTACACGATGAAAGACAAGCTGTGAAGCTTTGTGTACTCAACAAATATAATGTCCAACACCGAACAGAGATTCCAGATATTGACTGCTGTTTCGTGGAATTCTTCGTCAGCGTGGTTGGAAGACACAGGGGTTTGTTTTGTAGCTGAAATTAGGGGCAGAGGCAAATAACGGAGATAAAACTTCAACATGTTTAATTCTAGTTTGTTTGACTGGCGGTTAAGACCACTATCCTAAACACCCAATGTTCTTTGAAATTAGATTTCTGCCAAATTTCCTTCCTTCTTTTCTGTGCCTGAGGCCCCTGCATGTGTGCCTTATGCCAGCATTCACCAATCTCGTGCCCTCCAGATGTTGGCAACCTGATGCCCTCCAGATATCCAGCCTTGCCCTCACTCTGGATGTACTTGGGTTGAATTTTTTTTTAAGTTCAGGGGGCACCAATACAGCTGCTTGCCAAGGGCGCAAGCAACCCTAGGTACACCTCTGCAGAAAATCTAGTGTATTCGTGCTGAAATGAATAAATCATAAATGAAGTGGTCTTGCTATGAACCTAACTATAATTGCAACTTGTTCTGCACATTGCTGGATAGAGTTCAGAGTGTTGCTTCCTTGAACCACTTTTATAGTAATTGTGTATATATCTGCCCATGATAGCAGAGAAAAGGGTTGCACTGTTGTGGATTAAATGCACTATTCACTCATTTTAATTACATAGCAACCATCTTTTATCTTTATAATCATAGAACATGCACAATAGAAACAACCCCATTGTGAGAAGCTCTTTTTAAATATATATAGTAAAATATGTAGCAAAAACCATTATACACCCATCATCCTTGCTTCTCGTGCAAAACAAGAAAGCAAGTGAAATAAAGGAAAGGAAGGAACAAGAAAATGGTATGTGAAAAGGGGAAAGGAGCAACATAACTCAAGTATACATTCCCACTTTGAGTTGTGACCCATCTATAAGCGCCACATAACTTTCTGATACAGGAGAAGGTTCCTTAAACAAATTCCTCTTACAACTCATGTTATCTACAACCAGAATCAATAATGTAATTCAGAGAACGATTGGTCATTTTTACAGTCATGGCTCTCTTTTTCATGAAACCTTGCTTCTGCTGCCTCTGATGCTGTCGAGACAACCCTCCAGATAGTCCACTCTGCATCTTCCAACAATCAGTTGTGCACTTGCAGTGCCTTTGAATTTTCAGTTGCTTGAAACCTTTGTCCTGTAGCAACTCTCTTTGGGGCCCTGTGGGCTTGTTTTGACTCAGTGTTCCCATTCTGCCATGAAGCACCCATAAACAAAGGCCAGTGATAATTGCACCTCCAGCCGGGATTCCAAATTTGTGATAATAACGTCCCACGTGTCATTCAAGGAAAAGGATATAATGTATGCTTTGCAATGACTGTAAAGTCTATCACCCAAGAATGTAATTCATTGAACAGCACTGTCTCCTTTAACAGAATTAGATTTCCTTCTGGTTGCAATTCTGGGAGTTTCTTCCCTTACAGAGTTGATCATTTTAACAATAAAATACTAGACTTTAATAGTTTAAAACTGGAGAATCTTTACACACAGATTATCCTCAATCTCTTACACTGCAGATTCCTGTGTCTAGGTGTGTTTTTACTTTTAAATCATTGTGAGGGACACAATTTTGCCTGGGGACAGAGCGAAGCCCCAGACCTAAGCCACTGTCTTTATCTGTATGCACCCTCCACCTTTCAAGGTTTATTGAAAAGCCGTTCTTTCTCTTCCTGTGGGCCAATCGCTCACAAGCAGAGTAGTTTGGAGTTGGCTGCTTCCTGTTGCTTGACCCTGGTGTTTTGTGCACAGAGACATAACCTGTTGCATGTAACTTGTATTTACTTAAAGTAGACCTGTTGAAATCAATGGAAAGCAATAACAAGCCTACCAGTGTTGATCTACTCTGCTTAAATGTCAGCTGAATACAACCCATTACCTCTAAAGACATCCAAATCAGAATGTAGGCTGATATTTTATTTACCGCTCCAAAATAAAAACATAATGAAATGAGCAGATAACCCCCCCCCCAAAAAAAGGGTTTCCCTGAGTGATATGCAATTGCTACCTCAAACGCTTTTTTGCTGCTTTTGTTTCATAGAACTGAGAGAAATTAAATCTGATGACAGTGCATTGCTATATTACCAGATTTTCAAGGTGAGAGCATTTTATCTGAGCCACTACAGTATTTTAATACTCCAGAGAGCATTTCCGCAGCTGACAGTGTTGGCTCAGTGGTTGCCTAGAGTAATTATCCAATATTTCTTTTTCTTCTTTTAATTATATCCCAAGGTTGACTAAGTGCAGCTTCATTACAAACAAGTCCATGCAGGGTCACTGCAAGATTGGGAAGAAGAAAATGTGGGCGTTATCAATCACTTTGATGAAAAGGTTGATTGAAATTCATCCTCACATACCAACCACCTCTAATGTCTCTGGAACACAGCCTATTAATATGGGCTTTTAACTTTATCGTTGTGTTAAAAGATAGCAGCAATGTTTCGGTGCAAAGCCTTTTGCAAAAGGATAATCACTGTGCAAGCATAACTACCCCATATGCTTGATTAAAAAAAATATTCAATGTCAAGCTCACCAGTTTAGTTATGAAGTCCAACCAGATTGCATAGGAATGTTCGACAGGTTCTTTTCCTTTCATGACTGAGGCTGTGTTATGTTCTCAGCAACTGCTGTGTTGCATAAATATCTATACCATAGTTTGATACGCCTTGCGAGTTATTCCATTTTTTTAATATACTCTGGCAGTTGCAAGAAACCATGCAAGGTTGTCCTTCACAGGGGCTATCATATCTCTCTGGGTGCTTCCCGGTTATCAGTGGGGCTGAAAGGGCTATAGCAGCTACAGTGGTGCCCCGCTAGCCGAAAATAATTCGTTCTACGAGTGTCTTCGTAGAGCGAATTTTTCATCTAGCGAAGCGGCAATGGAGCGCGGAGGTTTTCTCGCCAAAAAAAAAAAATTCGTCTTGCGAGGCAGCCCCATTGACATTTCCGTCTTGCGGGGCAGCCTTCCGCTAGCGAATGCCTTTCGTCTAGCGAGTTTTTCGTCTAGCGAGGCATTCGTCTAGCAGGGCACCACTGTACTCCCCAAATCCCACCAACATTAACAGAAGGAGGACTTTGTGAGTGTATTGTGCAAGGTCTCTTTGTCCCTTTCTTTCAGATGCAACTTCCTTTCCCAGGCTGGCTTCTGCAAGGAGGCTAGTTAATATTTCAACCATCCTCTGCCTCTGATATTTCTGCCTTAAGCCAGTTTTCTCCTTCAGAATATTGCCACTCAGCCTGTGCTGTTTCACCTTTCAGTTGAGTCTCAGCCTCAGCTCTTTGTAAAACTTGAAGATAGTATTACATTTTGGATATGAATGGGTAAAAAATGTGCAAGAATTCAAGTTCTCCTTTATTTTAAAATGCAGCCTCGGGGCAGGTTTCACAGTACCTCTGAAGATATATATATTAACCTTACTATTTTCACCTTTTTAAAAGTGGCCTTGTTCTGTCGGTTTATTTTTCTTTAAGCACAAACACTTTCATTTTGTCAGGTTGCTTCCAATATCTTAGTGTTGCCTCAGCATCGCTTTTTTTGTGGGGGGCACATAGTGAAAAGTTGGAAATAAGTGCAGAGAACAATAGCACACTTCATTAGACATGATTATCTTGGCAAATCAATTAGAATGTAATAATGTAAATAACTACATGATTTGTAAGAGGACTGTGTGATTTTGTTAGTTTCTCGGTGAGATGTTTTCATTAATTTAAATTAATCCAACAGTAATTTTTGTTATATTTTTGTTATACTTTTTCATGTTGTGAGCTTCCATGAACAGAATTTATTTGTATGCCACCTTTCTGTAGTAAATGGTGACTGTGGGAATGATTAGGAACGTGGATGCGGATATATTGTCAGATATATCCTATCCCAGCTTGTGTTAGCAAGCTCCAAACTTAGCAGAGTTTCATTCCCTTTTAAAACACACACACAGCAGATGCGCTTGCACAGGCTTGCTAAAGCCTAAAATAATATATATATATATTCCTGGTATAAGTCCCCTATATCCCTCTTAAAAGACTGCACACGACACAATGTATCTTAAATGAATAAAAAGAGTTTACTCACTTACTTCCTGAGTTACACAGTGTTTCTCAGGTGGCAGGCATGCTTAGTAAAAAGTATTTACATGTGGTTGCTACTTCAATAGGGGAAAGTAGCTCCCTTTGTTTTCTTGGCTGAGAGCCAGGAGAACATGCTTGTTGCTCTTTGGATTGACGAGGAGAGAATGGTGACTGGTCTTGGGATCTTGTTCCCAGGTGAGGCCACACCTACTTCTGGTTACAGAGGAAGTTAACTCAGTCCAGGTAGCAGGAAGTTATGCCTGGAGGACTGAGTTACCTTCATGTCCACTCTAGCAATGTTGTGTTTTGACTGCTCTGTGTTTACATCCCACAGTGACATACATTGTCTTTTTGCTTTTAGAACTTTCTTTATTCATAGACAAATTTATGTGGATTTTAATCACAACTCATATGATGGAACAACCATGACTTCTTTAATAGGCTGTCAGCCTTTACTTGTTTCATTAAAGTTTTAGTGCATGCATTTTGATGAAAAAGTGAACTCTTATCCTTGAAATCTGGATTCTAACCCCTGGCACTCACTCTTTGAAGTTAGTTTGTTGTTCTCCAATTCTGAGGAAGAAAACTCAGCTTTGAAAGTAGGCTATGGGGCACAACATCTTGATTACCCAGTAAGCATGAGCTGAATAAGATCCACTTCATCTGAACATTACCCACTTGGCTACTGAATTTTCTGCACTAATAACCATGAAAATAGTGTGTGCTGCTTAAGAACAAGACTCTAGAAATCTCCACAGCTAGCGATGATCTAGGAACTGAACTTCATCTTAAAACTGAATTAACTGTTATGAAGCAACATACATCCAAACTGGGACCCCTGCTGTAAAAGTAATTACATAGGAGCTCTCTGCTGTGGAATGTGCCTATCATTTAAGGCACTACAAGTGCCTTAAATGTACTGCAACCTAGTAGTATGTCAAAAAGGGGGGGGAATGCTTGCTCCCATTTGCTATTGAGGACACAATTATAGGACAGAGTCAAATGGGATAGACAGCAGCCACAGTGCTGCCTGGAGTGGCTGTACTTAATCTCTGCTGGGGACTTGCACCCCATAACCAATGGGACACCACCACCAATGCTACCACCACACAGACAGCTCAGCCCATGACTGTTTTGTCAAATGCAAACAGGTTCTTTTCCTGGTGGATCTTTGATAAACAACAAACCACTGTGCTGGGGGGGGGGGCTGAGCTTTATTGAACAAAATGGGCCTTTATACCCACATACATGCTAGATTGTGCAATTGGGTGTTCCACAATCTGTAGCGTTTACCAGGGTCTGGCACGCTTGCGTTGCGTTGCGTTGCTTTCTGTGCCTGGCAACTCCTGGCTATTAGCAGAGTTCAAAGCCACAGCAGAAGCTTGTGTGTAACTGCCAAGGCAGCACAGCAATAATTCACAGAAGCGTTGTCTTCTTAACGAGCTGAGTTTATTTACAAAAACAATAAATCTTCTCCCGGAGTGCTCAGTTCCATGACTGCTCTGGTCGGTGAAAACGAAACCAAAAAGAACAGCACACACAGACAAAGACCAAAAGCCCGTATGTGAATTGCCGACACAGTGACCAGTGCGTCACAGCAGAACACTTAACTCTTCAGGCTCTGATACTCTCCACAGTGCAAAACCTTCCCAAACAGAGACAACCAATAAACCCCCTTTCTTCTAAGCACAAACACACAAATAGACAATCCCTCCACAAAACATTTACGCAAATAACCAATGCACAGTACCAGATCATTAACCCAAATCCCACCTCACAGCTGAAAGTAGCCTAAGGAACAGTGGATCTTTTGTCTGGTTTGCAATATGGCAGCTTTGCCCCACATCCAGGCCCCCTCTACTCTGGCCCAGTCCTGTTATTTATACCCGCCGCAAGTAGGCAAGGCTTCATGCCTCAACAGTCTCCACCTTTAGTGATTTGTGCTGCTTTTACCGCCTCCCAGTCTCATAAGCTGGGCCATCCCCAAGGGTAGAAGTGTTCCTGCAAGGACATAAATGAAGAGTTCCTTTGTTTTCACTACAATGGCCACATACTTTTGCTACTGGAAATACAGCCATGGAATGATGGAGAAAGCGAGGTTAGGCAACATGGGATATTTCATACTCAAAGCAGCATACAAAACTGGGGCGGGGAGGCACATTGAGAGAAGGAATCCCCCGAGTGCAATGATCCCTCGATGACCAAGGCAGCCAGGATGTCCAGTTGCTCTGCTTCCACTGCCACTGTTGCAACTATGTTGATGGTGTAGGCAGTGGCATAGCAAGGTCAGGTGGTAAAACTTCATCAGCTCCATCCTCCACCCAGCCTCCTGACCTTACCTGAGAAGTTGTGACAATCCTGTATCACACTGCATTTCTTCAATCCTGGCCTTGACCCTGGCTGACTTTAACCAGATCAGCTGTGCTCGGAGCTGGAACAGACCACTCTGGAGACTTAGAGGCAGAGGAAACAGCTTCAGTCCCCTGGAGAGCACTCTCAAAAGAGATGCCCTCAAAGCTGAGCACACTTTTCCTACTCCCAGACTGCAGGCTAGAGAATGTCGCTGCATGCTTGCGACCCATTCCGTGGGTGGTGCACTGGGAAGAAGAAACCTCATCCAGAGATGGATTTTCTTGCCCTGGGAGGGAAGCACTTTGGCCATTGCCATAACAGGACATTTTCTGGCCGTAGTCCTGTAAAACACTGCAACCAACATCCATAGATGTGAGCACGCTTAGCAGAGTACAGCGAAAACGTGGTTGCATTGGAAATGTACCATAAGAGTCTTTATTTACAGCAAAATAAACAAAAGCATCATGACAAGCGGTAAGCTGTGTCTTCTCACACAGTCTCTCAAAAGAGTGAGAGAACAAAGGGCAGAAGTTCTCACTGGCCAGTGGCATAGCAAGGTCAGGTGGTACCCGGTGCAGAAAATTTCTTGTCACCCCCCCCACACACACACACATTGAAAAATATATGTAGCCTGCAAAAATGGTTTGACTTTATTTCATATTTTCTTACAAAGGAATGTGGATTCTGGGCCTCTGATAACAAGTAAGCGACTGTGGACAGATACTTAAATCTACAGGATGGATTATGTTTTGGCTTGTGTTATTTTATTTATATTTATTTAATAAAATTCATTTTAAAAAACCTGCAAAGTGGTTTACAGAAACAAAAAACAAAACAAAACCACAGCAGTAAAATCAAGAAAAATTAACAACCCTACTTTAAAACATACAAAAGCTAAAATAGTAAAACAGATTAAAATTACTTCAACTTCTGAAGCATCTGGGTATGGTTGCCTAAACAAGAATGCTTTTAGCAGGTGCCTGAAAAGAGTATAGCAAAGGCACGTGCTTTATTGCAATAGGCAGGGAGTTCTAAAGTGCAGGTGCTGCCATACTAAACAATGCAGTGCAGATATTATGTGGCACCTGTAGTAGTGCTTGAAACTACTGAAGGGGAGGGTTTTTATTGTGATTTCACTATGCTCTGTATTGTCTGTATTCCCTTTTTAAGCACCGGCCAAGATCCCTTCCACGTTTGCAGCGCCGCCCCCAAAGTGACCCTTTAAATCCACCTGATAGTCCAGCTGTAGGCAGAATGAAAGGCACACCCACCAATCCCACTTCCTTCCTCTCCCCTGCCTGCCTGCCTCCCTCCCTCCTCCAGCCAGGAGTGTGAGGTAATGGTGCGCCGCCCACCCACAACTCCCAACTTCCCAAGCCTACAGCAAATATCACACACATACACACCCCGGATGACACCCGGGGCAGAGCCACCTTGCTCCGCCACTGGATGTAGGACTAAGCTCTTTCTCTTTTGCAGTCTCACAGTGGTGTGGCCACCACCTCCAAGACCCTACTAGAGGTTGTCCAAGGTCCTGGCGAAATGGTCATCCATGATGCATAACTTTTGATGTACATTAGTGCACTGACCAAGGTTGAAGTTGCACAGCCTGGTGGCAGTTAGGGACTATGCTGGCAGGGGTCATTAAAGCCATCACATTCCACTACACCTTGGGATGACTCTCCTCCTAGGAGAGTCCTCCTAAGATGGCAAGGTCTCCCAAAGTTCCATGGAGGTAAGATTCAGGAAAGTCTGCTCCCCAGCCCTCAACAACTGCAAGGAATGTTGACCCCTGTGCCTTTCCAAAACCCAAGGGACACCAAGTCATGGGGAACAGCTTCCTCCCTAATTACAAGGATAGACAAGGGCCTCCTGCAAGCAACAGATCCTTGCCAAGTTGGCTTCAGAAACAAGCCCTGAGCCATCCCCCAAGGAGTCATGTCTCAGTTTCTGCATAAAAGTAACTGCCTCCCACCAAGTTGCAACATAGGCAGGAGCACTGCTGTCTATGATGGCACCATGTGCCAATTTGTACTAGCTTGTACAGGAGCTATCTCATTTATTTATTTTTATATCTCACCTTTTCTCCCACAAGCTCAAAGTACCATTCATGGGGTTTCCCCTCCCTGCTTTATCCTCACAACAACCCAGTGAGATAGGTTAAGTTAAGAGGCAGTGACTGGCCCAAGGCCACCCAGTGACAGCTAGATGGCTGAATGGGAATTTCCACCTTTGTCTCTCAGGTCCTAATCCAACTCTCTCATCATGGCATCAACTCTCCAGATGCTCGCTCTCTTCATGTTGCTCTTGACAGCATTGATCCACAATGCCCCCCCCTTTAAAATGTGTCAAAACACTACGGACACCATTGCACAGTCAACGGATGGGCAACTGCGGCCCAGAGAGCTGCTGGTTCCATCATGATCTTCTGGCCACAGCCCCACTTCCTCTGGGGGAAGGCGTATCGTGGCAACTGGGATAGTGCTTCCCCTTTCCAGGCAAGGAATGATCCATGCAGTTGTTTGCCACTTCTGTTCATTTGAAAGCGATCTGCATCCTAAAGCAAGCCTGGGGTGGTTTATTGAACAAATAAAGAGTTTTTAAAAATTAAATTAAAACTTCTCGCTAATAAATTTGGTCAGGCAATTTTTCCTCTCTCTACAGCTTGTAATTTTTCAAAACAACAATTAAACTTGGTTACTTTATTCCATGTCAAAGTGGGAAAGGTGCCAACCATTTTAATGCAGAAAATGATTTGAGTGTATTTAAAGGAATCAGCTGTGATAGGCAATTAAGCCTGAGGTGCAAAATGTCATTTAAAGAACACTTTTTCAACTACCGAGGCTAAGAACTTGGAATTGACAAATGGGTAAAATATCTGTCGCATTTAATCTTTCATCTTGTTGCATCTTCCGTTGTATTCTTTGTCTTTCTCATCATTTACTTAGATAATATAAATCTGCGTTGGCTCCATCTCTGCAGGTACAGCAGGGGTGACAAGGGCTGTTTCACTCAGCGGCATTGGGTTCAATGGCAGGTGGGATTGCCAAAGTCTTTCTTCCCGGATGCCTGCCCCACCCCAACCCCCCAAAAAGATTAAAACTGCTAAGTATTGAAAGCTGGATGCACACAAGTTAAGTGCACATAAGTTGCAAGTTATCTACAATATCATCTTGCTATGTCTCCCAAAGACTCCCAGAAGGAGCTGTAAACACTCTGGATAATATTGCTACTGAAACATCACAATCACATTGTTGTTCCTGTTGCTATGGGAAGAAAGGGGAAGGCGAGAGATGCTGTACTGTTATTACTGTTTTTTGCAATTCTGATGTATTCTGCTATATATTTACAATTAAACAAAAAAAAATGACATTGGTAGCTGCATATCTACATCAAACTGCCTTGTGGATGAGCCCTTTGCCTATTTAAAACTATGTCATGGAACCTGAAAATGTTGTGTATTATTTTTTTACAACATGACCATGTGGTTGTCTCCCTTCTTCTCCCGTTGCTCATATTTGCACTTGAGTTTCTTATAAATGTGTGAGCTTGGCCAAGAAGTCACAGAAATGGTTTCTTAAATGGCGGTTTTCCTGAGTGAGACGAACTCAAACTCCAAGTGCCTGCTTGAATTTAGAGAGGTGCATGAGTAAGAGAAGGGAGGCGGGTGGCGCTGTGGTCTAAACCACAGAGCCTAGGTCTTGCCGATCAGAAGGTGTTATGTACTGAGTTGAATAGGATCCAAACTGCAGCAGTCTGATTGGTCCTAGAACAATAGGATTGAGATTGCAGCAGTCTGACTGGTCCCAGAACAATAGGATTGAGATTGCAGCAGTCTGATTGGTCTGCAGGAGCCACCCAATCCAGCTCCAGGTGGAAGTGAATCCGCACTCTGATTGGCATACAGGAGTATCCCGGAATTAGCCAATCACGTGGGCCCCATTGTGTAAATAGTGTATATAAAGCAAACGTTTTGGGGGAACTACATTCCTCACTACTATGAGCTGAATAAAGAGCATGAAAGTCACACTGTACTCCGAGTATCTTTCAGAAGGTCAGCGGTTCGAATCCCCGCGACGGGGTGAGCTCCCGTTGCTTAGTCCCTGCTCCTGCCAACCTAGCAGTTCAAAAGCACATCAAAGTGCAAGTAGATAAATATGTACCGCTCCAGCGGGAAGGTGAACGGTGTTTCCGTGCGCTGCTCTGGTTTGCCAGAAGCGGCTTAGTCATGCTGGCCACATGACCCGGAAGCTGTACGCTGGCTTCCTCGGCCAGTAAAGCCAGATGAGCGCTGCAACCCCAGCGTCGTCCGCGACTGGACCTAATGGTCAGGGGTCCCTTTACCTTTATGAGTAAGAGAATTGCTTGAGAACCTTTGCATGCTGGCCTTTTAAAAGAACTGCAAGTGTACGCCTGGAAATACAGTGGTACCTCGGGTTACATATGCTTCTGGTTACATACTCCACTAACCCAGAAATAACACTTCAGTTTAAGAACTTTGCTTCAGGATAAGAACAGAAATCGTGCTCTGGCGGTGCAGTGGCAGCGGGAGGTCCCATTAGCTAAAGTGGTACTTCAGGTTAAGAACAGTTTCAGGTTAAGAATGGACCTCCGGAACGAATTAAGTACGTAACCAGAGGTACCACTGTATGGCCAGGGCTGGCCTTATCCACCATCCAAGCCCAAATAAACCTGACTTGGCAAAGTATTTCTTCTGCTTCTTAGAGCTGGAGAGCTGGGAGCCAGATCATGATCCAAGGAGAGCTGGGAGATCCATGGAGAGCTGGGAGCCAGATCAAAGACTCCAAGCGTACTGGAGACTGTTGTGGGGTTTTGTCCCTTTCTAAGAGTTTTGACAACCCAGCAGTTGAAGATACTATGAACTAGAGATGGAGTGGGTTAGGATTTTTCTTAACAAAACTGGCCATAGTGTAATAAATGCCTTTTGAGAAAGAAGTGTCTGGCAACCTAAAAGCAACACGACAGGCTAATAATTTGATTACAGCCATGGAATGGCAGAATAAGTTATTAGACTATGCCGAAATGTCTCAATTGACAAATAGATTATGGGGAAATACAAAACAATCATTCATGCAAAAATGGGATATGTTCAAGAAATACCTACATAAATATTTTTATTTATATAAAATTATTTATAAGCTGTCCTTCCCTGTTCAGAAACCCGGGCTCAGGGCAGCTAACAACAAATTTAAAACACTTAATTGTAATACAACATAAAAGCATGAATAACAATAAAATTCAAAGTTCAAAAATCAAATTCTTCAGATACACTGAAACGCACACGAAAGCTCATACCAATAACAAACTTACTTGGTCTCTAAGGTGCTACTGGAAGGAATTTTTTTATTTTGTTTTGAGTATGGCAGACCAACACGGCTACCTACCTGTAACTAGAACTGCAAACCCAAACATGGAATTACACAAAACAATTTATGTCTAGTTCAATATTTAAACCTTTAGGGTATAAGGATTTAAAAAGGAAAATCAACTTGGCTTCTTGCTGATGTAACAGTTTGACAATGTCCTTCCTTATCCCAGATTGAAAATAAAAGTGATCTAAAAAAAGGGAAAAAAGGAAAAAACTATATCTAATAAATCTAGCAACTCGGTGGGCGGATGCGGGTCCTGTCTGGATTCCCACAATTGTTGAATGAGATGGCGTATTTCTTCCAGAGGAATATTAGTGTATAGTGAAACCACATCCAAAGAAGCTTAAATAGTGGTCTCAGATACTTGCAGCTGTTCAACCTATTGGGTGAAATGTGCTGTACAGTGGTACCTCAGGATACAGACGCTTCAGGTTACAGACTCCGCTAACCCAGAAATAGTACCTCAGGTTAAGAACTTCCCCCCAAGATGAGAACAGAAATCGTGTGGCGACGGCGCGGCGGCAGTGGGAGGCCCCATTAGCTAAAGTGGTACCTCAGGTTAAGAACAGTTTGAGGTTAAGAACGGAGCTCCAGAACGAATTAAGTTCTTAACCCGAGGTACCACTGTGTCTTGAATATATGCCGGAGTGTCTTTAGCATATTTTTGTAAGAACAAGTCTAAGTATTTAGCAATGGGCTCAAACATAGAGCGCATTGCAGTAGTCCAAGCGGGAAGCTTTGTATAATCAGCAAATGTCCAATTCTGATGTGCAACTCTGAGCAGTGTTTCCGGATAACAACTCCTGTTTCACTGAATTCTTCATCAGCGAATTAGTTCAACACTCGTTGGTAGAAAGATATGTAATTTCTTCATTAACCACTCTTTTTTCGAATAGATATAATATACATGAAAATGAAAAATACTCTGGAACAGTGCTCATGCAATTATGTAGTCACTGCTCATAAAAAAACAGAATCTTAAATTTCAAGGGAGGCCACGTAACCTTGCCTGTGTTGAGCAACTTTCCTTGCAAATTTGCAATATAACATATAATGTATGATGTCATCTACATAGAAGCTACTACATACACAAGTGCCAGTCTCTGGGCATTTTCATAAAACTCCCTTCCAGTTTAATTGTTAACACTAAGAATGAAAACTGCCTTGCCTCTTCAGCATGTGGTGGAAAGCCAAAAGAAAATTCTAGGTGTTCAGAATTTTCCTTAGGAACAACATGAAAGTGTAACAGCTAACATTGCTGTTAATTCCGATGGAAGTTTAATGCCAGCCACTCTTGTCATCAACAACATCATCATCATTCTTTATTCGACCGTCAGTCAGAAAAGATACATTTATCCATACAGAATTAAAACATCTACAGGAACTTTAGAATAAAACAATGCAACCACTCTTGTCTTAATTCTACTTTAGCTGCATCCAATCCCTTAATATTTCTTTGTCCTTCAAGTTTGACTTAAAGGTTGTTATAGCTTAGTGGAGCTTGATGAAATATTTCCTGTTGGCAGCTCTTACCATTTGTAAATTGTCATTATATATATCTATATCTATAATGGCTACAAAAGCTTTACGCCTTAGCAACAGCAAACTCCTTTTTAAAAAGAAAGAAGAAGGCAGTCAGGGTTAGTGCCAGCTAGGTTTATTGACAGGAAGAGGGCTGAAAAATTAAATTCTTTAAAAACTTGCCTTGGTTTTCTTTTTTTAGCTAGGTACATTCAACATGATCTTTAAAAAAAAAAGAGAAGCTTTCATCCAGATCTTCCCCTTCAAAGAAAATCCTTCCCATGTCAGTGCTTGACAACATAGCACTTGACATACTGAACTGACATAGCTGGAAATAATGACAAGCATCTGAGCATTTCAAAAGCACCGAAAACCACAGGAGAACAATGAGTGTAGATAACTGTTGGGTTGCACAGTGCAAATGAAGTCATTATTAGACACCAATCCCTGGGGATTCTAGGCCATTAGTTCGCAGGTCTTTTCAACTCAAAAACAGTCAAAACACAGAAGGTCCACAAAGCAGTGTCATCTCTACAATGTCAGTATTCTGCATGAAGAATTCAAACAGATCCTGGAAATTTCACATCCTCCAACATTCCTCGTGGAATGACATGATTCAGAGATGGTAAGGGGCTGTATAGGGGCTTGATTTTTTTGTGAGATATTGTGAATAAGTTACTTATGATCCCTCTTACTTCCTAGTCTCTTTTTTATTCTTATACCAGATGGTTGCATTCTTATATATTGTATTTGTGTGTTTGATTCCCGCCCCCCGCCCCCGTATTATACTCTGGAAAGATAAGAGATTTTCTTAAAGGACTTTTTGCAGATAGAAAAGTACCAGGTAAATGCACTGAAACATGTGGGATGAATAGTCAACAAGGAGATACCCACCTTGCAAGCAGACAAAGATGCATTCAGAATGAATGCTCATAGTCATATTAACTTCCTGAAAACATATCGGAACGAATGGTCAATAAAGACTGTGCATAGGCTGGGCACACATTACTAATTACTCCATAGAATCATAGTGTTGGAAGGGACCCCAAGGGCCATCTACTCCAACCCCCTGCATTATAGGAATTACAGCTAAAGATTTCCTGTCAGGTGGTCATCCAACCTCCAATGAGCTCCAGCTCCAAACAGTGCATTCCCACTGCTGGTGTTTGAAGCAGAGTACACATGGATTCTTTAGAAATGATCCCATTTGATGTGCTTTCCCTCAAAGCAGCTTTCATCTGATTAGAAAACGGAAGCTGCAGTTAAGGTAAGGTGTATATATTTCAGACAGCCATTGCACACACGGAGATCATAGCTCATGTGCTGATGACGGCTTCAGTGGATTGGAGTTTGGTGCAAGGAAACAAATCAGGTAATGGGCATCGGATGGAGACATCGCCTCTCTCTCTCTCTCTCTGGCATGACTAGCAACATAAAGAAAACTATTTGAATCACAGCAGGGGAAAATATTTTGCTGCGTTTCAAGCCATTACTGCATATTGTTGTTGTTGTTTAGTCATGTCTGACTCTTCGTGACCCCATGGACCAGAGCACACCAGGCACTCCTGTCTTCCACTGCCTCCCGCAGTTTGGTCAGACTCATGTTAATAGCTTCGAGAACACTGTCCAACCATCTCGTCCTCTGTCATCCCCTTCTCCTTGTGCCCTCCATCTTTCCCAACATCAGGGTCTTTTCCAGGGAGTCTTCTCTTCTCATGAGTTGGCCAAGGTATTGGAGCCTCAGCTTCAGGATCTGTCCTTCCAGTGAGCACTCAGGGCTGATTTCCTTAAGAATTGATAGGTCTGATCTTCTTGCAGTCCATGGGACTCTCAAGAGTCTCCTCCAGCACCATAATTCAAAAGCATCAATTCTTCGCTCTAGCTCTCACTTCCATACATCACTACTGGGAAAACCATAGCTTTAACTATATGGACCTTTGTCGGCAAGGTGATCTCTCTGCTTTTTAAGATGCTGTCTAGGTTTGTCATTGCTTTTCTCCCAAGAACCATGCGTCTTTTAGTTTCGTGACTGCTGTCACCATCTGCAGTGATCATGGAACCCAAGAAAGTAAAATCTCTCACTGCCTCCATTTCTTCCCCTTCTATTTGCCAGGAGGTGATGGGACCAGTAGCCACATGATCTTAGGTTTTTTTTTATGTTGAGCTTCAGACCATAGTTTGCGCTCTCCTCTTTCACCCTCATTAAAAGGTTCTTTAATTCATCCTCACTTTCTGCCATCAAGGTTGTGCCATCTGCATATCTGAGGTTGTTGATATTTCTTCCAGCACTCTTAATTCCAGTTTGGGATTCATCCAGTCCAGCAGTTTGCATGATGAATTCTGCATATAAGTTAAATACGCAGGGAGACAATATACAGCCCTGTCGTACTCCTTTCCCAATTTTATCCTTTCCTATGTGGTGCACATAGCCATAGTCTAACCTTCATTGAAGCTTTGTGCAGGCAAGCCAGGATGACTGATCAATAAATGGGTTACGTGGAGCCTGAAACAGCAGCAGATGGTAAGCCGCCTTCTGCAGAGCAAACATGGTGGGAAATGCCTGCCTTGAATTCTGCCTGCAAGCCTAAATTTAAGGGTATGAGGGGTCTAAGTTGTATGTATGCACGAAGTATCGCAAAAGAATTGAAATGAAATAAATGCTAGTCAAGTAAATGATCAGTTAACAAATATGTTCCAATCAAAGAGAAAATTATCAGACTTAAGTGAATTCACTACACTAATCCCCCCCCCCAAAAAAATAATTGTATTCCCTGGAAGACAGATAGGGAACTGTGCACTTCTTTTCCCCCAAACACAACATGGGATCTGCTGAGAACCTCAATTGGATGGCTGCTAGTTGCGGGTCCAGGAAAGGTGAAATCATGAGAGGAGGGAGGCTAACACACAGTTAAGACAAAAAGTAAGACACAAAACACTGTGCTGGGCTCAAATGAAGTCACATCTTCATCAGCTTCTCCCATCAGTCAAGGAGGATTCAGAAAAGGTATGCCACCTTCTTCAAACTTCTGGTGGTTTCCTCACCACCGTAACATTCCAAAATGTTCTAAAAGCTGGTGGTAGTATCATAACGATTTTAACAAAAACTGTGGTTTTTTGGTTTTTTTGTTTGTTTTCCTGAATTTTCATTTGAATGACTGCTAGGCATTAGCAATGACCAAATAAAAATGCATGCATATACATAAACAGCCTTGGCCTTTATGGCAGCAACCCTGCATTTGTCTTTAAAAAAAAAAAAAAACAGTCCCAACTTCTCTCTCTCTGCACCAGAAAAGGGAACTTGACCACAGGTACATCAAGCTCATTAGCAGCTGTGCTGCTGCGCAAAGTTAAACCATAATGCAGAGAGAAAGCAAACCCTTACCAAAAAAACCTTCCTGTAGCTGAGCATGCCCATTTAAAAAATAATAATAATAATGAAAGGGATTGTGGAAGGCAGAAGAACTTGTGTGTGGCTAAGTGCTTTCTGAGCTGTGCTGCGCCTGTTCACTTAGTGCTAGCACTTTGCCAAATAAATGTAAAAAAATAAAATAAAATAAATGGTGCAGCTCATTTCCTGCAGCTTAAGTGCTACACGAGCTCTCCTCTCTGTGGAACATTGCTTTGAATCTCATCCCCAGATCATTAATGGAACTGGAAGTGGGCTCTTTAAAACAAACACACAAATTAATGAAGATACCACCCACCACCCCACAGCACATTTGGAAGAGAACCCATCCAATGACAAAGAGGGTTGGCGATGTATGTGGAAACTTTCTTCCACTGTATTACAGCTCAGGTGTAGCTAAAAAGTTGCTTTGGTATCCAATGGCCCTGCCTTCTTCAATGTACAGTTCTCATTGACAGGGCATTTTGGTAGGGATATCAGAGCAGCAAAAAACATCTAGACCATACCTGAGTGGTTTTATGGTGGATATTGGTTGTGTGTGCGCGTGTGCGCGCAAGCCGCATTCACACCATACATTTACGGTAAAGCACTATGATATCACTTTAAATAGCCATGGCTTCTCCTGGCATTTAAGGCTGCTCTGTCCTCTCTTTTACCTTTGTTTACCTTTGTAGCACCCTCCCCCCCTCTCTTTAAGATACGGGCTTCGGCTGTTCCATCAGATGTTTATGTTTAAGCCAAACTTTCAATAAGGAACCTCTAATAACATGGTTTGAGAAATCCTTGTGCACTTTATATTTTTCATAGTTTAAATAAGCGTACCAGCCAAATCTTAGATTATAACCTTCTAAGTCTAATAATTCCGGGTTGTCCAATCAGCACCACTCTGCAAGCCAAGAGAGGCAGGCAGCATCGTAATACAATATTATATCCGGCATGGCCAGTCCTCCTCTAGCTTGAATATCAATCATGTAAACATGTTTTATTCGGGGGCACTGCCCTTGACATATATACCTCAAAATGTATTTCTGCCACTCTCTCAATCTGTCTCTCCCCCCCCCCCAAGTATTGTTTGGAATAAAAACAAAAGCTTTGGAAGTACCATCATCTTTACAGTGGCAATCCTCCCCAATAGAGACAGTTTAAGGTTGTTCCATTTTTCCTTGTTACCTTTAATGCTATTCCATATTGGGACATAGTTGTCCTGGAATAAGTTTATGTTTTTTGCGCTAATTCAGACTCCAAGGTATTTTGCTTTATGACAAGTTTTTAAGCCTGTGCTTGTTTCTAACAACTCAATATCTTTTTCTGTCATTTTTTTATTTTATTTTACTTAACAATCATACATTCCATGATCAATAATCCAAATATCTAATAATGTACATTAATAATCATATGCAGCAATTACAATCATATGCTACCTCACCCACCCACCCTCCCTCCACCCTTTTCTCAATTTCCTTTAATCCATACTTTATTTTCAGCTTGCGTTCCTTATATCTTTTATCTCTTATTCTAAAGACTTATAGTCCTTCCTTCAATCCTTTATATTCCTCACACTCTAATCTAGGCACATTAGCATATCATTTTTTGAGCAGTATTTTTCTAAATAATCTTCATATAGCTTCCATTCATTTCTTAACTCTTGGTTAGATTGATTTCGAATAGCCGCTGTTAATTTTGCTGAGGTTAAATATTCATTTAATTTATTTATCCAATCTTCCTTTGTTGGGGTCTTCTGTGTTTTCCAGTTTCTAGCTATTATTATTCTCGCTGCCGTACTTGCATACAAGAATAATTTTTTGTTTTTCTGTGGAATTTCTTTATTATTCCTAATAAATAGGCTTCTGGTCTTTTAATTATCGATAATTTTAATATCCTCGTAATTAGGCCATTTTGGATAATGATACATGAAGAAATTATCTCACACGTCCACCACATGTGCATTACCAATCCTATCTCTTTCTTAAACCTCCAGTTTTCCGTCATATTTTTAACTAAGAGTTTTGTTTTTATTTTATTGAGTTTAAATCCCGCCAGGCTCCCATAGTCTTCGATAATCTCTATCGCCAATAATTAAGTCATCCGCAAATGCCTTTATTTTGTAACTTCTTTGGTGTATTTTAATTCCCTGAATGTCTGGGTCATCTCTTAGTTGGTGATTGAGGACTTCCATTACAAATATGAAGATTAAAGGGGAGAGGGGACATCCCTGCCATGTGCCTTTACAAATTGGAAGACTACCGGTTATATACCCGTTAATTATAATATTTGCTCTTTGTTCTTTATAAATAGCACCTATTGCTTTGCAGAAGGTATCTCCAAACTCCATCTGCTCCAACAGTTCTTTCATGAATGCCCATGATACTTTATCAAACGCCTTCTCGGCGTCAAGAAACATTAGTGCAGCCAATTTATCTATTTTAAAATCCAAATATTCGATAACATCTATAATGTGCCGCACATTATTGTGAAGGTAGCACTTGGGCAGAAACCCAGTTTGGTCTTTATGTATTATTTCCTGCAACACTGTTTTAAACCTTTGTGACATTATATCCGCAAATATTTTGTAGTCCGTATTGAGTAATACAATGGGTCTATAATTTGACCTCAATGTGAGATCTACATCTGGTTTTGGGATTAATGTGATGTAGCTGTCCTTCCAAGTGTTGGGTAAGTCTCCATTTATTAGAACCTCGTTAACTGTGTCTTTCAGTGGTAGATATAATATTTCTTCCAGTTTTTTATAATAAAGGGTGGTGAACATATCCAGGCCCGGGATTTTCCTAACTGAAGTTTTTAATTGCCTGATGCAATTCCATTGCTGTTACACATAAGTTGAGAGCTGATCGTTTTTCTTTTGGTAATTTAATATATAGTTTAAGCTTTTCAATGTCAACTTCTTCCTTTTTATATAAATCTGTATAGTAATCTATAAGGCCATTATTTATTTTATTTTGGTCCGTAACCAATTTATCTCCTAATCTAATTCTGTTGATGATGTGCTGGTCTTTTCTTTCGTTCAGTTGCCAAGCTAAAAGTCTGCCTGGCCTATTACCATGCTCAAAAAATCTTTGTTTCATGGATTTAATTTTCCACTCTATCTCATCACTTATTTCATATTGAGTTTCATATTGAGTTTGAAGAAATTTTATTTTTTCCTTGATAGCCGCATTCTCGGGAGTTTTAAATAATTCTTTTTCATTGCTTTTTATTTCATTCCATATATCTATTTTTTCTTTTCTTTTGTTTTTTTTTCAGGAATGAATTTTGCTGAATAAAAAATCCTCTGAGGACGGCTTTACTCACCTCCCAAACAGTTTTGATGTTAACTTCATTGTTAAGATTAAACTTGAAATATTCTTTTAAAGTTTTCTCTGCTGCTGACAGAGTTTTTTCATCTCTCAATAAATTCGCATTAAGTTTCCACCTTCTACCTCCTGATTGTCTTTCTCTTATGTTAATTTGAATAGGGTTATGATTTGACAGGGTGCTTGGAAGTATTTCCACTGTTTGGGTCCCCATGAGAGTTTCTTTAGTTGTCCATATAGCATCCAATCTTCCCGCTGGCTTTTTAGAATGTGAGTAGTGTGTGTATTCTTTATCATTTGTTGTTGTTCAGTCATTCAGTCGTGTCCGACTCTTCGTGACCCCATGGACCAGAGCACGCCAGGCACGCCTATCCTTCACTGCCTCTCGCAGTTTGGCCAAACTCATGTTAGTGTTCATGGTTCTTACATTCCAGGTTCCTATGCAATACTTTTCTTTACAGCATTGGACTTTCCTTTTGCTTCCAGGCATATCCGCAACTGAGCGTCCTTTCGGCTTTGGCCCAGCCGCTTCATCAGCTCTGGATCTACTTGTACTTGTCCTCCGCTCTTCCCCAGTAGCAAGTTGGACGCCTTCCGACCTGAGGGGCTCATCTTCCAGCGTCATATCTTTTATATGCCTGTTGTCTTTGTCCATGGAGTTTTCTTGGCAGGGATACTGGAGCGGCTTGCCAGTTCCTTCTCCAGGTGGATCACGTTTGGTCCAAACTCTCCGCTATGACCTGTCCATCTTGACCTGTCCATAGCTTCCCTGAGTAATTCAAGCCCCTTCACCACGACAAGGCAGTGATCCATGAAGGGGATTCTTTATCATAAGGATGTTTATATCTCCAAGAATCAAATAGGCCCATAACATCTATCAACTGAAAAAAAGAATTTGAGAGCTTACTTTGTTTAATATCTGCTTTTTTCGCAGTTCTATCGATTTTAGGCTCAAGTACCCCATTAAAATCCCCTATCAATATCAATTTCTCCCCAAGGTAATCATATAGTTTTTCCTGCAACATCAAGTAAAATTCCTTTTTCCTTTCATTTGGGGCATAGATTCTGATCACGATTAGTTTTTCTCTCCTAAATTAAATTCCACCACTAAAATTCTCCCTTGATCATCTCTATATAGAAATTTTGGTTCTGATTTAGGGTGGGTGTACATTACCACTCCTCTTTTTTTACTATATGAGGAAATAAATTCTTGGCCCAACTTTTAATTAATTTTAATTAATTAATATTCTATTATGTTTTGTAATAACTTGGGTTTCCTGCAAACATGTAATATTGTGGGGTGTTTTTTTTTGTTTTTTTTTTTTTTTTTTTGTCTTTCCAACACATGGAAGATTTTTTTTCATTTAATCCATTTATATTCCACAAGGTTATTTTCAAATCCATAGTTTATTGTTCAGCTATAATAATATTTATGCAGGTCTTCCTCACTGCCTGGTTCTACTGCATCCATTTCAGCCTGTTTCTTATCTCCAAAGTCGCCCCGATACGTTCTCAAAAAAATTTCAATATCCATGCCTGACTGGCATTTTTTCCTCATGCCCTTATAGGAAATATTCCCATTTATATTTCACATCTTTTTTCCTTAGGGCTTCCACAAGCAGTTGGTACGCTTCTCTTCTTTTTAACAGGCGATAAGGAATGATTTTATATACATCAAAATCTCTTTTCCCATGATCTCCAGTTTTTTCCTATTGCTTGTTTGTAAAATCTTGTTTCTTATCTCCACTGTCTTAAAAGTAACCAGACAATCAGCTCGCCATTTATTCATTTTTGCAATTTTAGATTTTGTTCTGTACACCGATTCAATATTAGAAGCTAACTCTGGTTCCTGCACTTCCAACCACTTTGCGAGCTCTGTAGTAATTTTTTCTTCAAGTTTCTCATCAATCTCCTCTATTACACCTCTCAGACGCAAGGACTTCTCTTTCCTCTGCATCTGTAGCAAAGCCAATGCGTCCATAATGGACTCCTGCTCGGATTTTAAATCTAAAACCTCCTTTTTTGTTCTATTCATTTCTTTTTTAACCTCCTTCCCCTCTCGAGGTACTTTTTTGTGGTTTCTTCCAAATTGTGTGTCCTCCCCTTTAAATCCTGTACTGTTGTATTCAGCTCTAGATTTTTTTGAGCCAGTTCCTCTACCTGCTTTGATAGGAGCTCCAAAACTTTAACATTCTGATCTCATTTCTCCCCCATTTTTTGAAATTGTTCTTCTTTTTTTGTATTTTCGCTAATCTCTTGTTTTAGTTCCTGTTTCAACTCTTGTAAATCTTTTCTCAAGCTCAGCATCAATTCTTTAATATCCATTGCTGAATTAAGGTCTGCCACTGAGCTTCTTCTGCCCTGCGGTTATTGTTGGCTTTTTGTTCATTACATGCAATTTCCCATCTGCCATCAGAGATTAACCCAAATTCCTAGCTTCTCATATACCACCTAAAACAAACAGAAATTTAAAAAAAAACACCACCTTTTCTGAAGCTGAGTAGGAATTTTAGGGGAGCCCCTGGTTGGTACTTGGGACTCCCACTTGTTGACTTGGGATAATTTGGTTGTTTGGGCTGTGCAGGCAGGTAAGGAAAGTTAAGACCTCTGTTCACTGCTAACTTGGGGCATTATGGAGGCAAGGGGTACTCTTGAGTCAACACACCTAGCCTGAGACTCGCACTCTAGACAGTGGGTCCCAGATGCACAGGGTAAATTTCACTTAGCAAAGGCTTATTTAGCAAGGAGGGAGGTGCTTCTTCCAATCCTTGGTTGGGGAGCAAAAAATGTGTTGGCTTACATCCCCAGGGCGACAAGGGATGCATCTCTAGAGTGAAAAGTTTTTAAAGAAAAGCTTTAGGAATGCAAACAACTAATACCCTCAGTAACTGTGTGCTTCGTTCACCCACTGTGATGCCATGAATGTTGTCTCTCCATGAGCTGTGTATTACCATAAATAAAGGTACAGCTCATAGAGACGAGATACGGAATTATTGAGTCTCTTTACCCGGAATAAACCCTAGATTTGGTATTTCCAAGCACGTACTCATTTAAACAAGGCATATTTGTATTCATTAGTGCCCTCTGCTGGTAAGGAAAAAAAAGCCAGTTCCTTGCCTGATCGGTAGATGCATGCTCAAAGCTGTTAGGTTTGTGAGAATGGCCTTCGTTTCATGAAGAGTGTGCTTGACAAAGTTTCTACATTTTGGGTTTTGCTTTGAATAAAGCATTTTCTTTATTTGTTACGGTGATATCAAGCTAAGTTATAGTCACTGCAATCAATAGATTTAAAGGTGTCTCAAAGTGACGTTACATAATAATAAAAAAATTAAGACATTGTTGCTCTTTTTATATCTCATTTCAAACTAAAATGAAAATATATTATTTCAAGGAACCTACAGAGGTGCGTATATCATATCAATATTTCGAGCAATAAATCTTACCCACCCCACTTTAAGGATACGGCAAAAGACATTGACCTGGCTAACTACCCTCTCAATTAACACAAAAACCCACAAAAACCCACTCTTTAAAGCTCAGTTGGAAGAAACATTGATTCAGAGAAAACCCAAATTGACATTTGCTCCCGTACAGCTTAAAAGAGTGTTTTTTCACAAGGGAAACTCGGAGTGCAGAAAAAGAAAAAGAAAGCTTGGATATAGAGCATTAGAGTGTGAACCTCTGCTTAGAAAGACCAGGGCAAAAGGTAAGTGTGGAGAAAGAGATTTTTCTTTTATCTCACCATTTTCTTTTAGAAAACCCCACCGTCTGCTGTTGAATCGAAGCAAACATCAGTGAGGTTTTCTGCTGATTGATGTTTGTTCCACTTCAGTGGTAAATGGTTGGTTTTCGTAGGGAAAGTGTCAGGACAAAAGAAAAAGCCCCCAAACCCAAGCCTAGAAGTCACAGACCAAATGAACAAAGGAAAGTTTGGATGAGCCCTCAAAGTAGACCCACTGAAATGAATTGATTTGTTAGTCATGTCCGTGGATTTCAGTGGGTCAACTTGAGTAGAACAAAGACTGCCCACATTTGGAAGCCGCCACCCCTACAGAACCTTCCTCCTCAATGCAGGAAGTTGTGGGGTGGGGTGGAGCTTTACGCATGTCCCTACTCCCCCTCCCCAGTTTAAGCTTTGAATAGGACGGCACACATAATTGAAGGAAAACGTAGGCAAGTGAGCATTAAGGCCAAGTGCAAATGCAGTCTGTATTTGGGAGAAAGAAAATTTGGGGGAGAAAATGTGTGGACAGGATAACTAATTGTTTGTTCCCGTGCATTTGTTGTTGATTCTGAGATTATTGCAATTAAAAGACTCTTTGGGGTCTCCAGAGACTCCTGCTGGGAAGCTTTCCACAGAACATCTGTTGACAGCTTAGGCTACTACTTGACTGCTTTAAAAAACACACTTACCTTAAATTCAGAAGTTTTCAGGCTGCTGCATGTTGTTCCAGTTACAGTATGGTAGGTTGCAGTCGTGAACGGGATACAAATTTGGACCC
This sequence comes from Lacerta agilis, assembly GCF_009819535.1. NCBI lineage: Eukaryota > Metazoa > Chordata > Lepidosauria > Squamata > Lacertidae > Lacerta > Lacerta agilis. The sequence goes on along the minus strand of NC_046321.1, from coordinate 18,581,378 downwards.
CTGTGCCATTCTATCACATTCTCCTAGAGTTGCTATTTTTATAGTGATTAGTATCCCTTACCAGCAGCACAAGAGGCAGAGATTTAACTTGTGAAGCTGTTTTTAGCATAGAAATAAACTGATGGGAGCTGCAATTACTTAATAGCTAAGACAGGCCCAAGACATTTCACTGCCTGAAATGAAGGGCAATATGGTGCCTCCCTTGCACCCATTCAGAGTTCAAAAACCACCCCAAGAGTGTCCTCTTCTGCCCCTAAGTGCAGCAAGGTAGCTTAAGGGACACAGGTCAGTCAACGCAGCATGCCCTGTTCAGCCCATTACCCACCCTTCAGCATTTGCCATCTGAGGTGACTGGTTCAATTTGTCTCATAGCAGGACTGGCCCTGTTAATCGTACCATGCTGGGCTCCTGTTGACAGACAGAAACAGTGTGTTAAAAGAAAAGAAGACCATTCATAACCCTTTTTCTCAATATTAAGACAAAAGACTGACCAGTATAGGAACTTTCTGCCTTCCTAAACTGATGGACTCCATCCATATCCCTGTAGAAGACTTTGAAGATATGAAATATCCCACACAAATTAAACACACCAAACAATGTTTGCCTATAACTTTATACCATTTCAGTGGAGGACAGCCACTTGCAAATGATTTGTGTATGTTAATGTACTCTAGGCATAAGAACTAGCCAAGATGGATCTCTGTCAAATTTACGGGGTGGAGTTAGAATGAATGGGGAGGCAGAGAAAGGGGCGAGAGAACTCATTTTTATTCAAGGGCCCCCTCTTTCTTTCCCCTGAGGCAAAATAATAAAGAGAGCCTTTAGCCCAGGCTTCCTCAACCTCGGCCCTCCAGATGTTTTTGGCCTACAACTCCTTATGATCCGTAGCCAGCAGGACCAGTGGTCAGGGATGGTGGGAATTGTAGTCTCAAAACATCTGGAGGGCCGAGGTTGAGGAAGCCTGCTTTAGCCTCATACCTCGGACCCATGGGTTGTATCCAACATCTACTCTCAGCAGCCAGAAACATCATAACCAGACACTGGAAAGACCTGTTAGGAGTAAGCATGGACCAATGGTACCAAGTAGTATGGGAAACAGCCCTACTAGAAAAACTAACCAGTATCCTGGGACAAACAGAAGAAGACACCTTCACCCCAATATGGTTCCCCTTCATAACACACACAGCCCAACAAGACAATGAAAAAAATCTACCAAGAGCATACAAATCAATATGGCTAACCTGACCAAAAACACTCACCCACCCCACTCACACAGGAAACCAAAGACCACCACAGCCAACCACAAATGAACAATCACATCCTACACCAACCCCAACCTCTCTCACCACCAAAGGAACAACAGAGAACCTGCACAAACAACGCTGACACCAAACCCTACATATATTAAGTAAAATAGAAACATTGTCCCCCCTCCTATCCCCCATCCCCCATCCCACCCACCTCTTTCCCCCTTTTCCTCCTAATGTCTCAACAAATGAAATTGACTTGTCAGTCAGTTTCAGTCAGTTTTATTACGGCAAAAGCCAGCAGCACAGAAAATCATAAATCCAAACAGAGAAAAATCGGCAACAACATCACCAGAGATAAAACAATTACACAAAGGAACTTTACAATGTGTTATTCAATAAAAGAGATTTACGCTTCTCAATAGCTAAAGTGCAGAATTGAGCCACATCACATGATACTAGACTTGAAGAATCCTCCAGAAGATATTTTCGTAAAATTTCGGGGAAGGATTCCAAATAGTGTTGTAAGGGTGTAAACTTTGTTAAAAGGGGTAAAATAAATCGAACATGTTCTTCACTATAGAATTTGCAAAATAAAAGGATGTGAGTAACGGATTCTACCTTGTTAGACATGCAGGGGCAGAGACGCGCATGCATTGGAACCTTCATAAATTTGCCATACAGCACTGCTGAAGGCATTGTCTCGAAACGGGCTCTAGAGAAGGCCCATCTATAGGCTTCATTAGTGATATTAGTTAAATAAGGGGCCGCTGCAAAGTTAGGCCAAGATTTTAAACATCTATACTTCTCTGGGAGTAAGGCAACTTCTTGTTGTAATTCGACATCGTTAAGTCTCTGAGTAATAGTAATTTTTGCCTTATTTAAAGTTCTGTTAAGAAGATATTCTGGGTTTAGGCCAATTTGTTTGATCTTATTAGTTATTTGCATAAGCCGGGGGGGGGGGTAGGGGACTGTGGCCAGGAAGTGAGGTAACAATCCCTTTGGGTTGTAATGGATTTTCAACCAGAGGGATATTGCTTGTTCCCATACCTTTAATTCCACTCTGGGGAGTCCTGCCTCTTGCCTTAACACTGAATTAGGTGTACTCTTTGGAGTACCAAATAAGGATCTTAAGAATTTTGATTGTACGATTTCGAGGATCTTGAAATTAGCAGAAAGGTTAATTTGAGAGCCATACAAGAGTTGGGCTAGAGATTTTGCCTGGAAGACTTTTAGGGCCATCGGGAGGAAGCCGGCACCTTTCCTTCTGAAAAGTCTAAGGATGGCATTTGCGCTTCTTTCTGCTGAGATAACTGATGTAGTCAAGTGTGTTGTCAATTTGGCATTATAAGAAAAAGTTATGCCCAAATATTGGAAGATATTAGTTTGTTCAATGTCATTTCCCTTCATACTCCAATTGTCTTTCTTAAAGGAGCAATAGAAATGTACAATTTTGGTTTTGGCAAAGTTAATTGTTAACAATTCAGTGTTACATTGGTCGCTAAACTTCCCTAAGGCACATTTCAAGCCCACTTTAGTTTGCGAGAGAAGGACGGCGTCATCTGCATACATTAAAACTGGTACTTTTCTACCACTGGAAAACACAGGGGGGTGGGTGTCAATTTCATGGCAACATGTGACTAGGGAATTAACATAGATGTTGAACAAAAATGGGGCTAATAAACATCCTTGTCTAACTCCTCTTTGCACTGGGATTTCTCTGGAGAGCCTGCCATCCTGTGCGAGTCTTATCTGGAGGGTATTGTTTTCATGAAGTTTAATCATCAGAAGTAACAGCCTTCTGTTAATACCCATATTGGCCAATTTGGCCCAGAGGCTACCCCTAGATACAGAATCAAATGCTGCCTTTAAGTCCACAAAGGCTGCATACAATGATTTTTTCCAAAAATGTTACATGGAAAAAAATACAAGAGAGACATTGCACTAAAAAGAAAAAGAAAATAATTGACATGACCAGCTTAGGTCCATTCATTTCAATGAGTCTACTCTGAGTAGGACTTAGTTGGATAAACCCCAATGACTACTGTAGGGAGAGAAGGTCTGTTGGGAGTGGAGATAGGTGAGTTTTGAGATAGTTCCCCAACACTGACATCTATGAGCCCAAGTTCCCCTTCCCCACAATCACCTAAGAGAGGAAAGGATGGCTCCACCTAGTGTGTCTTCTTTGTAACAGTATTCACTGGCACAGAGTACCATCACAACTTCTTTTCTTTCTTTTTCTTTTTGCTGCCATGGCAGCCATTTTGTGCTGGCAACCACCGCACTTTTTTTTTTTCAAGATAGAAGTAATGGCTCCTCATTTCTTATCCAAAAAAAAGAGCACCGGCTTCACCTGCCTTCAGTCCCAATGTGACTGATAGTGTGCATTCACATCTCCTTGTGCTGCTATACTAAGGCAACACTAACTGTCTTCCTAGCTCCTTACTCATAGATACAAGTAGGACCCAGAACAAATGCTGCAGTGTGGGAAACTCCTGTTTGGCTCTGCCCTTGTCCACGACAGTCCATTCCATTTGCTCTCCCTCCTGGTTTTCTGTCGGTTTTCATTTCTGCACAACTTTTTAAAAAAACCAACCCCTAGACTTTACGGGGGGGGGACTTTAGGAAAATTGTATTAAGGGCCGGGGAAAACCCAAATATAGCTCAATCAGGACCAACAAGACCAAGAATACTCAGTAGCCACAGAATACATACATATATATATATTGCTTCTTTTGCACCTAGACAAAATCCATATGGTCCTTGGCATGTTAGCAAACCCCTCCTTACAGTTGTTTAGGGCAAAGGAGAGGAAGCATTATACACATTAAAAGGTGGCAGAAAATTTTAAGATAGCAATGTACATCTCAAAAAGGACAAGGAAGCTGTCACCATCCAAAAGCTTGCTAACAAATGCTTGAGATTTCATTTTGCAAAGTAAACATATTTTCTTCCTGGTAGCACAACCTAAGCATTTGCTGGCACCTTTCTTCCCCACCCTTCTCCCGAGGTACTTTTTTTCTCCTGAGACGGGGGAGGGTGAGAACGTGTGTGTCATTTTTTAGCCCCTATGTAAACATGACGGTTGCCATAGGAACCAGAACGCAACTATGATTACTGCCTGTAGCTGTCACATTTGCAGGAGCCCAATTACTTTGCCCATTACTTTAACTCCAAGGGAGAACAAGCACAATACGCATTATTAAAGCGACCGTTTTTTTTCTTGTTGGCAAGCAGAGGGCTGGGCTGGAGATTCTGTGACTGACAGCACGCAGCTGTTCCTGTCCTATTGGGTTCCATAATTGCAAATCATACACAAAGAACCAGTGGGTGCAAAGGGGAAAGGAGTTGAAGGGATGAAGCAAAACTAATGTGCAAGTATCCAGTGGGCAGCATTCGTCTGCCATATTTGGGATAGCAAATGCACTCTTCCCCCAGCTTTCATTGGCTAAAAGATCCGATAAGAAGAGAATTCCATTTTCTCTTTAATGTGTCCCTTGTCTCACTTGCTTGAATCAGGTAATCAACTATCAGTGTGAACCAGCAATGTAAAATGCAACTTGAAATACAGAAGGGGGGATTTTCAAGTGCATTTTCAGCCACTAAGTTGTTTCTTGCAGAACTCACAGGAAATATTATACTTTGTCGCTTTTAACATATCAATTTTTCAACATGTCGAGAAAGGAAGTTATGTTATTGAGAAGAGGAGCTTATATCATTTCAGTTTTTGAATGGGGATCAAATATAAACAAAGCATACTGTATATCTAGCATTAGTGTGAAATTCCACAAGAGTGGAGGCAGAGAGTCTCACCACATACTGTAATGGGCCTGCATTGTAATTTCTTTCTTCGGAGGCAATCTGGGGGGAATTGGCTTCTTGACTCTAGCCAAAGAAAAGATCAACAGGAACAGAAGACAGTCAGTCTGATGAACCCTCTTAATTTACAGGGTCTGGATTAGAATGATATTACACATTATTTTCCTCTGCATATGGGCCCCATACGGACAGTGAGGCCAAAGGTTCATACACATTACGAGATTTCTGTACCAATAATCAACCCATATTGTTTAGCCAAATAAAATTAACATTTTCAAGCCTTAACACAAGCTGGATTTTAATCAAATTCATGGTCCCCAAGTTCAGGGGATTCAGCCATGGATTCAAGTGAAGTGTAAAGAGTGAGAAAGGGAATCACCTACAATGCTGACCTCAGGTGACATCCCACCCCTGCCCCAAAGACTCTCCTGTCCTTGCGTCCCAAGAGGTTAGACTGCCGTATGTCCCATGAACCGGCCTGAAACCCCAGCAGAATGACAGTCTCTTCTACACTGTCCAAGCCAATGTCTTGTTGAAGTAGGCGAAGCCACTTTAATGTGAAAAGGCTGCTGCCAGCAGAGATGGAGCAAACCATCTGTTTAGGAGCAACGCTCTATTTAGGTCTCAGTCTGGGGTTGTCTATGGCTGAAGCAACATTTGAATCTGTGTATATGAATAGCAGGACTGTGCTCCACATGGAGCTATCCAGGGTACTGAATCTTGAGGTTGCCCCCGTTTTTCATTCCCCTCTCCCTTTGCCTTATTGGAAACTGAAGTTTCACTTGCTTTGCTTGCCTGGCTGGAATATGAATTCTTCTTTAGGAGCCTCTACTTGGGCTTGAACCCCCATGTGGTTGAGATCATCATCTAGGACAAAACAACTATAAACAAAACAAAACTATGTCTATTAATACCAGGTTTATAAACAAACTTCAAATAAAATAAATCTGGACACTTTATACTCTAATTCGGTTATTTTCCCCCCCTCCAATAATGGGAAATGGGATAGATTAATCTGATGAGCCACATGAAACACAGCTGAAGCCTTGTTTCATTAAATGAGCAGAGAAGAATTTGAATGAGCAAAGGCTGAGCCGACAATGTGATAGTCTGATGTTGACACCCCTTGACAATTGGAGAAGCTGTGATAATCTTGTATAAAAGGCATCTGCCTACTTCCACTGGAAATTGGACCTGAACTAGATGGCCAAACTAGATGTGAGGAGGCCAGTTAGGTTTGCTCATCTGACTGCCCAATTTTATGTATACATGTGAGGCAGGTCAGAGTTGGTGCCAAGTCTAGGAGGACCCTGGGCAAACTGTCCTTGATGGGCACCCCAGATTTGCAGGCACTGCCTGCAACATGCATACATACCACTGGCAGGGCTTGAATTAAGTTAATGATCTTGCCTCAGAAACATGTAGTGCTGTAGAACTGGATACATAACATAACATTTCTTTTTTATTATTATTATTATTAACTCTCACACATACACATATAACACACACCCAGTTACACTCATACAATTGTATTATAATAATACAATTATAATACAGTTATAATACAGTATACCAATACATATACATATATCCAAATACTTTTATATCTTCCAAACTCATTTTAGACAAAATATATTTTTATTACAGAGATTATTTAAAAAAAAAAAAAACTTGTTCTTTCTAGCCTTCCGCTTACCACGGTATGACTAAATTGTTAAATAATTTCAATCTTCGACTTCCCTGTCCACCTCTTCATTTAAATATGTATGAAAATTGTTCATCATAAATAAAATTATGACACCGACCTCGTTTACTTTATTTCTTATATTTCATGATGGTTTAATCTCGTGCGTCTTTTTATTCCTATATCGTTTTCCAAAATAGCGGGTTATTCCAAAGCTAGTGCTGTGTTAATGCTACATTTTTTTTTTAGGTATTGCAAAAAGCTGCTCCATTCTTCAATGAACTTTTCTCTCGGATTATCTTTTATCTTTTCTGAGAGATATGCAAGCTCTATATATTCTAAAATTTTGTATAACCATTCCCTCTTGCTTGGTATTATTGCACTTTTCCACTTTGATCCTATTAAGATTTTTGCCGCTGTTGAGGCATATAAGAAAAAATTCCTCATTTTTCTTGGTATGTCTGGTATAGTTATACCTATGAGGTAAGCCTCTGGTGTCTTACGGAATTTGGTTCCAAAAATTCCTTCCATTTCTGAATGTATTTCATTCCAGAAATTTTCTATTTTGCTACACTCCCACCAGACATGGTACCAGTTTCCCACTTCCTTACACCTCCAACAGATATTACACACATTTTTTAACATTCTTGAGAGTTTATAGGGAGTGAAATGCCATCTATAAAACATCTTTATCATATTCTCTCTAATCGAATTGTTGTGAAGCTCCAACTAGATCTCCATAGATTTTCCCATCTTGTCATCATTATATTGTGGCCTACATCCTGAGCCCAATGCGTCATAGTGGACTTAATTTGCTCTTCTATTACTGTCCAGTCCAATAATAGCTTATATGTTTTTGAAAGGGTTACTACTTCTAATTGGAATTTAGATGGCCCTTTTTCAAAACCTAATTTACTATCCATTTTATACCTTTCAAAAAGTTAGTAATATGTAAACCAATCATTTACTGTGCCTTTTAAACTCTCATATGATTTTAGTTCTAATTTATTGTTCTTTTCCTCCAATAAGTCCTGATATGTCAGCCAGCTGGACTTTGTATTACCACGTCTTAACGCTTGAGCCTCCAGTGGGGAGTTCCACCTTGGCACCCTTTGCTCTAAAAGATGTTTATGTTTCTGCCAAACTTTCAGCAAAGAGCCTCTTATAATATGACTAGAGAAATCTTAACATAACATTTCTTAATCATTTTTAGTAGTATGGGAAGTGTACCTCCTGTTACAAACTCCCCACAAAGCCTCTTCAACCTGAACCCAAAATAGAAAACTGTGTCAGAGAATATGTGAGCTTGGTATAGATAGCTAATAACCATACACCAAACGTAAGTGGCTGAAAATAGTATCAATATTGCATAATTTTTATCGTAACCTGCGTATGTTTACTCACAACAGTAATATAATCTAGAATAAAACAGAATAAATCTGCAAAACATGCAGGAGAATACTCATTCTACTAGAAATCCATAACACAAAAGTTCAGCAAGTCCTGTGTAGATCATGCGATTCAGATGAAGGTCCCAAAGACCGACAGTGCTGGATATTGAGATGGTTGCTGTGGTCGTGCCTATCAAATGTGTGGGGACGTGGTTGTCTCAATGAGTGTACGAAACACTAAGGAGTCTGGTGATAGAGAGTAGTCTCACCACTCCCAACAGTAGACAAGGTTACCCAGATTATAGTCCTTGTTTCGCCAAGTTGGCTTCATCAGCAAATGGTATACTGCATATTATAAGACAATATAAAAATCAATATTCTAACTTATATGCGTATAAGCAACCAATAAGAGAAAATTAATGTATATACATACCATTCGAGAATAAGATACAAAGTCCGTCAGGAGCTTTTAACATAAATACCAAGTACAGTATAATGAGTTTGAACAAAGGTACCAAATGTGATAATGCTATATAAAGGTATCACTACTGAGAGTCACAGGTGTTAGCAATTTAGACTTCTCTGTAAAAACTTAAAGGGGACACATAAATATAAAAAAGACCAGGAATTAAATACATGTCACACATGAGATCATAACATGTGTTTTTTTTACACATACAACCAGTTTTTAAGGCTTCATAAGAAACAGTTATAATCTACATTGGTGTTCAGTCCGGCAGGATGTAATGTGTTCAGTAAAAAAATAAACTTGGCCTCTCTTTGCATAAGTCTGTTCTTTGCTAATTCTATGGGGCTTAAATAAATCCAAATGACAAAGAAAGTCAGATCTTGATCTGAGTGTGATGATTCCAAGAAATGTGCTACAAGAGGAGCATCAGTCACACAATTTCTAATTCTTGACCTGTGTTCAGAGATTCTGACTTTAATGGGTCTAAGTGTGTAGCCCACATACAAAAGGCTGCAGGGACATCTAATGACATACACCAGTGGCACACGTAGCAAAGGGTTGAATAACAAACTTGTAACCTTCAGTATTAGTGAATTCTTTTACTTCTTTTTTTACTTGTAATGCATATTTATATGCACTACAGTGTCCACATTTATGAAAGCCCTGTGGAGATTCTAACAAAAATTGTTGAGAAAAGGCAAGTTTTAGATCAGTATGAACTAAAGAATCTTTAAATGATTTTGTACGCCGTTTAGCAATTAAGGAAACATCGTTACATCCTGGAGTGTCTTTCAAGACATGCCAGTGGCGTCTAATAATTTTTTCAATGTCTGACGTAGATGGTTATACTCAAGGGAGATAACAATGCGGGAGGAGTTGGAGCTCCTACTGTTGGTTATATGATTAGTCAAAAGTAAAGACCTCTCTCTTAATTGAGTTTTCTGACGTGCCAAATTAATAACTAAAGGTGGATATCCTCGTTGTATCAATGAAGTAGCAAGCTTGTTTGAATGGATTTTTAAATCCTCAGGTTTGGAAGAGTTATGTTTTAACCTGAGGAACTGTCCCACTGGTAAGTTATCACGTAAGTATTTAGGGTGATTAGACCTGTAGTGCAGTAAAGCATTTCTGTCAGTATTTTATTTTTTATAAGGACGTACTTTGATTTTCAACTCCTCCACAAAGACTTCTACATCAAGAAAAGGTAGGGTAAGCCACTGCAACTTGATTTTCCTTCAAATGTTAGGTGGGAATTTTGTTGATTGATCCAGGTATCAAAATCCTTAAAAATGTCAGAAGAGAAAATAAATTAGAGGTCATCAATATAACGACCATAAAATAATAATTTAATCACTGAAAGGATTGTTATTAAGGATACAAGTTAGATCAAACTCCCTCATGAATATATTTGCCACGCTAGGGGCACACTTAGACCCCATGGCTACTCCCTGTTTCTGTAAAAAGAAATTGGAGCCAAATCTTAAAAAATTGTTAGACAAGACCAGATCTAGAAGATCCATGAGGAAATGTACAGGGGGTTCGGATTGGTGGTGATCAACCAACAGTTTACGAATTAAAGATTGAACATTATCTAATGGGATATTTGTATATAACGAGGAAACATCCCAGGAGGCGATAATGCTGTTTCTGAGACTAGTAAATTTTCGACAAGAGATATCAGATGTTTCGTATCTGTGATGAATGCTGGAGTCTTTACAGTGAAAGGATGCAGAAAAGTGTCTATATTATGTGCACAGTTCTCTAATAGAGAACCAGAGGCGTTTGGTGTTTGATACTGGTACAGACAGCTGGCAAACGTATTAAGAATAGGGCTCTTTTGCTTAATTGTGAGGAGTTTGCAAGTGGTTACAATCTTCTTGCACCCTCCCCTCAGATGTGAAGGAGATAAATAACTATTCATCTGAAAAAAGACATCTGAAGGCAGCCCTGTATAGGGAAGTTTTTAATGTTTGATGTTTTTATTATGGTTTTGTATCTGTTAGAAGCTCCCCAGAGTGGCTGGGGCAACCCAGTCAGGGATAATAATAATATGTATTATGTATTAATATGTATTATAATATGTTGGAAGTATCAGTGTTTGTTTGAAAGGTTCTGATCTCCTTTTTCTCCTTTGCCTGTTCCTCGAACCCACACCGGCACAAAGGAGTCTTTGAGCAGAGTATCTTTGCAGAGTACTGCTTTATTCTTAAAAAGAGTCTTTGTCTGCAAACACGACTAACAGCTATTACACAAACCAACACTACCAGCTCTAACCAACCAACCAACCAACCAACACTAACATTTCAACCACTTTATATACACAGGTACAATTTGGTGAGAAATAGCATGAGTCATCGCAGGCTGCTGACTCATGCTGACTTTCTTCTTTTTAGTATTAAAGAAACAGCGGCCAATTTTCTAATAGCCGTGACACCCCTTCTGTTTCTTTAAATACAAAAACTCCAACAGAAAACAAAACATACATATACTATATACATAAACCCAGTTTTGTCATCAATTCCTTATGACTTGTTGCTGGCAAAGGCTTGGTAAACAAATCAGCAATATTATCATGTGATTGACAATACTCCAGTTTGATAATTCCATTCTGTACACAATCTCTAACATTTGCATGACGAATAGCGATGTGTTTTGATGCAGATTTCATTATTTCTGAGCCCGCTAGTGCAATACACGATTGACTATCCTCATACACTTTGATGGGCAAATCCACTTTACAATCCAGATCTTTCAGTATCTGAATAAACCACATGATTTCATTACATGCTAGTGATAGACTTCCATATTCTGCTTCACAGGATGAAGTTGCAACAAATCCCTGTTTCTTTGATCTCCATCCCATTAGGGAATTGGCAAACATTATAACCATTCCACTTGTGGATTTTCTGGTAGCTACACAGCTTCCCCAGTCTGCATCAACAAATGCTTCTGGTCTCTCATCTTGTGTACTAGATATCTTCAAACATATATTTAATGTCCCCCTTAGATATCTAATAATCCTTTTCACAGCACACCAATCCACCGTACTGGGTTTAGATACACGTTGACTCAGAATATTTGTAGCACATGCAATGTCTGGCCTTGACCACTGACCTAAATACAACAATGATCCGATTTTTGAGTGATACAATTCAGGCTGATCAAATTCATCATTACACATTATCTTTTGGAAATCTGGTATCATGGGAGTCTGAACTGGCTTGCAGTCTTCCATGCCAAACTGCTCTATTAAATGAAGAATTTTCTCTTTCTGACTTAATAGGAAGCTTCCATCAGCTTCCCTCCTTACTTCTACTCCCAAGTAGTTGCTTACAGGCCCTAGGGCTTTAAGTTTAAACCTCTTTTCCAGCTGACTTGCGAGTTTCTGGATCTCATCTGTGGAACTCCCTGCTACAAGCAAATCATCAACGAAGACTAGGAGTATTAGATATTTGTCACCAGTTCCCTTAGTGTACAGGCATGGATCAGCTACACTCTTTTTAAAACCAAGCTTTTATAAGGGCTTCATTAAATACTGATTCCAGCATCTTCCACTTTGTTTGAGACCATAGACAGCCTTTTTTAAACGCCAAACTGCACCATTTCCATCTTCAAAACCAGGAGGTTGTTTCATTAACACTTCATGGTCTAAATTTGCATTCAGATATGCAGTATCAACGTCAAAATGGTGCACTACTAATTGTCTTACAACAGCAACAGACAGCATTAAACGGAAAGTTTCACTTTTTACAGTGGGAGAAAACACTTCATCATAACTTTCCCCTTTAATCTGAGTGAAACCTCTAGCTACAAGTCTGGCTTTAAAACGTGGCTCTCCAGATGCAAGGGTTTTTCTTTTATAGACCCACTTGCATGATACCACCCTGCCACTAGGTGGCGCCATTACAGTCTCAAACACTTTATTACATTTGAAAGAGTCCATTTCTTCTTTCATAGCTTGTTGCCACAAAGCACGTTCCCCAGGGGGTAAGCCTAAGACTTCATCATAGCTTTGTGGCTCTATACAAGTCACATTACATACTCTCACTCCTCCTATGGTGAAACGTTGAGGAGGTACACCCTTATTTGTACGCTGAGAGCGTCTAGGCAAAACTACTTGTTCCTGCTCTCTTACATCAGTCTCCTCTTCCTCTAGGGAAGAAGTATTATCTATTGTCTCATCTTTTGGGGAAATCTGTGCCTCCTCCTCACCCTGATCTTGTGTTTCCAATGGCTGCAAAGAAACCTCTTCTTTTGCTTGCAGGGGCAGTAGGCAATCTGGGTTAGCATGGATCATGGTCCACCTGTCTTGGTCAGCGAAGTCTGCACTTCGTGACAGAACCACGCGTCCTGGGCATAAATTAAAACGCCACCCTTTGCCATAGGACTGATAGCCCACAAATCGCAGTTTCTGTGCTCTAGCGCCCCCTTTTTGGCGCTGTCCTTTGGGGATATTTACATGTGCCCAAGAACCCCAATTATGGAGCATTGACCAATCTGGTTCTTTTCCAAACAACACACGATAAGGTATATCTTTTATAGAGCTTGTCCAGGTTCTGTTAATCAAAAAATTTGCTGTGAGGAAAGCCTCACCCCACAGCCTATGGTTGTGACCTAATCCTGCATCCACTAGCAGGCAGTCCTTTACTGACTGTATTACAGCCCCACGTCTCTCACACAGACCATTTTCTGCAGGGCTATAAGGGTTGGTCAAACGATGAGTAATACCCTTATGTCGCAACCACGCCCCAAACTGTTTGTTCAAAAATTCCCCACCCCTATCTGTTTGTAACTGTACAACAGGGCGATTGAAGAGCTTTTCAACTTGGACAACCCATTCTCTGAATGTGGGGAAACACTCTGATTTCTGCTTTAACAAAAACAGCCAACTAAAACGTGATTTATCATCCATTACCAGAAAAGCATATCTGGCGCCCCCTTCAGTCTGTTGTGGAAAAGGGCCTATCACGTCACAATGGACAAGTTCTAAAACCTCTTTAGATACCCTATCACTTTTAGAAGCCACAGGCTTTCTCTTAGATTTTGCCATTTTACATACATTACAGTCTAGGAAACAATTGCAACTGTTTACTTTCAGGTTCTTACACACCTTTTGCATCTCTGAAAGTACACGAAAATTAGCATGACCCAATTTTCTATGTAGTTCATGTACACACCCCTTATGAACTGGCAAATTCTCCTGAACCACTTGGGCTACCTTAACAGGTCTGTTTTGCATTACATATAACCCATTTTCCAACTTTGCATGGCCACATACCTCAGCTCCATTCTTTATCAGACAACCATCCTGTGTGAACTGAATACTATACCCTGCTTTGATCAAACAGCTTACAGACAGTAAACAGTAGTCCAAACTGCTGACAAACAGAGTATCTGGTAGAGTAGTGTTCAAACACTCCAAAAAACATGTCCCCTGGCCATCAATCTTGCTTTTATAACCATCAGCAAGATAGATTGAGTCTTTTCGGTTGACTGGCTTCCTCAGGGTCCTAAAGTCCTTCCGGCTATTGCAGATGATTTTGCTGCTGCCAGAGTCCAGCAACCACGTTCCTCGAGGTATATTCCTCTCCTCTCGAGAAAGTGCAGAGACAAACTGAGCAGAACGCGTGTTCCTCTTCCCTGAAGAGAACCCCTTCTGCTTGCGTTTCTGCGTTGATTGCTGTCTCTGCTCCACATCATCTCCTGGCAGCCTCGCCCTGCATTGACGTTGAAGATGCCCGGGTTGGTTACATCTATAGCATCTCCTCACCGCCATGGCCAAATCAGTTTCTTGGCGTTGCTGTATTTGCAGATTATGCTGCTGGCCCCCTCGGTTGTTACTCCTCTGCTCCTGGAGTTCAGTCTGCCTATCTGACCTTCTTTCCGCTTCCTCGGTCAACCTTCCAACCACATACTCAAGGGTCAGATCTCGGGGACGCATACTCTCCATGCTGTTAATCACAGGCAACCAGCTTTCAGCTAAACTTGAAAGGATAATGTAGGTCTGGTCAGTCTCATCATAACGCTTCCCTCTTTGTTGTAATTGGAGGAAAAAAGATTTTAGCGTTTGCAGATGAGTTGCCAAACTCTCACCTTCCTTCATCACTGTCCTGAACAGCCTTCTGGTCAGAGAAATTATAGTTCCAGCAGTTTCTCTGACATGCATTGCCCTTAATAGACTCCAGCACTCAAACGCTGTACTGGCATTTGCAACATGTAATAACTGAGAGTTGTTTAAATAAAGCATTATTTGGGTACGAGCCCTTTCATCTAGCCGTTTTTTCTCAACAGAGTCAGTTATGAAAACCTCATTTTCTACACAGTCCCACAGTCCATCTCGCCTCAGCAACTGCTGCATTCGTATTGACCATGTTAGCCAGTTACTCTCAGTGAGTATTTCAAAGGGAATGCCTCCCCCAATATTAACAATCTGGGGAGACTGAAAATCTGCCATCCCAGCTGGTACTTGCTGAGCCTCTTCTATGGGGCCTGCAGCAATTTCCTCTGACTCACGTTTTAGAGTCTGCTCAGACGGTCCAGGCTGGCACCCACCGGCTTCTGGTTGCTGCCTCTGACGACCCTCAGGTCCCACCTGGCTTTGTAACCAATGCAGCCGCTCAGTGAGGCGCCTGTTACGGTCCTGGATCGAATCAAGTTGTTCCAGCAGCCGACACCGGATACTTTCCTGCTGCTCCAGCGTTGACTTAGACAGCCTGCTCCCTTCTGAGATGCTGTTAGTCAACCTGCACTCTGCTTATGCTCAGGAACACTGGGCCCATAACCTATCAGTGTTTGTTTGAAAGGTTCTGATCTCCTTTTTCTCCTTTGCCTGTTCCTCGAACCCGCACCGGCACAAAGGAGTCTTTGAGCAGAGTATCTTTGCAGAGTACTGCTTTATTCTTAAAAAGAGTCTTTGTCTGCAAACACGACTAACAGCTATTACACAAACCAACACTACCAGCTCTAACCAACCAACCAACACTAACATTTCAACCACTTTATATACACAGGTACAATTTGGTGAGAAATAGCATGAGTCATCGCAGGCTGCTGACTCATGCTGACTTTCTTCTTTTTAGTATTAAAGAAACAGCGGCCAATTTTCTAATAGCCGTGACAGGAAGTCAATATCTAGCTGCACAACCAACCCAGGGAACGCTGACTATCCATCTGCTTGTCAGAAGGTAAGAGACTACTTAAATTCCTGTTGCTGTTGTTTTTATTCCTGTTGGCATTCTCCAGAACACCCGCTGATTCCCAAGGGCATCATGACATTTCAAAGGAGACAATGTCAACAGGATTGCCTTTCATCCTAGACAACTACAAGTCCTAGACTCTCTGGTCTGAAGCCACCTACCATTTGCATAGTTTTTCTACAGCAGTGCCCTAATGGCCTAGTGCTTAAACAGGTTCAAGAACTGTATTCTTATTACTTAGAAATAAATGATCCAGGAGGGGAACAAATTGTAAACAAAAATAAGAGTATGTCCAGACATTTCTCAGATATGTTCCAACCAACACAGAGCTGTGTATCCTGCAGCGGTTTTCATAGCTGTGTTTCCCAAGAAAGCACCCTCTGAGGGATTAAATATTTTTTGTCCTGCTGCTGCTGCTGTTTTCTTTTGTACCTATAAAGCAATCGCATGCAGATAGTATATTGAGCTAAGGACATTTTTGAAATTTTGTTGTTACAGCTGCAGTGTGAAGCAATACACAGCAGAAATATCATAAGCTGATGCAGGCAAGAGCGCTAGTCTGCCTTTGCAGATCATCTTGGCTGTGAGTCCTGAAAGATCTGTTCCCTGCCTTGCATACCTTTTCCCACCTGGCCTGGGAGGGCAGGGCCCTGACTGACTCCAACTACAATAGCTGACGCTGCTGAAAAGACTCTCGCTCAGTCCTTGTTAGATTGGGGGTTTCCCCCCCCCCACAGGGTTATTTATTTATTTGTTTGTTTAAGAACAACAAAGATTGTACCTCTACAAGCCTAAAGGATCTCCCAAGTCAGCCAATCTATCCCTCTACTGTATGGTGCTGCTGCTTTTGCTGCCAGGCAATGACATTCCAGCCTGAACATCAAGAATAGAAAGACTGATAGTGATCTCAGGAGTTGAGTTATGACAGCTATGTAGCCCAAATGAAGCTGTTGAGGTACAAAAGGGAGGTGTCACACTACTCAAGGGAATACTCAGGTTCGCAGAAGTGGGCAAAAACCAAGATCTAAGGGAATGCAAAACCTGCAAATAACCCAAAGAGAACTGTGACCACAGAATGGTGGGTAGACAGCAAACCATAAGATCCACAGATGAACTACAGTGGTACCTTGGGTTACATACGCTTCAAGTTACAAACTCCGCTAACCCAGAAATAACGCTTCAGGTTAAGAACTTTGCTTCAGGATAAGAACAGAAATCGTGCTCCGGCGGCGCAGCGGCAGCGGGAGGCCCCATTAGCTAAAGTGGTGCCTCAGGTTAAGAACAGTTTCAGGTTAAGAACGGACCTCCAGAATGAATTAAGTACTTAACCAGAGGTACCACTGTAGAGAAATTTAGGTTGAAATACAGAAGGGACCTGGGAGGTGAGGGAACCCAAGACAGAGAGTCGGAACCAGAGATAGCGACAGGAGGCGAAACTGCCAACCTGCTAAGAATGTAATAATACTACTAATTGTTAAGCTCAACATAAACTTGATACTATTTCAATTATTTATCACGGTCTGTTTTTACTCTTGACAGTTAAAATCAATCTGTGAAATTAATAAAATAGGATGAACTTGAAAATAATCTCTTGGAATATCCATGGTCTAAATAACAATATTAAAAGGAATAAAACTGAACATGTTTTTAAAAAGAAAGCATGGGACATTATATGTCTCCAAGAAACATATATTGCCCACAAACACAAAAGAGTGTTAATCAATAAAAGATTGGGAAATGAATTCATAGCATCATACCCATCAAAAAAAGAGGCATAGTTATTTATACGAATCCAAAACGTGAAGCAGAATTAGTCTCAAAGATAAAGAGGGCAGAACATTAGGAATTCAATTAATTAAAGGTAAAGAGAAGTTATTAATAGTAGGAGTGTATGTACCGAACAGGAGACAAAGGTATTTTAAGAAACTACAGGAGAAACTGATACAATAATGAGAATATGATAATCATGGGAGACCTAAATGAGGTTACTTCATCAAACTTGGATAGGACTGAGAAAGATTCCCCAGTTAAAACTGGGAAAGGGCATGGCCAGCTGGCTGAAACACTGAACAGAATTACTCTGGGCTGCAGCAACTAGTTTCAGGTTCCATTTACAATTCACTGGTTTCTCAAGTAGTCATTCGTCTTGAATCCTATCAGAAAAAGGGCAGCTCTTCCCTAAGGGGAAGGCATCCTGCACCTGACTTCTAAAGCTTCATATAAAAGTGATACAGGGCTACAAGAAAGAAAAAGAAAAAAGTCAAACTGCCATTTACACATTTTGCTCTTGCAGTTTGCAGCTCAGAATCACTCCTAAAAGTGCCAAGAGCAGATGGAAGGAGCTGGCTAAGTGCTGCAAAGGGATTTGAGAAAAAGGACAGGAAGAAAAATGAAGATTAAAAAAATGAATAGATTCTGATTAAAGGGGAAAGCTACCTTCAAAGACAGAGGAGATTTTTTAAAATGTGGATCTGCTGGGTCACATTCTTTTGTTCAGAGGGGGAAATGTCTAAAGTACTAGGAAATGCTAGTTCGGCCTGTTCAGCCTAAGTACACGCGTCCTTTTTTGCGATCCCAAATCACGGCAGTCTTGCGCAAAGTCATAGCGGGCTGTGGAGCTGACCCCCAAGGATATTCCAGGCATTCCTTCCGTATCAGTGGTGCCACTTCAGCTGCAGTCCAGGGTTGGGATCCAGCCCGCATTAAGACACTGGGGTGCTGGCACTCGGCAGCATACAAAAGCTACATTCGTTCCGGCTCCTCCTCCCTAATGCTTCCCATTTAACTTTCTTACAGGTTTGCCCACCACGAAGACCTGGGTTGTGGGGCACAGCATCCTCCATTGGGCACCAGAGCATGCCTGGTCACATAATGGGGGTCGTAACCTTAACATTCACCCCAAGGTACACATTTATTGGATGGTCCACCCGGGCATGCGTTATCTGGGCTTGATGCCTATGCTTAGTAAGGCTGCAGCGGCGTATGCCCCCCCCCCCGAGAGTCTTGGTTTTACACCTGGAGGGAAATGATCTAGTTGAACAAAAAGACATTGTCCTGACCCTTGCTGCTAGGGCGGATATAGATGGCCTGTATGCCTTGTACCCAACAATGGCAATCAGCTGGTCCAATCTGCTCCCCCGCCTGTGCTGGGGAGGGGTTCCCAATCCCTCCTGCATTAACTATGTAGTTGGAAAAATCAACAGGGCCATTCGAAATACCATGCAGCTAATTGGGGGATTCTCTAATCTGTAATTTATTAAATTTGTATACCGCCCTTCATCTGAAGATCACAAGGTGGTGCACAACATAAAAAAGAAGACAAAATACATATTAAAAAACAAACAAACCAATAACCATGCTTCCAAAAACACATTTAATGGCCAAAGAACATTAATTAGCCAAAAGCCTGGTTATAGAGAAACGTCGTTGCCTGGCACCCAAAGATATGTAATGAAGGTGCCAGGCAAACCTCCTTGGTATTGCAAAGGTTACTGGTATTTTAAGAAAATAATGAAAAATAGTGACAGTAAATGACATGACATTTCAGTAATCAGCTTCCAGATTTTCACCTCTATGGCTTCATGCTTTGGTGACACAAGTATTTTCTTTTAAGGATTACTTTTGTCTAGTAGATTTCAATTGGAGGTGAAGTGTGACCTTATAAAATATTGCAGATTTCTGCGAACATGGAAAATGTTCCCTAAATACCTTGCATTACATACAGACATATATCTATCTATCTATCTATCTATCTATCTATCTATCTATAGTCACAGGTTTTGGGGTACTAAATGCCTGGGCTCAGTAAAAGAGTAAAAGTTAGAATTTAATTAGAGTTTATGTGTTAAAATATCAGGCCTGTCTTAAAATGTGTGTTAGGTGCTTTAATCCTTTGATTAGCATCTGTGAAAGACTAATTACATTAGGCAAACTTCCTAAGTTGTGTATTAGGTACTTCTTAAAACTAGGAAATCAACATGAGTTGAAAGGTAATGGATTCAGCCAGGGAGCTACTACCCCTTCTTTAATACCCCTTATATAACCAATGCAATACACATATGTGGTAGTAATGAAGTAATAATGATGGCTAAATAAAATGCTTTGCCGAGTATTGCAATGAACTATGGCAGGCATAGGCAACCTTCGGCTCTCCAGATGTTTTGGCCTACAACTCCCATGATCCCTAGCTAACAGGACCAGTGGTCAGGGATAATGGGAATTGTAGTCCGAAACATCTGGAGAGCCGAAGGTTGCCTATGCCTGAACTATGGAAACTTCAGGATCAACAAGTTAACCACTGAAACATGTGTGCTGTAGAAGTTGCCCATATGAATCATTGTTCCTATCTCAGTAAAACAAAAATGACTTTTCCTTACAAGTTGGTAGGGCCTCATCTGTCAAAGTTTAAAACAAGTGAACTCCTAATTTAATTGTCACAAAATTAGATTCAGAGATTAGGCTATTGTTAATGTGATTATGTTGATTATTGGTTGTGATCTCATTAGAAAGCATCCTAGATGTCTGCAGGCTCCTTCTTCTTCCAGCATGAGGGTTTTTTTTAGCATCAAGTTCTTTGAATCACAGTCTTTAAGAATAATGTTGGTATCGTGACACTGAATTAAAAAATATTCGTCAGTTTCAATCCCAGGTTCTACTGACGGGATTCCAGAGTCTTTTTGCTTTTGTTCTGTGATTTATGATTATTTTAAACTATGTAACCTTGCATGAATATGCTATTCGTTTAATCCAGGACTGGCCCTACC
The DNA here is from genome assembly GCF_009819535.1 of Lacerta agilis. Taxonomy (NCBI): domain Eukaryota; kingdom Metazoa; phylum Chordata; class Lepidosauria; order Squamata; family Lacertidae; genus Lacerta; species Lacerta agilis. Next base: position 18,560,809 of record NC_046321.1, on the reverse strand, counting down.
ACTCAGTCTAATTTAAGGAGTTCGGTTAAAAGGCAACAATTTGTCAATTATTATTTTATTATCATTTTACCATCGTGTAGGGGAAAATTAGATTTTCTTTCTCTGGCACCCAAATGTCCACTCACTTTCAAACAGAGACATAGTCATTTCAGATGATTGGCAGGTGGATGGCTCCAGTGCATGCAAAACAGTGGCCAAGTCATCTCTGTCCAGAAGGGGCTTTAGCTGGTGAACTTTCAAAACTGGAAACAGGCATTTCAAATCATCAAGGCTACCTGTACCTCCAGTGACAATGCCATACAAAACAGGCCACCTTCCCACCCCGTGGACACAAGAAGATGAATCACATAGCACCTCTTTCATATCAGAGTTCAGCTTCAATTCATTCACCTACATGCAGCCCATCTCCACCTGGAAGCATTGGTCCAGCATTTGAACTTCCTCTCCTGATTCAAACGGGACAAAGAGATAGAGCTGGGTGATGTCCACATATTGATTCCACTTCACTCCAAAACTCCTGTTGATTATTCCCGGCAGCTTCAAAACAATGTTAAATGGCCATGAGGGACAAATGAATCTCTATGGGAAACACCAGTTGCTTCCCCAGAGGCGATAGAGCTAGAAGCTCTGCCTTTTGCCTGTTTAAACCACAGGTAGCTCCATACTTAAACTAAAGCAGGGGTAGGCAACCTAAGGCCCGGGGGCCGGATGCGGCCCAATCACCTTCTCAATCCGGCCCCAGGGAGTAGAATGTGTCCTTTTATTTACAGGTAGGCAGCCGTGTTGGTCTGCCGTAGTCAAAACAAAATTTAAAAATTTAAAAAAATTCCTTCCAGTAGCACCTTAGAGACCAACAAAGTTTGTTCTTGGTATGAGCTTTCGTGCGCATGCACACTTATTCAGATTCTGTTTCAGTGTATCTGAAGAAGTGTGCATGCAGAAAGCTCATACCAAGAACAAACTTAGTTGGTCTCTAAGGTGCTACTGGAAGGAATTTATTTAATTTTTTATTTCCTTTTATTTAAAATGCATCTCTGGGTTATTTGTGGGACATAGAAATTCGTTCATTGTTATTTTTATTTTCAAAATATAGTCTGGCCCCCACGCAAGGTTTGAGGGACTGTGGACCAGCCCATGGCTGAAAAAAGGTTGCTGACCCCTGAACTAAAGCCACACCCTGTGCTCTTGAGTTTACAGCTGTTCCAGGTTCCACTCAGAGCTGTCCATAGTTCTGCCTCCTTGCCTGAACTTTTGCCCCATTTTCCTGGTTTCCCCAAGGACTGTGCCTGCAACACAAGGGGAGGGGCACGTGGCCCTCTGGGTATTATTGAGCTCCAATTCCCATCAGTCCCAACCAGCATGGCCAATGGTAAGGCATGATGGGAGTTGTGGTCCAGAAATATCTGGAGGACCATAGGTGTGTCTCATCCCATCCCCACACTTCTGTAAGAGAGTAGCAAGTAGCTGTGCCAAGCCCTTAAAGTTCTGGGTGAGTTTATGTAATAGGTTTTGTGAGGAAATGTGCCTTTATCCATTCTCCCCTTCCCATGCCTTCATTTATTTATTTTTTATTATGGCAGTTTTTAAAAGGGGGGTGAGGACAGTGAAGGACTAGTGTCCTCTTGACTATAGAAGTCGAGATTTAGGAGAAAATTATTATTTAGTGCTTTGAGGGAAAGGAGTCGCTGATCCAATTTCCTAAGGTCCTTTAATATAAGCCCAAGAACTCATTCTGTCACAAATGCAGATTAGATTCCTGGGCTTTAATTTGGCCCTTAATTATATCCAGTTCCATTTCTGAAGAGTAAAATGTGGCCTTCCCCCTCTGCTAACATAAAGAGGCCAGTCTCTGGTTCCAGTCTAATGAGGCTACCCTGTGCAATCGTCTCTACAGCTACGATTTATCACTTCTGTAGCGCCATCAGGGAGCAAGCGCTACTTTTATAGAGGAAAAATTAAGCCTCTCTATCAAGCATCCTGATAATGGTTGTCTGAGCAGCTCAAGTCACCCGGGGTCCTTCTAAGCCCTTTATAAAGTGTTGACTATGGGAACAAAGCTGGTGCTAAATGTAAAGATACATTAGTTTAAGATACGTAGTTTAAGAGTTATCACTCGACTCTCTTTTCTCACAAAAAGCATGCTTAAGGATATGGTTGTGACATCTGGGGCCAGGGTGCTTGAAGGATTTCCTTCTACATTAAGTGTGGGGAACTTTTGGCCCTCCATACGTTGCTCCCATCATCCCTGATACACATCAAGAATCCTACTATCAGAGGTTGTCTTTATAAAAAAAAAAAAATGGCAGAATTCTGCAAATACATTGAATAAACTCTCAGGTATTTATTTATTTATTTATAGCATTCATATCCCATCTTTTCCTCCAGTGAGCTCAAGGTGAAATACGTACCAGTTCTTCCTGTCCTTGTTTAATGTCCACAACAATCCTGCGAGGTAGGTTGAGATCCAAGGGAGTGACAGATCCAATGTCGCCCAGTAAGCTTCATGGATGAGTGGGGATTTGAACCCTGGTCTCCCAGGTCCTCCAACCACTGCAACACACTGGCACACACACTTTTTAAAACATTGGTGTTTGCTCGGCATTTCCAAGGAGAATGTGATGAAAGAAATATTGAACCTGGAAGGCTGCTGTCTTCATGCATCTCTCTAACAAATATTTTAAAAACCCTTCTCACTGCCACTTCCATAGTTTCTGCAGCTGCATAATTTTTATTTTTATTATTATTATTAACAGCACTTAAGTTATAGACAGACAGAGGATAAGATCTTGACATTTTATCTCAGTTCGTATCATTCGAAGAAGAAAAAAGCAAAGCTCTCCAAATGTCTAGACTCCTCTAATTTCTAATGAGACATTTTATGGCATTTTGAATACAGAGCTCATTTATGTGGTGCCTTCAATAATTTATTCCCCCTCCCCTTTAGGTTTTTGTTTTGTTTTTTTACATTTTTATTACAACCGCTTGGTATTTGTATTCACATGTAAATGTATTTGTACACAATAAACACAGAACATTTCACCAACATCTTTCCTCCGGATGCGCGAAGAGGAGACCAAGGAACCCCACAATGATAACCTTCCCCTGCTTAATCTATGCAAATCCCTGAAACCATTTCCATCCACATTAGAAGTTTCTTCTTCAAATGATCTAAAGCTGCCTGGTTAAAGAGTTTTTGCTTTTCTCCTGGAGGTAGGGACGAGGGTGAATTTTAAAGGCAAATTTGTCTCATTTGACTTTCCAAAGCAATAGGAGAACCGAAACCCCAGCCATCCTTCGAAATTCTCACTTATCCGAATATTGTGATGCATATATTGGAAGTGTGCATAAAAATAAACATATTACTGAAAATGACACAAGAAAGAAACAGTTTATTTGGGGAAATGGCCTTCAGAAATGTGAATATCAGTCCAAACAGAATACAAAAATGTGTTTATTATTAGGGAGAAATTCACACTAACATGCTGGTGCATTTTCATGATTTTTTTTAAGCTAATTGCTGCAGAAATGTGGAGAACTAAATTTAAGAGTGGAGCAATGAGAGAACGAAAATTGAGAGCTCCTTCCATGCCTGTAATCTCTGGTCGCCTGGGAAAGGTTAAGGTGGAACGCTGGAAGACAATTGCTATCCTGCCATTGCAAGGAGATGCCTGCCCAGTGTTCTGGGAGTCAACTGGAGAAAATAAAAAGTAAGGATCAAGTGTGCCTTCCATATTTAATCCAGGCGGGACATCTAGCCTGTGCCCCAGTTATCAGAATTTAGGAAACAACTGCTATAACCTAACTCTTGAACATCTATTAGGCATAATCCAAAGAACTGCACAACTATTTCCTCGTGCCCAAGGTGAATTTTGGCTTGTGCTTCTGCACCAGCAGACATGGGGTGGTTGGTAGCCTGGGGAAGGTCCCAAGGGCCAGATAAAGAGTCCTGGGGGCCACATTCAGCCCCCACCCTCCTTTAAAGCCATAAATACAATTCATGAAAATGACAAAAGTCAAGATATCTAGGGACAGATATAATAGCAGCTTGCTATTATATCTATAATGTGTCGTCTATATTCAATTTCTTCTCTTCAAATGGACGCACATATATAAGCAATCATTTTGCACTAAGCAGGAATTGTGAGGAACATTTCCCCATCCAGAGTTAGCAGCGATATTGGCTGCTATGAATCAGTACATGGCAAGCCTCTGTAAGTCATCATTAAAAGATGCTTTAAGGATGTGCTCTGCCAACACAAATTAGAATGATTCAATATGGGCATCACAGTTCACATTAGGGACTAGTGAATCATCACCATTATCAATGGTGCCACACAAGAGGGATGATGATGGGTCCATAGTTCCAGGAACTGCCTTACAAAATTTCATCCGTTGCTAGAGAGGCTTATCAAATGGAAAGAACCTTAGCCCCGTGGAGTCCAGATGGTCTAAATAAAAAACGACCTACAGTGTGGGAAAGGGTGCCATAACCGAAAGAGAACTTACTTTTAAAAATCTTCCAATAACTACACTAATTGGCAACGGAAGGAAGATGTTCCAGGAATCTAGATGAGAGTAAACTGGCTTGAAATTGGTCACCTGGGTAAAAGCAACTCTGGAGAACGTGAGTTAGCAGGGCTGAACACCTGGGCTAACAGATGGCAAATGCAACATGCCCGGTGAATAAGCCACACAACAGAGAAAGAAATAGAAGAAATGGGAGGGAGCAGTTTGACCAAGCAGCAGCCAAAGGAACACAGGAAGCTGTCTCATACAGACTCAGTGTTGTCTACACTGACGGGGCAGCAGCTCTCTGGGGTTGCAGGCTGGAAACATCCCCAATCTGGAGATGCCGGGGTACCTGCTGCATGCAAAGCAGATGTTCCAGCACTGAGCTACAGTCCTTCCTGAGCTCCTGGGGAACTGGCCTTAGACTTTGGGGGGCCCTGGGAAGACTGCTGTCAGCATCCACCATGCTGACTCTGGCTCAAACTTCTTGCTTCTTGTTCTCAATGAACATCTAAGGGGGGGGGGGAATTGGTGGAGTAAATATGGGCAGATAGATGTCTGTGCCATTTGAAGCCCAGTACAATGAAGGATACTTGAAGTAAGTCCCACTAAGTTCAATAAGACCTACTTTCATGTAAATTCTATACCCAGCTTACTTGGGCATTATCCCTATTGAGTCTTGTGAGACTTCCAAGTATACATACGCAGCTCTGGGTTGCAAGGGTACAAAACATTTCATGTCCATCCTTCCAGAAATCCAGTCACATAGGCCAACATACTTATTGCCGTATTCCAGATTGGGGTTTGGCCACCCAATGGATTCATGGAGAATGTGAGATCTGAACCAGGGACATGCAATTTGTAGCATATGCTGTTAACCAGTAGGTTGAAAACACTGCATTTGAAACATTACAAGATTGTGTTGGATGTGGATCCAGTACTGATTTTGTCCAGGGGATCCAGTACTGGTTTTGTTCAGGTATCATAGTGGTGGTTCATTTAATAACAACAGTCAGAATGTTAATCTGCCAAAATGGGGAAAATTCCAAGCCACCATCTATGAAGACGTGGTTTTCCAAGGTGTGGGAAATGGTTAATCTGACAGGTTTAATAAGAGTAAGAAAAGTATAGTGAAACACCATAGGTTTGTGCTGAAATGGAGCTTGTTTTTCCAATTATTAAAATGATAACATGCATTATTCCATCAACCCATGCATATCATCATATATGAAGTATATATATGAAGCGGTTCGAATCTGTGCGATGGGGTGAACTCCTGCTCTGTCCCAGCTCCTGCCAATGTAGCAGTTCAAAAGCACACCAGTGCAAGTAGATAAATAGGTACCAGTGTGGCGGGAAGGTAAACAGCATTTCCTTGCATTTTGGCACTCGTCACGGTGTCCCGATGCACCAGAAGCAGTTTGCTCATGCTGGCCACATGACCCGGAAAGCTATCTGCAGACTAACACTGGCTCCCTTGGCCTGAAGCGAGATGAGCGCCACAACCCCACAGTCGCCTTTGACTGGACTTAACCGTCTAGGGGTCCTTTATCTTTTTACCTTTATATAAAGTGTACAAATAATTGATCATTTGGACAAACTTGGGTATTAGAAAAAATAAATTGTAGTTGGGAAAAAGCCCCCAAACATTATAATAGTGTGTGTAAGAGGGAGGGAGGGAGAACCAGAGCTGGGTTTCCCTAAGTTTCATAAGAACTTAAAGTTAACTCAATAGCCTTTTTGTAGTAACTGGCAGACATTTCTTAATGGGTGTTGTTCCTCAAATTAGCCACAAGGTGCCACTGCAGCATCTTTTCTGCTACTGAGTTCATTTATATTGGCCAAAAAAAAAAAAGTTGCTACTAGGTCAGCGGTTCAAATCACAGGCATGTTAGCAAAGTGTGTATTGGTGCTTAATTGCAAAACACTTGGGGTTGTATTCTGTCCAGAGTAGACCCTCTGAAATGAATGAACTTGTTAGTCATGCCGATTAGCTTCAGTGGGTCTACGTGGTCCCTGGCATCACCAGGTCTGACAGGGGTTGTCTTGAAAGCCAAGGAGAGCTAGTGAGCCAGAAGGAGCAGTGGCCTGATAAAGCAGCTTCCTGAGATCCTAAGAATTTGATATCAACATGATTCGTAGGGCGGGGGAACTGACGGCAGAGGATCCAGTAGGACATCCAATCCTCTGCTGGGCTTGCTCTGGCAGAACAGAAGAAATGAGGACAGAGCAATGTTTGTTCGCTAGTGTCCCAGGATTTTTAAAATTATTATTTGCAATTTCCCTTACCATGTTTCCAAGGGAAGGAAAAATACATTTGATAGTACTGGGGCTGGGATATATTACCCTGCTGCCCATTTCAGAAGTGGGTTAGGGAAATATTGTGTGTTGTCTTTTTCTCTCCCTTGCCCCCCCCCCACTTTTCCCTTTTCTGATGTTGGAGCTCAGGCATCAGAAAGGCAAGAGCCATGGAGGTTTCCACAGTGGCAGAGAGAGGCCTTGCAGAGTCATAGCTTCCTCTCCAAGAGCAGACATTCTCTCTCTCTCTCTCTCCCCACTGCTTGATAGGGAAATCCAAAACATTCCATGGACCCTAGGAAGCCCTCCTAGGGGCCATGGGATTTGTCTCACCTTTAGATTTAAATAAATAAAAAAAATTAAATTAAATTAAAAATTCCTTCCAGTAGCACCTTAGAGACCAACTAGGTTTGTTCTTGGTATGAGCTTTCATGTGCATGCACACTTCTGCAGATAACTTTAGATTTTAATGATAACTGAATATTTAATATTTTGTAATAAGAGTCCTGCTATATAGATCAGCTCTTGAAGGTTGTTTGCCAGGGGTAGGCAACCTAAGGCCCGTGGTCCAGGAATCAGCGTGTTTTTACATGAGTAGAACGTGTCCTTTTATTTAACATGCATCTCTGGGTTATTTGTGGGGCATAGGAATTCGTTCATCTTTTTTTTTTTCAAAATATAGTCCGGCCCCCCACAAGGTCTGAGGGACAGTGGACCGGCCCCCTGATGAAAAAGGTTGCTGACCCCTGTTGTTTGCCTTTGCCTTGCTTTGCTTACTATGGAAAACAGTTATAATATGGAATATATACCTGGTTTGAAAAGGTAGGTTTATCTCGTGTATGCATGATCACTCAGCTTCTGTCTACAAAAGGTGAATCAATAAGATATCCCTCCTCACAATTTTTACAACCTCTATTTCCTGCAAAACATGAAGAACAACTTTGCGACAGGGCAGCTACTGCTGCTGTTTCAAGAATGCATTCCACTAAAAGGTGGTCCCCACCACCCCTGCAAAATGCCCAAAGGTGCATATTTTACTTAGCTCAGGCCGCCAACGTGCTTTGCTCATATGAGGACCTTTCAGGCCCAATGGAGTGCACAATAAAAGCCTACAGGATCAGGCCAATGGCCCATCTAGTCCAGCGTCCTGTTCTCACAGTGGCCAGCCAGATGCCTGCAGGAAACTGGCAAGCAGGACCCATGCATGAGAGCACTCTCCTGTGGTTTCCAGAAACTGGCATTCAGAAGCATTAGTGCCTCCAACCATGGAGGCAGAGAGTAGCCCATTACTGCTGTCATAAGTCTGCATTATCACACACACCATATTGCAGATGGGGGTGGACTGAGACTGGCTTGCCAAACCCTACCTTGGTGAAGTGAGGTGAACGTCAGAGGTGATATTTGAACTGGGGAACCTCCTCATTTGAAGTTTAGTCACTTAGCCACTGCACAGTGCCAAGTAAACTGCAACAGGAAAACCAGAACATGATAGCCAAAAGTGCAGCAAGCTCTCTTGAAATAAAGTCAGCGGAAGGGAGCAAGAAAGACCAGGGACGTCTTAGCCATTGAGGCTACTGGTGCAAGGCGCCATGGCGTGAGGAGGGTGCCTGCGACCTCCAGCCCCGCTGGCAGCGCCGCTCTCGCCCACCTCTTCTCCGGCTGCAGATGCGGGGAGGCCGTCGGCAAGCCTCCCATCGGCGTTGCAGCCAGGGCTCCCTGGACGGCAGTGCCGCGCCGCCGCTTTGGCCAAGCGGGCGGAGGCAGAGCACAGCTGGCAGCGTCCCCACCCGCCCCTCCAGCTGCCCGCCGCGCCTGGCCCTGCCCGGCGGAGCATGAGTTCGGCGTCCCCGCCCACCGTGCTGCGCGCTCTGGCTGCCCTCTGCACCTGGCCCTGCCCAGCAGAGTGCAAGGGGTGTCGGAGGGATCTTTGCACCAGGGTGCCAGATTTACTTAAGACGGCCCTGAGAAAGACAGAAACTATAGTAAGGTCAGCTGTGAACAAGCGGGATTCATCCCTCCGGGGAGAATCCAGCTTTTGGGGAGAAAAGGGGGGCATTGTGTGGGCATCGCAAGCCCCCAAAAACCTCAGGTAAGAGGCTTCAAGAGCCTGGGTGCAATTAGATCTTGCCCTGCATGCTCACTCTCTTCACCTCAGACAATAAGGGAATGCACAGCATGATGCCTTTTCCATCTGAAAGCAAAGGTTCCTGTGGAAAGGTGCAAAGCGTGTAGGGGAGAGCTGGTTAGGGAGACAGTTAATGATTAAATCTGTGAGCCAGGAATGGGGCCAACTCTGCCACCCAGCAGGATAAAGTGACCTGCTTCCAGTGGCACCATGAGGGGTGTGGAAGATAAAGGCAGGAACTGGTGATGTCTGAATGGGGCAGCAAGAGGTTTTGTTGTTTATTAAAGTGTTAGCCTTCATGGGCTGGGACATCAATTGGGATCTGCTTCAGGCAGCAAAATACCACAGGTTTGTGATAAAACAACTCCAATATACCGGTAGACACTTTGCAAACCACCATGTGGCCTTATAAAGCTGCCTAATTTAAAGTACCCTGAGAATTAAAAAGGTTCAAGTAGCAACTAGTTTGAGACTGCCTTACCATGTCCATAAACCTGCTCATAAACCTATTTCTCCTTTGAAGCTTAGTCTTTACCCCGAAGGTGCTTCAAATTACCCAGTGATAGGTCATCTCCTTGGTTGCCTACAGTAAATGAAAGACACTTTAAAAACCTGACAGCAATTGCAGGATTCTGACAACGCGGTATGCACAAGCAGAAAACTGTAATGTGGTTTTGCATCTGCTTAGGCAAACGTTTTACTTAATATTTTGGCCCTGAATCATGTGCTATCCCCCTCTATCTTTAATGATGTTTAGGTACAAATGAACAGAAAGGCGCTCACCACTTTACCAAACAGTGAGAAATTTATTCATTCATTCATCTCATAAAATATCAAGCAGTGTGCAGTAATGTAAAAACTTTTTAATTAAAAAACCCTCATTAAAAGCAGTACAAAACAATCATTAAAACAACTGGATACTCAATAAGATTTTAAACAACTGTATAGGCCTGTTGGCATAAGAAAGTCTTCAGGTAAAGGTAAAGGGACCCCTGACCATTAGGTCCAGTCGCGAACGACTCTGGGGTTGCAGCGCTCATCTTGGTTTACTGGCCGAGGGAGCCAGCATACAGCTTCTGGGTCATGTGGCAAGCCACTTCTGGCGAACCAGAGCAGTGCACGGAAATGCCGTTTACCTTCCTGCCAGAGCGGTACCTATTTATCTACTTGCACTTTGATGTGCTTTCAAACTGCTAGGTTGGCAGGAGCAGGGACTGAGCAACAGGAGCTCACCCCCGTCGCGGGGATTCGAACCGTCCAACCTTCTGATTGGCAAGCCCTAGGCTCTGTGGTTTAGACCACAGCGCCACCCGCGACACTACAAAGTCTTCAAGAGACACCTAAAAGACAACATTTCAGGAAACGTATTGCAGAGCAATGTGCCACATGTATGAGACAGCACCGGGTATCTTCATCAAAATGTTTCTCAATGTGATGTTACAATTAGAGCATGTTGAAGACACTCCTATTTCTCAAAGGAGAGAGGGTACCCCAAGCGACTTTATTGTCAGACCGCTATCTATTCCCTCTCTCTCTCTCTCTCTTAGTTCAAACTGCAAATTTGGTTCCAAACTGGTTCTTTGGTCCTCCATTTGCCCTGAAGGAGTCACCTCCTGAAGGCTCAATTCAGCCCTCAGGAAAAACATGTGCCCCCGCTTTCCTGAAGGTCTTCAAGCAAAGACTTTGTTGTGGGCAGACTAAGCCCTTGATTTCCTGCACTGATTAGTAATTCTCCACTTGTATCTTTAAGGATCCTGCTAAGCTTTTGTTCAAGTCTGTGACCGCTCATTCACAATTCCATGATAAGGAATCCTCAAGAAAGGTTAGAATCTCAGGCATGGCTAATGGAATGTAGAAGTTAAGTGTTCTTAGAATGCTAACTAGAGAAGATAATAGGGGAGAGCCCTGGCCAATTCCAGCACACATTCCTTCTGGGGTAGGGGGGGTGGGGAAACGAGCTTTGAAAATTTCCAAACATGGATTGGCTTCTACCTGAAACTTCCTGAGGCTGACAAAACCAGGATACCAATGTGCAAAGCATTGCATCACAGCTGAAAATAGTAATTCTGTGGAGGAAAAGATAATTTTGTTATCTGCACAGACATTAAACCTACGTGTTTAGATCTCTGTCTCTGATATTTAGGAAAGTTTACGTTTATGTGAAGTTTTCTGAAAGTTTGAGAATGAAATTGGCATGATGAGAGTGAAATGTACATAAAAATGTTCACAAGTCTGTCCATGACCCTACTTTTTTACTGTACCTTGTTTATCTAGAAAAAGGACCACCATTTATTCTCTGCTCAAATGACAAAATCAGGTTGGGGGGGGTTGAAGGGAATTGCTATTAAAAGCCATTGAATTTTTATTTATTTTTTCTAATAGCCTCTTTATACCGCCCTTTGATTCAAAAATTCCCAGGGCTTTTTACTATGAACCAATAAAAATCCCAGGAATAGGACTCAGACTGAAATACTGTACACCTCACAAGAAGCCCCACTTAAATCAATAAGACTTGCTTCCGAGTAGGCATGAGTCAATCACAACCAGCTAACACTGATCACCCCTACTTGTGAGCAGAAAAAAATGGAATAATCTACTCTTCACAAACCCTTAAAGCAGGCGTGGCTAAAACACTTTGGGCCTCGGGGCCCAAATTCACCATTAGCTCATCCATTTTGTTTCATTTTCATTTTCCACTGCATAGAAATAAGAGACAAGAGCAAAACTTTACGAAGAACATTATGGCACACAACCAGCGTTGGTGTACAAAAAAGAGGCAAGCATTGGCAGCACTTAAACCCAGTGCTTTTCTTCCTGGGGGGATGCAGGGGTACGCACACCCCTAAACATTTCGTGGATCTTTGTACTTCTGTCCATTTACCGTATTTATTTTTCCTGATTTGAACTATAAAATGGTGATTTTCTTGAGTCAAAATGAGATTACCCCTAAACATTTTTTAAAAGGAAAAAAGCACTGCTTAAACCTGTGTGAGTTGTCCAAAAATAAACTGTGTCCGAGTCCAACGATACCGGGAAGGCCGCAGGCTTCCCACCAGCAGCAGCCGCGCGTAAATTAAACACCAGACGGGGCTTCCCGCCTGCACCTGTGTGAGGCCTGGCTCTCTGCCCAATAAACAGATCCCGTCCGCCCCACCCGACGCCGGTTCTTGAAACCGGAGTCAGCCGAGCTGTGCGCCGTCGATTGGGACTTGCTCCCACGGAAGTGCCTGCAAACCGGAGTCACTTGGGTTCGCTTTATTATTCTCGGAGGGAACTAGTCAAGCAAGCTGCTGCTGCTCCTGCACCACTCACGCCGGTTTCAAATTTGGTTAGCGAAACGTTACTGAACCACAACCAGGCCGATTAAAGGTGAAGAGCGCGGCGCCCAGCCCAGGCAGGAGGGCAGGGCGGGTCTGTCCTTTTGGCCCCGTCGGGCGTGGCACTCCGCTTTCCCGCGGAGGGACGGGCGGAGGGAGGGGCCCGAGCTGTGCGGCCTCCCGCTCTCCGCCAGGGGGTGGAGGCTTCGTCGCGGCCGCTGCAAACCGCGCTCGGCAGGTCCCTTAGGCACCGACGGCCGCCCGTCCGCTCGACCGGCTTTTCCGACCTGCCTGCCCCTCTCTCGTCCCCTCTCCGGCCATGGCAGGTCCCGGCATCGGCGTCGATTCTCCCGGCTACATCCGCACGGTCCTGGGCCAGGAGTTCCTGGGCGGGCTGGACAGCTCCACGCTGGCTTTGCCCCCGCAGCTGTCGGGCGGCCGGGCCGAGGCGCAGAAGTCGCTGCGCATCCAGCGACAGGTCCAGCAGACCCTGGCGAGGAAAAGCAAAGGCTCCATGGTTAACGGTAAGTGGCGGGGCGGGGGGGGGGGGTGCCCTTTCCGGCTTACCTCCAACTTTTTTTTTTTTTTTAAATTACCACCCCCTATCTTTGGACGGTTTCTATAGTCTCACCCACCTGCAATACGCCGAGTCCTTAAACTTCCCCCTCTCGCGGGGCATGATCTAGCCAAAGTTTTCAGAAATTAAATCTCATGGGTGAGGGCTTGAGAATCGCACTTAAACCTTTCCCGTTGGAGAGCTACCTTAAAGTCGGACCGTTGCTCCGTCAAGCCTAGTATTGTCGGCACTGACCGGCAGCGGCCCTCAAGGGTTTCCAGACAAGAAGCCGGGGATCATTGAACCCGCGACTTTATCCGTGTAAGTGTTTTTCTTTCTGAGCTTCGTGAGACTTTTTTTTTTTAAGTGCCTAACTTTTGACTTTGTGGTGTGCATGCGTTTAAAACATGTAAACCTGTCTGGATTGCATTCTGTTGTGAATAATGGGGTGCGTGCCTTGGTGAATATTTAGGATTGCACCTGGCCAGGTACTTTCAGGGTAATGAGGTCTTCCCACAGTTCTTTCATTGGCACCCTCTTCAGCTTTTTATCTCCTTTGTCTCTCCTGCCCATTTTTCCTCTTTCAAATACTTGCGACTTCCCCCCCCACACACACACTCACTCATATCAGAAGCTTGAGAAGGGGAGAGGGGTCTGTTTTGATTTTCTTCCAGATCTAGTACAGATGCTTTCAGATTTAGTCTGCATGGGTTTTTACTGTGTGGAGGAGTCGGTAATTCAGGTGTTGCTTCCATACCTGGTGGGGTGGGACTTAGAATGCTGTAAATATTGTAAATACCACAAATGAATTGTTGGTGGCCAGTGTTTTTTAAAAATAATATTAGTAATACCAGATTTTCCCTGGAAAAGGTAAACCTGGAATAAATGGGGCAGAGTGTTTCAATGAAAACCATATTGTGCAGATGCTGCCCCCATATTTATAAATGGAGAAGATTTAAAGAGGGGGAGAGAGGTGTTTTTCTCAGAGTAAAAGGTAAAGGTAAAGGGACCCTTGACCATTAGGTCCAGTCGTGTCCAACTCTGGGGTTGCGGCGCTCATCTCGCGTTACTGGCCGAGGGAGCTGGAGTACAGCTTCCGGGTCATGTGGCCAGCATGACTAAATTGCTTCTGGCGAAAGCAGAGCAGCGCACGGAAACACCGTTTACCTTCCCACCGGAGCGGTACCTATTTATCTACTTGCACTTTGACACGGGGATTCAAACCACTGACCCACAGCGCCACCCGCATCCCTGTGTTTCTCAGAGTACTGTAGACTCCCTGAAATTAATTAACCTGACCAAGTTACCGGTAGGTCTATTAATTTCAGTGACTTTATTCAAAGTAAAACTTGAATACCACCCAGTGATTTTTAATGCATTAAGTACAATAATATGAATTAAATTGCTTATATTTCACACAAAAAGACTTGTGTTACAACAAATTCAGTACCTGAACTCTAACGTTTTGTGGCTTAGGTGTGTCATTCCTATATAATATGAAAGGATTCTAGCCTAGATCATAATGAAGTTGTTGGTAGTACAGTACTATATTCACATTTCCTACCTTACTATGCGTAATTGCAGTTATTTCCTCCATAAACATAAATGCCCCATATTTTTTAGAGGTAGTAACATAAGGAAGGTGGTGAGTTATGTGCCAGCTTTGCAACAATAAAAATGCCCAATATGGTGGATGCTGTGGGACAACAGTAGTAAAATCACAGTAGAATTGTTTCTTTAAAAACAACACACAGCTGTCAATTTAAAACATTGCAAGAGTTGTGTGGTTGCTGTTGGCATGTGATTCATTCTATGCTGCTTCTTGACTTTAGGACATTGAAATCATGTGAGAAGAAACTGCAGCTACTTTTTGCTTCTCTCTCTGTTGCCCAACCCTTCAAGAAGAGGCAACACTGGTATGAGAAATAGTTGCATCATCAGCTCCTCCCATGTGACCTCCAAGTTGAATCATTGCCATAGCATCCTGCAAAGTGACCACAGGGGAATGGGACTGACACTCCAATAGCGTAAGAGCTAGTCATGTGGGGCTGGGCTCTACAAATAACCTGCTCCGCACACGGTTACTGTCTGCCCTGTTGTGGCTGTGCATATTATTTCCGCTCTGTAAAGAATCGTCTGTATCTCTGTCCAGAGTTTTATCTCTCAATGGCGAAACTGACTGCTGCATTTTGTGCGTGATTCATTCGGCACGTCTTAGCGTGAAATCATGTTGCCACATTACCTCATTCACCAACCAGTGAGCTACATGTTATCTACTCACTCACATAAAAGTTCATACATTTGGCCTTTCCATTTTAGGTCTTATCTATATGGGCTGTGTTTGCATGCAGCCCGTCCTGGCTTTCGTTCGATTTCCTCCCTGCCCCGCAGGGCTGGTGACTCAAGGCTGAAAGGTTCACTAGATAGTCAGTCTGAATTCTTGACCCAGTGCTTGACTCATGTATGTGTTACCCCTTGCCCTGAAGGCACCTTTCCTAAATTGGTCTGCCTTCATCCAGCTGCCTGTCTACACATGGTAGGCAGTCTTAGAAACTCAGATATATAAGCTAGGTGCCAAATGGCTCCTTAAACCAGGGTAACAGTTGCCAAAACAATGCCTAGTTGCCATTATGGGGCCAGGCGGCTCAAAAGTTGTATTTTTCAATACAACTTTTTGGTTCATGAAATACATCCTGCTTGTGCAGATAAAATACAACAGATAGAATTCTACAGGATTTGTTGCTAGTGTGTGAAACAGTCAAAATCCAAGGAACTCCCAGATGGTGGAGATGCCAGACACCATCCTGGCACCTGGGCATCTTCACTTGGTCACAAGTGGCTGATAGCCAGGTGCATAATGCGCCTGGTGAACTTTGAGCACTGACTGTAGGCATATCATTAACATTCTGCATTTGGATGGTGTAGAGTGTAGACCAAGGGTAGAGAATGCAGTGTCCTCCAGGCGTAGTTCAGCTTTCACCAGTCCCAGTTAGCATGACCAATGGTCATGAATGATGGGAGTTGTAGTCCCAACAATATCTGGAGTGCACCATTCTACCACGGGTATATACTACTACAGAAAATTGACAGGATAAGATCAGGTGGCCTTTGGGTACTCTGAGCTTCTGGTACATTGTGTTCTGGATCTGTAGTGCCAATGTTGTTCTGTGGGTGAATGGGTGGTCCAGCCTCACAGCAGTCAACTAGGCCAGATGTGGGATGTCCTCAATTCTCTCCTAGCTCTGCTGAGCACAGAGTGAGAACAATGTGATGTATTAGTTTGAGTGTCCAGGACTGGGGAGATCCAAGTTGAAATCCATGCTCAGCTATGAAGCTCACTGAGTGACTCTGCATCACTCGTTCTCTCTCTCTCTCTCTCTCTCTCTCTCTCTCTCACACACACACACACACACACACACACATCCTTGGTCCACATCAGAGGGTTGTTTTGAGAATAAAATGTGGGGCAGAAGGAAAACTTGTGACTCCTCAGAAGAAAGGTGGCCTATCAAGTGAAATAAACAAACATGAAATTTTAAGCTCCAGTTCCCACATGATTTAATGATCCACCCAATGTTACTGGAAGCTGCACATAGCTGTTAAATGAATCTGATGTGTGGTTTTGAACTCCTCCTATTCAGTGGGGAAGGCTGAACCAAATGCATTTGCTTAAGATCACATGAGTGTATCCCACCGACATCTGACTTGTGTTTGGCTGGGATATGGGGGGTGCCATGCCTAGACTGTGGAATTCCCTTCTGAGGACTTCCAACAGCTCACACAAGTTTTCTCTCTTAGCAGGCATTTCACTTGCCAACAGAATAAAAACTCAGAAGTCAAAGAGTTTGCCTGCTGTTTCCTGATCTTTTAAAAACCCTTTAACAATTCTTCTATTTCCTGATAGATTACTTACCTTGGCACCTAACTCCTCACTCCTTTCTTGGTGGAAAGAAGATAAACAAACCAGGAAACCTTGGCTTTCCATTCTGTCTGAACCTAGGATCGTGGTTTGTTGCTCCATAACAAGCCACAGTTAACCTGAAGCCATGGTTTGTTGTTGCATCGCCTACCATGACTGGTTGCAGAGCAATAAACCACAGTCCCACATCTGGATGTAGTGGGAAGCCAAGGCTTCATGGTTTGTTTATCCTGTGTGCACCAGAGGAGGAGAGAAGCAGGAACAATTGGGCAGCATGCTGCTCATTCCCAAGAGGCCATAAAAACCTTGGGTCATCCTGGGTGTGTAATTTGTAATTATATAAAGAGAAATTGGAGAGAAAAGCTCCTGGATGTTGGAACAATGTCTCTGGTTTTACGGTAAATGCCACCCAATTGTTTACTCAGAGTGTATTGAAAGAGCTCTGTAAAATACTTCTTTATCTGAAGCCAGCCAATGAGGAGGCAAGGCAAGCTGGAACAATGCCTATGCATGCAAAGCTACCAAAATATACCTACAAAGGGGAAAGCTCCGGAAACACTCTTAACTTTCCTACAAAGTATTTGCACTTGACCAGCTGGGACATTGTTATGTTACTTGGAGTTGTTTTGTTGCTTTTGTCCAACTTTGTTTACCCCCCCCCCCCCAATATGCTGGTATTTGGGGCATCTTGCATTTTTGAAATGTCAGGGATTTTCAGACTATAATGTTCATAAACAAAAGCATGAGTTGACAAACTCGGAGAGCTTGCACACTAGATTTTCTACTAGATTTTCTACACAGAAGAACCTTCTGTGTAGGAAAGAATATGTATTGCATGTGATGACTCTACCTGTGTGCGCTTTGTTGGGTGTATGTCTGCAGGAAAGGTGCAGAACTGTGGCTACAGAGTTATACCCTGCCTGCATGTTTGCATGCATGCACTTAGCAGATGTGACAGTCTGCACAGCAGACCATTTTAAGAATTTGCGTACATGGAAATGGATTGTCGCTCATTCAAAACAAATAAGGACTTTGCACCTGACAAGTTCTTCTCCTGCATTGCTTCCTACATCTATAAAGGGCCAACTGTATTCTGCACCTTTGAGCTTTATTATTTTCCACAAGGTAGAGCAAGAACAACAAATCGGTCTTGTTTCTGCTTCATAGTAAACTTAGACTTTAATGAATACAAGCAAATACCTGTGTTCTTCAGTCATTTATAAATACTTTGAGCAGACATCATTGCAATTTGGATATTAATAGTAATCATGAGGACTAGTCAGTTGAGGTCACCTAGTGACATCAGTGGCTTCCTCTTCACCTTTCAGATTCATCACCTTTAAAAACTGTGTGCCATTGGATGTTTAAAGGGGGAGTAGATGATGTTGCATCTTTATCGACTTTATGTGAATTACTGCTGGGATAGCTCAGTTGGTAGAGCATGAGACTCAATCTCAGGGTCATGGGTTTGAGCCCCACATTGGGGGGGGGGGAATTCCTGCATTGCAGGGGGTGGACTAGATGACACCCATGGTCCCTTCCAACTCTTCAAGTCTATGATTCCATGAAATATATCCTAAATGAGGGATTGCTCTGTAAATAAATTATTGCAGTCATGCTTATCTTGGAATACTTGGCGTAGGGCCCAGATTTGCACTGTGGTTCCCCTTTTGCCCTCCCTCAGTTAGACCATGCTCTGGGAACATAAAACCAGCCATTTATTCACAATTGCAACGTTTGCCAAACAGTAAACATCACTGAACAAATAGGCGTGTATGCAACAGACTCACATATTTTGAGGGTATTGTGCTGTTTCTTTCCTGCAATACTGTGTATCAGCATAAGGGGAATTATTGCCCTGATTACAAATTAGCTACAACCCCAGGGAGGGAGGAGCAGGGAAATCTTTTCACCTTGAGGGCCACTTTCCCTTCTGCACAACCTTTTGAGGGCCGTATGCCAGTGGTGGGCAGAGCCAAAGGCAAAAGTGGGTGAAGCAACAGATGTAAAAGTAACCTTTGTACAGGAGGCTTGTTTCTACACATACTCTCACACACCCCTCTCTATCCTCCGTTCAGACAATCAGCAGGCATTATCTGAGTTCAAGGACGAATTCCTCCCAGGCAAAAATATTTGTGGTGCAAATTGGGACAATGAGAGGTGTGGTCTTGGGGGGGGAGAGTTTTGAGGGCCAGTGAGAAAGGCTTGGAGTTCTGCTTTTTGTCCCTGGGATTGTGGTTTCCTACCCCAGAAGTAACAGTGTTTATTTAGGACCACTCTGAAGGCATCCAAAGGCTGTTGACAAATCCCATTGTTTATTTACTTCAGATACTTTTATTGTGGTAGGTTCCAAAATGTGTTGCAGCTTAATTCTCCAATGTTATGAGCTACACTTTCTCCTTGTGTGTGCAGCTTAGGGATAGGCCTGCCAACTCTCCAGCTTTGAAGAAGAGACATCTAGTGTTAAGGCTGCAAAGCCTCTCTTCCTTCTCCCATTGAAATCTAATCTCCCTGCTTAGCCTTTGTTCTCCATAATTGCTTCTGCTTTGAACAAACCTGGAAGAATTTTCTGGCACCTTAAAACACCTAAATCATTTATTGTGGCATACACATTCATAGAGTAGAGCCCACCAACTGGTTAAGTGTACTCTAGTCAACAAAATATTATCTCTTAATATATCATAGAATCATAGTTGGAAGGGACTCCGAGGGTCATCTTGTCCAGCCCCCTGCAATGCAGGAATCCTAATAATTCTGTTAGTCTTAGTTTAAAGTGCATCCACAAGATTCTCTTCCACATTTGCAGACAGGCATGGAGCTATCTCTCTGAAACTGGTCAGCCAGCCTTTTAGGAAGCCTTAAAGATGATGATCCACTTCCGGCGAGGACGCCATTGCGAGACGACCCTGGCCTGTCCCGGGGGTAGGAGCCCTGCTACCGCACAGCGGGCTCCGTTAAACCGCGGGTCGAGCGTCCCGCGGCACGGGCTCTCCAGCGGGCCCACTATGGCGCTGAACCCTTCTCCCGTTCCCCTTGTAAAAGGGGCGCGGGAGTGAAAGGACAACGGCGCCGGGCTGTGGAGGCTATGCCCCAACCGGGCAGGCGAAGTGGCGGCTGCCGCCTGCACTGAGCGTGTCGTTCTTACCTGATTCGAAGGAAAAGAAGAAGAAACCCGTATGCCGTGAGTACGGAGTTAATTGGATTATAAAATTTGACAATTGGCACTCCGGGAGGAACGTCAAAAGGAAGCCCGTTCCTCCCTTTGCTGAATGAAGAAAATAACATTGTTTCTAGCTGCTGCTGCATTAGCGGATACAATGTTTCTATGGAGCTTTTTGACAAGCGAGATCGGCTGAACCCCTGCCAGGGGAACTAAGATGTTGGAAATATTTCTTCTTTGAAGTTGTTGGATTATAATCTTTTCACCCTGATTCGGGGGGAAATGGCGGCTGAAACTTGTGGTTAAAGATGGAAAAGTACTGAAACTTGATACCCTCTGCCTACTTCTACCATGCTTGGTTTCGTTTTTAAACTGGCTTTAGATCCGGGTATGACCCATGAACAAAGGATTATTCTTTTGAAGTTAGAACTGTTAAACCAGAAATTAAATTTGTTGAAGCAGAATGTTGAGGAAAAGTTGTATGCAACAGGAAAGACTCTTGAGAACTTTGTTAAACTGGAAGAAAACCTTGCTAGAGAACTTGAGGAAATATTTGAGAAACAAAATATAGTGACTATGCAACTCCAAGAAGATGGAAAATCCTGTTGGGGTGAGAGACCCAGGGTTGGAAGACAATTTATATCCGATTTCTGGGGTGAGAGCCCAGAAATGAAGGGAAAAGGACTTTTGAAATTGCAATTTGAAGTTGACTGGAATTCTGAAATGGAGATGCTGGAAGGTGATGATTTGTGTTCCCTGGAGTTCCTTGCAAGGATGTTTATGGACTGCGTCTTGACCTTTGGTTATAAAGAAAAAGAGGACATTCTGGACAATGATGTTGGAGGGAGGTGGAGAGATGTCTGGTGGGTGATCCCGAGATGGCAAAGGAAAATGGTTAGAAGGGGGATAGGGTGAAAATATTTAAAATATAATTAGGATGGCTCACCATGGTACCCTGAAGTCAGTGTGTTAAGAATTTAAGATTTTGAACTAGTGAAGAGATACGTGAATTATTTATTAGCAGCAGTTTAAGTAAAATAAGATGTAAGATTTGAGTTAAGAAGTAATAGGTTGTATTTTGAAGTAAATATAAATATTAAGAAGTTATGTTTAGATATTTTGATGGTGATAGATTTAAATCTTAGAGATGAGAAGTTATTAAAGTAAATTAGAATTGGAAGCAAAGGAGAGAAAACGGGGGAAGTCCCCCAAGTAGATCTGAAACAAGATTTTGTTTAAGTAGTAAAAGGAATGTTGGTATTCCAGTCCAGGTTTGTATTTGTTTTTATTTTGTTCTGATTGTTGTATTTGTCGATGTTCTATTTGTTCTATTGTATTGTTCTTTATTATGTGGAAAACCAATAAAATCTTTGTAAATAAATAAATAAATAAAGATGATGATCCTGGTAATTAAAGGAAGTTGCCCAAGAGCTCAGCTGGCCTGATAGAATTGCCAGAGCCTGCAAGCTAACCAAAACGAACTTTATGTAACCCAGTTGCTAGAGCAGAGCAGAGCCCTTACAAGCCCAGTTTGCTAATTAAATGAGATAAAGCTGCTGAAGGAAAGCCACTAAATCTATATTTAGACAGACATGGTATTCATGTATTTCTGGCAAAAAGAAATAATAAGCAGGAGATGCCTAAATTAGATTAGTTACATACCGAATAGAATAACAAGGAATTGTGTTAATGTTTAAAACTCTGCTTTAAGGGTTCTGATGCTGTTTTTATCTGTAAAGCAGGGATTTCGTGTTAGTTTTTAAGGCTGAAGTCTTATTTGAATGACAGAACTTTTTAACATCCGGCTTTCCGTAGCTCCCCCCCCCCCATAATATGCATTTTGCATGTTACTGAAATTTGTTTATTTTATTTAACAAAATTTATACACTGCTCATTTGTAATAAAACCTCTAGGTGTTTTACGAAAAACAAAGCATTCAGATTATCAATACAAGACTGTTAAAAACAGGTATTAAAGACATTGAAAAGATAATCAACACAGGCTTTCGAAAATCTGCATGGGTTTTTGAAAACAACAAAAAAATCTGCATAGGCTTTCAAAAACAAAAATGGTTTAAGCATGCCTGACTCTCAATATGCTTATTGCATATTGCTGGCAAGATGCCCAACATCCTGTTAATTTGGGGACCAGGAAGTTGTGTGAAGGAGCTGTATAAGATAAGGGTCCCTGGGGAGGACACAGAACAGATTGCAGGAGTGGAGTAAATATTGTATTTGCACAGCCAGCGTTTCGAATGCAATGCTTCCCTATCCCCACGCGAGTGAATGGCAACCATTCACTCATATGAGAGGAAGTCAACAGGTGCTCTCTAAGGTACCAGAGATGTGAGCCAATCTACCTTGTCTCTGCTAGCAATTCCTGTAACCCCCAGCCTTTGAGAACCATGCCTGCTTTAATCTACACTGGAACAGGATAGGTGTTGGAAACTGACTTCTGGATGTAAAGGACCTGCAGCAAAATGCTGCAGTGTGTTCTCCTTCCTAACAGGATCCTTTCTGTTCAGGCTTGCGGCCAGCAATTCCCTCTGAATGGACTCCTCTCACCTCCTCTTCCAATGCTTGAAGATCTGCAGGGAGGATTCTAATGGTATTCTGCTGAACAGGGTTAGAGTCTCCAGACTTTCATGCTCAATGTATAAAGGTTGGGACAGGAAGGGGTGGGGCTGATTTGTGCAAAAGCAGCACCTGAACACATACACACCCTTACCTGATTTGAGCCGCACAAAGAAGGCTTGTCTTTCTTTTCCAACTGACTCTGCATTCCGTGGTGACTGAGTGTACTCTGTACTCATTTGGTTATTGGGCTGGTTGTCTGTAAAAAGCGTTGTTGTGTCTCTGCAAACATCAGTGTTCTTCTGAGCATGCTGATAATCTCCTTTCTCAGTGGCCCTGTTTTAGATCCACTCCTGTCAGCACACACCACCTGAGTTCAGTATTAGATGTGAATCCCACCCTGCCCAGGTGGAACTCAGAACAGCATCCATTATTTAATCCATATCCTCCTTATCCTTACAACTTTCCTGTGAGTTAGCTGCAGAGCCGGCCCATCTATTAGACAAATGGGTTGAGTATGAATTGTGTGTGTGTGATTGGTTTGTTTTTGTTACATATTTTATATTCTTGTTTTTTATGCTGTGAACCGCCCTGTTATCTTCAGATGAAGGGTGGTATGCAAATTTAATAAATAAAAATAATAAGCAGTCAGAGACACATGGACACACCTAGGAAGATTTCCAGAAAGGATTGGGAATTTTCCTGGCTTATCTGGCCCCACCCTCAAGGGGCACCTTTGGCAGGTGGGTGGGACAACACTTTACAGAGCACCTATATAAACTACCATTGTATTGTCAGACGATGGCAGGTGATTGACAGGTGGGTTGTGCCACCCATCTATCAAAGTTTGCTTGCCAGGCATCTGTAACAGCCAGTTGAACCACAGTGCAAGGGGCTTTGCCAGCCCTATGCTTAACACTTGGGGAAATGCTGAGTGAAAGACTTACTGTGGTTCCTGGCTTTCAGGTGTTTAGGAGCCCCCATACATAGCACTTTGCAAGCCAGCAAAAAGCAGGATTTATTCTTCTGCCCGTCAGCTGGCAGTGGGACATACAGTGTCAGGTGTGGGGCAGGTGGCCATCATTGGAGTAAAAAGGCCTCGTGGGTTAGTTCAGTTGGTTAGAGCATGGTGCTGATAATGCCAAGGTCACAGGTTTGATCCCTGTATAGATCTAGATAACTAGATTATCCATGGGGTCCCTTCCAACTCTGATTCTATCATTTTGCCAGGTTTGGCCCAAAGGCTGATGATTCCCCACCCATGGTTTTATAGCATCATCAATGGAAGTGCAGCCTGCTACATTGGAGTGGATATCTGTGAAGTTGGTTTACAGTACCATCCTAGCTGAACGTTGCTTCTGAGGGCACAGCTCTGATTTAGTCCAATTAGAGATAGGGCAGTGGTTGATTTATCGCCCTGATTAAGATGGCAAATGCTTTAAGCCCTAATCTGTAGAAACTTAAATTGAAATCTCGGTTAACAACTGATCATCCACAAAACCGTTCCTTGAGGATTATCACTTTCTAATCTGATGCTGGAAGTTGCACGAATGCCATCACAGCAAACGTGCAGTATCTGTGTCAGTGGTGGATATGGACAGGCATCTTCTGTTTGCTGATCTTTGGTTATATGTGGAACAGGCAAGCTATAAATTGTTTCATTTTCCGTGTGAAATTTTTCACATCTCAATAGCATTTGCATCTTTACTCTAACTGATCTTGCACCTTCTACCTCTGCTCTGTTTGCATTACATGTTTAGTCTGTTTTTTTAGAAACCAACCCTGAGGCCAGGGCCTGTGTATTCTGAATCGAAATCAAAACAACACTTTATAGAGCACCTATATAAACTATCATAGGACTTGCCTGTTACAGGTAGGCAGCCGTGTTGGTCTGCCATAGTCAAAACAAAATAAAATAAAAAATTCCTTCCAGTAGCACCTTAGAGACCAACTAAGTTTGTTCTTGGTATGAGCTTTCGTGTGCATGCAAATGCTTTAAGCCCTAATCTCAGGACCTACAGCACATGAACCAGACACTCCTTATCAATTACAACCGGTCCATCCATCAGCTGTCCTCATCTACTTGTGGGTGGTAGCTAGTGGCTGTATTTTCAACATTGTGCTTTCCATAGGAATGTATAAACCAGCCTGGTGCCCTCCAGATATTTTGATCTACCGCAATTCCCATCAGCCCCAGCCAGGTCATAAGAGTAGTGGTCCAAACCTTCTGGAGGGCACCAGGTTGGCAAGGGCCAGGATGGACTGTTACACTAAAAGATGTTTCTCTAGCCTTTTCTCTGAAAATATGCAATGAGGAAAATCCCACGGTGTTCTTGGCTAGGTCTCCTCTTAAGGTTTTGACCAAGTAACCTCTTTCACCACTTTTAAAAATCTGCTGCCATCTAGAGTAATCGCTCCCAGCTTTTCTGACCTCAAAAGAGTCCCGCATAGACAAATAATCCATTTTAATCAGCAGACTTGATTTGCTGGGGGACCGTATGTTGAGAGATACAGCCTGGGAGAATTTTTTGTTTACAATTAGGACAGAAACCAGATTGTGGCTGAGGGGACAGAGCAACAGTTCAAAAAGCATGACCTCCCAGGATCCTGTGCTCTCTGCCTCTCCTGTTTCCTATAGAACTACTTAACCTTCCAGGTATGGATATGAGAGTTTCATTAACCCTCACTTCTGCCCTGCACACCATGTGCCATATGTCTCCTCTAAATCTGCAGAATTTTGCTGGTTGCCTTTAAAGTAATGTGAGGATAGGGATTAGAACAGTATTGCTTGCTCTGGTTTGTAACCAAGTGATTGAAGAGATGTCAAAGCAGGAAGATCAGCTGTAGAGACAGAGGAATGAATGGTTTATGGACCACAGCATGAAAGTGTGCAGTTGTCATCTTGCATGAACAGTTTCCTCAATTTAAGATCACCTGTTGCAAGGATAGACTTGCAAACTGTTATGCACTTCTAAGCTATTGTTGGTATTGTTGCTCTTATTATTACTGACCTCACTAATGCAAGACTTACATTAATTTTATTATATTCATATTCCTTCCATCATGGAAGCCATGATATGTGAGTCACCCATCCAAAGCACTAACCAGACCCAGAGTTGCTGAGCTTCAGCCAGGTAGTTGGCTCAGCATTTTGACCCTCTTAAAATTATACATCCTACTTACGCAAAATTTGCAGGGTTCTCTCAAGCATGTTGATGTGCCTCTCTTAATTTTCAGTGAGTCCTACTTTGACAGCAAAGCCGTCATAACTCATCACCCGAGTTCACTATTAATGTACGCGATGTGCTGTGAACGTATTTCTCATGCCTTTGTACAGGGAGTCTGCATCGGACTGCCAGCGTTCCAGAATACGTGTTCATAGCAGATGAAACAGACTTTGCTTCAAGACCTCCTCTTGGAACTTCATACTATCCATCTTATCAGGTAAGGAACACTAAAGGAATACACACAAACACAGTGGGTTCATATATGAATTCAGATGCCTGTCCTCCTTGCTTTGCTGCAACGGATAATGGCTGGATCATAGTCAGGTTCATCCATTTTATACTCTTGAGCAGGGGTCAGCAAACTTTTTCAGCAAGGGGCCAGTCCACTGTCCCTCAGACCTTGTGAGGGGCTGGACTATATTTTTTTGAGGGGAGGGGAAGAACAAATTCCTATGCCCCACAAATAACCCAGAGATGCATTTTAAATAAAAGCACACATTCTACTCATGTAGAAACACGCTGATTCCTGGACCATCCGCGGGCCAGATTTAGAAGGCGATTGGGCCAGATCTGGCCCCCGGGCCTTAGTTTGCCTACCCATGCTCTTGAGAATGCCTGCTAAGTTTTCTTTCCTCTCATGCTTGAAGGCCACCCATATCTTAAGTGTTGCTATAATTCCACAAACAAAAGTAATCACCTAAACAGAAGATTCGCTGAGGAAAATTGGCTTAGTCACCCAGTTCCATTGTGTGACAATGTTATCGATAATGTGATAATCGAAGGACGGAAAGAGAGATTGTTGCTACAGAAATGTGTTTGAGGTTGAGGAAGGAATGGTGCATTTAGTTTTACAAAGCAGGATCAGAAATGTTTAAGGGAGCTAACTATTCTTGCATACAATATTAGATTCCAGGAAGGAAACTAATCCTTATTTCAGACGCTAGAGCTTTTGATTATACATGAGCCAAGAGGAATTCTGCCTTTGCTTATATTTATCAGACAGGTTGTGGACCCTGTGTAGACTAAATCATCTTGTGTGGCTTAACTTAAGTACATCTCCCAGCTTTTAATTACAGTGTCTGAATTTATCTAATTACTTGCTTTCTCCATTATCAATAGCCTCCTTTGCACCTGCCTCGCAGAGTTCTCTGGGTTCTCAGTCTTTGATTATGTTGTAGTTGCGTGTAGTTTTCTTGCTAGATTACAAAAAAAAGTAACTGCTCTGGAAAGGAAGTAGAATGGGAAAGTTGTGCAAGCCTTTTAGGAAATACCAACCTTTTTATATGTTGTATAGGGCAATGGAAATGCTTTGGAAACTGTAACTTAACCTCCTGTGAAGGACTCTCATTGCTAATCACATCCCAGACATCTATTGGACAGCTGGGACATTTGTCCCAGGAACTCATAATGCAAAGAATAATGAACAGCTAAGTGCTAGGAAAGAAGGAGCGGGGAATTATGCTAGCCAGGTTGATGAAATAGGTAGAGCATTCTACTTCAGATCCTCACTCATTCAAGAAAATCACCGGGTAATCTTGGGCCAACCATATATCTCTTAGCCTAACCTGCCTCACAGGCTTATCATGATGGTAAAATGCAGCTTCCCTGAGCTTCCTGGAGGAATGGGCAGCTGTAAATGTAATAAATACAAAGGGCTCAGGGCATCCTTCCTCACAAAGTGCATAGCTAAACTACAGGCTCAGTTTCCAGAAGACGTGGTGATGCCCACATTTTCCCATGGGAACATATTCCCCCCCAGAAAACATTCCACCCCAAATCACTGCCTTATCATGATGTTCTTTTCATTGACTGTATTGTCCCTTTTGTGTGTGTTTAACAGATAGGATCGCAGAGCAGTTATGAAAATGGCTGGGAGCCTAGAATCCTTTCCTATAGCTCCTACAGGGGCATGGAAGAGACATCTCAAAGGCAGCCCTTGAAGAGATTAGAGGTTTCCCCCAATGGCAGTCCTGGCAAGCTGGCGCACTTCCCAAACGACTTCCATTACAACAGGACTCTAACTGTGAGGCATGGCGAAAGCAAGAGATCCGGTGCCATGCCTCCAAGGTACGCTCGCTCCGAAATCCTTGGCTACGGAAACCACAGTGCTGCAAGCAGAAGGTATGCTGTCCAAAGGCAGTTCTACATTGGGTCTGGTAACGACACGGAGGTTGACAGTGTCCCAAACAGCCCACGGGTACCAGTCTATCAGCGCATTGGGACCAGTCGGAGCATGAACAACCTTTTGGAGAAAGAGAGTTACCCGACTTCTGGTTATGCCACAGGACAAGTCAGGACTCCCGTCGCTTCCCAAAATTGGTCTCAGAACAGGCAGTCTCAGAACAGGTCCAGCTGGCACCAGACGACGGTCAGGACGCAGAGCACAAGGGAGGCCTCTCAACCAGCTTCGATCGCCAGCGCCACTGCCGAGACAGGAAGGAGGGTGGCAATGACAGCAGCTATGGCAGCCGCAGCAGGAAGTGGGCACATGTTTCAAGAACGGGCCGGCGCCGTTGGATCTCAAGCAGGGTAAGGTTTAACTACACCCCTTTGCCATCAGTGCATAGGAATATGCTTTGGATTGCTCTGTGCACCTTGCAGTAATGAAGTATGGTCTAAAGCAGTGTTTTTCAACCACTGTTCCGTGGCACACTAGTGTGCCGCGAGATGTTGCCTGGTGTGCCGTGGGAAAAATTGAAAAATTCAAGAGAATTACTTTATATATAGTCAATATAGGCACAGAGTTAATTTTTTTAACATTTTCTAATGGTGGTGTGCCTCGTGATTTTTTTCATGAAACAAGTGTGCCTTTGCCCAAAAAAGGTTGAAAAACACTGGTCTAAAGCATGGTTTCCCAAACATGGTTCCCCAACTGTTTCTAGACTACAGTTCCCACCATCCCCAACCATTGGTCCTGCTAGCTAGGGATGATGGGAGTTGTAGTCCAAAATCATCTGGAGACCCAAGCTTTGGAAAGCCTGGTCTAAAATCAGGCTGCTTATGGTAAAATATTTATTTTAGTTTACGTTTTATAGCCCTCTGTTCTTCCAGAAAGCCTAGCGAATTTGCCGAATGCTTCTTTGAAAGCAACTTAACAGGTCAAATTAGACTTGGCTGTAAGTGTGTCATTTGAAAGCACACCAGAGATTTCTTAACGATAATCACTGCCGGGGGGGGGGCAAACTTTTCAACAGGATCACAGCACCTGGGGAGGTTTAATCCGTCTTGCCCCACCCCATCCATCATGCTATCCATCAACCTCCCCTCCTTGGCCACTGGTTCTAATGAAAATCATTCCCTTCTGCACACTTATTCCCCCCCCCCTTTTAAATTCCTAATGTGCTCCAACTGCCAGTTGGTACAGATACAATAGTGGCAAAAATTGTGGAAAGTGTATTTCCGAGGTTTGGTGGCTCATAACACCTGATTGGCTCTCTAAACACTCATGCTCATTGGTTACATTCAAATGAAGGAAAGCTACTGCATATCAACCTAAGCAAGTTGTGCTTCCTTTTTCTGGTTATTTGGCTATAACTTCCGATAGAATACAGATAATTGAACAGACTTTGTTGCATTACATTCTTCATTAAATTATCTTTCAACCTCAGAAATACACTTTTTTCCTAAAGGTTTCTACAATTTTGGCCACTAGTGTAACTCAGTGTTGAGTGGGATGGACCAATGGTCTGATTTAGTCTAAGCCTGCTTCCTATGTTTTTTAGAAACACCAGGCACCGGCGCTTTACATCTTGCCCTGATCTAGTTTTCATGAACAGTTCACCCAATTCATGAGACTTTGCAAATCCAGCAAAGATCCTTGCAAGGCTTAGCAATGTAAGAAAGCATCCGGCTCATCTTGTCTCTGTGCACATACTCAGCAAATAGGCACTCATGGAGCTTATTTTATTTTAACCTTCCCATGTTGACATGGAGCTTACTGCACATGTATCTTACATAACATAGGCTGCAGTCCACTGCACATTTTCCTCCCATTGAACTAAATGGGACTTCTGAGCAGACATGCCCAGGATTGTGTTGTTGGAATAAACTATCTTCCAAACGCAGCAGATCATTTTTATTTCCACTGCTATTGAACCACTGAATGTATTGTTTTTGTAACAATATCTCGCTTTACTCAGTTGCTGGAATTCCTACTCCAGTCTACTGAGTCATAAGAACATGATTTCCTGTACTCTGAAATGAACTTTGCAGCTGTTAAGGTATACAATGTCAGGAGGACAGAGAAGGGGTTTGTTCAAGATGTCAGGTCAGAACAAGAACTGAACAGCAAAGTACTTCTGGTTGGGATAACAACTGGATTGAACAGAACAGCTGAAATTTCCCAGGTGACTGTGATGTTTGCTGTCAATTCCAGGTTGGCTCAGTAGTGCAAATATAAGCAGCTGACATTTTGATTTTGTCATCACTTGAGAAGTGTAGGAGAAAATGGATAGAGCTCAAAACACATTGCTTGAAACAGGCATTGAATAGGGCAAGGCATAATGAGCTGACTATTCAGTTAGAACCACTTAAACATTTTCAGTCAAATAAATTTAATCTGGTTGCTCTTTTTTAGTGTTTAATATTACTTAAATTAAGGCTATTTTGGTGTTTTTTTTAAGTACATGCAAAAATGTAGGTAGAGACTACTCCCTCCTAGAGTCACATGTTGGTTTCTCTGTCATGCTAGTTTGATGCATTAACACAGTTGGGTCAACATAACAGGCTAACTGGGGCTGTAGTCCAAAATCTAAGGTAGAACCTTGGAAAGGAGGAATCCTGTTGTGTACGGTGATGTACGACAGTAGTGGCAATTCATTTATTTGCAACTGTACCACAAGTGACATCTGAAGCATGTGATGGTGCCACTCTTACCTATTACATTCTAGCGCTACCATTGGGTAAAGCGAGTCGGCCGTCTCAGGCACCTGATTCTTAGCATCATGGAAAGACAGCCGAACATTGGCTATTTAATTTATTGTTATTGCATTGTTGCTGTTGAGAAAGGAGAGGTGCTTGCGTGCTCCCAGAGCTACCATTCCCAGAGCGGCTCAATCTCTCTTCCCAAGGACCTCTGTGAGGAGAAGAGAGTTCTCCTAACAAGTCTCAGCACCTTTAGCCAACTACAACTCCCAGAATTCTTTGGGGAAAGCCATGACTGTTTAAAAGGGGCTCATAGTGCTTTAAATGCAGGGTGTGTGTGTGTGTGTGTGTGTGTGTGCGCGTGTGCCATACTTTAATTTGTGCTTTTCCTGATATTTTATACCCACTGTTTACTTTTCCCTCCTCTGTACCCATCTCTTTACTTACATCTGCCAACTGCTGTAAGTTCATGTAGAATATGGCCTATAAAAGCTTATACATTACCACAGAAAGTATGTTAATCCAGTTTACCCCAACCTAATGCTCTTCAGTAGTTGTTGGGCTACAAAACCCATCAGTCCCAGCCAGCATGGCCAGCAGTCACCATAGGCAATGGATGTTGCAATCTAGCAACACCTGGAGGACACCAGATCTATTACTTATTTACAGTGTTGTTTTTCACAGCCTGCTGAAGAACATCCATTAGTTCCACTGGTGCTCATTTTGCAGTCTGGGCTTACAAAGTGTTCATGTTTAAATCACCCAGGAATCCAGAAGGAGAGATGACTCTGGAGCGTGCGGTAAATATACTGCAGACTGAAAATGCTTCGTCCCCTCGAGTCCTTCCAGCAGTTGTCTTCATACAGCATGAGAGTTTCCAGAGAGCAGAAGCCAGGAGGAAAGTGAGTAAACCATTTTCTTACCTATTGTGGCTCTTTACAGAAGCTACTCTTCCACGCAGAGTGTTGCATCTGGAGCTGGTAATGGAGAATAATGGAACTAAGAGACCCTAGGGTTCGAAGGACCTTCTGGATGAAATTCTCTTCGGATATTAGTGCATTTACCTCTGGATGAACCCCCCTCCATGCATTTACTGAATATGCAGAGGGGAGGATGGGATCAGACTGGAGACAAACAAATATACCTTTCAGCTTGAAATCCAATTTTATCTGGACTCTAAATCTTGGAGAAAAGGCTATGTAAGTGCCATATTGTTACTTGAAGTTGCCGTAAATAAAATTATTTTTGGAAGCTGTAACTTTTTTTAAAATCCTTTGGCGGCAGCACTTAGGTGAGACGGGAAAATAATAATCCAGTTGACATTTTCTTTACTTTTACTGTTAAGGCCTCGGTGCTCTCTTATTTCAAATATACTTTTCAATATTGCATGTGACTTATTGTGTGACCAAGTATTTGAGAGGTCCAGTGCTCAAAGTGGGCAGGGATGCCATCCCATTGATTTTCAGTGGATGTAAGAACATAAAAGGAGCCTGCTGGATTAGGCCAATGGCCAGTCTAGTCCAACATCCTGTTCTCCCAGTGGCCAACCAGATGCAGGACTTGCACCAGAGCCCTCTTCCCTCCTGTGGTTTCCAGCATCTGGTTGGTATTCAGAAGCATACTGCCTCTGACCATCCTGGGATGCTACAGAAAGCAAGATTACACCAGTGTTGCAAAAGTCTCTTAACCTAAGCCAGGGGTAGGCAAAGTAAGGCCCGGGGGCCGGATGCGGCCCAATCGCCTTCTAAATCCGGCCCACGGGCGGTCCTGGAATCAGCGTATTTTTATATGGGTAGAATGTGTGCTTTTATTTAAAATGCATCTCTGGGTTTTTTGTGGGGCATAGGAATTCGTTCATTGTTTTTTTTCAAAATATAGTCCGGCCCACCACATGGTCTGAGGGACGGTGGACCCGCCCATGGCTGACCCCTGACCTAGGCCCACAGTTGTTTCTGGACCCGGGGGAAGCAAATATTGCAGCAACAGGCAGGCACTTGCCCCAACCTTGCTGGGATTAGGCCTTGGACTGGAAAAAGAAGCTCTCTACTGCAGTGCCGCTTCAGCTCCACTGTTTTAACAAACAAAAGCTCACACAGTGATGTAGATGGCCTTTAACTTCACATGTCTTTTAAGTGCTCCAAATGACTAGCTTATTGGCCAACAAACCTTGGTGCCTCCCAAAGAGAGTGGCCAAAAATAAAGGCTATAAGTTTGCATAAAATTTATTTGTGTGCTAACTTTTCAGTATAGGTGGAGATTTAGAAAGAATGGGATGTGTCCAGTGCTGGCCATACTCTTGAGTAGTCCCATTGAAATTAATGGACATGACTAATGGGTTTATGAATTTACATAGGTCTAACTATTTAAATAAGTCTAGCCCACTTACTGTAACACAGTCAGTCTCACCATAGAATGGAAGTTTGTACGGAAGTCTGTGTCTGTGCCTGCCCAGTCTACTCCCCTGGGGCTGCCTGTTGATGTGTAACTTCCAGGCCCAAACCTGCTCTTCTTATGGTTATTTCCCTTTAAACTGGACTTGGACCTTTCAGATAGAGGATGTACAGGATGAAGCATGGTCACCCTTTTCCCAAATGGAGATTCATAATTTTTTTTAAACCATCAGTTAGATCAAGCTTGAGCCCATCATAGCACCAGATATCGGCATCTTGCACAGTATGGGTGTTAGTCCCTATGAACAAGAACAGGGTTCTCCAAACATTGTGTGCACATTTGGAAATCTAAGAAACTGTCATGGGCACAACAAAATACCCATTTGGGGGGGGGGACTTGTGGTACACACACCCCTAGGCAAAACAACAAAACAAATTACCATATTTTTCCATCTATAAGATGCCCCCTGTTTAGGGGGACTTGGATTTAAGAAAATGGGGGGAGATGACCCCATGTATAAGACATCCCCTAATTTTTGACATTATTTTTTTGGGGGGGGGACTAGTCTTATACACAGAAAAATATGGTAACTGCAGGCAAAAAAGCAGTCATTATCTCCACCAAAGAAGCAGACAACACAAAAAACAAAATCCTGCTTTTAAAAAACGAAAGAGGCCTTGGTGAGCATCAAGGGTGGCATTGGAGGGTGCCATGGTGCCCACAGACACCACATTGGAGGCTCCAGAAAAGAGTCCAGTAGACCTGCTTCATGAACTGGGTATCTGAGGGGAACGGGTTCATGGTAGATGCAAAGGCATGACTCTTTCTAAATCTGTATGCCTAACAAGTCTCCAGCCATAAAAGGAAGAGAGGACCCAATGTTCCTTTACCAAAGAACATGTCCTCACCCCAGGGGTTTAGACTGGACAATCTTTGAGACACCTCCATCCTCCATAATTCAATATCCGTTCCAAGTCTATATTTAATATAGCAGTAGCTGTGAAAGCGTGTTGTGAAGCTGTTTACATAACGGCTCAAAAAATATTCAGACAACAGTATCTAATCTCTGTGGTCCATAACAGAGCAAGAGGAATAGACCAAACAGGAAGGGAGGAGGAGTAGCATCGTATATAAAGGATGTGTACACTTGTGAAGAAATCCATGACCTGGAGGATGAAAAGCAGATTGAGAGTATATGGATAAAAATTCTTTGAGAATTTTTGGAGAACAGATGAGGCCCCTACAGACTGGAGGCAGCCAAATGTTGTCCCCATCTTCAAAAGGGGGGGGGAGGAAGACCCAGGTAAATACCGACCAGTGAGCTTGACATCGATACCAGGGAAGCTCCTAGAAGAGATACCGTATTTTCCAGCATATAAAACGACTGGGCGTATAAGACGACCCCCAACTTTTCCAGTTAAAATAGAGAGTTTGAGATATACTTGACCGCAGATTCTCCATCCGGCGTATAAGACGACCCCTGACTTTTGAGAAGATTTTCCTGGATTAAAAAGTAGTCTTATACGCCAGAATATACAGTAATTCAACAGTCAGTCTGTGAGCATTTAGAAAAGGATGCTGTGATTACTAAGACCCAGCACGGGCTTCTCAAAAATAAGTCATACTAGACCAATCTGATTTCTTTTTTTGATGGAATTACAAAGTTGGTGGATCAGGGAAATGCTGTGGACATAGTGTATCTTGATTTCATTAAGGCTTTTGACAAAGTCCCCCATGATATTAATGAGGCTACTCATTAATGGTTCCCCGTCATCCTGGAAAAAAGAGGCAAGTGGGATGCCGCAGAGTTCTGTCCTGGGCCCATTGTTGTTCAGCGTCTTTATAAATGACTTGGATGAAGGAATTGAGGGGATGCTCATCAAATTTGCAAAGCTAATGCCGCAAAAGACAGAATCAGAATTCAGAATGACCTTAACAGATTGGAGAACCGGGCGTAAGCTAACAAAATGAATTTCAATTGGGACAAATGTAAGGTTCTGCACTTAGGCAGGAAGAACCAGATGCACAAATGTGGGGTAGGGGACACTTGGCTTACTAGCAGTACCTGTGAAAAGGATCTAGGGGTCTCGATGGACCACAAGCTTAACATGAGTCTACATTGTGATGCAGCAGCATAAAAAGCTAATGCTATTCCAGGCTGCATCAACAGAAGTATAGTGTCCGGATCAAGGGAAGATGATGGGCATCTTCAAATAGCTTAAGAGCTGTCACATGCTTGTTGAGCGTGTTTGTTTTCTCCTGCTGTGGAGGGTAGGACTCGAACCCAGTGGCTTCAAGTTGCAAGAAAGGAGATTCCGACTAAACGTGCAGAAAAACTTTCCGACAGCAAGAGGTTGGATGGCCATCTGTCATGGATGTTTTAGTTGAGATTCCTGTACTGCAGGGGGTTGGACTAGATGGCCCTCGGGGTCCCTTCCAACTCTAAGATCCTATGAAGAGCCGCCTCTGTATCTCAGCCGCTGATTTATAGCAAGTTGTTGAGCATTCCCAAGGCGAGCTCTCCAAAACAAAATATTGTCACTTTATCAGTGCTTTTCCTGGGAACCCTTTGTCCTAATCTGGAAGGAAAAAAGATAGCTCTGTGCAGACCATTTACTCTAGCCTACTGCTCAGCAAAAGTCTAGTTTACCCAGCATATTTTTTCCTCATGCACTGGAGTTCACTTAAGTCTTCTGCAGCTATATCTATTGCTGGCAAAACTATTTTTAAAAGCCACAATTGTCTTTGACTTCTCCGACTAGAGGTGGTAAGTCAGCTATTTATGTGGTCCATCTAAATTTTGCGAATCATTCATATTGCACCAATTAAAGAACAATGCTATAGACACTTCAGCATTTCACAACAAACCACAGTAGAATAAAATAGGCATTGGTTTCCTGTTTAAAGTGTAGCCAGTGGTTCCCTCCAGTTACTGATTGCAGCTCCTGTTTGGCCATGTTGGCTGGGACTGGAGAGTGTTGGAGTTCATGAAACCTGGGGAGCACTATGCTGGCTACTTCTGTTCTGTTTTACTGAATTTATCTTTATAATTGAAGTCAGTCGCATAATTGAACCCTTTCAAATGCATTTCCCCATCACTTCCTAACCACAGAAAGTCTGTGTTTGTATTTCTAAATGGATTTGTTGCACCGGAGTGTTTAAATGGGCTAACTGTGCAAACCTCCAGTTTTGGTATGTGGAGGTTTACATGGTTTAGTCAATTTAAACACTCTGGTGCAATGGACCCTCCAGTTCTGGTCCGTGAATTGAGTCCCTCCCACAAAAGATTATAATTGTCTGGAAGCAAACAGTCATGTCTGCAACTCATTCCACCAAAAATAAGGGTATTTTTAAAGGCTTGGAAATGGGTAAGCAGAGCATTTGTAGGAAAGTGTGTGCGACTGACTGAAAGCAAGAGGTGGTGTTCATGGTTCCATGCCAAAGCACGAGGGTAACAGGAGCTTTTGTTGAGTTTCACTTCTGCGTGTTCTCAGCACTTGCCAGCTAAATTCTTCATTCTACCACTAAGCTCCTCACTACTGCTAAGGGTTATGTAACATTTCCATGTTTTCGTACGTGCATTTCTTTCTCCACAAAGAGAGGTTTGTTCACCAGAGAAACCATTGCATTATATAACTTTGGACTAGAAGAATAAACAAGTTACCTCACTATAATCCGTTCGGTTCTGAAGAAGCTACTTGCAAAGCTGAATGTGTCATTTGACAAATTTCTCTGGAGTTAGAGCCCTAACAATTTCACCAATCTCGCCTATAGATAGGGGCATACCACCCAATGTAACAGCACACTATCAATGTTACATACTATTGATGTTACTATGCCAGCACTGCAGGGAAATTTATCCATGCAGATGTTTATTTGAAGAGAAATTATGCTGTTTGGCTCTCTTTGGGTTTCACCCATTTATCTGATCCAGGAGTGGGGAAACGTCTGACCAGAGGCTCAATGCCTCTCTGCATCTGGCCCTCTGGACTCCCCCTAGACCAGAGGTCGGCAACCTCCGGCCCATGGGCTGGACGCAGCCCATGGAGGCCATTTTACCGGCCCACGAGCCACCTGCCAACCAAGCTGCCTGCACGGCAAGCCCCCCGCACGCTACACTAAACCAACACAGCGTGGCACAGGGACTTGCCGAGTGGCGCCGGAAATAGCGTCTGCGCACGCGCTGATACTGGAAATCGCTCCGCGCATGTCCAGATGCTGAAAATTGCTTCTGGGCATGCGCAGAAGCGATTTCTGGCGCCATGGACATGCGCAGACGCGATTTCCGGCATCGCGCTGCACATGTCTGGCCCACAGACGCTCTCCGTGGTCTTGATCCAGCCCATGGCCGGATAACCTTGCCAACTCCTGCCCTAGACTATATCTCCTCCTCTGCCACACCACTCACTGTCTTCCCAAGCCATACCCCCTCACTGTCCCTGCTTCACAGCTTCCTTGAGTTTTTTTGCCCGGATGCGTCCTTGAACTCTGATCTTTCTTCTGCTTTGCCTGGATGAAGGGGTGTGCAAGTTTGTGTAAAAACTAGAGTTGGAATGCAGCTCAGCTTGTCTTGAAGACTGGTGGGTCTGCCTGGGGAGAAAGTGAATATATACCGGTATATATATAGAGAGAGAGAAACCTCAAAACATTTCAAGGTTACTGACCTCATTTCCTACTTCATATTTGTATGTCTCCTGCTGAGAACATGCAAGCATGGGTCCTTGAATCTCCACCTTAGAAAAGATCCTAGTTCTATCTACCTATCAAGCATGTATTTGCTTCAATAAACTTAGCTTCCCTCATTTTCCAAACTCTGAGTATCGGTGTTCAGTTCCAGCTTATGCTGATACATTTAAATTTCACATGGCATCAGCAGGCCTATTATACAAAGGTAAAAAAAACAATGGCACCCATTGCTCTGTCCGTTTTTGCCCCTGGGCCTTCTCACTGCCAACTTCTAGGCATAAGGCTGCCCAGAATTTGACCCTCAGACTGAAAAGGGCTTTCCCACCCCACTTCAAATGATGTTGGACTGCATCTCCCACCATTCCTAGCCAGCATGACCGATGATCGTGGATGATGGGAGTTGTAGTCCAACGTTTGGAGGGCAGTAGGTTGGGAAAAACTGGTCTAATCCTTAGGAGATAGGATGGAATGATTCTGTAGCCTTCTGCATTCAGACTGACCAGCGTGAGAAGAAGCTGCTGCCAAGCCTGCTCCTACCTAAAAGCATCAAAGGCCTTCATAAAGATAACATCACACTCCAGGGCCATAGACAGCAGTCTGTGGCCAGCCAGATACCACTGGAAAGTGATAAGTAAATTGTGAAGGTCACGCCCTTTTCCTCTTTGCTTCTCATCTCACTTCCAGCCACATGCATGTTCCTGCTAAACTCAGAGGTTTAGCCCAAAGTATTCAATGGCCTCATAGCTAATAAACATGGGGTTGTTATAAGCTTTACACAGAGTGGACCTAATGAAATTAAAAGACCTGCACTATTCACCTCTATTCTATGTGACTTTATTTGCAAAAGCATTTTTATGCTGCTTTTCAGCCCTAACAGGGGGCCCCCAGGGTGGTTGACGGGGGGGGGGGGGGGGAATGCCACAAAACCAGTTTAAACCATAGCAATTAACACTGAGCATGAATAGCCCCAGAGCAAGAGTTTAAAACCTTCCACCCCAGATTTACAAGCATCAAAAGCCAAGCAGAATGTTTTTATTTCCCCCACTTCATCAGGGATGGAGCCAGTCTGGCCTCCCTCGAGAGGCAGTTCCATAATAGGGGGCTACCACAGAAAATGGCTTCTCCCATGTTCCCACCCACTGAATGTCTTTATCCAATCCTGTTTAAAATTACCTTGGGTCGATTATTTGTTTATATATCACTTAATGTCCAGATAAGCTTTTAAGCCATTTACACTTATAAAAAAAACCAATGGATTCCGTAAGCTCGTTATATGCTGTTTGACCAAGTGTTGACTTCCTCCTCCAGATCATTTTTTCTTCCCTTTTTCGTCTCATAAATAATTTTGATAAATTATGATGGAATAAATCTGAGTTTCACTGGAAAAAAGACAAAACACTATAAATCACCCTGATAAAGAAAGCAAACCTCCCCACCCTTAGTTGTTTTTGTAAAACAGGGTTGGATGTGCACGCGCACATGTGCTTTCAAAGATGCATGCAGATGCCATGTGTCCAGATCAAAATGCTCACCCCTTTCCGAGGGACAACTTGTGACTTCTAAGATTCGGTTCTCTAAGAAGCATCTTTATTATGTTGAAGGGTAGAGCAAAGGTACTCTGCTCCCTAACTGACCTCTACTCCCATTCATCTGCTGCTCCCAGTAGCCATTACCTCCAATGTCAGCCAAAGTTCCTTACAATACAGTACTACCACCCATGCACAAAACCATAAAGAGAAATGCCAGGAAGCACAGAGATGTGCCAGATACGCAAGAGGCAGTAGAGGGAGAATGTGGTGGGAGGGAGAAAGATACAGATGGGCAATAACAATCATTCCCTTTATTTCTGGTGTTCAAGCTGTGAGAGCTGTTGGTTATGCAGCCAAAACAACACCACCCATGCACATGAATCATACTTCTAAGCCAGGGGTCAGCAAACTTTTTCAGCAGGGGGCCGGTCCACTGTCCCTCAGACCTTGTGGGGGGCCGGACAATATTTTGGGAAAAAAAATATGAACGTATTCCTATGCCCCACAAATAACCCAGAGATGCATTTTAAATAAAAGCACACATTCTACTCATGTAAAAACACCAGGCAGGCCCCACAAATAACCCAGAGATGCATTTTAAATAAAAGGACACATCCTACTCATGTAAAAACACGCTGATTCCCGGACCGTCCGTGGGCCACATTTAGAAGGCGATTGGGGCACATCCGGCTCCTGGGCCTTAGCTTGGGGACCCCTGTTCTAAGCGTTTGCAGAAGTACAAAAAAGTGGGGGTGTGTAAGGAAGACCGCCACCCCTGAAATAAACCACTAAGGACCCAGTGTGTTCAGTGTTCATCTGAATTAGATCATACCACATGTGGAAAGGCAGATCTAAAACAGTACAGGAGATATCTTTTTTACCAGTAGTATGAACGTGCAGATTTACAGCGCAATATTTGCATCCTTGCTAACGGATAAAGATACTGAAAATACTAAGGAAGAAAGTATTATGCTAGTTGTTGGAACTTCGGGTGGTGCTTTTAATAGCTAGCCCATGTGCATCGGTTAGCAACTGTTTCTCATGAGAGCATTAAGAACCGGAAGGTCATAGTTCTTACTTATTTCTGTCCCCAGTATTTTCTAAGCTAAACTGCGCACACTAAACTGCGCACACTCCAATTATCCTGGCTTAACTCCAGCCCCACCTATTGACTTCCAAGCATTAGACTCCTCAGCATGTTCTGTGTCTGCTATCTTTTCTTAATGTTTTTCTTTGCTTACACACCTTCCTCTTTCTCCTCAACAGGTTTACTTGCTAGGTGGGATTCCCAAGCTGCTAGAGCTTCTGAGTGTGCCGAATGAGGATGTGCAGAGGGCAGCGTGTGGCGCTTTGAGAAACCTGGTCTTTGAAGACAATGACAATAAGCTGGAAGTGTCAGAGCGGAAAGGGATCACAACCCTGCTGAGATTATTACGGCAAACCAGAGATGTGGAGACTAAAAAGCAAATTACAGGTAATTAAAACAGCACTGATGCATTGGAGTGCCACCTTCAAAATGCACAGACCTTTTGTTAACAAATGCTCTTGATTGTTAGAGACACCCAAAGTCTAAATGCGATGCTATGCTTAGTTTGGGGGAGGGGGTTCCCAGTATTTTTATATACATGTGGAAGCATCGTCCACAACCTGTAAGCACATCAGTTGCACATCACAGTAAGACAGACTGTGGTTTTCCAGGACTGCACAAGCTTCAAAAAAGGGTTAGGATTGGCTGCATCTCATGGTTGGTGAAGAGAAAGGTTAACCAAGAGTCTGGCTTTGCATGACACACTACATATAATCTTGGGTTTGCTCAGCGCATGGCAAGACTAAAAAAACATAGGGGAGGATATGTGTATGATATTCCTCTCCAGGAGCCTGAATGTTCACTCCATCGCAGTAAGCCAAAGCTGGCCACTTCATTCTGCAGGTGGCGAAGGGGCTGCACATTTTGTGTGTTCTTCAGGAGTGAGGACTCCCTTAACTTAGAAAGCCAGCATGTCAGGGTGAAAGGTAGCTCCACCACCCAATTCTGCTGATTATATTTAAAGAGAGGCAATTAGGTGAAAAGTACTATGGGATTACAATATTGTGAATGTTACAATTTTCTAAGGGATTGTTTCTGAGATTGGGACAAAATGTTGGAAAAGGTACAGCTTTGCCTTCATTTATACCAACTTGTGGATTAACTTCCAGTGTTCCAGGAAGCTGTGAGTTGTTCTTAAGCTGATTCAAGGATTGCTGCCTGATGTTCTTAATCCATCAATTGCAGATGATTAAATAGCAGCCTGTTACTGTGTAATAGTGTAACGGCATTGCACATGATAACAGAGAGTGGAAAGGGTTGGGAAAGAAACAAGCCAGAATTTCCCACTCTCTGAAATGCTGACAGCCCCTCTCCAGATTAATCACCACAAATTAGGCTGTTGGGGCTGTGGAAGGGCGGGGGTGAAGAGTCTTCAGAGAAGTTGATAATGTTAACCTCTGGTAACACCTCTGCTGATTTTGTAGCTAGCATGTCACTGCTCAGGAATGTTTGTGGAGTCTGGCAGCACCTGATATAGCTCTCAGTAGGAGTTGTCGAAATCTCTGGTGGGAGGATGGGTGCCTCTTTCTTGGTGCTTTTTTTTTTTTGGAGGTTTGGTTTTTTTTGAGAAGCCAGCATGAAAAACCTGCAGAATGTCTTGCAGATGTCAGCAGAAATTCCCTGTGATGGTGGGAGGGATAAGGTCTGCTTTTCGTAGCTAGACTTCATTTTTAAGTACCGAGGCGTCTTAGATCTTTCCAGGTGCAAGGCTTGCTTTAATCTCAAGGTTGTATTGCTCTTTCCTTCCCGGAGCTGTGAGCTCCACCTGTCAGAGATAACAGAAGTCCTATTGTTAAAAGCCACGAGGATAAAATATTAGAAAAGTCCTGCTGGAACAGCCAAAAGACCTGCTTAGTCAAGGATCTAGTTTCCTACAGTGGCGAACCGGGTACTACAGGGAACCCTACAAGGAGGGCTTAAAGGCAACATCCCTCTGTTGCGCCTGTTCCCAACGCCTGGCAGCTTGCCACTCAGCTGAAGGCTCCATATAGCCAGCATGCCTAATGGCCCGTGGCCTGTTTTGCATGTCACAGCAAGATGCTGGCTCCCAGAGAGGAACTTGCACGTGTTTCACTCCTCCCTGGGCTTGTCAGGTCAAAGCCAGAGGGCAACTAAGCAAAGGGTTTGTCTTGGCATGTAATCTGAACCTGGGATACATCTCCTTAACTGTGACCTGTAACCATAAGGCAAACCTTAACTACAGATTGCGGTTAAGGAGAAAAGACTTCAACCACAACTGCACAAAAACCCTATGCCGAACCTTGGCTTAGGTGCAGTGCTGCCCTGACCTAAAAAGCCTAGGGATGATTTATGACCCCGGTCACAAGATGACTCTGGGGTTGTGGCACTCATCTCG
The DNA here is from genome assembly GCF_009819535.1 of Lacerta agilis. NCBI lineage: Eukaryota > Metazoa > Chordata > Lepidosauria > Squamata > Lacertidae > Lacerta > Lacerta agilis. The sequence continues at coordinate 18,518,213 of NC_046321.1, read as the reverse complement.
CTTTACTGGCCAAGGGAGCCGGCGTACAGCTTCCGGGTCATGTGGCCAGCATGACTAAGCCGCTTCTGGCGAACCAGATCAGCGCACGGAAACATCGTTTACCTTCCCGCCGGAGCGATACCTATTTATCTACTTGCTCTTTGACGTGCTTTTGAACTGCTAGGTTGGCAAGGAGTAGGGACCGAGCAACAGGAGCTCACCCTGCCGTGGGGATTCGAACCGCCCACCTTCCGATCGGCAAGCCCTTATGAACTTGCCTAATCACCCTTGAAAGCCATCTAACCTCCAATCTTATCAAGAGTTGTTTAGTCAGTCCGGCTCTTGTTTTGTCCCACTAAGCAAAAGTAAACTAAGGTGAAATCCTCTTGCATGCATTGGCTTTGTCTTCCCAGCATTCGTCTGCTGCCAGGGAGGGAAGAGTTTCCCTCCTATTTGCTCAACCATTGAACATGAAAACATGTGTAAACAGTGGCTCATGAAACTGTAGAGTTGGAAAGGACCACGAGAGTCCAGCCCCCTGCAATGCAGGAATCTTTTGCCCAACGTGGGTTCAAACCCACAGCCCTGTGATTAAGAGTCTCATGCTCTAGAAACTGAGCTATGCAAGGAGCTAACAGCTTTGCCCACAATTCAAAGGCCTTTAAGGCCGCAATCCTGAACATGCTAAGGAGTATTTCACCCTGCTGGTGAAGGGCAGGTAATACATTTAGTAGTTGTTGTTAATACAGTAATAATAATGTGTACTTTGTCACTCTGATCAGTAGCCAAGGAGTAGGGCTGGCAGAGATGGGTGCCATGGTAAAGGAGAGGGGTGTCCATTGTCCTCTGTAATCCCTTTCCCTGTCCCACAAGAAGAAGCAGAATAAATTATACAAAATGAGGAAATTATGCAAATCTGCATGGTTTTACTTATTCAGATCAGGTCCTGGTGCACATTCTAAGCAATAGAATTTTGTTTTTGTTTTCTTAAACACTGTTTCATGAGCACAACCGTGGCTTCATAAGTCCAAGGGAAATTCTCAAATATATGCAGTACGTGGAAGTTTCTTTCTCTTCCATCGCTTAGCTGCCAGGACTACTAAAGCGCCTTTCTCAAGGTCATACAGAAAGTCATGAAGCTGTAGCTCCAAGAAACTGGCTTCGTTTCCCATTCCATCAGCAGCAAATGCTTTGCTGGGGTTGAAAGGCACTTGGAAGAGGAGCTACGAGCGAGCGAGCGAGTGCCAGGGCTGATAGGAACCAAAGCTTTCTTTATTATGGGGTAATCTTGGTAGCGACGGAGAGCGGCGAAGCCGAGGCAGCCAAAACAAGCTTTTGAAGGGGAGCCAGCCAAGCCTTCGGGGAGTGTCTAACCTCTTGATCTTGTCTCATACTGCATACATCTGAGAAATGGAAGAACATTCCTTCTGCGAGGAGGATTATAGCACAGACAGACAGACCTGTCGTGAAATAAAACATGCATATGAAAGGCAGCCACACCCATCTTGTTCTAAGTCCCTTACCATGGAAAGTCCCAGGGGGTATGGAAGTCACATGCATGCGGTGCAGCTATGTCCCAGTGGCCTGGTTCTACAAGCACCTATCCCTGCAGGATTTCCTTTAACTCATGTGCCCATCAGAGTACAGTTAAGTAAGCTAGTTCATCGACTTCGTCTTTCTGACTTCTTTTTGCCATTTTGATCCATCCCACTGTTCTCCACGTCAGGCAATGCTGGTAATAATACACAACTTAACACTTAACAGTGGTTTAAGACAGGGATGGGGAATCCGTTGCTGGACTCCAGCTCCCATCAGCCCCAGCCACCATGGACAGGAATGATGGGAGTCATAGTCCGACAACATATCAAAAGCCACAGATCCCCCACCCCTGCTATCTGAATAGAGCTGCCAACTTTTTAATCTGTCCCTACGTCTGGGCTTTAGACAGCAGCCACGATAGGCAAGAATTAGCCAGTGAAGTCACTTAGTACCTCCACACTTTGAAGAGCTTCAGCTGCTGCTTCCTACATATCATGCCAGAGTTTGCAGGGGCACTCTAGTTGTGGAAGTGAGATTTAACCAGGGTCTTTCTTATTCATAGCTCACTCCCTTAACCATTGCACTGCACTAGTTCCTGGCATTTGCTTTTAAGTCAGGAGTGGGAAACCTTTGAACCTTCCAAATGTTGTTGGACTCCCAACATCCCAGCTACCATGGGCAGTGGTCGGAGATGATGAGAGTTGTAGTAGTCCAACATCTGGAATGCCACATGTTCCCAACTCTTTATTACCTTTCTTGGCTCCTACTCTGTAATACTTCTCAAGTATGCACTGTGCTTAGCTCATTCAAGGTTCCCATATGTATTTTCTGATAGGGTTCCTGTGAAATAACTGCTGGACATGGCAGATAGGGGAATGGGAGGCCTTCCAGTTTAAATCAGTCATATTTTAGTCTAACAAATAGTGAGTTGCTCAGTCAACCACTGAGATGTATGATTAATCCACAATTTGAATCTTTTTCTCTCATGTCCAGCCCCAAAATTCTATCCACCCCAACACATTCGCCATAACACTACCTTCAATGGGGTTTATTTACCTTGTTTCTTAGCTTCTGCTGCCATAACATGCACAGGTGTGGCAATAATGCCAAAGTTGTGCATACTGCTATTCCACCTCCCCCACTGAGATGACAATGCAATCGCTGTATCTGCATATTACAAAAGGGCGATTATCCATGAGCCCCAAGGGTCAGAGGAGAAGTTTGGTGCTGAGATTGAAATGCCATCTGCCTTGAGCTAAGAGTTTAAGAGATGTGTTTTGAAATCCAGAGCAGTTAACTGAACAAACAATAGTTCTCTTTGTAGAGGGGAGCCACTGTGCGTGTGATATATTGCCAGGTGATACTTGCAAAATCTGTTTCCAAAAACAAAAAACAAAAAAGCACTGCTGCTAAATCTCATGCGGTCACATTTTTTAAAATGTGCAGATCTCCAAATCAGATCCACGTTTCCTTTTCTCCTTGACATCCAACACCATGAAAGCACCAGGTTGCTTTCAGAAAGTTTTGACAACCTGGTAGATCCATGACCAGATTGTCAAAGAAGCTCTTCATGCAATTGGAGCTTGGCTTAGTTTTATCAAAGAGCCAGGGAAATGCCTGCCACGACCAGATGAAGTCCTGTGAATGGAGAGCCAATGTTGTTTTCCCATTCCCTATGCTTTTTGTAGGTTTGCTTTGGAATCTCTCCTCCAATGACCAGCTGAAGATCTTGCTGATCCGAGAAGCCCTGCAGCCATTGACAGAAACTGTTCTCATCCCTTACTCCGGCTGGCCAGATAGAGATTATACAAAATCAAGCATTGTACCTGACCCAGATATCTTCTACAACGCTACAGGATGCCTGAGGTAAGCTGGGTGCAGGGGGAAGGGCCTGTCGCTCAGGGGGCAGAAGGTCCCAGGTTCAATCTCCAGGCAAGACTCGAGATGTCCTGAACTCAAGAGCCACTGCTAGTCAATGTAGACCAGGGGTGGCCAACTTCCAAGAGACTGTGATCTACTCACAGAGTTAAAAACTGGCAGTGATCTACCCCCTTTTGGGGGGTTCAGGTCAAAGTTCTTGAGCTGCTTTAGGGAGGAGGAAAGCAACACTGAGCTTTTTTTTAGGAAGGAAGGCCCTGTTTTTGGTGGTTTAGGTCAGTGTTTTTCAACCACTGTTCCGCGGCACACTAGTGTGCCACGAGATGTTGCCTGGTGTGCCATGGGAAAAATTTGTTTATTTGATTCCTATTCAAGAGAATTACTTTATATATAGTCAATATGGGCACAGAGTTAAATTTTTTAACATTTTCTAATGGTGGTGTGCCTCGTGATTTTTTTCATGAAACAAGTGTGCCTTTGCCCAAAAAAGGTTGAAAAACACTGGTTTAGGTCATTTTAGGGGTGCAGGGCAAAGATGTTGAGGGGTTTTTTTAGGGGAGACAATGTTTTTTAGCTTCTTTGGGGGAGCCACTGATCTACCGGTGATTTACCACAGACGTCCAGTGATCTACCGGTAGATCACGATCTACCTGTTGGACATGCCTGATGTAGACAATACTGAGCTAGATGGACCAATGGTCCAACTTGGTCTGGGCAGCTTCCTATGATGTCTTGTGTTTTTATTTAAACCATAGTAATTTAGTTCTTCGTTTATTTGGTGGAACAGTTCCTTCTTCTTCTTTTTGCCATCTTAGACAATCTGGAGGTTTCCCCACAAAGCACTCTAGACTCCATAGATGGTTTGATAGCAGCCTGGTTTTTCATCCTGGGCCAGGTCCCTGAAGGCTATTGGACACCCCTTGGTTGTTCTTTATGCCCAGGCAACCAAGGTCACCACAAATGGAGATGATGCAGGCAGACATGTTCGCTGGCAGGAAGCATCATTATCTGCAGCCATCAAGAGCTGCTCTGCAACAGTTTCAGCCAAACACTCAACAAACAAAAGCAGCACAGCAGAAATCCTAAGAAGTAACCCTACCCAAACAAGAAGAAAACATGTAGGCAATATTTGGTCTCATTCATTCTCCCAAAGTATCTAAAACCTGATAACTTTTAATATTGATTATAGTCAAGGCTGCGTACACACTGTGTTGCGCTAAAGTAACTCAATTTCTTTGCAGAGGAAAAACAGAAAGCTCTGACAGGAGGAGGATAATCTGTTGGGTTGCAAAGAAAAGGGGTGGGGAGAGAACATCACAAGAGATTCTGGAAAGAAGTTTTGCTCTTTTTAAATGTTTTTAGAATAAATAAGGGTTTTTTTAAGTGTGTAAAATGGCTGGATATCCCTGCAAGGGAGTGGATCCTGCTGTTTGCTACCTTATATTTTCAGATTTGTAGTTTTTTTAAAAAAAAAAAAAAAGTTAAAACTTGGAAGTGTGGCACATGTGTCCCTCTACATATTGGACTACAACACTCATCATCCCAGGCCATTAACTGTGCTTTCTGGGGCTTATGGGAGCTGGAGTCCAGCTTCTGGAGTGTCACACTCCTGGGCCTAAATTTCCTCCCTCCTGCCTTTTGATTTCCCTTTCAGCACTTCCTTGCAATTTGATCACTATGGAATCCACTACTCTTAACATTAGGCTGGGCTTAGCATGGTTTGTGCAGTCAAAAGTTCAACATGCGGGCACAGAATGTTGACTTCGCGTTTCTATTTTTCCTCAAGGAAAAGGCAAGGGCCTGCATTTCCTGCCAGGAAAAACTTTGGGAGCACTTTGGATAATCTAGCAAAAATTGTGGGTGGGTACAGAGGCCAGCCATCAGGATGTCCAGTCATCAGAGGGTAGGATTTCCATGGAAAAGGTTGTTGTGGTTTCTCAGGTCGTTGATCCTTGGTTGCACAAGGAAGCAGACAGTGTTTTCTGTTGCACACAGTTGTAGCTGAACGGATTCAGTTACATTCGCCTGGCTGTGGGAGTGCTACAAGGCCACTGATGTAATTCTGCAAAGAATAATTAACCGTGGGGGGGGGGAGAGCATAGGCTCTTCACTTTAGTAAACTGTAATAAAACAGATACATGCTTTATTTCACAATGGGTGAGTTTCGGTGTCATAAAAAGCTGGCATTCTAATTACTGTGTTGTACGGAATTAAGCTGTAAGCTTGACAGTTCTGAACCCTGCCAGTCTTGAAAAGATCTTTCCTAAACCTGCTTCTTAAACTTCACAAAGCAGGCAACTAACTACCATTTCCCTTATCCCAGGACCCTCTAAAGCACTGCTGCCTGGATATAGCTCAGTTCAGGTCTTCCAAGGGCAGAATGTCCTACAATGGGGAAATCCCTTCCTGCCTTCTCCTGATGTTTTGCTGTTGCAGAGATGAAAACATAAGGCAGGAGTGGGGGGGGTGCTTGGCCCTCCATATGTGTAAGACCATAATGGGCTCTTGAGCTCTTGAGCGGTGGATTCAGGAACACGAAGAGGCAAAAACCATGCAGGTTCAACAGGATTTATTTTGAGTTGCATATGCAAAGCAAAAGGCACAATCCAAAAGTTGGACTGAGCACTGAGAGACTGGCGCGTATTCCTTATAAAGACAATACAGAAACCGAAAATAGAAACCGAAAATTGGCTCAAGGTTCACATGTTCCCTAGGAGGGTAACCTCCCAAAGCCTCCCCAGTCTGGGAATGTGTACCTGGCGAGCTTTGAATGTACTTGGCAGGCTTCCCAGAAATATAGCACCATAAGCAACAACAGTCCCCTATTGTATGCTGAAGGTTGAACCTATTCATAAGGCATGTGTGTGTCTAATCAGCAAGAAAGCATAACTTCAGTTAACCGGCAATAATACTTATTGCATTAGATAGGAAATACAAAAGCATAAATCAATAATACCCATGCAGGGGGATGAGTCTACTAACTAGGAAATACCTTACATCTTAATGGACTGAATATAATGTTAATACAGGTGGCAGGAGCCAACTCCAGCTGCATTCCTCCCGGCTGTTCAGAAAGCGCATGCATCCCGTCCAAGGCTGAGAGCCCCCCCTTGCTCACACAACTCAGAGCTGCCCCTCTCCCAAAGACCCATAGGAACAATACACAAATATAAATCAATACATACCAATACATGTAAGGATACACAACTCCAACAAGCCTGATGCCTCCAGTATGATCAATCAACAAGACCAGCTCTTAAGCCCATTAAAGGCTAACCACAATTAATATTAACGGCACATTCCTTAAAAGGGGCTTTCCGTCCCCCTCTCTCGTGATGGTGTTTCTATGGTAACAGCCAAGGTGCTATTTCTGTATTAACAGGCCATTGTTTTAATTCCAGATCGTGCACCGTTATCTTTACCTTGAAGCTGCTGGCTAGTTTTGGCTGATTTCCCAGAAATAGTTGAAGAAGCAACATTAGGCACATTCCTTTTCCAAGGTCTCTGCCTCTAAGAGACTGTCTCTCTTAATATTACAGAAAAATACAGAAAATATATTAATGCACAAATGCTGTGAATGATACACAAATAAACAAGCTTAGAAAGCAATTAAGGCATTCATAATCAATATGGGATATTTAGCTATTTGAACTGTCCCCTTCATTCCCTCCTTTTCTCTTCAGACAACTCGGACTTCACAGTACGAGTTCGTCTGACGAATCCTCCTGAGCCAAACTGCGATACAGGGTCATTTTATGGGGATCAGTTATCCTTTGCACAGAATCAGAAATACACTTTTGGACACATTGGGCTAAACAAGGGGCCATGTAAATTGATAACAAAATAACAAACAGATATGGTCCTCGGCCATGGAGACCAACTGTGAGCCACTATCATGTAGCATCTTCTCTCCATTTATAGGGGTAGTAACATCATTAACTCTTCCGCAATGGTATGCATGTTCGTATTTAAGGCAGTCAGGTTCAATGGGATGGGTAGCAAAGGCATTTTTCCACCTTTTGCATCTATGGGGCCTGACATGCGTACCAAGCAATTTCCCTTCTGGTTCCTCCCCACAACCTACGCTCCTGTAGGTGCCTCAATAGGAAAAGAAATACCACCACCATGTAAAGTATAGTTAACATGATGCTAACATCCAGAAAACTCAGTGTATTCTCTCTTTGCGTGGTGTTCTCGTGGGGCATCATTCCTCTGCTCTCCACCTTTGGGGATCAACGTATAGGCCACACGTACCACAGGAAGATTTCCTGCTGTTGGAAGTATTCCAAGCAGCTTAACTACTGTTTCTTCCTGACCCTGGGTTCCTGGAACCCCCCACCTGAGGGAGTGACCCTTCCATTTATTGACGAGAGAAAACTGACTTGCACCGTACACACCTCCTTTCTAATTCCTGACTCAGATGGTTCTGGTATATCACTTGGCCCCTGTGGCTATAGCGATTACTGTAGAGCCATACACCTCGTGTGTGATGCCCACCTTCCGGATTAGGAGGAACGGTCTATGGACCCACTCCTGTTCCCCAGTGGCCCTATAGGCCCTGCCTTGACTGGTTGGACAAACCAATGGTAGCACTGTCCTGCTGTCCAACTGTCCTGATACCGTTCAGCTGCTGATGTTTCCCAGCTTCTTCTGCCGTGCGTAGAGGTGCCAGCTTCCCGGGTGTGGCACCAGCAGGGCTGTCGTCTCGCGGACATCGAGAAATAATCAGGAATCACTGTCCAATCTGCTTCAACTTCCTTCACACGCGGACGGTGGACCCACGGGATGGTACCGGTAACTTTCACTGCCGTTGAAATAGACAGGAGAACAGTACGCTGCCCTCGCCAGGCCTCGCAGAATGGGGCGGTATGTTGACCCACACTCGGCTCCTGGTTCGATAGCGGCAACGGTTCCACCAGCACACAAGGCGTTCTAGTCTGGGTCCACCTGTTCAAAGACAAAAATCTGAGACAGTGATTGCACATCATGCTCAATATCTATAACATTTCTTGAAACAGCTGAAACCATTTCCGTTGTCTCTTCAGCACAGGATACTTCAGCTGCTTCTTCAACTCCTGAAGTTTCTTCTCTAGCTGTAATTGCTTCTGTGGTTACTTCTTGCTGCACTGGAGCTGCACAAAGTACATCAGCACCAGCAAGTTCAATTTTTCCTGTTGATTTTTTTTTTTTTTTTTTTGCTACTAGCACCTGCTTCACTGCCTTCTGTGACAGAACTCTTTCCTTCCTCTGATAAAGCACCAGAGTCCGAGGTGAGGGTGCCTCCACCTTTGGTCTTTACTGATGCAGTTGCTACCATTCCTGTGAATTTCACTTCAGTAGCTAGCTCTATGCTTCCAACCTTTTTTTTCTTCTTCTCTTTTTTTTTTTTCTTCTTCTTCTCGGGGGATCCACAGTTGCCACACTTTTTCACAGTGTCATCCTCTGTTAACTCGGCCTTAGTGCGTTTTGATCCCAAAGTAAGCGCATCTTCCTTGTCATTCTGCAAAGATCCTTCAGTTGCAGTTACAAGCGTGACATCCTTCGGTTCATTACTTTCTGGAACATCAACTTCAACTTTCTTCCGTGCCTGCCCATCTCAAGGTATGGCTGGCATCTGCTACATCCATTTGGATGACATTCACTACCTTTTGATCAGGTGCTGAGACTTCAGCTACTCCCCTCTCCATAGATCTCGCAGTTACAGCTTGCTCTATTGATGTTTTAGGGCAGGGTCATCTTCTATTTCATTCATTGAAGGCCCCTCAATAACAACTGCATAAACATCTTGCATTTCCCTCTGCTCAGGAGCTTCAGTCCTGTCACCAATTACAGAGGCTTTATCAGAATTTACCTCAACACATGTCGCCAGGGAGTCTGAAGTATCTTCTACCTCAGAGTTGAAACCGACCTCATTCTCCACATTCTGCAGGATCTCCTTTAGTCCTGGCTGTACGGTGGCTGCGGCTTCCGCTTCCATAATTCTTCTGACTGTTCTGAAAAGATCTCCTTATGCACCTTCTCAGGAGGAAATTTCACTTCCACTATGCGCCCTCCTTCTCTGCAAAGACCTTCACAACACCAGCCTTGAGGGCTGCCTTTTCTATGGGGGCTCCTGTTTTCCTTTCCTTAAGAATAATATCACCTTCTGCTGTTCCTATAGAGGATGCCATCTTCTTTGCTTTGTGGAGTCCTCTGCCTCAACGTCTTTGCAAGAACCTCTGCTTTACTCTTTTCCTTGGCAATCTCTACCGCAGACTCTATATCCACCTTCTCTGCAAGAACTTCTGCTTCCACCTTCACATCTGGCTTCACTGTGATGGCCTCCACACAAACAGATGCATTTGATTCTTCTGCCTTTGTGAAAGGCTCCAAATTCTCCTTTAAGTCTGCTGTCCCAGCTTCCACACTCCCTGGGAGGAACTTCATTTCCACCTTTGGACACGGCCATCCGTTTCTTTTCTCCACACATGGATCTCAGTCTCTGCATTCTGCTTGTAGACCTCCACTTCCACCTTTCTTGTGGGCAAGTCTTCTTCTACCTTCTCAGCATGGAGAGGTTCAAGTTTTTCATTTACCATTGCCTTTGCCTTTGCCTTTGCTTTTCCTTTCCTCTGCCATTGCCTTTGCATTGCCTTTGCCTTTGCCTCTCCTTTGCCTTTGCCTTTGCCTTTGCCTTTGCCTTTGCCTTTGCCTTTGCCTTTGCCTTTGCCTTTGCCTTTGCCATTGCCTTTGCCTTTGCCTTTGCCTTGCCTTGCCTTGCCTTTGCCTTTGGAAATACTGGTTTCTGATTTCAACTACAACATTCTCTGTGCTTTCTGGAAGTAAGCCAAGTGCAGCATGTTCGGCCATACCTAGGTCACTGACTTCAGTTGCTGCATTCTGCACTGGAACTGCAGTTATCTTGCTCCGGATAGGTGCCTCAAACACAAAAACTTCGGCACAGGAAGGCTCAGCTTCCTTTGCTGCCCCATCGGCCGCCCTATTCCCTCGGGTCACAGGTTCCTTTTCCTCTCTGGTGCCCTTCGCAGTACCTCACGGCTATCATCTCAGGGGTCCAAACGGCTCCCAACAGTTCTGCTAGCTGGTTTCGGCGTTTCACATTGCGCCCATCTGATTTCAGCCACCAACATTCTTTCCATATAGCTTCATCCCCGTTAGTGTGAGGAAAGCATACTCAAAGTCTGTATAGATGTTTACAGTTCGTACATTGGCCAACCATAGTACTTGGGTGAGGGCCACTAATTCAGCTGTCTGAGCTGACGTTCCCGGATCCAATGGACCTGCTTCAACTGTTGCATATCTCGCTAATCTCCTCCAATTCTGAACAAAGCTGCTTTTATCGGAGAATGAAATTTAGGCTTGCAGCTTTGTAGGAGATCTCGACCCAACAAAGGGATGGGACACTCTGACATATTTAGGAATTGATGGGTCAGCGTTCGCCCCCAATCACGCATTCCATGGGTTGTAGAAAAGGTTTTACTTGACTGGTCCCTGTTGCCCCTATAACTTTGATTGACTGCATGCTGATAGCTGTAGTTGCCATTGGAACTACTGAGTTCTCCATAAAATTGACCACTTGGTTCCCTATTTACATCTGGGCCATGAGTTCAGGGGAACCCTAAAGTGAACCTGGTCCTCCCTATTGCTGGTTCTCAAAACTTTGCCAGCCCCATGAGTACTGGACCTCCTTGTCCGCTATTCCATCGGTCTGTATGATAAGAGTAGCGATTTTCACCGGTTCCTCTTCTTCCTCGGCTTGGTTCCCCTTGGTTCCAGCCTTTGCCCGTTCTCCTGTTTGGGCCATCCCTTTTCCAATCCAATGGCCTTCTCGGCTGCACAACACACACTGGTTTCTCCCTATACCAGTTTCCGCGCTCTCTGCCTCTTCCTTCAGTTGCACGTCCTCTTCCCTCAGTTGCACGTCCTCTTCCCTTCCTCATTTCCTCTTCTCCTTGTTGCTTCTCCCCTATAGCCCGTGCCAACATATTCAATTTCTTCTTTCTGTACTTCTCTCGTTTCCTTTCCTTTTCCTCATCTCTATTATCATATACACGCTGAGCAGTTGCTATCGTCCACTCCAATGAATGGCCTTCTAAACCACCCTTCTTCAGTATTTTCTTGCGGATATCTGGGGTTGATTGGGCTATGAAGGTAGTTTTTAATAATATCTCATTATTCCCCTCCTCTGGGTTTAGGGGTGTCCAGATTCGAAATGCCTCCTTCAGTCTTTCCAAGAACATGGCAGGACTTTCATCAGGCTTCTGGATAATTTCAGAAACTTTTGCCATATTGGTGGGCTTTCGCGCATCCCTAATGAGCCCTTGGATCAAAGTGCTCCTATAAGATTTGAGCTTCTGCCTGGCATCTGCCTCATTGTAATCCCAGTTGGGATCTGTGAGGGGATATTGAAGCAATCTTTCTCCCTCGTCTACTTTGTCGTCTGCCAGAAGGCGATGAGCCTCAGTACGTACTCTCTGCACTTCTTCGCTTGTTTGCAATTTCTGCTGGCAATCTTCCCAAGTAGGGGTAAGTGTTTTCATCAAAGAAGTGATCAACGTGATCACCTTCTCGGGGTCCTCAGAAGTTATTTCTTTAACTCTTTCCATTTCTTCTTTTAGCATCTGATGCTCCTCATGTTTTAGCGCCCGCTCATATGTACTCAGGAAGGCTCTTAAATACTCCTCAGAGTCTTTACTTTTGATCTGAGCCAGCTTCAAAAGCCCATCAGACACACCTGCAGCAGCCTGCCACCTCTTCATGATCAGCCTAGCCCTTTGGTAATTTACTGCAGTGTTCTCTGGGGTTCTGGCATGGATGCCAGGGGTACATGGCAAATCCTCTGGTTGTTGGTTTAACTCATGGGTGGGATACACACTTTTCTTAGGCGTTTGAAGAACTGCCTTGGGGTCTGTTGCCTCTGTCTCTCCTCCTTGTTCCTCTACTGCCCTTGGAGCCTGGCCTCGCGGCGATTGACTCAGTGGGGGTTGGAATGGAGCACTGGGAACATAAGGGGTTGTCTGCTGAACAATGTCTAAGTCTGTTCTGTCGAGATCACTTGCTACTTGCAACTGTGCTTTCTCTCCAGAGCATGGCATTATCTTCTTTTTGCATTGTTCCTTCGGGTTCTGGTCTATACATCCTTTCCATATATTTACATATGGAATCTGATCCAAACGTGTTTGGATTACTGCTGCCCACAGTGGGTTCACTTTCACAGGATCAAAGGATCCTTCAGATGGCCATCCGGTGTCTAGTGTTGGCCAATCCACTTCACAAAGACTTCTCATCTTTTCCTTGTCTAGCTTGATACCATAGGCATTGCCTTTGTTAGCTAACTTCCAGTTGTTCAAAATGCACTGGAGCGGGGTCAGTGGGGTTGAAAAACCTCCCCCCATTTCCCGCGCCTTCAAACGTGCTTGCACACACACACTCGCACCCGGGGTTCGTGGCCTGGGCAGTCTCCTGCACACAGGAATCTCACTACTTGCCAGTCCCGTCTCTGCCAAGGCAGAGATCCACACTCAGTTTTGGGTTTCCTCTACGGTCCCCCACTCATACACTCTTTACAACCACACAGGTGCCTCACACACCACCTTCCCAACCTATCTCTGGTTCCCTTCTGGACGTCTCAGACGTCCTAGTTCCCTTCTGGGTGTCCAAGACGTCCACCCTTACCCTAGGGAGTGGCTTTCAGTTGTCTCATGGACTGATCGGGTCCACTCGGTACAAACCTATACCACCTCCCAGAAGAATGATCAATTCTTCTTTCCTTATCCCCTCTCCCAGGAGGATTCCTTACTTACCCTTCCCGCGGGTTGCCCTTCAGCGCTGCTCCTTCTCCTGTTCCTTGTGTCTGTTCCTTTGCGGCAAGGCGGTGGCCGCAGCAACGGCTTTCAGTTTCCCAGCCAAAGCTAGCCGGTGTGCACAGAAACTTTCAAGTGTTCCAACGACCACAAGCCACACCAGAAAAGGCACAGACCTGCCTTCATGTCAGCATCCAACACTCAAAGAGCCCCGGCCCACCCAGGGACGCCAAAATGTAAGACCATAATGGGCTCTTGAGCTCTTGAGCGGTGGATTCAGGAACACGAAGAGGCAAAAACCATGCAGGTTCAACAGGATTTATTTTGAGTTGCATATGCAAAGCAAAAGGCACAATCCAAAAGTTGGACTGAGCACTGAGAGACTGGCGCGTATTCCTTATAAAGACAATACAGAAACCGAAAATAGAAACCGAAAATTGGCTCAAGGTTCACATGTTCCCTAGGAGGGTAACCTCCCAAAGCCTCCCCAGTCTGGGAATGTGTACCTGGCGAGCTTTGAATGTACTTGGCAGGCTTCCCAGAAATATAGCAACATAAGCAACAACAGTCCCCTATTGTATGCTGAAGGTTGAACCTATTCATAAGGCATGTGTGTGTCTAATCAGCAAGAAAGCATAACTTCAGTTAACCGGCAATAATACTTATTGCATTAGATAGGAAATACAAAAGCATAAATCAATAATACCCATGCAGGGGGATGAGTCTACTAACTAGGAAATACCTTACATCTTAATGGACTGAATATAATGTTAATACAGGTGGCAGGAGCCAACTCCAGCTGCATTCCTCCCGGCTGTTCAGAAAGCGCATGCATCCCGTCCAAGGCTGAGAGCCCCCCCTTGCTCACACAACTCAGAGCTGCCCCTCTCCCAAAGACCCATAGGAACAATACACAAATATAAATCAATACATACCAATACATGTAAGGATACACAACTCCAACAAGCCTGATGCCTCCAGTATGATCAATCAACAAGACCAGCTCTTAAGCCCATTAAAGGCTAACCACAATTAATATTAACGGCACATTCCTTAAAAGGGGCTTTCCGTCCCCCTCTCTCGTGATGGTGTTTCTATGGTAACAGCCAAGGTGCTATTTCTGTATTAACAGGCCATTGTTTTAATTCCAGATCGTGCACCGTTATCTTTACCTTGAAGCTGCTGGCTAGTTTTGGCTGATTTCCCAGAAATAGTTGAAGAAGCAACATTAGGCACATTCCTTTTCCAAGGTCTCTGCCTCTAAGAGACTGTCTCTCTTAATATTACAGAAAAATACAGAAAATATATTAATGCACAAATGCTGTGAATGATACACAAATAAACAAGCTTAGAAAGCAATTAAGGCATTCATAATCAATATGGGATATTTAGCTATTTGAACTGTCCCCTTCATTTGGACTACAGCTCCCATCAGCCTTGACAATTGGCCGTGTTGTAGTTGATGGGAGGTATAGCTGAGCAACATAAAGGTTCCCCATCCCTGGCTTAAAGGGATGTTATCTAAGCTATAGTTTGCCAGCTGCCATCAACTAAGATTTTAAATTACAGGTGGGTAGCCGTGTTGGTCTGCCATAGTCAAAACAAAATAAAATAAAAAATTCTTTCCAGTAGAGGCACGGGTTTGCTGTATTGCCTGTTCTCTATGTCCTTGCTTATGCACTAAGCCAGGGGTCCCCAAACTAAGGCCCGGGGGCCGGATGCGGCCCAATCACCTTCTAAATCCGACCCTCGGATGGTCTGGGAATCAGCGTGTTTTTACATGAGTAGAATGTGTCCTTTTATTTAAAATGCATCTCTGGGATATTTGTGGGGCATAGGAATTTGTTCATAGTTTTTTTTCAAAATATTGTCTGCCCCCCCCCACAAGGTCTGAGGGACAGTGGACCGGCCCCCTGCTGAAAAAGTTTGCTGACCCCTGCACTAAGCATATGTGGAGCTGCAGGCTCCTGGAGCACTAAAAATATCCTTTCTTATGCCAAATTAACATTCCCAGAGCCTTTCTACTTTGTGAAGTTATATATGTTGAGGTGTGTATCTTAAAAGAGAATAAGATCTGCAAAAGCTGGTGAGAGAGCACACAGGGGAACCTGCTGACAAACAATTTACCTAACTACTTGTACATCTGCCAGATTACAAATCCCTAATTAGTTCTTCCTTTTGTAATAGCTGATGCACTTGCTGCTCAGGTGTTTTTTAAAATCTATAGCCTGCAGCCTATATTGCATAAAGAAGACTTATATTGTTGATGTAATGGTGCATTACACATAACACACCCAAGCTGCTCTTAATAAAGGTTTTACACTTGCGGAGATAACAGCTGGGCTAAATTATTTGACCTGCCTTTCCAGCAAAAACAAAATTCTAGTAATTCTCAATGAGGGTAGGATGCTCTTGCTGTTAAGCTAAGACAACAGAATATTTTGAAGTTCTTCTTTTACACAGTTTTGCCAATGCTTTGACCAGTGGTGGATCTATATGGTGAAATTCAGACCTATGAAATCTCTTGAGTGAGAGCGACACTGTTCCGTGTCACATACTGTCTTTCCAAGGGGAATTGCAGATATTAGTGTAGTGGCAAATTTAGAAGTGCCGGCTCCCACACTAGTGGGCCTGGTGTGGCACAACAGCAGAAGTCATTGGGCAATGCCATTGTTTGCCCACCCTTTCTGTGCATGCGTGCCCCTGTTCCTCCATGATTTGCCCATTAAAATGGCAGGAAAGAACAGTTTGCCTGTATACCACCCCTAACCCCATCAGTTCACACCCACAACTTTCTAGGTTAAGGGAGTTGCAAGTAAATTATTTCTGGAGAACAGTTAACACAGAAATGAGTGCAAGACTGCCACCATATTTCCAGAAGTAGCTTTTACATCGTGTGAAGACTCAAATATAATACGGAAAATAACAGTTAGGGAAACAGAACAAACTGCCACATGAATGCCGCCATACACGCAGTTTATTGTAGGCAGAATTTGTGTAAGTCTTCGATGAGTTCATTAAATAGTAAAATCAATTTTGTTGGATGGTTAGGCAACAAGCATGTCCCTTTTGATTTCACTCACCTTGCCTAACCAGGACACAGTTCCTGTGTGTGTGGGTGTGTTTCTCCCTCAGCTATCAACACAGCTGCTGTTTCAGAGGCCCGGTACCTGATTTGCAGGAAGAGGCCTCTCTGTGTACACAGTTATCATTTCCTACAACTGATACTGGAGTGGAGTTTGTGAATGGCACAACAAATACCAGTTTCCTAATTATATACTGCTCCTCTCAAGGTACATCAATATGTTTATCCTCTTTTACTTAAAACCGGGGCCTCCAG
This sequence comes from Lacerta agilis, assembly GCF_009819535.1. NCBI lineage: Eukaryota > Metazoa > Chordata > Lepidosauria > Squamata > Lacertidae > Lacerta > Lacerta agilis. The sequence goes on along the minus strand of NC_046321.1, from coordinate 18,501,674 downwards.
CAGAGTTATTTTTCTTCTTCATGCTACCTGCTACCTCAGGTGTGGAAACCCTGTGGCCTTCCATAGTTGTTGGACTCCCATCAGCTCCAGGCAGCACAGTTAATGGTGGGGGGTGATGGGAGCTAGAGTCCAGCATCATTTGCACAGCTGTTTGTCTGCCATCCCTGTACTTACCTGATCCATTTAACTAGAGATGTGAGGGATTGATCTTGGGACTTTCTGCACACAAGGAATGGACTCCATGGAATTACGATCCCTTAGGTAGGTAGATTAGGCTGAGAGATAAATAGTAAACTTATTTCCTTAGACATTCAAAGTACTAGATACACGTTTGCCATTTTGCCTTTGTGTGTAGTGTTTTTGTTAATTACTGCATAACTGGCATGGTGTCCAACAGAAGGCTTTCTGTTACACTATAAACACTGAAGAATCTGCTCTTCTTTTTGGCATGAAATATTCATTCAAATTGGGTGGGGGGTTTAAATTTTTTTGTTAAGGCTTACCTCCTTAAAACGTTCTGCCTCAGCTGTTAAACAAGCCGAGTTACACAAAGCACATCCTGCTCTTTCTCTCATGCTCAGATCTCAACATCTTTGTTCTGTAGCCAAAAAAGCAGCCGAAGTACCAGGAGAGGCTGGGAGTTGTATGCCATCTTCCAGCTGCTGAGTTGGGTAACAAATGTAAGCTGCTAAAAAAACACATAGCGGCTTATTCACCATAGCACAAGTCCAGTTTTGAAACATGTGTGATAGATATGCATACCAGTAAGTCAAATTCCTCCTTTTCAGCCCTACGTCTCATATATCCCCACATCACCTGCCTTGGTATCATCTGCCTTGTTAAAAAAAAATGGTGGCATAACACTGTTCCAGGGATTGGAGGAAGGTAGTGTGTTTGTGACATCACAGGTGTTAGCCAATATGTGCTGTTCAAGCTGAACCACCCAGAAAATCAGCAGAACCATTGTCTTTCCAGAGCCATGCCCCCAGAGAGAGAAATGCATGTGTTGCAGAGCAGCAGGGCCACTGTCAACATCTCTCTTCTGTAACTGCAGCTACTCACTGTTTTGAAATCTGCCCACTGCACTGCTCTTCAAGCATGTTGAAAACTCCACCCCTATTGCTTTTGTTTTATTTAGCTCTGGCATACTTACAAAACTCTCTGTGTGTGCATGAGCAAGGCCACGGCAAACATGCTACTGTCAACAAAGCTTGCAAACTGGCAAAAGGAAGAACCTGTTCTTTCCAGCAGGCATCTCTGTGCAAAACAGAGCATAGTGGTGGCTGCTTTTATGCTAATAATGATCTGGAAGTTTATAGAGAGGAGAGGACAAAAAGTCCTCAGGCAGTGTTAGGAAGTACAGTCGTACCTTGGATCCTGAACGCCTTGCGAGTTGAACATTTTGGTTCCCAAACGCCGCAAACCCGGAAGTGAGTGTTCCGGTTTGCGAACGTTCTTTGGAACCCGATTGCAGGAGCCAGTCAAAAGCCACGCTTTGGTTTCCGAACGTTTTGGAAGTTGAACGGACTTCCGGAACGAATTCCGTTCAGCTTCTGAAGTACCACTGTAACTAGGCTAGGACTGACTAAGAGGAGAGATCAGGAACTTCAGTTGGTTCAGAATGCAGTTTTTGCTGGGGCAGGAGATCAGAAGACACTAATCTGATCCTTTATCAAGGCTTTCCCTATGGTTAACTGTAATTACACCACACTTTGCCATTTGTTAATAACTATGTTTTAGTGTTTTAACTTGCTTTAGTGATGTATTTTGCCTTCTTTTAATTCATGGATTCACTGATGTGAGATTCTGATTCATCCCCCCCCCACACACACACACACTTTTTAACCTTTATTTGTAAAGAGGTAAGCCAATCAACAGGAGGCTAAAAAAAAACGTTTCTCTTAGTTTCATATTTTCAGCCCAATCCTATGTATATTTACTGATGAATACACTTTGCTGTCTTCAAAGGGGATTGCTCTGCTATAAACATGGATTGAATTCTCGAGGACATTTTGCAGATAACATGATACCTGTTAGATACATGCTTGCTTTAATGAAACACAGGAAACACTGTACTTTTCGCACCATAGGGCGCACCGGACCATAGGGCGCACCTCGTTTTTAGAGGCGGAAACAAGAAAAAAAATATTTTTCTGGTTTTCCTCCTCTAAAAGCCCTGTTTTTTTGAGGATCAGCTAAAAGTTTTGCAGCTTTTTTTTGCAAAGGGAAAAGCCCTGTTTTTTTGAAGATCAGCTAAAAGTTTCCAGACAGATAATCTAATCAGCCAGTCACATGTAGCTGGGGAAACAAACAACCTCCCTCTGAAGCACATTCAACAAAGGAGGGCGGGGCTGAAAGGGAGCCAGGGACTCTTATCTCTCTCCTGATCTCTTGCTGATCAGCTGCTGAGCGGGGTCCTTTCAACACCCCCTTTTCTCTTTGTAAAATAAAAAGCATGATCCTCTTTTGGCCCCTGGGCAATTCAGCTCCAGGGACCACCATTCGCTCCATAAGACGCACAGATATTTCCCCTTACTTTTTAGGAGGAAAAAAGTGTATCTTATGGAGCGAAAAATACAGTAAGTTCAAATTGCCAGTTATATTATACACCTGTTAGGTACTTTAGAGTTGCAAGGAGGCATAAACAGCTTTGCTAGAGGGGCTGTGGCTTCTAAGGCACACTGTTTCATATGTGGTGACCTTGCCCTATGGTGAAAGCTTTGGGGGATTTGATTGTAACTAGAATCAACCTAAGAACGGACTCCTTCATCGAGATGGATCCTAAATTGTGCTTAAATAGAAGGCTGCTGTATTGTCTGCTATATGTTGCATCGATAGTGCTATGCAGCTTCCAGTGGTGCTTGCACATTGACTAGTGAAGAGCTTTTGCATAATAATGGAAAGCAAAAATAGAGACTAAATTGCTGGAAACATGCCTGTAGATCCTATGTCTTATGGTAGGAAAATTCTTGCTGTTTCTGGCCTGTTAGAAATTTTAAAGGAGTTTGGATCAGGATAACCACCCAAGACACAACAGCGTTTGGATGAGTTATAACTTTAACAACCCAATTCTTGGGAAGGTGTGCCTAAGCTCATTGACTCCAGTGAGCTTAGGTATGCCTAAATCTGCACAGGGTCAAGCTGCCCATCTAGGGTAAACAACACAGCTCTCCTCTTTACAGATTGTATCATCAGTGCAAGCAAAGCACTGCATTGGCGTTCCCTGCTGGCTGTTTGAAGAGCTGATTTCCTCCTGTATAAACCAGAGCATTTTCATGCATCTCCAGGCACAACTGCTGAGTTTGCTTTCCTGCCTTTTAAGTGTATCCTTAGGTAGCAACCTGAAGTTGGAGCCCTTCTGCACAGGGACTAGCACCCTCTGCTACAGAAACAGAAACCTGTCATAGAGCTGAAGCTGATTGTACAGCATCCTTGTAACCAATTTTTAATTCCCTTTTTGTAGAAACATGAGCTCTGCTGGCCCTGAAGGGAGGAAAAAGATGCGAGAATGTGAAGGGTTGATTGAATCGCTGGTGTATTATATCCAAGGCACCACCGCAGACCACCAGCCGGATGATAAGGTGAGCTTTCCAAATGAAGGGATTTTCTGGGTCTAGGACAGAAATAACCAATGTTGATGGACTACAACTCCCACCATCCCTCACCATTGACCATGCTGGCTGGGGCTGATGGGGGTTGTGATGCAGCAACATCTGGAAGTCACCAGATGAGGGAAGGCTGCCCTACTCAGGATCCAGAGCTGACCTGAGACATTAAATGTTTGGGGCACTTTTCACCTTGGCTACCACTGGAGAAAATCAAGACAAAAGTGCAATGTTTTGAAATTCTAAGGCCAGACATCTAAGCGCCAGTTACAAAAGTGCATTGCAGGTCTTTAGCGATTGCTTCCAGTTATTTACACAGCCAGAATAATGCACGTTTGTTCTCCCTTCCAGGCCACGGAGAACTGTGTGTGCATCCTTCACAATCTCTCCTACCAACTAGAGTCCGAACTCCCTGGTAGCTATGCACAGAATATCTACATGCAAAGAAGAAATGTTCCTACTAGCGACAGCAGCATTGGATGCTTTGGAACAAGGAGCAGGAAAGCAAAGCAGGTAATAGAGGGCTGTTATTTGGGGAAGGAGCTTCAAGCAGCTTAGTGTGCAGAGGACAATTTTTTTTTTTGTATGCAGAAGGTCCCATTTCCAGGTAGAGTAGGGCTGTGCAAGACCCTGGTCTCAAACCCTTTGAGAGTGCTGCTGCCAGGCTTCTCCAGAAGCATCTGCTCTGAAGGCCACAACATCCAGATCAGGGGGAGAGGTTCATGGCAGCTCCTGCCACATCTGACAACGTGTTTCATTGATTCAGCTGCACAGAGCAAGGGGGCTAGCGAATGGACAGCCCTGCCTTTCAGTGAGGAAATTAATATAGACGGCCTTGTGGTCCTTTCTGATGGACTCACGGACAAAATGGTTCAGCTCAACATCTAGTTCCTGCTGAGCCTCATCCTGCAAGGATTTTCAGACAGCCTTTCACTCTGATTCAGAATTTAGGATTAGCAGCCCATTGTTAGGAGCCATTAGCGCAGGGCTCCTTTTGGTTAGATCCAGAAAAGTCAGCCTTGCCGGGGGGGGGGGGAGGAACTGTTTTGTTTCTGCGGATTTTTTAATTTTGTTTTGTTTCGTTTCTGGTTGTTTAATGCATCTGCGTGTTTAGCAGCAGCAGGACCTGCCGCTCCCTGAGGAAAAGAGCAACCCCCGAGGTGTTGAAACCCTTTGGCATTCCACCCTGATAAGGATATATCTGTCCTTAATAGCAAAAAGCACAAGGAACTTTACCCAGGAAGCATCGCTGGGAGCTTTGCAGAACCTCACAGCGGGAAGTGGACCTGTAAGTAGAAAGAGAGGGGATTCCCCCTTTTATCTTGCTTTCCTTCCATCCCCTCCCCGGTAGTTCAGTATGTTTTTGATGACCTCATGAGAAGGATTTACAGTTTCCTGCTGTATTGGCTCTCAATACAGAGAACCAGTGAGGCATCGTGGTTACAGCACTGGACTAGGACCTGCGGGAGAACTACGTTTGCCTCCTTGATCTTCCAGTAAATATCATCTGAAGAAATGCTTTTCTCATTGTTCAGTAAAGGAGATCCGATTCTAAACTTTCAGGGCCAGAGTCGGGGGTTGGCATTGTTGGGCCCCCATCTCAACAGGAAGCTCCACTCCTGATTGCCGGAGCTCCCTGGTGCTGGTGGTGGTCCTCTCTTGCCATGGCTACCTATTCACCCACTCCGTCTCTCTGCCTCCAGAGGGAGAGGACCAGAGAACAATGGAAGAGAGGAAGCAGAAGGAACAGGAGCTGCCACCAGCTCATTTGTCTGCCATTTTCTCCCTAGGCAGCAGTGGAGGATTGTTAGAAGCAGAGGCAGAACAGGGTGGCAATTGCAGGAAGGAAGAGAGGGGGTCCCCTTGCCCAACAGACATGCACACAAACCTGAGACCATCACTGCCCCCTGTGCTGTGCATTTTTATTATATTTCTACCCCGTCCTCTTTCAAAGGAGCTTCAGGTGGCATATGTTTTTATCCTCACAACAACCCTGTGAAGTAGATTAGGCTGAGAGCAAGTGACTGGGCTCTGTGAGCTTCATTGCTGACTGGAGATTTGAACCTGGGTCGCCTTCTTTTCTCTGGTTCAGAGAATCTGTGATCCTCCAGATGCTGTTGGACTCCCAGCCCCAGCCAAGATGGCCAATGCTTATGGAGCTATGGTCCAGCACAGGTTCCCTACCCCTGTCCTAGTCTGATATACTGCTCCATGCCGGATCTCACATCATTCTCCCGCTGTGCCTTTGCCACTTAACTCCGCTCTCCAATGTTAGTTGAGCAGCAGCCATCAGTGCTGCTGCATCAACCAAAGAAGTTTCTTCCGAGACCAGCTGCACTATTTCTGACCAGGCTATTCCCTTTCCTGTCTGCTGTGTGTAAGGGGCAGGCGGCAATATTGTTGCGGGAGCATCTTGCAAAGGCTGAAATGGAACTGGGACGTCCTATTAGGTGTCTAGCACAGTTACGGAACTGAATTAGCTCTAATGTCTCTCAGTACCATGCAATGAAATTATAATTGGTTTAGACCAGTTTAGCTGGCATGGCTGCACCCGAAAAGATCCTGGGAACTATAGTTGGATATGGGAGCTGAGAATTCCTGTCGCTTACCATAGAGCAGAAGCTGTCCTTGGGAGAGGGAGTGGTTTGTAAACCTGCTAAGTCTATGGTGTAGACACGTTTTAACAACGTGGTGTCCTCTAGATGTTGTTGGACTAAAACTCCCATCATATCTGACAGCTGGCCGTGCTGGCTGGAGCTGATGGGACAACATGTCAAAGGCACCGTATTGGTTGTCCCTGCCTTAACGACTCTTTGGCCATTGAACAACAATCACCACCTATCTGAAAGAAAAAGATGCATTCCATGAACTGGTGGTCTCGCTTATGCCTGAAGAAGCTGTGTGTGTTTTCTGACAGATGCCATTTGGAGTAGCCCAAGTCATTGTCAAGAAGGCCAATGGCCTCCCAAGTATTCGAAACATGCTGCACGTGAGCTGCCCAAGTGTTAAGAAAACGGCCGTCTCCTTGCTCAGGAACTTGTCTCGCAACACCTCGCTGCAGAATGAAATAGGTAAATAAATGTGCAATGACTGGCCAAAATTACTTCAGTGTCAGATTACTGTTAAATGCATAGTAAGTATATAAACACATTTTGATGAATCCCCTTCCATTAATAATGGCAGTAATAATGGTTTGCCTTAATAAACAATCACAGCTGTGTGTGTGGACTTCGTTCAACTTAATGCTTTCTATCTGGGATGATATGGAAGTTCAGTCTGTGATGTTACATCTGTGATGGTTGTTTCCATTAGCTCTATAATGGCATTCAAATCCGGTTCACACTAGGGAATCAAGATTGCACTGGCACCACTTCTGCTGTGCCCCACTCCAGAGCAAATAACCCCAGCACATTTTAAAGTCCATAGATATTTTAATCAGTCAAGAGGAATGTTTTCACCTGGCACCTAAATATATGTAATGGCAGTGCCAGTGAACCTCTCTGGGGAGAGCATTCCACAAGCGGGGTGCCACCGCAGAAAAGGCCCATTCTCATGTTGCCACCTTCCGGTTCTCTCGTGGAGGGGACACATAAAGAAAGTCCTCAGATGATCGCAGGGGGCCCTCCTACTCATCCTAGTGAGTGGGGCCCTAGATGCACAGTGGATTACTGGTAAATGGAAGCCAGCCTCTGGATCAGGCATAGGCAACCTTCGGCTCTCCAGATGTTTTGGACTACAATTCCCATCATCCCTGACCACTGGTCCTGTTAGCTAGGGATCATGGGAGTTGTAGGCCAAAACATCTGGAGAGCCGAAAGTTGCCTATGCCTGCTCTGGATAAACCTAATGAAAAAGTGTCACGCCCCATAAAGTTTTTATGGAGTAAGCATCTTTAAAGAAAACCCCATCTGAAGTGCTTTGCAAATTAAAAATGCTGAATATTACTTGCTGGATACCGTTTGAGCAGACAGCTGCAGAGCTTTAAACTTGAGGATTCTAAGGGCACATCGTGTTTCACTTTTCAGCCAGAGAAGTGTTGCCAGATTTGGTCGCCGTGCTTCCAGATGCTGCCCCAACCTCTGACATTGCAAACGAGACCACGGCTTCTGCTTGCTATGCTTTATACAACCTGACTCAGAACAGCTCCCAGAATGCTCGGCTTCTCTTGAACTCTGATGGCATCTCAAAGGTTCTGAACATCAGCTTGAGTGACAGGTGAGCCATTTTCATATATATCCCCCCTTCCCCCCCAAAAAAGCACAAAACAAGCAGTGTCCCCAGCATTATCCTGCTGTCCAGAGACCCCTGTGTGGTATCCCTGCAGTGCTAAAGAACTACCTTGTTTCAGGGCAATACTTGGCATGCTCTGTTCTGAGCAATTATTTGCTTAGATTGGCATCAGCGTGCAATTGAGTTTAGTGAGTGGTTTGATTGATATAAAAAACATTTCAGTACGTTTCAAGAGGTTGCACTTGAGTGAGAACGACATTTCCTTTACAGTGGACGCTCTGGTTGTGAACGCGATCCGTGCGGGAGGCGCGTTTGCAACCCGCACCGCTGCATCTGTGCATGCACGTGACGCAATTCGGTGCTTTTGCGCATGTGCAAAGCGCAATTCAGCGCTTCTACACATGCGCGAGCACCGAAACACGAAAGTAACCCGTTCTGTTACTTCCGGGTTCAGCGCGGTGCGCAACCCAAAATCATGCAACCTGAAGCGGCCATAACCCAAGGTATGACTGTACTGTATTGCTGTTTCTGCTTGCAGTTATGTGGTCCAGTTACTATATCCCTTTATTCTCTTATAGAATCACTGGCATTGTAGACCTAGTTCTCAAACTCATGCCAGTGTTGTGCCATTTCCAACTTATAAATATTCCTAAAATGCATCCATTTCAATCTCCCTCCACTGGAAATATTTTATTCTCTCATTCCTTCTTGTCTTCTCTTTCTGCTCTACCTTTTTCTTCAGCCACACTTCTTTAACATGGCATTTGATAGTAGAGAGAGATAAATATATTCATTCCTATCCTCTTGAGTAGGGTTGTTTGCTTTCTACTGAATTTTAAACTGTATTTTTAAAATTGATGCAATCCACCCTGTGATCTCATGGTGAAGGATGGATAAGAAATTAATTAAATAACAACAATAATAATAATGGGGATTTCCTCTAACTTACTAAACCCCTTGAAATTAATGGAATCTAAGTTAATCATGTATATTTAACTTCTCTGTTTTGCATAACTAGCATTGGATACAACACAGTAATAATTGTCCCTCTTTTATTCTTGATTCCACTGGCTGGGGGAGGGGCTTTTCTGTGTCTTATTTTGCCCACATTTCTTCTTTGTTACACTCCCTCTGTTGCTCTCTGTTTGTTTACTGCAGCACGTGCTCCTGCTCTTTCTCTTTTAAATATCTTCACACGTTCTTCTCTAGACTCTCTTTCCCATTTGCCTTCTCACCATCTTGATTCTGCCAAAATCCCTTCCTCTTTGCTAAACCTCAGGTTGTGATTTGTATTTTGTGCCTGCCTCACCCCTTCTCCAACTCCCCTTTCTCTTTGGCAACTCACTGCTTCCTGAGAAAGACCTCCTCCTTCTTCTGTATATACCTACCCAGACATTGAGTTCCTCTTGAGGGCTTGGTTCAAGGTGCCCCTGCCAAGTGAAATGAGGTGAGCAAGTACCAAATTGAAGGTCTTCTTGGGGTTGGTGAGAGGCTCACCTGCTGCTTTATCCATGGCCTTTTTAGTGACAGGTGAAGGAAGACCTTTTTATTCACCTGGGCTGTGTTTTAGATCAGCTATCTAAACTATTTTATACCCCAGGGAATGGGCAGCTGTATAAATTTAATGAGCATTAAAGTAATAATAATCTACACGTCTCATTCCTTTTGTTTCTTTCCTTTCCTACCTTTAAACCTAGATTCCCTTCCTCTTCATTCGCCCTTTCTGTTGTGTACCTTCCTGTGTCTTTTGAGACTCAGTGCCCCATGGGCAAAGTCTGTTCTTTTTAACTTAGCTGAGCTGCTTTGCAAATAATGCTGATTGCTGTTGTTGTTGTTGTTATTATTCTCCTCCTCAGCAAAGCCGGCAGAGCTGCTTCCATCCTCTTGTATTCTTTATGGTCTCATGCTGATCTCCACAGTGCCTACAAAAAGGTACGCTGTCAACTAGCTCTGGGGCGATAACCTTCCTGTTGGTCGGTCGCAGTTGTTGTTTTTCAGTTGATTTTAAGTATTAACAGGTCTGTTTGCAAAGTCAGTTCTCTTTAACAGCGCAATCCTAACCATGTCTACTCTCACTTAAGTCCTTATTGAATTCAGTGATGCTTACTCCCGGTTAAGTGTGTTAGGATTGTAGCCTTAGTCTTCGAGAGACAAGCCAGTGACACATTTTCTCTAATTTAATACTGTATATTCTGGCGTATAAGACTACTTTTTAATCCAGGAAAATCTTCTCAAAAGTCGGGGGTCGTCTTATATGCCGGGTGGAGAATCTGTGGTCGAGTATATCTCAAACTCTATATTTTAACTGGAAAAGTTGGGGGTCGTCTTCTACGCCAGAAAATACGGTACTTCAATTTAAAAGTATAATCATTAAAGCAAAGTTCAGTGTTTCATAATAAAATGAAGCAGTTTCATCTCTGAACTTGTAGTCCACATTTCATTAAAAGTATTAATTTCCTGTCTCCCCTTTTCTTACCCAAATATCCTGCAGGTTTAGACATAAAGTTCTCAAGAAAGCCGTTTGCCTAGTAGTGTTTGCGTATCTTCCTCCAAGCCACATGGTCAGCTCTGTAGAGAGGTCTGAAACAAACATAGTTTTCTGCATCATGCACAGATCCATCTTGCCCAAACAACCTCAGCTCCATGTGTTCATGGATGACGCTGGGTTCTAATACTGTGAAAGCAGGAGAATTTAAACTCTTGGTTTAATCTCTCTTATTTTTTTTCATTTACAAGGCTAACTTTAAGAAGACTGATTTCATCAACAACAAGACAATAAGAGCCTACAATTCACTGAAAGACTGAAAAGTAGGCAACAAAGACCTTAAGGACTGATGAGATCATGCAGGGAATGGTATTACCATATCTTCAGCATGAACTCGCCAGCAAGAGCTGCATGGCATCCTTCAAGAGACTGATTTTATACTTTCCAAAGGATAAGCAGAAGAAAGTGCCCCCTCCCTTCCCAGATATTATCTGCCTTACACCACTGCTTCTTATTCCTTTTGAAATCAAGACTCATTTGCAAATCCTGTGGCCATTCAAGTTGCATCAAAGTAAATAATTCGAATACGAACTCTGATATTCACAACCTTTCGCAAATTGTATGTTGGCCCACTTTTGGACAAGGATTAACTCAGTATCCTGGTTTTATATTATGAGAAACTAAATAACCAAAGAAAATGGAATTTTGGAAATTTCTATGAATTTTTTTTTTTGCTTGCTTTTTTATTTTTTTTATTTTTTTGCTATGCCTAACTACTAATCATTGCTTTCTACAAAACTGCCCTCGTCTGCCAGATCTGTTGAAAAATGGAGGCAGATTCTTTATAGACTGCTTTTGAAACATTTTCCTGGGCTGTTGTGGGGTTTTTTAGCGTAATGCTCCAGTTGCCATTGCTGTGTGTGTGTGTGTGTGTGTGTGTGTTTGCTAAAACCTAACTTTCTAGCAATGCGGAAGTGAAAGAATCTACCAGTGGAGCTATTTTTAAAATGCCTGTGAACTTGGGGAATCCCCTTTTGTATTTCTTTTAGACAACCACACTTGTGAGTGTCCCAAATCACAAGACTATTCAGTCTGAGGACTCAACCAATTAATGTTTCGTGTGTGTGATTATTTCTTCCCTTTTCCTTAAGTTTGCCAGCTGGACAGGAAAATGTCCTGACTTGCTGCAGTGGCTTGGTCTGCAAAAATCAACCGGGGATGTTTAGCACAGCATCATCGCTTGCTTAAAAGAGGTGTTCAGATGACCTGGTTCACAAGCTCAGAGAATGGGCAGGCAGGAGGGGCACGGGAACTAACCCTGCTCCCTTCTAGCAAAATGTTTGCCAGCCACATCCCTCCAGCATGTGAGCATTCAAAGAAGGCCTCTAGGAATATACCACTGGAGATGCATAGAGCCCTTTCGCACGTGTGTTGAATGCAGAGACAGTGGGGGCATGGCTGCCAGGCACTTAGGCAATGGGACTAGTCTATCAAACAGTATTGGAACAAATGGGGGGAAGGTCACCTGAAACCATTTTCGCCATGTCTTCAGGTTGCTGTTAAACAGGAGTAAGGAACCTGTTAGAAACAAATAGGCAATCCTGCTTTTCACCTGTGCCTTTAGGAGCAGGTTGGACTTCCAGTTTTTCAGCCAGGTTTTGCCTTCTAAGAGCCTCTTGATCTGCAGCAGAAAATAGGGGTTGAAGTTTGTCTTCACACTGTGAAAAGCTTCTCCTGCAAATTCGAAGGCGCAAGTGCAGAGGCCAGCTGAACATCTCGCAGCCCTGCAGGAGCCTGACATTCTGAAACGAAGCAATCCAAGCTTTTCTCCTTGCTTTATCTTCCTGCCAGAATAAGTATGTTCTACCACATTTCTATGTATCACTGCTGCTGTTAAAGGCACAGGAGCAGTGAAGTTGGCAAGTTTCAACTACTGCAACAATTAGCAAGAGTGCAACTCGATGAGCAAAACTTCATCCTCCTGTCGCATGAAAATTGCCTGCATTCCCTTGCGTACGGACAGAAGCTGCTTTATTTTTGCTCATTTCAACCGCTGGGAAAGGTTTCCCCTGCTCATTTTCTGCATGGGATGCAGCTGTTTAAAGCACAGGATCCAGGGCCATAAAAGGAGTTGGCGACACAGCAGTTGTCTGCTGTTTCCTATATCAAGCAAATGAAAGTATGGATTGTTGGTTTTTCTTTCTTCAAAAGATGAGAAATACAATTATATTGGAATTCAGAATCGCCCTTGGCACTCATCTCAAGTGGTGATTACAAGCATACAATTAAAACTGCTAAAAATGGTTTTGAAAACAGTTCAAAGAAACCTTGAAAGTAGGTGTTCATCTTCTATTGTTTATAAACATAAGGCAGACACCTTTTCATACAGCTTGTTGAAACAAAAATGTCTCAGTGATTTACAGAAAGTAGGGAGTGGGGACCTGTCATATCTCAGCAGGGGCGCTGCTCAGTGAAACGGGGGCAGCCCACACTGAGAGCCCTGCTCTGGGTTACTGTCCAGCATATATCTGATATTTGGAGGACTTTGAGAAGAAACTCTTCCACATATTGCAGTGACCTACTTATAGGGCATTGTTTATTTATTAAAATATTCTGACGACATCCTTTATATGTAATAAGGTGCACAAAAACAATAAATAAATAAAATTACAGTTCGGAATAAAACAGCAGACACTAGGCCAATGGCAAATAGAGTTAAAAAGAATCCACCAGCCTGCAAAAAGTCTTTGGATAATAAATAGGTTTTTAGGAAAGTCCCCAAATTGCATCAGTACAGATAGCTCTGCTGTGCTTGTTCATTTATTCCGGCTTTGAATTTCCTCACCTGAATTCATTATTTGGTACATTTAGAAATCTGGAGTGCTCTCTGCTTTTTCTCAGGTTTCCTTTGGGCTTTCTTTAATGGGATTATCAATGCGTGTGCGTCTGTTCCCAAAAAATGCAATCCTGTATGTGCCTACTCGGAACACAGACCTGTTAGGTGATGCCTAGCTAGGTTGTACTTGGAGTAGACCGAATGAGATGAATGGACTTGTTACTGTTGATTTTAACGAAGTATGACTAATGTTGGATATCGCCCGTTGGGTTCAGTAGGCTTGCTCTCAGGTAAGTGTGTGTTGTGCAGGTGGGCCTCGGCCACATTTCAAAGGCAATCAGTTCAGACCTCTGCTTCTTTCCTAGCAGCTTGTGGGGCAGGGAGACCAATAGACAAGTGAGTCCCTCTGCATCCATACCCACCCATTGCTGGGTGTGACCCACTGGCATCCAGGTGGAAATGCGGCCCTCGAAAGAAAAATGTCTTCCTCACTCCAGTAAGGAGGAGAGCACTCTCTAGGTACATCCAAGGTTGTCCAGGTGACAATCTTGCTGATGCTAAACTGGCCTGCATCTGTTCAGTGCCTGGATGGGTGGCTGCCTGGCCTCCTTGGGGTCCAGTATGGAAGAAAGGTGGGGTATTAATGGAAGAAATGCCTTGCCAACTGTACTGTGTGGTGCATCCGGGAATCATGGGTCAGTAGATTCACTGCAATCAAATCTGTCTGGTACTTTCACTTGCTTGTTTATGCACCTTCATAAATCTTCCTTTTCTGTTGTTGCAATGGTTGGTCTCTTGCCCTCTCATACTAGTTTATTTCTAGCTATCCTGGCCATCTACAATAGCTGTTTTTCTAAGTATGTGCCAGGAGATATTTATTTAGCCTTCCTCACACCCATCCCAGCAATGCATTCTTTCTCCGAGAAGCCAGGAGAGTCACGCAAGGGTGTGACCTGCTCTATCCTGCTGTGAAATTCTGTTTGTTGTTGCATTGCTGAGCAATTTGCTTTTGAGAGCCAAAGGGAGTGTGTCGAACCCATTGGAGCTGCCAGTATTTTTAGATATTGTCTTTTGAGTTCCCTTTCCTGTGCTTATACACACTTAGTCTGCAGTCCTGTGCTCACATACCGGGGAGTAAATTCCACTGAAATCAGTGGGATTGACAGTTGAATACATAGGTGTAGAATTGCACTGTTGTTAGAGCCAGTGTGGTGTAGTGGTTAAGAGTGGTAGACTCGTAATCTGGGGAACCGGGTTCGCGTCTCCGCTCCTCCACATGCAGCTGCTGGGTGACCTTGGGCTAGTCACACTTCTCTGAAGTCTCTCAGCCCCACTCACCTCAGAGTGTTTGTTGTGGGGGAGGAAGGGAAAGGAGAATGTTAGCCGCTTTGAGACTCCTTAGGGTAGTGATAAAGCGGGATATCAAATCCAAACTCCTCCTCTTCTTCCTTTTTTTTTTTTTTTTTTTTTTTACAAAGCAGCAAATGCAAGTTTGTGCCAATGTATCTCCCATACAGTTTATTTGATGCAAGCGGCTTACAGGTTTTGATGATTAAGCAGTATAGAAATCCTGTTAATTAAATGCAAACATACATGAACAAGGAGCACAGAAAATTACTCTACTGCTTTTCACTGTTGCTGCTTTGAGTCTAGCTTTAGTGTAGCCCTAAGACAGGACTGGACAGTGTGATAGCCTTCTGATGTTGGACTACAGCTCTCATAATCCGACCATTGGTCATGATGGCTGGGGCTGATGGGAACTGGAGTCCAGGAACAACTAGAAGGCAGCACAAGGGCTAACCCTGCATGAATGAAGGAGAGAACAGCTTGTTCAGTTGTTGGCAGGAAGCCCTAATGCCAGTGTTGCTTACCTTATTATTAAGCTTCAGCATGAACCCCAGAGATAAACAACGGGCTTTACCTGCCCTTGTACTACGATACAGTTCTTAACTTTCCCACGCCCAGCCATGATCTGTTTCCAACGGCTCTGCTTTCAGACTGACAGATTGCTTTTGGACCGAAGTCAGAGACAGCTTTAACCTGAAGTGCTGCATATTCCCAAGCAGTAGCAGTTCTTTAAAATGGGTGGCTCACCTGTAGCCATCCAAACTGAACTATAACTCCCAACAGCTTCAGCCAGCATGGCCAGTAGCCATGGATGATGGCAGCTGCAGCCCAGCAATATTTGGAGAGTCCCAGGTGAACAGCCTCTGCTTTATTTCCTATATTTTTGCCCCGCTTTTCAGAAAAATAGTCCTTCGCGTAAAAAAATCCCTGATATTTAAAAGATGCACCCTGACTTTTGGTTCACAAGCTGAAAGGACAGAATGCAAGAAAGTAGGAAAGTGTGGGGCAAAGGCAGAGGAAGTTCAGTCTGACAATACAAGAACTAAGTACTGAATTATATGCAGGCACTCATATCCATTTGTGGCAAGGCTGATCTTCCCTTCCTCCATTTAAATGTATTCAACTATGATACTGCCTTCTTCCAGCACTGAGCCTAAGCATTAACAACAAAACTAGCTTGACCAGCAAGAAACAATATCCCCGTTTTAAATCTAGCCAGCCATAGCTGTAGGTTCAACATTTGACCGCAAAGCCTGGGCCCTTGATCTTCCCTGTTTTGCGATGGGGCTTCTTTGAGTAATCTGGACCTGCCTATCATTCACACAGAGTGAGCCTCATTCATGCCTCCTTTGTGTCTGTGCATGCAGAATGTCCCTGTTTCAGTCCCATCAGAACCAGACAGCAAGGTCAATGGGAAAGGTTAAAAGAATCAGGCAGCAGGTGATGAACAAGACCTCTTTCTGCCCAAGACCCTTGAAAGCAAGTGCCAGGCTAGACAATATTGGACGGTGGACAAATAGTCTGACTAGGTATAATAAGGCAATATCCTATGTTATTAAGCCATGTTCCAGAAGTCAAAATGGCATTCAATGAGCATGTGCTGGGGGTCAAAGAGCAGCAGGCTCTATCCCACGTTTGTAATGACACGGTTTGAACATCTCAAAAGGTCTATATGGGGTGGGGAACCTTATCAGGCTGACCTGATTATAACATAATTGACATGCAACACACAACCATAGGGCTCATCCACATTTCCACTTGTCCCATGACTAAAAAGCATGGCTCCAAGTGATTTTCTGCTTTTCCCATGCTTTCCAGGCATGGGTCCAAGTAGTTTTGCCTTTGCCCCACTGCTTTCCCCCAGAAAACCTGCTCTTTTGTGCTGAATTGGAGCAAATGTCAATCTGGACAAAACACAATTGATGTTTGCTCCAGTTCAGCGGTAAACAACAGGTTTTCCTGGGTGAAAGCATCAGGGTAAGTAGAAGCATGAATGAACCATATGCTATATTTCTGAATTAGTAGTGTTGAATGAGCGCCAGCAAGCATGCAAAAAAAATGACACATAACAGTACCAAAAAGGACTCGAATGCATTTGTATGATGCTCCAGAAAGCAATAAAAGTGGCTGTGTATGTGCCATATATTTAAAGCAAAGCCCCCCCAAGAATCCTGGGAATCGCAGTTTACCCCCTCACAGAGGTACAATTCTGAGCACCCTTAGCAAACTACAGTTCCCAGGATTCTTGAGAGGGTGCTTTAAATGTATGGTGTGTACCCAGCCTGAGCGTCATTGTTTTTTTCTTTACTCCCAGGCAGAACTCACTTTGGGCCATCTCTAGGAGAGCATTCTGGCATACAACTCTCCCTTCTACTAGACTGCAGATGGGAGTTCGTGGACCCCCCCCCAGACAGTATGCACCAGGAGTGGGGACTGAGCTTAAGGGTCCAGTGTGGCCCTCCAGAACTCTCTTGTGCCCCCCTCCCCAGGTCACCACACCTCTCTCCAGACCACAACCCTCAACAGTCCTGCCCTGCATGTTTGTGTCTTTGCACTGTAGCAATGCCTTCTGCTTGCTTGAATGAAGGTGGAAGTGTGTGGGCACAAATCTATGACTCTACTTGTCTGGAAAACAGCTGACTGCACAGAGGCAAGAGGCACAAGGGTTGCCCTGCTGACTTTTGGCTCCATCCCTGCCCACCACTGGCATGCAGTCCCTGGAGAGCTGCCCAGGAGGAAATGCAACCCTTGGGCTGAGAGAGGTGGTCCACCCCTTAACTAATATCCCTGCTTAAAGCCCTTTAGAGACAGAGTTAGGAACATAGGAAGCTGCCTTATACAGAGAGCATTTGCCCATCTCGCTTCATTTACAATGACTGGCAGCAGCTCTTGAGGGTTTCAGACTGGAGTCTCTTCTGGTCCTACCTAGAGATGCCAGGGCTTGGACCTGGGACCTTCTGCATGCAAAGCAAATGGTCTGCCATTGAGCTACAGCACATTTCTATGAAGTGGGGTTGTAATGGTGAGAGGTGATATTCTGCTGGGGTTGGGAGTACATTTTATAAGTTGAGATACAGTATGCCAAACACAAGCACATCTGTTAAGTACAATTTGCTCTTAAGCAAAATTTGATTATACCCTTACAAAAAGCAGAAACCTCTCTTGCCCCATTCTCTAGCTCCACCCACCACTGTTGCTAAACAGGTTTTCTGGGGAGAAAGGAGGAATCATGGAAATCATGTAATTTATTTTGACAAATGCTGGTCACTCCCTCTGATGTTAAAAGGGGGGGGGGGAGAGAAAAGAAAGAAAGCTAGAGGCTATCTGAAAAAACAATACAAGGCCTGACAACATTCTTCCTGCACGTTTAGTATTCTGGTGTCTTCAAACTATGACCAGAATTCCTTTCAAAAGCTGCCTGCCCTCAGGGTTCAGCAGTTAGCAGCCCAGTTTGCACATAGCATGAAAGTCAAATGGTGGCTGTACCATGAGCAAGCAAACACTGTGGCACAGGGAGAAAATCATGAGCAACTATTTCACCCCTCTCTCACTCCTGCCACACTATGGTTTACCTTAGCAGTGCATTGCTTGAACCCAAACTCGTTTGCTTTCTCCTAACAAACCATGAGTGCATTGCAGGAGGTTGTACTAAATTACCCTTGGGGTCCTTTCTAACACTACAATTCTGCGAGTGGTAAGCTAAAATGTATGGAGGGAGATGAACTATGAGCACAAGTTTGGACAAAACAAAATAAAAAATAATAAAAAATCCTTCCAGTAGTACCTTAGAGACCAACTAAGTTTGTTCTTGGTATGAGCTTTCGTGTGCATGCACACTTTGGAATTAGAACAGTTTAGATCCCAGAGGAAGAGTGAAGTGGCTGTGATTTTTAAGTATTAGTTTGGCTTAGCATTATGTGTGAACCAGGCGTTGTAAACTGCTTTGAGGGTTGTTGATTTACAATCAAGCGGAGTACAATTTTATTAAGAAAGAAAGAAAACTCAAAATTTCACAACAACTACTACATAGCAGTTGCAGAACCTTTGCCCCTTTCAGGTGTTATCATATGAATGGCAAATCTTCCAGTTTCAGTTTTGCTCTGTTTCACATTTCCACCTTTCTACATCACTTCATGAACTTTTCAAAGTGCTTGTGAAAATTTACCAGCATCCTAGTGCAAATGTATTTCAATATGCACTTTTTTTGCAAGCAATTTCCCCTAATATATATTGCATTTCTTTCTGCCCACTCATTCTATATCAGTCATGTCACAAGAATGAAGCTCGCACCACAGCCAGCTTTTTCCCCGGGACTCTGTAGTGCTCACTCCAGTACAGAAATACTCCTTTCTTAGGTCAGTAAAGGTACGTTCAAAGTTCTTACATCAATCTTCACCCTAGCTAGGGAGAAGAGAGCAGAAGATACTGGTACTGTTGTGGTGGGGGTGTTTGCTCAGAGATTAGTGCTGGCTTTGTCTTACAAGGTGCTGTGCCTTCATGTACATTGGGTCAGCAGATCTGCACTGGGAGGGACAATTGTAAAGAACAATTTAGCTGTGTTTGTTGAACAATAGCTGGTTCCTGCTGGGCGTGAACCTTTGCATGAGGGGTTTCATTGTGATGGCTGGCTGGATTTCACACAAGGAAGGCTGCACCCATGTGGGGGCTGTGTTTAAACTGGGCCCAGCTGTTTTGCATTAGATTTCACTGAACTGTTTACACAGAATTCACCGCTGCCATTATTTACTCGTTGGAATGAACAACAGAAAATAGAAGCGATGGGTGGAAAAGGTCTAGTCAGTGGCTCTCCTTGTGGGAAAAGTAGAGTACAAAGTATGTGCCACGTCGTTTCTCTCAGGTAAAATTAAGACCTTATTTCCCTTTGGAATTGAACCTTAAAACATGGGTTGAGAACCTCAAACTTAGAAAATTCTTAAGACCTAGTCCCCAAAGTTATACCATGCATCATGTATCATTTTGCAAACTTTGATACAGGTGAATATTTTAAAAAGTGCTATCTTTGTGCTGTGAGACACCTTCTGGTGACTCGGAGAAATCCTGTTTATGCAAGAAGATGCACCAGTGTGCTAATTTTTTTTTTTAAAATATCCCATCATTCCTAAATACTTCCATCTTCAAGATCTTGCTTTATTCATAGTAATTTAGCAAAGGATTGTGATTGTGCATAAACCTATTGCTCAGAAAAGGGGATTACCCAAACATCTCAGTGACAGGAGTCTGCTGAGCAGCCTTTTAGAATTTCTGAGAAGTGAGGGGGTCTGCAACTGCAGAAATGGAATTATTTGGAATCCAGCCTTTTATCTGATCTAGTTGCCATGTCATTTTTGTCCTGTAGCATGCGCCTGATTTTATTTGTTGACTATTGCAAAATATATTTTTCACAAGGCTGTTGTCTCAGGCTAGTAGGGGCGACTTCTCAAGATCAGGCTCAAGGTTTCCTCATAGGTTTTACTTGCGACAAGAAGCAGGAGCCCTGCATCTCTGAGCTGAAGCACAAAATTTGAAAGTATGACGGCAGAGTTTTAAAAGTAATCATTAAAACTAGTGTGGAGTTTTGGTTAGAGTGTTGGACTAGGACAGGGAGACCCAATTCAAGTCTCCAATCGGCTGTGAAGTGACCTTGGCCCAGTCACAGTTGTTGAGCCTAACCTACCTCACAGGGTTGTTGTCAGGAGATAATAGGGAAGTGAAGAATACGGTGCATGCCACCTTGGGCTCCTTGGAGGAAATGTGGAGGGGATTTATTATAAATGCAATAAAAATGTGTATAAACAGTTGCATAGGCCTGCCTGTGTAAAAAGGTATTCAAGAGATGCCAGGATGTCTAAAGTAAGGGTTCCTACCTAATCTCTGCTGGGAAAGCATTCCATAGTACGGGACCAGCAGCACTATCTATTTACATTAATCATGTATTTTAGATCTGAATATGAGGGAGAAACAATATGGCTGCCTCCATCACACCTAGCTTGGCCCTCTAACTAAACTAAACTCTAGGGCCCCTGCTGGGATGTTTTCTTTCTAAATAACCTCGGATGTGCAGGGTCTGACTAATCCTAAATAGCCAGAAATACCTTTCATGGAGCTTCCTGTTTAGAGAGATCCCAAGATGGGTTTGTTCAGCAATATGAGCTTCTGACTAAGCCAGTTGACTTGAGCTAAGATTTCTAAACATTGACACTTGTTTACACAGTCGCATCTAGATTCACAGACCCAACCCCAAGCAAATCTTCCAAATCCACAACACAAGCCTCAGTTTGGTTTTTAGTTTACTTTATGAAACAGGAGCTTCACCAGTTTATAGTGTGCAGATACACCAGGCAAGAGGTGGTTTAGATCCAGTCAGGGTCGGATTTAGGTTTGACGAGGCCCTAAGCTACTGAAGGTAATGGGGCCCTTTATATGTCCAGCTGCCCTTTGTCAACAACAAATTGTTGCTGGTTTTTTGTGTTGAATATATGCTATATGGTAATTTATGGACCTATTGGTATCTAAAGCCATTTGCACATAACAAATAGGAGCCTGCACAACACAAAACACTGTTGCTGTATGTAGGTTTTATTTTATTTGTTTTTTATCTTATATTTTGGAAATGTACATCCAGGGTTTTTTCCTTTAATTTTTTGGGGGCCCCCCAAGAGAGTGGGGCCCTAAGTGATAGCTTGTTTAGCTTATACGTAAATCTGGCACTGGATCCATTGTAAATTCATTTGGCTATACAACCAAAATACCCAAGCTCTCAGATAAATCTCTCCTCTGTCCTGCCTTCATTCTCTCTCTCTCTCTCTCTCTCTCTCTCTCTCACACACACACACACACACACACACACACAGAGAGAGAGAGAGAGAGAGAGAGAGAGAGAGAGAGAGAGAGAGAGCACTATTCATTAAAAAAAATCAAGAGTGGTTTACAACAATTTTATGTATACAATAAATACTATATTAAAAGGCTAAAATAAGAAATCAGCTGTTATAGAAATATGTACAGGTATTATTAATTGCCTGTCTAAGCCTGATGGAATAGAAAGGTTTTCAGCAGTTGTTTAAAAGTTGGCTCAGAAGGTGCCTGCTCCACACTCTCAGTTTTATTGGCAGAGTGTTCCACAATAGAAGCTCCATTTCTTGTTGCTGTCAAATGAGTCTCGCCAACTCGGCACATGACCAGAGATGCTCCTGCAGATTATTTCAGTGACTGAGCTGAGACATAAGGGTTTGGGTGGCCCCGTAGAAACTTAGGTCCCTGGATCTAAGCTTTCAATACAATTCAAGGACCCTGAACCTGCCTCAGTAGCAGATGTAAAACAACATTTTGGTAATCCTCTCCTTATGTTCCATTTCCAAATAATTCTCTTAGCACACCTTCTGATGTGAACAATACATTTAGAGTCGATAATGAATTATATCTAAGACTAATGTTTTGGCAGTCACAAAGTCCCACCCAAATGTAAACACCGTATAATGTGACTGGCTCTAATCTGTCAACGTAAACTCTAGATAGGGGAAATCGTGGCCCTGAAGGAGCGTGAGACCCTGAGGAGTCTACTGGACGTTCTCTTATTTGGCTATCTCTACTACATGGCCTTGGATTGCTCAGCTCTGTTGCAATTTATCAGGAACACTTCTTTATCTTGGCATTACCCTAGTGGAGGCATCATTCTTCTTAAACTCCCTCGGATCTGTAGAAGTTCCAGCTCTGGGGCTTCATGCTGATTCAGAAGGGAGTCTCTTGGTTCTGGAGTTAAGATTCAGGAAATGTTACTAGGGACGACCGATCAGGATTTATGATAGCAGCAGTTCAGGGAGGGGTGGGAAGAAGTCATTTCTTATCTTTATGTGATTTCTTATCTGCCCTTCTCCATAAGGTCCCAGGGCAGATTTACAGCAATGTAATATATATTTTAAAAGAGCAACAACTGGAGAAAACAGTTCCATTTTTTTAAGAAGTAACACCATTGCAGCTGGAACAGAAGAGTATAAAGCCAGTGAAGGAGTTGGGACCCACAAAACAAAGTACAGTACCTTACCCATCAAAGGCCAAGGCATATGTGTTCAGCATACAGCAAAAGCTATAAGAGAAAAATGTTAGAGACACACACACCTCTGTGGGAAGGCAGTTGCTCAATTCAGAGCTGTCACAGAGGGGGAAACCCTCCCAGGCTGCCGTTCCCCTCCCCCGACTTTTGATGATGTCAGAACTACCAAGAGAGTAGTTCTGACATCATCATAGATGAGAGCCCCCTCTGCCATTCTTGAGAAGCGATAGGGATGGTAGCAGCTTTTCGGGTATTGGGGGTCTAAGGCTTTAAGGTTTTAAACACCAATGTGAACACCTTGGATTTGGTATGGGAGCAAACTGGCTGTTTTAAAATCAGGGTTATGGGAGTTCTAAATGGAATCCTGGCCAGTAACCTGGTTGCTGTGTTTTGGACCAGCTGACGCTACCAAATTAAGTCTGGAATGGCAGCCCCATGAGGAGTGCATTGCAATAGTCAGTGTTCTGGGGCCTGTGTGGAGTTCAGTGGCCAAGTCATCTCTGCCCAGGAGGGACCACAGATGGAAAAGCAGCTGTAGCTGGAAGTTGGCACTCCCAGCCCCTAAAATCACCTGAACCTCCATTGACAAGTGTTGGATACAGGCGCATCCCACAAGATATGGACTTGTTCGTTCCAGAGGAATGCCCTATTCAGAATAGGCTGGCTCTGCAGCTCCCATACTTGAAAACTCAGAACATCTTTTTAGGATTTAGCTTCAAATTATTGGCTCGTATCCAAATGTATTAGCCCCCTTGAAATAGGAAGCAAGGGAAGTGGTGCATCTAGCAAGTAGAAGAAATACATTTGTGGGGGCAGACGAGAGATGTGTGGAGTAAACGAAGGACAAGATAACCATTCCCTAGAAATGTATTTCTTCTGGTTAATGTAAGGATATTCCATTCCCACCGTTACTCATGAGTGCTGACTTGCAGAATTGACTGCCAGCTATTGACATTGCGTTGTGTTATCTTCCTGGAATGCGTCTGCAGAAATTTAAACACAAAAATGCTAACCAGGCCTCTCCTTATCTTGTAAAATCTGCTTCGAGCTCAGACTGAGATCTGCAGGACTGTGATGCGTGCACTTAAAGGATGGAGAGTACAACAACTGAAACATGGAAACTTTTCTCAGAGGACTTGCCAGTTCTAGCTAGCACATCTGTTAAACAAAGTGTGGTATCTAAGGGATCCACTCTGAGTTCATTTATTTGAATGAGTCTAGCCCAACACCTCCTGGCAAATAGAAGGGGAAGAAATGGAGGCAGTGAGAGATTTTACTTTCTTGGGCTCCATGATCACTACAGATGGAGACAGCAGTCACAAAATTAAAAGACGCCTGCCTTTTGGAAGAAAAGCAATGACAAACCTAGACAGCATCTTAAAAAGCAGAGACATCACCTTGCCAACAAAGGTCCATATAGTTAAAGCTATGGTTTTCCCAGTAGTGATGTATGGAAGTGAGAGCTGGACCATAAAGAAGGCTGATCGCCAAAGAACTGATGCTTTTGGATTATGGTGCTGGAGGAGACTCTTGAGAGTCCCATGGACTGCAAGAAGATCAAACCTATCCATTCTTAAGTAAATCAGCCCTGAGTGTTCACTGGAAGGACAGATCTGGAAGCTGAGGCTCCAATACTTTGGCCACCTCATGAGAAGAGAAGACTCCCTGCAAAAGATCCTGATGTTGGAAAAGATTGAGGGCACAAGGAGAAGAGGACGACAGAGGATGAGATGGTTGGACAGTGTTCTCGAAGCTACCAACATGAGTCTCACCAAACTGCGTGAAGCAGTGGAAGACAGGAGCGCCTGACGTGCTCTGGTCCATGGGATCACAAAGAGTTGGACAAGACTAAACGACTAAACAAAAGCCCAACACCACCAAAAGTACTGGCAAAATGCTGGCAACTCTAATTACAGTACTGGGCTTTGGAGAGCTGCAAATCCCAGCAAAAAAACTCGCTGGGTGACCTTGAGCCAGTCACTCTCTCTCAGCCTAATCTATGCCACTTTGAGCTCCTTGGAGGAAAAGTGGGATGTAAATGTGTGACAGCCCCTACACTTTAGAACTCCCTGCCTATTGACATCAGGCAAGTGCCTTAGCTGTATGCTTTTTGGCATGTGCCTAAAATGTTTTTGTTTAGGCAATCCTATTCAGAAGTATAGAACTTTCTGTCAGATAAGTAAATAAAACACATGTAACACTTGCTGTGTGAGCATTTTCAGCTATCTCGGTTACTAAAACCAGGCCCGTCTTAGAGGGATCTGCCGCCCTGGCGCAGCGATCCCTCGGCGCCCCCAGCCTGCCGCCTCTCCGCCCGCCTCCCTCCCGCGCTGGCCGCCCCTCGGGAGGGGGGGTGGGCGAGCGGGGGATGAGAGGCGTGGCGTTGGAGCGGGCGCCCGCGCTCCGGCGGGCGGAGGATGAGGGGCGGGCGGACGGGCGCTCGCGCACCGGCGGGAGGGCGGGCTGCAAGCCGGTCGCCCTCGCCTCCCAGAGCCCCAGCTGGAGTGCTGGAAGGTCGCGCAAAGCCCCGCGCCGCTTCAGCGCTCCAGCTGGGGCTCCAGGAGGCGAGGGCGGGCGGCTTACAGCCCGCCCGCCGGCGCGCGAGTGCCTGCCTGCCCATGGGGGCGGGGGCGGGTTGGAGAGGGGGAGCCCGGTATGCCGGCGGGCTCACGGGGGCGCCCCTGGGGTGCCCTGCGCCCTGGCGCGCCGCGCCACCGGCCTCTATGGATGAGACGGCTCTGACTAAAACATTTGAGCGAAATATGTTGAATGGCCCAAAGGTTACAGAGTGGCATCTGTACATAAAGGAGATTATACAATGAGAACTTTTTTGGCACACCAAAATTCCACGTTGATTCAAAATGCAGCATTTGGCACACTGATTACCAGGGATCACATAGAATGCTGGTGTTACTACAGTACATACAGATTAAGTGCAATTCTGCCACCCAGTGGAAGGTTGAGATTCCGTAACATTTTAAAATAGTTCTGTTTCTTTTCAGATTTCTGTGAGCAACAGCAGGGTATCGTGGTTGCACAGAGGTCAGAGCCACAGATTCTTTGATCAAAGAAAACCCTGTTTTTGTTTCGCAGAGTTTTCGTGGGGACGAATATATACCATTGCCCTGCCCCCTCACCTGTTTAGCTTAAATGGTGGCTTTCTTTCTGACAATAGGAGATCATTCCTGCTGTAAAATAAGTAGCAGTATGCTGTTCCTGTCCCCACTTGTTACACCTCTTATAAAGAATGTTTGCGTTTATTCTTTTTATAATAATTTTTATTAAATTTTGCATATATTCTTTTAAACATCCATTAATATTCATCTCTTATACATGTTTTTGACTTCCATCAACCACATCTCAAGATTTTCAAATTTCCTAATTTCTTCTTGTATTTCCAACTTCAGTATTACTTTTTATTACAACAATTATTACCATCCAAAGTTATTTCCATAATATTTCCTAAAGTTATCCTTACAAAACATCTTGTAAACCTAGTAGTGTGATTTGTTGTTTACAATCGTCTTTCAAATATTTCTCAAATTTAGTCCAATCCTTTAGGAATTCCTGGTCCCGCCGGTTTTGAATTCTTCCTGTCATCTTGTCTAATTCTGCATAGTCCATTAATTTTATCTGCCATTCTTCAATCGTCGGTAATTTCTGTGCCAATAACATTCTTGCTGCCATCGTTTCATATAGGAACAATTTTTTATCTTGTCTATTAATCTCTTTTCCTACAATTCCAAGTAAAAATGCTTCTGGTTTCTTTATAAATGTATATTTCAACATTTTTCTCATCTCATTATATATCATTTCCCAGAAGCTTTTCACCTTCTTACATTCCCACCACATATGATAAAACATTCCCTCTTTCTCTTTACATTTCCAACATTTATTGCATATTTTATACATTTTGGCTAATTTTACTGGTGTAATATACTATTATACATCATTTTCATCAGAATGTTTTCGTTTATTCATCTTTCCTAGTGAGATTCTCTGAGCTGTGCATGTTTCCAGGAACTGGTAAAATGCTCCTGCTTCCATTTTGTTTAATACATGAGCCAAAAATGCCCAACTATGGCTCATGTCACAAAGGAATGTGGAATGCCTCACCCTGCGTATGATTGGCTGCCCTCTGTACCACCGTTTTGTCATTAACTAGATTCTCAGAAGTAAATCAATTTTAAATTTGGCTTCCTCCCAAGTAAGAAGCGTAAGATTCCATTTTACTTTTTCAGAAAGTTTGTTGGTATTCAATTGGCTCATTCAATTGGTTATTTTTAGCTATTGCTCTGTAGTTGAATTACTGCTTTTATTGTTCTTTGCCATTTATATTGCTTTTGATATTTCTAGTTGTGCAAGATATCTTCAGTATGTCCAAGAAAGGCAGAATGTTTTGGGTTTTTTTCCTAGGCAATAAGGCTGCTGTCTGGAAACTACCGGTACTTACCTTGGGAGTAAGCCCCACTAAATTCTGATTAGGATTATAAAGCAATTAAAGAGCAGTCGCTGCTATTTCTGCCCTTCTTGTTATGCTAATTTATCTCCTAAAGAACACAATTACTTTCCATGCTTGATCTTGACTAAAACAGATTCAGTAACATTTAATTGCTCAGATATTCCTAGTCCAGCAGTTCCACCCTGGACCTTTCCTCTGAAAAAATTAAAACATACTGTTCGTACGGGCCGTTTCTCATTTCCCCTCGCTACTTTATTTAATAATATGCCCCCGATTGTGCATTTGATAATTTAGGTCGTAGCAAGGAATCTCCAAGCACACTTCATTGCTTAAGGACATGTTGTTGTTTTTGGGGGGGGGGGAGCAAGTTCTGTTTCAATGTCCAGAACAGGCAAATAAGGCAATTCT
Organism: Lacerta agilis; assembly: GCF_009819535.1. Taxonomy (NCBI): domain Eukaryota; kingdom Metazoa; phylum Chordata; class Lepidosauria; order Squamata; family Lacertidae; genus Lacerta; species Lacerta agilis. Next base: position 18,474,251 of record NC_046321.1, on the reverse strand, counting down.
TAAAAAAAAATGTGTGTGTTTTCATTATTATTTTAAAACCATATATTCCTTATTCGACGAAATAAGCAAGGAGCCAGCTGACATCTAATGCCACAAAGACGCCCACCGGCTTCCGCGGCCGGACGCCAAAGCTCCCTTCTGGGCGGCCCCATGAGGGCACAAGGCGGGACGCTTCGACCCCGCCCCCTCCTCCCAACATGCTCTGCGGCATGCGCGCGCGCACCCCCTTCCGCTAGCTAAGATGGCGGCGCCCGCGGCACGAGCCGCCCGCCGTTGGCTTTTCGGCCTGAGGGCTGCTTCGCCCCGGCTCCAGGCGTCTTGGGGACGGCGGCAGTCCCACGACCAGCGGCCGCAGCCCCGGGCTCGGGCCAAGGGTCTCTTAGCGGCTCAGCTCGAGCGGGGCCTGTTCCAGGAGATATTCCCACCCCAAGCCGCCGAGGAGCAGCTCCCCGGGTTGTTAGAGGCGGGCCGCCTTCCCGTGACGGCCTACTGCGGCTTCGACCCGACGGCCGACTCGCTGCACGTCGGGCACCTGCTGGCGGTGCTGGGCCTGCTGCACTTCCAGCGCGCGGGCCACGACGTGGTGGCCTTGGTGGGAGGCGCCACGGCTCGCCTGGGAGACCCCAGCGGCCGCACGGAGGAGCGCGCGGTGCTGCCGGAGGAGCGCGCCCGGGAGAACGCGAGCTCCCTCCGCCGGGGGCTCCAGAGGCTCTTCGACAACCACCGCGAGCTCTTCTGGAGCGGGGAAGGGACTCGCCTGGGCCGCGCCGCCGTGCTGGACAACGCCAGCTGGCTGGAGCGCGAGCCCGTGGTGGGGTTCCTGTGCGCCGTCGGGGGCCACCTGCGCATGGGGACGCTGCTGAGCAGGCAGAGCTGCAAGGCCCGCCTGAGCAGCCCCAGCGGCATGGGGCTGGCCGAGTTTCTGTACCCGGCGCTGCAGGCCTACGACTTCCTGCACCTGCACCGACACCATGGCTGCCGCATCCAGCTGGGAGGAGCGGACCAGATGGGCAACATCATGTCCGGACACGACCTCGTCTCCAAGTACGAGATAAGGGGTTGTGGGGAGGCCTGCATTTGGAGTTTGCTCACCCCACGCTTAAGCTGGGGTAGCTGGATGGGGGGAGAGGTTATTGCGGAGAAGTAGCTTACATACGTAATCAGTAGCAACAGGTGCGTTGTAGGCGAAAGGGCATTTGGTGGGAAGGACAGGGGGAAAGCAAGCAGACAAAGTCACGGATCCATTCTCACCAGTCAAGTAGTTGTGTGCATGATGACCAGCTGAAATTGGAGCAGTTAAGAACCTAAGGAGAGCCTGCTGGATCAGGCCAGCAAGCCCCATCTTGTCTGGCATCCTGTTCTATTGTGTCCAACTAGATCCCTGTGGGAAGTTCAGAGGCAAGAGGATCCTGATTGAGCTGATCTTTTAGCAGAACTGATGAAATGGGCCTGGGTCTTCAACCTGTTGGAAGTAGCATTGGAGCTAGAGTTGAAGGAGTTGATTTTGCCTTCCAGCTCTCCTACTGCTACAGCCTGATGGAACAGCTGCTGCTGAGGGACACAGTTGGGAGTCCATTGAGTGTTGCTTCATTTTTTTTCCACATGTAATCTTTATTTTGCAAAAATGATCATGCACTAAGCCAATAATAATAAGCCATAAAGACAAGACAATCTGCTCACAGTTCACTTAGATATAGAAATATGAGAGGCATTTTTGGAAGCATTTCTTACCATTTTTCAAATTGAAGAATTGGAAATTTGAAGGGTTGGAGAACTCTAGTGTACTCCTTTAAAATAACAAGCCCCTCAGAGTAGTTTCTAATATTTATTCTTTTTATAAACAGTCCATCCAAGTTCTCTGGAGCATTTTGATAGACAGAAGCATAATAATTGTAAGATGATTTCTGTGTAATATAAATATGTACAACTTGAATCCAGAGATGGGTTTTTCTTGTTTTCTGGTATTTGATATGCAGTTGGGAGAAGAAACTAGCAGTATTGCCTAAAGTTGCTATACAGTAGGATTGCATCTTGTGCTGGGGCTACGGTGCTTTTTTCGGGGGGTATCATGTAAAGCCCATGCAAGGGTCTCCCAGAGCTCAGTAAGTGAGGCAGAGAGCTTAAAAGCTCTTTCAATGCCAAAGAGCTCTTAAGCCAGTAGTGTCCAAACTTTTTTCAAAGAGGGCCAGATTTGATGAAGTTGAAGGGCCGTGAGGGCTGACCAAAGGGCCAACCAAAGTTGTTATCCTTTTTTTAGGATTGAAGTTGAGAGGTTTTTTTTTTTAGGATTTTACCCCAGGAAATAAACTGCCACAGGGGCCAGATTAAACCAACCGGCAGGCCGGATTAGGCATCTGAAATGGACTTTGAACATGCCTGTCTTAAGCTCTCTGCCTTTCATGTATTTAATTTGTGCAGTTGCAGCTGGCTAGCTATAAAGCTGAGATTGAATCCACATAAATTGTGGACCTACTGTAAATTCCCACCCTGCCCTGGCACGTTAGAGCGTAGGTATGTTTTTTTTACTTCAGCATACAGTAGGCTGCTGCTCCATCACTAGATATATTGATAATTAGTTTTCGAGCAACACTAAGGCATTTCTACCTTTAAAATGAATAAATGTGAGAAACAGTGCACTGTTACGTTACCTTAAGTTCCCATGGTGACATCTTTTATGGAAGTGTTACATCTCTTGCTCAGCAGGTACAGCACACTCCCTTACCCACAGAAGGTCCCATCATTGGTTCCCTCCTCTACTAGTTAGAAAGCTATTGGGTAACTGTGCTTGAAAAGGTTACATGAGACCTTGAAACCTGCTTCTAATCAGAATAGATGAATGGACCAGTGGTCTAACATTATAAGGTAGATTCATATTTTTATATTTCTCCATTTTATTCATTTTTTGTTGTGAGCTGTTTGGAGACCTATGCACAATAAGTAGCTAGCAAGTCTAATAAATACTATGCTGTAAATCATCTACCTTTCCCTAATGTTCTGTGCTTTGTTAATACTTCTAAAGAAGTGGGCTAAACTGGAATCGCAGCCTAAGACATCCCAGTATTTTACTGGCAAGGTTTTTAGATTTGATCTACACTAGCAAAGGAGGGTAAGAGTCCTTGAGTGTACACAACTATTCCCATATGCAATGCAGATAGGTATTATTCTGATTATAGGATACCAGTGTGCAGAATGCAGGTGTGATACAGCTTCTGGCCAGAGGCTTTCCATATGCATGTAGTTAAGCTTAGAGGAAGTCTCAAAGACTGATAATGTACTGTGCGGTAAGAGGCAGGTAGAAGTGAGGAGCAATTAAAATGAGGCTAGCCTCCTGGGTAGATAATGACATCAGAGCTGATGCTATAGGATACAAAATTGCTCTAATTACTCTATTGCATTTCAACATCACTCCTGAATACATACAGAAAATTTATAACACCAGTGCTTGTAGCAACACAAACAGCATACTCCCCCCCCCCCCCAATCCAGCATCTTCCTACCAACTGGCATCGAACTTGGCACACATCCCATCCAACTTGAAGCCCACCCATGCAGGAGTGTAGTTTAAGCACATGATGGATTAATCATATCCTTACTATTGAAGCAGTTTCCATAACACAGTCGACTGGTCCTGCTATTGGGTTTTATCAGTGGTGGTATAAGCTTTTACAGTGGTACCTCCAGTTGCTGACGGGATCTGTTCCGGAGCTCCGGTCGGATCCCGAGGTTTCTGCAACCGGAGGGACCCCTTTTGCGCACACACGTGCGGTGGTAGAGTGCTTCTGCACATGCGCGCACAGCAAAAACCTGGAAATATACTTCTGGGTTTGCCGCTTACGTATCCTGAAGTTTACATAACCGGAGGGGTACTTAAGTGGAGGTACAACTATTTAGAAAGGGCACGGCTGGGATGACTTGGCACCCTGGAAATGAAAGCATAATTGTAATGCTGTTTTGCAAAAGAAGGATGTAACTTCTTTTGCGAGAATGTAACTACTTTTGCAAGCTTATATTGCAAAGGAAGCTGTTGCTATGTTGATCTGTTTCAGCACCTAAAAAACAAATTAATGAAGGTGTGAAATTTTGTGGACTAGAGTGCACTTCATAGAAACCTGGAAATATAGGAAGTTGTCTTATATAGAGTCAGACCATTGGTCCATCTAGCTCAGTACTGTCTGCACTGACTGGCAGTGGCTTGCCAGGGTTTCAGATGGCACAATCTCAGCCCTGCCTAGAGGTGCTGGAATTGGACCTGGGACCTTATGCATGTAAAGCTGATGTTCCACCACTGAGCTACAGCCTTTCTCATTAAATGCTTGGTGACTGATGAGAGAGGAGTGTTCATTGTGTAAGCAGATCTACAGATTTTGACAGGTAGCTGAAGGCAATAGGGTTGCTTTCTGTTGTAGAAATGTTTGTAGGTCTTGAGATTAAATGTGTACCATGTTCTGTTGACAAGTAACATAACTTAAGTATTGTAATTTGTTTCCTATTAGGGTGACAGGCGAAGATGTATTTGGAATAACAGTGCCTCTTGTTACAAGTACCACTGGAGATAAGTTGGGGAAATCTGCTGGCAATGCAGTTTGGCTAAACAGGAATAGGACATCTCCCTTTGAGTTATATCAGTACTTTGTCAGACAGCCAGATAGCGCTGTTAAAAGGCAAGTATGTTTCTTATAGAGTTATGTGAATTGCTGTTCTCGAACAAAATGACTGCTAGTGTGTTGTTGTGGTTAGCGTCAGATGAAAAATGGAGAAACAAAGGCTCAAACCCACACCAAATCATCTTAGGCCAGTCACGCACTCACATAATCTACCTTCCAGGATTGTCATGACTCAAATGGTAAAAGCTATGTATGCCATATTGAGTTCCTTTGGCAAGAGGTGGGGCATAAATTAAAATTTAGATATACAGTGGTGCCCCGCTAGACGAAAATAATTCGTTCTGCGAAAATTTTCGTCTAGCGGGTTTTTCGTCTTGCGGAGCGGCAATGACAGCCGCGCTCCGCAAAACGAAAAAAAAAGACGAAAATTTTTCGTCTTGCGAGGCAGCCCCATAGACTTTTTCGTCTTGCGGGGCAGCCTTCCGCTAGACGAATGCCTTCGTCTAGCGAGTTTTTCGTCTTGCGAGGCATTCGTCTAGCGGGGCACCACTGTATATGCAAAAGGGTCCAATCTAGCCCAAGCTAAAAATAACTAATGCAACACTCAAAATGTGTCCAAGGTTTTAGAAGTTTGTTGGCAAAAAAAAATGTTATTAACCTTGCATAAACAATAACACAGTGTTTCCTGCTTTCCAACAGTGTTAGAAACGGATATGAAAGCTAGGAGCTAATGGGCGCAACAATGGAATGTCTAGGCATGTTTTTTATAACAAGAATACAAAGCTGAAAATGAATGAACTGCAGCTAAAATATTAAGTTCGTTTTTCACATGGTCAAGTCCTTCCCCTGCCCACCCCCTAATATTCTTCAGAGGATCTCTTCTCCAGTCTTCAGAGAGTAGTTGGAAGTGGGGAGGCAGAAAAAGGCCACCCTTTCCTTCCACTCTGCAGTTTTAATCTGAAATCTTAGGCACAGTACTGCTCCCTGAGCTCAGAAACTGCTTGTACTAATGAAATTCCCTGTCGCAAAATGCACCTAGAACAATGGGAGTTTTGAACACAGTGTCAATTGTATTATAAAACCTGCATATGGTGTTTTTAACATTTTTATTAAGTCCCAAAATGCTCTGAGGTTCTGCTACATCTTTGACTGCCTCTGATTTTACTGTGCAGAGGGCTTGTGCTGTTGGATTGGTGCAACAAATAGTATTGTCATATCCTAAGCTCATATTGTTACTGTAAAAACAATACAAAGTTACTCTTTAAGATACCACAAGACTTTTGTTGGTTTTGCAAAAGCCAGACTAACACAGCTACCCCTCTGTATATTGTTCAGAAGACTTAGATTCAGTATTTTCAGTTTTGAAAAAGCAAGCATAAAAATGCATTTTAGTTTTTACTCAAGTCATTAACAAGATTATGTTACAACTTTAAAATTTTAAAAATTTAAGGAATCTAAAGAATGGATTGAGGGGCTGAAATTAGTGTGGATCTGCATTGTCTGTTACAGAAGCAAAATGAGGCTCTGAAGGCAGCCTTGTATAGGGAAGTTTTTAATGTTCAATGTTGTATCGTGTTTTGTTAGAAGCCACCCAGAGTGGCTGGGGTAACCCAGTCAGATGGGAGGCATATAAACAATAAATTCTGATGGTGGCTATTTTCCCTTTAAGGTATCTGAAGCTTTTCACTTTCCTCCCTCTTCCGGAAATCCAACACATTATGGAAATGCATGCTAGAGAGCCTGAGAAGTGGGGGGCCCAGAAACGGCTTGCTGCTGAAGTAACTAAGCTTGTTCATGGCAAAGCAGGTCTGGAATCTGCTAAGAGGTAAAGGGAGACTGAGGCTGTTAATATGTTGATTTTTGGACCAAAATGTTAATGGAAATGCAGGCAGGAAATTTCAGCTTTGCAAAGATGCAGAATTTGCATAGTAGTCTTTTAAGTTGCTAACATTGATAAAAGCTACTTCTGCAAGTCTTGGTAATAATGTAAATACTGATCATTACTATTTTTATGTTAAAAAAACAGGTGCACAAGGGCCCTTTATTACAGTGACATAGCAGCACTAGAGACTATGTCCGACCAAGAGCTTCAAGAACTCTTCAGGGAAGCACCATATGTTGAGTTGATGCTTGAACCTGGAACAACAGTACTTGAATTGTGTCGGAAAGCGAATGCTATTGCAGATGGACCAAGGGGGTAAGTTAATCTTTACATATTCTGTGCAGCTTCCCTTCCCCTCTCCTGTAACAGTATGCAGCAGGAGTTCAGCTGTCTGCTATTGCCTGTAGGTCTGTTTCTGAGTGAGTTTCTACCCTAATTTGTCATCACTGACAGGTTATTATAACTTTAAACTATTGTAAGATGGTCTAGCCGTGTCACTGAATGTACAATTTCTTTTTTCAAGGCATCGTGACATAACAGGTGGTGGAGTTTCTATAAACCACATTAAAGTAACTGATCCCGATGCTGTTCTTGTTCTTGGACAACATATCCTCAGCAATGGCTTGTCACTCCTTAGAATTGGAAAAAGAAATTACTATGTTGTGAAATGGCTTCAGTTGTCACATGAAGAACAAAAATGCTGAGGTTCTTTTCAAGTATGTTATGACTGCATTTTTCTTCGTGGAGTGAGAACACACATCAAACAACTCGCAAGAATTGTGGTGTGAATTGCTTTTTCTCACTGTGTGAGACTTGGTATCATCTGGAAATTGGATGGCATCTTAATTCATACTTCAATCATGAAACGAGGAGGAACTGTCTGGTACAATGCAGTGTCTATCCAAAGAACGCAACTGTTGAAATACGTTATCGTAAGTATTGGTTATAAAACGCTTGTCTACAATAAAGGTAAACTAAATGAATCCTCAAAGTTATTATTACTTGCATTGTTAGTGTGTTACGGGTGTGAATGGTAGTAAATGTGACATAAGAACCCATTTCTGTTTGAGGAAGCAACAAGCCAGGCAGCTGGCTCCTGAGTCCACAGATAACCTAATTTTAATTGAGTTTTTAATGGGTTTTAACTTTTTAAAACCAAGTTATTTTATCAACTGTTTTGTGTTCTGGAAGCTGAAGGACAGACGACTGTGGCACTGTAATGCCAACAGCAATTAGGTTTTAATAAGACATAAGAATCCATTTTTTATCCTAAACAATATAGGGCTTGTTTCATTACTCAGTTGAACTTTCTGCTTTGTAATCAAGCTGTTTTTGAGCAAAGCATGGGCTGGGGTCGATGCCTTAAGGTTACTCTAGGATGAATGTATATGGAGACATGGAGATTGTCCTTCCATGTAGCAGGTAATGGAGAGTGGGATTTGTAACTCATGGTGTAATTTATCTTTCTATGTATAGAAATAAGATAGTACAGGTGTCCAGCAGATCTAAAATCTGTTCTTATAGCATGCAGATTGGACTAGATGACCCTCACAGTTCCTTCCAACTCTGCAGTTCGATTCCCAGCTAATATGGAGTTCCTTATGTTTAAGCAAAGTATAGTTAATCTAGGTCTACTACCTCAGGGTTAAAGTATGTATACCCTGTGAACAGTTGGGCCTCTGATCCAATAGTGGTTTTGTCCAGTCTGCCATAGTAGGTAGAAGCTCCCTATCTCAATAATTTACCAGTAGGTTGAATTTTACACCTTTAAATAACACCTACTCCAAGAGGCTGCTTGTACAAATGAGTTAGCTGGCAAGCTTTACACCTTCTGAAAATTATTATAGCTGAATAACTTGACATAGTGACCTAGTGTTTACCCCCTACCCATTATTAGCAACTGTCTCAGCAAGTGAAGTTAAAAACTGACCATACTTTAAAATCTGGTTTATTGATGTAAAACTGCCGTTTCTACACAATCAGCTTTATTTACAGAAGTAACTACATACATTTGGTGCCGATGCTGGATAAACTACTCTTCAGTCTGCATAGGTAAATGTTCTTTCAATTCGCTTATGCATTTTCAATTCTAAGTTGGACTAGGCAGTGATTTTTTTAAAAAATGTACAGCTGTGTAGTTCCATTGCCTTAGATACAGAAGCCTAAGAGGCAGGATGAAAATCACTCTAAATGCAGTCACACCCACACACAACCCGATGACTCAAAGTGCATAATATAGTACATAGCATGCTAACCTTGTAGAAACGTGGTGTGTTCAATCCTGTGCAAGCAATACTGAAAGTGCTAGTACAGCAGTGGCATTAGTAACTGCTATTTTAAATATATTCACAGCTGCTGATATTGCTTGAAACTATGCAAGATTGAAATGCTCTATTCAAAAACTTCATGGCAGTATGAAGAGATTTTCTAGTGAAGACTGGCTTGCCCTTTAAAACCTTGTTGTTGTTTAGTCGTGTCTGACTCTTCGTGACCCCACCTTAGTGATCACAATTCAGATGGAGCAGGGCTGGGGAACTTTTTGGTCCCCAAAGCTGCATTTCATCTTTTGTCTCTGGGAGCTGCATGCTACATGTGGCTATGGTGCAAACACAATCCTGCACCCCCCACCCCCAAAAAATATCGCTGAAGGAATGTATGATGTTGGCGAATGTGGGTTAAGCTTCCATCAAGAACACCACTCTGCAATAGTCAGTTTTGACAAGCACTGCTGGAGTCAGTAGAAAGAGTTTGTGGCTTGTAGGCTGGTGGGCTGGCAATTCCCCGCTCCTTGTGTAGTTTAGTATTTTTTAGGGCAAGATTGCCTTTAGGAATTCTTTCAAGGGGTAGCAATCCACCGATGATCTATATACTGTACTCAGCATCTTGATGAACATTTAGCATGTGCTTCAAAATCCATGGTTATCACAGAAGTGTCATAAATTGAAACAATATTGAGGCTGACAAGGTCAAGTTTCCACCATAAGACTTAATTCACACCTTTGTACCACTTTGTGAGGTTATAAATAATAATTAAATAGGCAATATATTAATGTGAGGAACCTTTTACTGGCTGTATCCTGATGTCCACATGCCAATGATGAATACACCAAATGGGGGCAAAGCAACAAATGTCATCATAAATTTTAGTTTTTTACAGTAATTTCTACATATGTCCCCTCTATCCTCCATCCAGGCAACCAAGAGCCATATCAGAATTCAAGGACCCAATCCAGCGACCAGTGTGGCTTGGGGAAGAATTATGAGGGTCACATAAGGGGGGGCCTAGGCTGTGGTTCACCATGCATGGTAACTATTTGCACATTACAATACCTCTGATATCCAGCAAGCAAGGATATATGTTGAATCCCACTTCCATGGGACAGTGCTCATTGGTTTCACCAGGCCGTGTTTTAATGTGTCTGGCAAAATCTATACCTTTTAAAACAGTGGATGTGACAGGCTAAATTAGAATTCATAGTAATTTGACATCTACTCAGAATTAATTCTTAGTTGTCTTTTTATCCTTTGACAAATTTATCAGTCAAACATCCTCCAAAGGCCTTTAACCATTGCAGCTCAGCAACCTTGTTAGTTTATACCAGATGTTGCTGAACTACAACCCCCATTGGTCTTAGCAGGCACAGCCAGGGATAGTGAATGTTGTAGCTAGTAATCTAGTGGACCAAAGGTCCCACACCTGATACTATCAGTGGGTTTTTGTTTTTATCTTTATAGGTTAATTCTTTAGTGAAACATGATTACATCAGTCTAGATGTATAGCCTCGTCAGCAGAGTGTTCTTGTTTCCTGCCCTAAATTACTTTAGTCCATTCTTTCTGCTACCTGGCATGACACCCTCCCCCTCCCCCACACCAGTCAACACCACTTCCTGGGTACTGGGCATCCTTACCCCTCACTGGACTGGGTTTCATTCAAGTTAGTCTTACTTTTTTGTATTTCTGCAAACATAGGAGTTCTCCCACCCATACTGCTCACTTGGGTATGGGGTGGTGCCATTTTGGTTACTTAGGTGACAACATTCTTGCCTGAAGAACAGAAACGGGGAATGAGGTGATTCTACGTTAGCGGGCACTAGGTACAGGTTCACTGAACTTAGGAAGTTAACATAGCCATCAGGAGGCTGACTTAACATTTCATCTTGAGTTAAGTATCATCATGCCACAGATTTGCCAAAGCATCAGAAGCGATCTTAAAGCATGATTTTATTTTCAATATGCTTGGCTGTATGTATGATTTTTGAGGAGGGTTCCAAGTGCCTCCACCCTCAAAGGCACCATCACAATTATGTTTCAATATACTGTAAGGGGAAGAAGAGAGAAATAGCATGTTTTCAAACTGCTACTGAACATTCCCATTTTATGTCCAATACCTTTTGTCTCAAGTGTAAGCTCAGTTTACTCTTTTCAGCCTGTTGTGTAAGGACTGAGTGGACAAAATCCTGTACACAATGTGTGAAGGCCAAGGGTTTATTTTTTACCTACAAGTACACACGTTGAGGAAGGCAATATCTACTTAGGATATGCACCTCACAGCAATCTAAAAACATAGTTCCTCCAAAGTAACATATTTTCCTTCCATGCAGGAAAAATGTTGTGTGTGAGCAGGTGTACTGTGCTTCAAACATAAACTTACAAAATCTTCAGGAACTAAAGTGTCATTACTGTTGATTTTGGTGACTATGGCAGATAATCAAGCAAGTTACTACACCAACACCTAAGATGAAAGTAGCTCAAAAACAGTAATGGGTTGGGGCCATTGAATTAATCTAAAGGCCAGCTGTTTTTACACCAATATTTTCTAAAGTTTCTTTACTTCTTTTCACAATGATTTAGGAGAAACCTGATCTGCCACAATACCTTTTAATATTGCTGTTCTGTTAGTCTGGAACTGCACAAGTGGATGGTCCACAGGTTTTGGTCCCAGACATGAGGATTCTTCAAATTCTGATTACTTCTTTGTTGATAACGCTTCTTAGCAGAATCTCCACTTATTCCAGATTTATCTAGCTAAAGGACAAAAATAGCCAATGCATTTTGGAAGTTAGCCAGATATTTCTTTTAAGGTTCTAAAACATGAGGGTACACATAAGGCAGTATTTCTACTGTGCTGTTTATCTGTTTGAGACTTTAGAGAGCATGCAATTAAATTCATCTTAAAGAAAATATCGTGGTGTCCTTTCTTCATGGTTGAAAAACCTATATTGCAAAACCAGCTTAAAAGGCTACATCACAATACTACACAGTTCATCCTAACCACTGGTAACTCATTTAGCAAGCCAGGCACTGGAATTTTTACATGGTTATTTCCTTAAGTTCAGTCCAGTCCAATTCCTCACAGGAGAATAGACCTTGGTCTTTGCACCAGGAAACTAGTAAAGAAAATACGTTGATTATATGAGACTTGTTTTGCAAGTACAGCATACTCTTCTGTCCGTAGAAAGCCAAACTGAACTGTCTTTATGTGAGCAGATTTATACATACTGCAGTAAACATAGAAGTTCATAGGTGTATATATAATGCCTAGCAATTTTCAAGTCATCCATTTCTTCACCCAGCTGGAGAAGCCCTTCACCAAAGGTGTGTCTCTCGAATCTCAGCAATAATATGACTGGCTCGCTGCAAGGCCTAGGACAAGAACAGAAATTGCTGTGATTTATACTTGTCGAGACACAGGCAGTGATAAACCACAAAAATATACAACAAAAGTAATACAATAAAAACAATCATTGGGCAATAATTAAGTGAAGGCTGAATATGGTAGCACCAGGGGTGAGGCCAACAAAGCACTGACTTCAGTGGAGTCCGTCATGGCAGGGGGAGTATGCCTAATAATGCTGGCCTCTGCAAGTTCCCTTCACATACTTTAAGAATTAGGGAAGGGATGGGTTGGTTTGGTTCACAAACCAAGCCAAAACACTGCTTATTTCTGATCATGTCTAGCCAATGAACTTTGCACACAGTCCTATCTGGAAAAGGAATGGTAGAAATTATCAGCCAACGAGTGCACTAACTAGATCTTGAATTTTGGGTACAGTACAACTGCATCTTGTGCACATTTAACTTGCACAATTTCAATCCTACACAGTTGAAGGCCATCTGGTTGAAATCCTACAAGTTACAAGTGAAGCTGGCATGCGGGAAGGGCCTTGCTTCCCAAGCAAGGCAGAGAGCTTTAAAGCTCTTTTTGTGCCAGATTCTTCCCTCTACTTGCCAGGTCTGGGATGCTCCCACAAGATCTCAGAGGAATTCAGATGGCCCCATGAGAGCATCCTGGAGCTTGCGCAGAAGCGATTCCAAGGGTTTGAGTGTATGTGTTTTTGCATATATGCAGAACCCTTAGAACCAAACCCTCATGTAAGACACAACTGTGAGGCTCACGGTGGCAAAGTATGAAAATAACATAAAGCTAACTTGGCTTGTTATAGAAAAGGGACTGCAGTACCTGTAACATATCAGCTGCCTCCTTCCTGCGCTGAGCCATGTCCTCTGATTCAGTCAAAAGGTCATCCAGCAATAAGGCTTTGTACAGCTGTCCTACTAGCTCACTCTGAAGAGAGTCTTTCACATGGTTAACCAGAAAATGCATTACTGCTTTTGGCACACTGAAAGCAAGCAAGAAAATAGATCAGGCACATAACCCACGGAGCTAAGGGTTCTTTCTTAAGTTTATATACCACCCTTCACCCAAAGATCATGGCAGATTACAACATAAAAAACACAAAATACATAACGGTGATTAATAACCTTCCCCCAAACACTTAAAAGATTTAACCACCAAAGGCCTGGTTGAAGAGGAATTATTTTTGTCTGGCACCTAAAAATATGTAATGAGGTGCCAGGTGAGCCTCCCTAGGGAGAACATTCCACAAGCAGGGAGCCACCACAGAAAAGGCCTATTCTCATGTTGCCACCCTTCAGACCTCTCATGGAGGGGGCATATAAAAATGACCTCAAGTGATGGTTGCAGGATCCAGGTTAGTTCATATGGGAAGAGGCAGTCCTTGTATTGTGGTCCTGAGACATGTAAAGCCTTAAAGGTCAAAACCAGCTGTTTGAATAGGGCCCAGAAACCAACAGGCAGCTGATGCAGTTGGGTTAGGATCAGTGCTATATGCTCAAACTGTCTTACCCCGGTGAGCAAGCTGACTGCTGAATTCTGCAACAGCTGAAGTGCCCAAACCATCTTCAGAGGCAGCCCAACGTGTAACACATTACAGCAATCTAGCCTAGAGGTTACCAGAGTGTAGGTAACAGAAGTCAGACTACCCCTGTCCAGATAGGTGTGTACAGTGAGGGGGGGGAAAGTATTTGCTCCCCTGCTAAATTTGCCTGTTTGCTCTCTGACGAAGAAATGACAAGTGCATAATTTTAATGGTAGGTTTATTGTAGCTGCGAGAGACAGAATAACAACAGGAAAACCCCCAGAAACCCAGAAGACAAAAATAAGTATTTGATCCCTTTGCAAAAGATGACTTAGTACTTGGTGGCAAAACCCTTGTTGGCAATTACAGAGGTCAGACGTTTCTTGTAGGTGGCCACCAGGTTTGCACACATCTCGGGAGGTATTTTGTCCAACTCCTCTTTGCAGATCCTCTCTAGGCCACTCCAGGACCTTAATGTGCTTCTTCCTGAGCCACTCCTTTGTTGCCTTGGCCGTGTGTTTTGGGTCATTATCATGCTGAAATACCCATCCTCGACCTATTTTCATTGCCCTGGCAGAGGGAAGGTGGTGCTCACCCAAGATTTGACAATACATGGTGCCGTCCATCGTCCCTTCAATGCGGTGAAGGTGAAAACACACCCAAGGCATAATATGTCCCCCTCCATGTTTGACGGTGGGGATGGTGTTCTTGGGGTCGTAGGCAGCATTCCTCCTCCAAACACGGCGAGTTGAGTTGATGCCAAAGAGCTCGATTTTGGTCTCATCTGACCACAGCACTTTCACCCAGTTCTCCTCTGGGTCATTCAGATGTGCATCGGCAAACTACAGATGGGCCTGTACATGTGCTGTCTTGAGCAAGGGGACCTCGCAGGCTCTGCAAGATCTCAGTCCTTCACGGCATAGTGTGTTGCCAACTGTTTTCATGGTGACTATGGCCCCAGCTGCCCTGAGATCATTGACAAGTTCCCCCCGTGTAGTTCTGGGCTGCTTCATCACAGTTCTCCTGATCATTGCAACTCCACAAGATGAGATCTTGCATGGAGCCCCAGACCAAGGGAGGCTGACAGTTATTTTGTGTTTCTTCCATTTGCGAATTATTGCACCAGCTGTTGTCACCTTCTTACCAAGCTGCTTGGCAATAGTCTTGTAGCCCAGTCCAGCCTTGTGCAGGTCTACAATCTTGTCCTTGACATCCTTGGACAGCTCTTTGGTCTTGGCCATGGTGGCTACTTTGGAATCTGCTGGATTTATTGCTTCTGTCCACAGGTGTCTTTTGTACAGGTACTGTAATGAGCTGGGATTACAGGTAAGACCTCTCCCTTACAGCAGCTCATTACATAAAGTGAAGATACTGTACCAAGTAGCCTGACATCTGGCTGGTTGATAGGGGATCAAATACATATTTCACTCATTATAATGCACATCAACCTCTGACTTTTGTCTTCTGGGGGTTTTCCTGTTGTTCTGTCTCTCGCAGCTACAATAAACCTTTCGTTAAAATTATGGACTGGTCATTTCTTCGTCAGAGGGCAAACGGGCAAATTTAGCAGGGGATCAAATACTCCCCCCCCCTCACTGTAGCTAGGGCACCAGCCAAAGCTGATGGCATTCCATGCTACTGAGGCCACCTCAGACTACTCTGAGCAGACTCACTTAAATGAATGAACTTAATTTCAATGGATCTACTCTTGAGATAGACTAACATTGGTATAACACAGGGGTAGGCAATCTAAGGCCCGGGGGCCAGATGTGGCCCAATCACCTTCTAAATCCGGCCCATGGATGGTCCGGGAATCGGCATGTTTTTACATGAGTAGAATGTCCTTTTATTTAAAATGCATCTCTGGGCTATTTGTGGGGCATAGGAATTTGTTCATATTTTTTTCCAAAATATAGTCTGGCCCACCACATGGTCTGAGTGGACTGGCCCACGGCTGAAAAAGGTTGCTGACCCCTGGTATAACAGATGGTTTTAGAGTATCATTTGGTAATAAATTGGTTGTATGATGCGCGTATTTTGTATTTACAGAATTTAGAAACAACAACCCTGAAGACAAAACTCACAATATGGCAACATTTGTTTCTGCACTAAAGTGCTAAAACACTAAAACCTCATGGTTATTTTTGTGAAACAGTCCGTTAGAAATGAAGTGCAAGAAAGAAACTACACAGAGCTGCTCAACTGTATTTATATTTTGCACGGTAAAAAAACCTATCAGAATTAATAAAGCAATGAAAGGGTCAAATCCTAAAAAAGTAAGATCGCAAACCTGTCTTGTATGTTCTTCCTCACAATCAGGAAGTACGATTTGATAAGGCGTTCAATCACGTCGCAGTCTCGTTGCTCTCGGACTGAAAGCTTGCGTGCAACAGGAACAGGCTGATGCAGGAAAAAGCAGAGTCAAAAATATTTCATGAGCATGCAGTTCCACTGGACTTCAAATGGGATAGTCAGGTTCAGGCTGAACTACAAGAAGGTGGCAAATACACCTGGATTTTAGAGGTGGTTTCCGTCTGGTGAAATAATGCCAAGTATCAACAGAATCTTTTTTTTTTTTACAGATTGTTAATATGAGGCTTTACAGATTAAAACCTTGGAGGTGACACAACATTCCTGACTCTTGGGGAAAATGGTGGCATCGTTGCTGTCACTTGTGAACAAGTCACAATAGATCCTAGGCCTTAAAAAGCTGTTCTTTGCTGGAGTGAATTGACATTGTTCTTGAGAAATATGCCAGGTCTAAGAACACAGCTTCTCAAAATTAAGCTTTTTATTCTTTGTGTTTTTAAGAGTATGTTTCCAGCCCTTATTATCAAAGTAAAGCTTATGGACATGATGACGTCATCACTAACAAACAGCCTGGGAAAACTCAAGCTACTCCATACTACATATATTTCCTGTATAAACAGTGCATATCCTTGTTTAAATACAGGTATATCCCATGAGTCTCACCTCTCTCCATCTATAATTTCAACCCCTGCTAAAATGACAGTCTGTGCAATCTGCTACAAAAATCAGTGGCAGGATGATACAAGCCAGTAGCATCTTGCTATTAAACTATTAGTTGATTTATTGTACTGTCATTTATAAGCCACTCTGAGAGCCCTTTTAGATAAAGAGTGGGTTATAATGCTCTATTCCTCTCCTACTGCATGAAATCTGAACCACTCTGTCCATTTTGCTAATTTGCACATGATATTCCAACTGAAAGTATAAATATAGTGGTGCATAATTTGGTACAGATTTAGTGTATAAAATATGCAGCTCATATAAATTAAGTACTTGTTCACAAATCAAAAGTACCTTTTAGAATTCATGGTGATCACTAAATTTGTATCCCCCACCCCACCCAAAGAATACCTCTATCCTTGCTACTGGCTACAATATACTTTTGGCTAACAGCCATGTTTAAAAACGGGTGGAGAACATAACTCAGAAGGACCAAATCCTGCCCACTCCTAAATTCTGTGAGGAGCACACCCTGCTCTTCTTGTACCAGCTTGCAAATTTTGTTCCTATGCTGAGAAACTCACCACATCCAGCAAATTTACAGCATGGCCTCTTTGAGGGCTAGCAGGTAGGACCGTTACTGGTTTTGATTTTTCCTCGGCTAATATTTCCTCAGCTCTGGAGGTTTTCAGCATGCCTCTCCAGTTGCCTGTTCCAGCTTCCTGAGCTCCATCTCCCATAGCAGAGGATGTCTAATACAAAGAAAATATACAATACCCAAATTTCAATCAGTTATTTGCAAGAAAAATGTCCTGCGTTCCAAATGCTTGATTATTAGTGATTCATTTAATCCCATTCTATATGCAAGAAGTTAAGGGAATACGATTCTCACTCTCTTCAATTTAACACACACACCACTGACGAAGGTTAGACTGAATAGTGCCCTAAATACACATAGAAAGCCATCTCCAGAAAAGCCCAAATGCCACCAACTTTGCCTGGCTCCAAAAAGCTGAAAGACTTTCCAACTTGCCCTGGCATTCCAGCATGGTATGGTTCACAACTAGCATAAGGGTCTGGTGACTTCTGTTTCAGTGTATCTGAAGAAGTGTGCATGCACATGAAAGCTCATACCAAGAACAAACTTAGTTGGTCTCTAAGGTGCTACTGGAATGAATTTTTTTATTTTGTTTTGACTATGGCAGACCAACACGGCTACCTAACTGGAACTGGAACTAGCATTAGTGTTTGTTTTTATGGCTCTGATGGATTTTATTGATATTACGGCTGCAGTTCCATGATATTTACTGTCTAATGGAGTTTTATTGTATTCAATATTTTAGTTTGAATGTAGCAGCCTTGGAAGCCACACCGTGATGGAGAACGGGGAAGTTTACAAACTACCTAAATAAATAAAAACAGTGACCAGCTACCGAGTGAGCTTCATAGCTGAGAGGGGATTTTTTCTCCATTGGTTCTGTTTCATCACTCAGGTTGACATGCAAACATACTAGGTATTCAGTAAGAGAACTACAGGCAAACTTTATTAAGTACATGAGAAAGATAATAGGCTGTAGCAACTGATTATAATCAAGACTGAGTTTACATCAGAGCACATAAGGATGAGAGGGAGCATCAAATGAATTATTGGGCATATCAAAACACCAAATGGCCATTTTTAAAAACATCCGCCCATCTCTTTAAGAGTCTTGGTTTGAATTATCATTCCTGGATCATAAACCACGAAGCGCAGAAAGAGTGTTGAGGCTGAGAGCCCCTCTTACAGCTTTCCTTGAGAGCCAGCTTCACTGTATTAAGCCACACAGTTATATTCAGCTATGGGAACAATTGTCTGATCTGGACCAATGTTTCTGTCAGAGGCAAGAGAAACTTACACTATCATGTTCTTTGACTGGGGGAAGGCTACTAGATTAGGTCAGTGTTTTTCAACCTTTTTTGGGCAAGGGCACACTTGTTTTATGAAAAAAATCACGAGGCACACCACCATTAGAAAATATTAAAAAAATTAACTCTGTGCCTATATTGACTATATATAAAGTAATTCTCTTGAATAGGAATCAAATAAACACAATTTTTCCACGGCACACCAGGCAACATCTCGCGGCACACTAGTGTGCCACGGAACAGTGGTTGAAAAACACTGGATTAGGTGAACTCTTTATCTGCTCTTTTGGTGAGCCTAAGTGGGTTGAATGGCTGTGAACCAGGATAGCTAACCTGTGGCCCTCCAGATGTTATTGGACTACAGCTCTCATCATCTCCAACATCTGAAGAGCCGCAGGTTCCCCAGCCCAACTAAGAAAATCTCTCATCCTCATTAAGTGGGCTTTTCCACTGAACAGAACAAATGGCAAAACTCAGAGCATCCCAGTTTTGTTCTAAGCCCTCTTCAGGCATTCATGTGAACATGTGAAGGTTAAAATGGTGTTTATGTGATGGGAATGTGTCCAAAGGCCTATCCCCAATCTCCTACACATGCAGACTCCTCTTAGACCTTTCATACATTATATGGTCTTCACTGGTACAATTGCTTAATACCCAAAATATGAATGATGATAAATGGTTTGGTTTGGAATATGGGTTATTTCTGCACAGCAGATTTCCTGCTTTATCAGTCCCCTACTTGCAGCATTTCAGCTGGACATGCTCAGGGTGAAGGAGCTGTGGCAGGCAGGCTGGTAAATGCGCAGTCTTGTATCCTGATATGCACCAGAATAAACCTAACAGACTTTTTAAATCATCAGTTTTCAAGCTTCAAAAAACCGGCAGCTCAAATATTTAAGGTTAAAGTGGGTGTTGCAAGAGATTTGGGAATAGGTACCTTAGGGCACAAGAGTCAGCTCAAGCAGAACTTTTGTTGGTCACAGACGCAGCTTACAGCTGCAAAATCAGAGCTTTACACAGAACAGTGTTATTCAACCTTGCATCTTCAGATATTGCAGGACTACCAACTCCCTTCATCCCTGACCCCTGGGCTCTGGTGGATGGAGATCATGGGAGTGTGGTCCAGCAACCTCTGGATCCAACACTAAAGAACAATGCCCTAAGAACACACACCCAACAGCCTCCTGAAGCTGCCCACAACAGGGACAGAGTAGTAGTGGAAAGAAAGCTCCAAGGCTCCCCAAGACATAACTTGAACCTTAACGTAATTAAATTAACTAGGCAACTTTGTCAGCTGGCAACACATGATCTGGGACAGGCAAAATCTGGACAAAAATACTTGTGCTTATGAGAATCATGTTCAACCACTACCAGAGTGCACCACAAAATGATTTCAGCATGCAGTGCTTAGAGGAAGAAACAGACAGACCTTGCCATCAACCTCGGCAGAACCAGCAGTAGAGGTCTCCTGGGTGGGTGGTGCCAAAACACCAGGAGGCTTAGTGGACTAAAGAAGCAAGAAGGGCAGAAAATGACATCAGCATTGCTTGTCTGGTTATTTTAACTGAGCCTTTTTGATCCCTCTTGGTGGCTGAAATTTCAGAAGACTGGTTATGATGAGGATGAAACTCAACAAACAAACTAAAGGGAGATGGAGGCTGAATGACAATATCTGGAGAGATGTGCAAAATGTGGAAAGTGTAAAAGGGAAAATGAAAGAATTTTTTGAGCTAAATGAAAAAGAAGGTACAGAGGGAAAAATACTATGGGACGCGAGTAAGGCTTTTCTGAGAGGGATTGGAATGCAATTAATGGGAAAAACAAAGAGGGAAAAGGAAAAAGTGTTACAGAAATTAATAAACAGATTAGGAAGATTGAAAAAGAGATAGTTCAAAGCCCAAGAAATGAGGAGTTAGTTCAAAGCCTGAAAATTCTACAATCACATCTGGCGAGTCAAATTAATAAAGAGGTTGAAAATAAGATAAAATGGACTAAACAAAAATATTTTGAAGCAGCAAACAAGCCTGGGAAAATGTTATCATGGCTAACAAAGGAAAAATCGACAGAAAGAGTGATAAATAAGATTGTAGAGGAAGGAAAGGAGATATCGGACCCCGAACAGATAAAAGAGAAATTTAGGAATTTCTATAAAAAATTATATGAATCGGAACACAAAGAAGAAGATAAAATTAAAAAATATCTAGGAGAAAACAAAATTCCAAAGGTGGAAGGGATGGAATTTAATAACTTAAATCGAGAGATAGAGACAGAGGAAATAAGAAATGTAATAAAGAAAATGAAAGTGGGAAAATCACCCGGCCCTGATGGAATAACAATAAGAAAGTGGAAGATTTAATAAGCCCCAAACTTAAAAAAATCATGAATGATGTATTAACAAAAGGAATAATACCAGATTCATGGCATGAGGCAATAATAACTTTACTACCTAAACCCGGGACAGATCAAAGAGAGATTAAAAACTATAGACCAATTTCTTTATCAAACGTTGATTATAAGATCTTTGCGGGGGTAATGGCGAACAGGCTGAAACAATATTTGAACAAAATAATAGGTACAGATCAGAACGGTTTTCTCCCAGGTAGACAGATTAAAAACAACACAAGAATAGTGATTGACTTAATAGAATATATTGAAATGAAACCTAGAAAAAAAGTGGCCCTCTTTCTAGTGGATGCTGAAAAAGCTTTCGATGGTGTAGATTGGAATTTTATGAAATGTGCCATGGAAAGTATGGAAATAAAAGGAAATTTTCTGACAGGGATTAAAGCTATATATGAAAACCAAAAAGCCTGATTAATAATTAATAATGAAATTACGGAAGAATTTGAGATAGAAAGAGGTACGAGGCAAGGTTGCCCATTGTCCCCGCTATTATTTATAGCCGCATTAGAACCATTTATATGTGCAATAAGAAAAGAGTCTAAAATAAAAGGGATTGAGTTAGGTAAAAGAAATTATAAAATTAAAGCGTATGCGGATGATGTGGTGATTAGCACAGAAGACCCACAAGAAGCTTTAAATAGAATAAAAGAATTCGGGGAGGTGTCGGGATTTAAGTTGAATAAAGAAAAATCAAAATTATTAGTTAAAAATATGGGGGGGGAGAACAAGAGGAATTAGAAAGAGTAACAGGGCTAAAAATTGTTGGTAAAGTTAAATATCTGGGGATTTGGATTTCTAATAAAAATACTAACTTATTCAAAGATAATTATATTAGAAAATGGAAAGAGATAAAAGGAGACTTAACCAAATGGGGGAATTTAAAATTATCTATGTGGAGCAGAATATCTATGATTAAAATGGTGATCCTTCCAAAAATGCTCTTTTTGTTTCAAAATATTCCAATTATTATAGGCACTAAATGTTTCAAAGAATGGGAGAGGGATTTATTGAATTTTATATGGGAAGGTAAGAAACCCAGAGTCAGATTTAAATTACTAAAAGAATCAAGAGAAAGAGGAGGATTTGGAGTACCGGATCTTAGAGTTTATTTTGATTCAGCAAGCTTAGTCTGGCTAAAGGACTGGATGCTACTAAAAGATACTGAATTATTAGATCTCGAAGGGTGGGATAAAATATATGGGTGGCATGGCTACCTGGGTTATGATAAAGTCAAAGTACATAGAGGGTTCAATAATCATGCAGTAAGGAAGGCTCTTATGGGCGTTTGGGAAAGAAACAAGGCCTATATTATGAATAAAACTCCTTGGTGGCTGTCACCATTAGAATCCCAGTCTGGACATAGGGGAAATATGGAAAATAATTGGTTACAATATAAAGATCTGGTGGAAAGGAAAAATGGACACCCTGAAGTTAAAAAATTTGAGGAGTTAAAACAAAGAGGTGTGAGTTGGCTGGAATATTATCAAATCAAAACAACATTTGATAAAGATAAAAAATGAAGGGTTTTGAAGAAGCATCGATCTGGGAGAAAGAAATATTATTTAGCAACCATAGAAATATTTCTAAAATATACAAATTGGGAACAGGAGTTTATGCAAGGAATGAAGAAAAAAGTAAAGCTATAAAGAGATGGGAACAAGATCTAGGACATGAAGTAGAATATGCGAAGTGGGAAAAAGTATGGGCCAAAACGATCAATTTTACAGCATGTTATTTAATCAGAGAAAATCTGATGAAAATGCACCATAGATGGTACCTATCTCCAGAAAGTTTAGCTAAAATAAACAAAAACAATCAAAATAAATGTTGGAAATGTCAAAAAGAGAAAGGATCCTTCTATCATATGTGGTGGGTATGCCCAGAAATCGTAAAATATTGGAACATGGTGCATGAAGAACTGAAAAAAAATATTTAAGATCAACATTAATAAGACCCCAGAAGCATATTTACTAGGGATATTAAATGAGGAGATACCGAAGGATAAAACCACTGTCTATTTATATGCCATGGCCGTGGCAAGAACAGTGCTGGCAAGATATTGGAAAGAGAAACTTGTACCCTCCAGGGAAGAATGGTTCTGTAAAGAATGTGAATATTTAGAACTGGCAAAATTAACAGATATAATAAGAGGTAAACCCAGAAGTTTAGTTAAAAATGAGTGGGAATGCTTGAACGAATACTTTAAAAAACAAGGATCAAAATCGACAATCTGGTTAAGTTTAGAGTGAAATAAGTTTGTGAAGAAAGGAAAGAAAGCAGGAAGATTTATTTTGAATTAAAATTAAGAAAGATAAAAGATAGGAAAATGATTTAAAACAGACGGAAGGATGAATCTGAAGTAAAGTACTGTATGGAAGGTGGAAGTCACTGTATAGACTATTTGTATGGAATTGTATAGATTATTTGTATGGAACTGCAGCAATGGAGGGAGGAATATAGGAAAGATAAAAAAAGTTGAATAATGTGTAACTAGAATTAATTACTGCTTTTTGTTTCCTTTGTTTGTATCTCTCTTGCATTGGAAGAAGTTACCTACGTGACTATACACTTATCTTACTTTTTCTTTTCTTTTTTCTTTTTCTTTTCTTTTTTCCTTCCCCCTTCTCTACTTTTTGTGGTTTTTATTTTTGTTGTTTTTGTTTTTTGTTTGTTTTGTTTTTTACCTTTTGTGGTTGTTGCTATTCCTTTGTATTTGTATCTGTGAAAGGTTTTTAAATTGTTAAATCTAAATCTAAATAAAGTTGATATTAAAAAAAAGAAAGAAATTTCAGAAGACTGCATGCACTTGAATTTTTGGAACAGAACCTCCCAACAATTCCAGTCTCCCATGAATAAATGGAGCTCTTTGTTAATCACTGTAGTAACATTATGACTGGCTTGATCTTAAGCACCACTTCCAAATTCTATGAAGTATATTAAACCAAACAACTCACTTTGTCCCGTGACCCAGCAGAAGGCATCTCTCTGGCTAACCTGTTCCGCCTTTGCTCCTTTAAAAGAAAAAGCATAAAAAACATCAAAAGTCAAGATGCTCATGCCACATAAAAAGAAAAGTTGGGTGTCCTCTCTTTCCAGACACAGCTATTTGGAATTCTTAGCAAAGTGGTTGAGCGGGTTCTCCCCCTCATTTACACTCACATAATGACACTGGAGAATATATACAAAAAGGGAGCAGAAAAGGCTACCGGGTAACGTTCCATAAGAATAATTCCTATCAGCAAACTTCCAAACGAGACACAAGCAATGTAAAACCAAGGTAGAAAAAAGGGCGAATTCTGTTGCCACACAAGGACAAAGCACCAGCTGACTTTTCATTCAGAACACCAGGATGGACAGTGTCTGCACACATCCATTCTGACTGCAGATATAAGAAAACCCTTCTGTTCCCCCAAAGCCAGATGACCACTGATTGCTAAATGTTGCAGTCAAAAAAGCTTATAAGCTTTTTATCATTATATTGCTGTCCTCTGAGAGACACTGCCATGCTATATGGGTCTGTGGCCCAACCCAGGCAAGATCATTATTTTTCTTTTAAGTTGCAATACTCACAGAAGACAGAAGCGCAGGCAATGTCCATTGATTTCAATGGATCTACCTGGAGTCTGACCATTGTCTGATATCACCTTTAGAATCTTTATTCATACAAAGCAGCTGATGGGGAAATCTGGTAATTCCAGCAAGATCAGAGTTTTCAAAACAGAATGTATCTGTGCATGTGATGACAGACTCATTTGTAATTAATGGAGAGACTTTCTTCCCTTACCTCTATGTTGTTGTTTATTAGTCCACAGGCATCTGCAAAATCTGGATGCTTAGTGTTGATATAGGCCAACTCAATGGCTACCAAATTGTGAACCTATGAGAAAGAATATAATTAAAGTTTAGAATTTTGCCCATTGAAGTGAATGTTAGGGAAGGGTTCATGACAAATAACCTAGAATTGATCTCAGTAGCAAAAACATCCATAAAAATGCAGTTCAACACTAACACAGGATGACCACAAAAAGACAGATCCTAAGATCTGCCAAGGGCAAATCATTTTACACCAGCCTTTGCCAACCTGTTGGCCTATCATGTCATGTCATTAAAATTAAGACCAGAGGGGGGCTTACAACTGCAAGGAAATAATGGCATCCCTAGCTGGGAGCATCTTGGCACTGAGGAGTATTCAGTTGCAAATCTATTATGCTAAACCCCAAAATTATTCTTTACATCAGTCTAACTAGGCCCACAGTGGAGTACAGAATTTTCACCAATACTCTCCATTAAAAGGAACATGCCACTGCAAAGTTCCACAGTAGATTACCATTTCATTTGTAACTGGTAGCCTTCGACGCAAAAGACTAGTCACAACCTCAACGATGGCATCGTGGAGCTTTGGAAAACGCAACAATTCCTGAATACAAATGAAACAACGAAAGCGTTTGATTTCTGAAAAGCAACAAACTATCTAACTGAATTAATCATAAATCACACAAAGCAAGTTCACGTGATCACAGTTCAAGGAAACGTTCATTGGATGAGGCTGCATGGCAGGGCAAGTGAGAGGTGTGGCTTGTGCTGCATAGAGAAGCCTGGAGGGTCACTTTCATTTGCCCACCCTAATATAATACAAGAATGCATACACACAAGAATGTATGTATACACACAACCCTATATGAGTCCACATTAGTCCTCTGGCAGTTTTCAGTTTAGAGTTGTCAACTCCATCTTCCAAGCAGAAGAGTTCTCTCAAAAGCCACTGTCCAAATAATGCATCCTAGTGGAACACCCTCCCATCAGATGCCAAACAGAAGATGTCTGAAGGCAGCCCTGTACAGGGAAGTTTTTAATGTTTTGTGTTGATTTTGTATTTTGCTGCAAGCTGCCCAAAGTAGCTGGGGCAACCCAGTCAAATGGGCTGCATGTAAATAATAAAATTATTTATATGCCACCCATATAAATCATCATCATCATCTGATGTTTCTTCTGGGATATTTTCACACCCTGTGAGACACACATTTTTTTTTGCAAATTATCTCCTCCTTTTACCTGTGTACTGTAATTGCTACAATGCTGGATAATCCTCTGCATTTCCTCGTGAACAAGCTCCACACAACGCAAGCTGGGCTCTTCCAATCGTTTGATTTGCCTCTTTACTAGGAGCTCAAATGAAACTTCAGGCACAAACAGGGCCGGGCGGGGACCCTAGCCAAGCCAAAAGGAAACAGATTCATTTTTATTCCATTGTAATAATTTAGACTCCCCAGGGTGCTGTGCCCTTTCCCAAGGCAGCACTAAGCTGTACGCTCTACAAGCACTGAAACTCTACCAAGGGCATAGAGAGTGCAGGTCAGCAAAGGGATATTGCATCTTATACAGGAAGTTAAAGAAGGATAATACCTACAGTAGCATTTCTAATGGCTGTCAATATGTCAATGGTGTTAAGGCCACCTAGTGGATCAACAGATTCTAAGGTACGCCCAAAGGTTTCATGGAAAATGTAGCAAATCCTAGCTCCACCACACCTGGAGAATGAAAAAACAGTGACTGAGACAACAGGGAGAAAAACAGGGAAGCCAAATAATATTTCCTATACTTGAGCTCATTTGATTCATAAAAATGTAGCAAATTTCATGTTGAGGTTTAATTGCAATGTTTCTAAACAATCTGCCATCCATGTCAACTTCACTCCAAAACAGAAGTTGTGCTTACAGTTCTGAAGTCTCGATGTATTTTGCTGTCCCTTCAATGGTGTTGCAATATTCGGTGGCAAATTTGGTAATCAGCTGCAGTAATGTGGCACTCTTGTCATCTACAGGCTCCCCATAGCCGTTCAGCAGAGACTGATACTGAGCGGCTAGAACATTGATTCTGGTTTTCAGTTCTGGCAAGCAATCCCTGATGTGATGCATAAGCAACCTAAAAACCAGAAATTGAGAACTTTGCAACACTTTAAGGAAAATAGCTCAAAACATTCAATCCACTCAGTTTTTCATTAGCACATTTCAGTTATTAAGCAACTAACGTTTTCTTTTAAGAAAGTGGGACATGCTCCCAGAGGTAGCTTACTATGGATTTAAATGCCTAATATTTCACCAGTCTAAAAGCCATCATGATTCTATGCTACTGCCATTCAACAGAAAACTATACAAAACTAACCTACAGATTTTTGTGGAGGGTCAAACCTTAGAGAAGGAGGCAAGGGTGATAGCTCAGTGGCAGAGAATCTGCCTTGCATGCGGGAGGTTTGTTTCAATCCCCAGCACCTCTAAATAGAACTGGGAATGTACCCCCGTCGGAATGAAACACCGGAGAAACAATGCCAATCAGTGTAGACAGTAATGAGCTAATTGGACCAATGACTCATTATAAATGGAAGTTTCCATTGTTAAATAATTTTTTATTTTAGTTAGGGCCAAACTCAACTTGATTTCGGAGACCTGGGATGATGATCTTCGGCATGTGTTTGTTTTCAGCTAATCTGGCTCACTGAGCATAGGGAAAGCAGCAGTCTGGGAGAAGGTATTTTACCAGCTCCCTCTTTCCAAATTTAAATCAGCTCCCCCAAGAACCTAATAGGAGCTGTCTGTGGATGTCAGGTTGAAGTGAGGTGTGGCTTAGGGCAAAAGGAACCAGCACTACCACCAACCCTCAGGAGATTTTAACTGCTGATCACTTTCTCTCTCTCTCCTATTCTTCAAGACATAGGTAAAGGTAAAGGGACCCCTGACCATTAGGTCCAGTCGCGGACGACTCTGGGGTTGCAGCGCTCATCTCGCTTTACTGGCCGAGGGAGCCAGCGTACAGCTTCCGGGTCATGTGGCCAGCATGACTAAGCCGCTTCTGGCAAACCAGAGCAGCGCACAGAAATGCCATTTACCTTCCCGCTGGAGCAGTACTTATTTATCTACTTGCACTTTGACATACTTTTGAACTGCTAGGTTGGCAGGAGCAGGGACCGAACAACGGGAGCTCACCCCATCGCGGGGATTCGAACCGCCAACCTTCTGATCGGCAAGCCCTAGGCTCTGTGGTTTAACCCACAGCTCCACCCGCCATCCTCTTCAAGACATAAGCGGTAATTAATAAAGCATGTATATGCAGACATAACTTCATCTTCTAATCCTATCCACCATCTTTCGCAGACTAAAAAAATCTATCAGTTAAAGATCTTTTTCAGACAACAAGCGCAAATGATGTGGTTCAAAGACAATAAAGGAGACAAAATTTATCTAACGGGTGTACCACTGCTGTAAAGTTATATACCTTAAAATATAGTACTTTGTACACCACATACTGCCAGTACGATGTAGAGTACAATCCAAAATTCAGTACTGTAAACAAAGGGTTGTATGTAACTAAGTCATTGCACAAGTGAAACAATTTTCATGAGCTCCATGGAACCTCTCCCCCCACCCCACCCCCAGCACACTCCCGAAATCTGCTCTGGGGGTTCTCCCAATGCTCTGGAGCAGATCTGGGGGGATGTGTGGGTGGCATGGGATGGATAGTTCCTTTGTGTTTGCAGAAGCCATTGTACTCATGCAATGACTTGGTTTAACATATAACTCAACCCCATACTTCCCTATCAATGAGAACAGTCCCTATCAATGAGAACAGTCACCCATCCATTCTACATTTGGCATCCCGAAAGAGCACAGGGAAGAATCAGATGAAAGCTGGCTATGTACACCAAATCATCCAATCCCTCCTAAATAACTGCCAGTTTTCCATTCACGGCCTCCAAATGCAAGACTCAAAACTGCAAAAGAACTGTAAGTATCAGGGTGTTATCAGTCATCTGTCCCTTAAATACCGGCTTCACCACCCATGTGCAAAAAAAGCTGTACACAGCTGGGATGGGCCAGAACAAGTCAAAACAATTCCAACTGGAGAAAAATCTAAACTAGGATCAAAGCAGCTCCTTGTACCTATTGAGTGTCCTAGCAAGGTACTTTGTTCCATTCCGGTTGGCTAGAGAGGGGTACTTCTTCTGGAGAAAACCATACTCATCACGAATTGAATCAGCGACACTCTTCTTATTGTTAATATCTAACTGACTCCTAAAAATGAGACAGAAAATTAATCATGTTTCATTTAATTTAGATACCATTTCATTTTCTTTTCCTGCTGCCAAAATCTGGTTAACATGTTCTCCCGGCTTAGAAGAACAGTGACATTATGCCATGATGCTATTCTAAATCAGTTGGCATCAGATTTATTTCATGTATCTAACAAAATTTATAAACTGGTCACTTGCACACACAAAAAACCCCAAACACCCTCCAAACAATTTACACAAAAATAAAACACTGAAATTATCAACAATTATCAACCAAGTTAAAAA
The DNA here is from genome assembly GCF_009819535.1 of Lacerta agilis. Taxonomy (NCBI): domain Eukaryota; kingdom Metazoa; phylum Chordata; class Lepidosauria; order Squamata; family Lacertidae; genus Lacerta; species Lacerta agilis. The sequence continues at coordinate 18,444,976 of NC_046321.1, read as the reverse complement.
GAACTTTAAAAAATCAACCAATTGTTAAACAAACGAAAAAACAAGATCAAAGCCCATGTCAGCTGCTACATGTCTAGTTAGGAATGCCTGAACAAAATAGTCGTCAAAAAGAGTATAGCAAAGGCATCTGCACACAATTTCAATAGCCAGGCAGTTCCAAAATGTGGGTGACTGTCACCCTAGAAGATACATTTCATACAATGTTATGTTGGCGCTTGTACTGCAGATCAAAGCGGTCAAATGGGCAAAGCAGAGTAAGGTAACCCCTCAAGTAAACTGGTCCGAAGCTGTTAAGCACTTTATATACTAATAGTAACACCTCAAACTTGGCCCAGCAACAATAAGATTGACTGGACAGTGAGCTACAACCAATACACTAAGTATGTTCCTGCTACTAATGCAAAAGTTGCATGGATACTGAGGTGGTGCAGGGCCGCAACACTAGGCCTTTCCCAGTTTTACCCCCTGCAACTACCAGTGTAGGAGGCCACAATTCTGCTAGGCCTTCCCATCATACTAGTCTTAGAAATACAGTGGTACCTCAGGTTACAGACACTTCAGGTTACAGACTCCGCAAACCCAGAAATAACGCTTCAGGTTAAGAACTTTGCTTCAGGATAAGAACAGAAATCGTGCTCTGGTGGCACAGCAGCAGCGGGAGGTCCCAGTAGCTAAAGTGGTGCTTCAGGTTAAGAACAGTTTCAGGTTAAGAACGGACCTCCAGAACGAATTAAGTTCTTAACCCAAGGTACCACTGTATGCCACTTACCACTTAACTGTGATCCGAGAATGATTTGGGGACCAAAGAGCCCAGTACGGCCTCAACCCACTCCCCATAAGGCACAAAAACACGGGAATGCAAAGCACTGCTTTGTAACAGAAGGACCGCATTCTGATGATACTCACCTATTCACGACGCCAATGATGCCAAGTTTAACAGGGATCACTCTTCCCATAAGTACGTCCATAGCGTCAGTGCCAGCATCCATGAGATCCAGCTTTGTGATCACAGCAAGGGTGCGCCGCCCTAACAGAGCGGCAGGAAAACTGTCATTGTACATTAAGCTGGTCATGGGTTAACTTTGTCAAGCCTAGGAAACAGCTACCCAAAGTAAAAACAAAAGGAAAGGTGGAAAGGTGCCCAGTGAACACAGCTATGCAGGAGAAGAGAACTTCACCATTACTCATTTACTCATTCTCAGATTAATTGCAAGTTTGTGCTATGACTATGGCTGGCTTGCCATTTCTCCCAGTGGAGCTCATGGCTGAAAACACATCAGTGACAAAGGCTAGCAAGGAACCCAGCTTTCGATGAGCCAAACTTTGGCTTAGCTCAACATGGGGCTGCAGCAAAAAGAACCAGAAAGGACCAAGGTGCCTGAAAGGTCCTTTGTGGGAGCCTATGGTTGGTTTATGTATGTAGAGTTGTATCTATTTTTAGTCTTACTCGGGGTAAAAAAAGGTAAAGGTAAAGGACCCCTGACAGTTAAGTCCAGTTGCAGATGACTCTGAGGTTTGGGTGCTCATCTCACTTTACAGGCCGAGGGAGCCGGCGTTTGTCCACAGACAATTTTTCCAGTTCATGTGGCCAGCATGACTAAGCCGCTTCTGGAAACCAGAGCAGTGCACGGAAACGCCGTTTACCTTCCCGCCTATTTATCTACTTGCACTGGCGTGCTTTCAAACTGCTAGGTTGGCAGGAGCTGGGACTGAGCAACAGGAGCTCACCCCGTCGCAGGGATTCAAACTGCCAACCTTCTGATCAGCAGGCCCAAGAGGTTCAAGGTTTAGACCACAGCGCCACCTGCGTCCCTTTTACTCAGGGTAGACCCACTGAAATTAATGGACCTGACTTCACTTTGAAAGCCTGAAAGCCTACAAGCATCTTGCCATTTCAATTGCAAACTACCCCTTATTCAAATCTCATTTGTAAGAACAGGCAGCAGATACAGTAATTAAGGGGTAACATTTACAGGGATGGTGGAACTGTGGTCCTCCAGATATTGAACTCCAGCTCCCATCCCAGCCAGCATGGCCAGTCAAGGGATGATGGGAGCTGGAGCCAAACAATATCTGGAAGGCCAAAGGTTGCCCATCCCTGAGTTACATCATCAACTGTATTGTACAAGTGTGTTTCCTAGAAAGAGAAAAAAACAGACATGCTGGAACCTGGTTTTTTCCCCTCCACTTACCATCTGGATCCACTTCCCGTGCTATTTTGAGGGCCTCAGAAGTGGCCATGTCCGTGTTGGCAGCAGTGACTGCCAGAATAATTGAATTTGGGTTACTAATGAATCTAAGGATTAGTTCTCGGATCTGAAGTTCAATATCCTTTGGTTGATCACCTACAGGCACCTGTGTGAGAAGGAGGAGAAAGTGGAATCTGCATGACCTTCCTTCTTTTAACCACATCTATTAAGAGCGATGCATATGCAGGCAGGTCTCCTAATGCACAACATCTAAAGGCCACTCCTAGGAGGAGAGAAAGCCAGGAAGGAAACCCCAAAACATGAGAATTATATGGAGAGAAAGGTAGCTGACTGACTCTCATAATTTCAGAAAGGCCTTGTGATGCTGTAGTTAAGATGGGGCAGCCAAGGGACAACAAAGGAGGAAGGCAAAAGGACCTGAGAGAGCCCATGGCAGGGGGTTTGCTGGGCATAGTGTGGGGAAGGAAGGGGATAAGGAAGGGGATCTTGGCAAGAAACATTTTTAAATGTTTGCTACAAGGTATTAATTGATCTCTCATATACGTTTCACACTTTACAAAGAAGAAAAAAGCCAAACAACCCAACAACATAGAACTTTCAGTTAACTCTACAGCAACAGCAACAAAAACCTTCTTACCTTTGTCATTCCTGGCAAATCTACAAGAGTCAGATTGACAACATTAGGGGAAAAAATCTTTAGATGAATCGGTTCAGGGCTGATCCCCTAAAAAGGCATGGGAAAAGGAACAAAGAATAATTTCTCCAGAACATGCTTAATTGTAACCTTCAGAAAACAAGACATCACTGAAACTAAATTTAGCCTTTTAATCTAGGTTGTTTTTGTAATTTGGGCGCCTGTCTTTATAATCTAGCATCTTGCTCAGTTCAGGTGTCCATGTCTGAAATTTTGCTTGGTATGCTTCAGCTGTTTGTCACTAAATGTGCCTAACTAATGTGGCTGATTTTTGTACGGAAAACAACATTCATGGGCCGCTAACACCTGGCCCTCCAGATGCTGCTGAACTACAGCTCCCACTGGGTCAGGGATGATGGGTATTGTAGATGAGCAACATCTGGAGGGCCTCAAGTTAGCTCCTCTTGGTTCACAGAACAAGCCAGTGCTCTTAGGACAATAATGCAAAGCCACCAGGGAAGATTGACAGAAGCTGTATCCTTGGAGATTATGAACAACGTCAGTAGTAGATTCTGCCTCTTTGGGAACTGAGAACTTAGATAAAAGTGACTGGGCTTAAGACAGCAATACCATGACTGTTTCTCAACTGTGGGCTCCAGATCCTGTGTCAAAATAATTCCAATCTGAAGAATGTACATCACTGTTTTCCAACTGTGGTTTCTGTGTTGAAATTACTTATTTTAAAAGATGAGCCAACCATAGTCACTCACCTTATTATTTCCTGAAATCCTTTCAGTTTCACTTTCTATTTCTTGCCTAATTTCATCGAAGTCTGCGTAGAGCTGAAGTTTTAAAAAGGAAAGGGGAAAAAACCCTCAACATCAGCACCCAACATCCTCAGGCAGCTGCCAGGGTCCTTGCACCCTGACAGGACCCACCACTGATGCCTGCCCTGAACTCCCTTTATTTATATATTTTCTCCTGACTGGTGCTTTGAACAATACCAGGACACCACATCAAGCTACCATTTTTATTTCCCATAATGCTTGTGACAGCACCAATCTGGGACATTGTAGGAAATTAAAACTGCACCCTTCAGCCATGCAATACTGCTGCTGCCCGCCACTAATGCCAGCTAAACCCACCAATGGAAGAGGGGGCCCACCCAGAGTGCATTTTGCTCAGGACACACACACACCCCGCCACATATGTACGCACACACAAAAATCCCTATGTGCATTTTTGGCTTTACAATCAAGATAATGTACCTTGTTTTTGGTGTGCAGAAACTTCCCCCATTCTTCAGTATCAACCCCTGGAAAGAGACAGTCATGGCATGAGAGAAGAAGTGGAGCAACACAACCAACTTTTTCAGCTTCAAGTACACTTTCTCCATTGAGTTTGCCTATGCTCAACCTTTGTGGTGAAAACGAAAAACAAAACCCCCAAGCATTTAAGGAGCATGAGTCAAATGGACCTAGCGTAGGGTTGCCATATTTCAAAAAGGAAAAACCAGGACACCCCAAAAGTTCTAGCTACAGGCAGGTAGCCGTGTTGGTCTGCCGTAGTTGAAATAAATTTTTTTTAAAAAATCCTTCCAGTAGCACCTTAGAGACCAACTAAGTTTGATATTGGTATGAGCTTTTGTGTGCACACGAAAGCTCATACCAATAACAAACTTAGTTGGTCTCTAAGGTGCTACTGGAAGGATTTTTTAAAATTTAATTTTTAAAATTTAATTTTTTTTGTTTCGACCCTGAAAGTTGTGGAGCTTCTTTTAGGAAACCCAAAAATTGTTGAGTTGTTTTTTTTTTTTTTTTACAAAAATGCCAAAAAAAACCACATGATTTTTCGAGTGCCTTGTCTAAGATCCAGGACAAAGCGCCACCTTTCAGAAATCCCCCCCCAACATCAATTCCGCCTTTGAAATCTTGGCAATATCTTGGAAAATCCAGACATATGGCAGCCCTAACCTAGTGTCAATTCACCATAAATCAAATGCCTCAATATTTACTAAGGTCTTTATTACTATTTATAATTCTTATACTAACAACATAAAAACTGGGCCTAACATATACTCCTTATCATATATTAACTATCACTTTGTTGACCAGAGTCCCACACGTGGTGATAAGAGTGATTGAGCAAGTGTGTATGTGGTGTACAAGTACAACATGCCATTATTTGCAATGGCCCTAATCTCATCAGACTCCTATTAGAATAATGGTTTTAAATGGGGCTTTAGCCATGACTAACTGTAGCTTAAGTGGGGCTACTTAGTCAAGAGCAACACATTTTGTGGTGGAGTTGGGGGGGCACACTATTTTGTTGTCCGGTATGCTCTGTTCATATCACATACACCAAAACATCATAAATTTTGGGCAATTTCCTTCAACATGTGCAAAATGAAGCTTTCGTATAACTTTCCTGGGGAGAAAAGGTGAAATGAAACAAACATTCAAAAAAGAAAACTCTAAAGAAAATCCCAAGGTATCTAAGAAGGTCTGGGTTCATAGACACCTTTCAAATCAACTAGTATGCCTAATTTTGCCCACAATACTGACTTACCCTTGGCTTCCTATGATACTTCACTTCCTAGAATCTTAAGGTAGTAGGTCTCACCATTGCTTGTTTGAGGACATCTCTTTCAGGAAAGAAAGTGCATTGCACACGTATTCTAGTTGTGGCTACCAGCAACATACATTGTATTATATTGCTCAGGTCAATCTGATTTAAGGGTCCGAACACTGACAAGATAAGTCTCAAACTCTGGATATGCAACTTTTAAGTTACTTAACCTTAGAGAGACAGCCAGGTTTTGGTCATGGCCTGCAAGTTGGTTCCAAGGTCAAGGACCTGTTTCAGGATCACTGTTGGGTGAAAGGCACCGTTGCAGGTGGGAAGGACACTCTACTATGCGGTCACAAGGTGCTGAGCCCCTTTACCTGCAGGCTACAGCAACATGCATCTCAGTACCATCAGGGAAGAGAACTGGCAGGGAGGAACACAGGTACAAGGGCAGGGCACCCAATTCCTCCTCTCCTACCATTCCCCTCCCTACCTCTGCCCCCAGTGATTGTGACGTGGAGACCTTGCTAATACAGCCAGTGGGAAAGCAGGACAGGAGAGCCACCAGACCTCTAATTCCTTACTATAAAAACAAGTAGGAAAGCCCTTCTGGGTACTTTTGATGAGAGGTCCATTGCATTAAACAAGGGACAGATAAATTATGGCCTTCCAATCGTTGTTGGACTCTAAATCTCAGAATCTCTGCCCACTGGCCAAGACTGGCAGGAGTCAACATCTGGCGGGCCACATGCTGCATTTATGCCACTATGTAGTCCTTCACATCCTGTTATTATTTAAGCACTTATTTGAAATCCATCTCTCTTTGTTTTGCTATTCCCAACAGACTTATTGCTACCACAGATTTAAAAGTACAATCTGTTAACAAAAAAACAACACAAAAACACAGTGATTGCTATTATGACAAAGCACTTTATAACAATTTTCTTTTTTAAAAAAAAATATAGGTCAAGATTTCTACATTGCATTCTAGTTTGACACAGAGGCAGAAAGAAGGAAACGGCAAACTAAGCCAGCGGGCCCAGCAAAACAACAGCTATTCAGCACAGCAGCCAGAGTGTAAATGTGCAAATAAAGGACAGCAGGCAGCAATAAAAGTGGCATGGTATGCACGTGGCTAGAATAAAAAGCATGCAGATTCTGTGTAGGAGGAAAAGAAGTGAATAGGAAACCTTTCGAAAGGTGCCTTGCATGTTTCCAAGTTGCAGGGTCTGCAGTTGAAAAGAAACAGCATCAAAAGTTTGGTTATTTTCCCCTCCCTCCGGACCTTGTTAGCACGTTATCAGTCTTGCAGGAATCACAACATACATTAAGACATATGTGCCACACGAGAAATGCATGCATGCTTAATGTAGTTAGAATGTAACATTCTGAAAACCAGTCTTAATTTAGCAGCAGATGTATTTCAAGGTGATCCTAACAGTGCATATTAACTGAGATAATTCCTGTCAGTAACTCCCTCTAATTAGCTAAAATACTGCAAAGTGAAGAACCACCATTTGGCAAATAGATTTTACCTAAGCTAGAAGGGAAAAATGAGCAAGGATGAGAAGTTTAGAAAGGTACCATCACTTACAGGAAACAAAAAACCATCACAGTGGCTCAGTTTGGGCAAGGCTTTAACATGTGTAGAAGATAGTTACTAGTTGTGAGTGCATTGCCTCCAAACGCAGACACTCACATACTGGATATCATATACGCTATTCAATATTCAGTGTGATGAAGGTCATCATACATAGGACTGAACCACAGAGGCGTTTGCATAAAATCTTGGAACTGACAGCATAGTTCAGGACTAGCTGCACTGGACTTTCTTTTTTTGCAAGTAGGTCCTGCACAACTTTACACCCATCTAGCATCTGGAGAGGAACAGATGCCATCTGGTGGGTGAGCAGATGCTATCCTGCTTCCCATCGCACCCTGTTTTGCACGCAGATCCAAACCAGATTCTTGAGCCAAAGTGATCTTAAGGATGCACAACCCACAACTGTAGCAAACAAAACTGCCTATTTGTTTCTTTATTGCAAACCTCTCCACCCAAGTTTGTCTCCCCCCCCCCCAATCAAATTTCTCTCGGCCACCTACATTTCTGGCCAAAAAACACCAAAACTAACATAACACACCACCACAAAAATCTGCAAAAGTATGGCAACGTTTGTTATTGCAGTCCATAATTGTGAACTGTGGCCACCATTTATACATTGTGCTAACAAAGAACTGCCTTGGATTTATAAATGTGGATTATGAATAGGAAAAGATTGTCCCGTATCACTTTACTGTATTTATTATATAAGATAACAATTTCTAGACACTCGGCATTCAGCCTGAGCTCTTTAAATTCAGTGAAAGGGTACCTTGACACTACTCCGTTTAATGTCATGTTCCAAATTTAATGCTCCTCTCTCATCTTCAAACTAATTTATTTCCTTAGGAATGACATTTTTGTTTTGAGCCCAAAAGAGGAGACAAGAATACCAATTTCTCGTTGAGCGGCTTGTTCTTCCTTCCTCCTTAACACACCCAGCCAGAAAAAAGAAAATTATCTATCAGAAGAAATTCTTAGGTGAAAGGCCAATTTAAAAACTAGCAAGGCTGGACATTTCACATCCAGACTCTTTCACAGCAGGATTAGCAGGAGGAAAAAGAAAAGAAATAAAAGACCCCCTAAGAATCAGGCAGTTATGGTCTGCCTGCATTTGTTATAGCAACACAAGATCAGCAATCGCTACCGTAATTCATAATTTGCATCTCTGTATTAAGATATACTACTATGTTGTTTGTTACGTTTATCCCTTATTTGGCTAGCTCCTTTTAATAATAATAATACTTATTATTATTATTATTATTATTATTATTATTATTATTAATTTGTACCCCACCCATCTGGCTGGGCTTCCCCATACATCTTGCTGTGTTAGCCACATGAGAACATTAAAACTATTAAAAAGATTTATAAGGTATTACAACTTTCAAACGTCAATGCTAAGGGTATTCAGTCACCAAGGTCGGGGGAGTCTGAAGTCATATAAGTTAAGGACTTCTTTGAATATCATTCCCATTGTTGCATTGGACAAAAGGCCCTTCTTCTGAGCTACGCCAATAAAACTCAGAGACAAAGGAGCTAGGAGTCCATTTTGTTTTCTTTATTGCAAAGCAATAAGGGTTACAGTGGAAATCGTTTCGCAAAGACTGCAACCCCGCCCAAAGGTCTGGGCAGGGGAATTTATAACATTTCAAACAAAGGATTTCAAATTAACCAATTGTATTTCATTACCTCATTTCAGTTTAGTATGCATGTACATTACCTAATCTAATACGCATGCGCAATAAGCATTGCTAACTAAACCTTGATTCTCAGAGATTGTCACATTCTGTTAGTGTGCCAATGCATGGGAACCAGTGTTACGTGTAGCCATTTTCATGTATCAACTTATGTTCTAGCTTATGAATGCATCTTTATGATTGAATATTTGCTTGTTCTTCTATCTCGGTGTGAGATGGCATCTTGCCAAAATCATCTGTTCCTGAAAGCAGCAGGTTACCATAATTCTCTATAAAAGCATATTAAAGGATTTATTGGGGTTCACATTATCATATTCATTGTGGCCCCTCTGGGCCACTGCTACACCATCACCCCTTGGGCTTCTTCCTGTGAGACTGCCTGAGACTATTTCCTACGAGAGCAGAGGTTGAGGAAGAATGGAAATGCGGTGGGTTTTGAATGCAATGCAGAAATCCGTACGGCTTGCCTCATTCCTGGGGAAATCTTATTTGTAAGGGGCAATGCATTCTAGCAGCAATGATATGAAGGCCCATGAACTGTAAAAGCAACCCTGAGAGCTGTGAAGAAACCCTGCTTGTTTAAACTGTGTTTTAAAGGGTAATGTGTAATGCATGCTAGCATTTGTATTGTGATATTATGCACTGTAATGCATCTGATGGGGGAAGCCTTCTGCCTGTTCAGGTGAAGGTCAGTTTAACTGTCCCTGGGGCTCCTTACCTGACACTTGAGGAGGGGTTGGAGACAGAACTCTCAGTATGCAAAGTGATAGAAGACAGGCATGTTCTGGTTGGTGGCTGCAGGTTTAGAATATTTAGTCAGACAGTGTAATTGGCTGGGGCATGACTAGAGGGGACAGAAGAAGCATATATATGGCCAGGTACTGGTCAGCAGCAATTAGTTGGGATGGTCAGTCCAGGCTGGTTGGCACTTGGGCTGGACAGCCAGAAGGAGGAGGCAGCAGAGAGCATCAAAGAAGAAGAAAGAAGACCTTAAAGGCAAGCAAAGTAGCTTGGTGGCCAAAGATGTGCTGGGTTAGATGAATTACGGGGCTTAGGCTGAAGAGATGAGGGGGGAAGGAGAAGTGAGAGGCAGTTAGGAATGCCTGGCTCTCATGTCCGGAGAAACAGAAAAAGATTCCAGGACAGGACCGGGGGGGGGGTCCCCTGCACTTCAGTAGGTCAGTTAATAATAATAATAATAAATAATAATAATAATAATAATAATAATAATAATAATACTTTTATTTATTTATATCCTGCCCATCTGGCTGGGTTTCCCCAACCACTCTGGGTGGCTCCCAACAGAATTAAAAGCACAATAAAATATCAAACATTAAAAACTTCCCTGAACAAGGCTGCCTTCAGTACAGGTTGAATCAGAAGCTTCAACAAAAGCCATCAGTTATAGCATTGGTGAGACTTAACTGGGGTGGAGTAAGTACAAGGGCAATTTGGCAAAAGAGCTTCAAGAGGGCACCTAACTGCTTCCTCTTGGTTTAGTAGTGTAAAATTAACTTTTTGGTATTTAACAGTTAGCAAAGTGTATATCCATTTAAAATGTGCTTACATTAAGGTAAGTGCATAAGTTTGTATACTGCATAATACAGTCATAAACAAACACTAATACATTTGTTAAATACTATAACTGCACTTGGCTGGCTTTTTAATATGCCTATAGTTACAAGGGTTGTTGGTAAGTTAAGGCTTCATAGGTTATAGGTGATATTAAATTGTGACAGTGGAATGGGTTCAAGAAAACCATTGGAATGGAAGTTGGGCTTTGTTGAAAGGACAAATAAAGAAATAACCCCCTTTCTCTCCACACAAGCATACTTCCTCTTTTTATTGCTTGGACCTGGAAGACCAGAAGAGAAAATCCCTTGCTTATTCCCATCTCCTCTACCCAAACCAAGCGAAAGAAAGATGAGCACAAAGACCAGGCTCCTGGTTATCACATCCTTTGAATCCGGGAGCCAACAAGAAGCAGTGACAGAAAATGACATGGTGTCATCATGGCAGGCTGTGCATTTGATTCTATGATGTCATTTTGCCTTAAACAACTTGGGTCTAGGATGCCTTTGGGGCCATCTGTAGGTTATCTGGAGGAATGCTATAAATTACAGAGGTCTGGCTGGCCACAACTGGAAATGGAGCATTTAGTGTCACTGGTCCCATGCTGTGAAACATGCTTCCAGCAGAAATTCAGCAGGCATCCTCCGTTTTGACTTTCTGTCATCTCTCAAATACAGTTTTATACCAACAGGTATAATCAGCAGCTAGTCAGAAAATGAGCTGATGTTTGACGCTACTAGGATAAGAAACACAAGCATTGTTTCATACAGATAAAGGCAACAGCACAGAAGTGTCAACTTTCCTGCTGAAAAGGCTTGCACTGGATATTAAAAAGAACATATAGAAAGGGGAAGTTATACGGAAAGTCCCATACTCTCCTTCACCTGTGGAAAAGGAAAATATTATTATAACCACATACTAAGGGCGAAAGGTGTGGCTTAAGATACAAACTAGCCAAGAGAACATATAGAGCATGAAAAAATGCAATAGATTCTGGTTTATTTTAGTGAACCATTTCATTCAACTGCATTGTACTCTTATTCTGCCAAGACAAGGGAATTTGGGGGATTCCACAAACAAAGAAGGTGATGCTTTCAAAACAAATAATTCCCCAAATCCCTGTTGTTGTTAGAGGCAGCTTAAGTAGGGTGTGGGTAATAAACCTGACTACATATCAACTGGCAGGTGTTAGTGGATTATTTGTGAGGATTCTCCTTTCAAATAATCCAGCACAAACACAGCAAGCAGGCTAAGATTTATTCCAAAGACTCAAATAGATTTACAGGTGTACACAAATCCAACACTGCACTGCAAAATGGTTCCTCCAAGCGTTGGCAATTATTACATGCAGTTTGCAAAGGCAGGCAAAGATTTCAGGTCATTATTTTCAGAATGTAATTATTACATGGCAGCTTTACAGATATTTAAATCAAAAACAGGAACTGGAAAAAGCACTGAATCATCTTAACATATTGTTAAAGGTTTAATTGTTCCTATAATTAGAAAAGGTTCCACACAATCTCTTTCCTTCCCTCAATTAAAATCATGGATATTCAAGGGAAGATGGAAGCTTTGGTGATCTCAAAGGAAAATGGACAATATCTTTTAAATAAGCAGGAGGCATCACCAGAGCACAAAGCTTTGAACCAGTTAAGACAAGACACTACCACTCCTTTCCAGGTCAAATAGCTTCTGATGCAGCTTATGAAACAGGTCGACAAAAACTCCAAGTGGCTCCGAGTCACTTTATTCCTTCAGAATTCTTTTGTTTTCATATGAGCTGGTATGGTGTAGCAGCTAGAAGAGGAAGGTCACCCTGCCCATTATATACCCAGTTGCTCACTGGTGAGGGCCTCCTGCAGATACCATCTTATCAGGAAGTCCAGTTTGCACAATACAGGAATCAAGCCTTTAGTGTTGTGGCACCTCTCTTTTGGGATTTGCTCCCCTCTATTTAACACCTCTTGCTGCCTTTACAATGCCCACTGAAGGCCTGCATCTTCCAACAAGACTTTTATGTAGAGATCTTTCCCAGTCTGCATCTATTTTGGAGATGTTTTTCGGTGTTTTGGTTGATTTATCTCTTGTGCATGTCCCACCCCAGACTGCTTTGGAAGGAAGGGCAGGATACACATGAATAAATAAAGTAGCAACAAGTGAGAGCTGCAATCCATTTATTTATTACAGTTATCTCCTACCTTTCCTCTAAGAACCTCAGCGCAGTGCACACAGTTCTCTTCCCACCATCTCCAGCCCTAACAACATCTGAGAGATCTCCAACCAATTACAGGAAACAGGCATCAGTTATTCTAAGCCAAAAATAAAGCAATCTCTCTAACAAAGGAAGATTATCCAGTTACTGTAAGAATAATTTTCTCCTGTCAAAATAATTATTTCGGCCAAGATGAGTGAAAAAATCATGCAATAATGATGGATGGATGTGAATGCAATGATTCTCAGTTCCTATTTTTTATGGCAATCAGAAACACCTGCAAATCTATTGCTAATCATCCAATTGATTTGGACCATCTTTCTGCCATCCTCTGCACCAGGCGGCCTTAGGCACATCATTATAATACTGCCCTACCTTCCAGCGTTGTTGTAAAGAGAACTGAAGCAATCTCTGTCAAATGCTTTTAGCATAGGAAAGGGGTATAGGACTTCCGGCGGCGACGCCATCGCCGGGTGGTCGAAGGCTGCTTCGGGTCCGAAGCGCCTTGTCCATCCCGGGGGTTAGGAGCCGCGCTACCGCAGCGCGCGGCTCCGGTTGGGGTGCGGGAAGAGCGTCCCGCACCCTGGGCTCCCCGGCTGCGCCCGCGGAGGCTCTGAACCCTTCCCTTGCCCCCCCTGTAAAGGGGGAGTGGGGGTGAAGGGCAAACGGAGCCGGGCTTCGGGGACATGCCCCAACCGGGATGCAAATGCGGCGACAGAGCCCGCGGTGAGCGTCCAAGTTCTACCTGTGAAGAATGGAGCTAAAAGAACCCGGTGGTCGTGAGTAAAGAATTTGATTAGAAATCGTGCTTTTGGAACGATCCGGGGGGAAGGAGAATGGCAGCCTGCCCTCCCTCCCTTCGAGCTCAAGAATCTAACCAATTTGAGCGATTGCTGCTACAGAACTGGTTACAATGTATTTAGAATTGACACAGGAGACTGGCAAACTTTTCTTTTGGGAAGTTAACTAGAGGAAAATATCTCCTTTTAAAGTTGCGGTATTTGCGCTCCAGTTCAGGAAAATGGCGATGAACAAAGAGGGGAGTAGAAATATGACACCCGCCTCCTCCTCCTCTGCCAGTATGCTGGGTTTCGTCCTTGAACTGGCACTGAACTCTGGACTAACGGACGAACAGAGACTCACTGCCTTGAAGGTGGAACTGCTTTATAGAAAAGTCAAAGCCTTGTGTGGGGGTCTGAAATGGAACCAATTGCCCACAGAGGAGGCTAACAAAACTTTTGATACTTTGGAAGAAAGCCTTGCCAAAGAGCTGAGAGGATGGATGCAAAGATGGAGTGAAATGAACGAGCTACTTCGGAGAAGAAATTCGCCTTTTGGGGGTGGCAGCCCCAAGGCGACGTTAAGATTTCGTATATCCAGTCCCCGAGGTGTGAGCTCGGGGGCCAGGGACAGAGAATTAAGGTATCTACAAGAAGAAAAGGAATGTTACAAAGAACCGAAGAAGCTGAGAGATGATGAGAGGGACACCTCTGAACTCGCGGCAAGGAGAGGTTTGGACTGTGCCTGGATCTGTGGACGCTTGGAGAGGGAAGAGATATGGAAGTTCAGTGCTGATGCCATCAGGAGAAGAATAATGGACAGAGGGGGTGTGGGGTGAAGCATTAAGTAAAACTTTAAGTAGCCTGATATGGTAAATTGAAATCGGAGGGTGAATACTGTCAACAACACTTTGTTATATTTTTTATTTGAACATGAAAGGAGATATTTCAAGTTTTTACGTTACTAGCAGCAACCTTAAGGATAGAAGAGATAGATTAGATGCGAATGATTTGCGAAGATCTATGAGGTGGAGTATAAGCAAAGTGAATTTAAGTGGATTAAGTTTATGGATTTAGAAGATTAAATGGTGAGGTATTATTATGATGATGCATTTTTAGTAAATGTTGAAGATATAATTGAATGTAATTATGCAATTGAAGTTAATGTTTTTTGTTGTAGGAGAAATGGTTATAAAATAGATCAAGGATACAAACTCGAAGGTGAAAAGGCAGGGGAAGTCAAAAGTCAAGATATGGAATTAGAAAATTTTTTTTTTCTTCTAGAAGGATGCAATAAGAAAGCTTGACATTGTTTGTATTTGTTTTATCTGTTTTGCATTTGTTTAATTGTAGGTGTGGGTGTGGGTATATGTTTGTTATAGAAAAATGCCAATAAATTCTTATAAAAAAAAAAAAAAAGGAAAGGGGTATAGCTCAGTCACAGAGCATCTGCTAAGGCCCTAAATTCGATCCGCAGCATCTCCAGGTAGAACTAGAAGCATCTCCTGTCTGAAACCTTGGAGAGCCGCAGCCAATCAGCGTTGACAACGCTGAGCTAGACAGACCAATGTTCTGGCTTGGTATAAGGCAACTTCCTATGCATTCCATTAAAATGCTAAGCGTAATTGTGATGTACCCCACTACCCCAAAATGAGGCAGCTGTAAATAGAAGACACACAACTTCAGTTCTAAAATTGCTGAATGCTATGAGCGAGTAACAGTAATACCGCCCACAGGAATGGCAAGGGCACAAGCAAGCTTTCCTTGTTGTGCAGGTGGTACAAATCCAAAACAGCCGGGCCTTGTCCTCAGGATATAAAAAGGGTGAAAAATGTGAAAGACACGCAGGCCCTGGATTAAAATTAAAATGTTGGCTATTTCTTTACTTGGCATGACTGTATAACGGCAACTGAACAGTAGTTTCCTTTTACGGATCGCATCCCATTATGAACAGCCCTTACCGTTTTCGTCTCCAGTTTTTTTCCGAAGATCCTCTGCAGAAACGTTAACCAGCTGCAGGATGAGAGGGCGCCGGGTGACGATCCCTGTGCCTCGTGGGAGCAGGTCTCTCCCCACCAGACTTTCCAGCACAGAACTTTTCCCACTGCTCTGAAAACAGAAAAGGAAGCAAAGGACTTGCATACTGATTCTACTATTCCAATAGCCTTGAACAAATGACAGAGTTTCATAGATTGTGGACAGGTGTAAATACAAACCTTCCCCCCAAAAAATCAGGCTTTGGGGAAAAAGAAGGATCTGTCTGTTGCAATAGATCTAGACTGCCCTCTGTTGGCAATTCTGCTTTTATCCCATCATAGCATTTCATGAAAATCTAACATGAAAGGGAATGAAGCTATAGCTGCCTCCTAGGCATGGGTGTAGCCGGGGGGGGGTAGCTTCCCCCCTAGATCAAGTAAAACAACAGATGGGGTTGGAAAGTGGGAGAGGAAGTGTGCAAGACCAGACTCTGTTCCCAACTCTACAGTGAGTACAACAGGGGAGGGAGAAAAAGCCTCAGAAAGAGCCCCAAGAAAAGCAGGGGGGAAATCAACATTTAAAAGATGGGGCGCTAATGCAAGTACATCATTACATGTGATTAATCCTTCTTGCAACTATAATTAAATAATTTCATCAATAATTTTGATGAACATTTGCTGCAGTACTAACAGGCCGACCTATCAGAAGCAGCTAATTACGGATCATAATACTCTGAAGCAATCCAAGAACTATCAGAACTCAGCTATGATTTTTTTAAAGGCACTCACAATCTTATATGCCAGAGAGCTTTGAGTTTAAGAAAGCATAAAAAGGTCACTGAAAAATATTACAAAGCTAACTGTATTTAGTTACAGTCTAACCCAGGGGTAGGCAACCTAAGGCCCGCAGGGCGGATGTGGCCCAATCACCTTCTAAATCTGGCCCACGGACAGTCCGGGAATCAGCGTGTTTTTACATGAGTAGAATGTGTCCTTTTATTTAAAATGTATCTCTGGGTTATTAGTGGAGCATAGGAATTCGTTCATTATTTTTTTCAAAATATAGTCCGGCCCACCACATGGTCTGAGGGACGGTGGACCGGCCCACGGCTGAAAAAGGTTGCTGACCCCTGGTCTAACCCAACTCAAACTATCCCTCGCCTCTGACCATGTTGGCAGGGGCAAATGGGAGTTTGAGTCCAACTTCTTAAGGACCACGGGTTCCCCATCTCTGATGTAATCTATCCTTACAGTGATCCTCATTACTCCAAAACGTGTTAACATATACTTCCAATAAGCTCTAATAAATCTCCTTACTCAAACTGAGCATAAAGTACACTGACTGCAAATTAGTTTCTGGGCTCAATTCCAGGAACTGATTTTAACCTTTAAAGCCCTAAATGACAACTTGGGCCTGGCCTGGCCTGGCCTGGCTTCAAAATCTCCATTTGTATCAATATAAATGGGTCACGGGGAGGAGGCCGTGAGGCTTGGTGAGCAATGCAAACAGGGGCGGCAGCCCCAAGACTGTGTGTGCACACACATTGATATATACACACAAACATAGACAACAACTGCTTGTACTCACTTCCCCAGTTCATGAAGCAGTAGTGGGACTTCCAAGTACTGGTAACTACAGTCATACCTTGGTTCTTGAATGCCTTGGTACTTGTATGTTTTGGCTCCCAAAGGCCAAAAACCCAGAAATAAGTGTTCTGGTTTTCGAACTTTTTTTGGAAGCTGAACATCCAAAGCAGCTTCCGCTTGAGTGCAGAAAGCTCCTGCAGCCAATCGGAAGACGCACCTTGGTTTTTGAACAGTTTCAGGAGTCAAACGGACTCCCAGAATGAATTAAGTTTGAGAACCAAGGTTCCTCTGTATGCATTTATTCTACTTGCTATTAAAGGGGTAGTTCTTAAAAGGCAAGGTATTATGTCTGCAGCAATTTGCACCCCGTCTTTCAATCAGTTAAAGGCAGTTTTGTATTTCAGCACTAGCCTGGTAGCTGTAAGCAACAACAAATGACAAGAGGGCAGGATGGATGGATGGAGTGCTCCAACCCTCCTCTGCACCCAAGACTGAAACCACGTGGAATATTTCATAGAAAACAGGTGCCTGGCGCAAAAATGACTCACTCCCTCTGTCCTTTGCTAGCCCCTAGCAGACTATTACATTTTTTGCAAGGACTTATTTACGAAGTTGGTTAAAGGCTTCTAAGAAAGTCATTGGATTCCTCAACAATAAATAAATAAAATTGCTGGGCAGGTGTGGCTAAGCTGTGGCCCTCCAGATGTTGTTGGACTACAGCTCCCATCATCCCCAACTATTAGCCATGCTGGCTGCGGTGATGAGAAGTGAGAGTCCACTGAGGGGCACAAGTTAGTCCCCTCCGCTGCAGAGTGATCAGTATGTTGGGGAGGAGGAATCTACTCCTTTAACACCCTGAGGGTTCTTAAGGAGCAGATCTTGGGGTCCCTTCCAACTCTACGATGCCACTATCAACTTAATTAAGCACCTGTAGTTACACTGAGGATACATCAACCTGCCATTTCCTTGGTTACTGACAAAACAGATTTTCAAGAAAAAAGGGTTTTATTTATCAGTTAAACTATTTACATACAACCTTTCTGGTGCAAAAAAAACACAATTCAAAGCATGGTGTACAACATTTAAAATTACAATTTCATAAAACAAACAAACAAAGTAAACAAGATCAGCAGTTAAAAATCAAGTTTAAAAGCCATTATCTTCCTCATACAACAAAAGCCTGCTAGAACAGAAGACTCTTTAGTAATAAGATTATACATTTTCATCAACAGTCTTTATCTGGATTTCAGCAACACTCCTCCATACAATGAATGGGGGCAACCTTGGCAGCAAGAAAGGGGGAAATAGCAGCTGTCACACCTTCTTAATGCACCCTAGAATAGAACGTGTCTATGCCCAACTAGTTACAACAGACGAACTGAAGCAGTGTGAATCTGTAGCACACTGTCAACTCACTGTAGCACACAGCTCAACTGGAACCACGCACACTCAAGCTGTGGAGAATTTGCAATATAAACAGATAATTAGTGTCAGTTTCACTTTGCTGCTCTTCCTCGACTTATAGACCAGAACAGGAAAAGCATCATCTTGCAAGAACGTAAAAAGAAGAAACCCAAGCTTTTCAAGGAAATTTACCAGGCCTGTTAAACTGAGATCAGCAATTAGATTTTATTCTGCCAGGCTGAGAATTGCCAGATGAATGGCTGGAGCTGACTGGAGTCGTAGTCCAAAATATCTGAAGGGCGCCAGGTTGGGGAGGATTCTTTCCTCACAGTGAGCCCCACACCATTCAATGGGGCTTACTTCTGAGTCAACATGCATAGAATTACACTGTAATAAAGTACCGGTCCTGGTTCAAATTGGTATTAAAGATACCTACTTAAATCATTGATTCAAACAAAGTTATCCATTCTGGAATTAACACATTTTCTAAAACACACATTTTAATTTGTTGCTTTAACAATTAATGCAAACTGACTTGCAACGTATTTCAAAACGTTTGTAAATGCAACTCACGTGTATTTTGCACAACAGAATTACATTTGGTTAGTGTTCAGGATGAGAGTGTGAAATTAATGACTTTTTACTGGAAATTCATGAATTTGACTCTCTCTGTATAAATAAGGAACTGTATATAAACAAAATCCTTCATTTGAAGACTGACTGCCTTCCAGGATTTTATTTTCACATAAAGAAAAGCAGTCTGTGGTTATGTCTGCATATAATGCAAAGTCATGATCTGTTTTAACCATGGTTACTTCAACCAACCACAAGGCAGGCTTGTTTCTCCATATCTTGGTTAGTTTTCTACAGCTGTTCTTGCCACATGCTGCCGTAGCATGGACCCTGTGTGAGAACCCATGTATATATATTTGTATTAATGTAACATTCTTTGGTACTTTGGCCACCACATGAGAAGAGAAGACTCCCTAGAAAAGACCCTGATGTTGGGACAGATGGAGGGCACAAGTAGAAGGGGACGACAGAGGATGAGATGGTTGGACAGTGTTCTCGAAGCGACTGGCATGAGTTTGGCCAAACTGCGGGAGGCAATGAAAGATAGGCGTGCCTGGCGTGCTCTGGTCCATGGGGTCACGAAGAGTCGGACACAACTGAACGACTGAACAACAACATTCTAATATGTAACTGTATTTTTGTAATATTTTAATTTGTCTGTTTCTGATTCAGCTTTCTGTATACCATTAAGAGGTACAGAAATTAAATAATCAAATCAAACATAGCCTGTTTTAGAAAGGCTGTTGGGTTTTGACATGCAGGCAATTCCCCATTTCCGCGAGGGATGCATCAGCAGAGCACGCCCTGCCCCCATTCCTCCCTCTTTGGGGTCCAAAAGGATCCACAGGTCAGCGGACACACGTCCATTATACTCAATTTAAAATGATCACTGCCTGTACTGTGATGCCAAATGATAGTTAACACGCCATGGTTCATAAACCAGTAAGCCATTGTTTCACACCATAGTTTGGGGCCAAAAAACAAATCATGGTTAGTCTGGTCGGCTCTGCTACAAACCACACTTTGGCTGAATAAACCATGCATTAGCATTATGTGTGAACCAGCCCTTTAGCTTAATGTGTTCAATAGATGGATTACATTCAATAAAAATTGGTCAAGTTTATAATATATTGGCATTAAATTTAGATTTTTAGATTTTTAAAAAAGAGCTGAAATGTGGAAAATCCTCACAATTCAATTTTTTAAGAATAATTTATCATCTGCTCTGCATTTCAGCTTTTTAGCTTTTTTTTTTTACTACCTCTATTCCTAAACATGCATAGAGAGCCTACATAGTGCCTCTACTTCTTGACCCACCTGAAGACATTTTTTAAAGTGTTGTGACAGGAACCTCACAGGCCTAAGCTTCAGGCCATTTCAAGCATCTATCTGGCACGCATGAAAAGAATTAAAGATTCCTCGCCCAGGTAAAGTGATACTGTAGAGGCCTACCAACTTTAACTCTTCCAATTTAGAAGATATCAAAAAGTAAGCCTGGTTTTCCCTATCAATGTAGACAGAAATACTGATGATACGTTTTTAACCACGGAGCGTCATTCAGGAAGAGGGAGTCTCTCTTGGCTGAAAAACCAATTTCCAGAGTTCTCTGGGAAGAAGTAGCTCTGTGAAAGGAACAGAGGTCTCCTAACAACTCTCAGCATCCTTAAACTACAGTTCCCATTATTGGGGGGGAGGAGCCATGACTGTTTAAAGTGGCATAATACTGCTTAAATGCACTGTATAGTGCAGATGGGATCCTGCCCAACCTGGAAATGCCAGGGATTGAACCTGGGACGTTCTGCATGTAAAACAAATGCTCTACCACTGAGCTACACCCCTTCTCTTCCTGATGTGCGTTCCTCCAACACTTGAAAAAAAATGGGATAGCCTCCACTTGCATGTGTACATCCATGGAACGGGCAAAGCACAATTCCTCAAAAGCAACCATGAGGGGGAAGATTATGCCAGCCAGGTGCTTCATTGCGTTTCCCCAACATACACTGGAAAGAGTCCTAGATCTGTCAACGACTAAACGGAGTTCACCCGATCTTAAAAAAATGAGTTGTAACATTAATTTTTTATCTGCATAGAATATAGCAAAAAAAGTAAGTCAAGGACCTCTGTGTAATACTACTCCAATTCCAACTGGGAAACACTTTCTAAGTAGGACTAAACCATGCCTACAGAGAATAAAAATTAGGTCACTTAAGTTCAACAGAGCATATTTCCAAAGAAAAGTAGTATCAGTGAAGCATGAAGCAAGGAGAGGCATGGGGGAAGGAAGGCATGCAGGGGGGAAACAAAAAATATTTAATGCAAGATTAAGCAACATCCAAGGGTAACAAGATTTCATGTTGCAAATGCATTAGAATAAAGAAACCCCAGTACAAGAAAAAGAGTATATTGAGATAAAGATGTAAACAAGAGATTCATCTTAAATAGAAAGATTATCTGGATTTGAAAGCAAAATGCGCTACCCATTAGTGTATCCTACTAGAACTCCAATAAACTTGTTTTAGAACTTGCAGTTCTGCATGTCTCAACCCTTTGACCAAGTCTAGAAATGTAGAGTTCCAGTTTCAACACACAACCCACCTTGGCTGAGACACTCACTGAGTGATAACCTCAGGTCATTCACACTCTCCAAGCCCAAACTACCAAACAGGACTGTAAAGGTGAAGAAAGATTTTTTTTAAAAAAAACCCAATGTAAAAGGAAGTGCAGTGTGTGTGAGTGTAAGTGTGTGACAGAGAGAGAGAGAGAGAGAGAGAGAGAGAGCGCGAGCTTTCCTTCCTGGTCATCAGCACACAATTTCTGACTTGCAACTGGCAACTAGAAGTGTGCCTATTTACAAGCAAGATCATCTCTCATCCTACCCACTAATTCCCACTAATTCTTCAAAGATACCAGAGCAACTCTAAGCAGAGGAACACAACTATAAATGCCCACTTAATGCATCCAGAAGCAGACATAGGAAAACACAAGTCCTGCTTCACATGCCTGATAGAGCGAGTGTATGTTTTATCTTCCCTCTAAATCAGGCATCCCCAAACTCGGCCCTCCAGCTGTTTTGGGACTACAATTCCCATCATCCCTGATCACTGGTCCTGTTAGTTAGGGTTGATGGTAGTAGTCCCAAAACAGCTGGAGGGCCGAGTTTGGGGGTGCCTGCTCTAGATGAATGGAGTACAGCCAACTTTAAATTAAATTACAATGATAAATAACAAGCAGAGGGCACATTTTCCTCTTTTTATCCTATAATGGGATGATCTTGATGACAGCAGAGATGTATCTTAATTTTGAGTAAACATGCATAGGATTGCACTGTTCTATAAACTGAAAACATGATACTAAAAATGGGGAACCAGGAATTGTTCTCAATGGACAGAATTCAACTAAGTTGCTACATGGACAGAATGAGATCTTCTCACACAACAGGACTCCCCACCCCACCCCCTAAACCTGCTCTGGGGAGTGGGGAATGAGAGAGGGGAAGTCTTGCCACATGAGTGGACCACATTCCATGCACACATACCCAATTAGCACTATACTAAATTCCTGAATGAGGGAAATTTACTTTGCACAAGCAAAAGTCTGCTGTGCTGCTGGAAAAGCAGCATTGGGTATAACCCCAAGTTATGTTGACTACATGGTTCTCAATGAAACAATGTCAGTATAAGAAGCTTCAAATGTACCTGCAAAATTATTCCCATGATAGCAGCTTGGATCACAGTGTAGCTATTTTGAGCGCAAGGGAGCTGGCATTTTTTGAAAGGCACACCTATCCACCAAAGAAGGTCAACCAAACCAATTGCACAAAAATCATAAATGAATGGGGGAAAGAGCTTGGATAAAAGACAGAACAGCTTATTACACTATTTCCCACATGGTCCTTTTCAAAAGAGCATTCCAAAAAATAACAGGGAAGAGAGGAAAGGAACAATGACCTCTGGGGGTGTGGGGTGTGGAGATATAAATCAGGACAAAAATAAGGGAAGTTAAAACTGAGTGTCCCCCGGGGCTCTAGTTAAACCTGTCTAGATGGGGGAGCAGATACAGGTCGAGCTATTGAGGATTCCCATCCCTGGGCAGTAAGGTCACAGAACTCAAGAAAAGCTTACATTTTACAGTCCATATTGGAAACCATATGGCTAAAGTTTGTTTATCTATAAGATAGTTACACTGAGCTCAATGGGGACCTACATCCCAGCAGAAAAGATATGGAATTTACCAGCAGACGTTCTCCTAGACCTGAATAAAAACAGCAACATGTATAAAAAGTGTATATATGTATAAATTACACTCTATATTTAATAGGTAAAAGCAGAGTTAGGATCCTTTACTACTCACACATATATATGAGCTGATATCTCACAGCTTGTGAGCTGATATATCAGAAGTCAGATACACGGCTGAGTTTCAGAGAACTGGAGGAAGGGGGAAGATACTTCAATATCCTAGCTCCTGCCATGACTATGAAATCTAGAGTAAATTACATCAAAATAGCCCCCTAATGCAGACTGATATTTTGCAAAAACAAAAAAAGCACATTGATGTATACAGTTCATAGAATTCAGCTTCTCTTAACAATGGAAGGTTTTTTTTTAAAGTATGATGTACATACAGCCCTGATAATAGTCTGCCACTGATTCCCATTCCCTTCACATTATCATCCTGATAACCCCATGCCTACAAACCTTCTGACTTTTCTTATTCTCAAATCTTAATTGTTTTCTTTAATTCCCACCCACCCACCGACACACCTGATACCTCACATCAATTAAAACACATTGTTTCCAGGTTCTCATCCTTTGTGTATTGATGACTGTTTTTACACCACACCCTTCCTTGGAAAAGCTGAGAGGCTCATGTATGGTTCTCAGCTCATCACCAAGACAGGCAGATGAAAGGACAAGGCCCTGCTCAGTTTTAGCAGCAGAACCGTATCATGTCTCTAAACCAGGGGTCTGCAACCTTTAAGACAAAAAGAGCCACTTGGACCCATTTCCAAAGGGAAAAAAAAAAACCTGGGAGCCGCAAAACCATTGCGACATTTAAAACAAATATAACACTGCATATATTGTTTCTTATCTTAATGCTATATATACAGGATCGTGCAGTCAGCTGCTATAGCTGCTATATCAATGAAAAATATGAGCATGTCTGATCTGTGACTTTTGATGGCTAGTCCCAGTTATTATTCTCTAATGAGGGGAGAGAGATGCACCCCATATGGTCCCAAATGCATGTATGCTTTGCTGCTTTTGATGCCCCAAATACAAAACCCTCTCGTATTCTGAGCAAGCTTGGGCTTGCTCTCCTGGGTGTTGAATGAAGTCAAGGTGTGCATGTAGGGGTGTGTGTGTGTGTGTTTGTTTTGAATCAAATAAAGGGGGTGTTGAATAAACTCAGGGGGTGTGTATGTGTGTTGAATCAAGTCAAGGTGTGCGCGTGTGTGTACGGGGGTGTTGAATCAAAGGGGCGGGGGTGTTGAATAAACTCAAGAGCTGTGCTGTGTGTGTATGTTCAATCAAGTCAAGGGCTGTGTGTGTGTGTGTTGAATCAAGCCAGAGGCTGTTTTGTGTGTGTGTGTGGGCCAGTAAAGGGATGTTGAAGAGAAGCTCAAGGGCTCTGCCTGCGTATTGGGGTTGGGGCAGCCCTCTGCCCCTCGCCGACGCCCTGTTCTGCTCTTTGCTCTCCCCCCCCCGCCCCCACGGAAAAGCAGAGCGCTCTGGCTGCAGCTTCAGAGGAGAAAGAGCAGCCCGGGCTGCTCTTTCCTCTTCCTCCCTCCCCCGATGGAAAAGCGGAGCGCTCTGGCTGCAGCTTCGGAGGAGAAGCCATGCACCCCTTCAGAACAGCTCATCCCCGCTTGCTGTGAAGGGAGCTGGGGGCAAGGGGTGAACGCTCACCCCTTCTCCCAGGCTCCCTTTCAAAAAACGGGGATAAGCCGCTCTGAAGGGGCACCATGCACCCCTTCACAATGGCTCATCCCCGCTTGCTCTGAAGGGAGCTGGGGAGGAGGGGTGAGCTTTCACCCCTGTCCCCAGCTCCCTTCAAAGCAAGCGGGATGAGCACAGGGCGTGGGGTGGTGGAGAAAGCAGCATCCCGGCTGCTTTCTCCACCACCCCGCGCCCAGCCGCCGATCCCAAAAGCCTGCTTTTGAGATCGGCGGGAGGGCGCGGGGTGGAGAAAGCAGCCGGGATGCAGGCTGCTCTCTCCACCCTGCGCCCATTTTGGGATCGGCACACAGGGCGAGGGGTGGAGAAAGGTGCATCCCCACTGCTTTCTCCACCCTGCGCCCTGCTGCCGATCCCAAAAGCCTGCTTTTGAGATCGGCGGGAGGGCGCAGAGTGGAGAAAGCAGCCGGGATGCAGCTCTCTCCACCCTGCGCCCAGCCGCGGATCCCATTTTGGGATCGGCACACAGGGCGAGGGGTGGAGAAAGGTGCGTCCCCACTGCTTTCTCCACCCCGCGCCCTGCTGCCGATCCCAAAAGCCTGCTTTTGAGATCGGCGGGAGGGCGCAGAGTGGAGAAAGCAGCCGGGATGCAGCTCTCTCCACCCTGCGCCCAGCCGCGGATCCCATTTTGGGATCGGCACACAGGGCGAGGGGTGGAGAAAGGTGCGTCCCCACTGCTTTCTCCACCCCGCGCCCTGCTGCCGATCCCAAAAGCCTGCTTTTGAGATCGGCGGGAGGGCGCAGAGTGGAGAAAGCAGCCGGGATGCTGCTTTCTCCACCACTCCGCGCCCTGCTGCCGATCCCAAAAGCCAGGCAGGGGGCGCAGGCGGGCCACAGGCGCAGCGCCCCCCACCATTTCCCCGCCCCGGAGCCGCGGCAAAGCTCTAAAAGAGCCACATGCGGCTCCGGAGCCGCAGGTTCCTGACCCCCGCTCTAAACCATTATCTGGATACTTCCTTAAACCCTCTAGCTTGCATTATCACCTCTCACCATTCAACCCCAAATAATCAATTCAGTAGTACAGAGGGTGCAACAGGATTTGGATAGTGTATATGTCTGTGTTCAGAATCAATCTCAACTGAACGGACAAGGTAGTTAGTTCCCTGGTTTGTAAAAAAGCAGCATGGTGGCCTACTTTTCTGGGTTGTTGTGAGGACAACACCCTTTATGTAGGGTCAGCATACATGAGGCCAGACCAATTCCGAAAACAGTGGGAGTTTAAATATTTCCTCAAATCTACATGATTAATAACTTCTCTGATTTTTTAAAATGTTTGATGTTTTGTTATATTTTTATATGTGCTGTAAGCCACCCAGAGATGAGAGGGGTATAAATAATAAAATTATTATTATGCTGTGAATAATAATAAAGATGACCTCAAAATTGCTTTCTTGGATCACACACCACTTCCCACAGCAGCCAGCCAGATAACCCTGGGAAGAAGCTTCACATCGAAGGCACAACCCTGTCCCACTAGTCCCCCGTTATCAGTTCCCTTGTTTTGTTTCTTACATATTACACATTCGACTAATTCCAAAGGGGCTAGTCTGTTCCAGCTAAGAGCGCGCGCGCGCGCGCAGACACACACAGAGCTATGGCACCAAAAATAAAGCTTTAAGCTGCCACGAATCGGCCAGTCTCTTAAGGGGCCACAGGCCACCTTTCCCCTTCTTTGCATTTGCCACTCGACTAGCAAAGAAGAGAACCAAACCGGTGCTATGTGGAAGCGTCACGTGCTCTCTCGCTCTCAGCCCCGGGTCTCTCGCCCAAGGAGTGACCTTCGCCTGGAAGCTCGGCGCGAGGGGGGGGGGAGAGACCCGCCTAGGGGTCGCAAAGCGCTTTTTGCGCAAACCATGAGGGAAATGGAACTGCTGCTAGTCATAACATGAGCAGCAATAAGTAGCGACGTCCATTCCCCCACCCCCCGCCCGCCCCAGACACTGCGGGGCAATCTACCCTCCCACCAGAATAATCCTAAAACGAAGAGGAGCCCCAATGGGCGCTTCCTACGCCCAGCCCTCCTCGCAAGGGACCATCAAGGGCGACCCCTCCCTGGGTTGGGCTGGGCGGGCGAGGAGGAGGAGGTCACCCTGGCGCAGGCCCCGCCCGCCCGCCTGCTCGCCTCACCTGCGTCCCGACCACCACGATCTGCGGCAGCTGGATGACATCGGCGCCCACCGTGTTGAAGACGTCCTGCAGCTTGTTGATGACCGGGATCAGCGCCTCCATGGCGGCGGAGGCGGCCGCGGCGGCGCCCACTCCGGAGGGGGCCGGGGGAAGACGCAGGCGACGGCAATGAATGGAGGAGGGAGGCGGCGAGGAAGGGCGCTCGCGTTGCCACCTTCCCCCGCGCCGCCGCCGACGACGACCATTGGCGCCGGCCCGCTCTCTCCCAGAGGCCTCTGCGCTCAGGCGCCCGCGGCCGCAGGGCACGGCGGGAGTTGTAGTGCTCGGGACGCCCGCAGCGCCCTCTAGGGGGCGCTTAAAGGAACAGGGAGGGGCGCGTTCTGCCGCAGAACGCGAAGAGATGCCCCTTTTCCCGAGGTGCACGTGTCTCCCTCAAGCAGAACTTGCCGAGCCTAGCGTCTCAGAGGACGCTGCCCAAGCAGCTGGCTGGTCCGCTAGAGAGCATACTGTATTTCTCAATTGCGGGGGTGGAAGAAAAGTGCATGGGGGAAAAAAATATATGCCCTCCCCACGCCTCCCCAGTTCATTTTCCCCGCCCTCCCCGCCCCCATCGTGGAAGAGGAAGCAGCCCAGAGATATCTTTGGAGAAATGCAACATTTTGAACGTAGCTGTTTAAAATGAGGCCAGGTGAGGCAATCGCAGGGGAAGCAGATCCCGATTGTGGTTTGTAGGGTTGTTGTGACGAAGAATCTCATGCTATGTCATTGAGACTGAGTGAGTGTTGGGTGGATAGAGTGAGATTGTGTGAGTGGAAGTAGAGGAAGAGAGAAAGACTGGATGGATGTGCATGTGAATAAGTGTGGGAGGAGAGGGGGGGCTGAGACACATTAGCCTTTTTAAAGTTTTAATATGTACATAAGCATTCGTTCTTGCCCATCGGTTGTGGGTGGGACAGAATGGGCAATCCACATGCAGTGGACACACAAAATCTTGTATGTCCTGACAGCAAAAACTAGTGTTTGTTTTTTCCCCTTCTGAAAATTTATCTAAACTTGCATCTTTACATATAAATTAGCACCTGCAAAACATATGCAGATTGGTGTCATAGCCCCAGAGGGAGGGAAAATTTTGATTAAATTTGCACAGAAAGTTGAACCTACCTAATACAGTACTACTTTCCAAAATAATTTTCAAAGCAAAATGCAGTCACCCTTCAAAATTTATACAAAATTTGGCAGTGCAGTTCTCTAGCCAACTGAAGTGTAAAAAGGGCATATACAGAAATGCACACATTAGTAAAAATATTTTTATTATTACATCATTATAGTATTATAATATTGTAACATTATTAATAATGATGAAATAATAATACACAAATGCTTTATATTAAGGAAGACTGGAGACAAACAAGTGTATTTTGGGATAAATTTGCACTAAAATACTGATGAATTGAATTTATTGAATATTCATGAGGACTTGGAAAAAAAGAACATTCACATACTAATTGGAGTTGTAGAGAACTTAACTGAATACATGTACTGGAAAAATAAGAAACTGAAATTTAAATTGTACATTCACCCATCTCTATCGATAAACTTTCTGGAACACTAGATTGGGGGGGGGGCTGGTAAGATAGTCGTTTCAGATATCAACCAAGTGTTGCATATATGTATAAGGAACCAACTTTTGAAACAGTGTTTGGTTGTGTGTAAAAAAGTGTGTGTGTTTGTGTGTGTTAAGGAATTAAGGAAACCCTACAAACAGGGTGGCTCGATGATATGCAGTCTGAAAAGGCCTGCTTTGTGGCCGTCAAGATCCCCCTTGGTTGGGGCTCCGAAAGAGACTGTCTGCAAAATGCTTTTAGGTTTCGTTTTCTGGCAAGAAGGAAACTAAAGAAAACACTGGTGGAATGGGGGATCTTCACCAAGCTGGGTTGAAGAAGGAGCAGAACAGTGGCAACGGCAGTGGCATTCTTGGCTAGAAGAACTAAACAGGGACAGGTAAGGTGTGTGATGATGAGGGGGAAATAAAGGGGGGTAAAAGCGTCTTGCTTTGGGGAGACCCAAGTGCATTCTGTGTTGGGAGAAGCAGATTTACAACGATCTGTTTAGCTCAGTTCTTTGAGAGCACAAGTTTTGTCTCCCACTAAACATGATGATGTTGTATAGAAAAGTCAGGCAGCTTCACAGCATTACAAATGTATATATATATAAACATGACATTCAGTATTAAAATACCTTCTATGGTAAATGGGAACCTGGAAGTTCAGCTTTTAGGGAAACCACTGAAGACCCAAATAAAAATTTTATTTGGCATCTGCTCTGTGTGCTTAGAGGTGCCCACATCTTGGGGGTGAGCTCCAGTTGTGTCTCCAGACCTACTTCAATCTCCTGGCTGCTACATCCTCCCTAGATGCCCTGGGCTGGATTCAACTACCCGGTTCAAGAACAACAGGGCTTTCTTCCCCTTTTCTTTCTGCCCATCTTTTCCAACATGACTCTTCAATGTTTCCAAGCTTTACATTATCTGCATACCTACTGTAAATCTAAAGCACCCCTCCCCCCTCCAAAAATATATATATATATACTAGGAACTGTAGTTTGTTAAGGGTGCTGGAATTGTAGCACTGTATGGGGTGAACTACAGTTCCCAGGGTTCTTTGCAGTGGAGGGTGTGCTTTAAATGTATGATGTCTAAACAGCCAACGATGAAGCAGGGAGGGGTAAACAGAGATTGTGTTTGAATCTCTTTGCTGTGTGAACTTGACAATGTGGAGTCCTCCTGATAACCATAGAGTTTACCAGCCAGAAAAGTCTTGTCAGCAATTTTTGGAAGGAGTATCTTGTGTCTGAGAGCTATGCTGAATTGACTTGACTCTTGGTCTTCCAAGTTTTTCCATAGACCAGCCCTCAAAACTGTGGCCACATGGAACTTCGGGATTACCAGTGGGAAGTCATTGATCCTGCCTTGGAGGGCAAAAATATCATAATTTGGCTGCCAACGGGTGCCGGAAAGACTCGGGCAGCTGTGTATGTGTGTAAGAGGCACTTGGAGAGCCTAGAGAAGAGCAAGGTGGCTGTGTTAGTCAACACGGTAAGGACCAGGTTATGTGGGTGGTTGGGAAACAGACAGTCCCTTACCAAAAGACAAGATTTCAGTCTCATTTCCCAGAAAATGTTTCACTGCTGTATTCTTGCCCTGGCAGGTGCCTCTAGTGGACCAACACCTGAAGAATGAGTTTAGCGTCTTGCAGAATCGCTTCAAGATTACAGCCATTAGTGGCGACAGCAACCAGAAGCTGTTCTTCTCAGAAGTGGTGAAGATGAGTGACTTAATAATCTGCACAGCACAGATCCTTCAAAATGCCCTCATCAGCCAAGAGGAGGAGATGCACGTGGACCTGACAGGTGAGCATCTGGTGGGAAAGAGGTGTTATAGCATAAGAAGAGCTTGCTGGACCAAACCAGTGGCCCACCTAGTCCAGCATCTTGTTCTCTCAATGGCCCGCCAGATGCCTGTGGGAAGCCTGGAAGCAGGTCCTGAGGACAAGAGCTCCCTCCCATCCTGCACTTGGTATTCAGAAGCATACTGATTCTGACAGTAGAGGTAGAACATAGCCATCATGTTTAGTAGCCATTGATAGCCTTGTCCTACATGAATTTGTCTAATCCTATTTTAATGTGATCCCAGTTGATGGCTATAACTTAATCTTGTGGGATGAACATAAGAGACCGGCTGGATCAGATCAAAGCCCTATCTAGTCCAGCATCCTTTTCCCCACAGTGGCCAGCCAGTTGCTTCTGGAAAGCCCACAAGCAGGACAGGAAGGCAACGCTGCTCCTCCACTGCTGGGTCATAATTGTGGGGCAACCAGCCTCATATAACCAACATGCTTAAGTCTAATTAATGTGTGAAGGGGTTAATACCATGGAGTATGCTGTCCTGCTAGGCTTAGCTATGACACTTGCTTTACCTGGGGAGGAAATAGGTAATCAAGCCTATCGTCTCCATCTGCCTGAGAAGCTCAGCTTGTGAAGATGTTTGAACTGGTCATCAGCCATTCTCGAGTTCCTATGCCAGGAACTTTCACCACTTTGTAACTAAGATAAGTTTTACTGCTTGCGCAACTTTTCTGAAGAACATGAATCTGACCTCTGAAGTGTTCATAAATAAACCCTTTTTAACTTGTCACTTGTGGGGGGGGGGGTTTCTATGCTGGAGGAAGAGACACAATTTAGAAATGAACTTTTTAATGAGATATTAAAGATCTAACAGCCTATATTTCCATACTTTGCTGTATATTTTGTGACTTTAAATCTCTGCTGGGATTCTATCACCAAAGAGAACTTGCCCCAAACTTGGGTCTTGCCATCCAGGAATTCTTTCTCTACTTGGGTGTGTTTTGTTGTTTGTTTGTTTGTTTTTTACCAACAAAAACTGCACCATAAATAATCCAGGAGTTGGTCACTGCCTCTCATCATCTAAGAGTGCCTATGTGGTGTAGTGGTTAGAGAGTTAGACTGGGGCCTGGGAAACTAGGGTTCAAGTCCCTGCTCAGTGCGAACTGGGTGACTTGGGGCCAGTCGCTGCTTCTGTGAGAATAAAATGAGGAGTGGGGAGAGAACTGTTAGAGGAAAGGTGAGATATAAATGTCGTCATCATCATCTGTGCAGATTTCACCTTGTTGGTGATTGACGAGTGCCATCACACCCACAAAGGAACCACCTACAACAAGATAATGGAGGGCTACCTCGAACGAAAGCTGAAGGGTGAAAAGAATTTACCACAGATCCTGGGGCTTACAGCCTCGCTAGGTACAGGTGGTGCCAGCTCCCTGGAGGGAGCCCGGGAACACATTCTGCAGGTGAGTCCGATGGAAGACATTTGGCCCAAATATTGGAAGCATTGTCATTGTTGCTTCCCCACTTTTTAACCTTATTTCTGTTCAGACACTGCTTTGGTCTACAGCTGCAGGCCCGTTTCACACAAACACGAAATACACAGAAGGAGCATAGCTCATGTTAGAGTATTAAATCCCTGGCATCTGCAGCTGCAAGAGTCTTGTACAGCAGGTGATGGGAAAGACCTCTCTGCCTCGGACCCTTAAAACTTGCTGCCAGTCAGAGAAGGCAATACTACTTGGGAAGATTGACAAATAATCTCACCTGGTATAAGGTATCTTGCAATGCTCCAGATGAAGTGGTAACATATAGTACTGTTTCAACTGCAAGTGAGGGAATGCTCCACAAACACACACAGCCACAGCATATTAAGGAGAAAACCTTTTGCAGATACTTGACATATCTGCAAGTGACAAAGGCATACTTGGGTTCCTCACCCGTTTTCTTCCACTGTTATCACTTGCAGTCAACTCCTACTGGTGTTTTAAGGGCTATAGGTCTGATCGTGGATTTAGCCGATGTCTCAAACGCTCACATGATTGACATAACCACTCCCTACAATTTGTTCTTTGAGCCAGTATAGCCTAGTAGCTAGGGTGTTGGGCTAGGACCCGGGAGACAAAGGTTCAAACTGCCACTCAGCCATGAAGCTCACTGGGTGACCTTGGGCCAGTCACAGTCTCTCATCTCAGCCTAATCTACCTCACAGAGTAGCTGCCAGGATTAAATGGGGAGGGGGAAAGCCATGGAAGAAGAACTGCTTGGAAGAAAAGTGGGATATAAATGTAACAATATATATATCTCCATATCCCTTTCCAGATCTGTGCCAATCTGGACACTGAGAGAATCATGTCTTCTGATAAACACAAGTTCTACGTTGATACTTATGGCCCACAACCCAAGAAGCAGTACAACCTGTCCCAACAAAGGCCTGAGGTAAGGTGCTCTTGGAACTACAGGGCAACTGAAGAGCCACCAGAGGCACCATGATGAGAAGGTGACTCCGGAGCTCTGAGCAAAGTAAAACATGCCCATAGGATTTTGTTTTCCTTGCTTGAATATGAACGCTCCCCTCATCTG
The DNA here is from genome assembly GCF_009819535.1 of Lacerta agilis. Taxonomy (NCBI): domain Eukaryota; kingdom Metazoa; phylum Chordata; class Lepidosauria; order Squamata; family Lacertidae; genus Lacerta; species Lacerta agilis. Next base: position 18,412,095 of record NC_046321.1, on the reverse strand, counting down.
TCATCTTCAGGACCCCTTTGCAGAACAACTGGTGGAGATAATGGCACAGATATATAGTTACCTGAATGAGTCTGACTTGACTATGGATTTTGGTACCCAGATCTTCGAGCAGCAAATTGTGGCACTTGAGAAGGAAGGTGAGTGCTCAATAGGCGGCTTTGTAGTACAAGAATATGGTGGGAGGGACAGGAAACATGTCCACGGGCAGGTTGAGTGGCTTCCTTCCTGGAAATGGCTCCCAGTATGTTTCTGAGCTGACCTTTAAGGTCCTAAATGGCCTCAGTCCTGTATATCTGAAGGAGTGTCTTCACCCCCAAAGTTCAGCCCGGACACTGAGGTCCAGCGCCGAGGGCCTTCTGGTGGTTCCCACACTGCGAGAAGTGAAGTTACAGGGAACCAGGCAGAGGGCCGTCTCAGTAGTGGCACCTGCCCTGTGGAATCCCCTCGCATCACATCTCAAGGAAATAAGCAACTACCTTACTTTTAAAAGACACCTGAAGGCAGCCCTTTTAAGGGAAGTTTTTAATGTTTAATGCTGTATTGTGTTTTTAACATTTGGTTGGGAGCTGCCCAGAGTGGCTGGAGAAAACCCAGAGAGATGGGCGGGGTATAAATAAATAAATTACCGGTATTTTTATTTTATTTTCAAGACCTGCATCCTAAGATATTTTTATGGAAAATTTCAGGGATTGAGTATAGGGTCCGTTACAAATGATCTTACCATAGAATGATAGAACCATAGAACTGTAGAGGTGGAAGAAAGCCCAAGGGTCATCTAATCCAACCTGCAATGCAGGAATCCCACCCCCCCCCTCTCACAGTAAGGTTTACCTGGTGAGTTATTTATAGTTTTTCCATTGACAGCTGAAAGCCTTTTTATTCACCCAGGCTTTTTAACGGGGGTGTAAACTATTTCATGGCTGCTTTTTTTGCAAATAGGGTTTTTGCCATCTTTTGTTGTTGTTGTTTTAATTATCATTGCATATTGCTTTCGTTGATAATTATGTTGTAAGCCACTCAGGGAAAGTTGGTTGGTGATTAATCATAACCATTATCTTATTTGTCTCTTTCACATTGTCAGGAGCAAAACGCTTTTGCCAAAAGACCCGAGTGTGTGCCTTGCACCTACGTAAATACAACGATGCCCTGATGGTCAACGACACTGTGCGCATGATCGATGCCTACAAAATTCTGGATGAGTTTTACCTGCAGGAAAATGCTACTAAGATGTTGCAGAACCCTGCTGAGCAGTACTTGGTCCGGCTCTTTGACAGTAAGTGTTGGCAGAGGAGGCACACTGATAAATTTGATTCAGTTTGCATTTAAAGGTGAGCCTACCTGATTTGCGCTATCCAGAACAATAATTGAACAGAAACGTCACCATTTTGTTCTGCTTGCATTTTAATGTGAACTACCTAATTTGAACTTCTCAAGCCAATACACAAGCTAAAGCAAAGATGTCCTTCAAAATTCACACTTCTCTGAATTTTGCAATGCAGTTCTCCAACCAGTGTGTACAGATATGCATATACTGAGGAAAGTGTGCACCAAAATGCATATATTAGCAAAAATGATGTACAATAATGCATTATATTAGGGTTTTGTTTTTGTTTTTTTGCAAAAATGTGTATATTAGTCAAAACTGCATACAAAATGTGTTTATTAGGAGAAATTTGCACTAAAATGTTTATGAATGAGACCTTGTTAAAAGAAAATGCAGATTGCTGCAGAAACTGAAGAGAACTGAATCAAAGACTGGAAAAATGAGAAATGGAGAGAAACCAAAATTGACTGATTGGTCCATTCCTTCTCTGAAATGAGGTGGGTGAGCTGGCCAAGAGAAGAGTCCATATAAATAGAGGCCAGAAACAAGTTCCCAGTTCCATGTGATCAGCGAGGTCAGCACTTAAAACTACTGCTTGAAGAGAGACTCTTGAAGAAAGAGGAAGAAACAAAACTACATGAAAGGGGAAAGATGAAACTTCAGAAAAAGGAGGAGGAGGTGCTGCCCAGCAGACACATTCTTTTGGAGAGGCTCGATCAGAGCTGTCAACCTTCCTCTTTTTTTTTTTTTTTTTTTGCATTGGGAAACGGCCATAGCTGTCAACTTTCCCCTTTTTTTGCAATAGGAAACGGCGCTGGAATAAGGGAATTTCCCGCAAAAAAGGGAAAGTTGACAGCTACGGGCTCGGCTGGATGCAGCACATCCAGGAATGACTTCTTTGGGGATCAGCAGTCAGCCACACTGGATATGTGGTCCATTTCCCCCCTAAAATATAACATCATGGCATTCAATGCTGCTGACAAAGTGAACTTCGCCACTTGGCACCAAGCAAAGATGGAGCGAGATCTCAGCAGTAAAAAGATCTACCAGGAAGAAGAGATGCCGGAGTTGGGAGCTGGCAGCAAGTTCACCCGCAACCTGCGTGAGGAGGCACGGTGCAAAAAATATGGCATTGTCCTAAAGGAGTTCAAGCTTGAAAACCAGCCCTGGATCCTGAAAATCAATGGCAAGACTGGGAGCAAGTTCAAAGGTGTGAAAAAGGGTGGGGTGATAGAAAACACCTACTACTACATCTTCACTCAGTGTCCAGGTGGCGCCTTTGAAGCCTTCCCAGTCAACAACTGGCATAACTTCACACCCATTGCCAAGCACCGCACATTGACTGCAGAGGAAGCTGAGGAGGAGTGGGAGAGGCGGAACAAGGTTCTGAACCACTTTAGCATCATGCAGCAGCAGCGGGTGAACGACCAAGGTGAGGAGCAGAAGGAGAAGAAAGACCAAAAAAAGAGGAGCTACATAAAAAAATCCATGACCTGGAAGATGAGCTGGAGATGAGCTCAGATGAAGCTAGTTCAGCGATGTGGATGATGAGAAACACACCAAGCCCAAGAAGAAAGTCCCTCTGACAAAGAAGAAAAAGAAAAAGGGATCCGATGATGAAGCCTTTGAAGACAGTGATCATGGGCACTTTGAAGGGCAAGAGGTTGACTAGATGTCTGGCAGATCCAGCAGCTCTGTGGAAGAAGCAGTGGGCAAGCCCAAGGTGACCAAAGAGGAAGACATCCCAAAAGGTGTAGACAAAGCAAGCGAGAGTAGTGAAGAGAGAGAGGAAGAGAAGCCTGTGGAGGAGGAGAAAGAGGAAGAGAAGAAGGCCCCAGGATAAAAAGAAAAAGACACCAGTGGTGAGTCTGAGACGTCTGAGGACAGCGACATTGACAGTGAAGCATTTTCCACACTCTTCATGACGAAAAAGAAAACTCCTCCCAAGAAAGAATGCAAGGGCTTGGCTAGCAGCTCACAAGGGGATGCCCTTGGCTGCTGGCATGTCATCCACCTTGCAGGCCACAGCTAACAAAGTGCAGCAAGGAAAGTGGCAGGCGTGGTCCAGTGAGCTCACTGCAGCAAAGAGGCTGAAGTTGGACAATGGGCCCCAGGCCTCCACCATCTCTGGGAAATCTACCCCCCAGTCACAGTCGGGAAAGTCAACACCATGCCATGTGCTGCTCCTTGACCTGTGGGCCCATGACCACAAAGGATTTTTGCTGAAGAAATTGCAGACCAAGAAAACAGGGCTGAGCAGTGAGTAGACGGCCAATGTGCTGGCCCAGATCCTGAAGCGCCTCAATCCTGAGTGCAAGAACATCTATGACAAGATGCACTTCTTCCTCAAGGAATGTGGAGGGCAGAGGCTAGGCCAGATACAAACTGTCCTTTGGCGTCCACCCTCCTGTTGGGAAGCTCTGAGCCCTCTTACATTTGGTTAGTAGCTGGGGGTGGCTACATCCTAGAACCACGTGGATTGGCATTCATACCCTTTGGAGAAAGCAAAAGAGCCATTCTCCTGTCTTTGCGCTGGTGGGATTCAGGGGCGGTGAAAGGGGGCAGAAGACTGGGACAGTCTTGTGAGAGGCATTGGAGCCATGATCTCTCTGCATTGGAATAGTTTTCTCTTTCATATGGAGGAGTTCACAAATGAAATGTTACCATTTTTAGAATAAAGAGGGGCACCTTTTAACACACCCACAAACACCCACCCCACACCCTGTGTGTTCTCAAATGCTGGAAGGCCTTGAGAGGTAAACCATTCTCCGCTGTGACTTGTTTTGCAACCAGTTCCACTCTTCTCCCCTCATCTCCCTCACCCAAAATCACAGACTCTGAGAAAGCCATTACTGGTACACAAATACTTTTCCTTGTATTTTTTTTATTTTATTTAAAAAAACACATTCTAAAATTGTGTGTGCTTTGGCAAACAGAGGAAGACACTGCTCAGCCTGAACCTGCCGTGAATTGCTTCCTCTAGCTGGATGCATAGAGTTGTTTTCAGTCTGCCCTAAAAATGTTTTTGGGATTTTTTTTGGTAAAGCTTGGGATTCCAAATTTGACAAGAAATGGGAATAAATTAATATAACTTATTGTTATATTGTTGATTGGTTATGTTAACTGTTTTTAATCTGTAAGATAAAACAATACTCTTCCTAATCATCAGACTCAAGATCTGTGTGCTGTGCGCTTGCCTTGCAGGGTACAAAGCACATCTCTTGGCCATTGCTCAAGACAAGGACTTTGAGAATCCCAAACTTGATGAGCTGCAGAAGGTCCTCCAGAATCAATTCCAAGAACTGGGGAGCTCACGGGGCATTGTGTTCACCCGGACACGTCAGTGCGCTCATTGCCTTCACCAATGGGTACAGGAGAACCAGGACTTACGTGAACTTGGGATCAAGGCTGCTGTGTTGACCGGGGCTGGCTTCAGCAGTCAGACAAAACACATGACCCAGGTAAAATTAACAGTTCTCCCACAGATCAAGTGAGGGATGTTGGAGACCCTAAGGGGACCTTAGGGTAGATTCATAGTTGTATACATACTACTTGATTTCTCTTGAGTTTATATATCCCAGAGGAACATGTCAGCTGCCTCCATTGAAAGCCATTGTGTTAGAGGTAACACCAGGTGACAAGAGTTTTGCTTGCGATGGTTGATTCACTCAACTGAGGTTGCAGCTGCCAAGGACTGAATACATTTGTGTGAACTGACTTCAAGAGAGGGGGCAATGGAGCCCATTAAAACTAAGAAGAAAAATAGGGTACTAAATGCAAAAGAAGCCGTCTTTGGCACGCTCCACAGCTGTCTTGAAGCCACCAAGGTTTCCTCTGAGGACAGATCCTGTATAACATAAAAAACGGGGCACACAGGTCACCATCAGCTGCAGGGTGTGCCTGGCTCCCTCCTAGCTTTGAAGCTGAATTGGCAGGTGTACAGATTATTGAATCAGAACAGTAGATAGTCTATTAGATTTGTGCTTTTCTCCATGCTTCACATAGACACAAAGTTTTAATTCCAAAATTGGTCCAGGGATATTGGGGCAGGTGCCAGGGAAGCAGATTTCTTGACAACATCTGTTGGAATATTCTAGAAGAAACTTATAAATGGCCTTGAACAAGTTGCTAGGCAATGGAAATTTTCCCCAGCAACAGGTGTCCTTAGCAGGGCATGTGATCCACTAAGTCTGGGTAAGTGTAAATGAGTATGTGAATGAGTCAGGGTGGCTAAAAAGAGAAAAGTATTGTGTATGTATGTTAGTTAGTTAGTTAGTTTGTTTTTATGACCAGTGTAAGGTTTTGTAAATAATAAAGACTCTGAGAAACAGAACCAAATGGTGTTTATTCCTGTAATGGGAATTTCACTAAGAGATAGCAGGAATGCTGCTGCTGCTGTAAAGAAGTAAAAGATGCTGGAAAACTTTTCTGTAAAAAGAACTCCGTTGCAGAAAGAAAAGAAAGCCCAAGAGTTTTCTTTTTCTGCTCATGAACCAGCCAGTCAGCAATGTGCGCAGCTAGTTTTTGTATCAAAGCCATACTTTTTTTCCAGATTTAGACCTGGGAAGGGATCATATGCTCAGACAGAATGCAAAGGTGCTTTTAGAGCTACCCAGGTGCTCTGAAAATGTTAGGAGCATCCTTTTGTGCCCTTATTGTCCTGAAAACACTCATTTCAAGAGGGCAGTCCCAGTTGCTCTGAAGACCAAACTTCATGTTATGTTAACCGCTTGCGTTCTGGGGTTGAGGACTCAAGAGAAGCTTCAGCCCACTGCCTCAACAAGCTCCACATCTTTTCCACCCTATCTTGGGTTGTTTCCTCCAGCAACAGCAGAAAGAAGTCATCTATCAGTTCCGCAAAGGGACCCTCAATCTGCTCTTCTCCACCAGCGTGGCTGAAGAAGGGCTGGACATCCCTGAGTGTAATATCGTCGTTCGCTATGGACTGATGACGAACGAAATTGCCATGATGCAGGTCAGTCAGCACCACTCTTTGGGGGGGGGGGACTTGTTGAAATTCACTCTTGACCTCTGCCATGGGGAGCCATACAGTGCTCAGTATGTCCTGGGAGGACATGCTACAGAGGCCCAAACCCTGGTTCTTTTATTCCAGGCCCTGGGTCTCCTGCTTCCTTTCAATCGCTTTTTTATACTCATCACCAAAAAAACAACACCTTTGTTATAGGGCAGCTGGGCACAGTGCAGTGCCAATGAGACCCCAGTCATCCACCCTCTTCATTTGTCCATATACATAAAAATTCTGATATGGGGGGAAATTATATGGGGGTGGGGGACTATGCCCCAAGTCCTTTAACCAACCAGCAATTCCCCAATGTAATGGCTATCCAGCACCACAGAGGACAATGTGGTTCTAATGGGAAATGATGGATGAGTGGACCACGTGGCTATACCTTGTTTGCCTCTACATAGTTCCATCCTTATTTCAGACATCACAGTATATTGATGTATCACAATGTTTAGCTGGTGATATATCGTGACGTTGAAAGCCAGGTATCGTCCAGCCCTACCTAGGGGACAGGCCAAAGAGGAGCAGCTGGGCTAGATTTCTAGGGAAGGACGCAAGCACTCTTCTTGTCACCTTTTCAGGCCAGGGGACGTGCCCGTGCCCCGGACAGCACCTGCTGTGTTTTGGCCAAGGCCAACAGCAAGGAAGTCTTCCGTGAGAAGCTCAATGAGGCCCTGGAGGTCCTGATGGAGAGAGCGATTGTGTGGGTGCAGCAGCTGCAGCTGCAACAGCCTCAACGGGAATACCGCCTAAAGGTAAAAGGACGATTTTGGGAAAGGGGGTAGCCGGTGGATGCACAGAGCTGATAGAAGCAAGAGTGGAGGAAGCCACCAGTAAAGGAGTAAAACCATGCCTTTTTTTGGGGGGTGGCCTTTTTTTAGAGGTGGGGAGAGAATAACGCACTTCAAGGCAAGTAATACATGCAGGAAAATCACATGGTTGAGCTCTTCCTGGACTATCTCTTCAGAATGTGGAGGGGGGAGATGCACGTCTGAATGCTCCCTCATGTATAAACATTTAAAAATACCTGGAGAAACCAGTGTAGCTAGAGGGGTTTGGTGCTTTTTCAACTCAAGGCCCACATTCCCTAATTGGGAACCTTCGGAGGGCCATATGCCAGTGAGGGAGGTGGGGAGGCTGGGGGCAAAACAGAGCAGGGCAACAGACATGACTCTTACCTATATATAGTAATTCCATTCCTGCCATACAAAAGTCAGAGGTCAATGCGTGTTAGCTCACACTCACACCCCTCTCCGTCTGGGCAAACGAGAGACACTACCAGAGTTGAAGGACACTTGTGGGGAGATGCCACCTGAGGTGTCCGCACACTCTGCCTTCCCCCACCAGAATATGGGGTGGGGGAGTGTAGCGGGGGCGGGGGGGGAGAGCGAGGCTCAGCACATGACTGAGAACAGCTGACCTTGAGGGTTGAAAACAGTAGGATAAACAAGACAAGTCAGTAATTTACTTAGAAATCAACTCCTAGAATAGAGGGACAGAATTGGAAGGGTTCTGCAATCACAAAAATCGATCAAAAGAGATCTGGGCTTGCTCCTGTGGGAATATAGGACTCACCAGAACCCCTCAGTGAATGTTAGATGGTTCAAGGGCTCTGAGGGCACAATAAGCCTAAGCAAAACCCTTATAACAGAAGGGAAAACTCAGAGTCATCTCACAGACATGTTCCTGCAAAAACATTCAAGTAAGGTATGGAGCAGGCCTGGGGAAGGATGTGGCCTGGGAAGAATCCCAAGGGCTGGCTAGAGGAGGGCTGCATTTGGCCCCTGCGCCTGAGTGTCCAACTAGGTCTAAGGGGACCCAGTTTCTAATCCTCTCTCCCCAGTGATGCTCATTGGGTAGCCTTGGGCTACTAGCCTACCTCACAGGGTTGTGAGGATAAAAGGGTGGAGGGAACCAAGCTCTTTGGAGGAGATAGGGATATCAAACTAATCCATTAGGGAGAAAGTTAGGTTAGGAACCTTCCTTCCAAAGCTCTAGACTTTCCTTGAGCAGGAAGTTGTGTTGTTCGTTTTTAATTAGGGGGCATTCTGAAGTGGTACAGCCCTGCAAGACCTTCAACATCCTGGATACGTGGCTTTGCTGTGGGGAAAAGATGTTATTGCTCATTTAAGGCACACAGAGGGCTGCTGCAATTTTCATTTGTGACAGTCCTAAGAAAGGAGGAAATTGCTCCCGTTTTATATAGGGGGAATAGTGGCTAGCCATTACTTTCTCCAGATCTTTCAGGAACAGTTAAGCTGAAGATGTGAAATAATGAAATGGTACTCATTGGACCATGTTGTCTCTGAATAATTAAGCTATATAACACTGAAAGAAAGTAGGCTAAAACTTAAGCAATGATTTGCTGTGCAGCTATTTTACGTTTTCAGTGGGTAAAACAGAAGAAGCTTTGATGGGAGTGCATTGGGAGAGGAATGCTCACCAGTCTAGCAAACCTGATGAAATGGAGGGTGGTGGTGGGAGATTCTAGAATGAATTTTTTAGAACCAGATTCTCTGGCTACTTCTCACCTGCAGGCTCTCCCGGCTCAGACCCAATTAGCTAGCTCCCTTTGTCCCTCCTAGATTGAAAAGCTTCAGCGTGACACTGTTGTCGGCCGCAGGGTGCGGGATGCTGAACGCGAGCAACAACGCCGCCTGCACGATCCAGACTCCGTGCTCCTCTACTGCATCAACTGCAATGTGGCAGTCTGCCATGCCAGCGACCTGCGCCTAATAGAGAATATGCACCACATAAACATCAACCCCAACTTCAGGTGAGTAAAGGTGAGAGGACCAAAAGCTTTTAGAATCTCCATTCTGCTTGCCCCATCCAAACAGAAAGCAATAGGGGAGAGAACCCAGACCATGGCTCTTCCTCTGTCAACTTTGGCTGAGATTGACCCAACATTTTTCTAAGTCAGAGCTGGCCCAACCAACTTATGCTTCTTCACAGAATGGAAGGGAAAGGGACTTTGGTCCTCTTCCTCAATATTTTTGAATAAAAAGAAGGGCCTCTCATGATCTGGGCACATGCACAATGTATGCCTAGTAATGGTAAAGGGACCCCTGACAATTAAGTCCAGTCGCGAACGACTCTGGGGTTGCGGTGCTCATCTCGCTTTAAAGGCCGAGGGAGCCGGTGTTTGTCCACTTCCACAGACAGTTTTTCTAGGTCGTGGCCAGCATGACTAAGCCGCTTCTGGCAAAACCAGAGCAGTGCACGGCAACACCGTTTACCTTCCTGGAGCAGTACCTATTTATCTACTTACACTGCATGCTTTCAAACTGCTAGGTTGGCAGGAGCTGGGACCGAGCAACAGGAGTTCACCCTGTTGCGGGGATTCAAACTGCCGTCCTTTCAGTCGGCAAGCCCTAGGCTCAGTGGTGCCACCTACGTCCTAGATCATACCAAAAGGCCATCTGTCTCCAGGTGTTGTTGGACTACAGCTTCTATCATCTCTGGCAATTTGCTTTGCTGGGTCTTGTGACTCTAGGAACATCTGGAGTGCCACAGATTGGCCACCTTAGTGGAAGGCCCTATGCATGATGATGAGAAACTATAAATACTGCTGATGCTTGAGTTGAGGATCAGTCAAGAGAATGAGAAGTGCTCTGGGGATGCAAACCTCTTTGAGGTCACTTGTGACAAAAAGTGGTATCTAAACACAGTAAACAATCCAGCATATTTTTTTAACAGCTGCCAGAAACAAGTAGGGCATAGTTTAGAGCCTTTTGAGGGGGATACTGCTACTAAACATGGAAATTTGGTTTTGTTATTATGGCTGCTACCTATTCATAGACCTATCTATGAATAGGTAGCGGCCATAATAGTTGCACAGTCTTTTTTTTTAACACCTTCTAGGTAGTCAAAAGCCATTTCCTGTAGCAAACTCCATAAAGTGAAGAATGCATTTTCAAAAAAACTATTGAACCTGTTAGATATGTAAAGGTTTATGCAGTTATGCATAGGGGTGGGCACCTGGATGGAAGAGCTTTTCTATATGCAATTCTTATGGCATGTGGTGCAGTATTTTCAACAGAACAAAAAGGGGGCTCTCCGAAAATGACCCTCAAACACATTACCTTTCTACTCAGCAATTGAAACAGGTATCTAGGTTGCAACAGATGTGTGTATTCAGCTGGTCTCACAAACGAGAAATTAAGTAACCAGTTTGTTGTTGTTCCCTATTTAGTCCATACTACAGAGCATCACAAGGCCATGTGAAGATTTCTCGTGAGTTTAGGGACTGGAAGCCAGGCAGCTCCATCAGCTGCAGTAATTGTGGGCAGGTAAGTGCAACCAGGGCTCAGGCATTGCTACCGTAGGGTGCATTTTTCTTAATTCGGCTACTTTGGTGGCTTTTAGTTGTATTTGAGAGATAATGGGTGGCTAGCCAAAGGCTTGTAAGATTTGGGACAAAGGATAAGACCAATCTCATAGCCACTGGATTCAGTCTTGTGAAACTTCCAAGGTCTGAAAACTTGGACATCTCAGTAAGAGATGTCAGATTCCATATTTGAACATGTAGCCATGCAGATCCCTTGATCTCCCTAAGGTTTAAATGCTATGTATCTCTCCCTTTCATGGGAATCTGTAATTAGTCTAGGGAGTAGTTACTCTACAGAAGAGGTCTTGGGAGCAAGGGGCGAGGGTGTATGAAGCCTGGCAGTAGGCTACATGTTTCACCATTAATTATGGGTTCTTGCCCCAAGGGAATTGTGCTCACTCTGCCTCCTGCCTCCTGCTCTTCACATTACTTCTGTCCAACTGGGCGTGAGGAAACCTGTTGTGTAGCCGAGTCTTCCAACTGGTCCTTGGAGCTAGGATAGAAGGCAGAACATGCATGGCAGATCAGTACGCAAGTGCCAAGAACCCAATCAGCCAAGCTCCAGTAATTAAACCTTTGCAAATATTAGTTGGGCACAGCTGAAGGTGAAAGATGCAAAAGAGGACAGGACGCCTGCAGGTGCAGCTTGCATGACAACCTGCTGGAATTCCCTCTTCTCCCCAACTGGTCTGTATTTTGGAACTCCACACCTCTAGGCCACCCATGTAGAAAAAGTCACATACAGTCAAGCCTGCTGAAGTCAATTAGCCTCAGGGCGTTTAACTACATTGGACTGAGGAGCTGAGCGGTTGTTTAGTATCTTCAGTATTGTATCAGACAAAACAAAATGCATCCCTTTCTCCATAGATATTATTGGCTTGATTTTGAAACACTGTAGGGTTTTTTCCTAACCAATTAGTCTTAAAATTCCTAGGTCACAGTTCAGTGAAAATGGTTTTGTGTTTTGTCTACTTTTGGCATGAGCTAAAGCTTTCCCCAACTAAGTGTGGTGGCACCGTTTTGAAACCTGGGTGGGCCTTGCCAATAACCTAACCGACCTGCTGTTTGTCCATACAGGAATGGGGCATGGAAATGATCTACCGGGAAGTCAAACTTCCCATGCTTGCCATCAAGCACTTTGTGGTGGAAACTCCAGATGGGCGAAGGACCTTCAAGCAGTGGAGCAAAGTTACCTTTGACATCAAAGACTTTGACTATTTTGAATACTGTACTACCAATGCCTTGCTGGACAGCTAAGACAATCAGGAAAAGTGAAAAATGAACTAGTGCCCTCTAATATACCCAGTGTTTTGCATCCATAGGACATAATGTCATAATGTAAAATTAATGCATAATTCCGTTGGGGAAATTCTCAGGAACATTTCATGAAAAAGCACAGGTGATTAGGGTGGGAAGAGAAATTTCACGGCCACTAACAAGTCTTATCTACCTGAAGTGGCTGTCTGCTTCTCTAAAACGAGGCTGGTCAAGGAAAATGCCTTATATGAGTGATGTCAAACTTGCAATTAAAATATGTATTTTAGGGAGGGCTGGATTCTATGAAGGAAGTGTGTCTATCTGTAGGATGTGTTTGTGTGTCTTTTGCTGTAAAATATTCCACATCCCTCATGCAGTCTGGTGTATATTGTCACTCTTATCAACCACTGCTTGTTGTTTTTTTATTGGATCTTGCAGGGGCTAATCTATAACCTGGAAGCCCACTAGATTTGTAATTCTACTATGAGATAGTCTATAAAATAAACATTATTAACCTACACTATGTTAGAACGTGTCATTTTATTTCCCTATCTATTCCTTAAGTGTGTCATCCTTGCTTTATAAATCACCTGCGTATAATTCCTCAACGTCACCAACAAGACTGACCACACTGGTGATGACAAAATAATTTTAAGGCTAGTATGACTACACAGAGAAGTGCACAAGAGCACTGAAATCACAGAGAATAATTACTGATTTAATGATGCTTTAATTTACAGGATACAAATTTTTAAAGTTTTCAACAAGAATTAAAGTGCGCAATTTTACAGTAATCCAGCTCCGACCTTTATGGACCAAATATACATATGTTACAGAAATATATACACATATCTGCAAGTATTTTACATTCATGTACATTTTAACGATAACCACTTGCACAATCTTAAATGTTGCTTTTTCTTTTTGCATTTTATTTATGGTACAGCAAAAAAAAAACAAAGACGTATACCCTTTGAGAAATTACAATTTTTACAGCTTGTTCATCTGATACTATCAACTAAGACTTACCCCTGCTTCCACACAAGAATCATTCATGACATATTCCATATATTTCAGCTGCATGACACTCTGAAGGCTGTTGTGCACTTGGTTGTTTTGTTTTTTGCCGATCTTCCCCCATGCCCTGCCTGCTTGTAACATTTTCCACATTATAAACTTCTTGACACCAAGAGCAGGTGAGCTTCTGTGCATTTTTATGTGGAACACTAGCTGGTATGTTGCATTTGCCGCAGAAAGGGAAATAGTTTCCCCTTCTTCCTAGAAAAAGGATTTCGATCTCTCATGAGATCTATTCCTTTCCTTTAATTTTTTAATTAAAAATATTTTTATGCATTTGCAAGGAGTAACTCCAGACTGAGTAATATTGAAATTACATGGGTTTTTTTTTTTTTTTATATAAAACAGAACTCATCTACTTCAGTAGAAAAATCTTGGGGGAAATCCAATCTACATTCACTTTGAGAAAATGGGAAATAACAAAAGTAAATAGCCCCCAAACTGGAACATTATTTAATTTTTTCTCTTTAATGCATTTACACAATGGGTACCTCCCAATTTGATTTTAATTGTTTACGATGTACTTTGAGTGTATAATATTGTGGAAAACAAGCCATCCCACAAATAAGATGTGTAAATTATAAAATTGGTTACCTTTTGTTAAACTGGATGAAGAAAGCTTTGAGTAGGGACTGAACTGTCATCAAGAGTTATTTTGCATGGATGAGAACATTCTAGTTTGCCCAGCAAAATTCTACCAAGAAAGAAAGAAAGAGACACATTTCTTCTTAAAAGATGGTGCTTAAATCCAGAGGAGATAACTAACCTATTGAGGGGAAAATATAATTTACATGACTTGTGCTTAAACTGATCATCTCCTTTCCCATTTAATTTTGCTATGGTTGCTTACATCAGTGGTTCTCAAACTCATGGGGTGGACTGGCAAATCCCACCCCACCTGATGTGCCAGGAGTTGGTACCATATTGGGTACCTGAAGCATCCCACCCATCCTGGGCTGTGGTAGAGTCACCACAGACCAGCAGCCGATGGCTCATGAACTGGACCGCCACTGAGTAGCACTGGCTTACATGAATGAAAGCAAGACAATCGTCACCCTGGATTTTGTTTGTGCTCCTCAGTGACATAAACTGTAGACACCATCTAGAACCTTAATCCTATTATCCATCATGTTAGCATTGTGGCAGAGGATGGTGACATCATTTTTCAGCAATGCAAAGATTAAACCAATAAGGCCCAGTCCAAAGAGACTTTTCATTTCAGCTATGAAAGAATATGTGAAGTGCTATGAACTCTTGAGGACGTTTGCTCCAAGGAGCTCTGATTGATCCTGGCTCACTGACCTGCTTTTGCACACTGTACAAACAAGTGGCAAAAATGTATGCTGCTGCTTTTCATGTACAGAAGCAAGTGCATGCTAAATATTTGTACAAACTTATACTGCCCACAGCATGCCCTAAAATTAATGCAAGTCTCTCTAAATGACAGGATCCACTGTCCTGCGGGTACATGCGGTTCCTACTGTAAACCCTGGCAGAGGCAATGTTTTATTTGACAATTATAATAGCCCCACTTATGCAAAGAGAGCTGCTTTCTACCTTAGGTTTGCATTGTGGCAAGAAAGCTCCTGTGTGTGCAAGCTTCCCCTCTCAGTTTAACCAACAGGGCAGCTCCATGTATACACCCCTTTGCACATGTTTTTTCTTCTTCTTCTCTTACTGACATTTTTAAATGTAACAAAATATTTTTGGGAAGAAGATGGCGTCACAGGTACCAGCCAGTCAGTACTGTGCACATCTGGCGTTTGCTGAAACCAGCAGAACATTTCCCCTCAGCTCAACATGCTCTGAGAAAGAAGCAACAATTGTGCTTCCACACTGCTAACTCCTCTTTTCATGAACGTTTATACATACCCCTAGATTTACAAGTGCACTGATCTATAGCCATTTGGAAAATACAATGGAGAAAAGCGTTCCTTTTTTACACCTTCAGGAAGAAAACAGTTCACGGTTGTAAACCAATACACCAGTTACTTGCCCTGGGACACTGTTAGCACGGTGAGCCTTGAGTTAGTCGGGGAAAATGAAGGACTGCAAGAAAAGGAAAAAAGCTACTCCACCTGCACATACAAAATGCCACTGAAGATGGATAAATGCTTTAGAGTTAAAAATTAAGAATTCAATAGAGCTAAAGGTATCAAGATGGCACAGCGCTACAGACTTCTTTCATTATTCAAGTATATTTACATCCAGCAACAATAAAACAATAGTACACTTAGTCAAAGTACAACTGATAATTAAAATTGGTATACCCATGCTTTATCAAACTACTATAGTTTTTCCTATCACTGAAGCCACTTTCAGTGACCCAACCAAATTTCACTGTCCCACTGAAAGCAGAGAGACTTACGTTTACTAACTTTGGCAAGATTATGGCAAATATTCCACACACCCCAAATATGTCAAATTACAGCCAGCTGTAGATTCAAATCTAGCCAAAAAAAAAAAGTTAAACGAATAAATTCGCAATTCCCTAATTCATTCTCAACTGAGCAATTACAAAATTACTGTATTTAAAAATCAACTTGTATCGGAATGCAAGAACGTTTAAATAAGGCAGCAAAGACACTAGCACATAATATTCTACACTGTAAGTTTACCGGTACCTTGCTTATATTGGCAAAGTTGATGGGGAGGGGGGAGAGAATGCAGAAAATGTTCAGTTAAAAAACAACATTTGACACACAAGCATTGTTTTGGGGTGGCTTAATGTTGGCAATGTGGATATTCCAAGTGGTCAGTCCTTTCGTGCACTACAGTTCATGGAATTTATTCTCTGACGCAGCAGTGGGTGGGTGGGTTTCTCGTCACCACCGACCCCATGAGGATCACTCACCAAACACCAGGGTAACATTACGGTTTGAACTGGCAGACACTTTTAAGCCGAGTGATTCACTGGCACCGGAAGTGCTGCTCAAGTGGTCAAGCAAGAGAATCATATGAAACGCCATCAATGGATCAATGCAGAAGGAGCACCAGGTCCTTGCTAAGCATACTTAGCAAACCGGGATCCAGCTTCAGCCATACATGCTTGGTCTCTGTCACTTCTACCTGCAGCAAGTTTTCCTTCTTCGGCATTGTTAAGCAGCTCATTGTCATTAACCACAGACCATTATGGTTTCCCTTCATCTACCATCTGCAGTAATTGGTAAAAGCACAAGGACATGCAGATTCGGTTACAAAAGCTGTCTCTCTCTACTGAAGCAATTACTTAAATTGGCTTGCAAAGTGTGTACATAAACATAAACACACATACCCCTTCGTTATTGCATTTTGCTGCATGCTAACTCCATACAGAACCAGTCAAACAGACAGTCAGTTAAATAAAAAAGGAAATGGGGTAACAGTTAAAAGGCCAAGACAACATGAAAATAAAGACTTAACACAAATTCCAGTATTTTCCAACGGCACACAGAAGTTCTGCTTAGAATGAGATACAGCTTGAAAATGTTAACCAAGAAGCCAGAACTTTTGTTGCCCATATGTGGGGTGGCCTCAGGAGAAAACAAATTAAAAGGGCCACTTTGTCCTAGAAATCCTACAGAAATAAAAATGTACCTTAAAAGGTTTTGGAGCCAGAATAGGGTACGGAAATCAGACTATATATCTTATTTACCTTATCTTTATTACAAAGTGGTCATTAGCTGTGCTTTACACAGGAGTCTTAAGGACCCCAGCACTTGAACATCGAAGTAAATCTCATTTCTTTCCATGGAACTTTGCTTCTATGCAAGTGTGCTTAAGATATTTAATAAGAAGTGCTCTCTAAGTGCTAAATAGGGGCTATTTATTATTATGATTGATGCTCCCCCCCCCCCCAAGGTTTGCACTACACATCTGCAAACTGGGAGGGGAAAGATGAAGGAAATCTGACATTACCTGTGTACTTGTTTTCCATCCTCCAGCCCCTTCATCCCAAACATTATAGGGATAATTACAGCCCATTTCCATTTCTTTCCAACCCATATAGCATAATATGTGATCAACTATACAGTAAATGGTTACTAGCCCTGGTACAAAAAGTGTGCTTTCAAACAAGGTTCCCAGAACCAAAACCACCATATAGACACCCCTCCTATTCATCAGGGAAGGAACATAAGGCCTCTTTCTGAAAATCAACTGCCCATAATTTCCTTGTAGTAGAAGTGTAATAGTTGGTTTTCCATCAAAAAAAACCCAACATTTAGGATAACTGCATGTACACAAAAAGGTTCACAGTCAACGATTAACTCTGTGCTGAGAGCCACATCAGAAATATACAATGAGTTAGAAGATTTTGTACCCAACATGCTTATTTTAGGCCTGATTTGCATATTACACATTTCCTACAATTAAATATTTCAAATGGGTTTGGGGAATAAAGATACAGCCTGATTGTAGAGTGTCACACATGATAAACAAAAAACGCACGTTTTGTTGTGCATGCACACGTGCAATTGCCACATAGGGCAACTTATGCCTTGATGCGTTCTTTTTCCTTGTTGACACAACGTGATTGTGAGTAATTAACACAATTTTATGGTAAGAAGCAATGGACATTCTGTATACCAGATGACATCTGGCAGCACTTACTATGTGATAATAACAACAACAACCCTGCCCTCAAGGAAGAAAAGGAAATAGCCTGTTCCAAGTCTAAAATGAAGAGGAAAGATCTGCATTTATGAAAAGGGAAGAGTCCACTCAAAACTGTCCCTGAAATTAAATTAAATCCAACCTAAACAAAAGGTGGTTGCTGCATTACTCAAGAGATTCTGCGTTAGGGTGAATGAATGGAGAGATCTCCCCAATCAGTTGGCAAAGGAATCTGGCATATCTCTGTGGGTGGGAAGCATTTCCCAGCAGGAGCAATATGGAAAGTTCCAATGAAGACAAGGCAAAGTACTGGAAAATAATTCATTTTCTTTCTTTTGCATTAAGCATTTTTTTTTACTATTTTTAAAAGACACCTCAGCAGCAACATCAGCTAAAAAACCCCAGGAGCTTCAAAAAGAACCTCAGGCCTACGGTAGAGGAATAGGATTGGATTAAGGCTCATCCCTAATCTAGTAAGATTACTATTGCTCTAATAAAGAGCCCAGTGCTTCCTCTGGTTTCCCAATTTTACTTTTCTCTCTAAAAACCACAAGGTTCTTTCCAGCAAAGGCATGTTTACTTTTGTACTACATGCAGAAATGCAGGCAGAAATCGTCTGCATAGAAACATTAGGAAGAAGACAGAATGCACAACCAGTGCAGGTCTACTCATTCACCAGAATATTACTGAATGAATCTAGAATAGGATCAGGTTTGTTGGCTCAGACTGGCAGTACAGCAAACTGACTGTCACCCTGAGCATTCTGTTAGCTCCTGTATCTAGTTATTGGTGAAGCAAGCCCATCTGGAAGGCATTGGGTGGGCACTAATATTTCAATTCCACTGGTATTTTGGAAAAAGTACTTTGCATATTTAATACTTAGCAAAAGTGAGCAACGCATGAAAGAAGTATTTAAAATGGGATATATAAAACACCTCTTCAGACCTTCGTATTTTTAACATGAAGGTTTGAAGACAGTTTCCATGCAATCAGAAGTCTGTCTTGTTGGCACGGGCATCACATGAGGGGGCGGTGGGGGCGCTCCACCCCGTGTTCCACTGGCCCCACTGGCAGACCCAAGCAAGCCGGGGTCCGTCCACCAGCGCCGCTATGGGTTCCAGGGGAGGGGGGGTGACACTTGGGCCAGCCCCGCCCCGCCGGAGGGCCCCGAGCAAGCCGTGGAGCGAAGCCGCTCCGCCCCGCGGCCCGTCCGGGGTCCGCCCGCTGGCACCGCTATGGGGCTGCCCCACTCGATCAGGACGAGGAAGCCCCAGGAGCCGGCGCTCGCTTGGTGGGTTGCCACTGGAGCAGCAGTGCCGGCGGGATGGACTGCCTATGCCCAGATTTCTGGGCATGCGCTGTCTGTCCTGACGCATGTGTCGTGACGTCAGGACGCACGCATCAGGACGCCCCGCCCCCAGGGGGTGCCTCCGCGTGGCAACGCCACCCCGGGCGCCCAAGAGGCTTCCTACGCCTCTACTTGTTGGGGTCACCTATCATACAGAGATTTCAAAGCAGTTTCAACAGAATGTACTTAGCATTCTCCTCAGACCTTCCTGCTAAATGCATGAATGCCAAGGACAAGTGGGTGCAGGTCTTGTATGCATTCTCCTGCCTCCTGCCCATGGTTAAGCCTTTGTGATCAGGTAAATGCCTGACTATGCCTTTAGTCTCTTCAAATTGTGCCTATTTAGCAGAGAAATATTAAAAACTGGTGTCTTCCCCCATGCCAGGTAGATTTGACCTTAATTTACTAAACACAGACCAATCCGGAGGTCCAAGATAAAATTAGCAAGTTACAACAAAACTGTTACTGTCATTATTGGCTCAATACTGCAAAACGTAATGAAGATATAATTCCCTAAGAATCCTTTTATGCACTAAGTAAGGTCCAGGTATTCAGGTTTGTTTGTTTTTCAAAAAGCCATACCACCTACAAAATCAGATTTCATGTCTTATTATGCTATACAATACAGTGTGTAATATTCCATGTAAACAGTGGGTGCAATCACATATTGCAATGGCAGATCTGCCACCCACTGTATAAGTGGGCATGAGTCATACAATACAGTTAATACAGTAGTAGTAACTGTTGCAACATGTGCACAGTTAGTGAGAGTTATAACGGCTAAATTCAAATATGCCAAATCATAGTTTGTGTCAACCATAATTTAGAATCCAAAGCGCAATTTGAGTTTACAAATGTACAGGAAACAATGGTTTAGGGAAACTTGCAGGCTTTCATATTTTCTGCCCAGCTCTTCCGTCTCAATGTGGTTGCCTCTGACTTTTAGCTATGATTTGTCAACTAGAGTTTGCACAAAGCATGTACAGTAAACCATGGGTTAGGGAAACTTTCATATTGTCTGCTCAGCACTACTGTCTCAATGCAGTTGCCTCTGACTTTTAACTATGATTTGTCAACTACAGTTTGCACAAGGCATGGCTTAGTGGTGTTTTTTGCTCTTTCAAATCATGGCTTGCCAATTCAGACATCCTCCTAAGCTATGTATATTTAATATTTCTTAATCACAATTTGATGTCTAGATTGATTGATGATAATATTAAGGTCCGGGTGTTAGTGACCAACTATAAAGGCATAATACATGATCACAAGTGATCATTTAAGACCAGGCTGTTATTTACTGAAGCACTTGCTGTAATTTTAAAAAGGTAGCACCACCTTCCAAAGGTTAACAGGCACAGGACTAAGTAGAGGAATTATTATGTTTTTCAAAACACAGCCAGAACTTGCACATCCATTACATGCCATTTGATTTACTACTGCTTTTTAAGCTCTACGTTTATGTATAAAAATATCAATGCCATCAGATATAAACAAGTAACTAGTTGTTTTTAATTTAGAATCCTCTGCTTAAATTTTCAGGATGATGCATGCTTTATAAGTCATAGGCAAATAGCATGAACCTAGTATCATGAAGTCAAATCAAAATTAAGTATATTACATTTTCCTCTCTAATGGCATACCCTGCAAATCTTATATATTGTACTTGTTTAATAATTTTTAAAATGGAAAAAGAATGAGGGTTTTTAATAGATAATTTAGAAATTTTAAACACTCTGGGTATTGTACTTTTCTCAAACACAAATTGATAGAATATATGTACAAGTCAGTGTAAATAGTGCTAGAATTTAGATACAATAAACCAAACTGTCTTTACATTCCACTAGACATCTATTTTGGCAAAAGTGGAGGTATATCTTAAGACACAGCTATGAGTCCTAGAATGCAGCCAAGATATACCAGTGCTGACATCAATATGAAACGAGCCATTTATTTCTCAGTAGCATTCATTTCATATGATGCTGTTTTCTTGAGAAGAGTGGTATAGTTATATTGGTCACTCTTTGATAGACATTCATTTAATAAAAAGGAAATGTGGAAGGGTACATTAATTTTATTGACACAACATAAATATAAGAAAAGTTTCCCTAAAAAAAAAAAAAAGATGAACATTGTTTTTCTTTTCCAACATAAAGTGCTAAGAAACGTGGTTGAGCCAGGAAGGCTCTCTTCTTTCTTGCTGATTTGAAAATTAGTGTCAACCAAAGTTTTGAGTGGAGAGAGAGAGAGAGAGAGAAATACATTACAGACCATCTGCTACGTCAAGTTTCAGCTTCCAGTTTTGCAGAGCTTTCATGCTGGTCCTCTAAACTCATCCGCAAATCATTTGGGCAGTCCGGCGTTTCACCTTTGACGGCCAAATGGATGACCTTCAACCACTTCTGTTTTAGTTCCTCATTGTCTGCGGCAAAGCTGTGCACTGACTTGGACTGAGTCAATTTGAAACTGTGTGGAAGGTCAGCGCTTCTTGGAGTGTCATCTACTGTGTAGCCCAGCAAAGGGATGGTAGCTAGCGCTCTTACATCCTAAGCAAACAGAAATAATAACCTTTTAAAAAGCTCTGGGTTTGGTAAGGAGGAGAGGAGAGTGATCGACCAACCGATTACATAACTCATTTTTTTTTTCAACTTAACCCAAGACGTTCTAAAGGAAATCAGAGTGCAAGACTTCAGCCCCCCCCCTCACACAAACCCCTCACACCAGCAGGGGCAGACAGGTGTTGGGAGGAAAGGAAAAGCTCTATTGTGGTGGTCTTCAGCAAGACAGAAATATGAAGATGGCATATGCACCCATAGGAGAAGAAAGGTGCAGAAGTGGAGAAATCTTCATCCTACGAGTCGCCTCCTTATCCTCTTATTACCTACCCCTCCACCCCACAGTTAATCACAGGATGAGCACTGGGGAAGCAGAATGATGCCATGGTCTCCACAACAATTTATTTCTGTGAAAAACACCTTGTTTGTCTGCTGAAGGGGACAAATAAAAAATCAGAGGAAGTGGGACAGAGTGCATAGACAATAACTGCAAAGCTGTTACTGGGAGCAATTGTACCCCACTTTTCATGCACCTTATCAGAGGATTTTTTTTTGTCCAACACGTTCTCCCTACGTACCTGTGGAGCACCGTACATATATAATACAAGGGCTTCCTGCTTAGGAATCACACACCAAGCCTTCTGCCAAGTCTTAGATTTTTCCAAGTATTGGAGAAAACTACATATCACACTGTTACCGGATACTTCTGCTGATTCAATCTGTAAGGGCAGAAGAGAAATATTATCTTTCAGAGATTTCCAATAGCTTAGTCTAGCTACAGCACAGTTCCTCAGATTATTATAGTTAGAACATAAGATGTTATCCATTTACTGAGAGTTAAATTACAGCAAATGTCAGTTGAGCCAAATAAGTAGAAGGAACCAGACAAGATAAATCTCAGTCCTTGATACCGAATTCACTATTTTGCTATTTGTCAAAACAACATGGCATGGAAGCAACAAAGTGTTAAGACACAGAACTGATGCTGGGAGAATGGAGCGTTATGTTTCTATAAATTCCTGATAAAGATGGGGACTAGCTATTCTGACACTGGGTGCCTCATACAGGAGAAAATGGTGAGTTTAAAGAACAGCTGAATGGGAGAAAAGAATAGCACTGGAAGCTTCTGCTGAAACAGAAGTCTCAAGATCATCTGCCAACCTTGGTTGGTTTTTAGTCAATAGTCCCCCACTCTCTGCAAATCTCACTTGAGTACAGAAACTCTTCCCACTTCTCCCTCTGCCCAAACTTCACCAGCTGTAAATGTCTGTAAGAATCCAGTAACCCTATAAAATATGTCATATTCAAAAGGGGGGGGGGAGTGTGGTCAAGGGATCATGACTTGAGCAAAGCCCATCCACCTAAGTCTGTTTTCAAACAAAATGGTCTCCATATGCAGGCTACATTTAAAATGTATGTATGTGTATACATATATCGAGAGACAGATAGACACAAAACTTGCTTGGTGGCTGATCCACACAGTTTTCTGGATGCTGCCATAAACTATTGGCATAAAAGGCTTTGCAGAAGCAAAGAGATCCACTATGTGACAGAAGCAAAAGCATGTGACTTGGCCTTTTTTCATGAATGGCTTGCCACACATAGCAGTTGCCATTCTGATGCAACTCTAAGCAGCCACATCAAGGTGGCTGTTCTGTGAAACGATGGCTTTTGACTGTATCAAAACAAACACAGGATATGAATCCTAGTCTCAGGTCCAATCCAAAAGCTCTCTGTGTTAGTACCATGTAAACCATCCAAGAAAAATGCATCATCTTCCAATGAAAGGTAAGCCAAAGAGCACGTTACACACAACACAATTAAGTAATTCTTTAAATGTCATACCTCCAAGATTCCTTTCTTCTTCTTTTCTTCGCTATCTGTGCATCCTGTTATAATGTGGTAGCAGTCCTTACAAACCTTGTTCAGCTTACCACCATCATACTCAAGATGAGCTTTGTAATCAGAACATTTCCAGCAAACCACCTTAAGAAGAGTAAGAGGAGCAGGGGAATGAATTATTCTGGAATATTATTTTCCCTCTTCCCCTTTCATTCTATATGGTGAGATTTTGCCAAACACGTGCCTCCTGACATTTCCAAAAGTGAAAGTCATCCATTACTTGTTCCAAGGAAGAAACCTCCCTGAATTAGCTCTGCCACCCAAATCAATGCAATCCAAGACCCACAAACAACAAATTCAGGCTTAGGTTGTGAGATTACAATGCTATTTGTCCGATTTCTTCACAGGCATGTGATTCCCTCCTCTTCCCCAATAGAATTAATCCAGAGATTCTCATTTTATTTTATTTTATTTATTACATTTATATACCACCTTTTCCTTCTAAGGAGTACAAGGTTCTCCTCCCCATTTCATCCTCACAACAACCCTGTGAAGTAGGTGAGGCCAAGAGATGGTGACTGGCCCAAATGACCCAACCTAGCTAAGGGATCATTCAAGACTTCTGCTTGTCCCACCACTTTCCTCCAGGGAAATCTGATATTTACCACTGAATCGGAGCAACATCAATTAGGTTTTTTGCAGATTGATGCCTGGTTCTGATTCAGCACTAAACAGAAAACCGGGGCAAACAGAAAACCACTCAGACCCGAGCTTTCTAGGCACAGGATGAGTGGAAGTGTGGCCAAGCCGGGTTGTATCCACTACAGTCATCCCATTGACACAAGGGCTTCTGCTTGAGCAACAAAACTTCAATTAGCTCTCCTTCCCCCAGTGCCCCACCACCACCTCCATAGGGTTGAGGCAAAACCCAGAACAAACTGAGGGAGCAAGGAGAAGTTCCACTGCACAAGTAGAAAACGCCCTTGCACAAATGGGACGACTTCACCGGATACAGCTCAAAGGAAATAAAATTCTCTCAACTAGTAACGGAACCCTAGTAACCCTGACAAAGCTTCAAGGCAAATGCAAATTTAAGGTTAGTTGAATTAGTTGTCTTAGATTATCAGTTGAAAAATCAGATATTAGTGACAGCTTAGAGAATAAAAGCAAAGTGAAAACTGTCTTCATCTTAGCTGCATCATTATCGAAGCAGGAAAACAAGACTTAAAAATCACCAACTGCTGAAAGAACAATTTAATGGGAAATTTCCTAAGCTGTCCACGAAGTGAATCAGTTTGGTTCATACAGTGAAGCCGCCGCCCACATTTTGACCACTGCTCTACGGCGAGCTCAACGGCAACAAAGCAGCATTCAGAAGCCACCAGCAGATGGCGGATCTGAGCAGGTTTTGGGCTGCTCCAGCATCTGTTAACCAACTAGCAGACATGGCTTTGTGCTTACATGCCCACATGCTCGGCAGTGATGCCTCCTCCTCGTCAGGGCATTGAAGGATTCCTTGCATTTCATGCACATGGTCACTTCATTGTCCCGAATCCATCTTGGTGCTCTCTTCCCAAGTTCAGCAGTCTGAAGGTAAATGTGGAGAAATTATGAAGTCATTCACAGCAGCAAAGAAAACAAATCACTTTCTTTCACCAGGAGAGTAGCAGCACAACACAAGCAGTTTGGGAATCTACATGTTTCAGGGACCTCGTTTTCTGTTCTCCATAAAGTACTGACACTGCATTTTTTCCTGCTCTTTGATCTGGTTTTTCATAAATGCATTTTATTGATTACACTATATTACATTATATATGCAAATAACTTTGGCGATTTGTCATATAAATAAAAAGCAGTATCTTCTGCATAAAACAAAGCACCGTGCATCTTGATAGCACAATAAATAATGGTAAGCAGCAGCAGCAACAACAACAACAGAAATAAACCATATTCTCATATGAGCATCTAAAAAGGGTAAAGGACATGTTCATATGGATGCAAATGTGTTTTATGAATTAATGCTAAGAAACCAAGGCTGGGTACATATGATGTGTTTATAGTGCATTTGAAGCACATTTTTACACTCAAATAATTCTGGGCACTGTAGCTTGTTAAGGGTTGCTGGAAATATTAACTTTGTAAGGGGCAAACTACAATGTCCAGAATTCTTTGTGGGAAAGAAAGCGCTTTGAATGTGCTTTAAAGTGGAAACCTAACTGAGACAAGGCTAAGTATGAGGCCTCAATTTCAAAAGCCATTCCCAGCATTTTCAGGTGCAATTTTCACGTCAGCAGCTTCAGACATACCCTATCAAAACATTATGGGTGCCCACTTACAGAAACTTCAATAGGTGTGTCCTCATATTCTTTTGCAATAGCAGTTCTGAATGTTTCATTCCTTTGCTGAAAAGCATCTATAGTATTCTGGAGAGCCTGGAATGAATAGCATGGGTCAGAACTACTAAAACTTCAAATCTAACCAATTTAATGACAAAACAAAAGAGATCACACAGCACGCTTGATTTATAGCTAGCATTTTCGTTAATTTTAAAAAGGAATAAGCATTAAAAGCACAAAAATAAGGCAGATTCCAAAGCGGTAGGAGTCTTAGGTTGTTGCAGCAAACACAACTAGCAAACCTATTGTGGCGTAAGTTAAAAAAAAAAACATCACATTTACCTTTATCCATTCTTCTTTATCTTGTTCAGAACTACAGGAAACAGTTGGGACATAACAGTTAAAAGCAAGTTCAGGAAACATTAATTAGCTAGAGTCAAATCAATTTCTGTTTATTCAAGGAACCTATTACTTTGAACTGCCTACAATGTACTGTAAATCTGAACACAGAAGGCTTTAAGTGAGAATACTGAAAATGACCCATTAAAGGAAAAGCTTGGCATCTTGTATTCAAACGCTGATGCGCTTCAGTTGCGCAGGATTATTTCAAATGAAATTTTAATTATGAATAACGATGGCATTCTTAGCAGTAGCCTCCTGTCTCTCCCCCCACCCCCCAATACATAGTGGTAAGGAAACGTCAAATGATTGCATCCAGTTGTAATTCATGTATGGAACACACATACAGAAACTCTTTCCAACCTTCACAGATCATTCAATTATACTTAGAGCTGGATTTCTTCCCATCTTTCATAGCTTCCTTCCCTCCACCCACCAAAAGGTAAAGACATTTAAAACTATAACCATCCCAAACCCTCCCAAATAAGTCATATCTGTGACTCCACACAAATATTTTACTGCCCAATTTGAAGTCCATCTAAAAATAGTTCTGCAAGCCACCCAAAGAACTGATGTCATGGGGCAGCTACATAAAATTACCTGGTACTTAATAAAAAAAATAACATACATCTAAACACAAAAGTGTGCACGCTATGTGTAAAAGATGTAAAGGAATAGAGAGTTCTAACAGGCAACGGAGGGTGGTTTCTCCCCCAGTATTAAAATTGCCGTTAAAATCATTTTAATTGTGCATCAGGGAAGAAGCTCAGAAGCTTCTTTCCAAACTCCTCTGTATCTTTGGGGAGACTGGAGTCATGCAGTTCCTTCTACTTACTTAAATCTCTCGTGATGCACAAGCAGTTCTTTTGGGACATTCTAATGCACCCTTGCACAATTAAAATTACTTCTCCAGTGGTTTCAAATTCCAGCATTAGGAGATATCTTACACTCTTATAATCATGGGTATCTCCTGTCTGATATTAAAGCAAAGTAAGATGGATAAAGGCCGGGGAGTGTGACGCCTGCTTCCACTTTTTCTGTTCATATAGAATAGGGTAATAGCAGAGCAGGTCAAAACACCTGTTTATGCAGAACAGCTGCAACACAGTCTTTGCCATTTTTCTTCTTGTATTATATTGTTTTAAGCCTTGTAAAATGCAGCAAGTTGTAAAAATCTAAGCGCTGGAGCTTTTACTGCTTCTTTTGAGACCCACAATACTGATTTACTGTTCACCTTCTCACATCTGCCTGAAAAAATTAGACTGATCTTACCAAACACCAAATGAACAATAAAGGAAGTATCTGCATAATGAGGGTAACAGGAAGCAACCTTCTATAATGAAGTGAACCTTATTGACCACCAACGTAATTGTGCATTCTAGTGGCAATCAGAAAGCATGCACACAAGCTTTTCTGGTAAAGAAAATCCTCTGGGCAAGCTAAGCTTTGCATCAGAGCTAATGCACATTTTATGGGATGGGGAAGATTAATATTATCACTTATTAATATACTGAATGTGGAGGGAGAGAAACATGGTTAGGCTAATGTGATGAACAAAATATCACATTTTCATTCAAGCGCCTCTAAAAACTGCAAGAGATATGCAGTGGGATGAACCCTTAATGGGTTTATTCTGAGTATGGCTTGGTTCAAGACTGCCCTCAGTCTACAGGGAACATTTTCTCACAGCTGCTTTTCTATCTCCCAAAGTGAGAATATCCTAGATGCCCTTTGATCTTCTCAGCACTGGAGACATCAGAGATGATCTTCACCTCCACCACTGAAACATCAGCCCATAGATTGGACAGTGACCTAAGAGGGGCAGTTTTGCCTTCCCTTATGTGCTTCAACTGTTATGCAAGCATAATCATAGAACTGCTACCCTGGAGGCAGCTTAATAAAAGTGCATCTTCCTCTCAGCCTGTGGTTCACCATGCTTAAGGAGATGGTTGATAGAGGCACGAAAGCTGGAATAAATGGCTTTTTGGCTCCTTACAACTTCAATACATTGGCTCTCAGTACGTTTCTGAGCACAATTCAAAGTGTTGGTGCTGACCTTTAAAGCCCTAAGTGGCCTCGGTCCAGTATACCTGAAGGAGCGTCTCCACCCCCATCGTTCAGCCCGGACACTGAGGTCCAGTGCCGAGGGCCTTCTGGCGGTTCCCTCATTGCAAGAAGCCAAGTTACAGGGAACCAGGCAGAGGGCCTTCTCGGTAGTGGCACCCGCCTTGTGGAATGCCCTCCCACCAGATTTCAAAGAAAATAACAACTACCAGACTTTTATAAGACATCTGAAGGCAGCCCTGTTTAGGGAAGCTTTTAATGTTTGATGGATTCTTGTATTTTAATATTTTGTTGGAAGCCGCCCAGAGTGGCTGGGGAAGCCCAGCCAGATGGGCGGGGTATAAATAATAAATTATCAACATCATCATCATCATTTCTGTCTTCATCCCTGCAATCCGGTGTGTAGAGATTCAGCAATGAGTTGGAAGAAAATCCATGCATTCCAGGTGCAAACTATTGTAGTCCAAGTTGTAAATACCTTTCTACCAGGGCCTACCACTTTCACATGTATCTATTAAGTAACACTACAGTATAATAACCTCAATTTTTCATCTCGCTTTACCTGGCCTGCAATTCCAAAGTTCGCTCTTTCCCAGAGACTTGGAATGTGTGTGGGTATTCTTCATTGTGTGTTTCCACGATTTTCATACCATCAATGCCAACTCTTGTCCGAACTGTGAACTTAGATCCCACCAAGCTGAATTTGGGGACACAGTATAGCAATCTGTTGTTGAACTGCAAAAAGCACAAGCCACACCAGCCAATGTTAGCTGCCACAAAGACAAACCTCTCTTGCATAAAAGGCTTGAAAAAGGTAGAGAAGCTTAAACAGCGAACACAACAAAAAAGGAAGGTTCAGAAGTGTGGTATAGTGGAGTTCAGTCAAGTTATCAATAATAACATCAAACATCTCACTATGTTCACCCAACCATATTGCACACAGTAAGCACAACGTTCAATATGCTTTCAGAAAGAAATGATAAAATTTTCCAATGTACTAAATAAGAGGAACTTTTTACAAATTAAATCAAATGCTCGTATTATAGCTGCTGCCTTCTGCTATGTCCTTTGCATTTCAAAAACTGCTTACATTTAAAACTGGGGATGTGGGGAGGAGAGATGTGAGGGTAGGAAGCTGATTTGGAGTTCAGAAAGTGTTGTGCTCCCCCCGCGCCCCACCCCTCCTTCTCTGCTCTCAAGTCACTCCCTCCCAAAGCTGCTTCACTGGTGGGACGAAATGTCCCGAGGCTCTAAGGCACAGATTTGCTTGAAGCATGTAGCCAGCACACAAGAATGAAGATAAACACACATGCACACAGATGGGCAACCCCGAAGGAAGGCATGAGTAATGTGCAAAATAGATGAGGTACCCATGTGTATTTATTGCAGAAAGAAGCCTGCCACGCAGTAACTTTTGACCTATTAAGGACAGCCAAATGCACACTTGGTTGATCACTGTTCCATCAATTAATATGAAATCTTCATTGTTTGGGACTGCATTTTTAAGTTGTTACTATGCTCTCAGCATCAACCAGTGCTGGGCAAAAGTGTTTGGAAGAGCTATTGTACAACTGGGTAAGTGTGGGTGGCTTCCTAAAGCAAAAGACAGAGCAAGATGGTGTTTGCTGCTGCCATTATTGCTGCTCTTGCTGGCTGTCTCTGTTCTACAAAATGCCACAACTCCCTGCTATGCACAGAAATTTATCCAGTCAGCTGTGTTTATGAGCAATGTACTTGCACACATTCACGTTTCATGACATGGCAGCAATTGCCCCACCAGAGCAAGAGAACACAATAGTAGCAGCAGTTAAGGCAGGAAGCAGCTGGGTAGCAAGAAAAAAAAAAGTAAAGCAAGCACGATAACCTATGTTTCCAGTGTGGCAAAACATTCAAGGATTAAATTGTTGTATGCAGCAGCACTTCTCCATAAAGGCTTGTTGAATCGCCAACTTAATGCTGCAATGAATGCAAGTGGCAAGCACTAGTTTATCAAGTACAGTCATACCTCTGCTTGCGTTCGCTGCAGGTTGCGTTCGGCATGGGTTATGAACGCGCTGAACCCAGAAGTACCGGAACGGGTTACGTGCTTTGCACATGCGCAGTAGCGCTGAATCGCGCCGCGCAAATGCACAGACACGGCACTTCAGGTTGCACTCTGTTCATGTTGCGAACGGAGCTCCGGAACGGATCCCGTTTGCAACCAGAGGTACCACTGTAGCTGGCATGCATTTTAATAGAGGGTAGTATTCTGTGCTGACTTGTACTTCCCAAAACGGATGATTTTTTTGACAACTACAATGACACTGGGGGGTGGGGGTGGAGAGAGGGCTATTCCTCACATTTCAGATTTTCTTCATGTTGCATGGATTTACATATAAAACAGGCCTCAGAATTATGCTTGCTTGCTGGAATTAAAACTATTAACATATTCGGTTATTAATGATCAAACAAACCAGCAACTCACTGAAAGAACATTTCATAGATAAATTACTTTAGCGGGCTGGAGTATGTAAGGGGCCTGGGATTCAGTTACACTGACTTGAAGCTCTCTTTTTATCTCTTGGGTATACTATAAAATGGCTTGCAAGGAAGGACTCATTATGGATTAGTCTGAGGGCAGCTTAAGTATACACAGGGATTCTCCAGGATCACTTTGATGGTTTAATCCACATCTGTGTCATCTAAAGCTTAAATGGAGTATAAGTGAAGTTTTTCCCTCATGAAGATTTTAAACATGAATATCCTTCATACCTGCTTGAAGCGGAATTAATAAATATGCCCATTAGGAGGAGGAGGGCCAGAAAATATATATGCAAAAATGCATCTCGCTGTTTACAAGGCAGAGGGGAAAAACTGCCCGTTTAATGGGTGGAAATGTGCTGCTAGCAGTAACAGAAGGTTCTTGAGCTTCACCAGCAAGGAAAATAAAAATGCATTGTGCCTCCTCAGCCAAATTCACTGAGGCAGTAGAGGTAGGTAGCTGTGGTGGTCTGCCATAGTCAAAACAAAATAAGGCAGAGAAATACTCCCAGCAATCCAGTCTGCAAATTGGGATGCTCCTTTCCCAAAAAGAATTCAATCCTTGTGTTTTCAGACTTAATAATGGTTTAGTGCTACAATTGCACCAACACAATCCATTGTTATGCTTACTCATAGTTTGCTTCAAACATAGTTTCAAACATAGTTTCAAAGTTTGCAAGCAGTGGTTAAGAGGGAACCTCACTAACATTAATTCAGATGTAACACTAAACAACGGTTAAGACAAATAAAGGGACAGGAGGAGGGAATTTGTACCAGATGAAGGCATGCTAGTTTGCAAGCATTTTTTTCCAGAGAGCCAGTATTATGGCTGCACCAAACCAACAATATAGAAGATCCACCAAAAGACCAGATATAGAAATGTTATACACAGGCTAGAATTAAGTGGGGTGTAAGAAACAAATACTCACTAAGAAAAGGTATCTTTCTTGGGCAGATGTATTACGAGCAGCAAGTTTAAGTATTTGTCCTTCTTTTATGAGTTCATTTGAAGGATTGACAATATCTTCTTCTTCTCCTAACATTTCATAAACTTCCAACAACTTCTTTAAGTTTTCCTTTTCCATCAAAACAAAATGCGACAACCGTTAGTGCATGCCGCTTGTGAATTTTTTTTTATGAAAAAGGTTAAAATGTTAAGAACAAAAGCATGCAACTGTTTTAGCAAGAACCGTCCTCTATGAAAATGATGATCGGTGGCATTGCTACAAGAAAAATTAGGAAATGGCTTGCATAATTATGAACATCTCTTGCAACAAAAAGACTTTCCTAATAAAACATTTGTATATGTTTGCTAAGAGAAAAAAAAAACCTCATCAATAAACATCTTCAAAAGATACTACATTCAATGAGTGGAAAAGAAAGAAACTTAGGAGCAAGCATGGTGTGGTGGTAGGAGCATCTGGCTAAGATGGGCAGAATATAGGTTCAAATTCACCAACTCAGCCATACAAGCTCAGTGGGTGACCTTCAGTCAATCATTTACCTTTAGTCAATCATTTTTTCTCAGTCTAGCTTATCTCACAGGGATATTGTGAGGATAAAATGGGAAGGGGACGACCATGTATGCTGCTCTGAGCACCTTGGATGAAAGGTGGGAGATAAATGTAACAAGCTTCATCCAGTAAAACACTTGAACTGCTTGATAAAAGAGCTGCAATATTTAGCCACTAATTTATCAGAACAATGCATTATTAAAAACTAATGACTAAAAGAGTGACTCCAATTAATTGGCAATGCTTTTAAAAATATTCTAAGGTAAGCCCTTAAAAGCTACGCATGACAGCTGTCATCTTAGAAGTACCCCCCATTGTAAATTCCATCTTATGATAACCTGCTGTGAAACATACCTGTACACATTCCTTGCTCTAAGGTGAGGAGTGTACTTTCCCCAAAACTGCATTTATTCACACAGATTTAATCAGAATCTAATACATATAACTGAATGAGGGGGGTTTTCAAGCATGTGACAGCCCTACCTTTCCATTTAAAGGTAAAGGGACCCCTGACCATTAGGTCCAGTCGCAGATGACTCTGGGGTTGCGGCGCTCATCTCGCTTTATTGGTTGAGGGAGCTGGCGTACAGCTTCCGGGTCATGTGGCCAGCATGACAAAGCAGCTTCTGGCGAACCAGAGCAGTGCACGGAAATGCCGTTTACCTTCCCACCAAAGCGGTACTTATTTATCTACTTGCACTTTGATGTGCTTTTGAACTGCTGGGTTGGCAGGAACAGGGACTGACTAACGGGAGCTCACCCCGTCGCGGGGATTCGGACCGCTGACCTTCTGATTGGCAAGCCCTAGGCTCTGTGGTTTAACCCACAGCGCCACCTGCATCCCCTACCTTTCCATTTAAGTTACCTTAAAATGGTTGCATGGGAATTTGGAAAAAGCTAATATAAAAGGCTTAATTGCAATCTTTCCTACTTATTATCTTCTGATGTAGATTATGCAAAGGAAAAAATCTCACAGAAGTCACTCACCATTTTTCGGATGGCGCTATTAGAGTGACTTGCTGCTGTAGATATTATTTCCAAGGATTCTATAAGAGAAAAATCACCCCCAAAAGGTTAATTACTAGTACTATGATACATAAACAGCGGCTTCAAATGCTAACTTGCATGTTTCACTTTTTTATTGCCGACAAATTATAGTGAATTACAAGATTCAGGCTGTAATCCTTTACATACTTACCTGGAAGCAAGTCCCATAGAACTCAATGAGACTTACTTCTGAGTAAACATGTATAGGATTGTGCCCTCAGTCCAATAAGTTTCCTTAGACTTATGTGAACTTAAAGTAAAAAAAAGATAAAAAGGTAAAGGACCCCTGACAGTTAAGTCCAGTCGCAGACGACTCTGGGGTTGTGGAGCTCATCTTGCTTTACAGGCCGAGGGAGCCAGCGTTTGTCCACAGACAGTTTTTCCGGGTCATGTGGCCAGCATGACTAAACCGCTTCTGGTGCAATGGAACACCAAAACCAGAGCAGCGCACGGAAACGCCATTTATCTTCCCGCAGGAGTGGTACCTATTTATCTACTTGCATTTTTTGGCATGCTTTCGAACTGCTAGGTTGGCAGGAGCTGGGACTGGGCAACGGGAGCTCACCCCTTGGAGAAGTAAAAAAAAATACTTTGTGAAGTTGATATAGGTGTCTTAGTCCCTGGATATAAAACAGACACGGGTTTGGTAATATATCTTTTGTTGGAATGAAGCATATGAAATAAGTTCTGGGTGGAACATTGCTTTAGGACTAGAAACTACAAAAACAATCAGTTCAAATTGCTATCTGCCCCTCTAGCCACCTCAAAACAAAATCCTCATGTGAATGACCTCTTAGCTCATCTGACCACAACTGAAGAAATCTCTAGAACCCAGTAAAAGGCATTGCCTGACCTTCTCTGCTTTAAGATGTATGTAAATCCCGCCCGCCCTGTTGCTTGTGTGGTGGTGGTGGGGTCCTGAGCACCTCTAGTTTTCTTTCTGTGAAATGTGTATTTTGCATTTATTGCATTTCCAAATGTGCCCCTAGGCCCAAACAGTTCAGGGATCCCTGATCTACTTCAACATCCTATTTTCTACAGCAGTGGTGGCCAAACTTGGCCCTCCAGCTACTGCTGGACTACAACTCCCATCATCCCTAGCTAACAGGACCAGTGGTCAGGGATGATGGGAACTGTAGTCCAAAAACAGCTGGAGGGCCAATTTTGGCCACCACTGTTCTACAGTAAAGAACCAGAATCCTTTGGGAAGCCCACCCTCTCTTGTTGCCATTGTCCAGTAAGGGCTTTCAAGTGGCACACTGCCTCTGAACCTGGTGCCATGAAGACTCGTAGCCAGTGAAAGATTTGCACTCCATCAATTTTCCTAATCTCGTTTTAAGCCCTCTAAACTAGAGGCCACCACCGCATCTTGTGGCACCAAATTCTACAAATTAATTATGTGCTGTGTCAAGAATTAATTCCTTTTGTCTGTCCCAAATCTCTTGCTAATCAGCTTTGAATTGTGTTATTTGTGTGTTCAGAATCTGCACTCCTTTTCAGAAAGGAAATTCTGAAAACACAGCATATTTTCATTTGTCCAGAAAGTCTGAACAAAGGGGATATAAAAAATTTAGTAAATAAATAAATAATATAGTATTTAAACAAATTGCTTCCTGTGAAGTGCTGTTCTTTGTTTCCTTTTCTTGGGATAGTTCTGAAATATTAATGGTCCCCGCCCCCTTTACAGATTTACTGTGTGATGCTGAATATATAACCCACATAAATTTATTTACTTTCAGCATCCTTCCAGTCTAGAGAGTCTTGAGGCAATTTTCTTAGATAGTCCTTCAGAAGCATCTCGTATCTTGGAATGCGCTGCACTGGTTCTAGCATGTGATGCTGCAAGGTGAGATTTCCACAGACTTTCTGTTTCTAAAAAGACAACATACATGTATTGAAACTGAGGCTCCAGAAATGCGTCTCTTGCACTCTGCATCCGCTAAATATACAGTGGTACCTCGGGGTACAGACGCTTCAGGTTACAGACTCCGCTAACCCAGAAATAGTACCTCGGGTTAAGAACTTTACCTCAGGACGAGAACAGAAATCGTGCGGCGGCAGCAGGAGGCCCCATTAGCTAAAGTGGTGCCTCAGGTTAAGAACAGTTTCAGGTTAAGAATGGACCTCCAGAACAAATTAAGTTCTTAACCCGAGGTACCACTGTACTTTATTTCAGTAACACTCTCTTAGTGATATTGGCAAATGAAAGCAATATATTTCATCCAGGGATTTTATTTAATAATTCAGAAAGTTGATTATTAAATGAAATCCTCAGCTAAATGTGTTGCTTTCATTAAATAATTTAAACCCAGTTACAGGTAGGTAGCCGTGTTGGTCTGCCATAGTCAAAACAAAATAAAAAAAATTCCTTCCAGTAGCACCTTAGAGACCAACAGTGTTTGTTCTTGGTATGAGCTTTCATGTGCATGCACACTTCTTCAGATACACTGAAACAGAAGTTACCAGACCCTTATATATAGTGAGAGAGTGATGAGGGGTATTACTCAGAAGGGTGGTGGGAATGGGTGATTGGACCAAAAGGTCCATAATACTATTTCCTTAAAGAAGCCTGGGGTGGGTTCCAATTCACACATGGAATATCACACAGGTAAGTATATGCTTATTATCCACTGACAGGTTGCTCCTACTCGGGTACGTAAGTTCACCATTACATGCATAGATAACTCACATAAATAAAAAGGGTAAGAGTGTGAGCCTCTCACATCTGGAACTCCATGGGCCCTCAAAGCACCCATTTTGTTCACCCAATGCACTATTATCAAGCAATGAAACAAAAGTGCCGCAGTCACAATCTTGACTGCCAAGAAATTTAGCATGTCATACAAACGCGCGCACACTACCTGAATTTCTTGAATAATACATTTGAAGACAGGTGATCTCTCAGTCCACGTTTTCACCAATTCCATTGCGTTGTCAAAATTCTTCACATACTCCCCATACATTTTGAGGAAAGGAGCTAGCTTCTGTAGGATGTCACTGATCCTGGGGTTTGTGTCCCTGGACAGGCAAAATAAAGCAGTTATAGAGATAAACATGGGAGGTCGGGCAATATGTACTATGGGCACCTCAATTCTGTCAAATATGTATCTTTTGGTTTATTCTGCTTGATAACTACATTGTGATTGACTTTTTTTTAAAAAAAAAGAGTATTCTATAAACTAAACAAACAAACTATGTCTCTAACTCACAGCTTTGTCAAGAAACCCTAAGAAAAAATCATGGTTGAATCACCTCTAATAACCCTACGAAATAAACACTGCAGCTCACCTATTAATATAAAATCCTCCTCCAATAATCTATTCCAGTACTGGAACTTTCATTTTCAGAGTTGACTAACAATGAGGGAGGAAAATGTTTTTTCCCTCCCAAGTCAGGCTGTAAAAGCTGGAACTGTATTACTTAGATCATATATAGCTGCCAGTTTTCTAAACACATGCATGGTTCATCTCTCTTGATGCTTCTCTGGCTTGTGACACCCAGTATTTCTGAATAAATGTTAAGTGTGGTTGTGTATTTAAAATACCTGTTTTAAGGAAGAGGTTAAATATATCTTATACATTTCTGGACATCTCATGGGGAATCATTCTGTGTTCTCTGACATTTCAAGACTATTATGGATCCCAATACTACAAAAACAACTTGCCAATTTATAATAGAATCATAGAACCTCCTACAGGCACAGATAACATTCACATGGTCTTTCACAGAGCACTTTCTCCCAATAATCTGCACTGCTTACCATTCTTGCATTCTTTTCTCAAGCTCTGGCAGCAAGAATTGACTGTGAAACTGATTAATGGATGAAATATTGGAAAATATTTTACTAACAACTTCAGCAGGAAATGAACCCCTGTTAGCTTCATCCATCAATTTACAATAAAACTCCTGCAATGGATAAGAAAGGAAAAGAGAGTCAGCCACAAAACATGCATTCCTGGGCAAATAAAGCAGGCACGAGGCAAACAAATGTTTACAGCCAATTTGCAGCTAATTAAAAATGCCCATTTATTATAACTACCTCGTTCCTCTTTCATAATACCATCAGAACTATCTTGCCTGTAATCACACTTCGAAGAAGAAGAAGAAGAAGAAGAAGAAGAAGAAGAAGAAGAAGAAGAAGAAGAAGAGGAGGAGGAGGAGGAGGAGGAGGAGGAGGAGGAGGAGGAGGAGGAGGAGGAGGAGGCGGAGGAGGAGGAGGAGGAGGAAGCAAAATGAAGCAAACAGAATGATCCTCAAGTCAACATTTTACTAGTTAAGATTCTAGGCAATCTGCTGCATCTCATTTGTTTCTCCTTTTCTGCTGCCAAGGGGCAAAGGGCTTGAGGGGGTAAGGCTCATTATGCTGACTTGAACCTGCCAGCTGAATCTTTGGCTGTAGGATTCTAGTATGAATTTTAATTAAAGGCCTGTTTGCTTCCTACACCCTTTAATCATATTATTTGCTTAACTTGTTAGCAAAGTCGTTTCTCAGAAAACTGAAGGCAGTTGTGCATGCATTAGTGCAGCCAACAGATGTAGTAAGATGTAAGCAGTAAACAGAACCTGAGCAGCAAGCAATTTAAAGCTAATAAGAGGTGTCAAGCTTCTGCTCCAAGAAAGGGAGCTATGTAGAGCTTCGTCTGTTTCATATTCAAATGGGAAATTCAGGATAAGCCAACACACATAAGAAAAATGGGCCTCTTTGAACAAAGCTATGATCCAATGAGAGGGAGGTAAATTAACCCTGCAGTCTGTTCTCAGCAAAATATGATGAAAAATGTGGAGGCATTGGGAACAGAAGTGTTTTATTGCAAGATTTGGGGGGGGGGGTAGATCCAGTACATTGAATCAGAAGAGCAGAATCAGAGCTTGTGGGCTGTGTGACATTTACATGGCAAACAGAATATTTTACTGTGCCACCTCCATAGAGTCCATAATTCCAACAGAAGTATGAGTAATTCCTAGTCATTTCAATTAAGTCATTAGTCATAATATAAATGGATTTTTTTTTCATTTATAATTCGTAAATGTCAGTAGTGACCAATGCCATATACTTTTCCTGGCCAAACTACGGGGGGGGGGGTGAAGAACCAAGCCTTTATTGAGCAAAGGAAATAATTGATTTTGCATGTCTTAATGGCAATTGATCTAAAACATAGCAATAAGTTCAGGATTTTCTAAAGGTGTTGGTGGTGCTTTCTGAGATTGCTAAAAGACGGTGGGGTGGTGAAGGGCCATAGATCAACAGAGGAGCATCCGTTCTGCATGCAATGATCCCATGTTCTATCCCTGGCATCTCCAGGTAGGTCTGGAAATGTTACCTATCTGAAACGCTAGAGAGCCAGTCACTGGGGGCAATATTGAACGAGATGGACTCGTGATCTGACTCCTATGTTCCTACATCACTGCTGCAGTCCCAGTTACCATGGTCTGTGGGCAAGAAAAGAAGATAACACTGGAAGAAATTGTGTAGAATATGTGTGTGGTGGTAGGAGATTCATAAAGACAAAGGATGGAACTACAACTACAAGCAAGCAAACATGCATCCACTGGTTAATTTAATAAGTTGATTTAGTGGTCAAAGCACTAATATAACAGTTTCCTCTTATATTAGCTAGAAAAAGCATTTCTGAAAGAAAGAAAGAAATCCCACTCTTACCTGATCCAAGAGAGCAAGTCGGCAGACGTAAGCTCTTTCTGTGTGCAAAAGCTCATTGGCAATATTGTAACATTTCTGTTCATTTGTCTCCTGGAAATGCAGACAATTTTCAGAATGAAGAAATTGCAATATAATTACTTAATTTTTTGCTGCAATTGCAGCTTCTGCATTTATCAAACAAGGGTTCTCTCCCCCTTCACCCAATTCAAGTCATAGAAAACTGGGAGGACCAAAGTGTGAGAAACTAAGAGCCTCTGCCTGCAAACTGGTAAACTGAAGACAGCTGCATTGGCTTAGATATAAACCAGGCATGGGGAGCCTTCAAAATTCTTCTAATTATTGCACTTTCTATGAATGGTTTTTCTTTTAAGCACATTAGATGCAATGTTGGGTGTGCTGCTGTATCCTGCTTTCAAGCATTAAGACAGGAGTGGCTAATCAATGGCCTTACAGATGTTGATAGACTACAGCTCCCACAATCCATTGGGCCAGCCTAGCCTTGGCTGATGAAGTTGTGGTACATCTTGTAGTCCAGCCCTTCCTTAAGGGCTCGGCACATGGTCCTTGGCTGTGAATCCAGGAAGGCCTGCTTCCTGCCCTGCAGCCCTTTCCCCACCTGGCCTGGGAGGGTGGGGCCCTGACTAACTGAGGCTGCTGAACAGACTCTTGGGTTGGGGAATTGTTTAGGTGGGTTTTTTGGGGGGGGTGTTGCTGCTGTTTTCGATATTAACTTTTTGTATCTTTATTTTAGATCTTATTATGATTCATGTGGAAATTGTTTAATTCGGTTGTGATTTTTTTCTATGTTTTATTTGTTGTTAATGACTTTTGTTATATTTGTAATTATGTATTTTTTCATGTTGTAAACAGCATTGAGCATGGTTTTAACTATGGAAAGATGGCATACAAATAAAATTATGTATGTATGTACTCTGCTGTTCAAGGAAACTAGCCAGTTGAATGAAATTATGAGATTCCAGAGCACATAGGTTTAAATAACACTGCACTTAGCAGCATAAGCCTGTTCTACCCATGGTAGAAGGGTAGGACATCTAAAAGTCATGAATTCTGTTTTTTCTTTCTTTCTACACAAGTTATGTAATACTTTAATTGCGAGGTGGTCTATAGGAAAAACATTCTTCTCTGAACTCTCCCCAATTCTAATAGTGCCTTAAAAATAATGGCCTGTTGTGTAAAGGAACTTTTAAAAAGGGAAAGCAGAACAATTAAGTCTAAAATTAGTCCTGGCATTTCACTAAACAAAAAACAGGGAGCATGGATTCTATATGCAGAATACTGGAAGAGGGGTCACCGGGGACACATTTCAGGCAGGAAAAAATACAATAAGGAAGTGAAGCCAGGCAGTGAGAGATGTTGCCTAGGAAGAGTCCAGATACTGCAGCCTGGAGGGATGCTTTCCCTGCTCTGCCCCCCAATCCTGAGGTTCTAGTTCTTTCCAAAGCACTGCTTTTCTTCCCTATGTTTCTAGTCCATTTTGAAAGCTGAATTTGACTGAGCTGAAACTGGCCAGGAACTCAAGAGTGCTGACCAGGATTAGGGAACGCTCAACTCCAAGGAGAAGCCCACCTTATTATGATTTTTTTTTAATACTCCATACAAATCACAGCAGGATATCACAGCATGAAATAATGAATATCATAGCAGCTGCCATTCTTCTGCTTTACTCTTTTTGTATTACAGAATGTACAAACACTCCTTGTTGCTTACATCTGTTGGGTGCCCTTTACCCATTGTAGCCCCTCTGAGGGAGACCATGGGTGTGTCGTTTCCCAGTGCGCTGAGAATTCCAGGGAAAGGACCCATAGGAATGACCCTGTCCATAAGGTCACAGTCTATTAAACTAAATGTTACAGCTGAACTATGGCAATAACCCACAGAAAAACTGCTCCCACTGGGGTGTTACAACATGTAAAGGCCACATGTCATAACATTAGTTCATCATCCAGAAGGTGAGAAGGCTCATACTGAACGGCTTCCTTCTGTTACCTTCTCCTGGTGTGTGCCAATTTGCTTCCTGTATATTCTTGTACTACCACCCTGTTGTCCCTGCCTTTTCCTGTAAATTACTGTCAACACCCTTTTCATAACTGGCATGTCCTTCCTGCACTCGTTGGCATTCAGCTCGTTTTACTAATGAGGACACTCATAAAGAGGAAAAGGACTGTTTCAGCTATTCTGCTGAATGAAAAAGCCCTTCAGTCTCCGAGACCACACTGTGTAGACTGAAGTGTCCACACAATCAGGAAGTCTGTGTTCAGAGCCAGAAACTTCCTTTGCAGGAAAGCCCTCCAGGCAATCTCCCTCAACAGCTTCCATATCCAAGAGATACCACTGGTATTGCCTCTCTGATCTACATCTACAATATTGATTCCTTCACAGCTTTTGCCTTGTATAAATGGAATGTGGTCTCCTACAAAAACTAACAAAAGATACATAGATTTTGTGTTGAAGTGTGTATATTGTATCTATGTTAAAAAGGGGGAGATACTTAAAATTTCAGTCGTTTGAAGGCAGTCTAGTTAAGTGTATTGTTGAATTTCTTCGTTCCTTTGATAAACTGTTCATGCTGTAGAGTGTTCTAAAAAGCATTAGGGATACAGCTATCAGATTTGAATGCAAATACAAATGGTCTGTATTGCCTTCAGAGGCCTATATATTTCAATAATGCAGAAGGCACTTTTTGTTTTTATAGCCTACACTTCTTTATAAACTGCTTGCCTTACCTTTGTCTCCACATGCGAGTCTTGCTTATTGTGCTCCTCAATCTGCTTGTTCTTTGTATTGGTAATCATTTCTACACTTTCTTTTCCCGATGGAAATAACGTGTTCACACTTGGAGCCTGGCAACAGCTATTGATTGTTTGCCCTTTGCAGGCTGCTGTAGTTTGCAATGCGTCTGTACTAATGTTCTCTCGTTCTCCATTTACCAAGATGCTGTCAAATGATGCATTTTGAATGGCCCTACTCGCATTATGAACCGGCAATGTGCTGTCCCTGCAGTCCAACTGGTTCTGTGCTACTTCTCCATTGGCTGTGCGATTCTGTACATCCTGAGAGTGATCTGTACTATATCCCTGCTTCTGTAGTGGGTGTTGGGTGAGGAATTTTGGCTGAGGTGCTGGTGCTGGCCCATGCTTTCCTTGAGATTTAGCAACATTTAGAACACAGGATTCTTTCTTCAGCTCACTAGGAGTGGATGGGCTAAAGAGAATAAAAGACAGCGAAAACTAATTCACATTACATGAACAATTTATGTGAACAGAACACCCTTCCTATCCTCTTTGCAAAAAAAAAAGCAGTATCAGTAGAGCAATGCTAAACAAAGTTGAGCCAAAAATTTGCACAGAGAATGGTGAGCATTGTCTCAGAGGCCAAGAATAGCTACAATCCTATTCACACTTACTTAGGACTTGCTTGGCTAAACTTGCGGCTAAGCCTCATTGAAGTCAACATACTACAGTCAGTGCTGTTTGCTGCTTACTAAGGCTTACAACATATGTTTGTTTTTAGGAGGGGGGGGCAGCCAAAACAAACACAAAGTGGCAGGGGTTTCTCCAACTTGTAAGGTAAAGGTGAGAGAATCTGAACTTTTCCTGCGTCCACTGCCCATCTCCCAGCGAACTGATTCCCCATATCAGAGCTCTGGTTGGAGAAAATGATATTGAGAATGAAGCCAAGCACCATCTCACCCTCTACTTTGCTACATCATAAACAAATTTGACTATTAAAAACACAACATTCTTCAACATGAAATGCAGCCTTACTGCACTTCTTCCCACCGTGTACTTCAATGTTTCCTTGCTACCTACATTAAACAAACATCAACAGATCTTGCTGAAGCACTGAATTGTTTTTCTTGGATTTTTTCTCTATGGATTATTATGAACACATTGAAAAAAGAACACAAAGTCTTGCATTGTTTACTCTGTCAGGCAGTGACTCTCCAAAGTCTCAAGCCGATGTCTTTCCCAGCACCTGTTACCTAACCCTTTTAATGGGAGAGGACAAGGATTGAACCTTGAACCTTCTGCATACAACGTGTGTGCTCTTCCACTGCGCACTGGCCTCTCCCCATACAAGTGTTTGTTTACCTAACATTGTTATTCTGTATTCTTTTCATCAGGGTCAGAAATTGGAGAAGTGTGGTGAAGGGAGACGATAGTGACAGACCAAACATCATAAAGTCTACTTTTTCAAATTCAGGGTTAGAAAAGCAGGTGTTGCTCAACTACAACTCACATCAACCCTGATCGCTGGCCGTGTTAGCTGGGACTGATGGGAGTTGGAGTTCAACAACACCTGGAGCACCAAAGTTTCCTAGCCCTACATTACACAAACTGCCAATGTAGCGATGCCCCAACCTTTGCCCTAATGTTTGCCCAAGCTTTGTTATTTTCATTTGGCATGTGTCTTCACCATTCCTCCAAACTCCACTTTATTTATTCCATTGTGATTGTTCAGAGTGAGAGTGTATGCACCACTGATATTCTATTCCCCACCTTTTCGAAAATGTAAACCATTTTTAAGTGATCATTGTGAAAGGATCATCTTTCCCCTTTCCACCAAACTATTTTGAGTGTTATCTCTTCCCACACCAGCCATGTTCCCTCTCCTTGCACCTGGGCTCACCCCCTAACTGCAGCTCTCTTCCTTGAAATCCTACCACCTCGCATAAAAGCCCAAGCTTACCTCTCATTTTTCTTCCTTCAACATACCACTTCAGCTAGGTTAAAAAAAATGATTTATTTTTTGCTGTGTACTTTGGCAGCTCCCTGAACACTTCTATGCTTTGCTTTCTTCCTAGGTTCATTTTTAGCACCTGGTGCATCCACTCAAAGATTATCCACCACGGTGCATAATCTACCTCTCTTCTCTTATTTTTAGCATAACCTATCAACACTTCATACTTCAGAACAGAGCCCACTTCCACAGGTACACCATCTTCTTCTCACAGCCAGCTTTTTTGTGTGTGGCATGCAAGAGGCACTGTCACTGGTACCTGCAGCCATACTGCTCCAAGCAAGCCAGTACCTGGATGGGAGGCCACCTGGGAAGCTTGGATGCTGCAGGCAAGCATGTCACCTTTTTATCCCCAGCAGGCAAGCTGGCTGGGGATAAAATGGCTTAAAAGTTAAGGGTCCAAAGCGCTACTGGTCCTGTTGGGAAGATACTGGTCCTAAAGACTCATAGTCCCAATAGATTTAAGGATTGTAACTTTAAGAACTGGTGCCTGGGAGTGAATTCCCAGTAAAATTTAATAAAAGTCTATTCTGGGTTATTGAAGCAGTATATTATAAAAGCAATTCTGTTATGGTTACTTTCTGAATACTTTTTTACACTAGTTTACAAACTAAGATTTACAATCTGATACAAATCGTACTGCATCCTGTTTCTGAAACTTTCTATAATAATATACAGTGGTACCTCGGTTTATGAACTTAATCCGCTCTGGACGTCCGTAAACCGAGGCACACTTCCCCTAATGAGGCCTTCTGCCGCCGGTGCCCTTCCACCATTCAGATTCCGTTCTTAGACTGAGGTAAAGTTCGCAAACCGGGACACTACTTCTGGTTCTGCAGAGTTTGTAAACTGAATCGTTTGTAAACAGGGCTGTTCTTAAACCAAGGTACCACTGTACAGTAAACACACAACTGGTGCACATTTAACTTGTGTGCATTCAGCTTTACAAGCTTGACAAAAATATATATATAAAGGGGTTGGGCATCCAGGGGAAAAGACTGGAAATTCCAGCGTCCACTGTACCCAATGTGTTTTGACTATACACAATTTTGGCATTAGGTGCAATCCTCGGAACATAACCCACACCTAAGTTGTGAAATCCCTCTTCACAAATATTGGTAACTGTTCTGGTATTTTAAATATGGTTATGGGTGCCATAACTGAAACCATGTTGCTTATGTAATAATTGATCCTCATTGTCATGGGAAATCAAATCTG
Source organism: Lacerta agilis (assembly GCF_009819535.1). Taxonomy (NCBI): domain Eukaryota; kingdom Metazoa; phylum Chordata; class Lepidosauria; order Squamata; family Lacertidae; genus Lacerta; species Lacerta agilis. Next base: position 18,367,228 of record NC_046321.1, on the reverse strand, counting down.
GACAACTGTTTGAGTGTGAGTGTTTAATGGAGCAGAAGCATGAGTGACAGCAGCCAAGTGTGGTGGCATGGTGGACGGAATCAGAGTGAGTGGCAGATGGAGAGTGTGGAGAAAGACTGTTAAGAGAGTTAGACTGCCCCATCTGAAGGAACGGAATGCAAGCCTCTGACATCCATAACTGATATATAGACCCATTTATTTGACTAGCAAGAAGATACTTGGGTGTGTAGAATGAATGAGTTGGCCCAATATAAAGGAGAGACTAAGGAATACTATATAGCCTTACGAAACATATCAGCTTCCCAATTTTGCATTTCACTAGATTGAACGTAAACATCTATATATGCTGTAGAAGTGGAGCACACACCATTTCCTCATTCATTGTCACTTATGCTTCTTTTAATCTGTACCCTTTTGAATAAAAATGAAACAAACTTGTTTACCTGCCTCCTTCAAAATGACTGATGAGATCAGACACTTTACTAGTTTTTTCTTTAGATACGCAAGAAGAGGTAGGTGTAACTTCCTCCATTCTTGGCTTCGTAGAATGTAAAGCTTTATGCCTGGGGGTTTGGTGGGCAATGGATGACTGTGAATTCTGCAGATGTAATGGCTTTGGAGGCACTGTGAAGAAAAAGGAACATACTATACTGTATTTTGCATTCGGAGGCATTTCATATATCAAAGCTGTTCAACACCGTGACTCCCAGAAAGGCCTATGGGATTGTTAAAACGCTTTCCAAAACCACCAGATTTCCTAGATTACGGGGGGGGGGGGGTTGTTTTATTTTCAGGAGAGCTCTGCTATTATTGTAAACACTGCTATTATTATCAACACAAAAACTGTACTCTGTACTCCCTGCCTTAACTGTACTCCTTTCAGTGCCTGCTCAGATATGCAGAAGGTTACTACATGTGTTTTAGTCCATTTTTAGCTGATCACTGATTTTAATTATTATTTAAATGTTTTAATAGCTCTTTTTACTGGTGATTTTATTGTTTCATTCTTTCTGTAAACCACTTTGTGGGTGTTTTTGTTTTTGTTGTTTTATTTATATCAAGTAATATATAAATTTTATGAAAATAAATGCAGGCAACTCCCCACTTGTACATGATCAGCACGTGCACTCCCAGCGACACACATGCTGTTTTCAGCACCGAAAGGGGACAGGGTGGAACAGGGGAATCCCAGTGACGCATGCGGCGGCCAGGAACAGGATCCCAGCACAAGTGGGGAGACACATGTAAATATATGCTGTACTCTGTCTACACACACACACACACACACACACACACAAACAAACTACATCTTCTTAGGTACTCCTGCCTTATGTCCAGCCTCCACAACTTCATCAAGAGATGTATAACTAATGAGCACAGCAGCAAGGCTAATTCACAAAGCCCATAAATGATTTGATACTGTAAAAAAATAATGTTCTGGAACTTCCTACAGCTGAAGCCGCTCCAGGTTTTTGCAAGCCCTTGGGCAAGAGGTCATCAATGGACCCTCTTTAGCCCCTCCTCTTCTAGGCACAACTCTTTCCCTCTTTGGCTTCTCTGCCTTTGCACTAAGGTGTGTCTTCTCCAACAATTTCTTTCAAAATTATCTCGATGCCAGGTACAAAACTCTCCCTGGACTGCAAACCAAAATTTGACAGAGAGCAACTCCTTCTGTACATAGTACATAGGCTTGCATAAGATGATGTGAATGAATGAAGAAGACCCCACCTCTGTTATGAAATGGGAACATAGGAAGCTGTCATACAAAAATCAGACCATTGGTCTATCTAGCTCAACATTAACTACACTGACTGGCAGTGGCACTCCAGAATTTCAGGCAAGGGACATATCCAGCCCTAGCTGCAGGTGCCAGTCCACTGAACCTGGGACTTTCTGCAAACAAGGCAGGTGCTCTACAGCCCTTTCCAATTTACTAGGTGACCTTAGGAAAGCCATCCTCTCAGCCTCTGCATTTTCTCCAACATTTGCAATATGAGAATTATAATAATGGCCTTACAGGACTGTTGCAAGGATAATTAAGATAATATATGCAAAACACTCTAAACATTCAATAATGGCTTTATGAACACAAAGTATTTATTCAACAGAAAGGAAAAGCACTCTGCATATGCTCAGAGGCAATTTCTAGCCTAATAAGCTCTTTCCAGTGCTCAGCAATAACTCAAAACAGACCACTCCCTTTATTTTAAACCACTTTGAGGTTTTATTACAACCAAATGGTATATACTGTAAATGTAAACCTAGAAACAGTCCTTACAGAAGAAAATGGAAACTAAACTAAAATACACCAATGGACACATTGCTGGAAACTAAATATACACACCCAAGCACCAAGGCTCAAACCTGAATCAGGGAGAGGAACAAGAAAAGCACATTCCACAATCCAAGTAAGTAATGGACAAGTCTCTGTCTGTCTGTCTGTCTGTCTGTCTGTCTCTCAGTGTTAGAAATTGAGCTACAAAATCTAGGAGCCAAATAGCATCTTAAATCTAGGTTATGGTCACCACAATGATATGTCTTGGTGCATTTTTTGTGCGTGCAAGATTTCGAAGCAAATGGTCTGTGGGGAAGTGCGGTACTGAAAGCCACACATGTCTCTTGGTGACGTGCTGCCACATGAATTAGCTGATTTGCGGGGCAGCGCAACACCAAAAGAGGCGTATCTTATGGTGCTGTGCTCCCCAACAGACCAGCTGAGTGGTGTGGCATCGCAGCCACACAAGCAAGCTAGCCAGATGGGGATGTTAGGGGCCAAACCTGGCAACCAGACATCTCCACTTCCTCACAAAAGGTTGGCTGCCTGTCACAAAACACAACTGGTGCCCAGCTAATTTCGAATGCTGCTTTCTCTCTCCTTCTCTTTCACATACACAGGGAGAGAGAGTGCTTCTCAACACATCAGGGGTTATGGAATACAGCTTGTAGGCTAGATATGCAGCTGCCAAAAGAAGAAGAAAGGAATTTCCCAGCTGAAGCCGCTGTCGCTCCCCAATTTATTTATTGCACTTACTGCATCACACCTTTTCTCCAAGGAGCGCAAGGTGGCATATGTGGTTTTCTTCCTCATCATTTAATCCCAACAGCAAACCTGTGAGATGGTTAGGCTAAGAGGCAGCAATTGGCCCAAGGTTACTCAGTAAGCTTCATGGCTCAGTGGGGTTTTGAACTGTGGTCTACCAGGTCCCTGAATTCCAAACCCAATCAGAGTCAAAATGTTAAAATAAAAAAATAAAACCTCAAAACTTTGGCAAGCCAAAGGTGGTCGGTCACATGCTTTGTGTGGCAATCTCTGCGAAGTACAACTATAACCTGCGAATCTGGAACAAATGGGTGTTTTCTGAGGACCAAGTTATCTGTAAGCTCATGAAAAATTATATTCAAAACAAAATAAAAATTCTTTCCAGTAGCACCTTAGAGACCAACTAAGTTTGTTCTTGGTAGGTGTGGAAGACTCTGTTGCCGGAAACCTGTTGACTAGGTGTGGAGGTTTTCCACACCTATCAGCTGATCACCCATTCCCACCACCCTTCTGAGTAATACCCCTCCCCACTCCCTCACTATATTTAAGGATCTGGTGACTTCTGTTTCAGTGTATCTGAAGAAGTGTGCATGCACACAAAAGCTCATACCAAGAACAAACTTAGTTGGTCTCTAAGGTGCTACTGGAAAGAATTTTTTATTTTGTTTTGACTATGGCAGACCAACACGGCTACCCACCTGTAACTGAAAAATTATATGTATGCACACACAAACAAACACATGCTCAGGACTCACGACACCTCAAGAAAATCAGTCCAGCACGGATAGCAAATGCACAGGATGCTAAAAATAATTGTAACAAAAATCACAATCCCTACAAGCATACCAGTAGGATCAAAACCAAGTGTTTCTTTCTGTAATGAGGCATCTGTAACTGACCGATCAACTCCTCCTACTCTCCATGTTAACGGAGGTCTTCTGAAAACTTAAGAAAAAATTATAGAGGGACGGCCATCACCCCCCTGTTTTTCTTTGAACTGTTGTAATTGCTCATTATAGCTGTTTTATCTGTCAGTGTTCTTCGAATCTGCTTTGACATCCACCTGCATGCTGTTAAGAGACTGAGCTGTTTCCTACTCTGTGTTTTCTCTAGAAATGACAGGCAGATCTAGGCCAGTGAACATCAGCTAATTGCCATGAAATCGAACAGCTAGCTAACAGAGAGAGATGATAAAATGTAAGAGGGTTGGAGGAGAACTGAAAACCACCAACACGGCTGAGAAACAAGGAGGCCACAGAACAATCCTAGGAAATAAGTCTGAATGGAAGTAGCAGCAGCTTAGATGGTGTTAATGATAAAAAAGCGGTGTCATATAGAAAGTATCTTGAGCAGGGTGAAGAATGTTAAAAGCAACCTTCCATTAAGGACCTAAGAGCAGCCCTGTTGAATTATATCAAGGGCCCATCTAGTCTAGCATCCAGTTCTCATAGTGGCCAACAACTTACTTTATTTAATAAACTGTTTCACAGCCTGAAACCATTGATAAGTTCAAGATAAAATGATAGAAAACAAAAACTCTCTTAATCCATTCCTAGAAAGACTAAAAATAAAACCATTTCTACAAATGCACAATTAGTATTTCATAAGTCACACCTCAGGGGAAACCTCCTCAAGAAGGAAACGCCCACAAGCAGAGTTCCCAGCAACTGGTGTTCTGAGGAATACCATCCCAGATACTGGAAATAGTATCTGAAGACCGTCATCCTTGACTAATAGCCACAGAAGGGTTTATACTCCAGTAATCTGTCTGATCCTCTTTTAAAAGCAGTCCACACTGGTGATCATCACTATATATTTGGTAGCAAATTCCGTAGTTTAACGATGCACTATATATATATACTGCTTTTGTCTGTCCTGAACATTGTACCATTCAGCTTCATTAGATGACTTCAGGTTCCAGTATTTTACGGGAGAGAGAAAACTTCTATCTACTTCATCATATACACCTGTCATGTCCCTCCTAACTCACTGCTTGTCTAAACAAAATTTCTGACTGAACACTTAAATATTAAACATATCCCATCCCATTGTTCCAAGAATTATTAGAACAGATAGTACAGGACAGGGACCACCACTGCTTTGGCATCTACACAAGTCCATTACTTTGTGCCATTGTATTCCAAAACACCAAAGTAACAGACATACAGCAGACTGCCTATCCTAACGTTTCTCTGTTTACATGATTATGAAAGCGCATGCTGTTCCAGGAATTTCGTTAGACAAACCATTTAGTTTTGGACCAAAAAACCCTTAAAGACTACTCTGTGTCACTTACTTTGAGGTCATGCTGATCTGTATGCACATGTGGTTTCACCTTAGCAAACACTGTAAACACACATGCTGTGCCTTGTTTTAAAGGCTAAACAAATGCTGAAATAAGTTGGCCAACAGCCACCTACGCCACCCCTAAAAACCTTTCTCTGGAGAATACAATGTGATATAGGATGATTAGGCCTACACAGCTATGGACAGCTTCCCATGTACACCATCCCACATGGTTCAGAAGGGAACTATGGTGAGGCATTTTCAAGGGGCACAATTGGCTACAGAATGGGGGGAAGAGAAAAGAAGCTTTCATTCTGTGAACTTCATTCACTTATCCATGGATCCAAGCCTTAACTCTGGTAAAGAACTAGGAAACTTGCTCTTTTCTAATGCCCTATTTGCACCCCTGGACAGCAATAACTAACATTTTCCAGGCTAAATTTATGTAGTTGTTTGCTTCAGGCAGCAGCAATATAATGTAAAAAAAAAAATGTTAAAGCAAGTTTAAACATCGCACACATTTTTTTAAATTTGTTTTCCCATGCTGGGTGGGGATTCAATAGTTATATAAAATGATACAATTGGTTTCCAGAGATTTAAAGCTGCTTTTCAGAAAGAAACCAAGTACCAACCAACACTCTACAAAACCAGGTCAGGGCCTATTGTTTGTTGGCAGAACAGATCTGGAATAGCAAAGACAGCCTTTGAATATTTTCCACTCCATTCAGGGCAGACCTTTGACTGAACCAACATACAGAATAAAGAAAATGCCCTAAGCTTTCCTCAATTAGCAAGTTGGAGGAATTGTCTTTGCGGCAAATAGGCCTGCAGTGCCATCTGAAGATGGTTCGGAAAATTCAGCTAGTGCAGAATTCAGTGGCCAGGTTGCTCACCAGAGCAAGACAGTTTGAGCATATTACATCGACCCTGATCTGACTGCACTGGCTACCAGTTAGTTTCTGGGCTCAATTTAAAGTGCTGGTTTTGACCTATAAAGACTTAAACGGGCTCAGAACTGCAATACCTCAAGGACCATCTCTTTCCATATGAACCTACCTGGATCCTGAGATCATCTTCTGAGGCCCTTCTTCATCCTCAAGAGATCTGGAAGGTGGCAACACGAGAATGGACCGTCTCTGCAGTGCCACCCTGCCTATGGAATGCTCTCCCCAGTGAAGTTCACCTGGTGTCTTCATTGCACACATTTAGGCGCCAGGCAAAAACGTTCCTTTTTAACAGGCCTTTGGTTGATTTGATTGACACCCTATGCCCTTTTAAAATGTGGTGGTAGGGTTGGGGGGGTTATTGGGTTGTTTTTATTTTGTTTATGTATTTTGTGGTTTTATATTTTGATTTTATTCTGTGAACCGCCCTGAGACCTCCTTGTATAGGGCGGGGTGTGGGTGGGTGGGTGGGTGTGCATATATGAGACAATAACTGTATCCATCCCTTGCTATTTTCACCACAATGCATCCATAATCTCACAAAACCTGATCAGTTAGTGCGTGTGAGTGAGCCCTTTTATTTGTGCCACAAAATACTGCATATTTAGCAAAGGCACTTGACTTGGTGGCCTCCGAGAGTCAACAGCTGGTCACAGATATGAGCTGCTACTGACCTTGTGGTTTTGGAATTGAAGCTGGCTGTGGAGATGGCTTCTCTGGTACGATTCCATTTATTCTCTGAGCCACCTCATTGCCAATGTTTGGCTCATACAGTCTAGTTGTGCTGCTTGTCGTGCACAGTGGAGTTATGAAGATCTTTGGACACGTGCTGCCACCTAGAAGGAGAAAAGGCAACTGTGAACATGACTGAACATATGGACTTCCTTGCTAGCTCATATAAGGAAGATGGGAAGAAATTCTGTTCCGTGTTAACAGCGGAGTGCAGAGTGGTTTATCTCCTCTTACAATATGGAGCAACAACCTGGAAAACCTGGATAAGCCTAACTTCTGCAGGCACTTTTAGGACAGTGCACTTCGGTGGAATTTGAAACTAGGCATGGTCTTGGAGAGCCCAGTGCTCAAAGAGGCTAGTGATTTCTCATTTTTACAGCAAGCTGCCCAAACGTTCAAAATTGCCAGTTGTGACTGTAAAGTGTTTGTTACAATTGTGGCCCATTGCAAAAACAAATTAATCTCAGCTTTTACTACAGTAAAAGAAAATGCCTTAAAAGAAAGACTTGGGAACTGGGCTGCTAGATAGCGGTAATTAAACCAGAACCTGCTTTATCCTTCTGTCCGCTACCTAATAGTCACATTGCCCAGTGGTTTTACAGGCCATAAGTATGATTGCCAGACAAGTCTCAATTTCCATTGACTCTGGAAACCTTTTCTTGAAGGCAACTTTCACAGTAAAAGCTCTGCATGAAGTTTTAGGTTATTGTGGAAAAAGTGGCTTGGGAATGATTCTCCACAGCCATGAAAATATTTAATCAGAATTGGCCATCCATAGAGGAATCATGGGATTCTTTCACAGTAAACAAGTTAAATATAAAACCCTGTTTTATATTAATTTCTCTTAACTGGTCCTTCAACACCTTACCATTGGTGATTTGGGCGAATTTTGTATCTGCTACCATTTACCCACCATATCATTAATGAGTGACATTTTTCTGCATTATTTTTTTCAGCAGTAGTTTTTTAAAAGATTAGGCTGTTTGCCTTGATTTAAGACTTTTTATTCTTGAATAAGGGGGCAGGTGGCACTGTGGTCTAAATCAGTGAACCTCTTGGGCTTGCTGATTGGAAGGTTGGCAGTTCAAGTCCGCATGATGGGGTGAGCTCCCATCGCTCTCTCCCAGCTCCTGCCAACCTAGCCGTTCAACAACATACCAGCGTGAATAGATAAATAGGTACCGCTGTGGCGGGAAGGTAAACAGCATTTCTGTGCACTCTGGCACTCATCATGGTGTCCCGTTGCACCAGAAGCGGTTTAGTCACGCTAGCCACATGACCCAGAAAGCTGTCTGTGGACAAACGCCGGCTCCCTTGGCCTGAAAGCAAGATGAGCGCTGCACCCCATAGCCAAGTTTGACTGGACTTAACCATCCAGGGGTCCTTTCCTTTACCTTTACCCTTGAATGCTTATTTCTTGATGCCCACTGCTAAAAGAATAGAATATATTTCACAGAGTCGCTCCAGATTTTTTCATACTTTATTGTTCTTTCCATTTGACTGGGCCATTTGACTACACATGGGGTTAGCATTTTAGGTCAACCTTTTGCTGCTCCATCTATGGATTTGTCGTCTCAACAGTATACTTTAACTACATTTAGGCATTATACAAATTTGATTTTGATCCTATTCTTGAATACTGTGTAAATATTTAATCATCTTTTTTAAAACAAACAAACATGCTAGTAGGACAGGCTAGAATTTTGTGTTATTTTGTTGTACAGTCATACCTCATGTTACAGACACTTCAGGCTATGTGTTTTTGGGTTGCAGACCGTAGGAAACCCGGAAGTACCAGAATGGGTTACTTCCGGGTTTTGCCGCTTGCACATGCACAGAAGCGCCAAATCGCGCTGGCGCCTGCACAGACACGGTGCTTCATGATGCGAACACTGCGGGGTTACGGACGTGCCTCCATCACGGATTACGTCCGCAACCCGAGGTTCCACTGTGCTGCCGAGGAAGACCATTTGGACAGAAACATTTCCAGTTTTTATATGCATTTTCATTAATTTATTATTTTAATTTTTCAGTATTTGATTCATAACTAATATTTGATATATGCCAGTGCTGGGCATATTCTGTTATGCTTGGTTGATTCACATTACATATTTTAATTTTGGTTTTAAAACTGTTTTTGTCTCTGCAGCATTAGACTTCAACAGGGATTTTTCCTACGGGAAAGGAAAAATACTGCATCTATTCCAAACATGAACATTTATTTTCAGAACTGAACCATGATAATTGGTTCTTTATATATTTTAAATGTATAAGAGAATGAAGCTTGTGTTGTATAAACTGAGGGGAAATATATTGGCAAAACGCAGAAAATTCATTTGAGATTTCACCTTGTGACTTTACATAACCACAAAGACATCAGGTCTAAGTTTGCACAATTTCAAGTATCTCAGCATTTACCACCTCTTTTAATCTGTGCTGCCTTAAAATGCTAAAATGAGGTTACATAGAGGGCTGCATTTGTTTTGCTGTGATTTAATTGAAAAGGCAGAATTTATGGCACTATAGCTATCAAATAAGTCACCAATAAGAATTACACTTCTTATTACACTATCAATAGTCACTGTCAATTCAAAGGACAATTTACAGATTTAAATACCCCCTTTGTAAGCCCTTTGCACATCCTTAGGTATGTGTTTTTTCCAAGATGCACCAATTCATATTTTGACTACTTTAGCCAAAAACTTTCTACTGTCTCTGTTCCACCCCAGAACTGCATATGGCAATTTTGCTTAGGCTTTATACTGCAAGACAGAAAACAATTACATCAGTTCAGCTAAGGGAATGTATTTGGCTAGATGAACAATATTAAGGAGGAGAACTTAATTTGAAAGAAAAGTGTTCCAAAATTCTGTCAGATATTAGGAAAAATATGACACAAATGCAGCTGTAAAAACAATAGATGGGCACGGTCATGTACAGCTGCAGAATTTGGCTACCTGTACTCAACAAGAGGCCAGCACAATATGTAGAATGAATTTCCTAATAGTGACATCAGGAAATGTGACATAGAGGATGATATGGGTTGGAACCTTAAGCTATGTTAGGCAGCAGTAGCTACTAAAGGTTAATGGACTGGATTGTGTTATTTATAACTTAAGACACAATTAAAAAAAAAACCCTTATACCTACATTAGAAAGACATGTGCAAGGAAAATGAAATATTGAATAAACCATTGTGAGAATGGAAATCCTGCGCTGATGTAGTCACAAGTAAGACACCGTTGTTGCTCTTTTTGGAAAGGAAGAGAGGAAAGGATCAATTTCAGTGACAAAACTGTGGTGAACATCCTCTGTATTGATGCAGACTCTCTCATTTAGGGTTTGTTTTTACAGTGTCAATTTTGCAGTACAAGGATGGACATTACTCCAAGTGCCACTTCCCAAACTAAAACAGTATACCATACATAAACCCTTCCCTTCAGTGCTTCAAACGCGTTTTGCAATTTATGAGGTTTCTGCTGAAACAACCAACACAAGAACGCTGAATTTCATTGTGTGGATCTTCCTCTACAGGGTTCTAAACCACTCTTATCTGCAGAGGACCACTTCAAACTTCAAAGTGCTCTCGTTAGAAAGTACAATATGAGAGAAAGAGATTTCTTTTGGGCATTTTGCTTTACTGAGGCCACCTCAACTAAAGTTTGTGAAGTTGCTCAGGAGGGAATGGGGGGGGGGGTCAAGGGAGTACAAAGAAATATGAAGCGTTTCCAGTGGGAAGTGAGGAACTCTGAATGCAAACCAGCAGGAACCAGTTTCCTAATGTATAATTTTTATCCCAAACACTAAGTAATAAGAACAAATTTTCCAAGAATATTCTAAATTGGGGGGGGGGGGCGCTTGTTACAAAATGTGGAACAAACAGTGCTTATTTTAGAAAGTGTTGTTTCCTTCCAAATTTGCATACCAATCTTGCCACAGAAATTATCTGGGCCTCCAGCAGCAAAGATGGATCTAGAGGGAGCGCAATCTTATCCAAAATCGGCTGATCTACGAACTCCCTGATCTAGTAACTGCTAACCTACAGAGTTTTATCAAATAATTGATAAAAGAGAGTGCTGTGGAAGAGATCAATAGGAAGGTCATGGGACAGGACTTTGAATGGCTAGCAAAGACACACAGAAGTCAATTGTTAATAAAGTGATATTTAAATAAATAAAAAAATTGTTTTGCTATGAAGTATGAACTTCTATCTGCAGAAAAATTATAATTAACCTTTAACTGATTCGGAAAAGTGAGATGGTTTGAGATGATAAAAAGGTTACTTATTAAAAGGGTCAGTCTTTAAACTTTCTGTGAGCTTTCTGTGGCATCCTGTTTCTAAAAATACTGACCTAGTGGCTTTACTGGGTTTCCTCACAATAAAGAGCATTTGCTTTCTTCATTCTTGAAATCCCTTTATAAAAAATATACTTGTTAAATTTATAAATTAGTTGACTATGTGCACAATCTTTAATGCATGATCTTTAGTATGCAGTACTGGAAATTTATGTAATAATTCAATGGAATATTAGAACCCTGAACTATGATCCCCATCCTATGGCTCCTATTTCTTCTGGAGGAGGAGTGCCTGGAACTCAGTCTCAGTCACAGAACTATTTTTGGCTGGTGTTTTTCTACAGAAGAATCATGGTAGTTAATTTTAAACATGAATGTTAGCCCTAAAGCTGAATAGCGAATTCACTTTCTGGTTTGGTTAAAGAGCAAGGTCCAGGAATGCTTTAATAACAGAGCAGCAATTTCACTGTACTTATGTGACAATCTCTTTATGCAGTATTGCTTATTTCACAGCACACTTGTCAAGCTTAACAGCCAATAGCTTATACAATACAGAAGGAAAATAAACAGCCAATCCTTCTTGCGTGTTCACCTGAAGAATCTACTTGGATGTCTCATCAACACTCCTCCACTTCCTGTTTCTGCCTTGAAAATAATATTTTTTATTATTTATGCCCTGTCCATCTGGCTGGGTTTCCCAGTTCCCCTGGCTGGGATTGACCGATTGATTGATTGATTGATTTCTATACTGCTTAATATATTTAAAATATCTCTAAGCAGTGTGCAGAAAACTGAAGCAAGAACACACAACTTAAACAAAATATTACAAAAATGCACAGTTACACCTTCCCTGTCACCCACAAAAGTCTCACCATAGACTTGGTTTTTATGGGCAGGCCCAAAGTAGACAGTACAGTCATACCTCGGGTTATGCTCGCTGCGGGTTGCGCGTTTTCAGGATACAAACGCGCCTAACCCGGAAGTACCGGAACGGGTTACTTCCGGGTTTTGGCGCTCACGCATGCGCAGAAGCACTAAATCGCATTTACGCATGCGCAGAAGTGCCGAATTGCATCACACGCGTGCACAGATGCAGCGGCGCGGGTTGTGAACGCGCCTGCCACATGGATCACGTTCACAACATGAGCGTCCACTGTATTTCCTCAGGCTGTCCACAGTTCCAGTTACAACAGGTTTGTTGAATCTCCCAGGGGGTCCAAAGAATGGGAAGAGGGGGGGGGCCTCTAGCTCTCAGCTCTTTCTTCACCCTCTCCTCCTCCTCCAGTTGCTCTTCACGGGCAAAGTTCAAGCCAAGAGAGTCCTGCTCTATGAAGTCATTCATTTCTTTATATCTACTAAACCCACCAGTACAGGCTTCAGTATTATAGTAACTCAAAAAGCTCTCCAATATAAATCTGATGTTAAAAACATTCATTTATTATCATTAACGGAATGACAAGCTTGAGCTAATCTTACAGGTCAGTGCTCTGAGCAGTTAAACTTAGCTATGTATTAGCTGCATCAAAATAATTGGATTATTTTTGTCTGCAACTGAGATAAATTAAACACAACACAGTTGAAGAAGTTTAGGAAGCAACAGTGGCTACAAAGACTCCCAAATGTAACCATTAGTTTTAGGAAAGTTGGGCAAGTACAATGTACACCAAAGACATCTCTTTCTGTAATCTATACATGATCAGGTATCACCAAGTTATTTTGACAGTGTGCTAGGTATATCTACAAGCCTTGGCTAGCATGTCAATGATGTTCCTGAGCCATTTTTTTCAATGACCATTCAATTCATGACTCAGAAGTCAAATTTTTGTTCTGCAAATTGCATCCCCACTTTGAAGGTTTTAGTAAATTTCAGCAATGACAATTTCGTCAAGAATAAGGGAGTAGTAGAAAAGCAAAAGGAATCAGGGAAAGTGTGGAAGTAAAGTCATATGGTATATGTACTGTATACATGCTGTATTGGCAAGGATGTTGTAAGTGGGACGGGGGAGGGGGGTTAAATATGCTCTCTGTTCCTGTTTTTAAAAATGCAAAATAATTTAATAAATAAGGGATTAAAGTAACTAACTTCAGAAAACAATGGCAGTTGGTTTTCAGTGTCAAGTTTGATGAATGTAGACTCTGCATGAATAATAATTTGATATAACTTTTTTTTTGTAAGTTTCATGTTTAATTGTAAGCACTGGAAGAATTTCAGGACAAGGAAGATCTTCTCCAAATATATCTGGGCAACCAATCTATTATTTCCAGACCTTGATGACATCATTACTTGTAACAACATTATATTTAAGTGTCTTTTTGCACTGATTTCTGCGGACCCTTCATTTCCACAAAGCCAAAATAATTTCGACGCAACTATTTATACAGTGCGTAAAAAAGGTAAACAGTGAACCAAGAGCCCCTAAAATTTTCCAGGCTTTTAATCACTTCAACATCCATCTGCCCCTAAAAAGTGTAAATGTACACAAGTGAAGATATAATATTAAGTGCTCAAAGGAAATAAGCATTTCTGGGGGAGTTGTAACAAACCAAACATGCATTTTAATTCACACTAGCACCACAAAATTCACAGATAACTGTTGCTGCATCAAACTATATATATTAAAGGAAAAGTTGTTTTTTAACATTCCAGGAAAGACAGCTATTTTACAAATGAGAGAGGTAATGGATCTCTCAGTACTATCACTAATGATTTATAGGAACAGGAACTAGGAATGATTTGACTGTAAACAGAGAATTCCCAGGCTGTCATCTCAAGAAGTAAACCGGAAATAGAGATCACTTAACCATCCATTTAGTTGCTCAAAAAAACTTCCAAGTATGTTAAAACAACAGAAGAGAGCCAAAACACAGTTTTAATGCATGCTATGCTAACCGGACATTGTGTTTTCCTATCTAATAATAGCAACTGAAACTAAGAAAAGGGGGGGGGGGGCGAGAGAGAGAAAAGGCATTCCACAAGTATTACACACAAGCAACATTTGTGAAAGTTTAGGTTTTCAAACATACAGCTGCGTTTTTCCTGAATCTAGGTATGCTTAAAACGATGAGAAGTACATGCACACATGAAGAAAGACTGTGGATTAGGGCAACTTTGGTAAACACACAAAAATAGCAGCAGCAGCAACAAAACCAGAATGAAACCCTTTACCTGGATCAGATGACATGGCAGTCATGTATGCAGATACACACACGTCAATCTAGTGCTGTTAAGTGTGCAGAGAATCAGTTTCGCAATGAGCAAGGATCATATGATAGGTTCACATACTCCTTAGCTGCGAGCTTTGCTGACCACATCTAGGAGGAGTTCTAAAATCATTACACACTGGAAGTTTACGCTTCAACGGGCGAGAGTCATGACCAGACCCACAGTCCCTTGAGGCACAGCTGTTTGTGTACAGTACTGCAGAGTGTGTATCGGCAAACATGCAAACGAGCAAGAAGGTGGGGGGGGGGGAGCACAAGGTTTCACTCCAGCTAAAAGAGTTAACAGGGAAGCTCAACTTATGTAACTTTCAAACTGCTGGAGAAAAGCATTCTGTAAAACTACAAAGGCTGTTTTCATCTAGTGCCTCAGCTGCTTAAAAACTCTGAACTCTGTCACAGAGTTTAAATGCAATAACAGCTCTTTCCACAAGCTGCCCAGCAGTTTCTTTTTTGCGTCCTAAACTTGTGGTTATTTTGCCTTCAGCAATTTCCCAGAATGAGCAAACATTTCAGCTGCTTATTGGAGGTGAACTGGGGGGGAACTTTTTAAAAAACCAAATCAAAGGGGAACTAAGAATTGTGGTTATACAGTATACTAATTATTAAGAAATCCACTCAAGTATAAATTGTGGTGAACAGAAAGGAAAACCCTCTTGCACACTACATTTAGATAAAAACAGAGCAGCATTTAGATACACAAACCACTGGCCCACAAATAATTTTGGTCATGGAATATCTCTAGGCTCAGCAAGTTTCACTTTTTAAAAAAATGAAAACAAAATTTTCTTGTTGCTGTATTTTTGCTAAAACAACATCTAGCAAGTGTGATATTGTAAAGCCCAAATTATTGCCCTGTGCTCTTTGATTTAACATGGATATTCATAGCTGTCTACTTCTTGCTAGAAATCATAGAAACTGAGTTGGAAGAGATCTCCTGGAATCATAGAACTGTAGAGTCGGAAGAGGCCAGAGGGGTCATCTAGTCCAACCCCCTGCAATGCAGGATTTTTTTTGCCCAAGGTGGGGCTCAAACCCATGACCCTGAGATTAAGAGTCTCATGTTATAGCAACTCAGGTCCCTGATAAGCAGCCATCTAGGCTCCACTTTAAAAGTGGTTTCACTTTTTAAAAAGGGGGGAGGGAGTCTACCCTCTTTCCAAGAGGCCTACTTTAGGAGTATGAATGGAGTATGAATGTAGCACCATTTCTGCTGTGCAAGCCTACTGTTTGCATTCTCCAGAACAAATCTTGGCTATAGGTCATAGTTTGTTTGAAGCAAGACAAACCACAAACCTTGGTTCAGATGTAACAAACAACAAGCCTGGTTAAGCTAAAGGTGAGGTACCTTTTTCAATCTGAGGGCCACATTCACTTCCAGGCACATCACCATGGTCCATCATAGCACCCATAAAGTTCTGATCCAGTCACCTTGGCATGGATCTTGAATTCCCCTCGAATCAACTGTCTGGGAGCCCTCTACACTGCCCCCAAGACCAGCTCAGGTAGGGAGACTGCTGGGCAATGTGGTGGGTGCTCCTGAGCATGTATGCTCAGGAGTTCCATTGCAAAGCAGGCAACCAGAGGCACCTTGCTCCTCCTCCAATGTACCTGGGGTACCCCCTCTCTCACGCAGGGGTGCTGTGCAACCATGCCAATGTGTTTCAAGTGTTCTGAGAATTTGAATTACATTAAACAGGGGGCCTTCAAACTTTCCACTACAGGCAGGGGACGAGGAAGAGGGGCAATGGGAGCACATCGTCCTGGGCAGCGCGATCCCAGTGGAGTTCCATCTCGGCTGTCCCCCCCACCAGTGCTGGGTGCCCCGCCCCCACAGGCTGCATGCTCTGCCCCCAGAACGCATGCCTCGCCCCATAATGCGCACCACACACCTGCGGGCGGCGCACCATGCCCCCGGGATGTGTGCCCCGCCCCTCTGAGTGGCACATTCCACCCCCGGGACACGTGCCAGCCCCGCCCCCACCTGCTCCCTGCCCCCAGTGCCAGAGCATGAAGCTCCGCCACTGACTACAGGGTATACCTGCAACAACTAAAAACTACGGAGGTTTATGTGTGATAAGAGACAACAAAAACTGTGGGGGGGTTTTAAAATGAGAAAAGGACCGACTGAGAGGCATAGAAAGTTGATTTGAGGCTTTGTAAACAATCACAGTCCCAAATCAGCTTGCTGTCTCTTCTAGGTTAATGTACAAGTGCTGAACTCAGGGTGTCTGTAGCTATGCCTTTTCCTTGCACTCAAACTTTATACAGTGGAACCTCTACCTGCAACCATAATCCATTCCGCAGGTCAAAATGGGTCGCTGGGAGAGACACTGTTGTGTGCAGGTGGCGATCACCGCTTCTGCGCATGTGCAAATTGCGGATCGCCGCTCCTGCGCATGCGTTGGCAAACCCGCCGGTTACTTCCGGGTTTGTTGTGGACGTTGGCCAAAATGGACGCAAGCAGAAGTGGACGTAAGAAGAGGTTTGATTGTATATGCAAATAAATATTGTAAAATACTGTAATCCACCAGAGACTAAACCCAGGTAAGCAAACACATCCCTGAAACTTGTCAACACTGGAAGTGGGCTGAGCATAACAATGGGGCAATTTTGAAATAAAAAACCAACTTTTTCAAATAAAAATAAAGTCTACATATTGGTTTTTTTAGGTTGAAGCAACAAGGTGAAATTAAGAGGCACAGCCATACCATATGAAACACATTTCAGGTATGCTATTACAAACCCATGCCATAGTTAGGGAAAATAAAAGTCTTCCCATAGTTAGGGAAAATAAAAGATGGCACAGGCTTATGTGAAAACAGTTTCACTCTCAATTAAAAGCTTGGTCTATCATTCCTAGAAACATCAGTTTTCTAAAAGGAAAGTTAAGAGATCAACTGCTTTATCCGTGGATGATTAAAAAGATAAGGGGATGCATGAGAGATTAAAGGAGATACAGTGCTGACCATCTCATTAATCTAATCCAAAAAGTCTACAACTGATTTTGTATTTAGCAGTGCTTAGACTAACCAAGGTCAATGAAATAAAGCTGTTTAAGCGCCTAGCAGGCAAAGCTCAGATCCCTCCACTTTGAAATGGTAATAGTAAATTCACACATTCCTATTGTAAAGATGTCAATGTGGTGATCAGAGATCAAACTACGATAATTTTTGTTGTGCTCATTAAGATAAGAAATCTCCTTGCTGATGCAGTGGTTACTCCTACACTCCTTTCTATTAACATAATTTTAATAGCTCAAGAATCAGTGTATTTGCTTCTTTGTAGAGAAGACAGTATGGAGTATGCAGGATGCAGATTCAGTTCTTCCCATTTGTCCCCACTCCCACCCCCACTGGAGAGCCCTTGTTTACAAACTGCTTCCGAGGCTGTTCAATGTGGCAGAATCTAAAGCCAAATTCCCATTTACAACAGCAAAGCACCATCCTCCCATTATTATGAGGAATTTTTTTCAACGACTACAGCTTTCCTGCCTCACTTTGGCAAAAGTGGATGAAATTCACAGGCATAGCAGTCACTCCAGAGGTGTGGTTACAGGTAGGGGAGGAGAGGCACCTTTAAACCTTGGGGTGTGTGTGTGGGTGTGTGGGTGGGTGTGTGCTTTGTTTTTTAAAGGGTAGCATCTATAACTTTTTAATGTTTTAGCACAGGGGTGGCCAACTCCCAAGAGACTGCGATCTACTCACAGAGTTAAAAACTGGCAGTGATCTACCTCCTTTTTGTGGGGTTCATGTCAAAGTTGTTGAGCTTTTTTAGGAAGGAGGAAAGCCCATTTTGGGGGGATTCGGGTCAAAGTTGTTGAATTTTTTCAGGGAGGAGGTAAAATGTTGAGTTTTTTTTTAGGGGAGCCGCAGTGATTCAGCTTCTTTGGGGGGAGCCAATGATCTACCAGTGATCTACCAGTAGATCACGATCTACCTGTTGGACATGCCTGTTTTAGCAGAATTGGATGGAATTTGCATAGCAGCCCCTCCTGAATAGGTTTTCTCCACCCTGTAGAACCATACTTTCCCCACCCCAAATCCTCCACAGCCACCTGCCTAAGTTGCTTCTTCTGCCTCCTGGGGAGCAGGAGAGAGAGAGAGAGAGAGAGAGAGAGAGAGAGAGAGAGAGAGAAGTTTGAAAGTAAGAGGAAGAGTGCTCACTCTTGTTCTGCTCCTTGCTCCCCTTTCTCTTCCTCAAGGGCAAGAAAGAGAAGCATGAAGGGAAGAAAAGAAACTTTTCCTTTTGCGCCCCTCTCTAACCACTGCTGCAAGAAGCATGAAAATGAAGTCTGTGTTTCCCTCAGTGAGAGCTTGAAAACCTGGCAAGGGAATTGACAGGTGGGTGGGGGAATCCACCTGCCAGTCACATAATGTCATATTGATACTGTGACTGACACCCATCAGATTTGCCCCATGGAATAGATCCTTATCAGGATTTGCCTCATGTTGCGAGAAAGGTTCCCCATCCCTTCCTTACGAGGTTGTTGTAAGGATTACAACTAGTTGATGTATTTGAAAGCCATAAACAAATGTTAAGTATTTTAAGCTTTTATCACTACAGTTATTTGTACTACAATGGATAAAACCATCAGCATTTATTAATTGATGGTGACCCATTTTAATCGATAAAACAACATTGAATCACTGAGGCCTCAATCTAAAGTGTGTGTGTGTGTGTGTGTGTGTGTGTGGCTTTGCTTCTACAGTAGTGCTATAATAGGGAATGAAAATGTAATCATACAAGCTTTCACATTATCTCAAAATGGCATTTATACAGGAGAATTTTGCACTACATACATTTATTAAAACTGAATCAATCAATTAATTAAAGGCAAGCACCAAAAATGTCACTAGCTCCTATTTTTAAGAGGAAAGTATCCTACAGATCTTTTAAACAATCTGAAACAAAGAGCTTAATAGTTCCACATTTTAAAGGTTATGTGTTACCATTGAAATTGCTCTCCACATTAACATTTCTTTTGGTTTCTCTGATGCAGCACCAGCTTTAATTAAAAGAAGCAGAAGAACTTTGCATGCAGCAGGTTCCAGATTCAGTCCCTCACAACCCAGGTGGCCCCTGGAATGTCTTGCATTTTTCTTTAGAACTCCCCTCAGAAGCGAAAACATACACACAGAGAATTGAATAATGGTTTCTGACGTTTTCACTATTAGTTATTGTCAGCAAACACTATACTAGTCAATAAACAGTGTGTAATGAAGTTCCTTCTCAGCAGGAGTGGTTAGATAAAGCTTGTGGTGAATAGAATTTATTGACCCACCAAAGGTTAGCAAGTTTAGGCGAGTTTAAGTCAGAGGTGTTTGAGACTTTTCTTCCAGTTCATCACTATATAGATAAATGGTATCTGAAGAAGTGTGCATGCACACGAAAGCTCATACCAAGAACAAACTTACTTGGTCTCTAAGGTGCTACTGGAAGGATTCATTCATTCATTCATTCATTTTATATTTTGTTTTGACTATGGCAGACCAACACAGCTTACCTACCTGTAACTAGATAAATGGAGATTTGTTTTTCCTTTATCTCTGGGTAAGGTGGGGGGACAGGGAGTACAGACTCCCTACCCAATCTCAAAAAGTATGAACACTTGTCCAGAAGAGAAGAGTTGTCAAGAAATACAGAGAGCCTAACTGGCAAACAGTTGTAGCATACAGGCGGCAACCATTTTAGGCATGTTCTGTTTACAAAAGCATCTGTATATAGGCAGACAGAGAGTTTTATGGCAAGGCTCCAGCATTTTCAGACCAAATGAGGGCAAAGCAATGCTGATTTCATACAAGCGGTCAGTCTGTAGGGAAAACAGACTTGCCAGATATGCAACGGCTCTATTCCGGATGAAAACAAAAAGGGCTTTCTGTAAGTAGCAGCAAAGCATTGCCCGCGAGGGCCATGTAGGAATAGTGGCTTCTATTATCAGATGGCCTGGATAAATCTTCTGGCTCGCACTAGGGATAGGGAAGGCCTCATTGCGACCACAATTTTCAAACTTTTATGTTGTATGTATGTTGTAGTAGTTTCCAAGATAAAGAAGCCTCTGTCCAAACTAGATACCAACTTCCCGCCACAATGCATCTGAAAGAGGAACACCAGCCTATCATGGAACGTATCGGCAGCTTGCCAAGAAAAGTCTCTGTACTGTATGAAATGCCCCTTGCATAAAAAGTCTATCTCAAAAGAGTTCCAATCAAAAGAATTCCAATCAATCTCAAAATTTGTTATTTATTTAAAACATTTCTGTCCTACTCTTCAGCCAAACAAGGATCCCAAAGCAGCTTACAGGTTATTGATGCCCCTCAGGGTCACAATCAAAATATATGATCAAGGGTTGTGACAGAGGCAAAGCAAAAAACCTTTGGATAAAAGCAGAGGATATTGTCTCCAAGATTAAAGAGAAAATAATCTGACAGTGAAACAATTCAGAGGCAATTCATGGTGACTCAATGGCCATCAAAGATCACATACGACTAACAGGTGGTTATCCTGTGGCATACCAGGTGCTTCTAGAACACAACTCACATAATTTGCAGCAATTGGTCATGCTGGCTGGGGCTGATGGGAGTTGGCATCCAATGACACCTGCAGGGCCAGAGATAAAGCCTCCCCCCGCGCCTTGGTGCTTCTAAATGGTGAACCCACAGCCTACAGGCCAGATCAGGCCCACCACCAGAAAAATCAGTGGCACCTCTCGTACCATTATTGCTAGGAGGTCTAGGTCCCTCATAACAGACAAGTAAAGCTGAAAGAGTTTGCATTTGAAGTCATAAGATAAGGTAAAGCCATAACTTGATATATCTTCCATTTGTTCTCCCCAATTCCGTTAAAGGAGAACAGCTGAGCAAGAAAACTAGATACTGAAATGAAAAATCCCACCAGTGGACATCATCCCTCTCAGTGGACAACACTCCCCCTCAGTGCAACCCCAAGATAATACCACTTGTACCCCCATCTTTGCTTCACTGTCATTACATTTCCAAACCATTTGAGTCTGGCTGCTTTTCAAATGGCAAGTGGACAACCAGCCTCATCCATAAACCCCATCGGCCACCCAATTGCCTAATCATGCACTTTGGCAATATTATTTTGGACTTCTTCACAATCTGCATGGGACAGCACACTATTTTCAGGTCATCTGCAACCTTGGCTACCTTGCCCCTGACACTAGTAAATTTATGAACAAGTTGTATGGCAATGGTCCACATGCAGATAGCTTGAGGGACCCCACTATTTACTTCCCCCCATTGTGAAAATTGTCTGTTGATTCCTATCCTGTTTTTCCTGTTTTTCAGCCAATTTTGATGGAGACTGGGTTTATATTATGAACAACAGAAAGAGAAACACTGTGATTAGGTATGCAATTGATACAAAATATGATGACTAGACAAATTCAGAATGTATTGGTAATGGGATATCCTATAGTTTGTAACAGTGAATGTGAATTCAGTTCTCCTATCTGTACATATATTTACAAAATGATTCCATAAGTTAAAAATCCAAAGGGCAAGGAGAAACTCCAACATAGCCTAATGAGAATTGAGCATGCTAAGTGGAAGGAATGCAATATCCTAAAAGATAACACAGTTGGGCTGAAACACTGAACATTTCCCCAGCATTTCCCCAGCAGCAGCAGCAGCAACAACTGGCATCTGACTGCTGTGAACATGTTCTCACATATTATAGAATTAAATCATCTGGACAAGTGACATGAAAAACAGATCAATATGCAGATAATAGCTTTCACATAAAAGGCTAGAATAAGCTACAGGTTTAAAGTCAAGCCATGTTGAATATTACACACACACACACACACACACCTATTTGTGGGACCTTTCTGTCCCCCATAAAGTGGGAAGGGAAATAGAAGAGTTTGCAGATGCAGGTAGCCTTAACATTTTAAGGAGGAGGTGACCAAGGAGTTCTACCAGAGGAGAAAAAATGGTCACTGCTTCAGGTGGTGGGTTAGCTGCCCACAGCAGCCTACCGGTGTTCATTTGGGACAGAATGCCCCATAGGAACCACGGCTATATCATGATGTAGTACAACCTTCACCAATGTGGAATGTGCTAGATTGGTGAAGGCTTTGGTCCCCACTCAGCTTTCACCTGTGGCTCCTAGAAGCTGTCAGTATGCGACAAGCAGCCACATCCTGCAAAATGGCTTCAACTGGCTGGCAAAACCAGGAGGGGGTAGCCATTGAGTCTTAAACCCTCAGTCAGATAGGGACTTCCCCTTCATGAGAAGGCAGGCTCTGGCAGATTAAGCAGACAAGAGCACTAATAGGTCCAATGATTAAGAAGGTGGTTTCTGCACAGGCTGCGAAGTGAGGGGCAGATGGGGCTCATCTACCTGGGAAGGTAGCTCATCTAGGAGAAGGAAAACTCTGATCTTAAACCTCCACTGTCTTGCAAATATACTCTTTCATGAGAAAGGCTTCAGGAGTTAACCCCGAAGAAATATCCATACCCACTGCCTTGTGGGATATCTTCGGGAGAAGAAAAGGCTAAGAAGTAAACCATACACAAATACATAGTGGAGTCCCTAAGACAGTTGGATGGCATTTTGTACTCCTCCTCCTGGCAACTCCTGCAGCCATGCTGGTGCCAAACGTATTGCTCTGCTTTCCTTTGGACCACATCAGCGAGGCCAAGAGTGGGGGCTTGTCGTCTGGGCAGCCCAGGACCTTCATTACACATTGCCCAGACTTGCACCCGGAGAGGTCATTTCGGTACTGTATTAATGCTGAAACAACAACACGGGAGGCAGAAATTACAAGTTACTGGTTTCTGCAGCCACGGCAAGTGCTGTGATTGTCTAGTGGTTTGCCTTCGCCCCTGGAGGCGCACTCCATTGTCTGTCAAAACAGATGAAAACCAACAGGGTGAAGGGTGATTTAAGTGTCATTCCTGGGTTGCTCTTGGGGCCGGGGGGGGGGGACATCTGCCTCCACAGTAAAATTATTGTTGAAAATTGGCTAATAAGGGTAGTCCTAATAATTCTAAGTCATGATGTAGCACTGTTCCCCTGTCCCAACTTTCAAAGGGAATGCCACTGGGATGCTGACCAGATGTTAATCAAGCCACCTCATATTTAGCCTACCCGACTCAAAGCTTTGATTTCACCCATCCCAAAAGTTAAACCAATGTTCAGAGTGGGTTTTTTTTGTGTGTGTGTGTGTGTGTGTTTGCCCAACTCCCTGGAAACACTGAAAATCCATGGGCTGGATAATATGCAAGATATGTTTAGATTCAATAGGAAGAAAAGCCTATAGAATTCAGTATTGAAACACTTCCTAAAAATGCTGCAGAATTTCCTTCTTGGGCGGGGGGGATCTCCATAATATATGAGGCTTAATACCGGTATATGAGGCATGCTATGAAGCATCCTTCAGATACAATACATTCCTGCCTTAGCATGGCAAACGAGGCTCACACTGCCCTTCCAGCTAGGATTCTAAGGTCATTACATTATATTTGCTGTTAGCACCATGTGGAAGCATGGCCTGTTTTGTGAAATATGAAACAGACTCTTATTGCACACACAAAAACTAAAGACACAGAACAGGAAACAAGCAGAAGAGGTCACTTGATGCACTCTAGAGGACAGAACATTGATTTTTTGTTAGTAACAGCCAGCTGCATCCAGGCAGACAAGATGAGCAGCTTCCAACATGAGGGAGGATCATTTTAAAAATCTAAGCCTAAACTAAAAATGAAGGTATTAATTGGTAAAAAAATATGACCAATGATTATTTATTCAATCCAGGCTATTAAACTGTGGCTTTAATAATGACCAATGGTCCACGTAAACCTGGAGCTGGTCCAAGCTGACTTCATTCTTAGTTGCATAGTTACATTTTATTGCCAAAAACAAAAAGAAGAAAGAAATTCAGTTTTTACAATCTGACCATATTTATTTTTAAAAGGAACACATATGCAGACACAAAGCGAACAGCAGCTTCATCCTGTCATGTGCGATTATGTTGATTAAAAAAAAAAGCAAAATCCTGGTTAGCAGCAGAATATACGGTAACTGAAACAACTAGCTGTGAAGAAATCAGAAGCAACTAACGTATCACTTTGCTGGATTAGGTGAATTTCCCCACAAAAAGAAATATGCAGTGCTTATTTCTAAAGTTGGGTGTGAATTGATTTGCCCAGGAACAAAGCAGCTCTAGAAAACTTAAGCTAACAAGGAAAACTCAAGTGTATACAATATCAAAGTACAGCGGCACCTCAGAAGTTGAACGGAATCCGTTCCAGAAGTCCGTTTGACTTACAAATGTAAGAAAACCACGGTGCGGCTTCCAATTGGCTGCAGGAAGCTTCTGCAGCCAATCAGAAGCCACGGAAGCCGTGTCAGACGTTTGGGTTCCAATTATTATTATTATTAATAATAATAATAATAATAATAATACCCCGCCCATCTGGCTGGGCTTCCCCAGCCACTCTGGGCGGCTTCCAAGAGAACATTAAAATGCAATAATCTATTAAACATTAAAAGCCTCCCTAAACAGGGCTGCCTTCAGTTGTCTTCTAAAAGTCTGGTAGTTGTTTTTCTCTTTGACATCTGGTGGGAGGGCGTTCAACAGGGCGGGTGCCACTACCAAGAAGGCCCTCTGCCTGGTTCCCTGTAACTTGGCTTATCGTAGTGAGGGAACCACCAGAAGGCCCTCGGCACTGGACCTTGGTGTCTGGGCAGAACGATGGGGGTGGAGACGCTCCTTCAGGTATACTGGACCAAGGCAGTTTAGGACTTTAAAGGTCAGCACCAACACTTTGAATTGTGCTCAGAAACGTACTGGGAGCCAATGTAGGTCTTTCAAGACCAGTGTTATGTGGTCTCGGAGGCCGCTCCCAGTCACCAGTCTAGCTGCTGCATTCTGGATTAGTTGTAGTTTCCGGGTCACCTTCAAAGGTAGCCCCACATAGAGCGCATTGCAGTAATCCAAGTGAGAGATAACTAAAGCATGCACCACTCTGGCGAAACAGTCCGCGGGCAGGTAGGGTCTCAGCCTGCGTACCAGATGGAGCTGGTAGACAGCTGCCCTGGACACAGAATTAACCTGCGCCTCCATGGACAGCTGTGAGTCCAAAAATGACTCCCAGGCTGGTCCCATTCAGGACCAGAGAGTCCTCCACACCTGCCCGCCTCCTGTCCCCCAAGAACAGTATTTCTGTCTTGTCAGGATTCAACCTCAATCTGTTAGCCGCCATCCATCCTCCAACCACCTCCAGACACTCACTGGTTCTGATTTTAAAAAGAGATAGAGCTGGGTATCATCCGCATACTGATGAACACCCAGCCCAATCCCCCTGATGATCTCTCCCAGCGGCTGCATGTAGATGTTTCCTGCTTGGCAGGGGGTTGGACTGGATGGCCCTTGTGGTCTCTTCCAACTCTATGATTCTATGATTCTATGATTCTATGATGTTGAAAAGCATGGGGGAGAGGACAGAACCCTGAGGCACCCCACAAGTGAGAGCCCAGGGGTCTGAACACTCATCCCCCACCACCACTTTCTGAACATGGATTAGGAGGAAGGAGCGGAATCACTGTATAACAGTGCCCCAACTCCCAACCCCTCTAGACAGTTCAGAAGGATGTTATGGTCGATGGTGTCAAAAGCTGCTGAGAGATCCAGCAGAACTAGGAAACAGCTCTCACCTTTGTCCCTAGCCCACCGGAGATCATCGACCAGTGCGACCAAGGCAGTTTCAGTCCCATGATGAGGCCTGAATCCTGACTGGAAGGGATCCAAATGGTCCGCTTCTTCCAGGCATGATTGGAGTTGTTCAGCAACCACTCACTCAATCACCTTGCCCAAGAATGTTAGATTTGAGACTGGGCAATAGTTGGCCATATTGACCGCATCTAAAGATGTTATCTTAAGAAGCGGTTTAATAACCACTTCTTTCAGCGGGTCTGGGAAGGCTTCCTCGCAGAGAGAAGCATTCACCACCCCGCGAAGCACATCGCCCAGCCCTTCCTGGCTAGCTTTTATAAGCCAGGATGGGCAAGGATCAAGGAGACAGGTGGTTGGTTTTACTCGTCCAAGCAGCCTGTCCACATCCTTGGAGGTAACAGATTGGAATTGATCTCACGCAACTGGACTAGACAGGACTCTAGCACTCTCCCATCCTGGCCCTACTCCCCTGGTGGAGTCTACCTCTTCCCAAATCTCAGCGACTTTATCTGCAAAAAAATCATTGCAGGAGATCATGTGGCCCGTACTGGGCCCTGATGAAGCAGGTGGTTCCGCTAAATTGCGAACCACCTGAAAAAGTCTCCTGCTGCTGTTTTCTGCAGATGCAATAGAGGCGGTGAAGAAAATTTTCTTCGCTGTCGCTACCGCCACTTGGTAGGCTCGACATTGAGCTCTAACCCATGTCTGCTCAGATTCAGAATGAGTTATCCGCCACCGCTGCTCTAGCCATCTCAGCGATTGTTTCTTTGCCCTCAGATCCGGGGGAAAACACAGGACTGTCCGGGCTCCATGCAATCAGAGGGGGCGCTTCGGAGCCAAACAGTCAATAGCCCTGGTTAACTCCACATTCCAGCGGGTCACCAGGGAATCAGCTGAAAGGCCATCAACATGGGATAAAGCATCCCCTACCACTCTCTGGAAACCATTTGGATCCATTAAATGGTGGGGGCAGACCATCCGAATCAGTCCCACCTCCCTGCAGAGGGGAAGGGTCGCGGAGAAGTCCAGTTGCACCAGGAAGTGATCTGACCATGGCACTTTAGTTTCGCTTTTATTTAATGTCAGATCACCAGCATCCATAGAGGTGAATACCAGGTCTAAGGCATGTCCTTGGCTATGAGTTGGGCCAGAGTTATTCAGGGACAGCCCCATGGAGGCCATGCTTTCCATGAAGTCCCAAGCAGCCCCTTGTAAGGTTGTGTCGGCATGGATGTTAAAATCCCCTAGGACAACCAAACTAGGTGTCTCCAGGAGAACATCCACCATGACCTGAAGCAGCTTGGGCAGGGAATCCTTGGTGCAGTGAAGAGGTCGGTACACCAAGAGGAATCCTGTACCGCCCCTATTGCCCAGCTTCCAGAACATGCACTCAGAGAACTGGGTCTTCCCAATAGGACACCTGGTGCAAACTAACGACTTCCTAAAAATCACTGCAACCCCCTTCCCCGCCCACAAGGCCTGGGTTGCTATGCGTAAGAGAAACCTGGTGGACAAGCAGCGGCAAGGACAGGCCTATCTGCTTTATCCAAACAAGTCTCTGTTACACATGCCAGGTCAAGTCCTCCATCCACAACCAGGTCGTGGATGGCAGTGTTCTTATTCATTATTGACCTGGCATTGCACAGTAGCACCTTCAGATCATGTGGGTATCCCTTGCTGATTCCAGTATCCGTCCGGTCAGGACCAGAAAGAAAGTTCGCAACCGGAACACTCACTGCTTGGTTTGCAGCATTCGGGAGCCAAAACATTCAACTCGCAAGGCGTTTGGGATCCAAGATACGACTGTACACAGAACTGTGGAGCACTAGCTTTCTGCCTTCAGGAATCTTTTCCACATTAAATTGTGTGCCAAGGAACTTTTTTCCATGTGGCATGGATTTCCTGAATATTTTGAATCATGTTTTAAGTCAAGTGTTATATGCCTACACGAACCCTGTGTGAACACTCCCTACCTCAGCTGTGCATTACAGAGGAAGATCTGCAGTGGACAAGCCGTCTTTTACAGAACATTGGAAGCTGCCTTATACAGAGTCAAACCATTGGTCCATCTGTTTGAGAGGCACCTTAAAATTACACCCAGAAGTAGGAAATTACACCTCCCTGAAAAACTGATCCCTTCACCATTTTGCAAGCAATTTTATTGGGGTTTTTTCCTGGTTTAGCCACTGATTGTGCAAAATATCATCTTACCATTTTCACACTTCTAAAAGAAAATAGGATGCATCTAATGATGGCACTGCAGTAGGTAGAAAGTACATAAACTAGAACAAGTTTTGGGCAGGCAAAACATATTGCCCCAAATTGAATGTAAGCACTTTCTACTAGTGCTAAGTCACCACAATTCCCTATTTGTGAGGAATTGAAGAAAAGGGGAGAAACATCAGATTTTTACCTTAGCCTGCAAAAGTACAAATCATATTATATCTCAGTGATTTTTTAGATTGCCTAGAAATGGCAAAAACCATGTCAGCTCATTTCCCCTCCAACATGGAATGCTGTTCTCACTCCCTCACTGCTCAGATTTGAAGGCATGGCTTGTAAGCAGAGCCCATGTCTTCTTTCTTTCTTTCTTTCTTTCTTTCTTTCCTTCTTTCTTTCCTTTTCCTTTCTTTTAACAAGTCATTCCTTTTCAAACTGACTAATAGCTTTAACCTTGAGTCAGAGAGGCTCCTTTGAAAACAAAATCCCACAAGCTTTTAGCAATATGTTTTAAATTAAAACCTTGAAAATGTAACAAAAAAATTAAACTCTGCAGGGCAAGAGCCTGAATGCAATAGATGAATCTAAGTCATGCCCAACAGCATTCCAGAATAATGTGTCAAAGGGAAAAGCAGAAAGCCTTCTCTGTTTCTGGGAAACAATTGGGTCAGTTTTATTTGCCATTCAATTCGACTCTATACATTTAGTCAAACTCAATTACTTGATGTCAGACTTCCTTTCAACCAACTACTCCTTCCATATGAGAGCAGAAACACACATTAAGCATGTTATGTTGTGTGTCCACGTTTCTGATATGACAAAAGAAATAGGACAGTGTTTCTGCTTCTATAGAAAGAAAATCAGGATTCGTTTTTGACGTCTTTTGTAACCTTGTAGAACAGCATTAATAAAGACTCTTGTTCCGAATTGCCAGAGGGAAAGATGAATTTCCTAAAGTGAGTTGCCTGAATGGCACATGTAAAGACTATGATCAGGGTAAACAGCAACCAGCTGGGCCACCTATCACACAAGTATGAACATTACCACTTGGAAAATTAGTTCCATTAGAACAAAGTTCATCAAGCTAGAAAAATACAGAATTTAGGACCAACAGCATTTGAGAATGCAGCATACGAATTTTTGAGCTACACAGGTTAGACCTCCAGGACATTTTCTTTTTAACATCTGGATTTTTAAAGTGATGGCATAGCATTAATTCCTGCTCATCCTAGGCTCATGTTTCTTGCTGGACGCTCAGCATGAGAATATTTGGAGCAAGCAAATCATGCATCCAAGTTATCAGCTAGGAAAAGCCTACATTAAATGGGCACTGGCATCTCCATATGGGTTCTGCACTGCAATCACTACAATCTGTGTAACAGTGGTACCAATAAAAGGGACTACCACAAGTGTGCAAATTACAGCTGCCTTGTGTACAACCCCGCAGATGTGGCAGTACAGGTAGAGTTTCATAAAAGCAAATGCCAGAATCAAATTAGCTAGGTACCAATCACATGTGAAATCAACACGCTATCACAGAACATAACATTTTCAGGGTTTCAGGCCACAGAGTCTTTCCCAGGGCCCAGCTCTACCCAGAGATGCCAGGGATTGAACCTGGGGTCTTCTGTGTGCAAAGCAGATACTCTGCCACTGAGCCACAACTCTTCTCCAGCTTACTTCTGAGTAACTGAGGGACTTACTTTTGAGTCAACATGCATTTGTGCGCCATATACCACTACATAAACCCAGAGCATCTAACATATTGAATTATTTGTTTAACATAGCCCTATCAACATGCACAGTTGCTCTGTAGAAAACCACAGGCCAGGTCCCAGGCCTAATGAGGTTACCGTCAAACGCTCAACACAGGAGAAACAGCAGAGGTGATAAAGTAACATGAAAGCAGTATGTGATTGTTTCAGTTCAGTGCTTCAGATTAATTACTGTATATTCTGGCATATAAAACTACTTTTTAATCCAGGAAAATCTTCTCAAAAGTCAGGGGTCGTTTTATACGCCGGGTGGAGAATCTGCAGTCAAGTATATCTCAAACTATATTTTAACTGGAAAAGTTGGGGGTCGTCTTATACACCCAGTCTTATACGCCGGAAAATATGGTATAGGTCAAGTTATAGTGGGGCATGGGAATAAAGGAGCTGGTGGCAAAGGTTTCATGGGAAAAGTGAGCTGGGCTAAGAATCTGAAAGAAGTGGTGCCACCCAGGTGGTCTTGGAGGCAGTTCCAAGCATAGAATGGACAAGGGAGGAAGGTCAGAGTCTTTTGATAAACCATAGACCATTAGACGGTGATGGGTGTTTGGATGGGAGAAGCGAAGATCACAAGTTATATCAGGAAAGGCACAGAGAGTTCTGAAGGTAAGGGCAATGAGCTGCTGCTGCATTGGGGAACAGACAGAAATTTAAGGAAGAGCATCATGAGGTCACAGCAATGAGGGAGGTCCAATTTCAGTAGAAAATGCTGCATATAAAAATGTAAAATATAATGCAATGCACCTTAAAAATCAACGTATCCCATGAGAACTAAACTCAAAACTCCTGCTCATACATATTCACTGCATTAGAAGATGTTGTGCGTTGCTCCTGAGCTTGGGCTCTGCTGAACCTCTCTGGGGAGGGATTTCTGTGGCTGTTACTCAGAGAGCATTATGGAAAAGGCCACCCTTGACTACCCACAGATTGAAAGGGGGGGCTATCAAGGGGGCAGTCTCTAAACTAAGTCAGGCTCACATCACTTTCATACAAGACTAGGATTTGCTGCCACTGTGAAATGCGGATATTCTTATTTAACAAAAATGAAACATCTGATACCTCCTCCATTTCTGCTTCCCATCCTGGTGATTCATTAACTATTTTCCTGTTCCTCCCAGACACTGACCTACTAACATGTGAAGCACACGAACAGATAGACGTATTGGTTGAATTAAAAGACAGGCAGAGCTTAATTAAAAGGCGCCTAAGCTATTCCATCCTCACATATAAAATAAATAGCAGTCCATGACTGTAGCATATGAGCTCCAAAGTGGTGGAGGGGCGCAGGTACCCTAACACAAGCAATGCTGCTCTCAGTATTCTTTTGGTACAGTTGAACAAATATATCTTATTTGTACACAAAAACATCAACCATGCATTTGACATAAACCACACACCAAAAAATAATTGTAATAAAAACCACCACCAACCGTACCATTTTTCTAAAAAAAAGCATTAGCAAATGAATGACACTTTCCTGTGTTGCTCCAGCTTTTGCTTTTACTAAAACACAGCGCATTGTTTCCTACATGCACACACCCCCTGAAAACTTGTTCAAAAAAAGTCTCTAGACAATAATGTCTAATGGGGCGAGTCCATGATGTTTGAAGAGAAACGAGCCTCCCTCCTGTCCAGTCATTGCTATTTCCTGCATCATCTGCACAAATACCTCACACCAAAACCACATTATCTATTCTGTTCCATGAGACTTCCGGCTGGCGACGCCATAGCGGGTGGTCGGGGCTGCTTCGGCTGCGAGGCGCCCGATCCATCCCGGGGGTTAGGAGCCGCGCTACCGCAGCGCGCGGCTCCGGTTGGGGTGCGGGAAGAGCGTCCCGCACCCTGGGCTCCCCGGCTGCGCCCGCGGAGGCTCTGAACCCTTCCCTCGCCCCCCCTGTAAAGGGGGAGTGGGGGTGAAGGGACAACGGAGCCGGGCTTACGGGGACATGCCCCAACCGGGATGCAAATGCGGCGACAGAGCCCGCGGTGAGCGTCCAAGTTCTACCTTTGAAGAATGGAGCTAAAGGAACCCGGTGGTCGTGAGTAAAGAATTCGAACAGAAAGTGTACTTTTGGAACGATCCGGGGGGAAGGAGAATGGCAGCCTGCCCTCCCTCCCTTCGAGCTTAAGAATCTAACCAATTGGAGTGATTGCTGCTACAGAACTGGTTACAATGTATTTAAAATTGACACATGAGACTGGCAAACTTTTTTTTTTGGGAAGTGAATTAAAGGAAAATATCTCCATTTAAAGTTGCGGTATTTAAGCTCCAGTTCAGGAAAATGGCGACGAACAAAGAGGGGAGTAGAAATATGACACCAGCTTCCTCCTCCTCGTCCAGTATGCTGGGTTTCGTCCTTGAACTGGTATTGAACTCTGGACTAACGGATGAACAGAGACTCACTGCCTTGAAGGTGGAACTGCTTTATAGAAAAGTTAAAGTCTTGTGTGGGGGTCTGAAATGGAACCAATTGCCCACAGAGGAGGCTTGTAAAACTTTTGACACTTTGGAAGAAAGCCTTGCCAATGAGCTGAGAGGGTGGATGCAAAGGTGGAGAGAAATGAGTGAGCTACTTCGGAGAAGAAATTCGCTTCTTGGGGGTGGCAGACCCAAGGCGACGTTAAGATTTCGTATATCCAGTCCCCGAGGTGTGAGCTCGGGGGCCAGGGACAGAGAATTAAGGTATTTACAAGAAGAAGAGGAATGCTACAAAGAACCGAAGAAGCTGGGAGATGATGAGATGGACACCTCTGAACTCGTGGCAAGGAGTGGTTTGGACTGTGCCTGGATCTGTGGACGTTTGGAGAGGGAAGAGACATGGAAGTTCAGCGTTGATGCCACCAGAAGAAGAATAACGGACAGAGGGGGTGTGGGGTGAAGTATTAAGTAAAACTTTAAGTAGCCTGATATGGTAAATTGAAATTGGAGGGTGAATACTGTCAACAATATTTTGTTATATTTTTTATTTGAATATGAAAGGAGATATTTCAAGTTATTATGTTATTAGCAGCAACCTTAAGGATAGAAGAGATAGATTAGACGTGAATGATTTGTGAAGATTTATGAGGTGGAGTATAAGTAAAGCGAACTTAAGTGGATTAAATTCTAGGACCAAGAAGATTATAAGATGAAATTGTTAAGAATTAAGGAAAAAGAATCATAATGAGGTATCAGTATGATGATGTATTTTTAGTAAAATGTTGAAGATATAATTGAGTGTAATTATATAGTTGAAGTTAATGTTTTTTTTTTATATAGGAGAGATGGTTATAAAATAGATTAAGGATATAAACTCGAAGGTGAAAAGGCAGGGGAAGTCAATGGTCAAGATATGGAAATAGAAATTTTTTCTTTTTTAGATAGATGTAATAAGAAAACTTGACACTGTTTGTATTTGTGTTATTTGTTTGGTATTTGTTTAATTGTAGGTGTGGGTGTGGGTAATGTTGTTATAGAAAAATGCCAATAAATTCTTATCTATTCTGTTCCATAACAGTACCACAGAAATTAGCAGACACCTAAAAGACATAAATCTTTAAATAGCAATCATGTTGATATCATTATTCAATGAAAAGCAGCATGCCTATCTACCATGTCCCTCAGAATGCTATTGCAGAAACGCAGTGTAATGCACATTAGGTAACAGTATCTAAAAGCAAATTCAAGTGAGGTTTGTCAAGACTTTCTCCTTTAAAAAAATAAAGCCATAAAATAAAGCCACTGAAAAATAAGACAATAGAGCCTTGCCCCCTCCCCCATTTTCTTGCTCCGCCATACAGAAACACACACACACACACACACCCTCTTGCTGATCAGCATCTATAGAAAGAATGGCTGACAATAAGAGCTCATTGATAAATATCAATATAAGCCACATTGGCATCAATGAAACAATAGCACCGTGCATTTAGTGCTTACCTTTTATGAACTGAATTCGCTTCTTTTGGTGAGAAATCGCTTATGCTTTCGATTTTTTTATTTAAAATATCCCTTCTTGCGTCGTTCTCCGGCACACTAATCCAAGCCTTCCATTAACACACTCCATTGCAGATAATTGCAGGCAGCACACACTCCCCTGCTTTTCCCAGTTCCCAACACAGCAAGGATAATCACATTCCAGTGGGGAGCGAACAGATGGTGGATTCCATGGTAACCAACCCTCCTAAGGCTATTGGTAGAACTGTGTGACTACAGCTTATTTGGTAACAATCACTCTTTGTGCTTCAGCTTTGCAAATCCCCAACGATGGGACCGTACAGCGTTTAGCACATATTGGGGAAGGCTAGCAGGTGCTTTGCCATGTCAAACAACACTGCAGCATAAACAAAACCGGGTTTAACCTTGATGATATGTTCACCCCAGGCAGGCTTCGTGTTCCAATAGAGCAATAATTTCATTTATTTTAAATTGCTTGCCTACCCCCACTGCAAGGGCTTGAGGCAGTTAACAACAAAGGGAAAGCATATACAGAAGTCCAATTAAAATCAGATTAGAATTAAAATAATGCAAAGTACATACCAAAGCCTATCTAAAAGTGAGCTTCCAACTGCTTACATGTATTTACTATCTTACTCCAGGATTTATTATTTAGGTTAGAGGTTTCCAGATGGTGTGGAAGTGTGCTCATTCAACCTTACTTTTCAATTAATTAATGTTATTGCAATGCATGCGAATTATACTTCATAAGCAAAAGCAAAAAAGGCTACAGGAAAACAAAAACAAAAAAAACAACCAACCAGGTTCCTAATGTCGTGTTAAAATATCTGTTAGTGTCCTATAGCAACAAATATAGGAATAAATAAACAAAACACCAACTTCTCAAGTGTGTTAATGAAAAGATGTACAACAAAGATTGCTTCCATATTGATTTGCTAGAAAAAGTGGTTTATACTACTTGGCAGCCTTTGTTGCATGCTGCTGTTTTCTGTATTTTCAAGTGGCCTTACCAAGGAATGCTGCAATATTCTAATATATGAATTTATTAAGCAATGATATTGCAAGTCGTTGATTTTGGCCTTAATGCTTCTGCTGGATTCATCTGCCTCAGTATCCACCAAGCCTAGAGCTGACTGAGCAGCCAAAAGTTCTCTCTGTTGCATATATTTAGACTTTGGGCAAGAGGGAATGTGCTGAAAAGCCGCTGTGGGTCACTGCTATGCCTGCAGCAACTCATCTCACCTAACGTTCTCTTATACCACAAGGAATCTTATAGTAATGCAGCATAATAGCTCACTGAAGCATGCTTAGCAAAATCCCCAATGTCATTACCTTGAGGGACAGCAGATGGGAAAACGTAATTTTTACAATCTTGCCCAAAGAGGAAAAAATGAAGCTTTTTGATGGTAACACATCCAGAGATGCTAATAATGGTTGCTGCTACATATCATAAAGAGCAGGTTGACCATACATTTCTTTTTGACTGTGCATAAATATAGCCTCTTGTTCCTTCTGTTTCATGCACACAATACTGCTATGGCTGGAAATACATCAACTGATGGGCAACCAAGAACAGGTCTACACAACCTAGAACTGGCATATAGGCTGCAGCACCTTCCCTAGTGGAAGCTATCTGGATAAATTCCCACTACCCTTTATTTGCAGCAATGGTTGCAATGATTGCCATGAGTTCCAATGAATGCCATGAGTTGCAACATGGATCCCTCCACATGGGCTGGGCCTTGTCATATCTCCTATACAGCAAAGCACAGCATAAGAAAGGGAGCTAAGACAGTACCCACACTCATGAAAAGTGGGGATAGCAGAAAGCCTGCATTGCTTTGCTTTCCCCCAATTGTTTTCTAATTCCTCCTAAAAGTGAATAATGATGGACACATGCACACCACACTAGGAGGGCATTCCATAACCGGGGAACCACCACTGAAAAGGACCTACCATGGGTCAGTGCCAACCAAGCAAACCCTGGTGGTGGCACCACTTACAAGGTCTCAGCTGCTGATCATAGCTTCCGAGATGGTTCATACAGTACTAGGGAAGGCACTCTTTAAGGTAGTTGGTGCATGGTCCATGGTGTCAAAGACTGATGAGAGGTCAAGGAGAACCAACAGGGTTCCATCCCCCCTGTCTCTCTCCCAATAGAGGTCATCAATCAGGGAAACCAAGGCTGTTTCAATGTCAAAACCAGGTCCGAAACCAGACTGGAATGGATCTAGAATGCTTTCTCCAGGCAAACCTGCAGCTGGCTGGCCACTGCCCTCTCAACTACTTTGCCCAGGAAAGAAAGATCAGAGACTCAGCCTGGGAGAGGGCATTCACTGTGGCAGCCCCTAAGTTGTGGAACTTCCTCCCCACAGAGATGCACCAGACACCTTCATTATACAGCTTTTGACGAAAGCTGAAGATACACCTCTGACTCTGGCTTTTAACAACTGAAATGCACATTTTTAGGAACCACCTTACTTCTGTTATTGTAAATTGTTTTTAACAAAAAAAATGAAACAAAATTGTTTGTTCACACATGCACATTCTATTGGTTTTTAGTGTCGATCTTAAAATACTAAAAAGGCTCTTGCCGGTACTCCTTTAATTCTCCCCAGATGAAATGAAAAGCTACAAACCCTTTCTAGACCTAAGCTACTTAACACTAACTAGTGAACTGCACAGAGTACTCCAGCAACACTGAATTAATTGGCCACTAAGAGCCTTCTGTTATTAATAAGCCCCATTAAGACACCGAGCTTGTCAGACTGATCAGAAAACACCGCTTTCAAGCACTGCTCCTTTCCTGCTGAAGAATATATTTGCCATATGAAGCAAGAGATATCTGTTCCAGGAAGTTAATAGGACTCACATATATTTACCTTGAACAAGCACTATGTTTATTACTGTTCTAGGTGCAAGTTATACAAATCCTCAAACAAACAGCATTAATAGGCCCCTACTAGGAATGGATAGCAAAGGAAATATTTATAGACTTTTGCATGAAATACATCTCAATCTGACACCTGTGTACTGAAGCCAAGCTACATTTGACAGCTACAGCTACCCACAGTTGTCTTCAGCTTTAATTAGAGGTATCCTTTTAAAAACAAGGTTTTAATATCTGCGGAATTAATTTCCATGCATGTTAACCACCTGCTGAGAAGGAAATGTTCATTCTTCATAGCATAGGTGGTGTGAAGAGTCACATACCAACAAGGAAGGGACCTCATCTTCTTCAAGAATTAACAACATGGAGACTTTAGAGAATACAGTTTTGCTCCTTGAGGCCTCCAGCTAATAGGAAACCTCTGAGATCTGTCTCAACATGCATGGGCTGATGACAGAAAGCAGTAAGAGCACAAGCAGCATACTAGGGGTCAGTATGAAGGAAGAGGGCAGACAAAAGAGAGTCTTAAATCAAAGACAAGATTGGATCTCCCAGATCAAGGACAAACCTTCAAAGAATCTTACAAGCTACACCAGGGGGTCACCAACCTTTTTGGACCAGCAGAGACAGGTGCTGTGGGTGCCAGCCATAAAACAGCTGCCATATGGGGCACAATCATGCAATATTGATTACACACACACACACACACACACACACGATGGCCACACCACCATACCCTCCAACACAACATGGCCGAAATCTCAGACATTATCTTCCGGGTCTCCACCCACGTGTGAGTCGCATGACCTGCACGAGATCACGGACCCGAAAAAGCGTGTTTTGACATGCCGCATGAGATCACAGACTTGAATAAAACACTTTTTGAAGGGTTAGATCTCAGCCCGAAATCACGTAAGAGCAAGGTGCCCAAAATGGCTGCCATTGTCTCGCAGGAAAGAATGGGATGTCCCAGTTTTTCTGGGGCAGTTGTGTATGCGCCACACTCAATCTTTTACACACTCACATTGCTTTCTCACCTGCTCTCTCTCTGACACACTCTCCCACCTTCTCACAGATTGCACATACAAAACAGGCCACACATACAGAGTTCCCCACCTGTTTCTCCTCCACACACCATAACATCTCTTCCTCTCCTACCTGTGCATCTCTCCACCCCCTCCCTCCCTTTCACTGGGCTGGTGATCCACCTCTGATCTAGGAGTAACTCCTGATTGTCCTTGTCCTGTAGGTCTATATAGAGTGAACAAATATTAAAAGATACAAAACAGAGCCCCTAAGAAACATTCGTCATGCTTTTGGTAAGGATCAACAGAGGCAGAGTCTTAGCAAGCAAGCAGGTTACCTGGAGGGCTCATACTGCTCAATAATAACAATAATAAGCTACATTTCTATAGCGCCCTTCATCCAAGAATCATGGGGTAGTTTACAATACAAAAACACAAAAATATATAGCATAGTAACAAATAAAACAATAATCCACCCACACCACTCACAGTTTAAGACTATAGATTGTTTAATTAGCCAAAGGCATGGGAGAAATCTTTTTGTCTGGTGCCTAAAGATATAATATGATGGGCGTTACTGAGTTTCAAGTCTGGTGCTTCTTCGACTAAGATTTTGATGGCTATTTATTTATTTAGGATGACTTTACCGGGTTCAGATGCTGCTACCAAGCTTCCCGACATCATAGATTGGTGAATTTATAGCATTTCTTAACCTCTTAAGTGTATGGAACAACTGTTCTCCAGTTCATGTTCTCCTCTCCATCTCTCCACCCTTAAGACTCTCATTAGCTCAGGGGTCAGCAACCTTTTCCAGCTGTGGGCCAGTCCACCGTCCCTCAGACCATGTGGTGGGCTGGACTATATTTTGAAAAAAATAATGAACGAATTCCTATGCCCCACAAATAACCCAGAGATGCATTTTAAATAAAAGCACACATTCTACTCATGTAAAAACACGCTGATTCCCGGACTGTCCACGGGCCGGATTGGGAAGGCGATTGGGCCATAACCGGCCCACGGGCCTTAGGTTGCCTACCCCTGCACTAGCTGTTTTGATTGCCTCTTGGAGGCTCCATAACATCTTGCAACTCCCTCCTATGATATTCCACACTATCAGGCTATTAAGATACTGGAGATACTTCACCCACTTTCTATAAGGGAGCTCTGAATTCTAAGGCCTATACCAAGTACATTGCTATTAAATATTCATGGAATGGTAGTGTCCAGAGGTCAGTAATTATGAACCTATTGTGCTGAGTGTACATGGAACATGATAAGCTCTGTTGAAAAGTTATTACAATATGAGAGAAGGAAGCTGCTGAACATAACTGAGTGTCTGATATCCAATTGCAGTGCTTGCAGCATGCCTAACAATTATCCATAATAAGTGACATTTCAGAGTACACGATATTTTGTCAGCAATTCATGCTGCATGACTCCTACTCTCTCTTCTGTAGCTGGAATTTAATGGAATTAAACCTTGCTATGCACTGTGAAGAATCAGAATTCCTCTCCTAGGTTACTGCATATCTTTCTCCAAATACTACTGAGAAATTTTCTGAGGAGCTGGCATGAGTTTCCATTTTATAAGCAGTTTAAGCTAAAATCTAGTGGCCTGAGGCAGGTCCTAGGTCAAGGCAGCAGCTCAGCTCACTAACATGCCAGGTCTTGGTATTTGATCATGAAATCGCAGCATCTGGTCCATCTGTGACCACAGCTGTGTGCCTTAGCGTCAGTCCAGGAGAATCAAGCAGGAGGGCGAAGGAAAACAGCACTATCCTCAATATCTGGTACATAAATAATGAGTCAGTCTGCATGGTTAACAGGTTTTCCTTTAATTAACAGTAATGTTAGTCAACAATTAAAATGACTTTTGCTTCTGAGTTTCAAGCCAGAAACTTTGGTATATGTTGAGGTCTCTTCCTCCTACCTCAACTGTCATCAATTCTCTCATGAAAAGAGGAACAAAAAAAGTTCCTATATTAAAAACAAAAACAAAAGCCCAGAGCTTAACAAAACTAAAAGTATACCAAGACACATAACAGACCTCAACAAGATATTTCTTTTCAAAATTGACAGCATTTGTTACATTTTGACCAATTAGCTTTCTGCAGAAATTTCTCACTACTACACCAGAACTTGGGATCTGGTCATTAATTTCCCATATCTAGCTCATCTATTGCCTGTGCTATCATGCACAGGATAGGAGAAAGGGAGATACAGGGAGGAAAGGATATAAAGAGGAAAGGAAAGCAGATAAAACAGAAGCATTCCATCAACAAATAAGACTGCCAGCTAATCACAATGAAGGAGGAACAAGATAACAAACTAGGTATTTACAGACTAGGAAGCGAAATGAGAGAATAACATAGCTTGAAACTTTAAAACACTGAACTACTCAGTCATTTGAAATGGGTCAAGGTTATCAATGACATTGTCAGGGGAGTGCTTTGCACATGCAGAAAAGCTCATCTCCGGAACAAGAACCCTTTTGATGCTTGACTGAGTGGACAATACCCTTGGTTATCCTTGTATAGCCTCTTGTGGGCATTTTTGCCCCACCAAAGCCAGCCATCTCAAATACATCTAAGATCCAACATGAGTGGCCACCACCAGCAATCTCTTTGCAACCAAGAAACGAAAAGGATTGGATTCTATCTGCAACTGCATGAGCCACTATATATGCCACAGTTGGTTGATCTGCAGGACTGAGCTTCCTTATTCATAGTATAAGAGAATGTTTTGTGAGTAACTGCTGGAAAATGTGTGCTATATTGGGGCCTCCAAAGGACTTCACATGAAAAAACAGACTGAATAGTTTGGATGAGCTGTAATAATAAACTCGCATATACAAAGACAAAAGAAGTTCACCAAGGCGAAGTATCAAAATTATTATAATAGAAAACTCCAAGTAATAATGCATTTAGACCCCTCACACTTTTCATCAGGGAGTATAAAGCACATTAGTAGACCCCTCAGTAGTTAGGCTTCAAAACTTCAGTTTAGAGGTAACTAAGCAAAGAACACATATTAAACACCTACTCCAACAAGACTAGGAAGATCAGAGAAATATCTGAAGCAGTAATTGGCAAGTAGATTTACTTACAGATCCCCATGAACATATACATCAAGCAAGGTGTCAGCTACACTTCTTAGTTGTAAACGCTTCCTTCAAGGAGCTTAATGTACTGGGAAGCTCAGAGTATTTCAAAAAAGGAAGTACTGAATTTCATCACAGTTCCCCCCTGTGATGTGTGCCAGGAAACACGCAATAATGATTTAAAATAGAGCAACAGCCATTTGCAGAGAGAGAGAAAAAGCTAAAAATCAATTTTCAAAGAGTTTTGCAAAATTTTAAAACAAACTGTTAATGCATTAGGCACAAATCTAAGCACTTCTGGGTCCTATTGATTTCACTAGGTTTAAGCACATGCTTCACTTTTCCATGCGCTGCTCTGGTTCGCCAGTAGCGGCTTAGTCATGCTGGCCACATGACCCGGAAGCTGTCTGTGGACAAACGCTGGCTCCCTCGGCCTATAGAGTGAGATGAGCGTGCAACCTCAGAGTCGTCCGTGACTGGACCTAATGGTCAGGGGTATCTGTATCTTTACCTTTACCTTTTCCAAGGAAATCAAAAAAACAGTGTTAGGTTAAACTCTTGGCTGCTTTATTCCCACTCCCCCTGCCCCACTGCACAGGTGGAATTTGTGTTTACTTACTGCATCCCATTTTACTTAAGGCTGTTCTGCTACTTCAGCTGGAGGAATAAACATTCTCTTGATCAGAAAACAGAAGTGCTACGCAGCAACATCAAAGAGAGAATACATCCCACACACAAAGAGAGATGTTTGAAATGGTGGGTTAATTATGATTCTTCTTCTTTTATGATGTTCTACCGGGGCGGGGAAGATGTTCTCTTGCAGCTGCTGCTTACAGCCACATAAAGGTGTAAGATCCTACCAAAAAATGTTGGAATTATTTATTACATTTATACCTCACCTTTGATGCAAAGAGCTTGAGGAATGAAACCAGTTTCTAAATACATGGTTCTTCTACATACAGGCATGGCCAAACTTGGCTCTGCATATGTTTTGGGACTACAGTTCCCATCATCCCAGACCACTGGTCCTGTTAGCTAGGGATGGTGGGAGTTGTAGTCCCAAAACATCTGGAGGGCAAAGTTTGGCCATGCCTGAATACACAAAGACTTTGTCCTCATAAGAACCCTGCTAGGCTTCGAGTTAATGACTGGCCCAATGTCACCCAGTGAGCTTCATAGCTGTGTGGAGATTTGAACCTGTGTTACCCTTCAATCCTTGTAAGTCCTGAAACCTGCCTGTTGTCTTTCCCTCATGGTCTCCCTTGGGAATCAGCTGCTTCAGTTGCTGCAGGAGGGGCAAAGGGGGAAAGATGCAGACTAATAATAAAAACAAAATCAACCCTACACTCATGCCTGTTCTGATGTAGTACTTTTTCCAGCCTCCCAAAAGTCAGTGAAGTCTGACTTATACCCTCATCACTTCTAAATAAAATCAGAATTCTGAATAGGCATCGCTTGAAACCTCACTCAGCCTCCATCCTCTTTTCAGTTTCCCTTTCCCTCCCCCAAGACCTTCACTGGCTGTGGATATGCAAGAACCAAAATCCCTTCTTCTTTGCTGCTTCTCAGGAAAGCTTATGTGGCATTTCAGGGAAATCTCTATATCCAAAGAGGCCCAAAATCTGCACACAACTTAGCTGTGCAATCATCACCTTGCATGCCTCATCAAAACAAAAATAAATAGTAAAGGGTGCAAGGCTGGGAAGTAACCCTGAGAAGGGGCTGTGCGAGATCTCACAAGAGCCTCCAGAGATCAGAAAGCAAGGCAGGGGGGCTTAAAACTCTCTAGGTCCTGGGTTTTCCTCCGCCTTCCTTACTGCCCTCTAGGTAGGTTGCAGAAGGAATTTCTGGGGGTCTTCTTGCCTTTATGTGATTTTGCCTTTGCATGCTGACCCCCAGAACATAACCCCCCCCCCTGTAGGTTTCAGGCCTCATGTAACAAACAATGAGGAGCCACCGACAGAAGCTCTGAGGAGAGAACAGGGACCATCTAGGGAATTTCATAGAACTCTAACCCAATGGTTGCCATTAATTTGATTCTGAATCAATTTTAGAATGCATTTTATTTAATTGGCTGTGTGATTTTATGTATACGGTGCTATTTTTACCTGCTGTTAGCCACTCTGAGCTCAACTTTGGCCAGGGAGGGCAGGATACAAATAAATTACTACTACTACTACTACACTATTATTATTATTATTATTATTATTATTATTATTATTATTATTATTATTATTATCACTAACCACTGCATCACAATGATTTAACGAGAATTAGGTATCATTTCTCAAGGTGGTGCTCCATATTACAGGCAACAAGGGGATGCTCCAGAAAAGGGCACCCCAATTATTTTCACCCTCATGTGTAAAACCACTTATCCCATACTATGGGTTTCCTTCCCTCCCCACCAGCAGCAGACAGTTATGGGGAATGTGGGTGGGGAAAAGCACGATGCAGGGTGAGCTTTCCTATCTGGGGAGGGAAAACTTAGGTTGCATACACACAACATTTTACTCTAGAATCAATGGAGGCTGGGTATTTGTTTTCTGAATATATAGTAAGTTTACACACACTCACACACTATCGCCCTTGAAAAGTGCTTATTTATAAACTGGTTTCATTCCAAAAATAAAAGATCATTGCATTGATTGATTGATTGATTGATTGACTGTGCATTATCCTGCTGGACACAGATGGAAACTGATGTAGACAAGTCCCAGCAATTGGAGGGGAGGTACCAAGATTGCAGTCAGCACTTCCTCCTCCTTTCACTTGGGGCACAAGCAGGGAGGAAAAGACCTGAATAACCTTAATCAAGGGGAGGGTTTTCAGATGTATATCAGTTAACCACACTCAGCCTTGTGGATGGCAGGATCTAGAATCAATCTTGATTGAAAGCAAGCATGTTCAAGATGAGCATGAATTATTCTGGACTGAGAAAAACTACAGTGCAACAGAAGGGTTTG
This sequence comes from Lacerta agilis, assembly GCF_009819535.1. Lineage (NCBI taxonomy): Eukaryota > Metazoa > Chordata > Lepidosauria > Squamata > Lacertidae > Lacerta > Lacerta agilis. Next base: position 18,323,097 of record NC_046321.1, on the reverse strand, counting down.
ATGTTGGGATGCAATTTTTAGTGGCATCCCTGCATTGTTAGTAACATGAGGTCCTGCCATAACTTTTTGAAGAACTGTACACTATCTTACAACAATTACCTGAAGAGCAAAATTTGTTGCTGATTGGTTACAGCACTACTTGTACTCGCATAAAATATGCGTACAGAATTAGGACAGTCCAGCAAAGTTGTTTATTTTATTTACTTTATTTAACAAAACTTACACACTGCTTGATTGTAAGAAAATCCTCAGCAGCAGTTTACAAAAATAAAATAAAAACATTAAAATTATCAATAAAAAACAGAAACATGTTTTTAAGAACAACCAAAGGATTATTAAAAAGGAAATAAAACACAAGCAACCTTTACATGTCTGGGTAGGTTTGCCTCCACAAATGCGTTTTAAGCAATATTGACTTTTACCAAGATTTCAGCCACTTGCCCTTTCCAATTTCTGACGTTTTCAGTTGCATAATTATCTCCTTCCTGTGAGCGATGTGATTGCTGACATTTGAATTTTGCACTGTCTTCAAATAGCTTTTGGAAACAAAGTCTCTCATTCCCAGATCATCTCCCGCTTAGGTATTCGCCAGACAACTTTGGGCAACCCAGAATTCCAAGACTTGCTTTCCGTTTTTTCCATAAATTGTTATCCCTAATTTTCAAGAAGTAGCTTTTTTATATTCCTCCTTACCTAGCTATGATAGAGGATAGTTCCCAAAGTATGATCTTCCAGTAAGACAGGGCTTGTACAACTTGTTATCCATCGAGTCAAGTACCATGACTTGCCGGGTTTTTGACAGCCTTATGGCTTTTGCTAACACAGGCAGGAGAAAGCATATATTTTTAACTAAAGCACCCTAAGCCATGTAAACTGATTTAGAAGTACTTTGGAATTTAAAAGTCAGAACTTGACATTATCTTGCGCCTGCCACATGGGCTGAAATGCAGACAAGCTAATCAAACATTCCGCACGTTGACATTACTGAGAACAAAGGTTTCTCGACTGCTGAATGCATGGCATTTGCTAACATTAGAACTGTTCCATACACTTCCTACAACCAGTGAGTGTTATCTTATCATAAAATAATTACTTCCACTCTCTGAAGTAGAAGCCTCATTAGACTATCAAAATACTAGCTATCCCCATTAAAGCTACTTTTATGGTTGGCACTCTTAAGACAGTTCCTCTATTGATTCCCTCCTCATCATTAAAATGAAAAAGAAAAAGAAATTCAAGGTCTTGTGCTGCTTTCTCCCATCTCTAACGTGTTTCCCCCCATATTACATTTTTTTCTAAGCAAAAACATCCTAGCTACTTAGTTTTTCTTCAATGCTTTGATCAGTTTAAAAGTCTTCCAGATCAATAATGTCTCATTTGAATTCATTAGGAACTCCCAGCTGAATACCGTACTATACTCCTTATAATATACTTCTTGAGACTCATTAACCAAAAAACAATGGCTCAAATGTACTATAACACCTCTGGCAGTGAAAAATTATTTTTATTTAGGTATGTGATTTATTATCCCTTCTTTCCTCTAAGGAGCACAATAATGATGTGAAGAATTGATTTACCTTCTCTGAAATCATTTTGACCTTGTCATCTATGGTTATGATCCTTCTGCCTCTTAGCTTATATGCTTCTAGAATTATTTGTCGTTTGTAAATTTATTTTTTTACCAAATTGCTCTTCCTTCATTGCTTTATACTGTTATTTTGGAATAGAATTTATTGCTCTTTCAGAAGAGATCTTCTGGCAATTAAAAATCCACGACTTTGCTATTCAGCCATGCTGGCATCCTTTGGCACCAAACCTGTGCTTCTTCTAACCTGTGGAATAGGTTTTGTTTTAAAACAGGAAGGTATCAAATGCAGGAAAATGGGGAAAGCCCCCCAGAAGCTTTTTGCATCTATGTTTTGGAGATCAAAGACTCACATTCCACCATATAAATTTAGAACTTAAATGAGATTTTAGCATGTGTGAAGTTGCAAAGATTAAGAAATAGTGATTATTGGAGAGCAGACAAAAATGACAGCTCATAAAGGCAATATGTTGTATCCATGGCAACTGAAAGAACTTCCTTTGTATTTGAACTGTTGTTCCACTTAAGATTAAGCATAAAATAATTACAATCCACTTCAGCAATGCATTATTTGCAATTCAGTGACGGGAGGATAAAATACAATATGTGCTTAAACTTGCAACTCTGCAGTGAAATTAATGTGTTATTCCCATGACACGTTTCTTTCTTGTATATACTGTATTATACTAAACCATCCCATATGGGAATCCAAGAATGATTTCAGGAACACTTGTCTTGCAAAGAGATTCTGGAGGAAGCGCTGCGTTAAGTAAAGCCTGCAGAACTTATGATCCAGCAAGCCACACAAAGCCCAACAGACACATATCATACGTTGTCAATAGGTATTTGACACTCCCAATGATCTTGCAAAGCTGGGCAGACAGCAAAAGCAGGAAGCTTCACAGCCCTTGATGAGTTGCTGTACATTGAATTATTGATTTGATTTATTGTCTTTCTTTGCCACTTTCCATACAAATGAATGCCAAAGCTACTTACAAACAAATAACAATAATAAGAGCATCACGAGTACAGCACAAATCATATAATATAATTAACAAATCATCAGTAAAACAATTACAATCTGCCCAGACCTTGAGATAATCCTCTGAGGCCCTTCTTCATGTGCCTCCCAGAGGATGGCAACACGAAAACAGGCCTTTTCTGTAGTGGCGCCTCGTTTGTGGAATGCTCTCCCCAGGGAGATCCAAATGGCATCTTCATTAAACACCTTCAGGCACCAGGTGAAAACATTCCTCTTCAACCAGGCCTTTGGCTGATTATCATCAGCGTAGCGGAGGAGGGGTTATTGGTTTGTGGTTTTTCCTTACCCCTTGTTTTATTCATGAATTTTGTGTTTTTATATTGTATTTTTATGTTGTGAACTGCCCTGAGGCCTATGGATGAAGGGCAGCATACAAATTTAATAAATAAATGCAACTAAAATTAAGTTCATACATGCACACTCCTCCCCAATGACTAATAACCTCTTACTCTTAGTCAGCTCGCTTAAATACACATACACGTCCATCATACAGGAGAATCCTGATCTAATAGAAATACCCCCAGCTATATTTCTGCAGGGGAGCTTTCTTACCACCCATGCAAATACTGTAATTGATGTGGGGCCCTGATCCAGGTGGGGCCTGTAGAGAAGCCAAAGGGCTACAATTCTCTCTCTCACCCACACCCCCTAATGTCCCATTCCAGTTTGGGGAGATCACACTGGAATTTTTTTTAGAAACATGCACACCGCATACATTGCAGAAGATGCTTTTCTCCTCTCCCCCCCCCCCTCAGAACTGAATACCTCTTCTGAGATGGCTTATGAGGTGGGCCAAGATTCGTTTTCCCAGGTGGCTTCTTCCCAAGGGCTCCTGGATAGCCAGAAATCCATTCATAGTTGCTGTGCTGTATTTCGTTGCTTGGTCCCAGCTCCTGCCAACCTAGCAGTTCGAAAGCACGTCAAAGTGCAAGTAGATAAATAGGTACCACTCCGGCAGGAAGGTAAACGGCGTTTCTGTGCGCTGCTCTGGTTCGCCAGAAGCGGCTTAGTCATGCTGGCCACATGACCCGGAAGCTGTATGCCGGCTCCCTCGGCAATAAAGCGAGATAAGCGTCGCAACCACAGAGTCGGCCACGACTGGACCTAATGGTCAGGGGTCCCTTTACCTTTACCGACACTTTATATGTGGGCTGAATACGTGAGTGACAAAGTGTACCTGCTCCCATCTTGTTTAGTTTTTACTTTAGCCAGAACACTAAAAGGATCAACATTAGAGCCAATCTTTAGTGTGCTTGAGAGATGCTACCTTACCAGAATAATCCAGTATGCATAATTCTTGTGCATCTGAAGAACTTTTCCACCAAAATGCATTGAAATGTTTACTGTATATAAATCCAATAAATAAAAATGTTGTTAACGTTCCTCACATTTTTTCAATACCATTTTTGAGACTGCTCTTCCCCCACCTCAACCCCGCCCTTGTCTTTTAAATGCAACATCAGTGTTGCAAAATCCAGAACTCACTTCTAATAGGGATGGTTTGCTCTTCTTCTCCTTCAACTGCCTGAGCTCTCTTCCCCTTACTTGCTCTGCTCCCCCCTTCCTCTTTTCACACACCGCCTACCCTCTGCTTCTGCAGCTCATGGTGAGTAAGGGCCAAATTACATAATTGGAACTATTTTCCTTAAAAGAAGAACAAGAACAGGTGCCTAAAGCTGTAGTTAGCCAAAGGTGGGGAGATGTACGCAGAAAGCTTGATTTATGAATGACAGTAAGCTTGCCTGATTGAAGCAAGGGAACCCAATGATAAAGTGCTTTTAAAATGCATGTGTGATTTTGGCCCACGTTAGTGGCTCTGGGATTGCAAAATGAGTCAAGAATCCATTCCATGGCCAAAGTGAAGCAGACCACATTTCTGTCAATGGTTTCCTTCCTACTCTTAAGTTTGTATAACACAGAGGCTGCATTGGACAGAGCACGTCCCTTGTACAGAACCTGGAGAGATTCAGTGTGGAAAGATTCACTTCTAGAAACAGGGTTCTGAAAGTGCAAGGAAGAGGAAGTGCCCATTATGTGGGGGGGGGGGGGGTTAATAAAAAAAAAAGTATTTGCTACTGAAGCTGTGTGTGCTGGGTTCCCCCATTCCTTTCTAATCTTAAAAGAGTCAATAGCATTTCAAATTCAATGAGAATGTAAAAGTGCAACCCTAGACCAGCAGTGCACGAGACTCACCCACTAGCCGTTTTCATTCTGAACAGGTGACTAGAGTAAACGTCTTTACCTTTTGCCTAGAGTAAATGTCTCTATTACAGCCCATATTTAAAAATTTACAAGCTTCAGTTTGTGGATCACTGAATGTCACTGGTTTTAGCATAAAGGGGGGGGAGGGCAGGGGGGGAGAAAAACCCTGTGTGCTTACATGCCAGCAGCATTTCTTTTTACAACTCAAATGTGTTTACACACATTTCTTCTTAAGACAAATTGCTCTGGTAATTCAGTTTTAAACACTACAATACACAAGTATGTATAAACCCAGCAGCACCTCTTCTGTTCAGAGACACCAAGAGTGCCTCCAGATGGCCCTCTGTGCTATGCAATGGTTGTTATTCCTATACGAGGTATGGTAGGAAAAGGAAATATTTCTCCTATATATCATCTACTGTAGAGGTTTCCAACCTTTTTGAGTCCACGGCTCCCTTGACCAAGTACATTCTTTCTGCAGCTCCCCTGTGGGGAGACATGCTCAGAGCCTCAGAAGCCCAGTTATGTCACCCCTTGTCTGCAGAGTCAGCCTCCTTTCCTCTCCCCAGGCCAACCCCAGAGGCACCATTCGCCTGGGGAGCTTGTAGCCAGAGCTGCTGCAACAAACAGCCGCACAAGCCTTTGGAAGGCAGAGACAGGAGGGGGCACCAGAGGAGGGAGGGAAGGAAAGAAAGAGGGACAGAGGCTGGTGTTGCCCCTGACCATCATTCAAGGGACCCCAGGGTGCCACAGCACACTGGTTGAAAACCAAATGATCTACAGTGGGCAGGCAGTTTCCAGGTTGCCAGTAAAGATCTCTTTGTAAAGTGGCACCTTAACTAATAATTTCCTGAGGTTCACTCCACTTCCCTTTTTCAAAATCCGCTTTGCCTCCTGATATGTAACCCTCCTCTCTTGTGCCAAATCTAAGGGGAACAGAAGGGGGGGGGGCTTTGGTTTTGTCTCCACTGATGAGATTTGGGGATTTATGGGAGATCACCCACCATTATCCTTCTCTGCCTGGTTTCTTCCCCCCCCCATATCCTCGCCCACCCCCTGCACAGTGACTTGTGCATACTTTCACTTGCACCCCTCATCACCCCTGGCTGTTTTGCCATCAATATAGCTCCTACCTAAATGTTGCTAAAATGGCAAGTGGAATATGGGTGTGTTGTGGCTGCCTCCAGTTGTGGTTCCCAGGCTGGCACTCATTTCCTAAGAAATGTCCGCCTGCCTTCCTTGAAAGCCAGTGTGGTGTAGTGGTTAGAGTGCTGGACTAAGACCTGGTAGACTGGGGTCCCAGCCCCACTCAGTCAGGAATTTCACTGGGTCGTTCACTATCTCTCAGCCTAACCCATCTCACAAGGTTGTTGTGAGGATAAAATTTGGAGAACCACGTATACCTTCTTAGGATGAAAATGTGGGGTATTAATGTAATGTTTCTTTGAAAAATCTATTTTTCATGAAATTTTAAATATTATGCAAATAAGAAATCAAGCCAGATGGGGGAGCTTCCTTAGCACCCAAGAGGAAATAGGAGCCCACCATCAGGTTGGGGACTACAACTGCTTTCAGGGAATGCAACGTCTTCCTGCAATGCAGGGCATTGGACTAGATGATCCTCATGGTCCCTTTCCAACTCTACCATTCTGTGATTCCAAGCTATACCATGATTCCCTCAATGAGCTTTGTTTCAGCCAGGCCCCTCATCCTCTCCTCTGCTATGGCTGGGGCAGAAACAAAAGAAGTAGCCAGAGAGTGCAGGCAGGCACCAGGGACAAAGGACAAGTAACTGCTGCTGCTGCAGTGAGGGGCAGAGGAGAAAGAGGGAAGCAGCCAACTTTCTGGATTTAAACTATAAAAAAATAAAAAGTAAACACATTTCAGTACATTGCTCTGGCAGGGCAGGTGTTTCCCAAGTGGGTAAGGGGGGGGGGAATGGATGTGAGGAGGAACAATGGAGGGGGAGGGGAAGAGGAAAAGAGGATGTAAAGAGGCACAGCACTCAGCCAATGAAATACAACAGCGCACATCAAAGCCACTTCTTAAAAACATTGGGCTTCTTTTAGAAAAGGGGAGGGAATGGCACTAAAAGCCTTACACGCCTGTGGAAATTGCAAGAACAAAAGAGAAGTGCAAACACTGGGTTTGGAGAGCTTCCAGGACATTTGAGTAAGATCAGTGCGACGGTGCAAAGATGAGGAAACTAGGGGTTCCTTCTAAATGAGTTTTAATTCACTCAGTACTTTTTCTGTACCCAAGAGCAGCCCTGGCCACCATCAGAAACACATTCAAGGTATGCTAACTAATACATATAAAGCCCTAAATGATGTGGGACCTATGTTTTTAAAGGTCACTTCTCCCTATAAGCAGCCTCCCTGGGTCGTTAGAGCTGCAGGAGAAGCCATTCTGAAGGTACTGCCACAAGATGTAGCTCATTGAGTCAGGGTCGGATCTTCTCTGTAGTGGCACCTGGCTATGGAATTCCATCCTTGTATGATTTTCTGCACCATCTGAAGGCATCTCTTCACTAAGGTCTTTAGGGGTGACTGATTGGGTTTTGGTCAGCTTTAACTAAGGAATGCCCATACATATGTTTGGGTTTGACAAATAAACTGCAGACCTTACTACAAAATTGTCTCAATCTAGCAAACATGCCCTGAAGATTACTTGCCTCTGTTACACATTCTTCAGATTCTCCTAAGTGTGGAGCCAAATTCATTTGCAATGTTAATTCATGAACGTAACGTACAAAGAATTTGATGACAAAAATAAGTCTAGTGGGGTCCTCCTTCAAAGCAGGATTTTATTCCAATTATTTGGATGCCTGAAACACCAAGAGTAGGAAAAAGCCTAACTGCATGCTCAAAAGACCTCCAATGTGTCTCGGATAATTTCCAGTTCTCTTGGAAAGCAAGATTATTTACTGCAGTAATAAGGTCGCCAGTAAATCTTCAGTTGAGCTATGCTACTGGACAGCTGGTACTGGAACATGTCAACAAGCAGGGTACTATAGTAAACACAGCTTTTCTTTGTTTTGCTTTAAAGGGCAGGGGAAGTATCACAAATATCTGCCCAGTTTATCCCTTTTTAATTTCTTGTCTGCAACTGAACTCTGCACCTCAAGTATACCAATCAACTTGCCTGAGAGACAATTTTGCTTCCTGAAATAAAGAATAAGCTAAAATCCACAAACAAACATCTGTACAGTGGACACTTCAAATGCAGCCATATGGTGGCTGCTCCACATTTCAGCTTTTGTGTGCAACAACCTGCCACCACGAAATCTCACGCACAGCCACATGTTCCTCAGGTGGCATGAAGAAAGGGTCACTGGATCTTTGTGGTTAGCTGCTGCACATGAATGAACACAGTTGCCTCCATATGGCTGCTTTTCAAGCAAACACCAGCACGCCCTTCTTCATATTCCTCTTTTAGATAAGGGAAGCAGGGGATTTGTAAGTGCTTGTGGCTGTTTACTTTGCTGCAAAGCTGGAAGGATTTTTTGTTGTTTCAGAAGTAGCCAACACAGTGCCCTCCAGATGCTGCTGTAGTATCATCATCCCTGAAGAATGGTTTAAGGTACCACAGTGGCTCTCTTCACCCTGTGAACTCATTCCAGAGCAAGGCAGTCATATACATGCTTAACCATACTGAGCAATATTTCAAAGGAAATAATGTATAGTACACTGGAAAATAAATTATTTGGTCGGCTTTATATGTTACAGTTTAGCTTAACAAAACCAGCATATAATTTGAGGAGAAACTAACAGGTAGGTTCTCTCTCTTACTTCAGGCTTAGTACATAGAAGGAAGACATTCAACCAAACATACAGAGGAAAAAAGCCCTCAGGGCTATACAGCCACTTCAGCAAACATCCCACCACTCTGCCTGGTTGCTAACTTTCACCTCCAGTTGGCCCCTTCTTGGTTAGTTGGCCTTAACATAATTTACCCTTTAGTAGCAGACGGTCAGATATCTGCTGCTGCACCCCAATGCATATTCCACAGGGAATTCCCAATGGTCAACGCTTACTGCTGAATGCTCCTGTGTAGATTTTACCTTTGTAAATTATGAAAGGAGTCACAGAGATGACCCTTGTGGAAGAAAAGAGTTGCTTTTGAAACATGGCACCAGTATTTCTTTTGTCACAAGAACACTGGTCAGGAATCCACTGCATAGGTTATACAACATGAATACTTTAGCAGAAGAAACATATTATCCTATTCTTAAAGGATATATTTCTGTGTATCTGATTCCTATGTATAATGTGGGCTATATAGACTACTACAAAAGAAATCAATTCAGCAAACTACATGGAATTTACTTTCAAGTAATGTATTTACACTGGAGAGTTATTGAAATGCCCAGATATAGATTTCCTACTCAGAGACTGTCACAGCATCCAGTACTTAGCAGCACATTGGGTGTAAGGTCTGCTGGTGGTTGCTCACGAGTAACCAGGCAAGACTCCAAACCGTCTTTTAACAGGTTTATTGTGCACGTTATTTACAGTGCAGAGCTACAAGTCATGTCTGTATCAGTCACTCGCAGAATCCGGGAGTGGCCCCTTTCGGCTGTGACCCCAACATAAGAGTTTCGGTATCCCAAATCTCCGCCTCCCCTCCTTACGTTTCATCCCTCTGCGCACTTGGGGCACCAGAAATGGCGTGTCTCCCTCCTCGCCCGCTGAGCGAGGGGAGTGCAGGGTCTCTGCAACATCCCCAGAGCCTCTGCTCTCAAGACCAGAAACTGCCTGCCCCTCCCCTCTGGAGACAGAGGTACTGCTGGTCAGGTGGGGGAGGGGCTCTCTGTAGCCTCCTGAGAGCCCTTCCACCACCCTGTGCTGAGCTGGGGACAGTTCCCTGACTTTGGGGTTATACTCAACTTACATTTTTCTTTCCTTTTTTGTCAAGAGTTTTACTAACAATGAACATTTGCAGAACCCAAGCATATAAATAAGAAAAAGATTAACAGTTGGAAAGCAATGATAAAGTCTAGTCATTGCAATAGATTAAACTCACCAGAGAAGCCATCATCTCAGAAAATTTGCTCAGAAAAGAATGTGTTAATTTGGTCATATCATGTTTAACCTCAATTCTTTCCCCTTAGCCAACTGATCCTTTCGTATCTTAAATGCTAACACATCTATCTAGTTCAGGGGACGAAAAGTTATAAATTAAAGACCTAGCAGTGTCTCACTTCCTTTGTGGCTTTTAAGGCTAAAAGAAATGAGCAGCAGTACTGTCTATCAAAAAAATATTCCTTTGAGACTTCAAGTGTTATTTATAGAACTGTTTAAACCTAATCTTAGGGTCAAACAAGTTTAAGATCTTTGTGCTACAATCAGGATAGTGAAATATTAATTAAATTCAGCCATTCCCTCTTCCATGCCCAAACAGTAGTAGACTGGCACCATGAGAGCCTTCAGCAGTGTGGCAGGAAGATGCTCAGGGAGGGGTTTCCCCACACAATAAATGAAAGGCTATTTTCAAGGACTGGAAAAGGCAGGAAGACCTAACAAGCAATAGGTAATGACTACTTTGCAGAGCATGAATACTTATCTCATAGCTCAAGCACCAGACTTCTATCGTTGTTGTTGTTCAGTCGTGTCCGACTCTTCGTGACCCCATGGACCAGAACACGCCAGGCACGCCTATCTTTCACTGCCTCCCACAATTTGGCCAAACTCATGCTAGTCGCTTCAAGAACACTGTCCAGCCATCTCATCCTCTGTTGTCCCCTTCTCCTTGTGCCCTCCATCTTTCCCAACATCAGGGTCTTTTCTAGGGAGTCTTCTCTTTTCATGAGGTGGCCAAAGTACTGGAGCCTAAACTTCAGGATCTGTCCTTTTCTTGCCGTCATTAGACCAGGCAAAGGCGATTTTTATTCTTTATTGCTTTCTCCAATTAGATATTTGATTTGTCAAACAGCCAATTCTAACACTGGATACTAGAAAATTGAAGGAAATGAAAGCTTTTGACTACGGTCATTTCATGCAGTGGATAGATGTAGAACAGTCAGTAATGACCCTCCTACAGATTTCCTCCACTGACCTCTATTGGTTGAAAAGATTTAGTACAAGTTAAAGAGGAACATATTCCTACATTGTTTCAGTAAATAATACAACACAGTAAGACGCAGAATAACATGTTTCTTCAGTAGTTCTAAACCTCCTGGCTAGGTGCTCTCTTCTTTCCTATACTTTTTCAAGAAAGCTATATAGATATATCATTTATGAATCACTTCCCATGAAGCATGTTGAAGAGATTTCACAACACACTAAGATATTTACCACACTTCATAATTCTGTGCTCTACTGCTGGTTTTTTCCATCTTTCATATAAACTATCTGGTACAATAGCAGCAGCAGCAGCAGCATAGAAGTAGCTGTGACATAGTGACAATAATACACATTTTCTGTGGCAGCCATCCTACTTGAAGTCTTAATGATTCATCTATTGTGAGAGCGGCATGAAATTAAATCATTTGTTTTGCAAATATCTGCATACCACTTAACGCTAGAGCAATTTCTATGCAGTTAACAAAATCGTAACCAAGAGCAAGTAATGAGAATTAAAAGAGGGGTGTTTTTTTTTTTGCTGATAACAATTGAATGTTAATAGACCTTTGGAATTTTTAATTTAAAAACAAAACACTTTTTGCTGAAAAAAACTATGGTGTTACTTATTTTTTTCTGTAGTAGCAAAATATAACATTTTCCTGCTGTAACAACATGTATTGGAAATTGTTAGTTCTGTGACTACAGGCTGCATTAGCTAACAGCACCCAACAAACACTGCTTGATAATACTGATAGAATTTTTGATCAATAACATGGCTAGAACCATAGGATGACATTACTGAGTATTGCCACCGTCCTACATAATTTGTGACAAATAAAACTCACTGAGAACATGCACTAGACAAGGCAGAACTGATCAAACCAGAAAAGACCATTAATTAGATATCCTCCCCGCACCCTATTAAAATAAGCACACAGCAACACGGAATGGCTTTAAATATGTTAAGCTTTCAGATTACTGCAGAAAAGAAGCACACTGACCCAACAAGCCACTACTTGTTGAGATTCAACAGCACACTAACATGAAGCAACAGAAGTACTGATCAATCCAAAAGGTATGCAACTGTATTTTTCAAGCTTGTATTTTAATATTTTCCAATTTCGGGGGTTTTCTGTCTAAAACATGAGGAAGGACGGCACTTGCCTTCAAACACATAAGTTTTTTTTTTTAAAAAATTAACAAATCTGCAGTGATATGAATATTATGAGCTAAATTGCCAGACCATTTCACAAATAAAGTTCTATTTGATACAGGGCCAATATCTCATCCTTGTGAAGGATAAAGCTATCAAGGGCTACTAGCTATGGCAGCTATGCTCTGCCTCACCAGTCTGAGGCAGCACTGCTTCTGAATATAAATTGCTGGAAATTACAGGAGGGGAAAGGGCTCTTGTGCTCAGGTCCTGCTTGTGGGTTTCCCACAAGCTTCTGGCTGGGCGGTTGGTCACTGTGAGAACAGGATGCTGGACTAGGTAGGCCATTGGCCTGATCCAGTAGGCTCTTATGATGTTCTTATGATGTTCCACCTACTTTGTTAAAATGCAAGAGGTTTGGGGCACATGGGAAGAATCACATTAATGCAAGCCTTCTCTGCTCCCCAGCTCATGAGTTTAGTTCTTCCATTCAATTCTACTCCTGTACTCGTGGTTCTGCCATTTTTCCTTTATGAGAGCACCACAGAACGGAACCGAAGAAGAAGAAAGAGCCCACTCCCACTATAAATAATAAATTATCTAAAAAATAGATCTTACTTTCAAGCAAATCAATCAATGAATCAATTTTTGTGAATTTTGTCACCTCAAACATATGGCCACTTGAGACCTGAAGAGTAGTAGAGTTCTTCTACTTACCCCTAAAATTCAATTAATATACGGATGATAGGAAACCAAGATTGGCCTTGAATTGTTAAAATGATTAAGAATATCCTAGAGATTAAGCCCTGTACATAAGCCACAGCTATACACAAATATATTAGCTGTATTCAATCTAAACCGATGTATGCAAAAATTTGACTCTGTGTCATTTTGAAATGAATTTTCAATTTGAACAGATGAGCTCCAAGTAAAAATTAATTGGGTATGGTGCAACAATTTATCAGTCATTTCAAATCCCTTTGCTACTACACTTAAGCGGACTTTTGTTAGAAAGCAGGAAGCTGCCTAGCAACCTCATATTAGTAACATTGTTCAAAGTGTATTTGAGATGAAACCACCTACTCACAAATTACATATTTTAGCCGTGAGGGAAGAAAATCAATGGACACTCGTTAAATAAACACAGCACTCATCTTTTCGGAATGTTGCTGAAGAGTCCATAGGCAAATTGTTTTCTTAGAACGATCAGCTCCTAAAGAAAATTGATTCAACACTGTACAGGACAGTCTTACGGCATCTTAAAGACTAAACATATTGTGGTATGTGTCTTTTGTAGACTAGAGTTCAGTTCATGAGATGTTAAGACTCCTACTATTTTAACAGCAGGAGACCAACATGACTACCGGTGTTTATCTTTTGGATAGCTTCCAGGTGATTTGAGGGACAAAACAAGAGACACTGAATCACTATTGAATTAGTATCTCTTTCTAAGGCTTATAGACAAGAACAAGCAGAATCCAAATTCATCCCAATGTGATAATTTAGCAGAGCAATATATATATGGAATGTCACTCATGAGGAGTTTTAGGAATAGTTGAAGGGCTGAAGAGGACAGCGATAGGCAGTAAGAAAAGTAAAAGGTGCAGCCGAAGAAGCAGGAGGCCAAAATAAATCAGACTGCAGTCGGTTGTTGAAGTGCACTCACTGAATGCGAGCGAGCTCTCCGTCCCTCTGTGTTACCGCTAACAGAGGCAGAGGCTATTTATTGAGAATTTGTACAGCGTCACCAAATCAGCATAAACCAATCACAACTTAGCAATAACGGTCTTTTCGGGCGGGAAACCAGCCTTGCAGCTGTTAGCAGGAGGCTTCCTGGCGCGCTCTTGGGAGGTGCAGAGGGATCCAGGCTCCAACTCCGGCCGGATCTTCTTATCCTTCTGCGCGGGGAGCGCGGAAAGGATCAGTGCAGCGGCTATCGCGCGCGGGAGAAACCAAAAACGTATTCCCACCAGTCACTATTGGTTCAGCCCCCAATAAACTGGGGAAATCGCATGTGCGCAGATGCCAGAAATCACACACAATTGATCCAGCCCGCGGAGGGATCTCTGCTGGAGTGAACCGGCCCAGGTGAGGTAAACCTTGCTGACCCCTGGTTTATTCCATCCAACTCTACAGCTCTATGATTCTATGTTCTGCTTCAGATCAAGAACGTACATTTGTGCCTCAGCAGTTAGATTTGGCACGCAGGCCTTTTTTCTTGCCTTTCAGAATCTTAAGAAAAGAAGGGGTGGGGGTGAGAACACACTTACAGAAGGGTAGTTATGTCCTTTATTTTTTATTTCAATCTAAACTTCTTCCCTTCCCATGGAAATAAAACTACCAGCATAACTGACAGAGGGGGTTCTCTCTAATGCCAAGCAAATTTTATTCACTCAAACAACAACAGCAGCAACAAACAACAACAACAACAGAGAAATGGGAGTACAGTATCTTCAAGAGTTACAGAACAATTATGTGTATGGCTACTCAGAAGCAACACAAGTTCAATGGAGACTTACTCCTGGATACATGTATAGGACTGCAGCTCAATAACTGTGCAATCCTCTGCAAAAAAAAAAAAAAAAACTCAAGAACTCTGGGCAATCTCCCCCCATTTATTTTTAGTCCCCAAAAATAGGGGGCTTTCTATACATGGGGGCGTGTTATACATGGAAAAGTATGGTAATTTGAATTTGCATTCAATAGTTCCATGTCGCAGTCACTAATGACACACAATTACAAGTCACCAGAGCAGTTCATTTACAGGTATCTATCATACACTGAGAAATAATATTTTTTAAAGCCAATTAATTTAGCAAATAAAAAAAATCTCCACCTTCTACCTGAGGAAATTCATTTACATAAGGATATCTTCAGAAAAACAGAAGTAGCTTTGCAAGTTTTTGTAGTAACTACCAGCAATCTGATATGCAGTGAAACGTTTACAAGCTATACCTAAACAAATAATGCCAACTTTCACTTTACAAAGAGATGTAAACTGCAAGTACCTATGTGGCTTATTAGGGGAGAAATTAAAAACATTCTCGCAGCAGAGAAATTAGGATCAACTAAAAAGAAAAAAAAAGGTTGAGTGAGCAGACGTTCAAATTCATATAATTATTCACAGGGGTAGGTGTTCAACAAAACAAAATGAGAGGGAATCAAGATGATTCAGGGCACAATGACAAAATATTACTCTGCAGTTTGCAATAGCATGTGGGAGAGCTATTATGCAGTCGCATGCACACTTAGCGTGGGAGGTTGAGCTCCACTGAAACAGAGTAGAACTAACTTCCGAAGCCAACATGCATAGAATTAAGCTATTAATTACCGGTATGTTAGGGCAATGCTTGGAGAAAGACCTCAAGTTTCCACAAGGTTACTCGCACAAAGATAATGATAACAAAGATATCCCCTTAAAGTATCTTTGACAAGGTTTAAACAGGATGGTGAGGTATAAATGATAAAGCATCTGCTCAACAAGAGATAGATATTAATCCTACTTTCCTATTTCTGGTGGAATTTAATTTTCTTTCTGCTGCTTAGGTAATTTTTAGTTGAAAGTGAATTTATTTTTAAATGTGTGCTTGCCTACACTGCAAGATATGAAGCAACCAGGTCTTCAGAGACTCTCCTCTGCTCTGGGCACCTACTGCAGCCATGAAGCCTCCTCAAGGTCAGAAGGAGGCAACAGGTAAGATGGGAGAGAGCTTGAGTCAGAGGACAGCGGCAAGAAATAACCCCTAATTCACTATGAGATTTCACAGGCATTTACCTACTAAATTCCATATCAGAATCTAGACCACAAAAATCCATTATTTCACATTCATGTAGATTTTAGACTTTTCTGCAGTGCAGATTACTACTCACACTTAAAGAAACAGCACAGCTTTGCACTGTAAGGCAGAATCAAACATGTAAATATTGAATCCTAGCATTTAGTTAAAACAGGTAAAATCTTCACTCTGACTAATTTTTTAATCTGGCACTTCCAAGATATCATCCATCGAGTTATAAACAATGTCTTCCAGGAGTAGTTTACAATGCAGGCAATGGTTTGTGAAACTGGTGGACAAGTAAGGTGAGTTTGTAGTGAGTGGGATAATATTATAAATATTTAATATTTAATATTACAAATATATAATGCCAATACTGTATATAATATTGGTAGAGGGTGGCTCCACACAGCACAGAATTACTTATAGTACTCAGGTACAAAGACAAATAGTGGAACCCAGGTGGCGCTGTGGGCTTCAAATCCCTGTGACAGGTGAGCTCCCGTTGCTTGGTCCCAGCTCCTGCCCACCTAGCAGTTCGAAAGCACGTCAAAGTGCAAGTAGATAAATAGGGACCGCTCCGGTGGGAAGGTAAACGGTGTTTCCGTGCGCTGCTCTGGTTCGCCAGAAGCAGCTTTGTCATACTGGCCACATGACCCGGAAGCTGTCTGTGGACAAACGCTGGCTCCCTTGGCCTATAGAGCGAGATGAGCACCGCAACCCCACAGTCGGACACGACTGGACCTAATGGTCAGGGGCCCCTTACCTTTACAAAGACAAAATGCCATCAGCTTTCAGTATAATATACCCCTATTAAATACATTTATTACTAAGCAGGAATTTGTTGTTGTTGTTGTTTAGTCGTATCGACTCTTTGTGAGCCCATGGACCAGAGCATGCCAGGCACTTCTGTCTTCCACTGCCTTTCGCAGTTTGGTCAGACTCATGTTGGTAGCTTCAAGAACACTGCCCAACCATCTCGTCCTCTGTTGTCCCCTTCTCCTTGTGCCCTCAATCTTTCCCAACATCAGGGTCTTTTCCAGGGAGTCTTCTCTTCTCATGAGGTGGCCAAAGTATTGGAGCCTCAGCTTCAGGATCTGTCCTTCCAGTGAGCACTCAGGGCTGATTTCCTTCAGAAGGATAGGTTTGACCTTCTTGCAGTCCATGGGACTCTCAAGAGTCTCCCTCCAGCACCATAATTCAAAAGCATCAATTCTTCAGCGATCAGCCTTCTTATAGTCCAGCTCTCACTTCCATACATCACTACTGGGAAAACCATATGGGACCAGTGGCTATACGGACCTTTGTCTGCAAGGTGATGTCTCTGCTTTTTAAGATGCTGTCTAGGTTTGTCATTGCTTTTCTCCCAAGAAGCAGGCGTCCTTTAATTTCGTGACTGCTGTCACCATCTGCAGTGATCATGGAACCAAGAAAGTAAATCTCTCACTGCCTCCATTTCTTGCCCAGGAGGTGATGGGACCAGTGACCATGATCTTAGGTTTTTTATGTTGAGCTTCAGAACATATTTTGCACTCTCCTCTTTCACCCTCATTAAAAGGTTCTTAATTCCTCCTCACTTTCTGCATCAAGGTTTCTGCTGGTCTTTAACCGTATTAAGTTTTTTTTGCTTACTTACTTACTTGCCATCAAGGTTGTCATCAGCATATCTGAGGTTGTTGATATTTCTTCCGGCAATCTTAATTCCGGTTTGGGATTCATCCAGTCCAGCCTCTCGCATGATGAATTCTGCTTATAAGTTAAATAAGCAGGGAGACAATATACAGCCTTGTCGTACTCCTTCCCCAATTTTGAACCAATCAGTTGTTCCATATCCAGTTCTAACTGTAGCTTGTGAGTCGATGACCCACCACCCGCGTGGAGTAAATAAAACACACGGACACATGTTCTTAGGTTAATGGGCAAAATAAGGCCCACAACTTTATTGGTTACGGCATGTGAGTGGTATTGGCTTAGGCATTGGACAAGAGCGCAACACTTTTGGGTTCCTCTGCCCCTTCGAAATCCAGCTTGCACTTCTGGGAGTTCTCAGTCCTGCCTTGTAGAATTTTAAGCATAACCTTGCTAGCATGTGAGATGAGCACAATTGTGCGGTAGTTGGAGCATTCTACATGGAATAAATTTACATAAACCTGAATATATAATTCACTTACATGTGTGCAGAAACAGCCCTGCAGACCAGAGTTGAAGTTCTGTCCTTCTACCAAAGCACAGAGAGTGCACTGAAAGTATGTTTTAACACCATCAATTTCTAAAATAAATCTAGAAAATACAAACTTTTAAAAAGTAAACAAGAGCACATTATTTCTATCCAATTTAGTTTATCCTTTCAGAAACTAGAGATACCAGGAAAAGCAGCTTCTTAGCATTAGCACAAAAGTAGCACTTCACAGGCTAACAGGAAGAACATAATTTGTTTGGGCAGCCAGTTGTATCTGTATAACACTATTGGATGAATTTGCTTGATTCCTAGAAATCTGTAATCTCTCAAACAAATCTGTATACAACCCTAAAAGTAAAAGCATACATTAATGCTTTGGGAGACTGCTGTTTCATTTCTAACAACCTGTATACTAAAAAAAGTGATTTTCAGGGATGTGAACTGTATGGACCTATTCTTAATCTCTCTCTCTAACCTTGCTTATCTTGCAACACCCTTGGATTTGTTTTTACTGTGTGTTTCTGTTCTCGGTCTGTTTGCAATTACTCAGGGCTAGAGGCTACCATAATACTGTGCTCAGTGACAATAAACATTCAAACACAAAACTCAAACACATAATATGGATCAGAAATGTTTTGCGATATCAAAACAATTTTTTCCCATAAGATTCCATCATAGTTAAGTAAAGGTAAAGGGACCCCTGACCGTTAGGTCCAGTCACAGATGACTCTGGGGTTGGGGCGCTCATCTCACTTTACTGGCCAAGGGAGCCGGCGTACAGCTTGCCAGCATGACTAAGCCGCTTCTGGCGAATCAGAGCAGCGCCCGGAACTGCTGTTTACCTTCCCGCTGGAGCAGTAACCTATTTATCTAATTGCACTTTGACGTGCTTTCGAACTGTTAGGTGGCAGGAGCAGGGACTGAGCAATGGGAGCTCACCCTGTCGCGGGGATTCAAACTGCTGACCTTCTGATCGGCAAGCCCTAGGCTCTATGGTTTAGACCACAGCACCACCTGTGTCCCTCCATCATAGTTAGTAGCCATCAACAGCCCTTTCATCCATTAATTTGTCCAATCCTCTTTTAAAGCTATCTAAGTCCCGTAGCCATCAGAACTTCTCCATGGTCTCAAGGGCTAGAATCTGCCATCTTATGAAAAATAAGCATGCTGAAATGCTCAGGAGTTCAGAGACTATTCCTTATATCAGGGTTCAGCAAACTTTTCAGCAGGGGGCCAGTCCACTGTCCCTAGACCTTGTGGAGGGCCGGACTATATTTTGAGGAGGGAAAGTGAACGATTCCTATGCCCCACAAATAACCCAGAGATGCATTTTAAATAAAAGGACACATTCTACTCATGTAAAAAACAAGCTGATTCCCAGACCGCCTGCGGATTTAGAAGGATCCTGCCCCGGGCCTTAGTTTGCCTACCCATGGCCTTTGGGAAAGGCAATAGCTCTCCCACAGTCCTAAATCACAGCTGTGTATGCTACTTGGGGGCACCCTAGCTTAGTGGCACAAGTTAAGGAAATCATACCTTTCGTAGGCTCAGCTGTAGAAGTGGAAGTACGTAGGTTTTCCTTTGCGCACCTCCTGCATGTACCTGGCAGACACTGGTACCTTTGCTCCAGGTGAAGGCTAACTGCCTGCCCTTTACTGTTATATTCAACAAAGGGGAAATGCACACACGCAACACACAAATCACATGTTCCTCAGATAACTAATCTAAATAGTTCGTGGATTACGTAGCAGACGGAGGGGGTGTAACGAACTTCATTTATTACAAACAAGCAATAAAAAAGTCTGACAAAGGGCTGTTTAACAAAGCAGAAGTGACTTGAGAATCTATGGGGAACTTCTGAGCTCTCTGTTACCTATTACTTGGAACTATCACTTTTTAAACCATTCCCTCTTTTATCAAGTGGTATGTCCACAAGTGGACAGTCTTAAATGGAAAGAGAGCTCCACCAATGATAGATGTTCCTACATTTGCAGGGAAGTTGTAGTGGTGAGAATGATCAACTCCAGGAATGTTTTATATGGCTTTTCTATCCGAGTTATGTATTTCCCACAAATCGAAACTTTGTTATTTTTGCTACCAAAATCTATGTGTGTGTTTGCAACAAGTAACGACTACACTTTAGCCGTTTCACAAGTCATGCTCTGCATACCAAAGGTCAATAAATCTGAAGATAATTTGTTTCTATTAGATTTCTCTTGAAATGTTTGACTTGTACCCACAGATGGGCAGCCAAATCATCAGTCAAATCTTGATCTAATTATCTGCTAAGATCGTTCTTACGTTACTTCATATTAACAAAATCCGTAAAGTACTGCATCACAAAGTCTATTTACTTCAGACCTTTAAAAATGCCACATGCTGCAGCAAATGATTCTGTGGTTTTTTAAGCATTCAGACAAGTTAGACGGGTTATCCTCATCACAGAAATGCTAATGAATCTCTGTTAACATGGAGCCTAAAGGAAATACAAGCATGATTGAGCTTGAAGCCTGATTTATATACAACAGAATGCCACCACCTTGTTCACTTCAACTAAACCAAAAATACCATACATTTCGGCTCCACAAGCATAAACTTTATAGTGTGTTTTTTAAATACATTTTTAAAAAGTTAATACTAACATAATTATATCTTACTACTCGCGTGCAATACACATACAAGACTCATTTGATAATTGAGGTTAATTGTACTAAATTCAGGAGAAAATACTTGGGTGAGGCAGTTACAGGTAGGTAGCTGTGTTGGTCTGCCATAGTCAAAACAAAATAATAAAAAATAAAAATTCCTTCGAAGTGTGCATGCACACGAAAGCTCATACCAAGAACAAACTTAGTTGGTCTCTAAGGTGCTACTAGAAGGAATTTTTTACTTTTTTATTTTGTTTTAGGTGAGGCAGTCTCTCAAAATGACACCTGCAAGATGCAGGGTTGAACATTTTTCTTGATTATACCGTATTTTTCGGTCCATAAGGCGCTCCGGACCACAAGACGCACTTGTTTTTTTAAAGGGGAAAAACCAGGAAAAAATATTTTCCTGGTTTTCCTCCTCTAAAAAACCGGGAGAGGGGCGCTGGAGGGGAAGCCCCTTCTCCCTTTTCCTTAAAGGGACATGGGGACGAGGGGAGAAAGTTTCTCCCCTCCTCCCCTCCCCATGTCCCTTTAAAGCAACAGGGGATAAGCCTGCTTTTGGCATCGGGGCGCAGGGTGGTGGAGAAAGCAGCAGCATCCCCGCTGTTTCCTCCACCACCCCTCTGCTGGGGAGGCAGCGGAGATGCTGGCACGATCCACCAACATCCCCTTCGCTTCCCGCCGCCTCCCCCCATCCCCCGTCGCGTTCGGCGGGAGGTGGGGGGAGGCAGCAGAGATGTTGGTGGATCGTGCTAGCAGCTCCGTGAACAGAGCTGCTGGCACGATCCACCAACATCCCCTTCGCTTCCCGCCGCCTCCCCCCATCCCCGTCGCGTTCTGCGGGAGGTGGGGGGAGGCGGCAGAGATGTTGGTGGATCGTGCCTGCAGCTCCGTGAACGGAGCTGCTGGCACGATCCACCAACATCCCCTTCGCTTCCCGCCGCCTCCCCCCATCCCCCGTCGCGTTCGGCGGGAGGTGGGGGGAGGCGGCAGAGATGTTGGTGGATCGTGCCTGCAGCTCCGTGAACGGAGCTGCTGGCACGATCCACCAACATCCCCTTCGCTTCCCGCCGCCTCCCCCCATCCCCCGTCGCGTTCTGCGGGAGGTGGGGGGAGGCGGCAGAGATGTTGGTGGATCGTGCCTGCAGCTCCGTGAACGGAGCTGCTGGCACGATCCACCAACATCCCCTTCGCTTCCCGCCGCCTCCCCCCATCCCCCGTCGCGTTCGGCGGGAGGTGGGGGGAGGCGGCAGAGATGTTGGTGGATCGTGCCTGCAGCTCCGTGAACGGAGCTGCTGGCACGATCCACCAACATCCCCTTCGCTTCCCGCCGCCTCCCCCATCCCCCGTCGCGTTCGGCGGGAGGTGGGGGAGGCGGCAGAGATGTTGGTGGATCGTGCCTGCAGCTCCGTGAACGGAGCTGCTGGCACGATCCACCAACATCCCCTTCGCTTCCCGCCGCCTCCCCCCATCCCCCGTCGCGTTCGGCGGGAGGTGGGGGGAGGCGGCAGAGATGTTGGTGGATCGTGCCTGCAGCTCCGTGAACGGAGCTGCTGGCACGATCCACCAACATCCCCTTCGCTTCCCGCCGCCTCCCCCCATCCCCCGCCGCTTTCGGGGGGGGGCCGGGGGAGGCAGCGGAGATGTTGCTGGAGTGGATCGTGCTAGCAGCTCCGCTCGCCGAAAGAAGCTTCTTTCGGTGAACGGAGGTGCTGGCATGATACAGCAACATCGCCGCTGCCTCCCCCCACCTCCCGCCGAACGCGGCAGGGGATGAGGGGAGGCAGTGGGAGCAAAGCCTTCGCTCCATAAGGTGCACAGGGATTTTCCTTTCCTTTTTAGGAGGGAAAAAGTGCGTCTTATGGAGCGTAAAATACGGTAATTAGCACATGTTATTCAAGCGAACTGTTGTAAGAATTTAAGGTCTTTTATTTATATATATATAATATATATTAATTCACAAAGCAAACACAGGAAAAACAGGCCTCACACCATTTTTCACTCCCAAACTGACAAACTGTTTCTCTGCAAGGAGGAAGGAGGTGAGCAGCCCTCTGAGTGATAATCTCTGGCATTCTGATGGGCCATTTCCCATGGATTTGGCCAGGGCTAGAACAAAGGACGGTCATTAGCCCTGCATTAGCCCTGCCTGCCCAGGACAGGAAACCATGAACACTTTTGTTTTGCTGAAGTGTGTGTCTGGGAGGGGTTCAAGGAGGGATGGCACAGGTGTGAGAATTCTCAGGTTACCTCCTCTGACCATCCCAATTTGTGATGTAATTCTGATGTATGTATGTTGTATGGGGGGGGCAATTTCAAAAGTCTAGAAAGGAGCTTGCGCTCCATTGTTCTAGGTCTTTTGCTTGCAAAAAAAACCTGTTGCAACAGTTTCTAATAAACAAGGGGCATCTGCCTTGCTTTAGGAGACTCGGTATTGTCTTTGTCTTTGTGCTGCGTTGTCGGGAAGGGGCTTTTAAATTATACCGCTCTTCCCGGGATTACGGACTCCCTTCTGGAGACGGACCCAGTTACAGAATTTTTTATATCAGAACCAAGTGACTAGACAATTGTACTGTTTATAGTTTCTCCCCTGTCCAATCCACTTTGCTGTGTTAATTTCTCAGAAGACCTGTTTGCCCAGATCCTGCTACAACACGACAATATGGAAAAAAACCCTCCTTTACTCTTCTAGAAGTGTGCTGTCATACTTCAGGCAATAAGGGGTATTATATTATATTTCTACTCTATCCTGAATGTGTTTCTATCTCATGGAATGAGTTGGTTCAGGTACTAAAAAACAACAGTAAATTTAGAAGACCAGAACAGCAGATGGTTTCATACAACTTAGCAGCCAATTACAGCAACATTTAGTTCTTTGTTCCATTGGAGTGGTAAGATTTCCAATCTCCGCTCAACCTTTCTTGTCTTTTCCATTGCTCTTGCTTGACAGTTTTATTTCTGTGCCCTTTTCTCTACTTGCTTCCAACTGTAATCCACTTAATGCTCTATTTCTCTCAGCCTTTGTGCTGTTTGTAGCACCAGACCACAAAGCCTGAAACAATTCTTTTAAATGCCTCTTTGGTGAATCCCTCTCTCTCTTGGTCCCAGCTTTCCCCTTTTTACTTGTGGCATGTAACTTCTCACAACGCTCTCATGCTTTTCCGCCTTCCTGGAATCCCCATCTCACCTCTCTCAACTTATCTTAAACATGAAATAAAACAATGTTATCAACCACCCTTCTCTGAAGGGCATGGTTTCCCCATCTCCACAACACCCCACACACACACCCCAGGCTGAGAGAACACAACTGGAACAAGGTCTACACCACACAGGTTCCTTTTGTCCCGCTTAGGTAATTCCAACTAGCATCTACACATAGGAATAGCAAATTTCTTAAACCAAAAAACTGCAACCCCCCCAAAAAAAAACTCGTGCTCAAGGACCAGCTATACAACCTCCACTGCAATTGGTGTACCATCTACCAAGTTTAATGAGGCAACATTCCTAACATATGCAAAAATATTGGGCAATTTCCTATACTAATTGAAATTGCCCTGTGTCGTTAATTGTTATGAAATTGTTGCCATAATTCGGATTTCCGGCCGGACGAGGAGCCGAGAGGAGACGGGACTTAGCCTACCCATCTTTGTTGTAATTTTCCATCCTTAAGAAAGGAAGGAAGGGAAAACTGGAGAGGAAGGACACTTTACATTTACCCTTATTAAATCCACACTAGAGCCCCTGCTGCAGCAGATACTGTGTTTGTTTGTTTATCTAATACAATTTAGATATCAACTGATTGTAAAAGCAACAACAACCTCAAAAGTGGTTTGCCATGATTCACAACTTAAAAGAAACAACTGCCCACAACATGGAAAAACTCCAAGCAGTGCACTGTCTCTCCCCAGGAGTCTGCGATAGCTCAGTTTGTAGAGCATAAGAGACTCTTCATCTCAGGGTTGTGGGTTTGAGCCCCATATTGGGCAAAATATTCCTTCATTGCAGGGGGCTGGGCTAGATGACCCTTGTGGTCCCTTCCAACTCTACTATTGATTCTATGAGCCTAGTTCTGCCCAACATGCTAATTTTGTACATGCAAAAACTTCTGTGTAGGGAAGCATTCACTTATGCAAACTTCCATCTGAAGCGTGAACTGGTGTAGCCCAGAGATAGCTTTCCATCTCAGATAGAAGTAGGATCCAGATCTTTAACTGGTCAGGATGTTCACAGCTCTGCCTCTCCAGGCAGCTAAGGACAGATAAACCAGGAATGCACTGCACTGAATATAAAGGAGCTGCTGGGAGCACTAACAAATCTAGTGAATCACTGCTCCATTGTTCTCAGTACTGACAGAGGCCTGTTTCTGCAATGCCAGGAAAAAGCTTCTGAATGAGAGGTGAGCTCGCCTAGCTGCTGGGCAGCAACGCTTCGCATTTGTTCAGTAGAAAGAAGACATAGTTCATTCCTGTCAGAAGACTTCAGCATGTTTTGCAAGGCACAGAGGCATGAGAATCACAAACTTGTCACCAAAAGTTGGCAATTCTGACAAATATACCTATCCTAGAATATACCTAGAATGCACCCTTACCAAGAAGACTGAAGCCATTGATTTGGAGTAGAGCCCCAGGCTGCTGGGAAATCAACATTCATGCTGTGGCCCCTCTGGTTGCAGCAGCTCAGTGTTTCAGAGTCACCAAGATAACTGAAGAGGCTTCTCCAACATAGCAAAGGAACCATACATGGACAGGCCATGCATTAGATTTAGAGTTTCTTCCCAGGACTGGTGAGCAGTGGAGGAGTTTAAAGCTCCACTGCTAGAAAGAACATTAACTGGGTAACATTCAACATTCTGGTGGCTTCTGGTCCATGCAGAAATGTGTGCCACTTTACGTGGTCTGCTACCCCAAAATGGGATGAAGCCAATTGATTTTAATCAGTAATATGGTAGCTGATGCCATCAGCTGCCTTGCTGGAGCTGCAATGGGTTGCTGGAAGTCAACACCTTCCTGGACAGTTGTGACCACAGCTCTCAAACACTTGTCACTGCTTTCTAAAAAAAAACCATGGTAGCAGGAATTCATGAAGCAATTTGATTATAATAGTATACTAGGGAAGTATTGTTGGTGTCTATACCAACTCTGGAATGGCCAATCCTTCCACAACTGCAAATGCCAGTAATTGCTGTTCAGCAGTGGAACAGACTCCCACAACTGGTGGTGGACTCTCCTTCCTTGGAGGTTTCTAAGCAGATGTTGGATGGCCAGCTGTCACGTATGATCTAATTGAGATTCCTGCATTACAGGGGGTTGGACTAGATAACCCTCAGGGTCCCTTCCAAATAAGGATGCTTATCCCTATGAACAACAAAAGATGCATCCAATTCAATATGGTTAGGATGAATAGTAAAAAGCAAATGGAGATGATCAGCTAAATATGCAGGATGCTTCTGTACAACAATCTCCCTTTCTGAAATAAGGCAAATTCTTTAAAGCCAAGGGTTATAAGAAGCCTGGACTCAAGCCATATGTCACAATTCTGCTAATATTAACCATAAGCCCTATTCATTTAAAGAGATGTTTAAGTACATGATCCCACACCAAAATCAATGCAATATGCAAATGCTTGACATTGGCAGAATTGTGTCCTATGAACCTGATAATCCAAATCTACAGAAATTTGCTTTAAATGACTTTTCAGTCTCTATTTGGACAGTAATTTACTTTCAGCTCCACAGAATATTTTACAGAGCTTACTGGACCCCACAATATTGATTGATTGATTGATTGATCGATCGATGATTGAACAAAAGGGAAAAAATCTTCTGACCAGTGCAAAAGCACCACTCAGTATGTTATAGGACTATTGAATGGTCAACTCTTCCTGGTAGACGCTTGGGTTGCGAACGTGATCCGTGCGGGAGGCATGTTCGCAACCAGCAGTGCAGTGTCTGCACACGCACGGGTCACAATTCGGTTTTTTTTTTTTTTTTTTTTTTTTTTTTGTTCGGCACTTATCGCAAAGCGCGGTTTAGTATTTCTGCGAATGCGCGGGCGCCGGAACCCGGAAGTAACCCGTTCTGGTACTTCTGGGTTCGGGCGCAGTGCGCAACCCGAAAACACACAACCTGAAGCGGCCGTAACCTGAGTTATGACTGTATATGAACTTGTCAATTTCGTAGTTGTTTGGGTATTGCTGATAGCTCAAATTATAAAAGCAGAAAATTTAAACTTCTCCAAAAACACAAGATCGGAAGAAAGAAACTAGAACTTTTAGCTGTATGAGAGGAAATAGACTCTAGAAAACATGGAGAAGCTGCAACCTTTGAAGAGAGTCTTTTTCATAGTTGTTTATAATGCAAAAGTTCCTTCTGAGATATATTAACTCCATGCTGCAATGTTCTGTTTCACCCTAGTACCCTTCTGGCACCAATCTGAAGAACTGTGCAAAGGACGATAACTCAGCTGGTAGAGCACGAGACTGTTAATCTAGGGTCTGTTAATCTAGGGTCGTGTGTCCAAGTCCCATGTTGGGCAAAAGATTCCTGCATTGCGGGGGGTTGAACCTCGTGGTCCCCTTCCAACTCTACAATTCTATGATATATTGCATGTGACTATAGAATATATGTATTTCTTTCTGTTGCATGATGCTTTTTTTAAATAAAATATATCAAGGACTCCCATGCATTTTTGCACATACACCACATTCAGCTCAGTCATTCTTTGCATTAACCAATACAAGAGCAAAATTACTCATCAATGTGTTTCAGTCAAGAGCACAGCAGTGAGTAGCAAATCATTCCCAGCAGGACAGCTTGTGCCCAAAGGTTTCTATTCTCTTCACTGCAGTGGTGGAGAGGGATGGAGGGAGGAGGTTAATTCACACCAGTTTATGTACTTAGTTTAGAGTTTCCAACTTTCATATCATAAAACATTAACAAGCTCAGTACTGTATTACTGAAGTAACAAATTAGTCCACTGAAAGCTTTCACAAATGGATAGCAACAACAAGAAACATTAGATAAAAGCAGCAACAAAATGAAGAACAAATGCAGCTTTTCTTGCAGCTTTTTCCCAGGCTGCAGGGAGCACTGAGCTGAATACAGATAGTCTTCTGGTTCCCTTTGCAGGGCGGTATCACTGCAGTAGCTGATGCTTAGGCAATAGAGAGAATCCACTGCAGAGCGGAAACAGCATTTCAGGCAAATCTGCTCCACTGAGCTATGGCCCCTATTGTTAAAAAGTCCTACTAGCAATTTTGTTTATAACAGGAATTGGTGTTGCTGCTTTTGTACTTTGAAACTGGTTTTCTGTGCTCAGCCCATTAATGGTAGTGATTAACCAAAGTGCTCTACCCTACTGCATTTGCAGTGTTTCCTCATGCTCCACACCTCCAATACTTGCAAGTTCCTAGCAGAGAGCAGCCATCATGGCTAGTATGTATTTTACGCTCCATAAGGCGCACTTTTTCCCTCCTAAGAGGGGGAAATCCCTGTGCGCCTTATGGAACGAAGGCTTCACTCCGCTGCCCCCCACCCCCACCCCGCCGCGTTCTGCGGGAGGAGGCAGCGGCGATGTTGCTGGATCATGCCAGCACCTCCGTTCCCCGAAAGAAGCTTCTTTCTGCGAATGGAGGTGCTGGCACGATCCAGCAACATCCGCTGCCTCCCTCCCCCCCACCTCCCGCCGAACGCGGCGGGGGATGGGGGGAGGCAGCAGGAAGCAGAGGGGATGTTGCTGGAAAATATTTTTTCCCTGGTTTTTCTCCTTTAAAAAACAGGTGTGTCTTGTGGTCCGGAGCGCCTTATGGACCGAAAAATACGGTAACTATCACCAGTCCTTCCTCTAGGAATTTGCCGGTCCTCTTTTAAAGCCATCAAAGTCCCCCAGTTTAACTATGTACTACATGAAGAAGTACTTTTTTTTTTACTTGTCCTGAATCTTCCAACATTCAGCATCACTGGATGTCCACGAGCCCTAGGGTTATAGAAATTTTTTTTCTATTGCTCAGCACCCCAGCAAATAAGGAAATCTCTACCAAGCATGTAGGAGACAAGGTTTCATAGATGTTACCAGAAGTTACCCATGTTTGTGAAGTGAGGAAAGATTCTCCGTAACCACAAAGGCTAATTTTTTCTTAGAAAACGAGGATTTTTTTCCTTTCTTTTGGAAAATAAGTTGTTTTCTTCTGAAATGACTATTAATTTAAACATCATGTGGCTGTCTGACTGGAGGGCCTGATAGTGGCAGTATCACATTGAAGGCACGCAGCGTCTTGAAGATATGCAGTTTTATATAATCTGAACTCGAAGAAATGCAGTGTCTTATCCCCCTACATCCCAAATGCACCTCAACCCATGATACAAAAGAGCATTTAATCCAATTTGCACTCACTTCCTTAAGAGAATACCTTTATACCATAAGAAATCAGAATGAACTTCCTTCTCCTTGTATCTTGCTTTGGTACAGTACTAGGCAACTAGTGGGCAGGCAAAAAGGACTGGCCAGTGTGATATGGTTTTTCTGCTACTCATGCTGGCTCACAAGTGCCTCCATCCATACACCTTCTACCTCAAACTCTGAACCAGTTTGGGCACTGACCAAAAGCTAAGTAGATTACCTGGAAACCTATGGATTCTCACACATCATGGCAACCATTTACATGAGGTTAACCCGACATAGGGATTTCCAGGACCACTTATCCATCAACGTGCAACCAATTCTGAATTTTGTTCACTGTGATCTCCATTCCCAATTTAATGTTTCTCTCAAACTTGAGCAACTTTCTTTGTGTTGGTAAAGTAAATTTAAAGGACCCCTGGATGGTTAAGTCCAGTCAAAGGTGACTATGGGGTGTGGCACTCATCTCACTTTTCAGGCTGAGCAGTACCTATTTATCTATTTGCACCAGTATGCTTTCAAATTGGTAGGTTGGCAGGAGCTGGGACAGAGCAATGGGAGCTCACCGCACTGTGGGGATCCTTTGTGTTACAGAGGTATTACGCTCCCTTTCTCTCAATATATACATATTTGCCATTCCCATTTTTACAACTCTTTACTAGGCAAAAACAAAGCAAACCCACAAAGGGGATGCTGTAAATAAAAATCTATAAATCAGCATTACCATCTGTTTAAACAGGAAATAAACAAGCAGAATAGTTCCCCACGCTCTAAGCTATCCAACACTCTGGATGCAGTACTGATGCTTTTGTGAAAATTTTCTGCCCCCTAGCAATAACCTAAATAGTTGACATATTTCCAAACGCCTTACATGAGACAAAGATTTGCACTCATGCCCGTTTTGTTTCTTTTCATCCAACATGGAACCGGTGTCATGCAGTTAAATTGAGTGATTTTTTTAAAGGTCTCGTTTACCTTTCACAAGTAGATAAAAAGGAGCTACAGTCTACTCAGCAAGTATCTTATCCTTAATTGGCACAGTGCTTCTTCCTTTAACATGCATACACAAAACCACGTCCAGCAGCTGTTCACCAAAGATTAGCACCTCCCCAGAAGGAAAGCTTTCTGTAGATTAGCAAATATTTTTTCACTGTACAGCAAACGTGGCTCACCGGTGGCCCTCCAAATATTGTTGGATTCTAGCTCCCATCAGTGTCAGCCAGCATGGCCAATGGTGGAAGAAGATGGGAGTTGTAGTCCACAGCATCTGGAGGTCACCATGTTGGCTATCCTGGCATAGAAACCTATGATTGCTCAAAGGATCTCTGCATCCATTGTGTTCATTTACCTAGAGTGCAGAAAGTATCTTCCACTGATATCTTTGTTGGTTCTAGATAGTTTGCTCACTGAAAACAAGCAGGCTTGCTCAAGTGTGAGAGGGGTGGGCAATTTTTATTTCAAAGAAGTCCTCCTTACCATGAAAGAAAGAAGAACTAAGACTGCAAAATAGAATCATGTAGACAATAACACATTTTCACACTATTTTGATAGAGAAAAGTGTTCCACACGAGTGATAAAAAGTAAGCACTTTAAATTAAAAACTTGCAATTGGCGTAAGAGACTTCTTTCATCTTTCAGTGTGAGAGTTAAAACCACCTTAACTTTAGGGCGAGAATTTTAAAAGTATACTTGTACAAAACTTCATCCCAAACATGCAATGGCACCAATATCAGACAAAAACAAACGTGGGCTCCCTCCTCTTTTTCCATACCTAAAGTGGGGAGGACACAAAACATGATCGTAAACAAGTTTACTTAAGAATTCAGCCAAGTTTATGCAAAGAGAGAGGGTGTGTGTAGTAACACTGTATCGGCAAGGGATTCGCAGTAAAATGCAGCTGGCCCTTCAAAAAAATATAGCAAGAGCCTGCTGGATCAGGCCAATCCGGTCTTGTCTGCTCCAGCATCCTGTTCTCACAGTGGCCGACCAGATGCCTGTGGAAAGCCTGCAAGAGAGACCTCTTCCCTCCTGCAGTTTCCAGCGACTATTACTCAGAAGCATTTCTGCCTCTGGCCAGGGACACCACACCTTACAACATATTGAAGCCTAAACTTTATGTTGCTCTATGAGTGCATGTATATTTGCAACAGTAATACTACAGTCGATTTTGCTGCGAGAGGGCTACCCCGCAGCAACTTCTGGAAGGAGGAAGTTTGGCCGCAGGGTCTCCCCAGGGGGAAGAAGAAAAAGACAGCCCAGCTAGCTGCGTTTTGCAGAGTACGCCTTTCCAACTCCTGCTGCACTTTACTTTTCCCTCGGCGCGACCTTAGACCCGAAGCTGCTGGGCGCGACGGGCCACGCCAGGACAGCCAACAAACCGCAGGAAGGAAAGGAGAGGAGAGGGGAGGGAAGGGAAGGGAAGGGAGGTCCCGGCTCAGAGCCCAAAGGTGAAGCCGGAGTTGTACCTGCTGCTGCCGCTGTTGGCGCCGCTTCCCTGGCAACGTCTCTCCTCCTCTCCGGGTGGGAAAGAGGCGAAGCTGCGGCAGCAGCCTGAGAGAAGACCAAGGCGCTGCTGCTGAGGCTGGGGCTGGATTTCCTCCGGATGGCCACCCGCCTGAAGCCCATGCTCTCGGCCCCTCCATCTTCCCCTCCCCTCGCCGGCTGCGCAAGTGAGGAAAGGGGGCAGAGAGAGACCAGACGCCAGGCAGCTGGCAGAAAGCCGCCCTTCCTCAGCCCCTGACAGGAATGGCCACGGCCATTTCCCACGCCCCCTACAGGTTCGGCTGAGGGAGGTCGGCGGCTGCTGCCACTTCTTCCTCCGGCTGCTCCGTGGGGCGCTTTGCAAAGCGGGAAGGGGCGTCGGGAAATAGGGAGGCGGAGAAAACCACCGCCTGCCTCTTTGCCCCGCCTGGTGTCGCCACTCTGCCCGAGCGCCAGACGCCGCCCGCGAGGAGGTGGAGGAGGAGGAAAGAGAGGCGCGCAGAGATTCGCGGCCGCCTCGAAATTCCCGCTCAAATCTGGCCGGCCGCCAAAGCGCGCGCCTGGCCGGCGTTGCCTTGCCTCCGCCGCAGGCGCGCGCACTCTACGCTCTGAGCTCCTTCACCTGCCAGGTGAGACAGGGGAGGAGGAGAGCCCGCCCTTCCTCCTCAGGCGGGGCAGCCACGCGCTGCTGTTACGAAAGTTCTGCTCGAGTTGCAGCCCCTGAGAGCCTGTCGGCCGCGGGCGGATTTCACACTGCCTTTTTCAGGGTTGTTACAGCTCGACTCTGTTTACTCTGCGGTAAATCCTGGCTGAGCGCCGTTGGATTGACTCCAACGAGTGCCTAGGACCGGGGCGCCTACTTAATATGATGCTTTCCACTTGATATCATAGAATCGATAGTTGGAAGGGACCCTGAGGGGCATCTAATCCTGAAGCACAGGACTCAGGCCCACAGCAGACCACCTTACCTTCTGATTAACAGCCAGACATTGCACCGTGCTTCTCTGTCCTTTCATTCCCATTTCGGCCCACTTTTTAGTTCAAGGCAATGGTGGAAATAACTGAGCTTTTTCCAATCTTCTGTTTATTATTATTATTCCGGTTTTTGGTTGCTGAAGTCCTTTGGTTGCTGAAGTTTTTACTGCTGTCTGCAATACCCATTCCTCCACTGTCTAGGCAAATAGGCCTCTGAATACGAGTTGCTGAGAACTGCAGGTGGGGACAGTTGCTGTTGCACTCAAGTTCTCCTTCAAGGCATCTCTTTGGCCACTGTGAGAACAAGATGCTGGACTAGATGGGCCTTTGGTCTGACCCAGAAGGTCTCTTCTGCTGTTTTGAATTGCTTAAATTTATTTTATTCTTGTGACTGCCTTTGGCTCCCCCTTTGGGTATCGAGCCCCTCTAGTCCAGCCTCCTGGTCTCACAATGGCCAACTGGGATATAAGCAGGTATCTAGCTCCAAAACAATTCAAGAAACTACCGTATTTGCAAAGCTGTGACCGTCCTGCCTAGGTCTCTGTTGCAAAATTGGCTAGAAGACAGCGCTTTGAGTGCTGGTGTCAGGGTCACAGCAGGACGTGAAGTACAGATTATAAGTGTGTGCAACACCACCTGTCCCTGGCCAAAGTGAGGAAGCTACAGAGAAGTCAGGCACAGTAGATAACCAACAGCAGGTCAGCTGACACTCCCTCACCCCTGTTATAAAGAGTGGGCCAGGCTTCCTCAATGAAGCAGAACTTTTCTTACTGATTTCACCATCCTGGGGTTGGTAGCTGTTCAGAGAGTATGCCCTAGCCTCTGCACTCTGACAGGTGACATTTCAGAAGCCAGAATGGTGACCAAGCAGGATTTCCAGAGGGTTATGTTTCAGCATTCTGCTGCTGCTTATATCACCTGTGCCTAGCAGAGCAGGACTGCAATTTAAGGAATTACATGCAAATGTGCTTAATGCATAATTTATATATTTCACAGGTCAGATTTTTGTACATGGGGGGAGCATTATACACAATTTTAATTACCTTGATGCTGAATTCTGATTATTTTTTGAAAATGTTTTGAACAGGCAGCCCTTGCTTCCTGAGGCAATGGACAAGATCTTACTCCCCATCTTCAATTTAAAGTACAGAAGCTGACTGGATTTTACTTGAACACTGGCAGCATGATAGTGTCTCCCAGTGCACCTAAGACTGCATGACAGGCCAGTGGTGTGCATAGCTCTGATTCCCATCACAGGAATTATTGTGACCCCTGAATCTAGTAGTGATTGGGGCACTGAGTTGGAGGCTGCAGAGCACCTGTTGGTATCCCTATATTCAGCAGCCAGCTCCATGCTCTGAATCTGAATATAGGGATACCATTGCACCTGAGGCTGTTAGACAGAAGTCCCCAGATGAACTTCCCAGATCACCAGGGCCTATAGCAGGGGTCAGCAACCTAAGGCCCATGGGCTAGAAGCGGCCCGTGGAGGTCATTTGACTGGCCCCCGAGGCACCTCTGAACCGAGTTGCGCACGGTGCTAAACTGGCGCGGTGCAGGGACTCGCTTCCGTGGCACCGAAAATTACTTCTGTGCACGCACAGATGCCGAAAATTGCGGACACACACGCGATCCGGTCCACGGAGAGATCTCCGTGGGACCAATCTGGCCCAGGCAAGATAAACCTTGCTGACCCATGGCCTTTAGGGCCAGACCCTCAGGACACCTTCTCCTGAGCCTGAAGAGCTGAAGGTCTTCCACTGCACATCACCAGTCCATGGGTGCAGACAGCTATGGAACAAAGTAGGAGTGCCTAATTTCAGGCCGGGGGGTTGTCCTTTAAGGTGCTTAAGTTATCTCAAGGGGATGGATCTATGCTCCAGTAACCTCCCTGCTGCATTACTGTCGGGCATTGTACATGAGGCTGCCCTTGAATACAACTTAGAAACTCCAATTATTGAAGAATTTATCTGCCACAATTCAACTACAACAGCCAGGTTTGTTCATATTACACACAAAAATCGCTATTTATTCATTTCCAGAGCGATTTCAAGGTGTTGGTACTTACCTTAAAGTATCTAAATGGTTTGGGATCCAAATGTCAGAAGGAGTGCCTCTTCCCTGTGGTCAAGACCTTACGTCAAGGTCCTCTTCCAAAAGCCTTCCAAGTGCTTTTTCACTGGTAGTGTCCTGGCACCACCAATAAAGAGGTGTGCCTTTTGCCTACATTACATTACAAATTGCCTACATTACATTACAAATTTCAAGATGCATTCAATAATTCAGTGTGCTGTGTGGTTTTATTGCCTGAAACTTTAATAACTGTCTAATCTAAAAAGGTTTGCTGCTCTCTCACCAGGGTAAGGCAAAATTTGATATCCTGGATAATTCTGCCATCTGATGATTTTGCAGATAGAGTCCTGTTTGCTTCCTTTCTTCAGAGAATCGGAGGTGTGGGCACACACAGACCACAGCAACACAAAGTGACATACTAAAGAATACAGATACAGCACAAAGTTCAAGGAACAAAAAATGGCCAGTTTATTTACTGGGATAGTTATGCATTACACCATAATTTTAATCGGAACATAATGATATAAGAATCAGTATATTAGCTTCTAATTTAGTTTCTTCAGTTCTGGAGCGTCTTAATTTCCCAACCATTCAACCCGCATGATCATACCACACATGTACAAGCACATGATTCCCTCATGAAGCAATGTATCTAGGATTGTCTACAGTATCAAGACTGGGATGGGAGAGAGTTTGACATGTCAATAATTCAAAGCCTTCAAAATGAGTTGTTTTGGAATCCAGAATTGGTCAATATTCTTGTCTTAAAATCAGAATTGCAACACAATAGAAGTTTCTAACATTCAACCTTTAAGTCAATTATCACATCTATCTGTATCCTCCACCACCTAGAAATACTCCATTCAACCTCAAAAAGGCTTTACAACAGAATTTCAATTTAGTTTAGGAACAGCCGACTTTTACAGCAGTCAAATGTACAGTATACAAATTGTATTTTAATGCAAACTGCACCATTATTTAAAACCATTTGGAATACAGTATAACACAGTATGTCCTTTCATGAGGTTAATTAGATAAGGATAATCATGCAAAGGGGAACATTCATAGATTACAAAATCACAAAACATCAGGATTTTAAGGTTCTCTCTCTTTACTTATGAAGGATTGATTTAATCAAACCTTTAACAGTCAAACCACAGGGTTTGAAGCACTAGGTCTATAACTAGTGAGGTGTACTTAAGTTTATTCAAAGATATGGTGCACAAAGCCATACCCCTGAAGAAATAAGTTTTCAAAGCAAGATTACTCTTCTTTTCTTTCTCTCCCCACCCCCCACCCTCCAGAGCTGGTTAGCAAGATTGTTCACCTAACATTTGTACCAAACACTTCTGACAAATCTCCAAAACAGATATAATAATAAAGTCAAAGTTGCAATAAAACAAAATATGTTTATGCTGCAAAAAATCAATCAGTGCATAATAATAATGAGCAGCACATGTACCTTCATATCAAGACACTAATTGAAACACAAGGCCCCCATCCCTCCAGAGTCTGACAGCAAATTATCTCCACTCGCAGCAACATATTTTTTCCTTTGTGTCTTGTCAATTTATCACTTTGTTACCTTCAGATTTAATAGAGGGGATTATCAAGAGCTCTGCAGGAGAGAGATTAAAATGCAATGAGGATTTAAGCCGTGCGTCTCTTGATGAAAGTTATATTGGACGTGCATTTCCAATATGCAGTAAGCAGGAAAGACTATCTCATGAAATAAGAATTATTCAGCTTCATCATCGGGGTTGTGGGAAAGGGTACATGAAATCACGTCATGCAAGCTTTTAAATATATTGCATATTTAGATGCATTTCTGCCTTAAGGCTGAATGCAATTAATTGCTTTTCTTTTTTTCTTTATGCAGAATATGAACCAAAAAAATTAAATATATGGAATAAAAAATCTGAATACTATATGTCCCTTTTAGGTATAGAAAATGAACGACTGAAAGAAACCTTGAAGGAAGGAAAAAAGGGTATTTTTAAAGCAAGAAATAAGGAAATGGCTGTGCTTCTAATGTACCTGGATTCTAATGTACCTCAGTACCTGGAATTTTGAAATAAATGACACCTTTATTAATAAAGGAAATAATATAATTTAAAGTCAAAAAGTCACCAGATGAAAAGAACCAACCAAGAAAGGGGTCATTTGTAATCTTGTTGAATTAGTTATCGGGTTGAACCCTTTCTAGCTTCTGTAGTATAGGATTACTCAATAGTTATTTTTGTCCCACTCCTCTGCCATAGTTAAGTTTAAGGTCCAATGTTACTAATACCAGTAATATCCAGGTAAGCAAGTTTTGTTAGCAAAGTGTTGACTTGTTTTGAAACCACTCCACTCGTAGACTTGTAGGTTCTCGTGACTAAACCTTACCCTTTGGGTTATATATAGCTTTAAGACTGCATTGAGGGGGCCTTCTGAGCACTATTGGTAGGTATTCTACCATTTTTGCACTCAGATCTTGAGTTTCTAGTAATTAATCTAGACATACCGGTAATTATGACCCAGCCATTACTGCAGGCATAATGCAGCAGCCTTCTACATCCAGAAACGTGTGGTGCATAGTAACCTGCACTGCACACAGGGAGGAAAGTGCAGGTCTATATATT
Source organism: Lacerta agilis (assembly GCF_009819535.1). Lineage (NCBI taxonomy): Eukaryota > Metazoa > Chordata > Lepidosauria > Squamata > Lacertidae > Lacerta > Lacerta agilis. Next base: position 18,285,898 of record NC_046321.1, on the reverse strand, counting down.
TGCCTTCCATGAATGAAGGTCAGCACTGGATATTTTCATGTCCAGATAAACCATGGTACATGTATGGAGGTGGGTGCAAATCCATAGCAAATCCCCCACCTCTCATTTGCATCTGCACAGTGTGGTGAACAAGTGCATTCTCATCTTCTGATATAGATAGGAATGTGTAACCTCATCACTTTGCGGGGTACTCATGACCATCTCTGCATTGGAGCTCTATTATCTTTGCATTCAATTTTTAATTCTTTCCCTAAAACTCTCCAAATATAATTATTTGATACGACCCAAAATTATAATTTTCAGTACTTTGAATGCTCTGGAAATAAACATTTCAAAAGAATAACCTACCCACCCACCAACCCAACTGCAATATATTAGAAAGAAAAACAAATTCTCAACACATTTACGGTAGTTGGAAGTATGTTCCCTGGAGTTCAGAGCAAATGTGCTTAGGGCAGAAAGCTTAACAGTGCATTCCTATGCATTTTTACTTGCAAGTCTCACTTTGTTCAGTAGTGTTTATTTCCTGGTAAGTATGCATAGGATTGCAGCCATTAATGTACTTTATTGGAATAATTTTAATAAGAATATCTTTGTAGTTCTAAAAGATGTTTGGTAAGAATAAGAGGCAGTTGCAGTAGCGCTGCTTAGCCAGCAACACTCATGTTTTCATATCTGAAACATGTGGAAATGAACAAGCCCCAGTATTCTGAGGGTTACATTGGCCTAGCTAAAACATATGCTTAATAAAATAAATTTGATATAAAGAGCATGTTCTAACCAATTTTAAGCATTTTTAAGGCATATCGATTTCAGTGAATGAGATTTAAGCATGTGCTTAGCTCTCTCTCTCTCTGTCTGAAATCATCATGCGTAATTTAGAGTACCAGTAGATCATACCCAATTTAAAAACAAAACAAACCCCACATAAGGGCTCATTTCAGTGTTTGCCAAAATTATGTCAACAAGGTTGCCACCTCTACCCCTCAACAGGATTCCCATGTCAGTAGACTAGTAGGTACTTAGTTTAATCATAGACCACTGTGCAATAGCTTTAAGAAGGTTAGCTGTGTTAAGTCCACGTTGCAGCAAAACAACAGAGTCGCATAGAACCTTAAAGGCAAGCACATTCATTGTGGTGCAACATTTGGTGTAAGCTTTCACCAAAATAAATGTGTTTGTCTCTAAGTTGTCTCAAGGCTCTTTGTTTCCCTTCACCCCACTTACCGGTATTAGGTTTTTTAATTTTATTTGATGAAAGAACCCCATCTAAAGCTAGAGATGGCAGCCCTAGATGCTGTTTACATATAATAATTGAGGACATTCACTTGTTACATAAGAATATGAGGATAAGATACAGCATTAAAATGTTAAACACATCACAATATAAGAAACATGGAAACAAAAAGGTTAAATGAGTGCAAAGCGCTGTTAAGATTTCTAACAGCAGACTTACATATGAGTTTGACTGTCAGTCACAAGCCATTTAAAGCCAATGCATTTCTATTTAATTAAGTACCCATAGTACCACATATTTGCCCTTAAGGATCAAAATATGTTGCTTTCAAGTGGCTTGTAGATTCCACTGCTAAATTACTTTTTACCTGACTCTGAATCTCTAATCCATTACAAAAACTCAGCTGTTCTGTTGTGATTCATTACAGGAATTGCTGTTTAGGACTATTCTGTTTTTTAGCACCTTGGTTACTGGTTTTGTAATGATTGTTAGGCACAATGATTGGCCATCTAGACTTTCCTTGGCTTAAAGTCCTCCCTTTATTTTTCTTTTTGGTAATAAGTGTATCATTTTCTTTCTCTCAAATTCAGATGGCTTAGGCCAAATTATCCCAGCTGCCTTTGATTTCTGTCAAAGCTGCTGCATGGTTCAGGACATCTTCAAATTTCTCCCTTGTGGATCATATGAACACTGCACAAGTAGGAAAGACAGAGACATGAATCTGCCCAGGCCTTATTTTAAATGTATTAAGGCTACCTGTTTGAGAGCAAGAATTCTGCTAATTAGCACTGATGGGTAGAATTGTTTCTGGGGAATGCAACAGATGGATAAATGTGATGACTCTAAGCCTAGTCAGCAGTCTGACTCGCTGCCAGGTAATGTGCAAAATAAATCTGAATATGCTTGGTTTTCTTCTATACTCGCTGCTCCTCAAAACATTTGTTAAAGGAGAGATTCTTACGAGTGGGAACGCTGTGCAGTGCAGGAACAGAATCTGCTTCCTGTGTGTCACCTGAGTATTTGTCATCAAACTGACAACGAGATAGATCTTTATAGTAGCTGGGGGTTTTGGCAAGGAAAAAAAAATGCACTAGAGCAATAATTTAAAACAATTATCTTCAGTCCAAGACATCAATCCCACCTGCACAGCTAAATTCACCACCCAGTGCAGCTGGAAATGTACTATTTTTTGTTACATTTAGTTACCTCTTCTTTTTTCCTTTACTTTCTTTTGCCAAGGGAAGGCTTTACCCTGGTTAACACTGAACTTGGGAGCAGCAAGTGAAGAACATCCTGAACATTTCAGTTATAATAAAACACAGCATGTTTACTTCAAGTTCATTTCATTATTTTTTTTGTCCAGATACCAAACAGAAAAATGAGCAGCACCAAGTCATCAGCTTATCTGAAATGCAAAAACAGAGGGAGGGAAATCCCTAAAACAAAACAAGCACCTCCCCAAAACACAAGAGTTAACCACAGGGAAACAATTATTAAATGCACTGTTCACTAAAACCCATTTTCGGCTTAATCAGATCCTAGTGAAGTATTAAAACAACAACCAGCAGCTAATATCATATTAGTTATAAAATAAGTGCGTAAACAATACCAGTGCAGCAGAAAAGTACAAGTCAATGGGCACAATACAGGAAAAGTTAGACATGCCTGAATTCTGTTGATGGTGGGTTTCAAGTGCTTCACCGTGTGCCTATTTATTTCAACGGGATTTAGGCACATCCAGCTTTTTCTGCAATGCCCCCAAAGTTCACATTCCAATTCAACACACTTTCAACATTTTTTGTGCAATTAAGAAAAGAGAACACCAGGCCACACACTTTGGCCAAGTGAATAATCCTCAGTTACAAAACAAAAACCCTAACTGCGGGGAATCATTCCCTAGGTAAACTATTTCTGCGTCACTTAAAAAAACAAAAACAACCCAGAATAAAAACATTCACACGGCATGGACCGTATTTCTAATAAACTCATGGTGCAAATATGATAAAATGAAAACAGATATTTAACATCCTTTAATCCACATAAAGAAAAACTAGAGTTGTGGCTGTGGCTCAACTGTCAAAATCAGGTTTTGTAACACATTTTCTTTGTTTTGTTTCAGCAGTTTTAAGTTCCCAGCATATTAGCAGTACAAGCCAAATGGCTGGGACAAACATATTTTGACATCCAAACTGTAGCCGTGATTATCTGGATGTAAACCAGAGGAACCTTAAATGATCTTCTTGAACAGTTCGGGCACTGTACTTTGTGCTCTTCCATACATCCTCAGTTTTTTAAGACCATAGATATGTGTCCGGACTCATCAATGCAGCAAAAAGGCAGCAATGCCTAATGGTTCCTTTGGCGCAAACTGTACCTTTGCTGTGAGAACTCCGACTCAGTTTCTTTGTGGGGGCTTCCCCGCCCCCCAACTCTTAGGTTGCATATGAAGATTAGGCTTAAGGAGGAGGCTTAGGTAGACAGCTGATGGGAGCACACTGAGAGCTGGAATGTGGCTGTTCTTCTGGAAGAGCTACATCAGGACTGAAAATAAAAGGGGGGGATGATTAATATATCACCAAGTCTCTGTGCACTCTTGCTATGCCGATTATCATCAACATCATCATCTGTTACCAGCAGGTGCCAGGTGGGTTACAATAATTTAAAATTCAACATTAAAAGCAGTTAAGATAAATTGCAGCCACAGGATGGATCCTGAAAACACATTATCTTAAGTTTTAAAGGTCAGAGTGTTACTACTATTATTTATTACATTTATATACCGCTCTTCATCCAAGGCTCACAGGGTAGCTTACAATATAAAAACAAAAAAATACATAACATAGTACCAAACAAAAACAATAACCACCCCTCGCTCCACGCAGTTTAAAAGGCCATAGATTGTTTAATTATCCAAAAACCAGAAAGAAAAATAATGTTTTTGTCCTGGCACCTAAAGGTATGTAACGAAGGTGCCAGGCAAGCCTCCCTGGGGAGAGTATTTCACAAACAGGGAGCCTTCCCAACTGAAACTCCTCCAACGTAACAGGACCAGACAGGGCTCTGGATACCTCTAATGTCCCAGTAGGTAGAAGCAATTTTATCCTCTAAATGCTTTACAAACAAGTCACAGCAAGTTACTGTTCATTCTGTCACCTCTTTGGGGCCAGAATGTAGAAGACCCCCATACCCCCCACAGAAAAGCTCTGCTGGACGACACGATGCAATGCATGACTTCTATGCTGCTTTTACTGCCACGAGGAAGGCTTGATGATGAGCCCTCAGCATTGCATTTGTCTGGAGTTTTTCTCCACTCATATGTTCAGACCATCTCCCAGCTTGTTTCCTCGCACTAAGCTCTGGAGTATACCAGGGAGCCAAGCAGGCTCCGCAAAGTGGGAGAGGTCGTTCAGGGGTGATCGTATCAATGGCCCTAGCCATTTGGATGTTCCAGAGGTCGGTCAGGGCTTCAACAGGAGTGACAGTCATAGCAGCCAGAAAACTCCCCAGAGCCAGCTGGAAGCCCATTGGATCCATCAACCTCCAGCGGCAGACCATCCTTATAGGTCCCCTGCCTCAGCAGTGGGAAGAAGGTGCTAAAATCATAAATCTCAACAGCAAGTGATCTGATTATGACAAGGGATTGATGTAAATATTCTCAACTTTCTGATCACCCTCTTCCTGTCCCGTTGTGAAAACAAGGTTCAGAGTGTGGCCTGCCACATGTGTTGGGCCGATGACATGTTGGGCCGATGACATGTTGGGACAGCCCCATGGTCATCATGGCAGTCATGAAGTCCTGAGCCACCCCAGAGCCAGTTGCCTCAACACAGATGTTGAAGTCCCCCCAAACCAGCAGTCTGGGAGTCCCCAACACTGCCTCTGAGACCAGCTCTGTCAGCTCAGGCAGGAAGACTGCTGGGCAGTGAGGCTGGCAGTGAGGCTGGACAGAGAGCCTAGAGAGAAAGAGAATTTCTATAGACCACAGCAACTCCCCCTCCCTGATCCTCAGGTCTGCTTTGATGCTGCACTGAGTACCTAGGTGGGCACAGCTGGGTGAGACCAACTCCCCCCTGTTCATCATTCATTCATTTTGCAATTCATAAGAAATCCAAAACCTATCCCATCAAAGCAAGCAGCACATTACTCATGGACTGTGTTGACAAAATAAAAAATAATCTATTTCTCAAAGATTTTAGATTGGAATACTCTTTTCTCAGTAAAGAAACAGAACTTTGCTGAGTGGCCAAAAAACGCCTTATGGCTGGGTTGTCATTTAATAAAATTAAGTCAGGCTGCCTTAGGAACTTCTCCATCCATGTTTTTGTCATTAACTGTTACTCAGTAACAAGCCCAGACTCTCTCTGAAAGGTTGCTTATGAATGGTGATGTTAATCAAGAGCTTTTAGTGTAACTGAGTGCATGAGACATCCCTGAATTGTTCTGCTTTGAGGGACATTTCAAGGATGCTGATAATTTGTCCTAAAACACATTGTCCTTGCTGCGGACCACAACAGCAATCTTCTTGCTTTCCTCTGCTAGGCTTTAGCTAGACTCTCAGTTGGTATTCACACATACTAATGCAAAAAATCAAATATATATTTGATTTTTCTTTTCTTTTTTGTTAAAGCACAAGCCATGTAGAAACTAAGAAGTGGAAGGATGGAATGGAGGTGGGGTCAGGAGTGACAGCTGCATAGAAAAGAAGTGGGGTGGTAAGTTTTGCTGTTGTCCGTGGCAGATTGATCACAGCATGCAGTGAAGAGCAAGAGGAAGGAGTAGAGAGAAGAGTTAGCCAAGTATTACCTGACAGTCTGGCAGTCTTGCTCCTGGCTAGTTGTGAGCCGTGTGGCGGTATGGAGGCAGCAGGCTGCTGACAATCTACAAGAAACTGATAAATTAGACATATATACAAAGAGATGACACAAGGGGTTAGTAAGCTATAACAGACAAGGCAGGTGGTGGAAGAGATTTAGTGAGGAATTTGTGCTCTGTTAAGAGCTGGTCGGAATAAACTGTTAAGATCATTACGGGTTCTTTCACAAATTTACCACTTAGTAAAAGGTTACTGGTATCCCTGCAAAATCTGGCAGGAACCACTGCTGCCTGTTAATAATATGATGAACAATAGTAGTTCTTCATATCGCGAGGGGAGCAGGAGCTAAGTCTGAATCCATATAATTAAATATTTTGTTAATACTGTTGTGTTATGAAGCAGGTTCCTATTACGGAAATACACATAAAAGCAACACGAGAATGTGTTGTGCAAGTCTATTTTTTGGATTCTATACACTTATCAGGAAAGTGTATGCACATGGCCATAATTACGTCTTTTAAAATATGTCGAATATGAATTTCCAAGTACAAAAATTAAACGCAAGAGTGACATAGCCTATGAATTATAGATGATCTCCCTTATTCTCAGTAGGTGCTATAAAGAGGCTAAAAATCCTTGAGAAATAATAAAAAAGTAACATTCTCAATATGCCCCTTGGAGATCCCTTCAAAATAGAAGCTGCTTCTAGACTATGTGTGGTGAACCTATGGTCATTCAGATGTTGCTGAAACTACCAACTCCCTTCATCCCTGGCTGCTGGCCATGTTTGCTGGGGATGATGGGAGTTGCCATTGAGCAACATTGGGAAGGCGAAGGTTCCCACTCATATTCCAGACAGAGACTTAATAATTCTGGTGAGTTATTGGCAACAGATTAAAAACTACAGCAGCAACGGGGTTTTCTGTAGAAAGGGTAAATACATACGAAATGTGGATTTTTAAATTTTATTTTTTGATGCCAACAACAATACAGATGGTGCATGAAACTTCCATGCCTGAGGAGCACTGATCCCACAATAAAATGGAAGCATTGTTACAGATATATTTGTTTGGATGTGATTAAAGCACAACTAAGGCACAGAAGATAGTGACACTTCTTTTTTTTCGTCCCCTGTTACGTTACTGAGCGCTGATTCATGTCAGCCTTAAGTGCATGGCTGGCTGTTTCTTCTCTCGGATGAGATTTCAAATGTGACAATAACTGTAAGATGCTATTCAGCATGTCATTCCTCAGCTCATTTCAAGGTTGACTGCAATGCAAAAATCCCCAGCTTGTGGCAAAGCACTCATTACATCTATTTCACACAACTGTAACTTGAATCAGAATGTCAGCAAAAATACGCCTGCTGCATACCTAATGGGCAGGGTTAACTATAGGTTCCAGTGATTCTGCGTGTCTTTCCCTTTCCCTTTCCCTTCCCTTTCCCTTTCCTTTCCCATCTTATTTCATTACCCAGGCTGCCTCCAATTCCTTACTTTTTCTAGAGATCCACACTGCCCTCCAGTTGGCACATAGATATAAGCAATTTTGTATTTTGGGCCAAAGAATGGCAGTATATTATGACCTTGAGAAAAATTACCTTTGGCAGGAGGGTATTACACGCCACAATGTGTGGAGTTATTTTACTGACACAGCTGAATTGCAAATGCTTTGAAATGCTGGGTAGAGCTTGGGAGGTATTCTTTTGAGTAATGTGATATATTAATTAAGAAGCTGTATTATTGTAGAATTATTAGCCACCTTGAGTGCTATGCAGAAAGGCAGGGTACAAAAAAATAGAGGTCAAGATCTTTTTTATCAAGTGAACTCAGTGCTGAACTGATGAAGTCACAATGAGGAGAAAGCATGTTTCCAAAAACAATATTTTTGGGGGGTGGGTGACTTTAAAGGGGAAACTATTCTAGTCATGATCATGATTTCAAAATACCCCCTGGATTTTCATACTGAGCTTTACAGTGTTTTTGAGCAAAAAAAGGAGAGTTGGTGAGTGTACTTTATTGCTACAAAAAAAAAAATCAAGGTTGAAAATCCTATGCAAGCTCCAGTATTTTCAGAAAAAGTTATGAATTTGGGAACTTTATAAATTTAATATGCTAGATAAATGATAAATGTTAATAATAACTATTATATAGTTTTTTTAAAAAAAAATCCTGTTCCATGTGAGAAAAAAATATTTTATACATCTTAGCTATATAAAATGAGAGCACAAGTAAGAGAAGGTGGGGTTCCTGCATTATACCAAGTTAGCAGACACCACCCCTAATATTATTTAGTTCTAAGTATATTATCATCCTCTCATTTCATCTTTTAACTAGAGCTCAAGTCATTTCAAAACTCCTTGCCCTTTGAAATATTCTGTCCTATGTAGTGTTGGTTTTATAGGGTGCAAGCCTCATATAACTCTAGCATGTATTAATCTAATTAGTGCATGAAGGGGTTAAAAACATAGAGTAAACTGTCCTTTGGTCACCTCATGAGTACTTTGGCCACCTCATGAGAAGAGAAGACTCCCTGGAAAAGACCCTCATGTTGAGAAAGATGGAGGGCACAAGGAGAAGGGGACGACAGAGGATGAGATGGTTGGACAGTGTTCTCGAAGCGACTGGCATGAGTTTAGCCAAACTGCGGGAGGCAGTGGAGGATAGGGGTGCCTGGCGTGCTCTGGTCCATGGGGTCACGAAGAGTCGGACACGACTGAACAACAACAAAAAACTATCCTGCCAGGCTTAGCCTATGTCATCACCCTTCATCTTGAGAAGCAATGGATTACCAAGCCTTTGTTCTCTCTCTCTCTCTCTCTCTCTCTCTCTCTCTCTCTCTCTCTCTCATCCACCCCCCCCCCCAAATGTGGATTTCGCTATGAGAGGAGTTCTGAGCAAGGTTTTAAAAAGCCTTATTTTGTTTAAGACCAGAATGGATTCTGAAACTAGTATTTTTCTCTAACATTGTTTAGAAACTTTTTACCTTTTGTAACTAAGCAACATTTTAAACAGCCTGTGTATCTTTTCTCACTGCTGTATGGGAAAGCACATGAATCTGGTGTCTGAAGGAGTTTTGTAAGTAAACCATTATATGACTTACCAAATATATAGTCTATCTGCTAGGGATATAGCATAGCTTGGAAAGAGCTTTTAAAATTGTTATTTTGGGACTTACTGGATGGGCACATTTTAAAGGGTTTACAGCCTATATTTCCAGGATTATCTTTGCTGTGTGTTTTGTGATATTAATCTCTACTCGGGTTCTCTCACCAAGGAGTCATTGCCCCAAACTTGAGTCTTGGCTTCCAGGATTCAACAGCATTGGCATACAAATCAGTATTCAAAAAACTAAAAAGAGTTATAACTAGAAATAAACATCTGGTGTATTTCAAAGTTCCATTTAGTGCCATCGTGTTGTCTAAATCTCTACCCCCATAGGAAAACTCGAGAAAAGAAATAAGCATGAGAGAATGTGCTCATATATCTGTGCATTTTTAAAACTCCCAAGTCTCTCTTTGCTCTTCCACTTCAATGTGTGCTGCAGCTTCCTAGATGATCTGTATAATACTTAATTATTTGTTCCTCAATCACTACAATGTGGAATCTAAAACAGCTATAACTTTTTTTATTTTTGCCAGAGTGGATAAAATCTACAGGCACAGGAGCACCCCCCAAACCCTGTGAAATTGTAGTAATATATATTTTGGGGAGGGGTGCAAGGCAGGGATGAAGCATTCTGAAATTTGCAGTTCTCCTGCAAAGGCAGCAGACTTGGGGTGAGTAAAATACAAATCAAGGGGGTGTAGGTGGTATTAGGAAAAGGGCAAGAATCCACAGGAAAGACTGGGGTGGGAAAACATCACCGTCCAGCAAGGACATTGTTCCCCCACCCTCACCAATTTTTGAGGATACAGTGGAAAATTCCCCATGGATTTTACACAGGAGAAAGCACGTGTGAAAAATAACGTTTTTTATCCTTTTCCCCAAAGCACTGTGAATGGAGTGCTCTGAGAAAAAATACACCATTACGATTAAAAGTTAAACCTATCCATCAAAATGGAAAAAACTCTCTCGCCTCCCTTCCCCTCCTGAGCTCTGGGCATTTTTCAAGTCAGCTAGGTTTAATTTGTTCGGAGGTGGGGGGCAGATTCCATGCATTTTTTGGAAAGTCATAGTCAAATGGCTCCTTGGAAGTTTAGGGATCCTGATCTGCCTTGAAATAACTTGCTAACAGTGCAGTCCAACTTGGAAATATGACCACCTTTTCCCAAATCACTCTGATTCGCCTTGTAATTAGAGTACACATGGGCCAACTACATACACCTAGTATAAAAGGTAAAGGGACCCCTGACCATTAGGTCCAGTCGTGTCCAACTCTGGGGTTGCGGCGCTCATCTCGCGTTACTGGCCGAGGGAGCCGGCGTACAGCTTCCGGGTCATGTGGCCAGCATGACAAAGCCACTTCTGGTGAACCAGAGCAGCACATGGAAATGCCGTTTACCTTCCCGCCGGAGCAGTACCTATTTATCTACTTGCACTTTGATGTGCTTTCCAACTGCTAGGTGGGCAGGAGCTGGGACCGAGCAACGGGAGCTCACCCTGTCGTGGGGATTTGAACCGCCGACCTTCTGATCAGCAAGCCCTAGGCTCTGTGGTTCAACCCACAGCGCCACCCGCGTCCTATATATAGGTATGTATACACCTAGTATACATGCATTTTAAATCTTATACCTGACCATTCTGCCTAATTAAGCTCCCAAGGCAGCTCTTAGTGTAAGTGTGTGTGTGTGTGTGTGTGTGTGTGTGTGTGTGTGTTCACTCATATATATCAGCTTCTTCAGCGAGTCAAATGTTTGTTGGGACCTAGCAGAGGATTAGAACTTGACCTTATTGAGCAGCAGCAGTCATACCACCACTTTTCAGGGAATTTCACTTCTAGTTTAAAAGCTGAAACTCTGAATCTGGAGAAATATATAAACTACCTTATAGAGTCCGGCCAGAATAATTCTTGCCACAGTAGTGTCTAGACTGGCAGTGGGGCTCCCCAACTTCATGCTCTGCTTCTGAGCTATGGCAGGTAAGGCACCTGGTGGCATTATGTCACATGAGCTTTTGGTTCTTCCTTCGCTAATTCTTTTCTCCTCTGTCTCTGATACATCTACAATTTTTATAGTAGTGGGAAAACTACTAAATTCCCAGCAAAGATAATACAATTGGGTTGCTTTTTGTTTTGCCAAGCCTGTAATATTTAATGACTCCTGTCTTTGCAATGCAAAGCAATAAAATAAGATGCTGTCTATGCCTTCCAAAACAATGTAATGAAAGCCCAGGTGCTAACAGCTTTATGCCATACTTTGGAAACAACAAAAGATAAATGGCCTAATATTTAAATTGCCCTCTGGAATAGGCTTGCTCTCCTGTATCATTACTTTCATTTCCCTGCAGGGTTACACTGAGAGCCATCACAGGGCTTAATGGTTTGGCGCAAAGGTAACATGTTCAGATAGTTGTGTTAAACGTTATGGTCTTCCTTCCTCTTGACTCCTGTAAAGGACATGGAATGTTATGCTTCCATAAGGATATAATAAGAAGTGGGACTTGCAACAAAATCCTGCAGTCCCAATCCTCTTCATAATCCAACAGGAGTGTTCCTATTCAGGACAAAATAAAAAAGTAAAAAGTAAAAAAATCCTTACAGTAGCACCTTAGAGACCAACTAAGTTTGATCTTGGTATGAGCTTTCGTGTGCATGCACACTTCTTCAGATACACTGAAATAGAAGTCACCTATTCACGGTTACAGGCAGGCAGGCAGAGAGGTTAGAGGCTCAAACAGGGCATGCTGTAGCTCCTAGAGCAGGCTTACTCAACCTCGGCCCTCCAGATGTTTTGAGACTACAGTTACCATCATCCCTGACCACTGGTCCTGCTAGCTATGGATCATGGGAGTTGTAGGCCAAAAACATCTGGAGAGCCGAGGTTGAGGAAACCTGTCCTAGAGGCTACTAAGCATGCTCAGACTGCACTGGGCTGTTTTGGGAGGAGCATTCCCTTTGTGAGGTTTAACAAACATTTTGTACTTCTGCGTACTTTCAGAGTTAACTACGGCGTCCAGATACCTCCCATTTGTTTCTCAGTGGCCCTATTTTGGCTAAAATCCCGTTGGCAATCAACCACCTATGTTTGTTATTATAGAAAGTGGTGCTCGATCAAAGATCCATCTGGTCTAGCATTCTGGACAATATCTCTAGGCGCTAACAAAGGTGTACATTTCGGATTTACAGTATCCAAGGATCGAGACAAAATACATGCAGTTTATATCTGCTTAACGAGGTGTGCAGGCGGCTTCATTTGGCTGAGGTAGCTCTGCAGCAGGGGGAGGGCTGTGGGCTCAGGCGCGGTAGTGTTCTTCAAGAGCGGTGTTGTGATGTCATTCCCTAATAAGCGCCCCCCCCCCTTAGAGGCTTTATTTCTCATAACAGAGGTCATGAAAGGTATATCCTTCATCCCTTGTTTGTCCCCTGCATCTTACATTCTCTCTCTCTCCCTCCCTCCCTCTCCCTCCCTCTCTCTCTCTCTCTCTCTCACACACACACACACACACAGAGTGTCTCCATACATTGAGGTTCTATTGACAAATTACAGCTCACAGCTGTTTCATCTTTTTTCCCCAAGACCCAACCTTGTGACCATCAACACATCTTGCAGATGCGAGTGCAAGCTTGTTCATCTGGACGAATCTATGTTGTTTACATATACTCCTGACCACTTGTCACACTTATTCTTTTTTAAAAAAATATATACTCAAAGCACGATAACAATATAAACCTCATCAACGATAGAACAATTACAAATATTAAAACAAACGATTTAGGAGCCATCAGCAGTAAGTCAGGAATTCAAAAAATAAAAAATAGCCTCCAGCAGACTGTTATTAAATGTAGCACATAAAGCCTCCTAGAGATATGTGTTCTTACTATCTACCCAAAAGCAAATATAGCTGGGGCCACGTAGAACTTCTCTGGGACGCCATTCCGTAAGCTTGGTGCAACAACAGAGAAGATTGTATCCTTCATGCCCACGTACTACTCCTGACAGTACAGTGACATATTGAGTGCCTCAGAAGCTGACCTCAATGCTCAGGCATTGTTTGTTACACTGCTGATAACACTATGTTTATGCAGCAGTATTTGCTACTTGCATGAATTAAACTGTTCTTGCTCCCCCAAAATAAATTATGCAGGAACAGAAAATGCCTTTTTCAATCTTGTTGTAGGAAGAGTCCTCTTGTAAATTAGTTTCGCTCTTCTCTCATAGTGCAAACTGTTTTGATTTGAACCATGACGATTGCATTAAAATCTGTATAGAATATTACTTGGAAGGGGGAGGGAATATATTAATGCAAAACTATGGCCACAAAGGCAGCACTCAGCAGAAATGGTGCTGGAGAACCAGGCTGTCACTGCATAGTTGTATTAAGACTCAGGGTGTATTCTTTAATGTAACATCAGACAATGAACGCAACCTCCAGTTAGTGAAAAACATGTTACACTTCAGAAACATGGGAAAGTGCTTATGTGTCACTCTTGTGTCAGTCTTAATGTGTTGACTCCCAAACTGACCTATGATCTTCAGAGTTCTGTACTTTATAAGTGAATCTAGGAGGAGCAAGCCATGTGCATCATTAATTCAGCAAGGTATTTGCAGGTACTAGAATTACTGCCTTGATTTAAAGCTTAGTAGAAGAAGCAGTGGAAGAGTTTGGATTTGATATCCCACTTATCACTACCCGAAGGAGTCTCAAAGCATTCTCAACATTCTCCTTTCCCTTCTTCCCCCACAACAAGGAGTCTCAACATTCTCCTTTCCCTTGCTCCCCCACAACAAACACTCTGTGAGGTGAGTGGGGCTGAGAGACTTCAAAGAAGTGTGACTAGCCCAAGGTCACCCAGCAGCTGCATGTGGAGGAGCAGAGACACAAACCCAGTCTACCGCTCTTAACCACTACACCACACTGGCTCTCATTGGACAATTCTATAAAAGCAATTTGTTCATTGTAAAATGGAAGGAATATTTTCCCCAGGTCAGAATTTCAATTATGCTGGGCGGGGGGGATGTGTGGCACCCCTGTAGGGTATATTGGTCTCCTTGCTTTAATTATCTGTTTCGTAGGCTCCTTAAATTATCTGCCTTTCTAGACACTAAACTAGACCTCTGCTTATGGCTGATTGAGGCTGGCAGCACTAAAATTATATTTGCTTCTGCCCTGCTTCTGCTCCATGGATGTAAAATCTTTCTTCCCCAATGATTTTATAATGACCATTGTTCAAGACTCAAAGTATTTCCAGTTGGGGACAGAGGGTGGCGCTAGGGAGGGAGATGTTGTCGCGTCACTCCTTGGTGTGTGGAATGCTGCAGGGCGCAATCCTCTCCCCGATGCTCTTCAACATCTTTATGCGCCCCCTCGCCCAGATTGTCCGGATATTTGGGCTGGGTTGTCACCAATATGCTGATGACACCCAGCTCTATCTGCTGATGGATGGCCACTCCGACTCGGCCCCAGACACACTGTCCAGATGCTTGGAGGCTGTGGCTGGATGGCTTCGCAGGAGCCAACTGAAATTAAATCCCTCGAAGACAGAGGTCCTCTGGCTGGGTCGGGATGGTATAAGGCGGGCAGACCAACTCCCTTCTCTTGCGGGGCTCAATTGGTCCCGGCGCCTTCCGTTAAGAGTTTGGGTGTAATCCTAGACGCCTCCCTTTCCATGGAGGCGCAGGTTACAGCAACAGTTAAGGCGACATTTTTCTATCTGCGCCGTATCAAGCAGTTGGTCCCCTACCTTTCCCGCCCCAACCTGACCACAGTGATCCATGCGACGGTCACCTCCGGGCTTGACTACTGTAACTCGCTCTACGCAGGGCTGCCTTTGAAACTGTCCCAGAAACTCCAGCGGGTGCAGAACGCTGCAGTGAGGCTCCTCACGGGGACCTTGCCATGGGAGCATATTCATCCAGTGCTTTACCAGCTGCACTGGCTCCCGGTGGAGTACCAGGTCAGGTTCAAAGTGCTGGTTCTGACCTTTAAAGCCCTATGCAGCTTAGGACCCTCGTATGTACGGGACTGCCTCTCCTGGTATGCCCCACAGAGGACCTTAAGGTCCACAAATAACAGTTTAAGGGTCCTGGGCCCAAAAGAAGCCAGATTATCCTCCACAAGGGCCAGAGCTTTTTCATTGTTGGCTCTGACCTGGTGGAATACTCTGTCCCACGAGACTAGGGCTCTGCGGGACCTGACCTCCTTCCGCAGGGCCTGTAAGACAGAGTTATTCCGCCTGGCCTTTAATCTAGCCTGATCCCGTATTCCTTTTCCCTTTCCCTTCTTTCTGAAGAAACCCTTCTGGGTCCCTACATTAAAATTTCTCCCTGGTCTCCCTACTGGCCTAGCATGACTAACCTGGCCAGTTAGGGCAGGGAAGGGTGGGGTAGAAATAGTTGCTAACATTTGCTAACTATTTGCTAACATTTCATGATTTCTCAGTTAGTTTAAACTTTAGTTTATTGGAACAAGCCAGGTTCAGAAATCATACTTTGATATAGGTTTATTTCAATAAACCATAGTTCAAACTAACCACAATTTTCCTTGTTGGGATGTACTGTAATAACAAATCAGTCACTTTAAATTCAGAAGCAAATGGTTCCCATTTCTTCTACTCACACACTCAAGACAACACAAGAGAATGTGACTTCAAAACTGGACATGTTTCTTTGAACTCTGGTGATTGATCATGTGAATAGATTTAACAAAATATGAGTAACCTGAAAATCAAAAGTGGTGCAGAAAACCTTAAACTATCAAATGTATCTTAGTCTACAAATGCACTATAATCTTAAATGAGATTCAAAGCAAAACATGGCTTCATTTCAGGAAGTCAGGATGATGGTTATTGAAAACCACTATGACAAATGCTCAGATAAAATATGAACCACAAATTGTGAAAGATGCAAACAGTTCTAATAGAATGTCTGTGTGTGGGCTAACAGGATAAAGGAAGCTATTAAAGATAAGAAAGCTTCCTTTAAAAAGAGAAAGTCTTGCCCAAATTAAGTGATAGGAAGAGGAAAACCTCTGCCGTAAAGCTTGTGTAGCTAGGTACCCATCTAAACCAGTTTACCTTGGGGTCCATAATAACCAGAGAGACAAGTATCCTGCAGACTCTAGAAGCATCTCCAACTAAGAGAATGAACTTCACTTACCATGTTGCTGCTCAAAATAAGTTGCATAAGAAAAGTAACGCATTTTGGGAGTAAAATATCCTGTTATACAAAATTGGGGTACATGTAGATATATGTGCCTTGAAATAGTTGTACAGATAAAACATGAACCAGGCAAATACACAGAGCAAGAGTGACCTCCAGTTTAACTCTGAGACCCCTCCGAACAGGTAGCAGGAAGTTCTTGATAACATCACTCCTCCACAACAACACTTTACACTTGCAAATCACCCAGGAAGACCTGTCAAAAGCGAATACAGTGGTACCTCGGGTTAAGAACTTAATTCGTTCTGGAAGTCCGTTCTTAACCTGAAACTGTTCTTAACCTGAGGTACCACTTTAGCTAATGGGGCCTCCCGCTGCCGCCTCGCGATTTCTGTTCTCATCCTGAAGCAAAGTTCTTAACCTGAGGTACTATTTCTGGGTTAGTGGAGTCTGTAACCTGAAGCATCTGTAACCCAAGGTACTACTGTATTGTATTTGAATAAGGGCCAATCTTTGTCAATCAGCTCTGACCCCAATTCAACAGAATGCTGCAGCCAGCCTGGGAAATCAATTAGCATACCTTATTCAAATCCCTGAGTGACAGACTTGTAAATATGTTGCAGAAACATAATGCAGCATTTACATGTACAACCCATTTCCATGTATTACATTTTGGGTGTTCTTTGGGTAAGGGGCTGGACTATTTCTAAAGTCTTTAGAAGTTGTTCCCTATTTTTGCTCTGGGCTCCCTCACTTCCCTTGCGTGGTGGGGGCAGGAAGGACTCTGGAAATAGACCCATAAAGAAAAAGTCAGCCTTGCTTTCTACTACCCAGCCTTGCCTCTGTTTTCCTATTTCTCTGACCTACAAGATGATCCTTTGAGGGAGGGGAAGGCTCCTAACATCACATATATACCGAAACAGTCTGAGCTTATTGTGATTGATTTGATTGAAAATAAATCTAGGAAAGAGAAATATATTAATAATTAAATAAATAGTCCAGTAGCACCTTAGAGACCAACTAAGTTTATTCTTGGTATGAGCTTTCGTGTGCATGCGCACTTCTTCAGATGCATATCTGAAGATATGAATATCTGAAGATGCATTCTTCAGATGGTATCAGATGGTATCTGAAGAAGTGTGCATGCACATGGACGCTCATACCAAAAACAAACTTAGTTGGTCTCTAAGGTGCTACTGGACAATTTTTTTTACATCCCATGGACTGCAAAAAGATCAAACTTATCCATCCTTAAAGAAATCAGCCCTGAGCGCTGACTGGAAGGACAGATCCTGAAGTTGAGGCTCCAGTATTTTGGCTACCTCATGAGAAGAGAAGACTCCTTGGAAAAGACCCTGATGTTGGGAAAGATTGAGGGCACAAGGAGAAGGGGACGACAGAGGATGAGATGGTTGGACAGTGTTCTCGAAGCAACTAGTATGAGTTTGGCCAAACTGCGGGAGGCAGTGAAAGATAAGCGTGCCTGGCGTGCTCTGGTCCATGGGGTAATGAAGAGTCGGACACGACTGAACGACTGAACAACAACTGTGTCAGACCAACACGGCTACGTACCTGAATCTAGGAAAGAGATGTTAGCAAAGTATCCCACACACTAACCACACTGTATCAGGTCTCTCGTACCCAGACGACAGAATTAGAACTCTATATTGTTTTTAAGTTCTAATTAATAATAATAATAATAATAATAATAATAATAATAATAATAAATTTTATTTATACCCCGCCCTCCCTGGCCAGAGCTGGGCTCAGGGCGGCTAACACCAAATATAAATTACAATAAAACGTAAGGGGGGGTTAATTAAAATACGGCTTAAAACACAGCTTAAAATGCAGCCTCATTTAATAATAGCGCATAAATCAAGACCATAATGGGAGGAAACATCAGATATTCACCAGAGCCAGCTACATGTTGGTCCTACATGGGCCAGCAAAAAAGCCAAGGGGAAATTTATATACCAAATCAGAGTGCGTCCAAGCCGAAGGCCAGGCGGAACAGCTCTGTCTTGCAGGCCCTGTGGAAAGATGTCAAATCCTGCAGGGCCCTAGTCTCTTGTGACAGAGCGTTCTACCAAGTCGGGGCCACTGCTGAAAAGCCCTAATTGAGACCAATCTAATCTCCTTGAGGCTGGGGACCTCCAAAGTGTTGTTATTTATGGACCTTACGGTCCTCCTCAGGGCATACCAGGAGAGGCGGTCCTGTAAGTACGAGGGTCCTAGGCCGCATAGGGCTTTAAAGGTCAAAACCAGCACCTTAAACCTGACCCTGTACTCCACTGGGAGCCAGTGCAGCTGGTAAAGCACTGGATGAATGTGATCCTGCGGCAAGGACCCCGTAAGGAGCCTCGCCATGGCATTCTGCACCCGCTAGTGTTTCTGGGTCAGCTTCAAAAACTTCTTTTTAAAAAGCAACTATTTAATGGCTGTGTGAGGTCATATGTTGACTGTGCCTAAAGAGTGCTTACTAATGGTTCCTGATAATCATGGGGGAAAGTGGCCACAGGGTTTTGTCCTGGGCCCATTGTTGTTCAACATCTTTATAAGTGTCTTGCATAAAGGAATTGAGGAGTTGCTCATCAAACTTGCACATAACACTGTTGTGGGAAAACTCCACACTGCCAAGTTCGTTTTCAAATGCAACTGTTACAAATAGACTGAGACCAATCTGTAAAGGAAGAGCACCCAGGAGGTTGATATTTATTAATGCTGCAGCAGGATCCCCAGTCCACCAAAACAATGGTGGGGGTTGAGAGATAACTTATGGCACAGCACACTGTGATTGGTTACATTCTGCCGCAGCATCGCACCTGCAATTTTCATTCATTCTTTCTTATCAGCTGTTGCATTACCAATGTACCATTTCAGCAGATACCACTATGCCTACGTGACAAGCTCCACTCTGATATGGTTATCAGCTTACACAATTGTCAGTCTACATAAAATATCAGGCATACTTGAACATTCCATAGGTCAGGCCTTTCTCTGCTCATTTTCCTCACAACATCAAGCAAGGAAAGGTAGCTAATGTCACAGAAGGCAGAAGCAGGATTTAGGATGACCTTAACAGATTGCAGCACTGAGCCCAAACTAACAAAATGAATTTAAATAGGGGCAAATGTGAGGTTCTGCACTTATGCAGGGAGAAACAGCTACACAAATATAAGATGGGGCACCCGCGTCCCTTGCTTACTAGTAGTACAGGTGAAAAGGATCTAGGGGTCTTAATGGACCACAAGCTTATCATGAGTCAATGGTGTAACGCAGCAGCAAAAAAAGCTAATGCTATTTTAGGCTGCATCAACAGAAGTATCGTGTCCATATCAAGGGAACTCTGTGATTCTATGATATCAAAAAGACTTTGAAAAGGTGCATAAAATAGCTGCCAAAATGGAGATAGGGGTTGGAGCACCCTCCCTGTCAGGGCAAGCATTTAGAGCTTTTTAATTTTTAAAAATGGTTTTTGAAAAGAAACTTATAGACTGCCTAATTTTCCAAGGAAACTGAAGGTGACAGACAAAACAAATGATAGAGCAATATAAAACAAACAACAAACTCCAAGCTGAACCTAAGCCTTAGCACAAATTCAAGTGATTAACCAAAAAACTTAACAATTCCAAAGGAGTCATCAAAATAAAAACCAAAATAAAACGGGGGGTGGGGGTCAGCTAAAGGCCCATTTAAAAAGTTACTTCTTTACTAGCCATCTAAAACAGAATAGTGATGGGGCCTACAACTCATTTGGCAAGACATTCCTTACCAGGGGGAGCAACGCTACCGAGAAAACCCTCCACTTTGATGTCACCAGCCTCTCCTCATGAGGTTGAGAGACCTGGAGTGGGGCCATAGGTGACTCTCAGAGTACACAGGGAGCAACATACAGAAGAAGCCAGTCTTTAAGGTACTCCCTGTTTAGGGAGGCTTTTAATGTTTAATAGATTGTTGCATTTTAATGTTCTGTTGGAAGCCGCCCAGAGTGGCTGGGGAAACCCAACCAGATGGGTGGGGTATAAATAGTAAATTATTATTATTATTATTATTATTATTATTATTATTATTATTATGCCTTAAACAAGTAAAGCTTTACAAGTTAACACTAGTGCCTTGAACTGAGCCTGGAAACAAACCAACTATCACTGTGGAATATGCAGACAGAAGCGGATTTAAGGCAGTGCAACCAGTCCCGTCCCCATCCCCCCCACCCCACCCCCGCACAAGGTGCCTAGCCTTCCCACTTCTTTTCCAAAACCTAATAAACATTTGCTTCCAGAAGGAGGTGTGGGGGCTCTGGCAGGGTCCTAGAGCCCTCACACCTCCTTCCCAAAGTCCAGCTCCTCACCGACCTGGCTTTGGGAAGGCATCACAAGGGCTGGGATTGGACACCATATTACCAAGGTCTGGGCCTGATGCAGAACCAGGTTGATGGAATCAAGTTGCCTAGTACTCGTCATCATTCAAGGGTGGCCCCACATACAAAGCACTATAGTAGACCAATCTGAAGTCACTAGGGCTCACTAGGGAATTACCATGGCAACTCCCTTCCAATCAGGCTATATAAAGCATATTGTCTACTCACTAGCAATACTTCTGTTTTCAACTTGTTCTGCCCATCTAGTCCATCACATCTATCAAGCAGCAGTTCAGCCTCTTAACTGCCTTCCTAGGATCAAATATCTAACTTGGATGAAGGGCCTGTGGTCCTTTCTCATAGCCAAGGTACCAGAGAATCTGCATTTGCTGCTACTGCTATCACCATAACAAAATATTGATAATAATAATAATAATAATAATGTTGTTGGAGAGGAGGAAAAGGAATGTGGGCAATGGCTCCACCCAGTGATCTTCAGAGGAACAGCTGTATATAAATCTATCAATCAATCTATCTATCTAATAATGGGTCCAGAAGAGGGTGCTGCTGTCCACAGCTAAGAGGAGCAAGGGAGCAACAGCCAGATTATGCTCCCATAGTCTGGTACAGGCCCTCTCATGCATATTTAACTTATTAAATTCTCTGCCCCAAGATAGATAGCTCTACCTCTCGTTCAAATCAGAACCAGTGAAGGCCATGAAGGTCCTGTGTGAGTGCCTGGAGGCGGTTGGAGGATGGATGGCGGCTAACAGATTGAGGTTGAATCCTGACAAGACAGAAGTACTGTTTTTGGGGGACAGGAGGAGGGCAGGTGTGGAGGATTCCCTGGTCCTGAATGGGGTAACTGTGCCCCTGAAGGACCAGGTGCGCAGCCTGGGAGTCATTTTGGACTCACAGCTGTCCATGGAAGCGCAGGTTAATTCTGTATCCAGGGCAGCTGTCTACCAGCTCCACCTGGTATGCAGGCTGAGACCCTACCTGCCCGCGGACTGTCTCACCAAAGTGGTGCATGCTCTGGTTATCTCCCGCTTGGACTACTGCAATGCGCTCTATGTGGGGCTACCTTTGAAGGTGACCCAGAAACTGCAATTAATCCAAAATGCGGCAGCTAGACTGGTGACTGGGAGTGGCCGCCGGGACCACATAACACCGGTCCTGAGAGATCTGCATTGGCTCCCAGTACGTTTCCGAGCACAATTCAAAGTGTTGGTGCTGACCTTTAAAGCCCTAAACGGCCTCGGTCCTGTATACCTGAAGGAGCGTCTCCACCCCCATCATTCAGCCCGGACACTGAGATCCAGCGCCGAGGGCCTTCTGTCGGTTCCCTCACTGCGAGAAGCAAAACTACAGGGAACCAGGCAGAGGGCCTTCTCGGTAGTGGCGCCCGCCCTGTGGAATGCCCTCCCATCACAGGTCAGGGAAATAAACAACTACCTGACATTCAGAAAAAACCTGAAGGCAGCCCTTTTTAGGGAAGTTTTTAATGTTTGATATTTTTGTATTTGATTTCTGTTGGAAGCCGCCCAGAGTGGCTGGGGAAATCCAGCCAGATGGGCGGGGTACAAATAATAATAATAATAATAATAATAATAATAATAATAATAATAATAATAATAATAATTATTATTATTATTATTATTATTATTATTATTGATACAGAGATCTACAGAGATAGATACAGAGTTCTACTTCAGGGATGGGGAAGCTGTGGCCCTCAAGATGATGTCCTCCAATTCCCAACATCCCTGACAACTGGCCATGTTGGATGGAAATCGGAGTCAAACAACATTTGGAGGGCTATAGATTTCCTATGCCTCTGCTATGGATGAATAAATTTGTCGATTTCATTTCTCATTTTTCCAATCTTAAATATACTGCTGCATATTTCCACACAGGTTTTTTTTCCTAATTCCCATGGGGGGGACCTTTTCGTGTAAATTTCTCCTACTAAACACATGTTTGTATGCATTGTTGACTAATATACACATTTTTACAAGCAATTTTCCCATATATAAAGCATTTTGGGATATTCTTTCCCCTAATATATGCAAATTTTATGCAGATTTCCACCCAATACATTTATATTTGTAAATAATGTTTGGTTGGAGAACTTCACTGTAGAATTTGGGGGTGTGCAAATGTAATTTTGGTTTGGGGAATGGTTTGAGAAGTGTAAATTAGTTTCTCATTAAAATGCAAAACAAAATCAAATATCTCCTCAATTTCTACTCTTTACAACAGATAAGGCTTCTATTAGAGATTTATAGCTCACTTACAGAACTGACAGAACACCTTGCTCAAAAGCAAGTACCGTAAGTGACAGTTAAAAGTAGTCCATCTGTAGTGTATTCGTGCATTTCTATTACACTTCTACAAAATGTAACAAATACATGTATACAAAGAATTGTGAAACCCTGTAATTAAAATATAATTGTGATATATTTTAAAGAATTTGAAAAAAATCAGATAAAATATACTGTTTTAATCATTCCTCACTAAATCTACTGACAGTCTAGCCAGCAGGTTAACATGTTAGTGAAGTAACAGAAAGAGAAGATTTTTTTTAATGTTTCTTTCATTGCCTTATACAGTACACAGCAAAAAACATTTAGCACTAGGAGTGCACATGCTCATATTAAAAATGTGGCATATAATTCCCATACTACAGTAGGCAAAGATCTTGTAAGCACCTTGATTTTGATATCATTCCACATGGCATCAGTCTGAAGTGAAACATAATCTGCTGGACACATTCAATTTAAAGTATCAATGGGCACTAGATCAAGAGTTTAAAGGCACAACCAAAAGGCATTCCTGGAATATATTACATACTGAATAACCGTACAGAGCTTCCATTAATCTTGATGTTATTATTAGCTGGTCATATTAGGGGAGGCAGTTATGTTGTAAATAATATTATGCAACAGCTAAAAAACCCAGGATCCATTGGGTCCCAAGCTGCTTTCACTGCCATCACTTGGCAGCATCACACCCATCAGAGCCAGATCCTCCCCAACCTTCCAAAATGCTCATTGTGAGCAGTAGAGCTGCGGATGCAGAAGTGGCCCTGTCACTCCTCAAAGCCCCATCAGCATGGGGAATACCGGTAGTTGGGATTGGGAAACAGTTAAAATGAATTCTGTGGTGAACATTAAATTCATGCAGGGCTATCAGTAAGCACCACAAACCACACTAGTTCCCCACAAATGCACCCCAGAATCCTCTGCAAAATGCAGGCAGACATACTCCTGGGTGGCAAGGCTCGCATGAAATTTCAATACAATCGACTTGCATAACAAGCTTGCACAACGAGCTTGGCACATGCACTCTGCAATCCTGGGATGCAAAAGAAAAGGGGGCAGCCATTCACCAAGTCAACTTGTGTGAATCAGCAATCATTACTTATTGATACGCCTGCCTTCTCAAATGTCCAGCACAATGCAGTGTGCTCATATGGAATGGAAAAAGTAGGTTACACACTAAAAATCTCATTAAACCGTTCTGGGGGCAGCAGGAACCTAAATATATCAAGGGTTTGTGCTAAGAATTCCTAAAAGATGCCAACAAGTGTTGTAAATAATAGGTGATTGAGGATACAGTACAACAACATGCCAAAGATTGCTGTAGTATGGCTGAAACTGGTGCCTCCTTGTGAAGAGTTGATTGACATAGCTTGCAACTATACCCACATGGGTTCATTTTTAAGAGGCAACCACATTACTGATAAACTGGGCTAAGCTTGGAACCTGTAAAGACCAACTTCGAGAAGAATGCATTTTTTAATTTATTTTAGCTATGGTCTACTCTATCTGTTAGTGTGCTCACAATTGCTAGTAGCAAATTATGATATATCTCATGTTTATGCATGTATTCTGCTTCAATACGTTCCAGCTGTTTTATTTAGCGAGGTTTGGCAGAAGGTACACATGGCTTGCTTGCCAGTAAAAGAAATGGTTTAATAAGGTGATCCTGTTGAATAAAACTAAAAATGAAAATTTGGGAGAGAAAGTAATA
This sequence comes from Lacerta agilis, assembly GCF_009819535.1. Lineage (NCBI taxonomy): Eukaryota > Metazoa > Chordata > Lepidosauria > Squamata > Lacertidae > Lacerta > Lacerta agilis. The sequence continues at coordinate 18,261,192 of NC_046321.1, read as the reverse complement.
AGCAAAGCACAGCAGTGAATTTGTGTCATCACAACTATTAAATCATATTGCTCAGCATGAAATGTATGCCTTCAGTCTTGTCTGTAGTACTTGGAAACATAATCAGACCAGAGGAAAAAGCACAAAGCAGTGGCACCAAGAGGTAAAAGTATGTTTTGCTGGGTTGATAAGAAGTTAAAGCCAAGGAAGGCCCTTAGCAAACTCCCCCCCCCCCATTTTAAATTAGCTTTCACAAGGACTTGTACCACAGCTGGAATGAATATATATGCACATGTAATGCTTATTGGTTTGATTCAATGAGCATATCAAATATGGTAGATCTAAAATAATAATGAGACAAACACAGGATAAGACATGATATGTGAAAACTGCAGAGAAAAATTAAGTTATTATTATACTAGCTGCTATAACAGGGCTGGGGAGCCTGTACCCTCCAGATGTTGTTAGATTCCGTCTTGGATCAGCCCTGGTCAACACAGCCAGTGGTCACTGTAGTCCAGAGTCATCTGCAAGGCAACAGTTTTCCCCATCCCTGCTCTATAAGAAGCATCTGTTTTCATTTCAGAGCAGCACAGAATGAATTGGTTGGATGTAGAATACAAAAGGGTTGCAATCTGCCTGATAATAATTTTGATCCATCTGCATTGGTACACATTTGGTTGCTCCAATGTTCAAACAGAATTGCTTGCAATTCATTTCAAAATGATGTGTGGGAGAGATGGGCTCATACCTAGGGAACATCAGACTACAAGAATCAAGTTACTATTTGCCTATTAAACCATACTCTACAGAAAGTCAAAGCCTGGTAGTGTCCCCCCCTTCATTTGGCCATTAATGTTTTCAGAAGAATTACTGAATTTTTAAATATATATATATTTTAAAATGGGATCTGTGGTTTGTCACCACAATCACCCTTCATTTATTGACCAGAATCCAAGAGAATTTGAATACACAGCACCTGGAGGGACTTTAAAACTTTTTCTTTCCTGACTTACACACACACCCATGCCATGTCACAAACAACTGTGGAACATTTCCTTAATTTCCTCAGCAGTGATTAGCTATTGTTATGACAAATGTCCATAGAGGGAGCTGCAATAAAAGCTTCCTTTGATTTGTATAAAAAGGGATTAGATATGTTAATCCAAGTTGGTAGGTCAGAGAACCAATGGAGAACCCCGAGCAATGGTTCAGCAAACTGCCTATGCCAACACACTCTATAAAACATGAGTCATTTTTACATGAGTCATTGTACTCTCTTGAATAATTAGGAAAATATTAAAACAGCAATTATGTAGCATGGGACTATTGTTTCACAGTTGGGCACGTGGAAGTTATTGTGCAGTTCTTTAGATCCTGGACATTGTAAGTTACATGGAGCAGTCCATGGAGCTGGTCCCTATGAAAGGCCAACAAGCCAGTTGGATAACTGAATATGTCCCACCACAATCATGTTGTGGCAAGGCTACCTGAAATACGTATGCATCTTAATAGTTCTACCTGTATCCTATTCTGTATGCTTTATTTGATATTATACCTGCAATTTGCACTTTGTGTAATTTCCAATGCATCAATCATGTTACTGTGTATTTTGCTATGCCTTGGAGCTAGATTAGCAGAACAGACATATCTAGCTGTGCAGAATGGCCAGGGAAGACATCCATCATGTCGTAATGTCCCATAGTCTCAAGATGTTTTGCTAAAACAGGATGTTGGGTGAAACACGATGTCTGAGCTAGGTGCTGAGCACTCAAGATGTCTGGGGACATGGGTGTTTTTGCTGGGTCTGCCAAAGGGAGATTTATTTTGCTTGCTAAGCCATAACACTTGCCTAACAAAGTAACTGGGGTAAAGTTTACAGGGACACCAAGTTACAAAAAAGCAGAAGTGTTCCCTTTTAGGAGGACAAAGGGCAAGGGAGGGTTGCTGGGGTGCTGCCTTACGCTTATTGGCTTAATTTTGATTTAATATACGAGTATGTAACTGAATATGTAATATCTGAGGTGACCTATATAAACCCTGGGCTCAATTACTTGGGGTCCACACCTTTGGAGATTACTCGCTGGATCTTATTGCTGCCAGCAATAAACACTTATTCTCTATTTCTACAAATTCCTGTGTTTGTTTGTCCTCTGAAAGAAGCTGCACAACTAAGGTTCTCCCTACACGTGCATCAATGTAACGTTCTGTAAATTAAGAACCAAACCACATAGATTGTACTTCTGCAGAAGACATCATACTTCCGCTTGTTCCACTGGGAGAGTTTGCACTAAACCAAGGGTTGGGAATCTCGGAACTCTGTGTGAATGTGGTCCACCAAGCTTATCTCTTTGGCCCTAGGATTCTCTGCAGCCCGTTCCCCCTCCCAAGCCACACACCTTTACTGCCTCTGCTTCAAACCAAGTGTTTCTGCCTCCAATAATGTTTCTTTCTTGCATAAATGGAAGATAGATAAGTGTTTAGGTAGAAACTACCCTACTCCACAAAGGTAAATTTGCATGCATTTCTCCTCCCACTTTTGTATCTGGCCCCATCAGATACTGGTACTTGTCCCCTGGAACGTTGCCCAAAAGTGAGTGTGGACCTCAGGCTGAAAAAGGTTCCCCATTCCTGCACTGAACTATGATTTAGTGTAAGTGACAAGTTCTCGCTGCTGTGAGCCTGAGCTTTGCATGCTCCAATGTGATGCCTCCAGGCATCTTTTCTGATGCTCCACCAACCCAGCTGTGCCGAAAGCCTGCTGCTCCCTTTGACCATGGTACTAATCCTTGTTTAAGGGTTGAGAAATGTGACCTTCCATATAGTGCAAGTCCTATGTCAATTCCAGCTGGCTACTAATCATAGATTCCAGGTAGGCCTGTATATTGTCCTCACTGGTCATTGACTTTATACTTCCACCTGGGCTTTTCTCTTCCTCTAGTATGCCCTCTCCCCTTTTAAGTAGCCTTGCATCTCTCCCCTCCCTCAGTCTTTTTTCTCCCAGTTCCTTTGACCCTACCTCCTTCCTGGAGCTGTCCTCTCTGACCTTGCCTGGCTCTTTCCCAAGCTTCTGCAGTCTCTCCCTTTTCGGTGCAACTCTCTCTCTCCTTCGTGATGTGTCTTTTGCTCTATCCTGTCCAGACAGCCTCTCTTCCCCTGTTCCCTCTCTGGATTCTGGCCTTTTCAACTGGCTGTTTCTTGGTGAATCTGTCTCCCCGTTCACACCAGTCTGCTGTTCCTCATCTCTTCGCCAGTCTTCTGGTTGGTCTCTGAGTTCTTGGCCTCCACATCTGACATCAACAGCAGGTGCCGAAACATATAGCTGCTCCAGATCAGCCCCACTACGGTATTTCAGGGAAGAAGTGACTGCGCTGAGCTGAAACAGTGGTCAACACTTGCCCATAAATTTAAAGTATAGTATTTAACCCTTTCATCTTTGCATATATTATTGATAAACAATGGAAATGCATTCAAAACAACATTTTAAGAATAATCATTTAAATAATCTCAGGAACTAAACCAGAGCTAAATACAATACCAGTCTGAATCTCCCCCCCCCAATTGATAACAGCTAGATCAGCTGCAATAGGAAATATGGGGTGGAATTCACCTAACACACCCCACCCACCAGTGGAATTTCGATGCAAGGCCTTCAGCTGTAAGCCACCCAGAGTTGCTGGGGAAACTCAGTCACATGGGTGGGGTATAAATAATAAAATTATTTTTTTATTATTAATGGGGGTTTTACCCTCCTACCCCTCTGCTCCCCTACCCCCTGAAATAGGCTGGCGGGGGGATTCAGGAGAACCCCAGAGCAACATACAGGGGAAGGAGACGGGCAGTCATTCCACCTGGCAAGCAGCAATGCTTGTGCAGATGGAATGTTCATAAGAGCGCAACACTGAATTCCATCCAGTATTCTACCAACTATTGTAGCACAGCAGTTCTACTGTATGGTTTTTGAGCCCTAGATACGCTTGGGGTTCTCAGGACTAAGTTGGACCAGAGAGGAGAGCAGCAGCACAGAATTCTGCATGTGCTGTGAATAAAGCCCTTGATTTCCCGTTAACTAAACAAGAACATAACCCCACTGGGAACTTCTCCTGCATGAGCCCTATTGGAATAAATGCTGTGTTTTTTGTGCAGCTTTCATTCATTCCAGTGGGGTTTGTACAAGTTAACTATCAGGTGGATTGTGATATTAGGTGGGAACATAAAATTACTTCCATGCTTTGTTCTGGTGTATCCTCCTCACTTAAAAAAAATGAGTACCGATAATTTGGAATTATGCACAGGAATTATGTGCTGTTTGTTTGTAAGAGAAACTGGGACTCATAAATAAGTGGGGGTGGGGATACTTTTTAAGAACACAAGGCCAAGAAACCAAAGACGTGTCCTGATGGAAAAAAGGTTTATCTCTGACTAGCAGAAGCCCTAGCTGTGCAGCCTCTGGTTTCGAAAACATCAGCACAAACTGTCAAACTCTCAAGTAACCATGTGGCTAGAAAGGTTCTAAAATGGAGAAATTTTCCACATACAAAAAATGTCACAGATGAAGCAGATCTTTAAAGCATACAATTGCGCCCCAGATTACCATCACTGGGTGTAAGGATGGAGAGAAAAAGAAACCTACTCACTAAAGCCGTCTTGTTTTGGAACACTTCCAAAATTTATTGTTATATGAAAGGAAGGAGCAAGAGGTTTTCACCTTCTTTCCCAATGATGCATTTAGAACATTAGGGACATCCCACACACAAGTATTACTAAGTCAGTCCCAGCAGATAAATATGAAATATTTGTTAGGTACAAACACAGCATTTCACAGTGTGCTAGGAACGATCAACGCTTATTTAGTGTCATCTTCTTTGGAACATCTCTTCCAGTGACAACTGAACTCCAGCATAAACATCCATAGAGAAGGATATTAGGTTATATCAAGTAAGCTCTCAGACCTAGAATACTTTCAAAAAACATTTTATTTTCAAATGTCCTCTTAATTATTTTTTTTAGCTTTTAAAATATCATGTGATTTAAATCGGATCCATCTAAAGCTGATTTTTCAACTGAAGGAAGAGATGTAATCAAGTTCAATGAAAACACAGGGAGGCCAAAGAATGGAACAGACAATATTATATAATTCCCCAAAGTAAAAGAAAACCAGGACTGTGGTATTTTCCAATGAAGCTTCAAAGATGCAATCTGATACTCAACATCCTCTGGCTAAGAAGCTTTATGATTTGGCAAAACCCCACTATGCTAATAGAACACACGAAGATACATATGTGTGTTTGTTAGCACTGGAGTTTCCAGTCTATTCCAAAACCCGAGCTTATGGAACTCCATCTCGCTTGGGCAGTCACCCCCTCTTGGGCACGGGCCTCACAATGGATCAGGACCTATTTCTTTCTGTGTGCCAAAGGTAAGTGTGCTGTAACCACCTGCCCTTATGCAGCAATGTGTACATTTGGCTCCACATCCTATGCTTCACACCCCTGAAACCCATTGGTGGAAGGGAAAGGAAGCATGCTCCTGTGTGGTTCCTAGCTTAGGCGGAGCATTTCCTTGGCAAAATGCTTGATGCTCATGAGCTGAATGCTCGTTGCCCACTTGCCCACCTGCCTTCCCTTATGCTATCCTTGACCTTCCCACCAATATGGTGTGTGTAAGCTGTCTGTAAAATGTATTTTCATTGGGGTATTGAGCTACTGCCCCAGGAAGCAAGTGAACCTTTGTTGATGTGTCTATGCAATAGTACTGGCCATCACATTTTCACTAAATGATGCCCACCAGGAACAGGGGGGGGGGATCTGTGTGGATTTGAATTAAAGCATGCTTGTTCCAACTTTGCAGAATACCAAGCACAAAAACAAGAAAGCGCCACTGGCAGGCAAAAGCAAAATAAAACAAAGAGGAAACCAACAGCATACCGGTATTTCATTTCAAGGATCTGGAGTCTGGTAGTTTTATTTCTTTCCTCCACTAGGGATGAGGATGGGGTGAGGTTAATGACTTGCTCTTTCTGTGGAATTAAACCAGTGAACTCCTGGGTGTGTTTCTGTCTGCTTTGAGGACCACAGCACAGAATTTCCTGGGCTGTATCTGTGGACACTACCTTATTCTCTGTGCTTCTTCCATACTGGGGCCATGGCAACATGACTTTGTTCCCTTCATGCATGGACAACATATTGCCATTGTCGCTGGCCCACCTCTTCCTGGTGGACACTGGTCATGTTTCTAGGAGCAGTGGGGATATGTCTGTTATTTTTGTACCATTTTTATACTTTGTGTGTTTTCCCCTCCCCTCCCCGAGTTAGCATGCTTAGGATATGACAGCTGTTCCACCAATGTAGCAGCAGCATATCCCCTTCCCTGACATAGCAAGCATATAGGATTGCACTTTCAGTTACTTTGATGTGCCACTGCACCTCTAGCACTTGAAATAAAACAAGCATCTAATTCCCTGTGAGGCATCTGACCAAAACCTGCCTTTAAAAATGAGCTTAAAGATATATTTGCAAATGTTTGTGTGTTTCATTATCATCCAAGCAGCCTGCTACATTAGTAAAATATCAATTCAAATGCATAGTACTCAGTTTAAAGACTAAAGGTAATTATGGGGTGCAAATGCTCATTTCTCTCTCTCAGACAAAGAAAGCCAGCATTTCTACACAGATAGCTTTCTTTTCCTGCTTCTTGAAAGGGACCCCTGTGTAAAGGCTGAGGCATTCATGGCTGCAAAAGCGAGGGAAGATAAGAACTGGCTGGAAGAGAGGTCACAACATTGACCCTGCATACCAGACAAAATGCAGGTGCAAAGAAACTCTAATTAATTGGGAGTGAGGTTTATAGCAATAGAAAATAATATTATTTAGAAATATATTTAATTTTACCTTTTAGACTACTAAGAAAGAAAGATAATTCCCTATGCTCCCCCTATAAAGGATTTTAGCAATATTTTAAATGTTCTTTTAAAATGTGTGAAATTGTCTTTCAGAATGTAGCACCAAGCAAGTCAGCACCTGCTGCCTAAGAATATATTATAAATAAAGAATATGCATCAGATAGGTTCCCCCAACTGTATCTGATGCACCAGAGCTAAAAGATGCAGCATTTTTATTTAAGAAACTGCACATAGTTTAAAAAGGACTTTCAATTTTTTAAAAAGACCTTACAGTAAAATTAATAAATGGAAGAAAGAAGAGTAACCAAACACTAATACTAGACCCCTTTCCTCTTCTTGTAGTTATATTAACTCTTCTTCCAGTTATATTTTTAAGTTTGAGACATTATTTGGTTAAAAATCATTGTAAAAAATAAAATTAAACTGAATTATGGACTGTAGTTCTGCATGGTGTGAATTATGATATTCAATTTTAATTCATTCCCATGACACATTTTTCAGAAATTGGTTGGTTGTTGAAAGGTCTAGAAATGCATTTTCTCAGCAAACTATGGCTGAAATCTGAAGCACACTTACAAGGCAGTAGGCCTCACAGAACACAGTAAGATGTATTTCTAAGTACATATTATAGGATTGTGCTGCACAGGTCATCATACAGCACCTTTGGGGTCAAATGGCAGCTGGGATGGGAAAAGACTGAGTTAGTATTTTTTTGAACCGGGGGAAGGGGCTGACCTGGAAACAGAAGCACTGTCAAGAAAGTATGAACAACGTAACATGTAGTTTGGCCCTAATACATGTGACTGGCACTGTACAGAGACACGTCCCATGAACTGATATGTCTATAGTGTGTTAATTTATTTTTTATATCTAAGTTGAAAGCCACCCAGAGTGGCTGGGGCAAGCCAGTCAGATGGGTGGGTATAAATAATAAAATTAGTAGTAGCAGCAGCCGTGTGTACTGCATACTGTGAAATATGTCAGGAAATTTCCAAGAAGTTGAAAAACAGCCTACCAGGTTAGGAGCTGTAATGGAGCTGTATCATGGGACTATATTTGTGGCTCAGTCACAAGGTGTTTAGCTCACAGTCACATGAAATGCACAGATCTATGCATATGCTAATCTGGTAGGCATCCATGTTTGGTGCGGTGTCTTTTTGTTCTAAGCTACTGAAGAGAACAATGTATTTTCTCTCAGTTTCCAGCAAACAGCCTGAGGCTGCATTGGAGAAGAGACAGAGCTTTGATTTTAGCACAGAATACAAGTTATTTGTAATCTATTATGCCTTATGTTGGGACGAGTGTAAGAAATATGGAAATAACTGAATGTAATTTTTATTGTTTAAAGTTATTTTGAAATTAAGCCCTGTGTGTAAAACCTTTGAACCATATTTTTAGACTGGATAATTTTTATTTCAATACAAGAGACAGTTTTTGTTCATCCAGCGGCTTCCACGTGCACAATATTAATAATCTCAATAAGATATGCTTCCTGAATTGAACTTCACATGTTTAAAACTCTCTGACTGTTGGCTCAGACAGATACTAGAAGCACCTATGACTGCACACCTTTCAGTCTCATACTGCTCTGCTCTCTATACAATGAAAGAACTGCTGTTGCTTACAAGCACCTTTTCTTGCCTAAAGGAACAAGGATGTTACTCCTGCTGTTTTCATTCACTTTTCTATCTGCTCTTAATGGTCTTACGTATAACTAGGAAAAGAGCAGGAAAAATCTGCCAGTATCGGAAGTTACCTTGTATATTTCTAATTCACAACATAAAGAGCTTAAGAAGGTATTTTCAGTGGGAGCTCTTGCAAGAGTCCCCCAGAAGTCTGTCTGAGTATGTTGCCTTTATTTTTAGTTAAGAGTCTACTGGTTTTATTAGAAAATTTATATTTCTGTTTTTACAATGGGTTGTATTCAAGTAACTTTTGCTCAGTAGACCCATTGAAATTAATAGATCTAAGTTAGTCATGACCATTAATTTAAATGAGCCTACTCAAAGTAAGGCTCTTTTGGAGTTGCAGTTAAAAGACAAATAAAAAAGATAAGCATTTCTTCTAATAGATGATAACGAAGTATCTAAGTCAAAAGGCAGAGTGCAAGTTTGTATTATTGGAAGGGCAATGGGGCTAGAAAAAGGAACTTTTTCATTTGAAAGAACTCTTCCGTTTAAAAGAATTAAAAATACATCAGATCATTTCCACCAAAAGCATGTCAGATTTGGATCAACTTTAGCACATTCCAACAGCGTAATTATCAGTGGTGGAGGAACTATGCATAATGACCAAAAGTACCCCCACCTTGTATTTGGTAACATGTACTGGGCCTAGATGCAAAATCCATGAAAATTCCTCTCAAGTGCTCCTCATGAGGGATGTTCTGCCTTTTGCAACGTTCCACTGGTGCCAGAACTTTTGAGAGGTAGAAAAGAGGCGGTTATAAGTAATAAGCAGGGTACAGGGGAGACATGAAGGCAACAATGGAAATGACTTTATTCTGATTGCCTCTCACAATTCATTACCTGTGATATCCTGGTCTGCCATTTTTGCGACATGCCTAAATCCAGTGTATAGCTGAACTAATCAATCTGACATAATTTGCCATATATAACACTGTGCTAGGCTTGTGCAGAACCAACAACTAGTTTTCTAGCAGAATTTAGATGGTGAGCTGTACCCTAAAAAGGAGATCTCTGCTGAATCTATTTTATGCTATCTTAAGGTGTGTTCAGGCAACATGGGAACAGGGGCAGTGTGTGCACAAAAGCCCCACCCCCACCATCCATATGCACATCACCCCATCCCCACTGCTTTGTCTCCCACCTACATGGGACTTTTATCTGTGTATGTTTGAACGCAAACAGATTAACTCTGTGCAGTTCAGGTCCCTGCTTCATCAGAGTCCCCAGTCACACAGAGGGCTCTACTTGCATTCAAGCAAAATTGAGTAGAAGCTCCATTTAGACAAGAGGGGGGAAGCGAGGGTGTTAGGGACAGGTCTTGGGTGAACGCCCCTGTCCTCAGCCACACTTTACCTACACTGGTTATCAATATGCTTTGCTTTTATTAGTTAATCAGATGCTTCCCAAATCTTTCTGGTGAAAATTTGGTTTGGCTTGTAGAAAAAACTGCTTCAAGATTTACAAACATCTTGCTGTCCTTTACACATTATTACCACATAAATCACAAGCACTGAGTCAGCTTAAAGTTGATTTTGCAGAATCAGGCAAGGGTGATCAGAAGCCACATTATAAGAAGAGTTATGCACCCCAGAATGTATATCACCAGGCCAAAGGGCTTCTCCCCACTATAGCTCGTTTCAGACTGAAAAACAAAGATACTCCCCTTTTACTAATAGGAGGCATGGCACTGCTTTATGTATTTCCCCCCTAAACTTTCACATAATGATTCTAAGTAACCATTATGGTTCTCCGGGAAACAGACTTCAATTCCACAGGATACTACTGTATTTCAAACACTTTCTTTGTGAAAAATGCCATTTCCGATATGTAAACAAGCTATTCCATCTACAATAGTTGCACAAGGTTGCAGATGAAGGGCACTATCCAGCTATGTATTTCTGCTACTGCAAGGACTTTTGGCTGTGCAATGGAACTTATCCCCCTCCTCTCCTCTCCCTGCATGCCCCCTTATTCTGCTCTGGGAGTTCCCCCAGACCTCCTGAGCAGATCTGGAGAGGGGGCAGGAGGTACAAGGGGAGAAAAGAAGAAGGGGAAGTTCCATAGTGCAAGAAATCCTTGCACTAACAGAACTACTTTGTTGGATACCACTGAGAGCTTTTAACCTGTAAGTGCCTCTTATTACAAAGCGCCGTGTAGGCTTAATGTTTCCATGTTGTTTCCAGTTGGCCAAACTGTCAGTAAGCAACATACAAGGGCATGAAAGGAACACTAGCCGTAAATCCAGGGTAAATGTTCAAGTCTTGGCCTCAACCCAACACAGTTAAGCAGTTAAACCACTGAAATTACCTCTGTTAGGTTGTGCACATTGTGTCAAAACTCAATAAGGTTTTATCTTTCTTCTAACTTTTCCTAAAATTTCACACCATTCAAAAGTTCCCCTGCACTTGGAAGGTTTCTTTGAATTATGTTATCAGTACCTTGCACAGTAAACAACTGGCACATTGTAAGAAAAGGCAACATGTTAGCTCTGAAGATATGCATCTATCTGTTGAAAGATAATTATAATATACTGTTCAACCAAGTTATCATAGCTGTTTCATTGCACCAGTTTATTATTTCATCAAATGGCTTCAAATGAAACACTGGATCAAACTCAACCAAGGCACTAACAGAACTCCAGTTGAAATTATTATCTTGACTACAGTAACATGACCCAGTTCAGGCAATCATTCAAGGCTTCATAATCTATGCATTATGAAGTTGTGAATGACCATTGGGTCCCAGCACTGCTCCCCTTGCTTCTCTTCTCCTGCCTTATAGTAAGTCTGAGTTCCCTGCTACATCCAACCATGGGAATTCTGGCTTAACAAACAGGAATGGTTAGTTAGTTAACATACCAGAATTTCCAGAGGAGCTCTGACTTAATACAAGCCAGGATCTTTGCACCCAAGTCAGTGCACAATGGGGAGGGGGCAAGGGAAGAGTATTTGACGCAGACTCGTCTTCCTGGCTTCATAAAGCATTGCTTCTGAAGCCTTGACTGACTATCTGACCTGGGCCAGAGGGAAATGTGACCCACTGAGAATTTTGCTTGAAATGAGCAGAGGGCACTTCGGAAGAAATCTTCCAATCACATACTCCAGAACAGTTTCACTGATTATCATGTAGGAGTAGTCTGGGGCAGTCTAAAGATGCAAATCTATAAAAGACGGAAGAATGTGCCCAAATTAAAAATTGCATGTGCAGTGTTTGGCAGGGATTCCCCCTATACTCAGCTAATCATTTTGCACTACATGCACCCAAGGAAAAAATGTTTACCTGGGATGGCCACAGTTAACCTTTTTTCCTTGCTGAGATGGTGCCCATAGAAGAATTCATTCATGGAGGCCATGGAAGGGGGGCCCCTCAGAAGAAATGATTCTGTGGAGGTGTGATCAGGGGGGGTTCTTAATAAAGGCAGTAGGTGGGTCCCTGAAGTCCTGGGATGGCTCTGATCACAAGGGGAAGGTGAGAATAGTCTTGCAGGAGATCCAAGAAAAAATACATACGAAAACAAAAGAGTTTTTACTTTAATTACTGAGCAATGGCTCCTTGAATGACATTATCACATTCCTTCTCCCCCCCCCCCCCCCGCACCACCCTCCATGAAGCAAACCAGCATGTTGTCACCACCCCTATCATTGCTGCCACCCGACAGGAAAACATATTTCCTATAAAGGGAAGCTTCGCTTATAAAATTTAGAAAGAGAAGATACAAGCTGCTCAACATGACCCATCAAGCTGAGCATAGATCACCTGCCATGTACAATGGCCCACCATAGGGTCAATAAAATCTGTTTTTGCTGCTTGCTTGGGGCTCTTCTTCAGTGTTGTCAAGAATCTGAGGCCATAATACATGGTGGTGGTGTTGCTTGGTGGGTCACATCTTGTATAGGGCCCCTCATCCAATTCTCATCCCCCAATTTAGGTATTTAATTATTATTTAGGCATCATGCATATTTTCCATTTCATTTATAATATCTGCATTTAACATTTATGCTGAATGTGTAAGTACACAGACAATGAAAGTCTGCCCTAAAAGTCTCTTAACAAGGGGAATCTTGTTTAGATACTGTTCGTGGAAGTTGTTCCCACAAAGTGGTGGGACCTTTTGTCCACCATCTTCTCCTTGACCTCCCTTCCCCTGTTGGTGGGACAGCAACAGAACTATATGCAACTCTGCAAACCACTAGTGTTTGTTTCTGGGTTTGAATAAAAGTCATCTGCTATTGAACATTTATTCATTTTAACACAGGTGTTGAGAAGCACAACAGGATAATCACATTCCTTGCCCACATTTCAATAATGAAGAGAAAAAGAAAAGTTTATAAGCACCTTAGTTTATCAGAGGATCATTTCCCTTTGGATGTGGATATGCCTCTTAGATATGCCCCTCCACTTCACCCCGCCCCATCAAGAGGTATATTTTTGCTATGTATTAAGCAGATACATTCAAAACATACAGAATATGCTGAAATACTGACAGAATATGAACCATGACTATATCAAAAGGAAGAAAAAATATTATGGGCAGATGGAATTACTAGCCAAGCTTCACATTTTGAAAAGTCACTTCTTCACACAGCCCAATCTCTCAATGACCCCAGCCAAAATATATTCATTATTTGCAATTCAGTGAATGACCTTAATTCAAGTCAGGCCACTGCACTGTACTATAAAGATGACTGCATGCATACCTTTTCCTCTGAGTGCCACTGCTGACCAGTATGTTTGGTTGCTGTGGGCCCTGACTATGCAGGAGGAAAGTGTCTATGGTTGGCACGGTGGCTGATGCCTCCTCACTTACTTTAGGGCTGCCGATCTTGCTCTTTCCAAGTTTGCCTTTGCTCCGCCGGGACTGCTCGTGATCAAACTCTAAGTCTTCCAGACGCTGGGTGAGGGCGAGCTTTTGCTGGATAGCCATCCGCAGCAAAGAGTTTAAGGTCTTCTTCTCATCCTCTGCAGCTGCCAATTGCCTCTGCATCTCATCCAACTGTGTTACGTATTCATCACACCTGGAGAGAGAGAGCGAGGGAGAGAGAAGTGTCTTCCAGATTATGTGAACGTCCCTCACGGAGAAATGTCAGCATGAACCAGCTACATATGAAAAAAGTACCCATCACCTGTTATCATGGCAGCTGAAAAAGTATGTCTAAAGTAACTGATCTTGCTGCCTGCTGGCTATATTTATGTGCAGTCTGGGCCAATTTAATGCTTTTCCATGACAGAAAAAGGTACTAAATTTGCCTGAGTCAATGGGCCATAAGACATTTCTAACATGGACCTGCCCTGAATTATTCTCAATTCAATGAGAGAGAGAAACAAAACAATATGCAATCAAAAAGGGTCAGCCAAGCAAAAGGCTCCAAGAAACCCACTGAACAAAACCAATCTGAGTGAAAAACCCTCTCAGTCCCATGACTTGAAATCATGCAACAAGCACAAGACACTGGAGAAAACTATTTCCTCAGTTACTCATCTCTTACTTGCTCTGAAACTTACATATGCCACTACTAACATTTACTGGATCTGCTGGAAAGGTGGAAGGTGTGGCGGGACTTGCTTAAGGAAATTAAATTAATGCAATCTATATTGCAATGTAAATTAAAAATGGACATGACCCCAGGACGTTTCAAGTAGAAATATTCCTAACAGAGCCAAGACATTATGTCATAGTATTAGTAATCAGCTGGAGGGAAACATATTTAATTATACTGAAAGCAGAGCTTCTTTCCTTACAGGAACTTTCATTTCAGTACAAGCCAAGCACTCAAAAAGTCACAATGTTCTGTACTTAAGTGGACTCTGATGCTGATCAATAACTGATTTCTTTTTTTTTTGTTCCCAACTGTCTAAATGCTTTATTAATGGCTAATTTGTTAATATAAAAGAACCACTGCTTTATATATTAACTGCTACATGGACTGCATTTGAAAAGAACTGAAACTCTTCAGTGAAGCTCAGAAAGAACTACAGTGGTGCCTCGCAAGACGAAAATAATTCGTTCTGCGAGTGCTGTCATATAGCTAATTTTTCATCTTGCGAAGCACCAACGGGAGAATAGCGGTTTGACGGGGGGGGGGGGATTTTTCGTCTTGCGAGGCAAGCCCATAGGAAAATTTGTCTTGCGAGACAGCCTTTCGCTAGCGAATGCCTTTCGTCTAGCGAGTTTTTCGTCTAGCGAGGAGCGAGGCATTCGTCTAGCGAGGTACCACTGTAATTATCAAATTAAGTAACTCCCAAATTTTACTAAAGTATAAGCTCACCAGAAATTCTGCAGTAAAAATAGGAAAGTTTTAGGGAATTTGAAAACTTTTATTATTTATACGCCTAATACCTCTCCATACTAAAGTATCAATTTTTCCTCTTAATTCAAAGCACTGTTAAGTATGCCCTAATCTCTTTTGATATTACTGCTTCATAAGCCTGTTTCTCCCCCTTTTTAAGTTTATAAGTTTGAATTTTGTGCCTTGGTTGTTTTTTGTTTGTTTGTTTCCTTTAAAAGTAATTCAAATAACCTCATGTCCCAGCTGAAATGAACCAGCACAACAGAGAAACCCTTATGACATAAATAACTACGTGTTTGTCTTAGTTTCTCTTGGGAAAGAAGGCCATATCTCTGAAAGAGTGTGATCGCTGGAAGCACAAGATGTCACAACAGGGACCTGCATTTTATCACAGTTGATAATGGAGGTTGCTGTAGAGACTGAGGGCGGAATGGACTTGAGAAGCTGGGGTGTTTGACTCGGGCTGCAATCCTAACCACACTTGCCTAAAAGTAAGCCCTATTTGAGTCAGCTGGGCTGCACTGCACTGTAAGATATTAAGCATTAACTATCTGCCTGCTAAGCAAGAATGAACTTTGAGAACTCTTAATGAGAAAAAGGAATAAATGGACTACAGTACTTCAAGTACTTCAGTTCTTGAACGAAATCTGATCCGGAAGCTTGTTCAGCTTCCAAAACGTTCGAAAACCGAGGCATGGCTTCCAATTGGTTGCAAAAGCTTCTTGCACTGAGCGGAAGCTGCGTTGCATGTTCAGGTTCCACAAAACGTTCAAAAATGGAAGCATTTACCGTATAACACGCCCCCATGTATAAGTTGTTGGGCTTTTTGGGGGGAGGATTGCACAGAGTTGTTGAGCTTTTTAACGGGGGGGGGGATGCAACCAAACACCCATCACCCATAACCACTACCCGTGTATAAGATGCCCCCAGGTTTAAAACATTATTTTAAAGTAAACAGAGCTATTCTTATACACAGAAAAGTATGGTACTTCTGGGTTTTCGGCGTTCAGGAGCCAAAATGTACAATAACAGAGGCGTTCGGGAACCGAGGTTCCACTGTACTCATAAAATCATTTGCATTATCCCAATGTACTATCTTTCTTTATTATTTAGATTGTTTTATGTCAAGTTATATATGATAAAGAAATTAAATTTATTTATTTATTTATAAAATTATTTCAGTACCTGGTTGCGAACATGGCTCTCAAGGATGAGAAGGTTGCTGCATCTTCTTTCAAAGCCTTTAACTCATTACGTAGTTTAGTCATGGTTTCTGTCACCATGGCCTTCTCATTCTCATACTTATTCTTCAGATTAGCCAGGGCCACTTCAGCTGTCTGAAGCAAAGACACAGCCATTATATATGTATGTATATTGAATAACACAAAATAAGAAGAGTCTGCTGAATCAGGCCAATGGCCCACCCAGTCCAGCATCCTGTTCTCACAGTGGCCAACCAGATGCCTGTGGGAAACCCGTAAGCAGGACCTGAGCATATCAGCACTGTCCCCTCCTATGGTTTCCAGCAAATGAGATTGAGAAGCATATTGCTTGTGACAGTAAAGGTAGGCTGGATGGAACAGAAACTACAAGAAACAGAAGCGAATATGCTATGTTTAGCTCAACAACTGTCATATTTAACTAGCTGAGACAATATACTCACATTTACACAGCATGTCATTAGTGCAAATTTATTTCAGTCTGGCTTATGCAATACAACTGGAATACACTGCATTTCAAACATTTGAGGCAAAAGTTTTCTTTGGCTGAAAAAAGATGGCAGTCTGAGGGAGACTTCATCCCGATGGTGCAGTGGTAAGAACTCTGGTTAAGAACTTAATTCGTTCTGGAGGTCTGTTCTTAACCTGAAGCTGTTCTTAACCTGAGGTACCACTTTAGCTAATGGGGCCTCCCGCTGCTGCCATGCCGCCGCCGCACGATTTCTGTTATCATCCTGGGGCAAGTTCTTAACCCAAGGTACTACTCCTGGGTTAGTGGAGTCTGTAACCTGAAGTGTTTGTAACCTGAGGTGTTTGTAACCCGAGGTACCACTGTATAACGTTCTTTTGCCCCACTGCCAACTCCAGTCAAATGTTTTGAAACAATACAAATATCTGCAAAACCCATTTACTGGAGGCCAAGTGGGACGAGTATAAGCTTATTACAAAGGAATTTCAGAAATAGACTGGAAAGAGAAGTTGCTGAATTGCAACTCATTACCAAACTTAAAACCACGGAAAGACCTGGTCTGAACAAAAACATTGGATTCTTATCTCATTATACATGACAAAGCTATCTTTAGCCATCTCACCCCTTGCTTTTTCCTGTAAGACCAATTGCAGTCGTTAACAGTCGTTAACAGGTTTTCCACACCTAGCAGCCGATCACCCATTCCCACCACCCTTCTGAGTAATACCCCTCCCCACTTTCTCACTATATATAAGGGTCTGGTAACTTCTGTTTCAGAGTATTTGAAGAAGTGTGTATGCACACAAAAGCTCATGCCAAGAACAAACTTACAGTAGTTGGTCTCTAAGGTGCTACTGGGGAATTTTTTTTATTTTTTTGTTTTGACTATGGCAGACCAACACGGCTACCTACCTGTAACTGTTGGAATAAGTTATGCTTGCAGATAAAAGTCAAGACAGGGTTAATCTGAATATACTGTTCTTGTACCTGCAGCTTGTTAGGTGTGAATCAGTCAGAGCCAGATGCCAATGATTCAGCACAAAGTAGAGTATAAGTAGCCCTGTATTTGTAACGAGGTGTTGGTAGTGTGGCTGACTGAATTTATGCTGGGAGAACATTTGCTGGGACATCCTGTATTTGTAAGCTGTCTGCCTAGAACAAGAGGCAGTCAGAGGTAGGAACTGTGTTGTACTTTTTTTAGTGAACTACCTGTCAGTAAATATACTGACTGTACTGAGCTGTCTAGTGTTGTTATATATAGGAAAAGTAAAAGGTTAAGGTAAATGACCCCCGGACAATTAAGTCCAGACAACTGTGGGTTGTGGCGCTCATCTCGCTTCAGGCTGAGAAAGCCGGTGTTTGTCCACAGACAGCTTTCTGGGTCATGTGGACAGCATGACTAAACCGCTTCTGGAGAAACAGAACACCAGGATGGAAACCAGAGTGTATGGAAACGCCGTTTACCTTTCCGCTGCAGCAGTACCTATTTATCTACTTGCACTGGTGTGCTTTCGAACTGCTAGGTTGGCAGAAGCTGGGACAGAGCAACGGGAGCTCATCCCGTCACAGGGATTTGAACCACCGACCTTCTGATCGGAAAGCCCAAGCGGCTCAATGGTTTAGACCACAGCGTCACCCACATCCCTTTACAGGAAAACCAGGGGGTATGACAGAGTTGGATCAATGACTGAAGTTTTGGCAATTAGAGCATTTGCCTTTGTTGTAGCTGTATTTAGGATTGATCGTGTTGCCTAAAGCCAACAATCTGTATATGTAATGCAGCAATCTAAACATTAAAGCATTTTGACATAATTCTTCGAGTTTTCATTCTTCAGCAACTAGAAGCCATAACACCACTCTAGAGATGTGAGAACTCTTTGAGTATGGGCATACAGAAGTTATTGGTTCAGGAACAACTCTCTAAGTCCGAAATCAGTTAATACACATTCCTATACTAGCAAGAATAATTCAGAGGTACAGAATATAGAATAACATGAGACTGGTAGCACTACATGAAATCATAGCATATAAACAAGCTACCCAAACAAGGTTGTGCAGAGCTGAGGCTTGATATTCAGAGCCGCTTATCTATCTTTGCATAAGCAAGGTGTGTGAGTGACTCAGGCAGAGAGCTCCTGACTGGTTCAAAAAGTGGTGGTTTTTTATGCATTTTGCACATTTTGATACGTATCAGAATTTCACACCCTTATTGATGTTTGTTCATTTCATAAAATGTATATACCACTTGATTGTAAAAAAAAAAAGTCAAAGAGTTTATAAAAAAGATAAATCAAGAAAAATTACACCCCTATTTTAAAATATACCAAAGTTAAAATACTAAAATAGATTAAAATTACCTCAACCTTCTGGATGGGCTGCCTATACAATTTTTTAAAGCAAAGTTACCGGTAATTGCTAGCTAACACAATTAAAATATGAGAAGAAACATTCCTTCCTAGCTGGTTTATGGGTTGTTTGTTTTTATTGCTTTATGGTAGCGTAATTAGCTGGTTTACACCTCGTATTTTGGTATTTTACTATCTGCAGACCAAAAGGTTGGTATATGTGTAATCAGTCTTTTTCAATCCCATCTATTTAATCTATCATCCAGGGGAAGACTGGTAATACCACACTCCTGAGGACACATATCTACAACGTTCATGTGCATTTCATATACAAACTGATGAAACTGAAAGCAACTGATTAGTCAAAACAGACTTTCAACTGGTTGTCTTTTTTTCTGATAGATATTATACATTTGTGTTTAATTGCATTTGTGTTTAATTGCCCTCACCTTCTGTCCTCCCAGCTCAAGCCTCCCAGGCCAAGGAAAATACATCTACCTAGATTTCTCCCTTTCCCATAGGACTGCTCTACCCATGTTATACTGCAGCAAAAACAGTAGCTGAAGTCAAATCCACACTAGTCTTTTTTAACATGTGTGTGTATCCACTCAGGTCTTTACGAACTCTGAATAATTAACTATTTCCATAATTCCATAATATGCATTCTTGTAAAGTGCCTTAATTATCAATTGCTGGACACTATGAGATGGTTCAGTTTTAATGCTCTGATCAGGATCAGGAGTATGCCACAGGTTAAAGCAGCCTCCTCCACTCATAAGCTCCAGTTCCTTCCTTCCTCTCCTCGTTTATAGTTTGCCATTACATTAAAGCCTCACTATAGTTTGCAGAAATAATTCTTTGCCTCTAAACCAGAATTGTAAACCATTGTTTGACGCAACTTCCTATCCTAAATTTGCCTATAATGTCAAACTAATTTTTGCTTAAACAAGACAAAGAATTGGGATTACGTGAAGGAGCTGGTTTGAAGTTTTGAGGTCTGAGTTGACCCCATGCAAAAGCAAAATATGATTGGTTCCCTAGGCCTCTGGAATTCAATGCAATCTAGAGTGTATGCCACATTTATTATTATGCAGAATGCTCAAGTTTGTTCAATAAAAACTAAGTGAACTAAGTTCATTGTTGCAATAAAGTAATTTTATCAGTTCTTTTAAAGTAATTTTGGGTAAGAGTACCTAAAATAAAATAAATTATGTGAGAGGCCAACGGAAAACCAAAGAAAGTCTGTGTTTTATGGGAACCGTACGTAGGTTGCCATAAACATACGTAAAGGTAAAGGGACCCCTGACCATTGGGTCCAGTTGCGGATGACTCTGGGGTTGCGGCGCTCATCTCGCTTTATTGGCCAAGGGAGCCAGCGTACAGCTTCCGGGTCCTGTGGCCAGCATGACTAAGCCGCTTCTGGCGAACCAGAGCAGCACACGGAAACGCCGTTTACCTTCCTGCCAGAGCGGTACCTATTTATCTACTTGCACTTTGACGTGCTTTCAAACTGCTAGGTTGGCAGGAGCAGGGACCGAGCAATGGGAGCTCACCCCGTCATGGGGAATCGAACTGTTAACCTTCTGATCGGCAAGCCCTAAGCTCTGTGGTTTCACCCACAGCGTCACCAGCGTCCCATGCCATAAACATAGGCTTACCTAAATTAAAAGTACCCTTAAACTTGTTAGTTAAAACACATACCTTCCTAATGGCAGATGGGCAGTTAACAGCTTACCTGCTTGTTGGCTTTCAACACAGCCCTTAGGGTCGCTATCTGCTCTCGTTTCGTACTCAGCAGGGACTTCAATTTCAGTATTTCTTCCATTAAGGCCTCCTTGTCCTTATCAATCATAGGTACTAGTTCACGGGCTGCTGCACGCTGCCGTGACAGCTGCAGCGACCGATCTACAGCCTTCTGCAAGTGCTTGATTTGGTCCCTTATTATGGCATTCAGGTTGTAAATATTCATCGGTTCTTTGCGAATGTCACTAGTGTCGGAAACTGGGGAGGAAGGGGGGGCTGTGATGACTGGAGAAATTGTGGGTGTCTTTGTTGGACTTTGCTCTTTGTTGGCTTCTGCACTCTCCCTTGAAATCTGCTCAGTCGGTGTCCTCACTTCTATTGGAGATGCCATCCCTCTCCTAGCCAGCCGTGGGGACAGAAGCCCCCTTGGATCATCAGGTCCCTTGAGGCTCCCACTTCTAGTAACTCTGCTTTGCCTGTAATAATCTAGCATAACCCTATTAGGAGTTTCGTTGTTACACAAACACACATGGTGATAGAGCTGAGCCAGCTCCTCACTGAAAGTCACCAGCTCATCCTGGGCTGTGTTGAGTGTATTGTGGTTCTCATTTGCAACACCTGTAATTCTTTGCAAGTCTTTTTCCATCTGCATCATTTTCTCGTGGCTATCCTTAGTTGACTTTTCCAGGTTTGTCACCTGCTCATCATATATCTGGATCCTGCTCTCATACTTCGCCTTTTCTTCGGTGTAGTTTTCAACACATTTATTGTATTTCTCCTTCAAGGCCTTTATTTCAGCTTTGAGGTCAATCACCTCCGTGACAGCTACTTTGTATTTGCACTCTAGAATCTCTAAGCCATTGATGTCCACTTCATAGTCATGGGTTTCTTCCCCAGAATCCCGGCCTTTCTCAAAATCTAGCTCTTTAAATTCTTTGTTGCTTTGTAAACCCCTCATAGAGTTGACATGCTCAGTGAGCCTGTGGACCCGCTCATGTTGCTCAGTAAGTGCTCCCTTTGTGTGTTCCAGCTGGGTCTGTGACTCCTGAAGATTAGCCAGGAGAATAGCTTTCTCGCGCTCCACCTGCAATAACCCAGGGAGAAAAATATTAATGTCTCAAAAAAGAAGCTGGGTGCAAAACTAACTGCTCAGTACCCATTGGTATCTTAAAAAGCCTGAGCCTAGCAACTGGCACCTCTACTACTGCTGAGGTCAGAAAGTTCCTCCTCCTAAGAAATCACACAGTATCTTACATTTTGCAAGAAAGTTGCATTTTATTTATTTAAGGCATTTGTATGATGCCCTTCATTATAATACATCCTAGGTCAGTTCACAATAAAAAATACACTAAAATAAAAGCACAAAAAACAAGTTAAAAAACAAGAAAAGCACCTTCCAGATACATCACAACTTCAAAGTCAATTGAGACAGCAAAATGGATGACTTAGCTTCAGTGCTTAAAATATAGCTTCCTTGCCCATCAGACCTAAAAAATAATTTCATTTAAAATGCCAGAGAAACAATGTCTTAACCTGTACCTTTGCTGGTTATTATGGTGGTGATGGTGGTTGTTCTTGTTCCTGTTATTTATAAAGCAATTGGTATTGTGCTAGCAAAAGTAAATAAACAATTCCTTCTCATGTTCTGTGTTCATGGGCCTAGTGGCCCAGTTAAAGCATCATATTAAACTATAGCTATGTGAGCAAGCAGCATTGCTGGTGCACACTACTCAAAAGCTGCCATGTTCCTCTCTCACTCTTGCTGCAGTTGCACCATGGACAAAATAAGCAAGAATCTGGCTAATGTCGACTGAATCCAGGCTTGTGGTTTGTATCCTACTTGTTAACTGGTTCCAGTTTCTTGAGCCTAGATTCGGATAACACAACATGTTGGCCTGCAGCTTGCTTTGTCCATCAGAAAGGGAACAACATGAGACCCTTTCTGGGCAGCTTGCTTTGTCCATCAGAAAGGGAGCAACATGAGACCCTTTCTGGGCAATGTGCATTTGCATGCTGCTCATTCATGTGAAAGTTTGTTTTCAATTATGGTTTAATGTGGCATGCAAATACTGTAAGCCAATATTTGTGTCACCAGTCATAGGCAACAATATTTTCCACCAAACCTGGAAAATTTTAGTTGAGATATGCACACCATTCCAAGTACTTTAGATATATTTTAACAGCAAT
This sequence comes from Lacerta agilis, assembly GCF_009819535.1. Lineage (NCBI taxonomy): Eukaryota > Metazoa > Chordata > Lepidosauria > Squamata > Lacertidae > Lacerta > Lacerta agilis. Next base: position 18,238,373 of record NC_046321.1, on the reverse strand, counting down.
TTGAGGGGGAAATGCCATTAGACTAGCAGTGTATTATTATTTTTTAAAGGAAAGAACAGCAGCAAATGAGCTCTTTCAAGTGTGAGTGGTGCAACTTGTTTGATGAGATGTAATAAAACCAAACCTAATTAGTTTAGTAGATGGTGGCCATTATTATTTCAAACCCCATGACACATAAAAGATAGTAATTTATGGAAATATTAGGTGAATATATAATTAGGAAGAGAGATAATTAGGAACAGTGTTCCTGGCTCTAGGCAATAATCTTGATAGGTACTACATTTGTATTACTGTTGTCATACACAAGCTATATAGGCCTTGTACTGACAAACAATCTACTATAAAATAGTAATCTATCTTGTTCCATGCCACCACAATCTCAAAGTTCTTTTGGTGCTCTGTTGGCTTCTTAATGGCCCATCCATTGCTTAATTAGCTAATTCCAGAGGAATTAGGTCTAGCTTAATTAGCTATTACAGGATTTAGGTGCCCAACACACAGCTTAATACACACAGGTCTGTCCTAATACAAATAACTCTAATACACACTGGTCTGGCTGATCTAGCTATTTCCCAGTTGTAACACTGGGAATTTAAGAGTGACTAGCACCAACAAACTCATGGTGAAACTTGGAAGCTCATCTGCTTCTATGGAAAAATAATTTAAACTGTATGTAAAAAGCAAACTTTATCCTAACTCTATAAATATAAGTATCTGCAATGTTGGGCTATAAGTAGGTGGAGTGGAGGGACAGGATTGCACAGGAGAAGAATCCAGGGAGGCTACCTGAGGATCAGGATAGCTAAAGAAAGTAAGGAATTGTATGCACAGGCAGCATAGGAGGAAACAGTAGATGACAGAGGTATATATAGTATATATAGTTGAAGAAAATGTAGGCATAGGGTACCGGAAAAGAGAATAAAAAGGAAGGCAAGATAAAACAGGGAGGTATATGCTTGTCAAAGCAGCACAGAACATAAAATATTGCATCTGTCATTTTTTCTGTCACTATAATGGGAAAAACCACATCTGGTGGAATTATTTCTCCTATGCAGTTACCAGAACTACAAAGCACCCTCCCACTGAGTGGATGAAAAATGTAGTTGGGCCCAATATCTGGTACATTATATGAAACTCCCTTTTTAATGACTGGTAGGTAGCTGTGTTGGTCTGCCATAGTCAAAACAAAATAAAAAATAAAAAAATCATTTCAGTAGCACCTTAGAGACCAATTAAGTTTGTTCTTGGTATGAAGTGTGCATGCACACAAAAGCTCATACCAACAACAAACTTAGTTGGTCTCTAAGGTGCTACTGGAAGAAATTTTTTCTTTTGTTTTCCCTTTTTAATAGTCCATGTGTTGTAAGAATATTTTTATCAAAGAAATTAAGCCTCAAAGGGGGGAATTTTTGTAAGAATGTACATGAATGTATGGGCCACATGTCTGAAGCAGCACCATTTTGACTCCCAGCTGACCAAGTATTTCTCAGCAAGGAGAGAAGACAATAGGAAAAGCTTCCCAATTCTCTTTGGGACTTATACCTCCCTGTAAATACAGTCTGGCAGGTATCTGTTAAGCTGAACACACTATCAATATGCGTAAGAGATTCAGGAACTAAGTATTTACTAGCTTAAAGGAATGTCTGGGCTACGCAGGAAAGGCAATCAGATAAGGCATTATCATATAAACTGGCAGGTATGGGAAAATAAACTTCTCAGATTTCTGTTGAAATTTGTTGGAGACTGCTTTTTTGTGATGTAGGTATGATGTATCTGGTGGGGGGTCTTGGGTTACACCCCTTCTGTGATGTATGTGTGAGGTTTCTGGGGGTGGTCTTGAATGGCAGCATGGGCAATTTCAAATTTCTTTATAAGAGCAGGCGCTCCTTTGTTCTGGGTCTTTTCCCTGCTCTCCTGTGTGTGGGGAAAACACCCTGTTGCAACAGCTTTAATGAAGATCAAGCTTACTAGCTCCTTTGCTTCTAAATATTCTCTGGTTGGCCTCTGTTATTTATTCCTACCGATGGAGAACCTGCAAAGGACTCTACAAGGGCTCTTGTGTACCCCCATAAGGGAATAAGAGCAGATTCTGTTTACAATACATGTCAAATGTTACCTGCATGAGCTGCTGTTTCAGTTTTTGCATTTCAGAGATGTTGAGCTCACTGAAGAGATCCGAGACTGGGTGCAGTGATTCTGCTTTCCTAACTGTGGGAGTCCGAAAGTCACCATTCATTTTCATGTGGGGTCCATGAATGTGTCCATTCATTTTGTCATCATTATTAGGTTCATTCCCATCCTCTCCAAACTTTAATCCATCTACCGAGATATTAATATGGTTATTATACATGCTATCATTTAGATTGATATACTGGGAGAGTTCCTTCCTCAGATTGTTCTTTTGCTCTCTCTCATTCTTTAACGTCTCCAGGGCTTCCTCTAGCTGATGCTCCGCAATCTCCTTTAACCGGATGGCATCTTCTAGCTGGCTATTAAGCAATACAGTTTCTTCCTCAAATCGTTTTATCTCGTGTTTCAGGCCTTCATATTCAACCTGAATTAGGTAAGATAAAGAACATTCAAAATACTAAAAGTTGGATTTACAAACAACCTGCCATTTGCTGCATCTGTTAAACTAAGGTACAAAAAAAGAGAGAGAGAAAAGAAAGACTGAACATACATACTGTACTTAAAACTGTTGGATGGAGAAAGGACTCAAATTCTACTGACTATATAAACTGGTCAGTAGAGAGATGCCTTGAAACCATTGTAATTCTATCGTAAGTTTGTTATATGTTACATCTTTCATAATGATGATTATGTAGTGCAAACCAAATTGGGGGGAGGTTAACAGTTTTTCAGAATAAACATTATCAGGCATATTTCATGAAATTTACCTCTTAACTAAAATGTATTGATTTTGTACCATCAAATGTGACCAAGTATTTTTTTGTAATTTAATAGAAAATCCAATATGTTTCAGGTGCTTCTACATGTTGCTAAGCCCAAGACTTACAGACATATATGGAAAAATGTTACAGGTAGGTAGCCGTGTTGGTCTGCCATACTCAAAGCAAAATAAAAAATAAAAAAATTCCTTCCAGTAGCACCTTAGAGACCAACTAAGTTTGTTCTTGGTATGAGCTTTTGTGCATGCATGAAAGCTTATACCATGAACAAACTTAGTTGGTCTCTAAGGTGCTACTGGAAGGATTTTTTTTATTTTTTATTTTGTTATGGAAAATGTATTAACTCAATCTGTAGAGCATGAGACTCTGAAGAAGAAGAAGAAGAAGAAGAAGAAGAAGAAGAAGAAGAGTTTGGATTTGATATCCCGCTTTATCACTACCCGAAGGAGTCTCAAAGCAGCTAACATTCTCCTTTCCCTTCCTCCCCCAAAACAAACACTCTGTGAGATGAGTGGGGCTGAGAGACTTCAAAGAAGTGTGACTAGCCCAAGGTCACCCAGCAGCTGCATGTGGAGGAGTGGAGACACGAACCTGGTTCACCAGATTACGAGTCTACCGCTCTTAACCACTACACCACACTGACTCTTAATCTCAGAGTCGTGGGTTTGAGCCCAACATTGAACAAAAAGATTCCTGCATTGCTGGGGGTTGGACTAGATGATCGTCGTAGTCCCTTCCATCTCTACAATTCTATGATTCTATGACTCTATAACCATTTTTTTAAACATTAAAGACACAAATGAAAAATATGTGTTCACTACATAAAAACATGAATTCAGGGAACATAGAGAGAAAATTGCTCAAAAACACACGGTAAGTTGTTTTTTTAAAGGAAAATGGTGTAACAAAAGCAATTGAGCACAAGGTTTTAATAAAAATACTAATTGAGACATATATATGACTTATTTTGTCCATCATCTTTTTGTGTATGTTAAGAATGATTAAATAAAAAAAATGGTTAAATAAAATGTTATGAATAAAAGCAGACACAGCAAAATAAAATTGTGAGAAGGTAAAGGTTTGAAAGATTGCATAGAAATACATAAATTTTCCCTGGAAACTACATGTCCAAAATCCCTAGTCAAGCTGATCAATATTCATTTATGAGAGACAGTTGGCTCTTTGCAAACAGCAGAAACATAAATTAATTCCTTTGTTAAAGATACAGCATATATTTATATACTATTCAAGTAACACAATTACTATATAATGAGTAATCTCAGAAGTTAATCAGCTCTTTATCTATGGTATAATTAGCAGTGATATTTTTTTTGCTGAAAATGGGAACAATTTTCTGCGTAACACAAAAAAGTGATTAGAAATTGTCCATTTTACAAAAAGAAAGAAAGAAAATGAAACATAGCCTCTGCTTACAATCTGCTATTTGTGTTTATAGGGTAGAATAATGTTGGATAGCAATTACTTCTAAATATAGTCTGGGTTCCAAAGAGCTATTTTAGGCAAATGTAAGTGCTTGTGACTCCCCAAAGGGATTTTGACTTTATTGCTTTGAACATCAGACCCACAAGCATACAATATCACAGATTGCTTCTGAGACTCCCTTCAGTTTTGGAAATGTTTTCTCACAATCAACTGCTCCCTTCTTTGGACCCTGCATAAGCTTCTAGCCCAATTGGCTTGGCAGCCAATTCCCCACCCATCTTCAGAGCCTGACCCTAAGGCTTAATAATGCTTTACAAAGGGGTGGTGGTGGGCCGGAGCTAGCAACTGCTAAATTGACGTCAAAACATTTAGCCAAATGCATCTCTATATACCCAGCTCACAACTCATGGCATTTTAAAATCTCTTAATAGAGCAGAGCTGTCACATGATAGACTGCAATCTAACCATGTGGAGTAATCAGATCACTCTTTTTTGTGGGTTCAGCATCCACCACTGACAGTACATTATATTCCATATTTTAAACCATTAACATGATTTTGTGGCACTGGTCAACTAAGTTACTGGTCTTCAGCTGATGGGTCAGAACTTACCACTGAGTTGCAGGCTGGCTAAATGTGGGTTGCAGCAGCACCATGACCATACAAATGTATGGTAATAAAATTAAGAAATAAAGCTACTTCCAGCCCAACTATATAAATGCCCTTTTAAACCAAGAGATGCCAGGCACTGAACTTGGAACCCTCTGCATGCAAAGCATGTTTTCTGGCAACCCTCCTTCAACAGTGTCTTCTGTTGCTTGCTCCCATTATCTGGCAATGAATGTATACTGTATTTTAAAATGGTATGTAATTCAGATGTTGGTATTGTTCCTTTTGCAACCTGTTTCTGAAAATCCAGTCAGTGCTAACCTGGTTCTGTTTCAGCGTGGAAACCAACTTTTGCAATGTAATGTTTTCTTCTTCAAGTTCTGTATAGTCCTGAAGGAGTCTTGCCTCTCTGAACTTGTATTCTCTTATCTCATCTTTCATCCGAATTCTCTGCAGCTCTGCCATTTCATTGCTCTGAAAAGGAGAAAGAAATGAAATATATTGTCATTGTTTCATTTCCAGTGTTATAGGAATTATATATATATATATATTCATTCATTCATTCATTCATTCATAACTGTACTGGGCAAACACATACATAAATATATAAAACCACATGTCTGGAAACAGTACAGGAAAACACACTCAGATTTCTGCTGTAGACCACCCCTTCTGTGATGTATGTATGATGTATTGGGGGTGGTCTTAAGCTACAGGGGAGGCAATTTCAAATGTCTATATAAGAGTTTGCACACCAATGTTCTGGGTCCCTCCTGCCTCCTGCGTGTGGTTGTGAGCACCCTGTTGCAACAGTTAATAAAGATCAGGCTTACTAGCTGCTTTGCTTCTCAGTATTCTCTGGTTGGCCTCTGTTATTTTCTCCTACGGATAGAGAACCTACAAAAGGACTCTATATGGGCTCTTGGGAAAAGGAGCAGTTTTTTCTTACAACACCAGCAAAACAATAATGGTAAACTTAGCATATACATAAAAATCTGTTCAACTGAACATGCCTGCTATTTATAATGCCACTCAAACTCCACAAATAAGTAAACGTGGAAGGAAAAACAAGCAATATATCCCTGAATAAACTTTTCTCTTGAGCAGAAAGAATCACCTCCTCCTCCTCCTCACAGTTTTTAGAATCTCATTACTTTCATTTACTGAATAAAGGATGGAATAAAATACAATTACTAAGTGTTCTTTCACTCCTCTAAGGGTTTAAAGCAGAACAATGAGCAATGAAGTCTGTCCTGTAAAGATAACTTAAAACCATGGAGAGACCTTAATACCAAACTTAAATATGGAGAGACTTAATACCAAACTTAAAACCATGGAGAGAGCTGGTCTGAACAAAGACATTGGATTCTTATCTCATTATACATGACAAAGCTACAATATCTTTAGCCATCTCACCCCTTGCCTTTTCCTGTAAGTCCAATTGCAGTCCTTAACAGTCGTCAACAGGTTTTCCAGACCTATCAGCCAATCACCCATTCCCACCACCCTTCTGAGTAATACCCCTCCCCACTCTCTCACTATATATAAGGGTCTGGTGACTTCTGTTTCAGTGTATCTGAAGAAGTGTGCATGCACACAAAAGCTCATGCCAATAACAAACTTAGTTGGTCTCTAAGGTGCTACTGAGGGAAAAATCCCCCACTTTTTATTTTGTTTTTACTATGGCAGACCAACACAGCTACCTACCTGTAAATACTAACAACCTTGCCAAAGACTGCAAGTTCCAGAGCCCAGCAAATCGTGTCTCAGTGTAAAAGTAAAAGTCTCATGCAAAATATCAAGCATAAACACTGGAAGAAAATTACTTCTGTTCTAATGATCTATGCAGGCTTATTTCTCAACACAAAAATGTATTTTTGCTTCATGCAAACAGCCAACAACAGCACGTAGGACACTGTCCAGGGAAGACTAAAAGAAGACTCCAAAGGGCACCAACTATTTTTCAAAGGCCAAAATATTGCTGCTCCAAAGTATCACCAATGCTGTCCACAGTGATGTAAGCATGACAGGACTTTGCACCCTTTTCTTTTGTTCACAACTGGATTTGGGAGTGTAGCTAGCACAGTGGGATCAAGCTCTCTTTAGCTTACTCTTCTTTGTGACATGAATTTAAATACCAGACTTCCTGACTCCTGGGCTGCAATAATTGATAGTGATTGGCATTACAGAGGTTGACCTTGTGAAAACCCTTCCATCAAAACTTAACTTGCCCTAAAGGAGCAGATTTCCTCCTGTCAGACAGAGATGCTATTGTGATGTAAATTAAGCTAGGGATTTAGGGACACTTCTAACCTGTTTACCCCAGGTTTCCGAATAAACAAGAAAGGTAACCGCAAACACACCTTGTAAACAGAATGGTAATCTGATGGTCCATCCTGATTGAATGCTTAAGCTTTTGAAACAATAAATATATCTTTAAATCTTTTTAGCTTTGTGACCCTAACACCCTTTTAAAAGATTCCAATATTTTTAGTCTTTAAGGGCTGTGAATGAATTGGGGAAGTTGTTCTCAATTAGGTAAGCACTGTGGACGCTATTTTTCAAATGACAAGCCATGGACCCCCTACTTTTGAAAATCTCTATAGTAGTTTTTGTTATGTGACTGGTGCCACAGAGCCCTTGTGGTCTGCAGACCACCCATTGGGAACTACTGAATTAGGACATTAGGATTAAACATGTTCATGGTTTCATGCTTATAAATCCATATCACATTATTTGCTTCAAATCTGAATGTTTCCTCTACCCTGCAGTAATTATGTTATTGTTTCAGATTGAATTATAATGGATGTGAATTTCTGGGCTCAAAGTAACTTACCGTAGATACATCATCAAGGCAGTGCACAGATGACTCATATAAATAGCAACATGTTTTAAGTGTCATGAGTGAAGTCGATACACATGGAGGCTCTTAAGAGTGTAACAGAAAGGTCCCTGCCCCAATGAGTTTACAAACTAAAATTAGACAGCAGGGAGACACCAAAGGTTGCTGCCAGTTTGCACAATTTCTATTCAGTTACAGGTGGGTAGCCGTGTTGGTCTGCCATAGTCAAAACAAAATCGAAAATTCTTTCTAGTAGCACCTTAGAGACCAACTGAGTTTGTTCCTGGTATGAGCTTTCGTGTGCATGCACACTTCTTCAGATACCAGTTTGGTCTTAAAAAGATTTAAATACCGGTACTTGCTAAAATCTCACCCATCAGTCTGACATTCTAAAACTCTCATCTCTTATTCATATATTCATAATAATATAATTTATTAACCACCCTTCACCATAAGGTCTCAGGGCACATTACAGCAATTTAAAATATAATATTAAAACAATTTACATTTCCCCCTCTCTACTCCCTTCCCTTGCTTGTGTCATCCCTGAGGACAGAGTCTATTCTCTTGTTTTGATTTATGCAATTATTATGAAAATAAAAATGCTACAAAATAATAGTATTAAACAATTTACATGGATTTTTAATTTCACCCATGTCATGCTTTCAGGGTGCAATTGGGAACAAGTAAAATTTCCCTTTATTTCTTTCAACAACAACAACAAAAAGATTAATGCAATCATTGGTCTGCATCTCTGCAGTTTTCACAGTTCTAAACCATGCAACATAAATCTGCTGTGACTGCTGCCAGGTTTGATTCACTTTAAATATTGATATGACATAGAAACAAAAATACTCTGTGCAAAAACATTTCTACAAAAAAATTATAAATCTTGTCTGAGAAATTGGTCAGTGCTTGCTGGCTATATTCTGGCCACAGAGAATACCTACATTGTGCTGGAAGAGATTCAACACCAGCTCCACAACATTCCAGTTGTAATCATTATCATAATTTTAAAACAGGTAGGTAGCCGTGTTGGTCTGCCATAATCAAAACAAAATTAAAAATTAAAAAATTCATTCCAGATATCTGAAGAAGTGTGCATGAACATGAAAGCTCATACCAAGAACAAACTTAGTTGATCTCTAAGGTGCTACTAGAAGGATTTTTTAAATTTTTTATTTTGTTATAATTTTAAAAAATCAACTGGCTTGCATGTATCAGATAAGATGCTTCCTGTGTCTCAAGGCATGTGATGGATTCAGTTTTATTGATTTCCCATAGTATGCAGCCCATAGTATTTCCTCCCCCCCCCCATAGTATGCAGCCACCAGGCAAGATCAAGGCATATAAGGTTATGGCCAATTAAGTTCTACACAGAATAAACCAGTGTAACTACTAGACCAGGGGTCCAGTAGGCTAAAGAAAAGATACATATAAATAAATGACTACAAAAAACCCACTTTACATTCCCCCCCACCAACCAATTTACAAACAACAGAAAAATGAAAACACAAACAAAAACAACAAAAACCAATGCTAAACAGATGATCCAAACCCAATTGACTTCCTGTCCACCCCAAACGTATAACCCATTCTTACTTATAAGTGTAAGTCGACAAGTCTACATATCTTCATTACATCATCATTCCACTGCAATATCAACCAGTACCCTGTTGTCATATCAGCTTCCTCTTTCTATCTCCAAGACTATTGAAAGGCTGACATAGCTATTCGACCCTTAGTGTATTTTTGTACATACATTATATATGTACCCCATTTTTCTTGGAACTTTTGCCTTGATCCCCCTCTCAGATTGTTGGTTAGCTGAGCCATTTCGGCGAGTTCTTGTAGCTTGCTTTGCCATTCAATCATTAAAGGTGGCTCTTGCTCTTTCCATCTTTTTGCAATTAAAATTCTTGCAGCCACCGTGGCATAAAGAAAAACCTCACTCAATTTCGCTGGGATTCCCTTATCGACAATATTTAGTAGGAGGGATTCAGGTTTTTTAGGAAAAGTAATTCCAAGCATTTTTTAAAGTTCTTCATAAATCGAACCCCAGAACATCTTTATTTTTTGACAAGCCCACCACATATGGAATAGATCTCCGTTATTTCCCCCACATCTCCAACACACACTACTAGATCCTTTATAGATTTTCGACAATCTTGAAGGCGTGAGATACCATCTGTGTTGGATTTTCATCATATTTTCTTTTATCCTGGTAGAATTTGTAAAGTTCATAGTAACCCTCCACAGATGTTCCCACTCCATCATTATCGGTCGCCCAATATCTTGAGCCCATCTCACCATGGATGACTTCACTGTCTCCTCCATGACCTCCTATTCCAATAGTAATTGGTAAGCTTTTGAAATTACTTTATAATTATTATTTATTAGCTCAGCCTCCAATCTTGTTGTTTCTTTGGCGAACCCCGTCTTTTTGTCTTGTTGGAATACTCCATACAGTTGGTGGTAATCCAACCACCCTCCCGTTTTGCAATCTTATCTCACAGTAAGGGTCACTCAGCCCTAGGCTTACTCCTGGTGCCATCCTTGGGTGCAGGGGTTGCGACAAACCTCCCTGCCAACTACCCCTCTGTTACTAAGTGTATTATTTCTGAGGTGTTCGGGGTCACTTTTTCTATCCACCCCAGGTCTGTCTGTCTGTGTGGATAATCCCCTTTTATTATAACTAGGGATAACTTAGTAACAGGGTTCTCTTGTCCAGCTGTCGTGAAACTCCAAGACAGAAACTATCACCCTGCAGGTCAGTTTTGCCTTTTCCCTGAGTTCACCTCCTCATGAGCATCCATATATGGCTGGACCAAATAAATGCCTCTTTTTTCTTGGCTCAACAAAAACAAGTCTTTATTTATTTCAGAACATCATGTTTCACGTATTTCAATAGTTCATCAGCTTAGTTACATCTAGAATATAAACTCTTTCAGTATAACCGACTAATCTGCATCCTATCCTAGCCTAACTACCACTATCCTGGCCCCACACCCCTCTTCTCCCTGTCTCCACACACACCCTCCCTCTTCTCAACTGCCAAAACGGCTGTTCCCTCCTTTTAAACTGGGGATCACCCCGCCCCCAAAGGATGAACTGTCTGTCAAAATGAAGGTGGCTTAACTCTTTCTGCGCTGGGATGTCATACCTCCTCCACCCTAGGGCCAATCCATCACAGGGGTTGAATTCCTGTCTTGCAAGGCTTGTGCGTCAGTGTGGTCAGGATATTTACAACCGATAAGACCAGCCATCCTGTCTCTCTTTGCAACTGACAAGACCATCCATTAAGTATTCATGTAACTGATAAAGGAGTCATCCTGGCTCTGGTCTGTGTTATACTCACCTTAAGCTAATGGATTTTTGCTAATGGATCCCTCCAAAAAGAATTTGGGGAATTTGGGGCCCAGTTTGGGTGACTGCATGGTCAGGTTTGTGTAACCTGTTCCTTCAATTCCAGAGTGTTAGTGAGCTTAATTTCTCATATCCAACAGCCAGACATTTTTCAAAATACATTGGCGAAACATTTTTTAGATATTACAGTGGAGATTGTCTGTGTCTGTCAACAACAACATAACCCATTAGGTGCAGCTAAAATTATACAAGTATTTATTTTGATGCCTTGAGTATTTTGCCATTCCAACCACCAGGAGAGAGAGTTGGAATGGTTATAATTAAACCAATTACATATTGACATTGAGAAAGACACTTCACAAGATGGGGGTGGCATTTTTGAATGGGTGGAAGGTTTGTTTTGTTTCTGCTGGATTTTGCATTTAATCATAAAATGTGCACATCAATCTCCAGTGCTGAAGAAATGCTAAAGTTAAATTGCTATTATCAAAATATTTAGAGTGTGCATCTATGGTATGTACTGTAGCTATTCAGACTACTACAAATTAGCTTTCCTTATATTCCAAAAACAAGTGCTTTGCATTTGTTGCCCCTTGCTTTTCATTTATCAGAGTGAATACTGGTTCAGCCATGCATGTTCATAACTGATTGGCTGTAGAATCAAATGATGGACTGCATATGTGAAGGAGCCATTGAAAATTAATAATCACAGATAAAACTTTAAACTCCAAATAAAACAATGTTTCAGTGGAGATAGTCTTACAAAAGCAACTGTGCCATACAACTGTGGGGTGGATGGATGAACGACCACAACGTATGGGGTTTCCTTGTGGACAAGGTTTATAGGAATTGCCAAAAAGCAGGGCCAATGCTTGTTAAATGACTTCTAAAATAAACTCCAACACCATTTCCCCCATAGGCCCCCGCAGTCCATCCTATTCACCGGCCCACCAACTCTCAAGAGAAGACAGTGTTTCTGGGGGAGGGGAGCTGCCAGGAGGGTTTTCACTGGATCTAACCAAGAAACTATAGCCACCAACCCACCTCCTTCAAACTCTTATCATTCTCCTTCGTTGAGAAATTAACTCCATCATTATATAGATGGAGCAGAAAAGGTGGGAGGAAATACTGGATTTTATAGCTTGCAGCAACTTATCTGACCTTTTTAATGGCTCTTAAAAATCCAAACTATGTGATAACATTTTAAAGCTTACAAATGAACACACAATAGCTGGCTGAAGCATATTTTCCAGATATATCCATTAAACATTAAAAGTGCAATCCAAAAGACTCACTCGTAAGATTTCTCATCTGTGTCACAAATACAAAATATTTCCACCTACAGAATCATATAGTCATGCAAACAAAAGGGATTGCAGGTATACACAAACACGGGAGAGAAAGAACTATATTGTAGATAAATGGCTAATGCACAAGCTCTTTGCATTGTTAACATATCTGCTCAGCCGCATAAACATAGATGATAGATACTGTGTTTATATCACCCAATAATTCAGTACAGCAGCCTCAGCAAAAAGTGCAAGTGAAATTAATTATGCTGAACTGTTATCCATCATTTGCAGGCAGCACCTGCTAGTGAAGACCATAGCAGCAAAATTGCAATTTGAACTGTGGCATCTTAGAAACAAGCTGGTTTATAGTGGCATCAGGTTTTGTACACAATAACTGACTTAACCAGATGCCTCAGTAAACTTGTAAGTTTCTATCAGCATCAGGTATTTGTCTTGTTGCTGTCTTCAGTTTTCCACAAAGCATGGCTTATCTTTATCAGTAAAGAAGCAGATGTACATCCTCATCCCATCCTCCAATTAGCACTCGTTGTTGTTGTTTAGTCGTGTCCGACTCTTCGTGATCCCATGGACCAGAGCATGCCTGGCACTCCTGTCTTCCACTGCTTCCTGCAGTTTGGTCAGACTCATGTTGGTAGCTTCAAGAACACTGTCCAACCACCTCATCCTCTGTCGTCCTCTTCTCCTTGTGCCCTCCATCTTTCCCAACATCAGGGTCTTTTCTAGGGAGTCTTCTCTTCACATGAGGTGGCCAAAGCTTCAGCTTCAGGATCTGTCCTTCCAGTGAGCACTCAGGGCTGATTTCCTTAAGAATGGATAGGTTTGATCTTCTTGCAGTCCATGGGACGCTCAAGAGTCTCCTCCAGCACCATAATTCAAAAGCATCAATTCTTCGGCAATCAGCCTTCTATACAGTCCTATTAGCACTACTGCACATTAAAACAAAAGTAAATTTCCCAGTTGAAAGTAAGTAACCACACAGCATAATGAATATGTACCGTAGCACTTGCTATGTTACTTTCCCTGATAATCAAAAATTAGTTGATAACTTGTTCACAGTTCATTTGGCAGCACTGTAAATCTGTGAGAATTCATTCACTGAAGACAAAGTATCCAATAAATCATAATATTATGAATGCCCATCAGTGTATGCCAAGTAAAATAGCTCATTCTTTAAAAACACAACAAAACAAAAGAACAAAATGTAAGAAACCTGGATAAACAGTCCCAAGATTTCTACTGAACAGAAAAGTAAATGTTGGACTTCCCAAAAGAAGGGCTATCAGTTAGTGGTAGAGTATATGCTTTGCAAGTAATAATAATAATAATAATAATAATAATAATAATAATAATAATAATAATAATAAAGCATTGGGAAAGGCCTCACCTTGACACATTAGAAAGCTACTGCTACCCAGGGCAAGCAGTAATGAGACGAACAGCAGGCTAATAGTCTATCCAAGCAACCTTAGTATTAAGTGCCTTAGATGCAATCAAGTGCTAATGATAGCTACCTGGACCCAGAGTGAGGGCAGAAATGGGCCTCATGGCTGAGAAGCAGGAAAACGTCATGTAGGCTCATTCTCTGCTAAATCAGTAATTTAATAATCACTCTCTGCTAAATCAGTAATCCAATCATCATTCTCTGCTGAAGCTAGTGCTAGTATAGAAAAAATAATAACCTATAACCTGTAATAAGAGTTAAAAGGGGTCCTTCTCCGGGAGGGAGTCTGGAACTCCAGCAGAGCACAATTGGAAGCCCTTACCAGCTAGTAAAATGACAGAGACCAGACCAGAATTCTAGTGAAAAGCAAGGTAGCTAGTTAAGCCTGATCTTTTTTAAAAGCTGTTGCAACAGGGTGCTCCCCCCACCCCACAGGAGTTTGGAGGAGGACCCAGAGCCATGCGTGCAAGCCCTTATATAGACATTTTAAATTGCCCGCCCTGGAGTCCAAGACCCCCCCCCAATATATCATACCTACATCACGGAAAAGGTGGTCTCCAACAGAAATCTGAGTGCATTGTTTATCTCCTGTCTGGCAAGTTACCTGTTTGCATTATCTGGGTTTTGGCCATTCTTTTGTTATTATAACTACTTAATTCCTGAATCTAGGTCACAGGTCACAGGCTCACACCCTGTTCATATCTTGAATGTGCCCTTAAGACAGAATTTGTGAGGACAGGATTTGTGAGGAAAGAGACAATGGGGAGATTTCCCACTTTGACCTTTCAGAGTAATATTTGAGGTCAATTTGTTCAGGGCCTAATATGTGGGGTTTCAGACATGTGGTTTATATATACAGTTATGAAGATTTAATTTTTTATATATGACCTTAAAATTCTTATAACAAACCTAAAGGCTTAATCTGTAACTTGGAAGATGTTTCAACTTTCCAAAGGATGGGGGAGAGATAACCACAGCATATCTGAACTTATTTAAAGTCCAGCCAGAACTAACAACAAAGGCTTCTGTGTGCTTACATCAGCAGATAGTGAAAATATTTGTTTACTAACTGGAACATGATCAAATCAGGAAACCAAGCCATAAAAGTGTATAACATCACTTGTCTCCTATATTCCAGTGGTACCTTGGTTGTCAAACAGCTTGGCTCCCGAACAAATCGGCTCCCGAACACCGCAAACCCAGAAGTAAGTGTTTTGGTTTGTGAACGTTTTTCGGAAGCCGAACGACTGATGCAGCTTCCACAGCTTCCAATTGAGTGCAAGAAGTTCCTGCAGCCAATCGGAAGCCACGCCTTGGTTTTTGAATGGTTCTGGGAGTCAAACAGACTCCCAGAATGGATTAAGTTGACAATCAAGGTACCACTGTATATGATCAGCCATCCTAACAGTGTACTGGAAGAAGCAAAGATCACCAGTGTTGAAGCAATAATTCTTCAACATCAACTTCATTGGACTGCTCACTTTGTGCGGATGCGTGATGATCGTCTTCCAAAGCAACTACTCTATTCCTAACTTAAAAATGGAAAGCGTAATGCTGGTGGTCAACAAAAGAGGTTTAAAGACTGTCTCAAGGCTACTGGTCAACTGTGGAAACGAGGCTTCGTTATCACTTTTGGGGCAAAAGAAGCAAATGGACCCAAAGTATTGAACTTGTTAAGACACCAATTTGTTAGAAACTATCCAGTTAAAAATCAGGATGAAATTTCAAAAGACTCTTGTGTGGACAAACATGGAAAGACATATTATTGTTTAATATGAAGGAATGGTTGCTGAAGTTGTTGGAGACAAAGTTGACATGTTTGAGAAAAAAACATTGCTGACATTTATTATTATTATTAATAATAATAATAATAATAATTGGAGAACCCCTTTTGGATTTTTAGTTGAAACAGAAATTAATCTATTTGGGTCAGAAAATTGGGAAGTTATTGCCTAACAGAAAGTAGGTGATATCCAGCATTAGTCAGAATGCACCAATTTAAATAAATTATTTCAAAGCGTCTATTCTAGCTAATATTGGATGCCATCCATCTATATAAGACGTTGGTGCACCATACTAAAATATGATAAAAAATAATTTAACAATGTCAATGTCAACATTGTCACCTTGGTCTTTCTATAAAAAACCCAGCACATAGGGAAGCTGTGAAAGGCAGCTATATATATCTGAAGCATTTGTCACCCAAAAACTCATTGAATCCTGAAGCTTAACAGTGGATTTGACCATTACAATGAAAGAGTGAGACCACTGTCTGACCTCCGAATGACCCTGTGTCCTCTTCTGGGATGCTGACTGGATTTGGCTGCTGAGAATGGCTAAAAGTAAACAGCTTGCCTGGCACAGAATCATACATTTAAAAAGTCATTAAAGTGGAGTGCATGGGTTTCTCACTATTCACCTTACTGCCCTTTTCATCACTCATTTGTTTTTCACAGAACAAACTATTAGATTAGACGATGAGAGCCAAGAACCTATTTGCAGTAGTATCATGAAAGTGCCAAACTGATAAAGAATTTTAGGGTTTCAATCAAAGAGGGAATTAAGGTATAAAGCATAATCTTCATGGAGAATGGAAGTTCCGCCCTCCCTTCCCCACAAGGTGGGCGGGGTTTGTGGCACCAGCGAGGGCTCACCTGGGCGGGTGCCTCCCACCTGCTTGGGTTGGCCTTTGACCCGCCCTTGGCCAGGGAGGACAATGGATGGCAGGCCGGGGGTGGGGTCTAAGGTGGCCAATTTGAACCCATACTCTGGTCTCTTGTCTCGTTCTTTGGGGGAAGGGGTAGGCACCACAGACAGGGTTTAGCGCATGTGCCCACAATCCAAACACACATTGTAATGCATAGCACTGTCTCTTTTGCCTTTATCATTAGGACATCATTTTCTCTTTGGTATAATATCATAACTGTCCCAGAAAAACTGGCAAAGTCTTTATTTTTATTTCTGTTTCATGAAAAACTATGCGAGTTGTATAATAGTAACACAAACTAGAAGCCAAAATGGTGTTTGTTCAGTGGAAATCAACACAAAGGATGTTTTTCATGGGTGCCATTCACAGAAATGGTTTAAGAAGAAGGTGTTATTTTAGGGGACACTATAAGAAAAGGAAACTATGTAGCCATTTTGCTGCTATAAGAGCTGTAAAGTGCTGAAAGTAAAACACTGATTTTCACCTCACTCTATTCTTGTTGTGCATAGTTTTGCTGAGGTTGCAGCAACAAATGCTTCACTAGCTTTGCTGGTAATTGGTAAAAAACCTGTTTTCACTCTAAAGTACCAAATAAGATAAAGTAAGAAATTGTATTATGATAAAGAAAGAATGAAAGCTTGTTCTCACAGTGTCTGTTAGCCACACAGGAAAACACTTTGTCTGAGTAAGCTCACCTCATAGCGAGTCATTTATGTGTTCTTGCAGTCATGCACAGCATGTGGATTTTGTCTCATCAATACAAATGTAACTTTTTCAGCAGATGCATAAAGCCAGCTCCAACATGGGCAAAGCTTTTCCGCCGCTGCTACACACTGAAGTTGCTATGGGAGGGGGGGTTGGTGCAGGGGGTGCTCGGTGTCAAATACATAACAAACAAAAGAGGGATAAAACCCCCAGCAAAACACAGGAACAGTGGGGACTTTAGAAGCCATCCAGATTTGTGAAGCATGGTAGACAATGCGTTAAAACTTTATCTGATCTGGGCAGATAACTGTACAACAGCTGCTAGGCTTGCAAAAATAAAAAAGAGCAGCCACTGGAGATTCTGGTGTGCCTGCAGGTTAGAAGACAGAATTAATGAACAGAAAATCTTCTATGATAGGAATGTTAATTAGTTCAACTAACACTATACACCTGGTTTTCAAGATACAAGTATGAAGGGGAAGGAGGTCAGAGGATCTGTCTTCTACACAGTATGTTCTTTGCTGTTCTATAAGACCTTATTCAGCAACAATTCTGGGATAGTTGAGCAACTGGGCTTACTGGAGCTCCAAACAGTAAGAATGGGTATTTCACACGAGGAAAGAGATTCCAAGTAGAATGGATATCTCTTTGCACAGTTCAAAATCTCCTTTGCTCTTTCAGAGCTGATTTTGGCCATATGCTGGGCAACCAATAATCTTCTGCTTTAAGAATGGAATCTGTGCCCCATTTCCCAGAAATAAGACCAATTTAGCCATTTAACAACTTCACTGAAACTTCCTTTACTATAAAGTTCTTTTTCTCTACTACTGTTCAAGAAAAAAAGATATAATGATATTACAAGGAGTGAAATAAACATAACCCTCCAAAGGCTACCAATCATCCAAACCTAAATTAATAATTCTGTGCTTAAAATATTCCTACCAATGTTATAGCAATTAAAATAAAGGTTACATCAAAATAAGCTAGCAACTGAATTAGAAAATTAACAGACTTTACTCTTAATTTGGTGTAAATTATTAATAGTTACTAGGGCACAGCTTTTAGTCTTACTCTGGAGTAGTCAAGACCACTCAAGTGCAACTTTGAGGCAAATTTAAGTTGGAAAACTGGTGCAGGGCAAAAGAGTTATCTTACTTCCCCCAGTAATGTAGTGTGATTCCAAACCACTCCCTCCTTTAGTTACCATTGTTTTTTGTGTTGTTTTTTTTAAGTGAGTGATTCTATTCATAGATCTCCTGTCCCACATCTAGTTTGGCTCCCAAATGTTAGGCAACATTTCACCCCTTCATTTGCAACATTTTATTAAAACAGTACTGTAACATAATTATTATTCTGGTCTGGTAAAAAACTAGCACTCCCCCCCATCACATTAGATGTAAAAGCACTGGGTAGTTTGCCTCAAATTGTAATTACTCCCAAAACAAGGACACAATGACATCTGGATGTTTGCAAATCGAAATTTTAGATTAACAACAGGCAGCTGTTCATCTACCATCCTTTTCATATTTCAATGAATGCATTACCTCCTCAAGCTCTAAATCTTAACAAAACAGCAACATCTAAATTGCTCATTAATATGTTCCTTGCTTCTATCACAAGCCAGAAATGGGGGACCAACTAATCAAGGAATAAAGGATTCAGAAGAACCTCTAGGGATCAAACTGCCCAATTAGCTTCTCTGAGACAAGTTATATTTCTGAGGTCTGCAATCCAACAAGATATTTGCTTTACACCAAAACAAATGAAATCAAACAAGGGAGTGAATGAAGAAAAAGGAACAAGAGTCTTAAGCACTATACAGTATTTTTTGTTCAGTCGTTCAGTCGTGTCCGACTCTTCGTGACCCCATGGACCAGAGCACGCCAGGCACACCTATCCTTGACTGCCTCTCGCAGTTTGGCCAAACTCATGTTAGTAGCTTCGAGAACACTGTCCAACCATCTCATCCTCTGTCGTCCCCTTCTCCTTGTGCCCTCCATCTTTCCCAACATCAGGGTCTTTTCTAGGGAGTCTTCTCTTCTCATGAGGTGGCCAAAGTACTGGAGCCTCAACTTCAGGATCTGTCCTTCTAGTGAGCACTCAGGGCTGATTTCTTTGAGAATGGATAGGTTTGATCTTCTTGCAGTCCATGGGACTCTCAAGAGTCTCCTCCAGCACCATAATTCAAAAGCATCAATTCTTCGGCGATCAGTCTTCTTTATGGTCCAGCTCTCACTTCCGTACATTACTACTGGGAAAACCATAGCTTTAACTATACGGACCTTTGTCGGCAAGGTGATGTCTTTGCTTTTTAAGATGCTGTCTAGGTTTGTCATTGCTTTTCTCCCAAGAAGCAGGCGTCTTCTAATTTCGTGACTGCTGTCACCATCTGCAGTGATCATGGAACCCAAGAAAGTGAAGTCTCTCACTGCCTCCATTTCTTCCCCTTCTATTTGCCAGGAGGTGATGGGACCAGTGGCCATGATCTTAGTTTTTTTGATGTTGAGCTTCAGACCATATTTTGCGCTCTCCTCTTTCACCCTCATTAAAAGGTTCTTTAATTCCTCCTCACTTTCTGCCATCAAGGTTGTATCATCAGCATATCTGAGGTTGTTGATATTTTTTCCGGCAATCTTAATTCCGGTTTGGGATTCATCCAGTCCAGCCTTTCGCATGATGAATTCTGCATATAAGTTAAATAAGCAGGGAGCCAATATACAGCCTTGTCGTACTCCTTTCCCAATTTTGAACCAATCAGTTGTTCCATATCCAAGCACTATATACTATATCACAAACTCAAAACAGCTTTCTAAAATACCAAGAAATACAGACAATTGGAAATGTTTTATATCGTCATTGTTATAGGAATTCTCAGGCCATATATATATATATATGTTCATAAATGTACAAGGCAAACACACACATAAGTATATAAACCACATGTCTAAAATAGTACAGAAGAACAATCCTGAAGCCATTTTGACTCTCCCAAATTGACCTCAAATATTTCTCTGAGGGGAGGAAGGAAATGGGAAAAGCTTTCCAATTGTCTTTGGACTCTAGGGTCTTACACCTCCCTGTAAATACAGTCTGGCAAGTATCTGTTAAGCTGAGCATACTATCAATATGCATAAGAGATTCAGGAACTAAGTATTTACCATCTCAAAGGAATGGCCAGGCTACCCAGAAAAGGCAATGGGATAAGGCAGGGTTAGGCAACCTAAGGCCCGTGGGCCAGATGCAGCCCAATCGCCTTCTTAATCCAGCCCATGGGCGGTCCGGGAATCAGCGTGTTTTTACATGAGTAGAATGTGTCCTTTTATTTTAAAATGCATCTCTGAGTTATTTGTGGGGCATAGGAATGTGTTCATTTATATATAGCCCACGGTTGAAAAAGGTTGCTGACCCCTGAGATCAGGTATCCTGGCAGACATGAGAGAAGCAATTTCTGCTGGGGGCCACCTCTTTCTGTGATGTAGGGACGGGGCAAAACAAGATGGATGAGTTAATGGACTGGGCAAAACAGGAGATAACCAGAGCTTGCACACCAATGTTCTGGGTTCCTCTCCTCCCTCCATGTGTGGGAGGAATGGGGGACCCTGTTGCAACAGTTTAATAAAGATCATGCTTACTAGCTACTTTGCTTCTCAATACTCTCTGGTTGGCCTCTGTTATTTTCTCCTGATAGAGAACCTACATAAGGACTCTATACGGGCTCTTGGATACACCATAAGGGGAAAAGGAGCAGTTTTTTCTTATAACAGTCATAATATTCTTTTTTAATAATAATAATAATAATAATAATAATAATAATAATAATAATAATACAGTACTGAGATTTATTAAAGATGCATGTCAAGAAGTACAGTTAACACTAGGGGGGAAAACAATGGACCAATTCAACAAATAAATGGAAAAAAAACAATATATAATAATGTCATAACTTAAAATTAGGTGCTCTACCCCACTTATGGTTTATACCAGGGGTGTCCAAACTTTTTTTTTTAAGGGCCAGATTTGATGAAGTGAACATGAGTGAAGGCCGACCTTTTTTTAGGATTGAAGTTGTAAGTTGTAAACTTTCACCCCAAAGTTTTATACTATATGCTCTTAGTATGTGAATGGGACGCGGGGGGTGGCACTGTGGGTTAAACCACAGAGTCTAGGACTTGCTGATCAGAAGGTTGGCGGTTTGAATCCCCGTGATGTGGTGAGCTTCCATTGCTCGGTCCCTGCTCCTGCTGACCTAGCAGTTCAAAAGCACAAAGTGCAAGTAGATAAATAGGTACCACTCCAGCGGGAAGGTAAACAGCATTTCCGTGTGCTCCTCTGGTTCGCCAGAAGCAGCTTAGTCATGCTGGCCACATGACCCGGAAGCTGTACACCGGCTCCCTCAGCCAGTAAAGCAAGATGAGTGCCACAACCCTAGAGTCGTCCATGACTGGACCTAATGGTCAGGGGTCCCTTTACCTTTACCCTTTATGTGAATGGTGTGGCAAGTTGCTCAATCAAAAATAGCTTTATGGGTGGAGATTCAGTCAAATGAGAGAAATCCTTTACAATTTATGATCAAGGTCTTTGGGTGGCTCCAGGATAATACACATCTACGAAAATGAAAATAAATTTACTTCAGTAACATGCCAGTAACTGATGGCTCCATGTCTTGCTTGTGCTTCCAATGTTGCTTTGAGCACAGAATAATTTACTTAACTTCACAGCACACTCCAACTCACAAACTTTCATCTGAAAGTTACTAGAATTCACCCGATGTAATAACTAATGACTGAACCATCTAGATTTATATAGATGAGAGAGCACTACTGAGAAACATGAGTGCTGATCCGCCTTTTTGTGTATTGATTTGCTGGTTAAAAATAACTTATGTCAATTCCAGACTGCTCAAACACTGAGGTGGATAAGTCAATTACTGGCAGCTTTTGTATTTGCTATTAACAGCTGAAGAGACACTTTTTGCAAACTTTGCAGCCTGATGTAGGTTCTTGATAAACAGCAGGACAGGCTTGGCTCTGATTTACAATTCATGATTTTCCAGCATTTGCTGCAGGTCTCCTACTACTGCAACTTTGCAAAAAAATTATCCTGCAATTACTGTATCACAAAACACTAAATTAACTTACAGTACTTGCCCACAAATATGATTATGGCAAACTCTAAGGATTATTATTATTATTATTATTATTATTATTATTATTTGTACCTTGCCCATCTGACTGGGTTGCCCCAGCCTTTCTGGGTGGCTTCCAGCATATACAAAAACAAACAAAACATTAAACATTAAAAATATAAAGAAAGACAAATAAACAACTTTCTACCAATATAAAAATTTTTATTGCCTGGTCACCTGGAAGTGATTTATACTCACACTAGGCAACTGGGCAAGGGTTTATGAACAAAATATTATAGAGTGGTTGTGGGGGGGGGGAGCAGAAAGCTGGAGGAGATGCAAATGGTCCATTTTCCCATTGGGGAGTCTTTGAGAGAACCTTAAGTATCAAATCACACTGGTTCTAACTATTCCCAGTGGCTACGAGGGAATATTGCTAGGTCACCACATGCTCTGGTAAGTAACATGCTATTGGGGCTGGGTATAAAACCTAAAAAAAAGCGTATTCCAAACACAGACCAGGAGCAGATCAGCCAAATGATATAGAAGTCTGAGCCTTATTCAGAGGCTATGGGCCAACCATACTATGAAGCATGCTGCCACTGAAGTAAGATTCAACTGCCAGTACAATTGGATTTGGTACAAGGGGTGGGGGCAGAAGTAAACATAACAGACAACCAAAATTGACTTTTCTCTATAGTACTACTTTATTTATTACCATGGAATACATATAACAAGACAGGGGAACATGCACTCAGCCACACACACACACACACACATTCATGTCTCTCCCATTCTCACCACTCCCTGCTGAATTGATCAAGTTCAGCAAGAGCTTATGGGTGACCAGACAGCAGGATCCCAACAGTGTCTAGCACACACCCCAGGCTGGAGAGTCTTGACTTACATACTCTTCTTTCTGTTCTCCTGAGTCTTGGCATAACTTTGTTGTCTTTGGCATGTTCTTGGCAATCCTTGTTGTCCTTGGCATGTTCTTGGCATTTTACAACTTTTATTGTTTGAAATTAGTGTTGCATAGTCAGTCTTCATGCCTCCTTGCATGTACTGTTCCCAGCACACTGCTTTTGCCAAAACATGCACATTCCCTTAGCTCTTATACAGCACAGTTCACTGATAGTTCATTGACAGCAGCCATTTTGTGGTGTACTTCAGTCATCTTAGGCCCACACAAATCATGCCATTCGTTACAATTGTGGCGACCACCCAAACTTAGGAATGGCATAGAATGAGTTAAAAGGATTAACCAGTAAGAACCTTAAGGGGGGGCGGAGTTAAGTGGTCTTGGTCTTGGTCTTGGTCTTTTGTCTTTGAGGGGGACTTGGGGCTTCTTGTGGGTATTGAGAGGTTGGAAGGAGGGTGGCAAGGGAAGGAGTAGGTACAAGGGCAGGAGAAATCGTTGGGCACTGTTGTTAACAAGAACACAACCAAGAAAGAACTGTTTATTCAGAAACCACATGCTTATGTACTAAACTTCAATAAAAACAGTTTGTTCCAATATTCTCCTTGATTGAACTGAGTGAAGTAAATACCAGACAAACTGGTTGGTGGTAGCGGTTAATTAACAAAGTGGTGAGCACAGGTATCAACGGACCGTTAAACATCTGGGGGACCTGTGTAGGTTGAGCGAACCGCCACAACAATCTTGTGCTTCTTATCAAGAAGCAAAAAGTATTGGGCCAACTCTACAGAAAATACTGCATAGGAGGTCAGCTATTTCTTTCTTCACACTATAAGCAATCACCTTAGTAGAGCGACATGACATGATATAAAACTACTACTGGAATATATGTCCAAACTGTTGTTGAAAATGCATATAATTTGTCTAGGAAGATGAGTGTTTATTCAATGTGAGGGCTTTACATTACAGTTGATGGGTTTCAACACCTCCCTCATCTATGCCATTCACCTCCTGCAAGCCATGGGGCAGGTTCATCATGAGCTGGCATCACTGATGGAGTGTGTGGCAAAGCTGCCATCCCTGCTCTGTGGGTAAATCCAGGTGGCTGGGGTGGTTGCAGGCTAGGGGACTTTGGCCACTGTGGTGGTGCCCCCGGTTCATCATGCTGTTGGACAATGTCACAGTACATGAGGGTTATCCCCATAAGGATGTGGGAGGGCTGTTTCTGCTGTCTTGTGCTATTCTGTGCTGCTGTTCCTGTGTGGACTGCGAACCCTGCAATAACCTTTTGCACCGGGCTATACACCTTGGTATTGCTCTACCGTGCTGCCACTGAGTACAAGGTATGTGTGAGAACTGCAATCAGCATGCCCTTGGAATGCCAATGTGTCCATGTGGATTTGTTTACAGTGTTGCCACACCTACACAGCCACTTCATGTACAAAGACACTTGTGAGAACTGTTGCTAGAGGAAATTGCTGCTGATATTTATACACCCTTATACTGGTCAATGTGTGTGGTGGTTTGCCTATAAAAATGAGTCTGGACTGGAGCCAGAAAGCATAATGAAAACCTGCAAGTACCACCATGAGTATTTGACTCTGCTATCTGCAAAACCAAACAGCAGACACAGCCTTGGTTGTCTGGAGACTTGATTCATCTTTGTTCTCTTCTACTAGGGTAGAAAAGACCCTGATGTTGGGAAAGATGGAGGGCACAAGGAGAAGGGGACGACAGAGGATGAGATGGTTGGACAGTGTTCTTGAAGCTACTAACATGAGTTTGGCCAAACTGCGAGAGGCAGTGAAGGATAGGCGTGCCTGGCGTACTCTGGTCCATGGGGTCACGAAGAGTCGGACACGACTGAACGACTGAACAACAACAACAACAACAACAACTAGGGTAAAGGGACTGACCACCTGTATAAACCAGAGGGACAGCACTTGACCAACATAAGAGAGGGGGGAAATCCTCTGTGTGTGCTTTTATTATCTGCTTATTAACAGGGACACAGGTAGCACTGTGGTTTAAACCACTGAGCCTCTTGGGCTTGCTGATCAGAAGGTCGGTAGTTCGAATCTGCTCAATAGTGGTGAGCTTCCATTGCTCTGTCCCAGCTTCTGCCAACCTAGTAGTTTGAAAGCACTCCAGTGCAAGTAGATGAATAGGTACTGCTGCGGCAGAAAGTTAAATGATGTTTCTGTGCGCTCTGGCACTCGTCAGTGTCCCGTTGTGCCAGAAGCGGTTTAGTCATGCTGTCCACATGACCCGGAAAACTGTCTGTGGACAAATGCCGGCTCCCTCGGCCTGAAAAGTGAGATGAGCGCTGCACCCCATAGTCACCTTTGACTGGACTTAACCATTTTCAAGGGTCCTTTACCTTTACCTTTACCTATCTGCTTATTGCTAAAATGTTGTGGTATTCTGCTTAAAGAGATTAATTCATGAATTGATCTAGTTTGGCATAGCGTTGTCTTCATTCAGATGGAATATAAACAAACCTGTGACTACTTTTAATTGGCCTAAAAAGGAAATATAATGTTACATTTTAAACAAAC
Organism: Lacerta agilis; assembly: GCF_009819535.1. NCBI lineage: Eukaryota > Metazoa > Chordata > Lepidosauria > Squamata > Lacertidae > Lacerta > Lacerta agilis. The sequence continues at coordinate 18,212,437 of NC_046321.1, read as the reverse complement.
TGTAATTAGAATCCAGTCTAAATCTCACACCACTTCTTAACCGGATTTACCTCTTTTAAGTCGTGCACAATCGCCGTCAGTCGTTCATTCTCTGCCTGAAAGTTGGTAACAACAGCCCTACTTTGTTTCAATTCATTCTGCATTTCCAAAATCTTCCCTAGGTAATAGGCTTCCTTTGATGCAGACTCCTGGAGGAGTGTCTCCTCACGTGTCTCACCATCTTCAGCTACTTTGCGGTGTACTGAGAATGACTGTCCAAATGCCTGCAAGAATAATAATAAAAAAGACTATTGAAATGAAAAAATATAAATATGTCATTAGGGATGTGCTGTATAATTTGAGAGACTAACTGTCACTATATAAAATGCTACTGAATGGAGGACTGTCATTAGAAATAAGAAAAAAATCTGAACATTAACACCAGCTCTCAGACAGATTCATCTAAACTACCAGGTGATATTTCAGGTGCAAATGTTATTTTCTTTATTTTTCATCAATAGAAGCATGAAATCGAATTAAATTCATTGCTTTGCTCTTATTTATACCATATCAAGATTTTGTAATATTTTACATCTGGCATCATAGCCAAAAGGGGAAACTATTTGGGGAACTTTATTTTAAAACCATGCTTGGAGTCTTGCAATTCAACATTAAATGACTCTATCTGCTCAATAATATATCACTCTAGCTGCTTTATTCAAGGACTGCAGCATATAAAAGAAAAATTGTCAGCAAGCTGCTAGACTAATTTGATTTCAAAAGAGTAAGTTAAATTTAGACTCCATCAATACACCATACCACAAAATGGTGATGAATTGTATCTTATTTCATTAGAAACACAGACTTGAATTAAAGTGAAACTCTGATAAGAACACAACTATTTTGGTTATACAATCCACATATGATCATAATTTGGAGTTGCCAGCATAATGTAGAGGTTAGAATGCTGGATTAGTGCTGGTCACAGGGCCGTCTTAGGGAGATCGGCCGCTGTGTCGCGGCGATCCCTCTGGCGCCCCCCGTGTGCCGCCTCTCCGCCGCCTCCCTCCCGCGCTTGCCGCCCCTCGGGAGGGGAGGTGGGTGAACGGGGGATAAGGGGCGTGGTGCTGGAGCAGCGCGAGTCTCTACGCGCCCTTCCAGTGCTCCAGGACCGGCTTTTTGGGTTCCATGATCACTGCAGACAGTGACAGCAGTCACAAAATTAGAAGACGCCTGCTTCTTGGGAGAAAAGCAATGACAAACCTAGACAGCATCTTAAAAAGCAGAGACATCACCTTGCCGACAAAGGTCCGTATAGTTAAAGCTATGATTTTTCCAGTAGTAATGTATGGAAGTGAGAGCTGGACCATAAAGAAGGCTGATCGCTGGAGAATTGATGCTTTTGAATTAAGGTGCTGGAGGAGACTCTTGAGAGTCCCATGCATTGCAAGAAAATCAAACCTATCCATTCTTAAAGAAATCAGCCCTGAGTGCTCACTGGAAGGACAGATCCTGAAGCTGAGGCTCCAAGACTTTGGCCACCTCATGAGAAGAGAAGACTCCCTGGAAAAGACCCTGATGTTGGGAAAGATTGAGGGCACAAGGAGAAGGGGACGACAGAGGATGAGATGGTTGGACAGTGTTCTTGAATCTACCAACATGAGTCTGACCAAACTGCAGGAGGCAGTGGAAGACAGGAGTGCCTGGCGTGCTCTGGTCCATTGGGTCACGAAGAGTCGGACACGACTAAACGACTAAACAACAACAACAACAATGGCAGGAATGATGGATGGCTGAGCTAGCTTTGCAACTTTATCTTTAAGTATTCCCTTATATCCTTTAATTATCTTTACTTTGTATATCAGCACCTGTTTCTGTTTCTGTGCTTATTATTTTAGTAATTAATAAAGCTTTCTTCTGCTATTTAAAGGTTTGTTGTCCTCCATTTACTGAGAATCGAAAGAACCTGATGCTTAGTGGTTGCTCCTGACCAGGGTAATTATTGAGCAGGCAGGACAGAATGATCGCTGGGAGAATACCTTCATCTGCCCCAGCTACAACAGTATCTCCCATATTGGTCTCTACAGTCACAGCAAGCACTGTAACCTTCCAACTGTTTGAATTCACCTCCAAAGGCGAACTCATCCATGGTCTCCCAGACAATGCTATGAATGTTTGTAACTGGGCACCTTAATATCAAGTACAGAGCTGGGTCTTTATTGACAGAAACATTGTTAAGATGCACCACAGTTAATTAATCCCTAGACACACTGTGGTGACATCCCAGTTCTGTATTGTCTGATAGCTTTGCATTATGCCAGTCTGCCAGCAATAGTTGCTGTCGCTTCTGTAGCAGTGCCAACTCAAGTGCAAAGTTCTAATATGGCTTGTGACACAAGTAAGACACCACAGAAAACCACCACAGCATCTTACCCTACAACATTTATTTAATGGTGCAGTAGCTCATATGAGTATGCTTATAGTCTGTTGCAAGACTCTGCAGACTGAATGAAAACTTCAAAACGCAGCAATAGAGAAAAGGAAAGTAAATTTATTGTTTGCTGGCAGCTGGCAGTGGCTCAGAGGATACTTCCAAAAGCTGAGCCCCTGAGCATCAGGGCTTCTGGGTTTATATTTAGAAAAATTCTAACATGGTTACCCCTTTAGGAATCTACTGTATATAATTCCTATAAAAAACAAACAAACAAACACTGAAACCATTGTGACTATTCCATAAATTAGGGGAGGGAATGGTTTATTCCCCTTCTGTTTCGGGCTAGAGATGTAAAATTTCCGGAATTTTTAAAGCTCATAATTTTTCAGGAAAAGACTCCCTCTTCCCTAAAATATACACTTGTATATATAGGCACATGAGAATATTTAATGCTTGCATCTAATGATGAGGGGCAGATGGGGTTCATCAAGCTGGGAAGGCAGCCTGTCTAGGAGAAGAAAAACTCCGATCTGAAACCTCCACTACCTTGCAGAATATTTTTGGGGAAAGAAAAGGCTAAGGAGTAAACCCTACACAAATCCAGAGCGGAGTCGCTAAGATGGTTGGATAGACTGTCCCATTCGCAAAAGCCTATGCCATAATAAATGGGCTCATGGTTTGCCTACTACTTTTTGCTAAATTATAGAACAAACTTTTGCTAAATTATAGAACAAGCTTGCAGTTTGTCTGAAGGAAAACAAGCCAGGAGCCAGGGTTTGACAACAAGTGGCACTTCAAAGCGCCACAAGAGGCTCTTGCAAGCTGTGTGTGATGCTTTGAAGTCCTGACATCACTGTGTCAGATTTGACATCATTGTGTCAAAGTCCCACTTCCTGTCAAATTTGGTCCATGGGAGATAATGACATGACCTGCTGGCTAGATCATATTTCCTGCTTCCACACTAGGCCATGATTTGACCTACTGTTACATACAAACCAGGTCAATGAGAAGTTTATTGTTGGATATGAGCATTATCTGGTGAGCTACTTAAATGGCTTTTCTATGCTTTGTTAAAATTTGCATTTATCATGTTATGTTGTACTAGCTGTACCCAGCCACACGTTGCTGTGGCTCAGAGTGGTGAAGTGGATGCAGCCCCGCTTCCCTGCCGGATTCAGAGTTGGGGGGGTTCCTGAGAGGGGGGCCCTTTCCCTCCCCTCCCCCCTCTGTCAGACATTTCCCTCGAATATCTCCCCCCCCCCGTACTGGAAGGAGACCCAGTTTTCACCTGCCTCCCCACAGCTTCTCCCATTGAACTCCCGCCTGCCTCCTCTCCATCTCCCCCCCCCCCGTACTGGAAGGAGACCCCGTTTCGCCTGCCTCCCCTAGCTTCTCCCGTTGAACTCCCGGCTGCCTCGTCTCCCAGCAGAGAGGCTCCTTCCCCTCCAAGGTCCCCCCTCAGACCATCCCTCTCCCAATCCCCCCTTTCTTCCTCCCTCAGAAATGGCTCCTTTCATTTTTCCGCCAAAACTGCTGGCTGTGCCCCCGCGTGTAGAAGTGCTGGTTCCGCCCCCCGTGCACACGACCCCGCTTCGTAAATCAGAAACACTGAAATGGAATTACCATGTGTTGCTTTTACGTCCAGCGAATGGCACTGTTTTTGCCGAAAATCATGTTTTTACCTGTCACAGGTGTGACATTTATAGAAGATAGGTATATAAAAACACTCCCCTATTCAAATGCAACGTTGTGTCAAAATTTCAAAGCAATCGGTGAAGGACTTTCTGAGATTTAAGATTTTGAACAAATGAACATTTTCATTTTTATTTATATAGATAGTTGCCACATAACTACACAGTCCATTTATTCAAAGCAGCTGTAGGATATTGGGTGGGTGGAGTGGAATTCTAAATACTATTTTCAAGTGCATAAAATTAGTAATGGAAAAATGCTACTTAAAATATTCCTTATCTTCAAAAAAGCTTATTTGAAACTGGCATTGCTACAAACATGAAGCACGCTCTCTCACACTTACTGATTAGCTGCATATGTTGATTAGCTGCATTTTCATTTTAACCTTTTTTTTACTTTGGAAAAAATGATGCATAAAGCACTGTCTTCTTAATATAGCAAGAAAATATAGCAAGAAAATTTATTTTAGAAAATAATTGAACTGGAGCAAACACATGGAAAACTGAAATGGTCGTAGACACAGGCCATGTTCACACATCACTTACCGGTAATGTGCATAAGAGTATCATGGGAGACTTTGTCAAAAGCTTTACTGAAATCGAGATACACTATGTCCACAGCATTTCCCTGATCCACCAAGTTTGTAATTCCATCAAAAAAAGAAATCAAATTACTCTGGCATGACTTTTGAGAAACCCATGCTCGGTCTTAATAATCACAGCATCCTTTTCTAAATGCTCACAGACCAACTGTTTAATTATTATCAATATTAAGTTCACCGGTCAGTAGTTACCTGGGTCTTCCTTTTTCCCCTTTTTGGGGAAAGATGGGACAATTATGTACATTAATTATGTTGTGAATCAAGAATTATAGAAGTGAGAAACTTCATTCAGTTCTGACAATTTAATTTATTTCTTTAGCTGGATTCATATACCACTTAATCATCAAAACCTCTCAGCGGTTTATGTAAAATATAAAGTACACATTAAAATACTGATAAATACCAATCAGCTCTGCTATATTATAGTGATCAAAAACACCAACTTTAGAGTCAAAAAATGTTTTGTGCAATTCTGATTTACACCGTTCAAGGCAATCCTTGAACATGGTATGTACAGAATAGACAAAAAGGTCAGAATAATAGCTCAGATTGTCAGAAGCAATTGGGACCAAGACTTCTATTGAGCTGTGAGTAAACGTCAGTAGGCTGTTTTTAAAAACATGACAAGTAAAACTGGATCCAGCAAGTTGGTAAAGCAATATGCCTCAATAAATGGGCTGTACTCAACATACAGCTGTGCTGCCCTGTGTTTACTAATCTTTACCTTATGATGACGAAACAGTATCTACTTTCCTGGGGGGGGGGGAATACCTCATTGCCACCAGAAAAGGTTATGATGGCCATCAAAACAAAAGGACCTGCATTTTTCAGACAAGGTAAACTGGTATCAAGCTAAGGCACATGCTGTTTAAAGAATAGTGATGTGGCAATCAAAAGAAGATAGACAAAAAACAGATCTTCTTCCTTCCTCACTTTCCTTGTCATAACACATCCTACCTTCATGTTTCGTGGATTTATTACTGCATGTAACAACCTTTGTGTTTAATTATTTATAAAATTTAATAGTCTCATGTGTCATATCTAGCATTATTCATTACATATGCCAGCAGTCTTACATTACCAGTTTCCGGAATCCTGGCCAGAAGGTTATTTGTGAGTTCCTTAAACTTAATAAGAACATACATTATAGAAAACAAAAGAAGAAAAGAAAAACAAATCCAAGCTACTGTGGGTTTTTAAAATCAATATTGGGTTTCTTGAAGACTTGCCAGAAAACTGCAGATAGCCAATACAATTATTTTATCCAATTCCTGCAAGGCAGCAGAGGCTTTCCTTCTCCTAGATGGGCTACCTTCCCAGGTTGACAAGTCCCACCTGTCCCACACTTCCCTCTACAGCACACACCAAAACTCCCTTCTTGACCGTTGGATCCACTATTGGTCTCATCTGCTCAATCTGCCACAGCCTGTCTTCGCATGCAGGGGAACTTCCTAACTCACCGAAGGTTTGATACCCATCAGCTGTAAACTAGCCCTGCAAACAAGAGTCATTCAACGTGACTAAATCTGCTATAAAACGATAGGCTCTTCACACATTATATGCTTTACACATGAAATCAAATACCTGTACATAGTGTGCATTACACATGTTCACCGCTGGCCCTATATATCACCAGATGCATCTACAAAGGATCTGTGTTAGGTCATACCTCCCTACTGGCCACATGACCCAGAAAGCTGTCTGTGGACAAATGCCAGCTCCCTCGGCCTGAAGCAAGATGAATGCCGCACCCCAGTCCCCTTTGACTGGACTCAACTGCCCAGGGATCATTTACCGTACCTTTATTTTATCTTACTCAAGGCAGTCAGCGCACATTTACTGACACCTCTGTGAAGCTTTTTTATAATCTTGATTGTTCTACTTTTTTAAATAAACCTTTATTAAATTTGTGTTTTTTTAAAAAAAAAATCCAAACATAAAACAAAACATTAAAACATTGTTCTACTTTTGCAGTCACTACTAGAAATAAAAAGCTGATACAAAGGCTTAGTATTTCAATTATCTTCGGGTGAGAATTAAAGCACCCAACTAGTAGCCTCAATCTTAAGTGCAAACTCTGCTAAATTGCTTAATGAGCTGGAGTCTTTGCAGATTCTTCGGTACCTTTCCACAGTCAAACATGGCAAAGATCAGCATTCGCTACATGCCCTTACAGCCTATACAGATCACATTCTTTATAAGTGACACTTTAGTGTATGATAACATCAGTATTAACCTATCATTTATGAACAGCTAGAGTTGACAACATGATGGGCAAGGCCAGCTGACAAGAGAAGCACAATTTCACCACTTTCTCTACCTCTGAGGCAGATAATTCTACTGCAAATTCACATCAGAAGTGAATGAGTGATCCAATCGCAGCTGACACAGAGATGTGGCAGGACGATTTGGTGATAGAATTTTATTTTATTTTTAGAAAGAGCCAACAGGAACGTCTTTGGTGAATGTTGACTATCAATAATTAAACTTATTTCTTCTTGTACAGTATCAGTCTTCCCATAGCGCACTAGTGTGCCCGACACACAGTTTGGAAATTCCTGCTCTAGGCTAAGCATGTCCATTATCTGGGACCCTCACTCTGAACTGCAACAACAACTAGAATAAACAACTTGCACAAACCTGCCCCAGTGTCCATAAAAAGCAGTCTTAGATCAAGCCAGAATTTTGGTTTGTGTAGCTCAGTATTGCCTACACTGACTGGCACCATCTTCCGAGGATTTCATATAGAAGTCTTTACCAGCCTTACCTGCAGATGGCAAGGACTGAATCCGAGACCTTCTGCATGCAAAGCAGATGCTCTACCACTCACTGAGCTACAGCGCTTCCCTGCTATTTGTATGACAGCATATATTGAACCCTCCCTGCCACCTACTAATGCCAGTGCAACTCTGACTTACCAGAAACACAAGATACCAGCATGAAAGCTTCCGATTATTTTACTCAAAGAAGCAAGAGACAGCTTCCCACTCTCAACAGAGCTGTCAACAGCCATTCTGTAGCATCAGATGTGCCAGACAGGGATGAGGGGAGAGGAAGTACCAGCAGCAAAGCATTAAAAGAATGTGGACTTGTCCCAGTTCAAGGGAACACTTGAAGACACATCAGCTCATAGACCCAGTTCAGGGGGGAGGTATTTGTTATATTTCAAGACACTCAAAACAATTTGCTTCTTATATATTCTTATATGGGACAGCAGCGGCAAGACTATTAGTTGCAAAGAACTGGAAAACAACAAAAATACCAGAGTTGTTGGAATGGAGAGTAAAAATTTGTGAATTTATGACAATGGCAAAATTAACAGCGTCAGTGAGAGGAGGCTCTATTCAAAAAATTAATAAAGAATGGGAATGTGTAGATTTATATATGGAGAAATATGGAAAAGAAAATTAGTTATTCGCAAATACAATAGAATATTAATTGCAAGGTTAGCAGAACATATTAGGAAAAGAATGTGTATACAGTGGTACCTCGCTAGACGAATGCCTCGCTAGATGAAAGGCATTCATTCACTAGCGAAAGGCTATCTCGCAAGACAATTTTTTTTATGGGCTTGCCTTGCAAGACGAAAAATTTCCGCGATTTTTTTTCCGTCAAACCGCTATTGCCCCGTTGGTGCTTCGCAAGACGAAAAATTCGCTATACGACAGCACTCGCAGAACGAATTAATTTCGTCTTACGAGGCACCACTGTATTAAGAATAAAAGTAAATAACACAGCAGAATAGGATATAGAATATAACAATACCGACAACATCACACATAGGTGAGGGAAGTAGGGAGGGAGGGAGGGGGGAGGATGAGAGAAGGGGCGAAACATAACAACATTTGAAGGAATTTTAAAAATTAATGTAATATATGATATTGATCTGTGATATCTTTTTCACCCTTTTTATTATTTTCTTGACATTATGTTTTGTTTATTTGATTTGTATATGTATTGGTATAATTTTTCAATAAGGATTATAAAAAAACAACTTGCTTCTTGACAAATGGCCTTCTGCTTTAATCTACTGCCCAAATAAAAAGCTTTCCCTCACTACTTCAGCCAACAGACATTTGTCAGGATTAGTCTAAGAACAAACAACCAACATGCTTTATGTTGTGGTGCTTAGGATTTATCTATCTCAGCTTCTTGGGGCATAGAAATGAATTATTATGTTTTAATTCCATAGGCAAAGATAATCTTCATTGCTTTACAATGCCTTTTACCACTTCCCAAAGCCTTGTAAACAGGTCAGATGTGATCCTCTAATATTCCTGAACAAATGAATTTTCAGTCTCATTTTAGCCTTAATCATAGAACCAAGAATATACCGTAGACCGGGATAGTCAACCTTTTTATACCTACTGCCCACTAATGCATCTTTCTTGATGGTAAAATTTCCTTACTGCCCACCAGTGCTCGATGGAAGGAAGATTCAGCTTGTGCCGTAGAACTCCCTACCACCCACCTAGAATCCTGAGACGCCCACTAGTGGTTGACTTGGGCAGTCACTCCATTGACTTCCCCTTGCCCACTGCTTTACCCCAGGAAAAACTGCTCTTCAGCACTCAATCTGAGCAAACAGCAATTCGGGTATTTCGTGGAGTATGATTTGTTACAATTTAGAGCTAAAGACCTGGTTTTCCCTGGGAAAGGAGCAGAGCAAGGGCAAAACCGCTTGCATGAAGCCTAGAAAGTGCAGGTCAAGGGGGAAACTGCTCAGACCCATGCTTTCTAGGCATGGGGCTGTAACCTGCGGAACTACCTGCCACTGTACACTGACTAACAAAGCACATCACACCAAAGCATCTTTCTGTTTGTCAATAGAAAACTGAGGGAAGTATTTGTTGGAAAACACTCTCTCGGGTGACGGCAGACCCAAGACCCCCTTAGCGTCTCCCAGAAGGTCGCCTCTGGAATGGCATGTCCCTTCAGTCCAGAGTGCCCATCTGTGACCCTTCCCATATGAGAAGAGCACACAAGTCTTCTAGCATCACACAGCAAGAAGAAGGAAACATCCGTAGATCTTAACTATGTTTATTTACAATCTATATACAGAGAATCCATCATTATGTCTGTGTTCAAGCTCTGGCAGAACAAGAAGCAAACTGCGACACAGAAGAAGTGAAACTAACATCACATTACAATAACACACTCAGGAGGAAGAGATAAGACAGTCTTCCATTCCCACACTCTCTCAGACACTCATGTGATTTATACTAATCACAATAGCTAAGCTGGCGCAGCAGAGGCTACATAAAAACCTAACAGCATTTAATTATTTTTTGTGGTAGCACAAGGGGATTCATCCCCACCTCCTCCCCCAAAGTGAGCCTTGCATACTTCTGGGAAAACCCCAGAATATACCAGGAAGGCACAGAGGGAGATGAGGATAATGTTCTGTTGGAATGCTCAATGTAGTGCTATGCTGAAAACATCTCTGACTTTTTAGGAGCTGGATTTTCTTGTAAATGATTTACACTATAACTTCTTTAACAAGTATCTTGGGAGAAAATGCTATCATGACCACAATTTTTAATCAATAAATTAGTGTGATCAATTAATAAAAATGTAAGTTAAAACTAGCTAACAGGGAAACTCAACAGCCTCATGCAATAGTTACTGTTGGGTTCCTAAAAGTAACAGTACTCAAGTAAGGGAGTTTGGACCTCAAAGGAAATTCTCCCCCTGCCACCATGTCGTAAGTACCTGGTGAAAGAGTGCTAGCAGTGAACCAGCTATTCAACATGAATAATATATCTTATTTATTAATAACAGTTAATTAAGTTTTTCTCACATATTATTCTCTAAACGTTAGCTAGCTACATGCTGAAATGATACAGCTTATCCGGGCAGAGGATATCTGGATAGTTTTAGAAGTTATCTGTGTTGGCCACTTGCCATATATAAAGCAATCCTTCATGCTTGCAATAATGTTTGAATGTGGTATGTCAGGGTCACTGAAGTATAATCCAAATAGCAGGTGTGATCAATGTGAACTTAATAGTATATGACAGAACCTTATCACAGACCTAAAACCAAAGGTGTTGCGTATCAGCCAGCTCCATCTTTAAGGGTCTGTCTGTTGTCATTCTCTGAGGGGTTCTCAAAACAACAGAAGGGACATAAATATAATTAATCTTGCTCTATAGTTTCTCTTAGATGTTGCATAAAATCTTTTACCTGCACTGCATCAGTGTTAATTGTGTACGAATCTGGAAAAGAACCCCTACTTTTGGCAGAACACTTCTACTGTGCATTCAAAAGATTTCTGATCTGAAGTTTCCTCGCAGAAATAAGGGATGGGTTCCAACTGCATATACTTAAAAATAGAATCTACTCCAAATATAGCAAGAGATGATGTAAAAAGGTAGAACATTTAAATAAAGATGCTGTCCCTCTAGCTCTCTTGTTCTTGATCTCTCTTTCTCTCTCTATATATGTACAAAAATAATTTGTAAATGTATGTATGTATAAATAAAAAATGTATCCCTGCATCACTAGGTGTAAAAGCAAAAAAGAAGGCAGGCTTGTGGTGCCGACAGCCATGGCAAAAGCAGGAGCCCCTTCTTAGGCCAACTCGGGAGACAGACAGCCGCTGCAGCATTGGGGAAGGGAAGTGAGGGGGAAAGCTTGGAGAGGATATATTTTCGAAGATTAAGACAAACTGATTTCTTGATGCCTTAGATTGTGATTACAAAAGATGTATTACATGAATATAGGGTATTATTTCCTCTTTTCTTCCCTTCAATCTTATCCATTCTAGTCCCACCCTACCCCCTTGTAACAGTATCTTTAATGTTGTTCATATTTTGTCTTTATTTCAAAAATTAATGAAGTTTCTTCTTTTAAGAAAATGGCAAAACAGGATGCACTGCCCCTGGCCCTGCATAACATACTATTATTCTTGGTTTTTTATTCTTAAAGAAATTAATATACCACTTTTCACTTCAAGGAGAAATAGTGTATGTAAACATTTTGTTAACTTGCATCATAGTTTTGAAAACAAAATAAATCTCTAAAGCAAGCCAGATAAAGGCCGAACCTCAGCTAGAAATGCAACTTTAGACCCCTTATATAGGAAACAATCTTGAAAACAACGTTAATTTCAGTTGGGAAAGGGTTAAGATTGTTCTGCTGAATTGCTAAAACTGGTGACACTGTACTGCACTGGGATATACAAGCAAGGGCAATTGCTCTCTATGGAAATGCAGTATCTGGGCAGTAGACAGAGCAGTCCTAAGGGAGGAATTTGATGAGAATCATGGCAGAACCAAGGAGTCTGAACTTAGTGCTTATTGCTTGTTTTATTAACAAAGCAAATCAACAGAAATTGGATGAATTAATGAGCTGAATCCCAGTGAGAAGGTTAGAAAAGCCATCTGTCTATATGTAAGCAAACTGATAAAATGGAACAGCTTGAGACCAAGTGGCGAAAAAGAAATGGGTTGTGCATCTGCAAGTACATCATGGGTTGACATTATGCATCACATTAACACATATATTCATTTTTCTAATCTTTATATTTTGGCAAATATTTTGTCTTTCTTTCTGTCAGCTGTCTTTGCATTCGGATCCCTCTCTTGGATGCCTCTGAAGATATCATCACCTCATTTGGTGAGACTAGTAATTTGTTGTGACAGAACCAAATTGTACCAATTTGTATGGCTCTAAAGAACCATCACAATCTGGCATGAGAGTTCCAGCTTGTGCCAGCATAAGGGCTCCCAAAGGTGAGGTGGCAATCTTCATCTACATTTGGATACCAGGTGCCATTTTGAATCAAGATGGTGGACTGAAACATGACTTCAATGTGACTTCAGCCAAGTTGGTGTTAAGCATCCAAACAGGACTGATTAGGATACATCTGAAGATATCATCACCCAGTTTGACATGGCTACGCCAAAATTGGGGAAACGGTTCCAACCAGTGCCAATTTAGATGCTCTGAAGATATTGTCAACCAACTCAGAATGAAGGTTCCTGAGGTGGAAGAAGCAGTTTTTGTGCATGTTTGGATGTCAGACACTGTGTTGAATCAAGTTAGTAGACCAAATAAACCATAATTAAACATTAATAGCCTCCCTCCTAAATTGATTCAGACAAGATCAGGTGTCCCACGGGTCAGGTTGGAGCCTTCAGTTTGTGTGCATGTGCATGTGTGTACACGCAGAGCCCTAAAACTCACATATTACACCAACCATATAAAATCCATATAAAAATTACCCCTATTTTTTTTTCCCCCGGGCAGCACCAGGTACTTCCTGCTAGTGACAATTTTTAAGTTGAAGATGAATCCATTTTATTGTGAATTGCTCTTTTGGCTTGTTTTCACTGGGACTCAGTATGTATGAAGAAAGTAACAGGAAAACGCCGTGGTTTGTGGAAAAACTCTGATTGCTAAAGGATGAGCTTTGCTTTGTATTTCTTAGTATTGTTGTTATTCAGGATCCCTACTCTTGAACCTGGGAAACAAACTGCTTGGATGGATTCTCTCGACGTAAGGATTAATATACAGACAGTTGTCCATGCTGGCCCCACAAAGATTAGGCCGAAGACTGCCTGAAGACAATACACATGCCCAAGAAGTTGGGTGATGTAATGTGCCATAAAAGGCCGTGTATGCCATGTAAAGCCGTGATTGGTTATTTTAAATCTTACTGTGTATCTGTAATTGTACTTCCTCTGCTCCTTCAGAGTATGGTGTGGTATAACTTGCAGTGCATTCATCTTTGTGTGCAGAAATAAGCTAAATATTTGTGTGCACAGATAAATAAAAGTGCTGCATCAAGCAGCACTTTTGCACAGTAGTCTATGTGCTACTTGGCTCCCATCTGGAGCAGACAACATTGCATTGTGTGGAACCAAGAACAGCAACATGGATGTGAGTTGAGTGTTGAGTAGCACATTTAACACAGGGCAGTGACTGGTCATGGCAGCGTTGTGGTGAGTGGGGGTGGGAGCAGTGTGATCATGTAAGAAAGCTTCTGTTTCTTTCAGTAAAGAGAAGATAGGTCTCTTATCTTATTCCAGGTCAGACTATGGTCTGGTTCACCTATTACACTATGCCAAACCATGGGATAGAGTGAGCACGTGAACGTATTTCAGCCACTTTGTGAGCATATTGTAGCCAGTTTTGTTGCTGCATTGCACTGAACTAAGTTATGGTTTGGGTTAGTATGTTGTTCAAATCAAAGGTCATGGTTTATTCATAAGAGTTAAACAATAAACTACCAAGCATTTCATCTTCCTCCCACGGCTCTTCAGAGAGAGAGGGAAAGCTAAAATGAGAGTGGCGTATGTATGTAAGTTGAGTGAGAGAACTATTTCTGCATGTGTGATGAGTGTGTGGACTGCATGTGTGGGTTTGTTAGCATTGGCATGTGCATGCATACAAGTGTATTGGACATTCCCACCTCTGGAATTTAGCCCTTGGAAGGTGGTTGACTTTCAGAGTAGCCCTCAGACTGGAAAAGATTAACTATACATGGCATGCATAGTGCACCTCTCCAAGAGACACCATAATAACAGGTCTAAGTGAGGGGAACAGTTATCTCATGGAGATCCAGGAAAATGTATACAGGACTGTGATGTCAGCATTGATGGAAAATAATCTGTCATATTGACATACTGTTAATGGAGTCTGCATCTCTAATGGAATATTGATTTCACTAATGTCCTTTCATCCTGTCATCTGAGAGTATAATATCCTTGTTTGTTATGCAGTACTCCAGTTCACACAAGGTAACACTCAACGTAACTGTTCGTTGTAATTCAGTAAGAAAATTTGTTCTCAGTTTTGTATTCAGAAGTACTTACTAATATTGTGAAAGGCATATATCCCAGAAGGGAAAAGCAATCCATATGTACTCTTAACAGCTGCTCAATGAATGCTGGAAATGACATTATTATTTTGTTACTGTTAATTTTTATTAATGCACCATCAATGCACATGGCACTGCATAGAGTACCATAAAAGATATCCAGGCCCTGCCCTAAGCAGCTGCCCCAAAGTTCAACAGAGAAGGATATAACAGGGAGAGAGGAGGGTATGCCAGAATAATGAGTGAACAATATGTGAAAATGCAGTTGCAGAGACTAAGGCTTAATTTCAGCTGGAAAGCCACATTGGTCAGGTGTGGCTAACATTCAGGTGTTACTGAAATACAATTCCCATTACCCCTAACTATGCTTGTTGGGACTGATGGGAGCTGGAGTCTAACAACATTTGAAGGCCAACAGGCTTGACAACCCAACACAGGTCTTCTAGCAGGCATATTAGGTACAGCATAAGAGGCAACAAAAGAGAATGGCCAGAGTCGTCTATTGGAGGAACTCTTTGAGCAGTTTGGCGTGGTAGGTATGCAAGAGCAAAAGCTTGGATGAACTGGAATTTGACAGAAACAGATAAGGTGGTAAAGATCAGTAATAAGAACAATAAGTTTGTGCTAGATATTAGAGTGGGCAAGATTAAAGGTAGGGGTGGGCAGACTTCAAACTTGCAAGATCTACCAATCAGAGCCAGCTGTAAAATAGTGCCAGAGAAGAAGCACAAAGTACAGTTGTACCTTGGAAATTGAACAGAATCCATTCTGGAAATCTGTTCGACTTCCAAAACATTTAACTTCCAAAGCGCGCCTTCTGATTGGCTGCAGGAAGCCCCATCGGACGTTCGGCTACCAAAAGAACGTTTGAAAACCGGAACACTCACTTCCAGTTTTTGATTGTTCAAGAGCCAGAACGTTAAACTCCCAAGGCATTCAGGAGCCAAGGTACGACTGTACTCATAGAATTAAGGAAGGGAGACACAGATTCCCCAACCATACAGTAGGTCCTGCTTCTTAATCATAAGGCAGGGGGAGAGAGAAAGGGAGAGGCTTCAGTTGCTCAGAGGAGAGGGGGAACACTCAGCATATACTCAGAGGCACTCTCTTTATTCCTTAATTGTTATTTATATGTAAGAATCTGTGTAATGGATTCACTAACTGATCTGTGGCCAGCTACTTATTGCTGTACCTCAGTGTTCTGCACCAGTAAAAAGGAAGTAATATCATTTTAAATGGTATAAATGTAATATAGTACACAGATGTACTGTGTATTTTGTGTGTTCAACTTGCTTTGGAAACTTGCTTTTCCATGTTTGCCATTTGTTGTTTGCATGTACTTTCAGTTTTGGCACATTTGAGACTAGATTATGCCAGCCCTGATACTGCTTGCTAGACTTTGCTGCTAGACCCAACCATGATGACCTCTCCATTCATCCTTTACTTTGGCATTCTGTTGGCTTTTATGTTCAGCATGTTGTTGTGTTTCTGAAATACAGCAATGATGCCAAGCAAATCATTGAGAAAAGTCATTGGAGGTTCCAGCTTTCAGGTTACTAGCAATAATGAGCTGTAATGTTTAAAGAACTTCAGTGTAGGTTAAGTGTAAGAGAAGGTTGGAGCCTGATGGGCTAGTGAGCTATGAATACAATTAAAAATGTTCCTTGGTTCCCCATCACCAAGAAGGAGTCTGATATGGTCACTTGACAGCTTAACTTTTAAGCTAGTTCCTATACAGAGACAAAAATAAATATTCAAAATCAATCATGCTACTCTCTACTGGCAAACAGAGTATCTTGAAGCCCCAACCACCATTTTAAAAAAAATATTGGGTGCCCAAATATTGTTATTCTTTGTATTGTTACACACCACCTCAATTTCTATAAGCGGTATAAGATTCCAGGGGTTGCAGGTGCATTTACCAGGATCTGTGTTACCTTTAGGATATATGGTTTACTTATACATATATACAACCTGTGTTCAGGGCCGTCTTAAAGGGATCGGCCGCCGTGGCGCAACAATCCCTCGGCGCCCCCGGCGTGCCGCCTCTCTGCCCGCCTCCCTCCCACGCTGGCCACCCCTCAGGGGGTGGGCGAGCGGGGGGATGAGGGGTGTGGCGCTGGAGCGGCGCGGGGCTTTGCACGCCCTTCCCAGCGCTCCAGCTGGGGCTCCGGAGGGCGGGCAGCTTGTAGCTCGCCCGCCGGTGCATGAGCGCCCGCCCGTCCGCCCATATTCTGCCCCCCCACTCCAGCTTGCAAAAGGGATACTTTATCCTGTTCACTTACCTAAAGGTAAGACAGGCCCGCTGCAATTCTGCTCCTTCCTCCTAAAACTCTGACCTTTTGTATCTGCTATTGGCTCAGCCATCATTACCCTTTGTTCTTCTAACTAGCTCTAAGAAGCTGGTCTTGATTAATTCCAACTTTTACTAAATCTAGGAATTATTGGGAGGATCTGACACCCAAGAGTTTAGGTGATTCTTGCCCACCACCAAAACAGTATATTTCAGTACAACTGTACCTACAACAGACATCAGGTTCCCTGGCATGGAATAGCAACCTTTTCCAGAAGATTAATTGTGATTTCGAGGAGATAGTGATCTGACATGGTCATCTCTTCCAGGCCTCTGTTTATCTATTGAAGGGGCAAGGGAACCATGAATGTAATATTATGGAGAATAATATTTCTTTTTTATGTGTAACTCTTTTTATATTCATCCTTTTTTATGTGTAACTGTTTTTATATTCACTTATACCCCAATAGAAGATTTTCATTCATAGTATGTTTCCTATGGGACCCAGGTGGCGCTGTGGTCTAAACCACAGAGTCTAGGGCTTGCCGATCAGAAGGTCGGCAGTTCGAATCCCTGCGACAGGGTGAGCTCCCGTTGCTTGGTCCCAGCTCCTGCCCACCTAGCAGTTCAAAAGCACATCAAAGGGCAAGTAGATAAATAGGGACCGCTCCGGCGGGAAGGTAAATGGTGTTTCCGTGCGCTGCTCTGGTTCACCAGAAGCGGCTTTGTCATGCTGGCCACATGACCCGGAAGCTGTCTGCAGACAAACGCCGGCTCCCTTGGCCTACAGAGCAAGATGAGCACCGCAACCCCAGAGTCGGACACGACTGGACCTAATGGTCAGGGTTCCCTTTACCTTTTTTATGTTTCCAAAAAGTAGTGCCTAGTCGAATGGTTAATCATTAATGGATAACTATACTCTGGTAATCAATAGGAAATAACTATGCTCTCTTTGATCTATAAATGAGAAAGAGTTTCTGTGTCTGTTAATTAATAGGAAATAACTATTTTATTTGTTCAGTAATTGAGTTCTATGCAGTGAGTCTGTAGCAGCCAGGGTGAATAGTTCAGCAGTTAATCAAGGAGCAGCTTATCTGTACCGGGCTGTACCGGACTCCAGCAATAAATTTGGAATTCCTGGAGGTTGAGGTGATAACGGATGGTAATTTACAATTTCCCAGAAATCACGTTTTTGGGGAAATCAGGAGGGTTAAGTTTCGAGTTCCTGAAACTGTGTATAAAAAGAAGAGCTCACCTCTTAGGGGTTGTGCAGTTGCCGAGCTCATTTGCACTGCACCTTTGCCCTGCATATGCATGACAAGTAATTCACTTGCACCCTGCATGGCGTATTGCCTCTTTGTGGTTGGATCCTTTGCTCCACATCCCGAGGAAGGTTCAGGTCCAACACTATCTCTTCCAGGCCTCTTTACTTCCTCTCTATCCCTTGTAAAAATTCTTTGATGGCTGCCTTTGATGTATGGTCTGGTGGAGTGCCTTTTTACTGTCTTTGATGTAGAGCAGAGTAGCCAATAGCTAAATCTGCGCTGCCAGTACCTGCACCTAACAAGGCACAGCCAGCCATCTATAAATTAGATGCTTTTTGGGCATAGCTGAGAGAATCTTGTGAAACCTGAGACTACCTGGGGTTCACCTCGCCACTTCTTCAGGGCTTCCCAGTGGTAGATCAAAGTGCTGCTTGGTAATGTATACTGTATATTGCTTGCTGTTTGGAATAAAATCTGTAATCTGCTTACTCACTTGTGTTTGTATTGCTTCCGAATCTAATTTTGAAAGAACCATCTTGCATTTGGTAAGACAGAATGACAAACACATTTTTTAAAAACCCTACTATCCTTGGAATCTAAGAGGTTTCTATTATTTTTTCATCTTTATATGCTTGTGTGAAGTTATGAGCATGTATCTTTCAAATAAAGCTCCAGTTAATTCATAACCTCATTAGATTACTTTGCATTCATGGGTTAAATTCTGAGGCCACTGCCTCTAAATACTGCATGGACATGTTGAAATTTCAGTGCAATACTCTGTACACATGTCCTGCTTCCAGAAAATCCTGTAAGCATCAGTCATCTTCTGTTCACAAATGTATTGCCTTATGAGTAAATTTTGTGGGTCTCTCTCTCACACAAGTATACACACATCAAAATTACTTCAGGAATAATCTAACATTTCCCAATTATCTACTTGGATTGGAAATGAGCCTCTTTGAAATGAATGGGGCTGTGCTGCATATTATGCAAGTTTCTATATAGCTTCTTATTTCATTCATGCTCACAACAGCTCCATTAGCCAGAATACTATTTCTTGCTGAGAGAGCAGAAGACTTGCACAGAAACAGGAAGGGCTACAGAATCAAAGTTCTCAGATCCCAGTCCAAAACTGTGTTGTGAACTACACCAGCTCTCAAACTGTTATGTTCCATACTGATAAAGGAAGGTGTTTGCTATAAAAAATAAAACCATGAAAGCCCTTGCACAGGGAACTGTTGCCATGGAGAAGCAACATTAAACGCACCCAGTGCTCATCAGGAACTGAAATGACAAAGGGCAACCCCCAGAGAACAGAATTACCTCATGCAGCACAATCATCACACCAGCTAATTAACAAGTGTTGGTAGGTTACCAACATGGTTGGGGTTTTTTTTTTTTACACAAGATTCATTTTCCGGAGGGATGGAGTTAAAGCTTTATCAGGTTCCCAGCAACACTACAAATGCAGCTGGCAGAGTATAATGGGATAAATATGGGCAATAGAGGTAGAATTTATGAGGAACATGCATATCCTTAGTGGGTTTGTTGTTTTTTTAAGAAAGAAAGGTGCCTGTACTCACCATGAAGTTGTTACAGTAGGTGCCACACTTTAAACATGGGGGGGGGGAGGTGCTAGTTCTGCGTACCTTCAGTACTCCCAGAAAAAGCACTGTCCTTACTAAGGAGGGAGCTGCCTAGATTCTGTCCCTCCATACCCACGATCCTTTGTGATACACTGTGGCATGAACAAGGGACAGGGCCCAATCCTCCTGTTGAAGGACTAGAAGCTGTGCCACAAGTCCTTGCTACTGTGTGCTTATACCAACAGATCAGTTTGTATAAGTCTATAAGTGATCCCTTCCTTCCTTCCTCACATTCCATCCAGTGCTTATGGATAAAAATAGCTCCTGCACCACAACTACTATTATCTAATAGCATTTTTAGAGCCAGGTTTGTACACAACAGATTTGTTCTTTGATTCTCTACTAGGGACTGAAAAAAAGTTCTGGATTCAGATCAAAAGCATGATATGAACAAGTTAATTGGACAACTGACATTACAAAGAAAGGATCTACTTTTGCCCTTGGACATGTTATTTTCCCATGCAGGATTTACAGTCTTCTTTCATCCAGAGATAAAACCTAACATCAAAATCATATATAGTCAAAACACAATGGGTGCAATGGTGGGTGAGATTGTGAAAGGATTTTTTCCCCCCTGGATGCCTGCCCCCTTTTGAATGCTAAGTAATTCCTTCTCCCATTTTCCTTTCACATTCAACTAGTACTATATGCCTACCCCCAACAGCCAGTTTCTTTCTTTCCTCCTACCAAATTCTGTCAGAGTCACTTCCAAAGCAACTTTCATCTCTCACCCTCTTCCTTTCTATTCCCTTTTTGTGTGTATCACCTTATTTTCTTGTTTCCTTCAGTACCACTCTTACTACTTTCTCCTAAACACTCTCCTTCAACACATCCCCTGCCCCTTTCCAGCATGCAAGGAGTTACTGGTGCTGGCATTAGGCCAGCCAAATTCTATGGCATGGCTAGGTGGAATGGCAGGCAAGTGAGAAGGCAGAGAAGTCTGCCTGAATGTGGTCCAGAGCCAAGTGCATTAGATGCAGACCCATCTCTACCCTGTGGCGCAAGTGGTGCGGGGAACCAGGGCGCCAAGGTCTGAAGGGCGCCAAGCTGAGTGTCCGGGAAGGAGAGTTGGAGTCCGGGGAGAGCAGAGCCCTTCGGAATGAGGAGTGGGCTGGCGAGCTTCTCCCCCTCCCCAGTGAGGGAGGAGGAGGATCAGCTGAGCGGCCCCCTTTGACAGGGGGAGGGGGAGGAGGGAGGGAAGGCACTATCAGGATCCACATCAGCTGCATGGCTCTCTTTGTGGAGGGGGGGACAGAGAGATGGCGCACTGGTTTGGGGGGTGGGCGGGAGAAGAAGCGTCGCCCGGGAGAGCTCCACAGCCCAGCTGGTTTGAGGGGAGGGGGGAATTAAGGGCTGGTTTGGGGGGGGAGCTGCTGGGGTGGGGGGGAGAAAGGGCTGGCTGGGGGGAGAGAGCTGGGCACCCGCCCACCCTGCACCCACCCCTGCACCATCAGGGAAAGTAGCCAGCACCCTTCCCTACCCTGCCCCCTCAGGGGAAGCAGCCAGCGCCTGCCCGCCCACCCTGCCTCTGTAGGGCTTTTGGTGTGGCGCCTCCTCTGAGGAGACCCAAGGAGACACCAGACTCGGTGGAGAGCGGTGGACCCGCTGCTGGGCACCCCTGCTCCCTCAACTCAGGATTCGGCACACACGCGAGAGAACCACGGGAATGCTGCAGAGTTGAGGGAGCAGGGGTGCCCAGCAGTGGGTCCGCCGCTGTCCGCCAATTCTGGGAAAGGGGGGGGGCGCCGGAGGGATCTTCACACCACGGCGCCGTATATGCTTAAGACGGCCCTGATTAGATGTATGTAATGCTGAGTTAATTTGATTACCCTTTCCTTTCAGCCACTTGCTAATGTACAGTAGCTGACTCACCGACTCCAGCAACCAATCAAATATATTTAGTAGTGATGTGTTACACTCTGGGGAGAGTATTTGTTGACTGCGCTTCTCATCGCCTAAAGCTGACACATACCTCGGTGATAGGAAATCATAGGTAGCTAGATGTTTTATCACTACCAGCTGATGAACAGCCTTCCAAAAAGGATGCCCTCCAAGGACAGATGAGTCATTTGCTTGTGCTATTGTGACAACATGAACATACTCATACAAATTTCAGTAAAAAGTTACCAGCAAGCCTGGTAAATGTTCGTTTAATCTTTCATGAAGTAGCAGAAGTTGACTTTAGACACCATGCTTTGCAGGCACTGGAGTTATGGAATACCAAAGTGCATAAAAACAGAAGTCAGAATTGGACATCACTCTGTGGTGCATGAAGCCACTGGAGTCTTACACAAATCATTTTTAATTTTTGTCCTCAGGATAGATCTGTTGGCAGGGACAGTTTCAAGGCACTTACCAAAGGAAGCTCAAGCTAAACAAAGAAATGTATGCATCTAAAATGAATGTAAGCAAGGAATGAGTGTGCAGGAGGGAGGAGGGTTTGACGGATTCCAGAAAAGGCACAAATTCACTCTGAAACATTAAAAACCTTAAATTTATTCTTACATATGAAGAATAGGTTCCTATGGGTAAAATATATACTAATAGGATAAATATGTAGCAATATCATTTGATAGTCTATGGTCTTCAAAGAAAGGAACAGCAAGTCATAAAAGAAATATAGGTGGTCTGCATATCTAAACACTAACTTTCCTACAAATATAAGTAATAATATTTAAGCTTTAGCCAATCTACCTGGCAATTGCCAGCAATCTATTGCAATGGAAATTTATCAACTTCTACTTATTTATTAGTAGTAATAGTAATAGTATTTGGTAATAATCAAACAGCTCACACTTTGATTTCTCTATTAATTACTTTTGATGAATGTGATTTCTCCATTTCTTATGTTTTTGCCTTTTCAGTGTCTGTAATTTTTTTAAAAAAAATTGATTTAACACATATTAAAAATCATAGTTAATATATTACTATAGTTACATTTAACCTTACCCATAAAGCAATAAAGCAATAAAAAATTTCTGAAAATCTCCCATGTGTATTTAAGATACTAAGAATAATTTAATTTTAATTCCTTATCCCACAACTGTATAATATTCTTAAGTTGCACCAGTCCTCTTACCTTCTGTATGGTACTGTTATATGATGTTTTGCAAGAGAGCAATATAAAATAGAAACCTCACTTCTAAAATCTGAACTTTTGATTATACTGCCATAACAAGATTCATGCATGGGATGAAAAAAATCCTATTTCAATTACACCAAACTAATTCCATTAAAATCCACAGGGGGGCAGCAATGTGAATAAGCAATGCTTGAGTTGGTTCTAGACAATGCATTATTTAAAACATTTATATCCCACCTCTTCAAAGGTTTGAGGTGGCTTCCAAAAGAAAACAAACAATAACAACAATTAAAATGGTCAGAAAAATAATTTACATTCTACTATGCCTTTTTGGAAAGTTGTGCATTTGAACACCTCTTAAGATATCGTGACCAGAATTTGCATGATGGCTCGAGATCAAGGAGCAGGTTTTTGTCAATGTTTTGATACAACTGGACACCATTCAAGATGCCAGACTGAATCGCTTCTCGGCCTTTTGGCTAAGCTGAAGTGTGTGTGTGAAGATGCCAGACTGAACCTTTTGAAACTGCACTGATTTTTTGATTTCTCAGAATTCCCAAGCAACGCTGGGTACGAGGCTGTTAGTAATCAATCAATAAAATATTATCCAAAGTATGCACAGCACAGGGGTACAGTGCCCACACTTTCAGAAAAGATAAGTTTTGCATCCTTTCTGAAATGCTGCAAAACCAGAGCAATTAAGGAATTTATTGCACAGATGGTTCCACAGCCTTGAAGCAAATGCAGCATGCCCCTTGCCACATATTTATGTATTATTATTATTTTTTATTATATTTATATTGTAATATCCAATATTTCTTCCATAGGATTCCATGGTGGAATACGTTTAAACAAATATTGATTTGCAGTGCTTCTCATCCCAGCCATGACACCACTTTCCTCTTTATATTCTCCTTTTTCTAAAAAATGTGATGTCCAACCACTTTCCAAGAGATATTTTTGTTCATCTCTCTTGGCGTGGGGGATGAGATTATTACTGACCTTGCCAAGTTTGTATACTTTGAAATTCAGGTATGTCTATGGTAGGGTTGCCATACCTTGAAGAGCAAAAAAGAGGACAGCCCAAGATGCTGCCAGTCCAAGCTGGGGAAAGAGGTACACAGGCACAGGTGTGCGGGGCAACCACATCCACATACCTCTTTCCCCAGCTCAGGCTGGCAGCAGCTGCAGTGTATATGCAGAGCAGCCCAAGCCCAAGCATCCCAAGCCCAAGCTCAACCCCCCCAAACCTGGACATTTCCTTTAAAATTTAAAAATCCGCCCAGGTGGGCAAGTTGGTCCCCCAAAAGAGGACATGTCCAGGTTTTTCCCGGACATATGGTAGACCTATGGTGCTTTTTATTTCCTCTTTCCCCACCCCTGCCCACCACAGCAATGTTTGTTGACTGCACAAAGAAGGAAGTAGTTGTCTGTGAGCATATACAGTAATACCTCTGGAACGGATCCCGGTCGCAAAACAAGGTACGACTGTATTGTGTTATCTTTAAGAATAAGCACATAACCTGCGTCCACAGTCCACAGCCAGGAAGACTACATATATGGCAAATGCTAGAATAATAGCATGTGACTAAAGAATGGAGAAAATAAGACACACATTCTAGACACAAGGTGAAAAAGCAGAATCACAGTGACAAGTCCCTCTTGCATACATGCAGGGATCTTGTTTTGCAGCTGTAGGTACACAAGCACATTGCAGTTGTATAAAGAAACAATCCTGTTTCCTCCTGCACTATTCAACATATGTAAATTAAGTTATGTGAGCAAATTAAGTTAGGTGAATGTTGCTAACATTTGATAATAGCCAATGAAGTGGTAAGACTTTCATCCTTTTATCCAGTGGACCTAGTAGAGAATTTCTGGCATAAGCCAGGCTAATTTGAAGAATGACCTCAGTTTTTATGACCTCATATAAAACTGAGTTTCATATTGTGTCAGGAAACTGAAATATGTTTTGATTTTCAATAATGGTTCTTTACAAAACAAACATTTGTAAGAACTGTAACCCTGTCAAGGCACAGGCAGCTCACTTCCAGCTCCCTGGTTCCTGCGCTCTCAGACCACATCTCTCATGGAGCAGAGCTCTGTACCCAGTTACTTATAAGCAACAGTATATCTAAGGACACAATAAGAAGTAATGCGGCAGGACTCCATTTGAGTCCTGTTAATTTCCTATACCCCTTCATGGATCACTGCCTTGTCGTGGCAAAGGGGCTTGAATTACTCAGGGAAGCTATGGACAGGTCAAGATGGACAGGTCATAGTGGAGAGTTTGGACCAAACGTGATCCACCTGGAGGAGGAACTGGCAAGCCACTCCAGTATCCCTGCCAAGAAAACTCCATGGACAAAGACAACAGGCATATAAAAGATATGACGCTGGAAGATGAGCCCCTCAGGTCGGAAGGCATCCAACATGCTACTGAGGAAGAGTGGAGGACAAGTACAAGTAGATTCAGAGCTGATGAAGCGGCTGGGCCAAAGCCGAAAGGTCGCTCAGTTGCGGATATGCCTGGAAGCGAAAGGAAAGTCCAATGCTGTAAAGAAACGTATTGCATAGGAACCTGGAATGTAAGAACCATGAACCTTGGTAAGCTGGATGTGGTCAAAAATGAGATGACAAGAATAAACATTGACATCCTAGACATTAGTGAACTAAAATGGACGGGAATGGGCGAATTCAGTTCGGATGACTATCATATCTACTACTGTGGGCAGGAATCCCGTAAAAGAAATGGAGTGGCCCTCATAGTCAACAAAAGAGTGGCGAAAGCTGTACTGGGATGCAATTTCAAAAATGATAGAATGATCTCGTTACGAATCCAAGGCAGACCTTTTAACATCACAGTAATCCAAGTTTATGCACCAACTACCAGTGCTGAAGAAACTGAAATTGATCAATTCTATGAAGACTTACAACACCTTATAGAAATGACACCAAAGAAGGATGTTCTTCTCATTATAGGGGATTGGAATGCTAAAGTAGGAAGTCAAGAGATAAAAGGAACAACTGGCAAGTTTGGCCTTGGAGTTCAAAATGAAGCAGGACAAAGGCTAATAGAGTTCTGTCAAGAGAACAAGCTGGTCATCACAAACACTCTTTTCCAACAACACAAGAGACGACTCTACACATGGACATCACCAGATGGGCAACATCGGAATCAGATTGATTATATTCTCTGCAGCCAAAGATGGAGAAGCTCTATACACTCAGCAAAAACAAGACCTGGAGCTGACTGTGGCTCAGATCATCAGCTTCTTATAGCAAAATTCCAGCTTAAACTGAAGAAAGTAGGAAAAACCACTGGGCCAGTAAGATACAATCTGAAGCAAATTCCTTATGAATACACAGTTGAAGTGAAAAACAGGTTTAAGGATTTAGATTTGGTGGATAGAGTGCCAGAAGAACTATGGATGGAGGCTCGTAACATTATACAGGAGGCAGCAATGCAAACCATCCCAATGAAAAAGAAATGCAAGAAAGCAAAGTGGCTGTCCAATGAGGCCTTACAGATAGTGGGGGAGAGAAGGCAAGCAAAATGCGAGGGAGATAGTGAAAGATACAGGACATTGAATGCAGATTTCCAAAGAATAGCAAGGAGAGACAAGAGGGCCTTTCTAAACGAGCAATGCAAAGAAATAGAGGAAAATAACAGAATGGGAAAAACCAGAGATCTGTTCAAGAAAATTGGAGATATGAAAGGAACATTTCGTACAAAGATTACCACAATTAAGGACAAAAGTGGAAAGGGCTTAACAGAAGCAGAAGACATCAAGAAGAGGTGGCAAGAATACACAGAGGAATTATACCAGAAAGATATGGAGGTTTCATACACCCCAGGTAGCGTGGTTGCTGACCTTGAGCCAGACATCCTGGAAAGTGAAGTCAAATAGGCCTTAGAAAGCCTTGCTAACAACAAGGCTAGTGGAAGTGATAATATTCCAGCTGAACTATTTAAAATTTTAAAAGATGATTTCTTAAAGAAATGGGAGTGCCTGATCACCTCATCCGTCTCCTGAGAAATCTCTATGTGGGACAAGAAGCTACAGTTAGAACTGAATATGGAATAACTGATTGGTTCAAAATTGGGAAAGGAGTACGACAAGGCTGTATATTGTCTCCCTGCTTATTTAACTTATATGCAGAATTCATCATGCGAAAGGCTGGGCTGGATGAATCCCAAACCGGAATTAAGATTGCCGGAAAAAATATCAACAACCTCAGATATGCAGATGACACAACCTTGATGGCAGAAAGTGAGGAGGAATTAAAGAACCTTTTAATGAGGGTGAAAGAGGAGAGCGCAAAATATGGTCTGAAGCTCAACATCAAAAAAACTAAGGTCATGGCCACTGGTCCCATCACCTCCTGGCAAATAGAAGGGGAAGAAATGGAGGCAGTAAGAGATTTCACTTTCTTGGGTTCCATGATCACTGCAGATGGTGACAGCAGTCACGAAATTAGAAGACGCCTGCTTCTTGGGAGAAAAGCAATGACAAACCTAGACAGCATCTTAAAAAGCAAAGACATCACCTTGCCGACAAAGGTCTGTATAGTTAAAGCTATGGTTTTCCCAGTAGTAATGTACGGAAGTGAGAGCTGGACCATACAGAAGACTGATCACCGAAGAATTGATGCTTTTGAATTATGGTGCTGGAGGAGACTCTTGAGAGTCCCATGGACTGCAAGAAGATCAAACTTATCCATTCTGAAAGAAATCAGCCCTGAGTGCTCACTAGAAGGACAGATCCTGAAGTTGAGGCTCCAGTACTTTGGCCACCTCATGAGAAGAGAAGACTCCCTAGAAAAGACCCTGATGTTGGGAAAGATGGAGGGCACAAGGAGAAGGGTACGACAGAGGATGAGATGGTTGGACAGTGTTCTCGAAACTACTAACATGAGTTTGGCCAAACTGCGAGAGGCAGTGAAGGATAGGCGTGCCTGGCGTGCTCTGTTCCATGGGGTCACGAAGAGTCGGACACAACTGAACGACTGAACAACAACAACAACAATTTCCTATAAATCAGGAGGTAAAGGCCACCAAAGAAAAAGGCCTGTTTAAATACTAACATTATGGCTCACAGTAATCCACGAAATGGACAGTCAACATAATAACACGTGTTTTATATGCATACTTTCCTTCCTTTATTTCCCCCAGATGGTCCTTTGTCTTTTTCACACTTCTCAGTCATATGTTTTCATCACACTGCTTGATATTGATTGCTCTGTGTTCAGTCAGCTGTGACAGAGAGGCCTTGATGCTCAGTTCACAGCAATATGTGAAAGGGAAGGGTACCTTGAGGAAAATATACTAAGTTGCAAGCATGGGCACAGCTCACAGCCCCCTGGCCATGCTCCCTAATGCGCTCTCTTCCCAAACACATTAATTTTGTCTGCAAGCCAGACAACAATGGGATTTCTTCCCATTTACCCTCCCCTCCAGCTTCCTGTCCTCCCTCTGCTGCCTCCACATTTCCCCACCTTGGGGTAGGGAGCAGTTTTTATTATTCTGTATAGCTCCACTGATATTTATGATTAATTGGAATAAACTCCATGTTGGATAGTTTACATACATGTGCAAAATATCTGTTCATCTTTCTTTCCCCTCCTCAGTTACCAGGCTCCACTGTGAAGACTTCATTTTTACACTAATAGTGTCACAAAAAAAGAAACTGGTTTGTTTGTTTAGTGTTTCCATACATGAGTTACCTAATTAAAAAAATAGCCAATGGATAGCATACAGCAGCAAAAAGAACATAGAAAACAGTAACAACTAAACCAGCCTAGCAATAGTTCAACAATACACTGGTACCTCAGTTTACAAACTTAATCTGTTCCAGATGTCTGTTCTTAAACCGAAACCGTTCTTAAACTGAGGCGCGCTTTCCCTAATGAGGCCTCCTGCCACCGGTGCCCTTCCACCGTTCGGATTCCGTTCTTAGACCGAGGTAAAATTTGCAAACCGGGACATTACTTCCTGTTTTGCAGAGTTCGTAAATCAAATAGTTCATAAACAGGGCTGTTCTTAAACCGAGGTACTGAAGCACCTTGCTTGTGGTTAACGCTTAGCTGGAATGAAATCTTCAACGCAGCAATTAACAAATTAAAATAATAATTTATTTGTCAGACAAATAAATGATAGGCACAGTGGTATATGGTTACCAGAGCTCTGCACACTCCAGCCCTGTTGGCCAGCACTTATATTTCCTCAGACCAACCCCTTGATCCTCCTTCGGTTGCTGACCTGGGCCAATCAGCCTGGTTAAAATTCCTATTGGCTGTTTGCTAGAACCAATAATAAAAGATACACCCATTTCCTATTGCCTTTTATGGGAGACAAATAGCTATATTTCCTTCTATCCATTAATGGCTGACAAGGAGCCACAAATCTGCCATTAAGCCTAGACCTTGATTAACAGAGCATCTTTGACTTCTGCATTCCAAAACAGATAGTTGATCAGGATACTTAATACCAAGTAATAAATTCTATCTAGGGAGGGACCCTAAATACACATTCTTAAATCAATCAAGCAACAACTTGAAACTTTTACCTAGATAAGAGTCCTTCATCAATACAAAGAATTTCTACCCAGACAGCACCAAGTAAATAAGAAACTTTTTACAAACTAACATTTTGCTTTCTAAACCCTTTGCATTATTTCATTTAACCTAACACATCTTATACAGAAGTAAAACAAAGGCAAATACAATTAGTTATAATATATAAAATAAGGGGGGAGCTTTCAAAAGATGCCTTTTTTTAAAAGGGAGAGAAAAGGGTTTTTTTCAGTTGACACCTCCTCCCCATCTGCTCTCTAAAACTTATTGCTCTTTAACTCTCTACAGGGAACTTTAGAAGCTTTAAAATCCATTATGGGGGAACAGCCTGGCCAGTTGTTTATTCTAGCCTGCTTTCCTAATCTTAGATGTCAACCTGTCTCCTAAAGCAGCTGTAGATAGGGGCCCCCTTTCTATGAAATGCTGGCTTTCTCTTTCTTGGAGTAAAATGAGTATCTACAGCCAAATTTATATTTTTAGCAGGCTGGTGTAGATGATAATGAAACACACAAACATTTACAAATATATATTTAAGCTCATTTTAAAATGCAGGCTTTGATCAGATGCCTCAGTACCACTGTAATATCCCACTACAAGGTGTAACACAGAATAAACCAGGTGCAAATGAACCACTGGCAACCACTTGAAGGACTCACAGACTAAGAAACTCCTTTGAATAAGAGGGAGGTTGCCCAGGTTTTTGCATGACAAAAATATATTTGTTCAAGAAATATCAGACTTGAATAAACTCTAGCTTGGAACCAGACTTCTTTTACAGCTACGAAACTCAGGAGCTAACCTAGCAGCCTAATAAAGGTTCTTATACTGGCCACCAGTCATCACTTCAAGCCATCTTCAAACTGTCATCAGCAACAAAGGTGTAGGACTGCAAATGACACTATTTTGTTTTCTGCAACAGCCGCAAAAATAACAGCACTTGGAAAGTTCCAGTTGATGTAAAGGATATCATACGCTGCTGCAAATGAGACAAATCACACTTTCAAAATTAGCATTAGTATAAAAGCAGTTGATTAGAAAAATATTGTTGTGTTTTTTTTAATTGTCAATTGACTCTATTTTTAATGAGTCAAATGCTCAGGCCTGCTTTAAGAGCTAGTATGGCATATTGTGTGAAAAGGTTAGACTTGGATTGGTTCATAAAAAAATAAGAAGAGCCTGCTTGATCAGGTCAATGGCGCATCTAGTCCAACATCCTGTTGTCACAGTGGCCAACCAGGATTTGAGCACAAGAGCACTCTCCCTTTCTTTATTTTCTAGCAACTGGTATTTGAAGTATTGCTGGCCACAACTGTAGAGGCAGAGTATAGCCACCATGGCTAGTACTAGTTAATATTCCTCTCCTCCATGAATTTATCTGATCCTCTTATACATCTATCTAGGTTGGTGGCCACCACTGCCTACTGTGGGAGTGAGTTCCATATGGGGTCAATTCCCATTCAGGCTTTAAGTTCACTGGAAGGCATGAGACAAGTCACTGGCAGCATTTGATGCAATGCAAGACCATGGTTTAGTGTCCTCCCAGATTTGTGCACTGCCCCTCCCCTCTCATGGAACTAGGAACAGTAGTGTGAAAGCTTTTGCTTTCCCCTAACCACATTTCATTTCATCTGAGTGGGGGGGGGGGGCTGTGGTTTAACACCACCTATGGTTAGTTTAAAAACAAGTCATCTTCAAATCATGGGTTATGAAGCTAACTTATAGAAACACCACAGATAGTGTAAAAGCCACAATCCCCCATTCAGGTGAAAAGAACAAGCTGTGTTTAAGTGAAAGCGAATTGAATGCACGTGTTATCCGAAGAAGTGTGCATGCACACGAAAGCTCATACCAAGAACTAACTTAGTTGGTCTCTAAGGTGCTACTTTCTTAAAGAAATGGGAGTGCCGGATCACCTCATTTGCCTCCTGAGAAATCTCTATGTGGGACAAGAAGCTACAGTTAGAACTGGATATGGAACAACTGATTGGTTCAAAATTGGGAAAGGAGTACGACAAGGCTGTATATTGTCTCCCTGCTTATTTAACTTATATGCAGAATTCATCATGCGAAAGGCTGAACTGGATGAATCCCCAACCGGAATTAAGATTGCCGGAAAAAATATCAACAACCTCAGATATGCTGATGATACTACCTTGATGGCAGAAAGCGAGGAAGAATTAAAGAACCTTTTAATGAGGGTGAAAGAAGAGAGCGCAAAATATGGTCTGAAGCTCAACATCAAAAAAACTAAGATCATGGCCACTGGTCCCATCACCTCCTGGCAAATAGAAGGGGAAGAAATGGAGGCAGTGAGAGATTTCACTTTCTTGGGTTCCATGATCACTGCAGATGGTGACAGCAGTCACGAAATTAGAAGACGCCTGCTTCTTGGGAGAAAAGCAATGACAAACCTAGACAGCATCTTAAAAAGCAAAGATATCACCTTGCCAACAAAGGTCCGTATAGTTAAAGCTATGGTTTTCCCAGTAGTAATGTATGGAAGTGAGAGCTGGACCATAAAGAAGGCTGATCGCCGTAGAATTGATGCTTTTGAATTATGGTGCTGGAGGAGACTCTTGAGAGTCCCATGGACTGCAAGAAGATCAAACCTATCCATTCTCAAAGAAATCAGCCCTGAGTGCTCACTAGAAGGACAGATCCTTAAGTTGAGGCTCCAGTACTTTGGTCACCTCATGAGAAGAGAAGAATCCCTAGAAAAGACCCTGATGTTGGGAAAGATGGAGGGCACAAGGAGAAGGGGACGACAGAGGATGAGATGGTTGGACAGTGTTCTCGAAGCTACTAACATGAGTTTGGCCAAACTGCGAGAGGCAGTGAAGGATAGGTGTGCCTGGCGTGCTCTGGTCCATGGGGTCACGAAGAGTCGGACACGACTGAACGACTGAACAACAACAAGGTGCTACTGGAAAGAATTTTTTATTTTGTTTTTACCCTCCTGTGGTTTCTCAACCTACCTTGCAGAGCTGTTATAAGGTTAACATGGGATAATCCCATGTATAATGTCTTAAGCTTGCTGGTGGGATGCAAATGTAATAATAAAAAATATGGAAAAACTGTGTACAGTACTACATTTCATGACCATAGTTTCTCAAGAATGTCCTCACAGGCCATGTCCTCACAGTCTAGTGCTAAGAGCTGTTTCCTTAATTTTTCTAAAGCTCTCTCTGTAATGGTCATTTCAGAGAATATGCATACATTTAAAAGGAAATTCCTGATTTGCAGTAGGAAGGAGAAAGGAAAGGTGTTTCAATATTTAGACTACGGCAGTTAATAATTTATGAAACACACTGTGACTTCCTTAAACTAAGAGTTAATCGTACCCAGAAAAAATTATCCTGACTACACTAAGCAGAAAATAATATTTAAACAGAGCTTCTCTTGTTAATGCTGCAGAAATTTAATAGCTCTTTTCCTGACTACAAAAATCAAGCGCTCTGTTGATGCTATAACATATTATAGGTCACTTGAACTTTAGTGAAGTATTTTTAAGCAGTGCACATCTGCTTGTGTTGTTGATGAAAATAAATGCAGGGGGAAATTAGACAATGATAATGTACACCAGCAGAGGACCTGTCTTTAGCGCTACAAATGCCAAATGATTATCAATAATTTTAGATTTTTACAGCAGAATCATATGCATGTCTACTCAGAAGCAAGTTTAACTGAGTTCATCTGGCTCACTCCAAGGTAAAATATACTGTATATAGGATTGCAGCATGGGCAACTCCCCATCTGTAAGCGATCAGCACATGTGCGACCTCTGACACATGCACTGTTTTCAGCACTGCAAGGGGGCGAAAAGAGGCAAAATATGGTGGACTTATGCGCATCCTGCTGACACACGCATGGTGCCTCAGAACACAACCCCTGCATAAATGGGGAGTTGCCTGTATATAGACAAGACCCAAACCCTGAGGTAAAGATGGATTCCTTGAGGGAATTTTTATTATTATCAGTGGTAAAGGGTAATCTGCACCAGTAGCAGAGGAGGGAGGGGCAAAGATGCCTTCCCAACACTAGCATCTCTGCTATTTACCTGGACAGGTGACTGCAAGGTTGGGGCCATGTGGGTATTCACCCATATAACCCTGCCCTTGCCACAACCTCATATGCAGATATGCAGTAGTGGTGCCAGTGTCAGGAGGGCAATTCCACCACACCACACATACTGTTAGGTAAAGGTAAAGGGACCCCTGACCATTAGGTCCAGTTGCGGATGACTCTGGGGTTGTGGTGCTCATGTCGCTTTACTGGCCGAGGGAGCCAGTGTACAGCTTCCGGGTCATGTGGCCAACATGACTAAGCCGCTTCTGGCGAACCAGAGCAGCGCACGGAAACACTGTTTACCTTCCCGCCGCAGCGGTACCTATTTATCTACTTGCAGTTTGACATGCTTTCGAACTGCTAGGTTGGCAGGAGCAGGGACCGAGCAATGGGAGCTCACCCCGTCACGGGGATTCGAACCGCCGACCTTCTGATCGGCAAGCCCTAGGCTGTGGTTTAACCCATAGCGCCACCCGCCACATACTGTTACTGATCTGTAAAAGGACCCCTGAAGTACTTCATGGCACCTCTACAATCAAGATATTTAAAAAAAATGCTGCAGAGAAGTGTCTGTCAAAAGCTAAAATAATGTCTCTAAACTTGTCATAATGCTGTAGCACCAGGGTGGTTGATAGGGGAAGGAGAGCTCCATTATTACCAGAGGGAATTATTTTAACCATAAATTGAATCCCATTTGCTTGCCACTCCAAAATCTACTAAGTTGACTATTCTGCCATGTCTATTACTGCCTGTGCGATTGAGTGTTTTAAATAGGAAAAGTTTTATACCATTATATGCCTTTCTTGTCTGAGATCCCTACTGATGTCATCCATTGTTCAGGCTGCATGCATTAGCCACTGCCTTGGCAAGAGCCAAGGTGATGCTGACTCACTTCCCTGGCTCTCTCCCAGCCTCCTCTGCTGCAGCTCCCCATCCTCATTCCCCAAGATGTTCTCAAATTCATAATCTTCCTGTCACTTGCAAAGCTGCACTACCTTCTCTTTACAAATGGCATGAGGTGGAGGGCAGAATCAATTGCATTTAAAGCATTTCACACTATCTCGTTTCTGATTCCTGCATGCACTGCAGATGAACAGCACACTGCTATTTATCCTGAGGAACCTAAACATCAAAGGCAGCATAACCAGCCTTCAATGTAGTCACTGTATTCCTGCAATGCCAGGAAAATACCATGTTTCACTGGAACATGGGATTAGGATACTTAACATTTAGGTGTAATTACCAGAAATCTCAGGTAGCTTCACATGGAGGGTGGGGTTTTACCATGGGTTGACCACATATTTTTCTGCTGCATTTGAAAAGCCTTTGTATTTCTGGAAAAATGGGGTAAGCACGTACCTCAGACAATCACAGCAAAAAATGAATAATCAAGTTTGTGCAGCTACAGTCATGGGAAAAAGAATTCTGTTGTTTTACATATGAGGGCATAATAACAATCATCTGTTCCTTAGCAGGTCTTAAAATTAAGTAAATATAACTTCATATTACACCATGTCATGATTTATTTAACAGAAAGTAAGGCAACATGGAGAAGCCACAGCTATTGACCAGGATAAAAATCTGAAGTCTGACTGATTCAATAACAATAAATTCAAGGAATTTAAAAATTGTGCTCCTTTTGCAGAACTATGGAATAAAGGAAACTCACTTTCTAGTTATGACAGCTCCTGGAAACTGATGCACACTAAAAAATGATTTAATCCCTAGCCACACAAAAAAGTAAGAGAAGCGAACACACTATCTGTCACAAACTATTACACCCCAATTAAGCCCAGTCAGTTGAAGCTTTTAATTCCCCAATGTCTTCTTAGGCAGTTTTTTAGATTCTTGAATCCCATTCAAATTGCATAGATGTTATCCCCCCATTAAGGAAATTTTCATCCTAATTGGCTATCAAAGACATATTTAAATACTCTTTCTCCCATTCTAATAAGGTGATTGCTCCAAGAATGCCAATGTCATTAATACATTTGG
Source organism: Lacerta agilis (assembly GCF_009819535.1). NCBI lineage: Eukaryota > Metazoa > Chordata > Lepidosauria > Squamata > Lacertidae > Lacerta > Lacerta agilis. The sequence continues at coordinate 18,176,983 of NC_046321.1, read as the reverse complement.
AAATAAATAAAATTAAAAATGGTACCCTCTCACTTTCTCTCTTGCATTCATACAAGGCATAAATACAATACCACGAGAAAGGTTTAAAATTGCATTTAGTATCATATATAAAAATGCCCTATACTGATTTGTGTGGAACTTTTCAAAAATGTTTTTTCCCCCTTGCCTTCCTTCTATGCAACCCAACTTGCGAACATAGCTTTGAAAATATCACACAGAGGCGGTTCACAATGGGGCCATTTCATCTGACTGAAATTGGCAGAATAACTGCATTATTTTGCTCTCACTCATAAGTCTCCTGTTTTTTTGTGCATACTGAAGTTTTGCTCCTAAAAAGCTATGAATCTCAGCCTTTTTTGCTAAAACAAAAAAGTTATTAACTCTTAGAGCTACAGATATCTGCCTCAAAATACCAACTGCATCACCCCAAAACTACAGAAGGCTTTATTACAAAGAAAGCTAAAATAGTTGCATTTATTAAAAATATATATTGTTTAAATACTGTGGCTAGTAGTTCAGGCTTTGGTTCACATATATTGAATTCCTTTACAAGCCAGGTTCTCTCCATTCACTTCAATGGCAAAAGCAATTCTGTTCTCTGGGCAGTTTGTTATACTGCTGAACTGCTTCTATAGTTAGGAATACTGTAAATGTGGGGAAACTGCTTTTGAAGTTGCTAGAAAAGATATTTGTGTGCACACAAATACTGTACAACTGTGATAGTCCCAAGACTGAGCTATTTGCATTTATAATCTTGCTGCATATACATAGTTATTTATTCCATGGCCTCACAACCATGGCTGCAAGTAATAACATTTTCCAGGTCTGTATTTTTAATTACATTTCTCCCATTTGGGAAGAAGGAAATGGGGAAGTGAGAACACAACAGAAATATCAAGGAGTACTTATAAACCAGATTGTGGAAGACATAGCAACTCATTTTCTAAATATAATATGAGATATAAAGGGAAAGGGTCAGATCTATCCTTGATGGAATTAAAGGGCCAAACTGAACTTGACATTAATTGTGCAAATGCAATTAATGTCATTTTAAGACACAATGCATAAATCACATTAATTGCATTCACACAATTAATGTAATTTTTAAAATATAAAAATATAAATGGCAGGTGCACAAGGAAGGAGCAATGGGATTGAAGTGGTGGAGAAGTAGAGTTTAAAGCTTCCCTGCCATGCCATGGCCTGAGTAAAATTCTCACCCCTGAAGATGGCTTTTTGGAGACAAGCCTCAATTGCTGCTATTTATTCCTGTGACTACTATTTACATTTTATTTAAAAATGTGCATGTTAATTTCCCCACCCTTGCACCACTGCAATGCCACAAGATGTGATGTTAAATCAGTGCAATAAAACACTCAAGACATTGAACACAGGCCAGTAGAAGTGAAATGACATGTGAACATTGACACAACTAAATAAATAGAACAGTAAAAGAAATTACTTATCTTTGTCACTGTAATCTGAATATTTCATTTTTTTATTATATAAATTCCATTTTGGTCTCCCATATAGCTCGAGTTCACTGTAACCCTACGCTGCACAATGCTCTTCCATACAGCATGCAGATATGGTTACACTGGAGACAAAACACTGAGACTGGGCTTTCCTTTTCTCTGGGTTGCTCTTAACCTTTTAACCTTGTCATGTTGCAGTTTTTATTGTCCGAACAATGTTACATGCTTCTTTTGGAAGCAAATGTACAAAAACTGATGGGTGTCAAAATAAATTCGTGTTAGGAAAACAATTATGGTTCACAGTCACTTGCCATTATGACAGTAGATAGTACATACAAACCTAGAAAAATACAATCATGTCTCTGTAATAATCCATCTACAATCAGTTTTCCTAATTATCATTATTTTAAGAGGGTTTTTTAAAAAAAAACAAACTAGAAACATCTGTTTTCTTTTAAAAAACCTGCTCCACCCCAACACATGCACAATTTACATTTGCCCAATTCATTTAATAGAGGATGATACCCATACCTACAACTGTGAATCAGAAGGATTACGAAAACATGCATGACTCCCTTCCACAAACCTATAAACTGCAGATCTTTAAAGGCAGTTCTTCTGTTGACTGATCTACAATGGAGCCAATGGAAATTACTATGGGATTCACATAACTCTGGCTGCTAGAGCAGCATCTCACTGGAATCACAATGATGAGACTACACCCTGTGGTTAACAAGGAAACGAATGGAGAAAGAGTGGAACAGTGATCCATGCATAGAAGACAATTAATCCAATATTGCCTTTTTAAAAGCTCAAGGGTATAGTACATTTCCATTGAAACTGTTGTGTATGGGAACCAATAGGAGCTGTTCAACCACCTTACAGGGTCCGCCTCCTGGCGCGACCTAGCCAATTACAGACGAGCTTGGTGGGTGAACACTCCTATAGGAAACAAGTTAACTAACAGAGTTTAGCAGCAGCTAGTCAGTCTGGCTCGGGCAGGCTCACAGGCAACATGGCTGTTCTTGAAGTCTAGTTCTGTTTTCAATAATAAAGGACTTTTGGAACCTACACAGCCTCTGCCTCTTGTTCCAGCTGAGATGCGCTCAGGCGTATAATACAGGGAGACTGGACCCTCCGTTTATCAGAGTTTTTGTTGGCTCAACACGTCACCCCAAGTGCAACCACTGGCCATAGCCCAGCTGAGTTGCTTATGGGAAGGAGGCTCACTACTCTCCTGGATCGCATACATCCCGACAGGGCCTTAGAGCAGCGACCACACACCGTGGAGCGGAAAGCACCTAAGGGATTTGCCCCAGGGGATCCTGTATATGTTCGGAACTATGGGTTTGGACCAGGTTGGGTACCAGGCACCATTGAGCGTTGTACAGGGCCGGTTTCCTATGAGGTGAGGCTGGAGGGTGGACTGGTTTGGAAAAGACACCTCGACCAGATCAGACCCCGGTCATCTCCCGACCCAGTACGGCCAGAGGAACCACAGGGTAGTGCAACAGACGCAGCTGGTGACTTGGCAACTGGGACAAGTGGGGAAACGGAGGGTGTGCCGCCAACTGAGACACCTCAACAGTGCAATCCTGGGCCGGTGCCCACAGCAGCCCCGCAACCGGCAACACCTGCAGAGCCGCCTCGGTTGATGGCACCAATCAGCAAACAGGGACTTGGAGATGTTCCTCAGTCGCAGGTGCAGACCCCGGAACTGCGACGGTCCCAAAGAGAACGTAAACGTCCAACACACCTTAAAGATTTTATTTGTTCATAATGTTTGGAATTTGGGGGGAGGGGTGTTGTGTATGGGAACCAATAGGAGCTGTTCAACCACCTTACAGGGTCCGCCTCCTGGCGCGACCTAGCCAATTACAGACGAGCTTGGTGGGTGAACACTCCTATAGGAAACAAGTTAACTAACAGAGTTTAGCAGCAGCTAGTCAGTCTGGCTCGGGCAGGCTCACAGGCAACATGGCTGTTCTTGAAGTCTAGTTCTGTTTTCAATAATAAAGGACTTTTGGAACCTACACAGCCTCTGCCTCTTGTTCCAGCTGAGTATGCAACAGAAACCAACATGGCTTCCAACAGAATTCAGGGGAATGTAGATTGTGCTACTTGCATACCCTTGAACCTGCCTAGGAAATTTTTGTTTGTTTGTTTGTTTGTTTGTTCGTTCATACCCCACCAATCTGGCTGGGTTTCCCCAGCCACTCTGGGGAACAAAAATACATTAAAACATCAGTCATTAAAAACTTCCCTAAACAGGTCTTCTAAATATCAGATAGTTGTTTATTTCATTGACATCTGATGGGAGGGCATTCCACAGGGTGGGCGCCACTACTGGTTCCCTGTAACTTCACTTCTCACAGTGAGGGAACCGCCAGAAGGCCCTCGACGCTGGACCTCAGTGTCTGGGTTGAATGATGGGGGTGGAGACGTTCCTTCAGGTATACTGGGCTGAGGCTGTTTAGGGTTTTAAAGGTCAGCACCAACACTTTGAAATGAAATGAAGGACTAAGCTGTATGAAACTGAAATAACCAAGGCATCCAGGCTTGACTCAGAAGTTTCCAAAAAGGTTACATCAGTTTTCATCTGTTTCCTGGAGTAGAGGAGACACTGATGTGGACAATAGGTCCAGTGCTAGAGGAGCCACCCCGACAGGGTGACATTTGGGTTGCCCCTTCAAGGCTGCCACACAAGCGAAGGGTAAAACCCTGAATTCTTTGTTGAGCAATGGTAAATAGTGTGAGGTGGAAGGATATAAAAGTTGCTCAATACCATGCAGGGCGAGAGCCTGTGAAAGGGTGGGATGATATGTGCTACACCATCATGTGGGAAATGGGAGTAGAACCGGTGCAAATTTTAATCTGGGTATGACTGATAGGATACCAGCTGCTTTTGGAATTACTGCCTGCCTGTGAATGATAATGTATTTGATTGCTTAGTGGGTCTCATAGAATGTCTGTGTGCAAGGTTAGTTTTGGGCAACAAGTGGGAGGGGTCCCCATTTCAGTGCTATCAGGCAGAGGGAAGTAGGTTAAGGATGGAGGGGTTGATCATCATACACTGTCATGCTCTCCATCCCTTCCCAAATTTGCAGATATCTGGGTTCTCTTCCACCTTGCCCCTAGCCTGGTGGTGCTGTTACTAAACTCCAGACTGCTTCATAATAAGACCTCATAGATCCATGACTTAGGTGGAATCTACACACATATAAAAACCGATCTGAAAATGCTTTTTTAAAAAAAATACATTGAATTTTCCATAAGGCTCACCATTGCCATCTAGTGTCACATTGTATATTGCACTTAAAACACACTTAAAATGTTTTATTTGCAGCCGTATAGCTGAGTCCTTAATTGTGGATGAGGGAACTGATCTGTCATGTATTACTGAACAGGGCAGAGTTGATCTGACCCAGATTTCTCCACCCAGCTTCTCTCAGTACAGCACCAGCACAAGCTGGGGAGCCAGGAGGGCGATCACAATGGTTCATAAGAATTTACAAGACTTCTTCTACTTAGGATGGAGCTAAAGGGCCTGCATCTGATGTTGGGCCAGAGACAGATTTGGGATACTGTTAGTGTACTACCTGTCTTGCTCCCCAACAACCTCATTGGCAGAGGCAATCTCAATAGTATTATTCAAGGACCACAGAATGGTGACTTTCCCCCTGTATAACTGCCCATTTGCTACAGTCATCTGGGGGATCCTCCATGTGGTGCCACTTGAGCTGGAGGTTTGTCCCACAGGGATTTGGACTAGGATTTTCAGTACAGCAGCATCCAACTTATGGAATATACAGCCCATTCAAGTTAGGCTCCAACACTGTATACAGTTTGTCAGGTGCTAAAAACATTTTTATTTTTGCAGCTTTTACAGAAGGATGAGTTGGCTTGTGGACAGGATCAGATTTCTTTCACCCTCTCTCTTTTAGAACTGTTTTACTTGCTTTTATTTGTATGTTTTTGTTATTGTTCTATTCCTCTATGTAATTTTGTAACCTTTAGCAGTTTATATAGTGTCAAAAGAAATATAAATAAACTTCATTGATAGCAACAGATAATTCTTGAACTTGAATCTTGCAGTTAAGCATTCAATTTGTATGCAACACAATAAACAATGAATTCAGAATTCACATTTTATCTGCATGACAAATAAATTAGTTTAGTTTTAAATGTGTTTCAATAAGCAACATGTTTGTACCCAGTTCATGAAAACTTTATTTTGACATACAACCTCACACCACAGTGATGATTAGAATGACCTTGAATAATTTGCCTTTCAAATGCAAAATGGTGAACATCTGAATATGGACTCTCCCCTCCACACATCAGTTTTGAAATATTTGGGATTCATTATTATTATTATTATTACTACTACTACTACTACTACTACTACCACCACCACCACTACCATTTTGCCCATCTGGCTGGGTTGTCTTCTCATACAGGATTTTTGTCCCTTGATCATAGGATTGCCACTGAGTTTGTATGTCATTCTCTAAAATGTAATATCTAAATTACCTTATTAACAACAACAGAAATTTTATACAGTACTGAGCACTTTCTTAATAGAAGCTGAGCTATCATTATAACAACCTTAAAGGTTAGTCAGCATTCTTAGCCCCATATTCGAGAACATGCATCAGCTTCCCGGACTCTTGCATTGTCATTCAAGTTTGGTTCAGACAATATCTGTTGTTTTTGAGGCTGTTTTTGCCTTTCCTTAGTATGTAGAAGAGAAGTGTATTGGCTGCTAGTCATGGATGGATCGAACTACAGTTCACATTATTTCTGACCATTGGACATACTGGCTGGGGGTTATGGGAATTTGATTCCAGCAACATCTAAAGGTCCACTGGTACCCCATTAGTGTCATGGCTGAGACAGTCCTGAGATGGAAAAGGGTGTTCCCTTCCAGAGTAAAGGTTGCAGGTGACCCAAACATATCACATTACAGCCCAATCCTTCTCAACTTTCAGACAGAATCATAGTTTCAAAGAATTGTAGAGTTGGAAGGGATCCCAAGGGTCATCTGGTCCAAGTCCCTGCAATGTAGGAATCTCAACACGTGGTCTCTCATACTGGAGCCTGCATAGGTTGGATATGTACTAACAGTTTTATTGCTGCACCACTAGTAGTACACATCCCACTCATTCCAGCAAAGTGTTCCAAGGGGACAGGGGAGATGGACAGACGTGAAAGATATGGGACAATAACCTTTCCTCTTTAAGGATTTCATTCCTCACATACTATTATCAGCTTCTAAAGACTTGCATTCCTTTTAACATTTCATTCAGTCTTCCCTAAAGCTGTAAGACTGCCTTACTGTATGCACATTGCAACCTTGAAAGCTGTATAGTCAGCAAAACAGTATCTGTCTTTTCACCCTCTTACTAATTGGTCCAGTTCTTTGAAAACCTAAATGCAACAGAATGATTCCTCACTCTTCAGAGAATGCTCTTAGATCAAGGTAGCAGACATAATGCCTGCCTAACTTACTGGAATTCATATTCCTTATTAGATCATTGATTACCATATTCCTTTTTCTCTACCGCATACCACATCAGGTCCACAAAACACAAAACTAATACTAACACAAACAACCCAAACTAATATACCAATATACCAACATAATGTATTGGTATGCACAATCTGCATCGAGCAGAGCATGGTTTAAAATGATTAGTAGGGAAATAAATATTTAGGGCAATATCTCAGTATTATGTATATTTTAATGCACTGTGGCTTGTGGTGGTGACAATAATACTGAACCAGGGAACAAGATGAAGGATTTGTGGATTGTCATTGGCTGTACTACTCTGGCCCCTGGTTGCCATTGACAGTGCTCCTTTGACAAAAGGGAGATACAGTGCAAGGGAAAGAGTGTTGTGGCTATTCAAAAGGAAGTCCCTCTGAGTTCAATAGGGGCTGCTCCCAGGTATAGGATATAATCCAGGTATAGGATTATAGCCTCAAGAAATCAGGAGTAAGTCACAGGGAGATTGACCCAAAAGGAAAAAGCAGGAGCCTGAGATTGCAGTAGGCCAAAGAAAGAAAGGGTGTCTGGGAAAAGAAAATTAAGGAAGTAGTCCAGAGTAATAAGGGGAAAGGAAGGCCAAAGACAGAAGCCTGGGAGAGGAAAGAAAAGTAGTCTATAAATCCTGTTAAATAAAAAATAGCTGGAATTAACAGAGCATGAACCTTGCTCTTCTGGAAGGATGTATAGTACTTGTAAGCAGGCAGGACTGTAATGATATTGTCTGGTATTGTAAATAAATTACATTAAACTGGATTAGCACAATTATATGCATCCTGTAATAAATATGGAGTAATGTCCACTGTAGCATATGAAGTAATCCTCATTCATTAATTTTGACTGGATTGCACCATAATCCTGTAAGTACTATGCCATACTGTAAGTACTATAAGAACTACGTTGCTAACACCGCTTGCTGGTTGTATCTCATCTACTGTAAACACAAGGTCTACAGGAGGTTCCATTCCAGAAGAGAGCAGTTGCCCAGGCAATGTCATCATCTATTTAGAGATACTTAGAGCTGCAGTAATGTATTGGTATTTGCATTTTTTTGCAAACTGGTTTTACAAAAAAGAAAAAAGATTCATTTCTCATCAGTATGACAGTTATATTCTGTACATTTATCTGTATCTCCACCTTCATTTTACATATAAGGAACACAGGCAGGAAATGGATTTCCATCCACTACTTAGAAGATGAGCTGAAAACTAGTTTGAAACTGTGGCTTGGCAAAGGTTTCAAAAAATGTATGAGATACCTGGAATGGAATACTGTATTGATACCTGTTCAGGAAATTATATAATTACAAAAATGATTCATACTGGGGAACCAAAAAGAAATAACAATACCTAGAACTTGTATATAATACGTATTCTCTCCACTGTAGATATGTTAAGAACTCAAAAAATGAACCACCACTTGTTAAATTGTTTCACCATCAGTTTCCACCTTTTACTCACAAGGCTTCTTTGCTATTAATAGCTGCATATCAGACAGAAATTCAATATGTAAAGGTTTACACATCACTGTATTTTCATGCTTGCAAAAGCTGCTGCTCTTGAGTTTCTAGCTGTCACATAGCTCTGTTTAAGTCACAGTAAAAAGTTGACAAATCGAATTTTGGAAGTCAACATAGAGTCATGGGATTCTATCAAACATGGGATTCTATCAAAATCATCTCAACATAAAAGCTATGCAAGATTTCTATATAGCATTAATTTCATTTTCTTAAGGGGAATTTAAACAATGTCCTTCCAGTGTAGACAGGATAATTTTCCAATTCTGATGAGGCTTCTCAAGACTTAATTCAGTACTATTTTAAATTGATCATGATCCAAACCAATCTATTGGATAATCCTTTGGAGGGAAGCAATTACAGTTTAGATAAGAATATAATTCAGGCAGAATATTTCTGTCAGGGCCCAATATAGTTAGCAGCTTCTTTATGATCTCTTATTACTGGTGCATCAAGCTATACACACTTAAATTCTGTTACTAAGCTTCAAAACACTTGCTAGTTGTAACTGGGCAAGATCTTAAATAGCTCCTCGCTCAATTTCCTGCTTGATGGAAAGTATCAGCCATCTTCATGACAATCCTGTCCTGTAGTTTCTCCTGTTGAACGCTTTATGACTGTATTCCAAATATATTTACTTTCATCAGCAAAAGCTCTATCTCAAATATTAAGACTATTACTTCAAGTGACTATTGCTTAAATCGAGAAAAGTTAAATTTACCAGTATTATGTATTGAAATTTGTATGTCAAACTTTTGAAAATTTAATTAAAAATTATTACAAATAAATACTATTGCTTAAGGCATTACTCTAAGTCTCTAAGCAATAACTTGTACCTCCCTGATATGTTTAGGGCAGAGGGCTTATGTTGATTTTTATGCAGTATTTGTTATATAAAAATAAAAATCATTTTTTAAAGGTAATACCTGTCTCAATCAGTCTTTCATTTGTCTCACATATTGAGATTCAGAAAGTTTTGGGGAACAAGACCAAGTCAAGCTTTCATTATAGTTGACATGGAATACCAGTTGTTGTGGTTCAGGAAAGTCTCTGGTAATTTTTCGTACCAAGAAAGTTGAAACTTACTGTGGAGATTTTGATCATATTGTGGCACAAATATTTACAGACATAAACAAAAACGTTATAGTTTATATACTCAGGTGTCCCAAGCAAATGCACAAAGATTACAAAATCTTACTAAAAAGAATGAGATGTCTCAGGAACTTTTGAAAAAAGCAAAAAGCAACATAAAGTTTAATTTATAGTATGACATATGTAGCAATATAGCTTTATAAAATAAATAAAACAGTGATTCCTCATGTCTACAGAATTCATTTCAAATATAATCCTGAGTAATAGAAACACTTTTAAGTTACATTGATTTCAGTGGAAGATTTAAGCATTAAGTGCTGAATCTTACTAGATCTTGCCCATTATACTTTACCTTTTATATAAAGATGTTGTCTATGTGCCATGTGATCCTATGAATATTTATGTGGAAACAGGTCATACTGTATGCAGTCAGGCTTACTCCTATATAGGAGTTCACCCCTTGACACCTATTATCATGTATAAGTGAAATATCATGATTCCTGGACACAAAAAATGAACATATTTCAGAATTCTGAACTTGATCAACTTAATAGAACTTAACAGAATTCAGAACCCTCTGGAAATAGTTAAATGCACTAAATATAAACCTTTGTTGCATCTCTTCTCAAAACACACAAATAGGAAAAAATATAAAGAACCCAACTAAAACACAAAGATTAGCTATACATATGAGCTGTATGTGATTGTCTACCTATGTCAGACAAGCTTGGTTGCTTCAGATCAAGCAAATCTTTCTGTGCTGGTACAGAAGCAATTTTGAAGGAAAGATGGTGGATGCCACTGACAGGTGAAACTACAGCAAACATATAAATAACCTCAAAGTCTGTCAACACATAAAGTCAGCATACACAGTTTGCTGTAGTTTATATTGTTATAAAAATATGTGTGGGTTTTTTTTAAAGGTTAAATGTTCATAGCATTTTTCTGAATAAGAGCCAAGCCACCCACTTATAACAGCAATAAATCACAATGCTTGCATAAAAATATCTGAAAGTCAGAAGTTATTTCTATGCAAGTTTAAGCAATGCTGGAATTTTAGTCAGTAGTAGATTTAAAATATCACATCCATAATCCATTCTTAAGCATCTTCTATGGTCAGGGCTGATCCTTGAGTCCTGTGATAAATCACACCTTGCAATTTCAGTCTCAAGCAAACATAGTTCCAGGATAACTGTAATCATCCGGCCTACAATACAAAGCCTTATCAGACACAGCAGTTCAGAGGACAATTCTAAGCAGAAGAGATACTGAGCTGCTTTTCCATCCTATTTTTTAAAAATGTAGAGAGCATATAGTGAGAGGGAAGGAGTGAAAAAGTGGAGGGTGGGGGGAAACTAGCACACTGGAGTGAGGGGTAGGGAAACACACCACAAATCTTGAAAGCCAACTCACCTCTCTCAGCTGCTCGAGCTCCTGCTTAAGGACATCATATTCAGCTTCCAGCTCATCATACTGCTGCTTGAGGGTGAGTTTTTCTTCCAAGACCACCAGCCCATATTCCGCAGCCTGGATCTTCTCATGGGTTGTTTCCGTGAGCTCTTTGGTTAGCCTCTCGATCTCGGACTTATAGTGATCCACCGTCTCCAACACCTCTTCCGCAGCCATAGCCTTGGAGGTTGGAGGGGTGGGGGAGGCAAAGAGAAGGATGGATGGATGGAGTGAGATGCAAGGGGAGAGGGAGGAGGGGAGGAGGAGGAGGGACGGGCGGACAGATGGAGGGGTGGAAAGATGCAGGAGGCACAGGGCAGCCGGCGATTCTCCCCGGGAGGCTCCTCCTGAGAAGCAGCCAGCTACATCGGCTTAAGGCTAAGAGGGAGGGGATGCGGCGCACCATGAAGGAGCGGAAAGGAGGAATTCAAAGCCCCCCCGAGGCTGCTGCACCATTTGTCCTTCGGCTCCTCGGCTTCGTTTTGCTACCTCAACCCGGCACCATAGCTGGCGCTGGGGACCGAGGAGGAGAAGGGAGAGGGAGGCAGAGGGGGATTTAATTGTTAATTTTAACCCCCCTTTTTCCCTTCCTTTTTTTTTTTTTTTTTTTTTTTTTTTTTTTTTGCTTATTCAGAGGCATTGGTCCGCCATGTCTCCAGGGTAGCTTCACTGCAGTCTCTCAACTCTCCACCTGCTCCCCCTCTCCCGGTCACCGCCGCCGCCGCCGCCGTTACTGCTGCAGCCTGTGGGGGGGGGGGTGGAGAAAACAAGTCAATATATCAGTAAAAAACAGACCTGGCCGTGTCGGTCTCCTGGCGACCCAGGAAACAAATAATGGGAAACGGGGCGGATGAATTTCTTACCATAGCAGAGCAGCCAGAAAGGCTACCGACAGACACGTCCTGAGGCCGCCTCGCCTCGCCTGCCCCTCTCTCTCCCGCTTAACCGCCTCTCCTCCCTCTCCTCCCCTCCCAGCCGCCAGGAAAAAGGGACAGATGGGGAGAGATGACAGCGCCGCCTCCGCCGCCGTCGCCGCCTCTTCCTTCTCCTCACGGCGGCGTCTCTCTTCCCGCGCTCTTGGACGACGACGGGGCGGAGGCTGCGTGTCTCCCGCGCAGTTGCCCCCCGCCCCACTTCACGCTTCCCAGAGCTCACCTGGAAAGAACCAACACACAACACACACACACACTCCCCTCTTCACTGCCAATACTGAGGTGGTGCTTGTGCACACTCTTCTGAGCTTTGCCATACAGTATATTTTCCTCAGGTTTCCTACTGAGGCTTCTGGAGGCATCCTGCAAAGACCTTGTTCTAGACCACACAATGGCCTTTTAACAATGTTCAGGGCCTGCCCTACCCTTGGGCAAGGCAGAGGTGCCGACTTGAATAAGATATTGGGCGGGCAGGTAAGCCCCACCCAACGTGAGCTATCACAAGATGTGGTACATGCACACCATATGAAGGGCAATGCCCATCAACTTTGGGGGAGCCTGGCCCTCTCAAATGTTTCATTGGTTGCCTCCTATGAGACAGGATGAGGAAACCCCCCTCTAGGCAGCAGGTGCTGGGGCAGCAGCTGAGGGGGCTCCGGAGGCAATAGTATCTTTTAAGCCTCCAGATGTTCCACTTGATTGCCGTGTCACCTTTCCTGGACACCCCCCCCCAAAGTCTGTCCCGCTGTCTCAGGAGCAGTGGAGGACGCTATCCCATCTAGTGTAAAATTCAGTTGTCAGTCCGGATACCACTTGTACATGATATGTGGGCACCATATTGTGCTTTGCCTCAGGAAACAAAATGTCTTGGGACAGCCTTGTAGACCAGGGGTAGGCAACCTAAGGCCTGTGGGCCTGATGCGGCCCATTCACCTTCTAAATCCGGCCCGCAGATGGTCTGGGAAGCAGCGTGTTTTTACATGAGTAGAATGTGTCCTTTTATTTAAAATGCATCTCTGGGTTATTTGTGGGGCCTGCCTGGTGTTTTTACATGAGTAGAATGTGTGCTTTTGTTTAAAACGCATCTCTGGGTTATTTGTGGGGCATAGGAATTTGTTCATTATTTTTTCAAAATATAGTCCAGCCCACCACATGGTCTGAGGGACGGTGGACCGGCCCATGGCTGAAAAAGTTTGCAGCCCCCTGGTCTATTGTAACAATCACTATTATTATTTGAATACAATGGTGGTGTGGAAGTGGTCTGCTGTGAGTTGAGCCCAAATGCCCTGCTTCATATCTCACCTCAGCTATTAAGTCATGAGATACCCCGCATTTCACCACAATCAGTCCACCAATATATAAGGGAATAATAAATACCGTAGTGACCTATGCAGGGCTGTTGTAAGGATTTATGAGATAATGTGAAAGCTCTATGAATGTACAGTATTTCACTTTTTTCTGTCTCATGCCTGATGTTGAGGATCTGGGGATGGCACAAATATTTGAAAATAATAAATCATGTGCCACGGCATTTCAATTTCATTTTGTTTCCTATCTTTAGGCACCAGGCAAAAACATTCCTCTTTTCCCAGACCTTTGGCTAACTAAACAATCTATGAGCTTTTAAACTGGGGAGAGGGTTATTGTTTTTGTTTCTTACTATGTTGTGTATTTTTGTTTTTCTATTGTAAACTGCCTCGTAATCCTCAGATGAAGGGCAGTATATAAATTTAATAAATAATAATAATATATTTTTAAAAACCTTTCTGCCTGCTGGGTGCTAATTTATAAATTTTTCTTTGTGGTTGCTCTGCTCAGCTGCTTCATGTCAGTCAATCTTTAGGATTCACAGCAGAAACTTATGCATGGTTACTCAGATGTCAGTTTCACTAAGTTCGGTTGGCCTTACTCACATGTCGGAATACGTTTCACGGATCCGCCATGGATTCATATTTATTTGGTTATTTTATGAGTTTTTTAAGGTCTACTTTTAGTATAATTGCGCGTAAAAGTGAAAGTGAAAGCATGAATGAATAGTGTGATTCACTTACAAGATTAATCCGCCTTTATTTTGTAGATCCGGTCATGTTCAAAGTTGTTAATGAGCGTTAAACTTGCTTCCCGCCTTTTTGGAGGGCAGCAACAGTGATTTTATTGGTTAAAGTACTTATGATGATGTCACGTTTGTTCCCTAATAAAAGGCAGAGGCACCCCGCTTAGGCGCGAGTTGTTCACGTTCAGTTTGGGTTTAGGCACGTTCTTCTTATGTTTTTTAGTTGGGTTTTAGTTGAAGTCAAGTTTAGTTTAAGGGGCTAGGAGCGGGCTGGACGGGTTGGATGGGTTTTTTCCTTAGTTAGAGTTAGATCGCGGAAGATCATTCGGTTTAGCCTTAGTTAGGTTTTCTTTAGGTTAGCTTAGGGTTAGGCCCGCGGAAGATATTTCGGTTTTAGTTTATTTAGTTAGCCTCGCGGAAGATTGGGCGCGCAGGGTCTTTAAGCTTAGGAGAACTTAGCTTAGGGGACGAGCCTACGCGGGTTCTGCCGAAGCCACTAAAGATACAACCGGTGTCTGTCTTCCTTTGGGGCTAACGGGGGGAGTAAAGTAAAATTTTAATTTTCTGTAAATCGGTCCGCCTATTCAGAGTCAGGGTACAAATTTTATTTCACGAGGCAACGTTTCTTTAAAGAAGGCAACTAGGAACTCACACACCATCAGAGTCTTCAATTGGCTTACTCATCATCCTTCAGACTGTGAGGCTTGGCCGGCGACCGTGCTCAAAAGCACGCGGAACGCTGGCCACTTTCCCCGCAACTGGTACCTCGTGCATAACCAATCCAAGGCCGTGCACGAGGAGCTCCAGCACCCATACCCCGACAAGTGGTGCCCCGTGTGAGGCAAAGCGTAGTCAAAAATCGCTTCCACGAAGACTCCGGTTGAAGGCAACATATCGGAAGTGGCTCGGAAACAGACGTTGAGAGGTGAGGTATAACGGCCCGGTTTATCCAGGATTTCGCTGCAGTAGCGCGAATCCACCGCTTGCCCAAAGTAGTGTAAATAGAAGTCGCGCGCGTGTATTTTTGCCCCAAGGGGTCCCCGGGTAGAGCGGCAAGGAGTTTAGTGTAAGCCTACGGGCAGAGTAAGGTCTTCCCGAAAAAGCCTACGGGTGGGAGGGAAAGGTTTTCTGGCAAAAGCCTACGGGTGCCAGGGTTTTCGGTCAAAGCCTACGGGTAGGGCCGGTGTCTCCCGAAAAAGCCTACGGGTGGGAGGGAAAGGTTTTCTGGCAAAAGCCTACGGGTGCCAGGTTTTTCGGTCAAAGCCTACGGGTAGGGCCGGTAGCCCCTAGTAGAAGCCCACGGGTGGGGGCGGAGGTTTTCTGGCTAAAGCCTACGGGTGCCAGGTTTTTCGGTTAAAGCCTACGGGTAGAACCGGTGTCCCCTAGTAGAAGCCTACGGGTGGGGGAGGAAAAGTTTTGGAAAGTGTTAAAAATGGGCTCCTCACTCTCAACTGCTCAAGTAAAATTTTGTGAAGATTTATTGTACCTTTTGAAAAGAAATGGTCACCCTGTCTCTGAATCAGAAGTAGAGCTTTTAGTTAAAACCATTGGGGAAATTTGTCCCTGGGTCCCTAAGGAAGGAACGAAAGATTTAGCCTCATGGGAAAGGATCGGGTTAGAATTTATGGCCAACCCGAAAATCGGAATTCCTGTACAATTAGTATGGAGCAAAGTAAGAAACTGCTTTCAACAAATCGCTCCAAGAAATGTTTTGCTTAATGGAACAGTGAATTTAGGAAATACTGCTTTTAATAGTGCCCCTGTGCTGCCGCTTGCGGTTGTGCCATTTTCGGCCCCCTCGCAGCAGCCAGTTCAGGCCCCGTTGTCGTACACGCACTCGCCCTTGTCCAATTTGTCATTGCCAGATTCATTGCCGCCTGTGCCGGTGCAGCAGACGCCTTCGGCCTTTCAAGCCCCGCCGCGGACTGCCCCACCGCCAGTCGCTCAGCAGTCATCGCAGGCCTTTTACCAGCCAGCAATTTCAAGTCAGCAGCAGCCGCGGACCTCGCTCCAAGCAACGGTCCCGCTTCCTCCATCACAAGCCGCGCTTTTGCCAGCGTTCCAGCAGCAGCAGCAGCAAGCAGCCTTTTTGCCAGCAAACCCTGCTGCCCTGCAGGCCGCGCTCAAGCCAGCAGCTCCAGTTTTGCAGCAAGCTGATTTCCAATCAACAGCAATCCAAACTTCAATGCAAGCAGCACAACAGCAATCTACCAACCCTTCAGCACCTCCAATGCCAATGCAGATTCCAAGACAAGAGCAAAGCCAAACAATGATGATCCAGATGCCAGGACTTGCAGTACAGAGCCAACAACCTTATGCTCCAACTTCAAGTCAGCCATCTTGTCTTCATCCAACTTCAAGTCAGCCATCTTGTCTTCATCCAACTTCAAGTCAGCCATCTTGTCTTCATAGTCAGCCATCTTCAAGGCATCCAGATGTCAAAGACTCTTTAGCGCCATCTAGTGGCT
The DNA here is from genome assembly GCF_009819535.1 of Lacerta agilis. Classification (NCBI taxonomy): domain Eukaryota; kingdom Metazoa; phylum Chordata; class Lepidosauria; order Squamata; family Lacertidae; genus Lacerta; species Lacerta agilis. Next base: position 18,160,450 of record NC_046321.1, on the reverse strand, counting down.
CATCATTTGGAAAGCATCAAGAAGATTTAAACTCACTGATGCCACCTACAGATCCAACAGCAATGCAACCCATCTGCAGAACTCAAGCTTTGGAAGCAGCTTTGGGACAAATAGACTTTAGTGCTGATCCAATGCACATCTTTCCAGTGATTCGTGCTAATGGAGGACAACCTGCAAGATATCAAGCCATTCCTTTTGAAACACTACGTGAACTGCGAAAAGCCATACGCGAAAATGGACTTCAAGCTCCTTATACTAGAAGTTTACTTGAAGGACTATCCACTAGTAGACTTCTGCCATCTGATTGGAAGTTGATTCTTCGCACTTTCCTGTCGCCTACAGATGCTCTTCTGTGCCTGCAAGAATGGAAAGAAGTAGCAGCCAGACGTGCAACGCCACTTGCCACAGAAGATATGCTCACAGGATCAGGACATTACTCCAATCTCAATCAACAGCTAGCCATACCTGATGCTGCACTTGTCACCATAGCAGACATTGTAGTCAAAGCTTGGCGCAGATTACCCAATCGCACAGATGCTAGCTCCGTATCAGGATTCGCTGCAGTTAGGCAAGGTCCAAAAGAGCCTTATGGGGACTTCGTGGATCGCCTGATTGTTGCAGTGGAACGCCAGATAGAAGATCGTCATGCCAGAAACATGCTGACAAAACAACTTGCCTTTGAAAATGCTAATGATGACTGCAAGAATGCCCTAACAGCAGTTGCAGCTCGTCCAGATGCCACATTGACTGAGATGCTACGCGTCTGCCAGAATGTCGGTACCCACTCCTACAAAGCACAGCTCTTGGCAGCTGCGGTACAGATGCCACGTCAAGACAGCTCTACGCCAGTCAAGAAGTGCTATGGGTGTGGAGGCGATGGGCATTTCCGGTCGCAGTGCACAACAACGCCAAGGCCTTCTGCCAAGCCGCCAGAGAGATGTCCCATCTGTCAGAAAGGATTTCATTGGGCGAACGATTGTCGTTTGAATCCACAAAATATATCACCTACCTCATCTCCAGTTCAGGGAAACGGTTCTGCGGGCCGCGCCCCGGCCCCGGTAAAACAATAGGGTGCAAGTTCAAGAACATCATGAAGGTCAACCATCCCAGAAAGGTGAACAACACTACTCCTTATCCAGGTCATCAGGCAAAAAAGGTGATCCAGAGAGATATCTACTCTTCAGATGTCCAGAGAAAAGATGTGACCTCATCAAGCATTCAGGTTCCTGAGGTTTCATCATCTGCCTTACCTATTCAAAGGGTTCCAGTAGAGAACATAGCATTCAGTTCACCTTCTGCTGACTGCCCTTCAGTTCCAGCTGATGTCAACCCTGCTTCACAACAAGCAATCACAGTCAAGTCTCTGATCGCAGAATTGCCCTCAACATTGAGAAAACATCCTACTGAGGTCAACCTCGCAGCACCTGAGCTTTACTCACCATTGAGTCAAGGTCAATCTGTCATTGAAGGACATTTGCCCTTGATGAAACAGCAGTGTTCAAGTTGTAACCCAGCTGATGATCACTTTCCATGTGGCCAAAGAATGCAAGTGAGTGAGGCAGCTCCCTCTTGTGGAAGCTTAAACATCACTCCAGTTAACAATGTCCACACCTTTGTGTCACCTCCAGCTTTTAAGCTCAGCCCGCCACAATCAAACAACTATCAGGAACAACAACTTCTACTGCCTCGTGTCAAAGAAGAAGTTCCATCCTGCCAGTTTGATGCACAACTGACTGAATGCCAACAGGTTCAACAGCATCAGCAACTTTTACCAACGGAAGAACCTCAAGTTTGTCAACTCAACGCCAAGCAGCTTCAGAGTTGCCAACTTCAGCAGTGCAAAAAACCCGAAGCCAAAAGGATGTCTTCAAACACTGCCAATGAAGAACAAGAAGAATCTTCTATCCCAGGTATACCACTCTTCTTAACAGAGGACTGTTACTTCTCAAATCCATGGTTTGCTCAGCAATTGCCAACATCCATTCGTGGTCCATTCCCAGACACTTCAATTTGCCTTATTTTGCCTAGGATGGATCGCCTCCCTGCCACAGTCACATTGACTGCAGGCCTAGTTCGAATCACAGATTCATCGCAGTTGCTGATTCCAGGATTTTCAACTGTTCCTTGTGTCCTGACAAAAGGTTTGGAAATTGCCAGACTCTACTTGCTTACTTCTACGCCTACAGCTCCTGTAGACTCTTTGCCTCCTCAGGCAGCAATGGCGCTAATCAAAATTACAGAAGAACGCCCTCATCTCGTCTTAGAAATGGGTGGACGAAAGATCAAGGGTCTTCTTGATACAGGCGCAGATGTTACAGTGATCGCCAGAAAAGATTGGCCTGACCAGTGGGCAACGACGGTCACCCAGGAAGTCTTTGGAGTCGGAGGTTTCGAACCCGCCCACCAGAGCGTGCATCCGATTACCTTCCAGTCAGACTCAGGCTCCATGGTGCAGCTCCGTCCACTTGTCATGGATGTGCCTATCACCCTTTGGGGTAGAGACTTATTGTCTAAAGCAAGAACTGTTGTCCATACACATTTTTGATGTGGGCCTTTGCATCAGCGCCAGTACATGCTCTTCCACTCACATGGAAGGAAGGACCCCCTGTATGGGTCGACCAATGGGCGCTGACGTCAGAAAAGCTCGCTGCAGCAGAGGCCCTAATCAAAGAGCTACTACACCAGGATCGTGTGCAACCCTCTAATAGCCCTTGGAACACTCCAATCTTCGTCATCAAGAAGAAAAGTGGAAAATGGCGTTTGCTTCAAGACCTGAGAAAAATCAACGAAAGAATTGTTCCAATGGGTCCCCTTCAATGTGGACTTCCTAACCCTAACCTCATTCCTAGAAACCATCAGCTTGCAATCATCGATCTTAAAGATGTGTAGTCGGAGAAGAAGACGACCGGCAACTCATTCATCGTCTTCATCCTCCTCTCCAACACCATTTTGCAGTTCTAAACCTGTCTTGTACTTTATATTGTACTTGTAAAATCGCATATTTACCTTTGTATGCTTCTTGAAATATCCGCCTCGCATGTTACATGTGTTTTCCTTATAGCTTGATAATTAATGACATGGATGTTTATATATGCAAAGCTTTTCTGAAATGGTTTCCATTTAGAGCGTCACAATTTTGATGATATGGAAATGTTTATATAAGGTTCAGAGCATCATCTTTATGCAGTTCTAGTCATAGACATATTCATGCATATATGTTTTATAATCCTAAATCTCCACGTTGTGCTTGCAAAAGTTGTAGTTTAAAATGTGGTAATATTTATATGCCTTATTTGAAATATTTCCTTTGGTCAAAGAATTGGTCATTCTCGGATTTGTTCAAAATATATATGTCAAGTCTGGTGGTGTCCTACCCTTTTGGTACCCCTATTTTCTTTAAAGAATACCCCTCTATATGCTACCTTTGGCAGTAAACCAGGTTCCCAGCTTTTCCCTTCACCTTGTTTCCTGCTGTTGATGGGAGACCCTTATGCAGTTGGTCTAATTCCCATCTCGTTTCGCTGGAAACCCTTGCGTAGATGGTTTAAATCCTCATCCTGGCTGGGACACCTTTATATAGGTAGCTTAAATCCCCTCTTGTGGCGAAAAACCACTTGTACTTAGGTGCCTTAAATCCCCTTTCTGGAATCGGACCCTAGTTCCCCGTTACCTGTGGTCGCTGTGGTAAGTCCAGAATCTGTCTTCCTGAAAGTTCCCTCGATTCTGTAGCCTCAGTGCCACACACCTTTTATGTTTCCTTATCCATTTTCCTCAGTTTTTCAAATAAAAATTAAAAAAAAAATGGGGGAGGGGTCTGGGTAGGCTATATAGCCCCAGCTCTAGTTATACTTTAATTTCGGGTCCCGGATCGGGACCTCTCTTATGTTTGGGCAGTCGTTATTCGTTATTTTTAATTTTGGACCTGCATCAGGTCCTCTCTTGTGTTTGGGGAGTAATTTGTTGTTTTACGCTGCACGCGAAAATATATATGCTTATGAGGTGATTCGTTGTGTTACATTATACATTGAAGTATTTATATATGCCTAAAAGGTTTACAGTGTATCGGATCGATCACTTTTTATGTTTGCCTAGTGGTTTGTTATTTTCATGACTTTATTGCTACATCATTGTACAAGTATTTCCTCCTATGAAAGGGATGGATGTTGATGGTTTTGCTGGTGTCGTGGGCATTTGTCTGGCGCAGGCATTGTCACGGTTTTGATGTAGACCTTGGCGTGGACACTGTCGGCATTGTCGACGTTTGCCTTTTCATGTCAAGGCTTATGTCGGGGCAAGTGGTTGTGTTTGTGTCGGATAGATGCTTGTGATATCTCTAATCTTCTTTTTTTTTATATAACTAAATCAAAAATAATTTAATTTAAAACAAAAAAAGAAAGATGATATGTCGGAATACGTTTCACGGATCCGCCATGGATTCATATTTATTTGGTTATTTTATGAGTTTTTTAAGGTCTACTTTTAGTATAATTGCGCGTAAAAGTGAAAGTGAAAGCATGAATGAATAGTGTGATTCACTTACAAGATTAATCCGCCTTTATTTTGTAGATCCGGTCATGTTCAAAGTTGTTAATGAGCGTTAAACTTGCTTCCCGCCTTTTTGGAGGGCAGCAACAGTGATTTTATTGGTTAAAGTACTTATGATGATGTCACGTTTGTTCCCTAATAAAAGGCAGAGGCACCCCGCTTAGGCGCGAGTTGTTCACGTTCAGTTTGGGTTTAGGCACGTTCTTCTTATGTTTTTTAGTTGGGTTTTAGTTGAAGTCAAGTTTAGTTTAAGGGGCTAGGAGCGGGCTGGACGGGTTGGATGGGTTTTTTCCTTAGTTAGAGTTAGATCGCGGAAGATCATTCGGTTTAGCCTTAGTTAGGTTTTCTTTAGGTTAGCTTAGGGTTAGGCCCGCGGAAGATATTTCGGTTTTAGTTTATTTAGTTAGCCTCGCGGAAGATTGGGCGCGCAGGGTCTTTAAGCTTAGGAGAACTTAGCTTAGGGGACGAGCCTACGCGGGTTCTGCCGAAGCCACTAAAGATACAACCGGTGTCTGTCTTCCTTTGGGGCTAACGGGGGGAGTAAAGTAAAATTTTAATTTTCTGTAAATCGGTCCGCCTATTCAGAGTCAGGGTACAAATTTTATTTCACGAGGCAACGTTTCTTTAAAGAAGGCAACTAGGAACTCACACACCATCAGAGTCTTCAATTGGCTTACTCATCATCCTTCAGACTGTGAGGCTTGGCCGGCGACCGTGCTCAAAAGCACGCGGAACGCTGGCCACTTTCCCCGCAACTGGTACCTCGTGCATAACCAATCCAAGGCCGTGCACGAGGAGCTCCAGCACCCATACCCCGACACTCACAGGTGAGTGTGCATAGGGTTGCAGACTTAGCTGCCTTCCTAGGGTCTCTAAAATTAATCTCATGATTGGTATTGATGCATCTTATCTCTGGGTGTACATATGTTGATGTGTGCACACTAAAATGCACCATGCATTGCAAAGGTGGTGTCTTGTAATCCTGGCCTACCTGGCAGCACTTCAGTATTGCAAGCCCCTAGTCTAGGGTCAATCCACATCTCCAGAGTCCAAATCAAAGCACAGTCCTGCAGAGATCCTCAAGCATTCAAGTTAAGGTCCTTCAACATGGGCATCTGAGCAGACACACCACCTCAGCTCTGCCACCCTTTTATACTATGCCTGCTGATTGAAGCATCTGGGCTTGATGAGGCTTGCAACCCTAACCTGAGCCTACTCCAGCTGAGGAATCACACACCTTCTCCCAGAGCTAGCAAGCCCCACCTGGCCAGCTAGGGAGCTGGGCTGTGGGCCCTTGTCTGCCTCAGCCTCCTAGAGCGCTACTCCCTTTGCCTCAGAGCCTGCCATGTTTGTGGAGACAGGGGCCTCTCTGGCTCTAGTGAAGGGTCCTGCTGCTCTGGTTCCTGTGCACTGATCCCCATCCCCTCATCACCCTCTGTCACCCCGTGAGTACTTCCTACACCAACCTCTTCTTCCCATTCCCCAGCTTCCCCCAGAGTGTTCCAGTTTCGGCTACACCCCTCACCAGGATCCTCCTTCCTCCTCCCCATTGTCCTGCCAGTTCTTGACAGGTGGTCATTTTGCATAGGATGGCTTGTGCTGAACTGTGTACTGTAAGACAAATAAGTTATTTCCAACTATATCTGTTTTAAATTTTATTTCATTTATCAGTTGGAAATAAAGGTGTTGCACATGCTCCCTTCCCCTGCACATTTTCTGCTCACAACAATCCTATTAGATTAGGTTGAGGGTTGGAATTGGCTCAAGGTGGCCATGTGAGCTTTATGGGGAAGTTGGGATTTGAACCTGATATCTGAGTGTGTTACTATGTGCATTGGGTAGGCAGGATGGGGACAACACGAAGCTCACACAATGATCCTTGGTATCAAAATTGGAATGCTAGAAGTATATAACCTTGAAAGTTCCAGAGATTACAAAACACTACAAATGGATTTTTGTGTGCTTCATTGTGTGGGGACTACAGAGTGGTGTGTGTTGGAGTTGTGTTCAGAAGTCTGGTTTTGTACTTTTTCCAGATAAAGCAAAATTTCTTCCACACCATCACCTCCATCTCACTAAGCTGCCAGCAGCAGGAGAGAGACGCCATTGTGTGGTTTGCTTCAGGTTACTAAATGTATTGGGCCAGCCCCAAGCTTTCCTAATTTTCAGACAAGGAACAGTCCCAGGTCATAAAACAATATGAAACCTGCAAAGCAGATTACCCAATGCATAAGTGATCAATAAGCAGTGATACCTCTTTCAAACTGCCTTCAATTATGCAGGGGGAGGGGGACAAACAAACAAAACCATCGACAATCTGTCTTCAGCCTTTGATTACTTCCATCTGGGCTCCGAAAATACCATAGCAACCTCTTCATAAGATTCTACATCACATGTAATATTTCTTTCCAAGGGATGCTACCCAGAAGCCATTCTTCATTATGTCCACTGATAAATTATGTGTATGTCTTAAACTTGGTTTTGTAAATTAAACAACAAAACCTAAATCATGTCTCTAGCACATACTTACTCTTTTGTCAGTGAAGTAAAGCTGAAAAATTACTATGGTGCCTTAAACCTTTTGGGGTTTTTTCATATTCATGTAATAATAGCAGTAGGTACAATACTGACTGTGTTATTCTAAATAGGAAGCTGAAATTCATTCCATCATTTGGCTCAGTGGCTTTGAGAAGAACACAGCCTATAGAGTTCACTTGCTATTCCACATGCTGGTTGCTATGGAATAATTGCCTGGTCCAATCACAGAGGAAACATTTTAGAAGAGATTATTTCCATGAAGACAGACTGGGAAAGCAAGAAATATTTCTTGAAATAAAATACAGTTTTGGCATTGACACAACACTTTATATTTCAATTTCTTCAAACCTTGTCTGCAAAGGTAAATAGCACAGGGCTCAGAAAGAAATAGGTCTTTGCAGCCAAATTAGATTTTGTCCAGTGGATCAGGAGAATAAATGGCTCCTTAAAGGAAAGTATAGTCTCATTTGGCCTTCAGAAGGGCATGATAAGACCTTAAGCTACAATAAAGGCTAACAGATTTGTGGTAGTTTATGATCTTACAATACCCATCTTAAAGACTAAGGTGCCTTTGTATTGTCTGTTTATGTAAAAAACAGTCTGCACTTATCATTCCAAACATTCCAAAATGATATATTTATCAATAAATCAGTTCTAACAATTAGTTCCCATAAAGAGGCATTCATTGCACAGCCTGGCAGTGCACAGCTCCACTTGTACTTCCACCAATGGTGTTTCAAGCTGAGTACACATAACATTAGGCACAATCCATATGTATCCCAGAGTTTATTGAGGGGGCAGGCATTTCCCCTCAAACCACCTTCCAACTGATTTGAAAACAAAAGTTTCCGTTAAACTGAGGCATGTATAGTTCAGACAACCTTTGCACATGTGCGTGCACAGACAGCAACTTCATTGAACAGGAGTTCAGGGAGGCTGCAGGTGCAGGATAAACAAAACTGGCCCTATGTGTTGGGTGAAGACACCCCAGCCACCTCTCTGGCGTGCAACCTTCAGGGTTTTCTTACAATCAAGCTATAACAGTAAGCTGGACAAATTCAGCACACACATGGAAGCAGTGCACACTCAGGTTGTTTGACCCAAGCCATAAACAAGTAGGATATTATCCTTCTGATTCCTTTTCCAGGGTCCTAATTTATGGTCTTATCTCACTTTTCCAGTTCAAAAGTTTGGCATGCACAAACCAACTTTATTAGTTGATTTTAGTTTTTGTTCTGCTCCAACAATCTTCATTGGTTGGGAAAGGCAATGACTTTTACAAGACTTTGGGAGGGGATTCTCTGATCCTTCAAAGTTTCTTGTGCCATTAACTGTTATGTCACCTTCTCTTTATACTACTAACTTATTCTGACACACCAAACACATCTAAAAAGCCTTCACTGCAGCCAGCACAAAGCTGCTGGTGGTGAACATTACCGGTACTTGCAGCTGGAAAGGGTGCTGGTGCTCAGTGTGCACCTCTGGGGCTGGACATGGAGCTGTGTCACTTCAAGGGTAGGACTCAGGTAGGGAGGCTATGACACTACAAGAGCTCTCATCCTGGTGGCTTACCCAAGACAGCTCAGTTAAGTCTACTTGCATAGTCTGCAGAGTGTTGCTTTTCTAAGAGCCAATATACTGTAAATAGTTTAATACAAATTAACATTGTTCAATGACAGTTTAAAATACCAAAACCAAACAAACAAAATCTATTTTGAACAGAGCCCTCTTAGCTGTTGTTGGAGGTCTCTTTAGGAGGTCATGGTGCAAGTTCTATGGTTTGGGCTTCTCTCTTTTCTTCTCAGTACATGCAGGTTTTTAAATAGTTATTGAAACAGATGGGGAAGAGCTGCTTCATTTGAATTATCTGAGGCCAATCATGGTCTGTACTTAACATTTCTTTCCAGGCAGAACACATAAAGAAAACAACGTCTTATTCCCTGTAGCTTAATGCATGGAATATGTACATCAAGAACAAACCAGGGTGCATAAATACAGAATTCTTACCACTTCTGGCTCAAGATCTCAGAAAGCAAAAGGGAAAGGCAAGATGTTATATCTAGATATTAGCCTACTTACCAACACATGGCCAGAGTCTGAGGTTGGCTAATTTGCAAGCATGTCACACAGCCACATTAAGAAGCCTGTCAAAGCAGGTACATGTCTTGAAACTGAATGATTTCAACGTGGGAATTATTCAGAATTGGGAATGGAGAAGAAGGCATGTCAGATTGCTGATCTTCCATGGCAGCTGTTTTGCTATTCTTTGAGGTCAGCACCCAGCAAGATGGAACATGAGGTACTCAACAGTAGGAAAGATTTGTGATGTATATATTTATATACTAGAATTTGTATTCAGCCCTATTCTGCTGCCTCATGGGTAGCAAAACAGGATTATGTCAGGAAGATGAGTTGCACTTTGGACTTCTGCCTCTCTGGACTGATAAAACTAGCAGGGAGGGGACAGCTGGCTGGGCCAAGGAGATTGTTAATGCCTCCTTGCAAGAGGGGGTGGTCCCTGCCAGCTTGAAGGAAGCAGTGCTAAAACCACTCCTAAAGAAACCCTCCATGGATTTGGAAAATCTAAGTAAATTTATTTATTTTTATTTTTTGTGAACCACCTTGTGATCTTCAGATGAAGGGCAGTATTTTTTAAATAATGATGATGGTGATGACAATAAAAAAATCATATACTACATATAAAATTGGCCTGCAACACCCCCATAAGGAAAGGAAATTAAAAGTTGGAGGCCTTATTCAGAGCAAATAGTGAGACAGACTGAAATTGAAATACAGCTCTGTATTTCTAAACAACCATACTAGATAAAGGGAGTGAATAGAAAGGGCAAACATGACTAGTGGGATCATGCAAAGTTACTTCTGGAAGGGAAGGGACTATGGATTCATGCACTGGAGGAAAAAGGCTCTGGTCCTTAATAGCTTATGCCACAATAAAATGGTTGGTCATCCAAGTGCCAGAATTTTTTTGGTTTTAGCTGAACAGACTAACTTAACCACCCCCTGACATTTGCCTCAATGATTCCTCTTATTCCGAAATGATATACTGTATAATGAAATGAAAAGGGTGTTTAAAATAATGTTTTTGGTTTTTTTAAAAAAAAAAACCTGAAGCTTTTCTTTTGGGAATTATAGGGACAGAACTACCTAAACTGTGTAGAAACTTATTCATGTATACTACTACAGCGGCAAAAATGTAACTTGCCCCAAAATGGAAAGAAGCAGAAGTCCCAGCAAAGGAAGAATGGGTACAAAAACTTATGGAATATGCAGAAATGGCAAAACTTAAAAGAAGAATAAGAAATCAAGATAACAAACTTTTTATAAAAGAATGGAAATTGTTTATTGAATATTTACAGATAAATTGTAAACAGATAAGAACATTGGCAATATTATTGCAATAACTTGCAGTTTCATAAGAGTATATATTTGATGAGTAAATGAGCAAATTAAGTTCATTTGGACATGCAGAAGATATTAAAAATAAATTTAAGGAACCACAGAAAGGGGGAAAGTCAAGTTTTGAAATGTCAAAAGGATTGTAAAGTCAGTGCAATGTATAAACCTGAAAAGTATAAATTATTATTTTTATATAAAAAGGATTCCTCCGATTCCAGAAGTTCTTATGGATATTTATTAAAGATGGGAGCCGACTGAAGTATGGTTGATTCAGGGCAAGGACTGAAGCTCTGTGGTAGAGCAGATGCTAGCATGCAAAAGGCCCCAGGTTCAGTCTTGGGGTATCTAGATAGGGATGGGAAGGAATGCCCATCTGAAATCCTGGAATGATGCTGCCAGTGTCAATGATACTAAGCCATATGGACAAATAGTCTAACTCGGTATAATGTTCCTTCTGAGTTAAACATGCTTAGAATTGTGCCACATGTCACTTAAGTGTGCATTAGGTTGCACCCACTATAAAAGGCACATGCTACATAAAAGGACCATGCAGCACAATTCAGAGTGAAGGGAGAGAGTGCATGGGTGAATGGTGAGATCAGAAGTGGCAGCAGCAATGATTGCTGCTCTTGTTTGCCAGTGCTAGGTTGGGCCCAGATAAAGAGGAAGCGACTAACCAACCAGCCAACCAGCCAACCAGCCAACCAACCAACCAACCAGAGAAGGAGCTGGTGGTCAAGGTGGTAGAAAAGAAGAGAGGAACATCAGTAGCTATAGGCATTTAGCAGGTCCCCAGCAAGGACAATCTTCAATATTGGGCCTGAATTGAATTCTTTTGATACAAGAGAAGAAACACTGCAGGGGTTGGCACAAATATACTCACTGTTTTTGTCATGTTAACAGGTTTGCTCTTCATTAAGCCAGCCAGGCTGGTTTGCATAAGAAAGCCCAGGAATTCCGTCTGACACAGCTCTGCAGTTTGTACTTTAATCCATATCTCAATTAATCAAAATCCTAGTATTTATTCATTTCTAGACTATAGGGGCCCCCTCCTTAAATTTGTAAAAATATGAAAGGAAGAAAATGAATTTATTTCTATACCACCTGTTTGTTACCCAGGTGAGGGAACAGCTTTTCAATAAAATATGGAACCAAGAGAATTAGAAGCATCAGCAGATCCAGTTAGGGACCCAGTTTATTAACTATTGCAACAGGATGGTCTTGCCAACCAGGATGGTCAGCAGACCTACAGTAGTTAGAAAAGACTGCCCAGAGCAAATTTGTAACAAAGCTTATATAGGCTTTCAATTTCAAATACAGCACACAAAGAGCCATAAAACATCAAACATTCTTCTACATACATCAATAAAGGTTACAGGTCATGAGAAGGGAAACATGCATGGCTCCATACTGGTAACTCCACCCCCACAATTACCTTGGGGTGCCCCTAACTCCTCAGACCATTTGGGTCTCAAATGTCTTTATCACTGTTTCCTTAGCAACCAGGCCTTTGACAGGGTTGTTGACATTCCAGGTGTCCCTATCTGTTCCTTGGAACCTCTGGAGCTGATGGATTTCACCCTGGTGCTAACTCAAAACAGACATGGCAAACTATCCTGAATGACCATTTACGGTATGCCACTTTCAGGGTCAGATAGGAAAGGAATGCAGCGTAGGAGTCATAAAACACAAATCCAAGCCTAAAATCCAGGCACACAAATCAATACAATTAATATTGGAACATTTTTAAAATAAAAAAATCTACACCCTGGATCCCTACCGGTCAGATAGGAAAGGAATGCAGCGTAGGAGTCATAAAACACAAATCCAAGCCTAAAATCCAGGCACACAAATCAATACAATTAATATTGGAACATTTTTAAAATAAAAAAATCTACACCCTGGATCTCTACCGGTAATTCTTATATCGGAAGGAAGGAAGGAAGGAAGGAAGGGACAACTGTAAAAAAAAGTTTTTGTTGTTGTTTAGTTGTGTCCGATTCTTTGTGATCCCATGGACCAGAGCATGCCAGGCACTCCTGTCTTCCACTGCCTCCCGCAGTTTGGTCAAACTCATGTTGGTAGCTTCGAGAACACTGTCCAACCATCTCATCCTCTGTTGTCCCCTTCTCCTTCTGCCCTCAATCTTTCCCAACACTAGCTTAATATAAGTTACCAATTTTAATACTTTAAAAAAAACCTAATGTTACTCAATAGTAATTTGAAGCAAAGAGGAGCATCTCACGAGTCCCCAGTAGGTTTTTATTTGTTGGATGTGGGTGTTGTTGTTTTTTATAAAAACACTTAGACAACTGTTCTCTAGCCACTTTGACCTCTTATTCACAGTACAGAAGAGCCATTTGTTTGTTTTTGAAAGGCCCTTGGCTTTTTCTTGTATCCCATTTGGGCAAATGGCAAAATGACATCATACTTTCCTATTTCCTGTTTTCTCAGGGTTTCCCTGGCATACACCAGGCTTGATGAAAAAATCCAGCTCTTGAAGCAGCCCCCAAAGGGGCCTCATGAAACCAGTGGCATTCGTCTCTGGTACCCTATCAAAATGACTATATTTTTGTAGGCATTCTTTCAGTGGAACAGAATTGTGTGATTCTAGTGGGATATTACCAGTATTTTAAAGATTTACTGCATCCCCTCCTTCACAGTATTGCCAGTCTGCATCCATTCCAGGCTGACTGCACTGGGATAGAATGAAGCTACATGCCCCTCACCCCTAGTGTTAAGGCTAAGCTATAGGCAGCTGGATCATACAGGAGTGAGGAGACTGTAGTCAAGCAACAACATGGGCAATCAGAGCTGAGAAAAATCAGGTGTCAGAGTTGAGGAAAAAAGAGGAATTGGAACCAAAGGGCAACCTGAAAATCAGAGCTGAGGGCAAGACCCAGGAGTCAGCAGACAGGATTGAAAAGCAAAACCTTACATCAGGAATGGTGAGCAAAGGTGAATAACCCTTTTTTGTTTGCAGGTGTATGAGACAGCTGCTGGCCTCTAACCATATATTGTGGTCAAGTTGCTCACCTTTTGACATCCTCCACCACCTCCATTTCTTAGGGATTCCCTTTGTTGCTGCAGAAAAGCCATTTAGATTGCTTGAGAGCAAAGGAGAAAGAACAGTAAGGCAACCAGGCTTACTGTAGTTTGTATGTGTATATTGTGTGCTGGCATCCGTCTGTCTCACACCTTTGAGGGTGAAGTCAAACCGTTGAAGAATTACAGTGCCTGCTGTGGCTGTAGAGACAGATGTGGGAGAGATGAAGGTGCCTGGTTGTGCTGGTGCAGGTGTACCACGGTGCTTCTTCTTTCTGCGCTCCTCCCAGCAGCTATTCTTCTTCTGGTCATTGCTGTAGATATACAACCTGTCTCCAGGAATATATACAGTACATGTGGAAAAAAAATATGTATGTATCATGTGTTGTTTTTGTCAACTGCTTAGAGATTGTCTTGGGGTATATAAATATATTGTTGTGAGTTTGGTAGGTTAGTCTGCATGATGCATGAGACCCTTTTGATTCCCTAGGGTACACGATCCATTAAGGGTTAACATCTAATGGAGGATTCCATTGTTGAATTAGCCTCAAGCACCTAGTTGCCACCTAACCATGGTCATTGGTATAACAAAGAAAGCTGCTCTGTGCCTGAGGGTGGGCTCCTGTCCCTCACCTGGCTGGTAAGTGAAGAAGACAAAAGCCAGAGTGTGTGTGAGCTGAGAAGTGGGCCAGGAGCCAGCAGAAGCTGGAGGGTGAGAGCCATACTTGATTTCTGCTTGATTCCAATGCTGTGACTGTGGGAGAGACAAGACCATCTGGGGTGTTTATGCTGTGAGCCTCTCCTTCATAGACCAAGGTTGTATATATGTGTAAATAAACCATAAAGGTAAAGGACCCCTGGACAGTTAAGTCCAGTCAAGGGTGACTATGGGGTTGCGGCGCTCATGTCGCTTTCAGGCCGAGGGAGCCAGCGTTTGTTCACAGACAGCTTTCTGGGTCATGTGGCCAGCATGACTAAATCGCTTCTGGTGCAATGGAAACACCGTGACGGAAACCAGAGCGCACAGAAAAGCCATATACCTTCCCGCCGCCGCAGCACCTATTTATCTATCAGTAGTTGCACTGGCGTGCTTTCGAACTGCTAGATTGGCAGGATCAGAAGGTCGGTGGTTCAAATACATGCGACGGGGTGAGCTCCCATTGCTCTGTCCCAGCTCCTGCCAACTAAATAAACCATACGTCATAAAGACACCACGGTCCCCACAGTCCTTCATTCAAAGAACCCCTAAAATCTTGCAATGCTTGGAGACTGAGGCAGTGTACAACAATATGAAACAAATACATAAATCCCTGCCTTCCACTTATGATTGATACTTCTCATAGCTGCCATCTTTGCCACTCTGATGATCCCCGCTGCTTTCTTCTGCTGCTGTCTGCTCCTGCTGTTTATACAACCACGGGGAGAGCAGGAGAGCATTACGCCGCCAGCTGCCACTGCACAACCTGCTTACAGCCTGCTCACTTTTACTTCTGGGAAGCATGGGGAGCTGGAGATAGCTGCACTGGGCTCCTCACTCCCACATTCCTTTGTGCTTTTCAAAATTGTTTGTAAACTAATAATGATAAATAAGCAAAAGCTTAAATTTTATCCAGTAAACTTTGTTGAAATGTAAGCACTCCCTTAAGTGTCTATGCATTACAAACCACTCTGCATGAGTTCATTCTTTCATCATTAATGTTTCAATGGTAAGGTCTCATAAAAATACCATTACCAGTCTGATGCAGATATTTTATGACATTTGACTTCAACACTGATTCAGCAACTAGCCGCTGTTATCAAATCTTCAAAATATGGAATTTTGCTGCAAACTAATCAATCAAACTACAATATAGTGCAATATATAATCCACAAGAAATATGGCTTTAATTGTGATTTAATTTCGTAACGTATGCCAGTATTCCAGAAACTGAACAATCCCCACCTCAAACAGTATTTGGTTCAACCTGGTTGATCTTAATTTAAATTTAAAATAAATTATTATCTTCACTTTGAACCCCTCTCCCACGTTTATCTAGAGATAACACCTTATATTGGGAAAGGACACAGAATGGCTCTTTTCCAACAAATTAAGCTATTAAGATAAGATTTAACCAATGATTGGGTGAATGCCCTGAAGCTACTTGAAACCCTTATGAAATAGTAAGATATCTGACATAGCAGAGGCAGACAATGAGGCTTTGGATCTCAGCCTGAAACAATTAAGTCTTGGGTAAAAAGAGAGATTTTAGGCATCTAAAACCAATAAGAATTTTGTGCATGTGTATAACACATCCATAAACATGCTAGAATATTTTTAAACCAAACAAATTAATTTATGCTTAGTTGTAATTTGCTTTGACATCTGACTCATTGCTGCAGGGTTTTTTAAATGCTACATATTTGCCTTTATTATAATGTAAATTGTGATTTTATTCTAAATGTGGTTTTCTATAGTTCTCCCCCCCCCCTTTGATTTCTATCAGCTTAAAACAGGTCGAGCAAAATGGGTATAATTTTTAATTGTTTGCATTATTTACAAAGTTCAAATTATCACTTTGAGATTACTATAAATACAACTAAAATGATCTATTTTAAATCCAATAAAATGTTAGATATATTTTCATGGGTTCCGTGACCTTTCATTTTATAAGCCGTCATGTAAGGTACTTTAAGATTCTCAATTTAATTCTATTTTTGCAATAACCTTATTTCCAAACCCCCCCCTTAATTCTTTAGAAGAGTAAAGTATTTATCTAAAAAACAAATAAATAAAAGCTATTGGGGAGGGGAAACATTTAATGCATCCATTTGCACATGATTTACATGCTGTGGATGCCTTGTAAACACCAAACCAAACCCGTGTTGCAAACACTGAAGTGAATTGAAAACGGAGCAACACGTGACCAAATTGCAAACATACAATATGTAATCACAACTTATATGATGTCAAAAACAGGACATGAAACTCATAAACTTCATTCCAAAATCTGCTTATAACTTTACAGCCCCACCATAAATGAAAAAAGTGCCCACTTCGCTTTTGCATTTCCAGCACTGATTGGATTGGTTTTTGTACAATTTTGATTATATCTCTGGAGTGGTATTATATATGCTTAGTTTCATGTCCTGTTTTTGACATCATATAAGTTGTGATTACATAGTGTATGTTTGCAATTTGGTCATGTGGATGCCTTGTAAACATTTTCCTATTTGTTTAAAACTTGTGTTTCAGTAAGGATGTAGTTGCCCTTAAGCCAACGATAGTAATCAACTGGTTTTGTGTGAAATTCATGGTATTTTTCTGTAGCACACTTGAGTGTAGATCCATGTACACTATTGTAACCTGGTGCCTATAGCCAGCTTTCCCGATCATTTGGTTATTCGTGTATCTGATTTTGAGGGGAGGGGGCAGTGGGGAGGGGCTAGAGGATTATTGCACAATATACTTTATTTATTCATTAGATTTTAGGCTTGTAAGTTAAAGTATTCTAAATGATGATGTCAACAGGTATTTGTCCCTAAAGGTTTTTTGGGGGTGGGGGCTGTTGGGTGATAATGGGGAGGCCTAGTGCCTCCCCCCCAACGCAGCACCACCCAGGATTCATCACTCCGGTCTCCCGTCACGCTGATGTGGTCCATATCCAGGGAAATGAGCACACGGCAAGCAGAGTTCAAAAGAAGCTCAGCATTGAGGAGTAACATCTAAGCCTAATTTATTGCAAATTAAATCAAACGTAACAGAACAAAGAAAACATGGCTCCTCTGTCTTTCTTCCTTGGAGAACTGCAAAAGCAAAAGCTATACAGAGCGGAAACAGCGTATCTCAATTTCCTCTCACAAGACTCCAACAATCAGTGCTGGAATGTAAACAAACATTTGACATGTACCAATCCCACACATCTACAGCTTGGGAGGAATGAAATTCTCAACAGGGGCGGGGTTTGTTTAAAAGCCAGGGAATGAAGAATGCAAAATGGTTTACTGTTCAGACTATCTGCTCTAGTCCAATCCTATACTTATAGTACCTTCCCGATATTGTGATGTTTTATACAATACAGTGAACATAGCCAACTTGTTATCTTCAGTAAAGGATTGCTTAAACATTGAGAAGCACAATTTTGTGGGAAAGGGATCTGTGCCAAAACAATTATTGACTTCTGTTATAAATGCTGTTTTTTGGTCTATGATCAGCATGCTGTTGACCTAGAAGGACTCCGGCCTTTACTGTGATATTTGGTTCCAAAGAACAATTGCGTATCAATAATGCACAAGTCTGTATAAGCACCTAGTTCTTGAGAATCATCACTGCTTGAAATTTGGTCCAGGTGGTTAGAAATGAATTAAACTGAAAGTGAAACAAAACAAAAAACAGAAAAAAGGAAAGGAAAGGAAGTGGTCAGGGCACTGCAATTTCAGCTGGAAGATTCTCAGGATCATTATAGCCACCAGCATATTCAAAAAGAAAGGAAAGGATATGGTTGCTTTTGTAGTGAACTGGTTGATGGATTTGGACAAATATCAGATGATAATACAGCAAGGGCTACATTGGGTGCTTGGGCAGTAAATAAAGATTGCAGTCCCTCAAGGGATCTCATTGTATGGTTTGAAAACTACAGAAAAAAATAAGTTTACACTGCCCTCCAGAGCCTGTACTTTTACCATCCTGTCTGGAGATCTATTCCACGCAATATAGGAATTGAGTCTTTAGTGTGGTGGCACCTACCTATTGTATTTCTCTCCCATTAAATATTAGATATTAGACAGGTGCCTTTTCGGTGCCTATTGGGGACTTTTCTTTCAACCATCTTTTAACTGGAGACCACTAACCCAGTCTGCATTTCTATTGTGATTATTTTTTACTGTTTTAAAATTGTTGTTGTTGTTCAGTCGTGTCCGACTCTTCGTGACCCCATGGACCAGAGCACGCCAGGCACGCCTATCTTTCACTGCCTCCCGCAATTTGGCCAAACTCATTCTAGTCGCTTTGAGAACACTGTCCAACCATCTCATCCTCTGTCGTCCCTTTCTCCTTGTGCCCTCCATCTTTCCCAACACCAAGGTCTTTTCTAGGGAGTCTTCTCTTCTCATGAGGTGGCCAAAGTACTGGAGCCTCAACTTCAGGATCTGTCCTTCCAGTGAGCACTCGGGGCTGATTTAAGGATGGATGAGTTTGATCTTTTTGCAGTCCATGGGAATCTCAAGAGTCTCCTCCAGCACCATATTTCAAAAGGATCAATTCTTCGGCGATCAGTCTTCTTTATGGTCCAGCTCTCACTTCCATACATTACTACTGGGAAAACCATACGGACCTTTGTCGGCAAGGTGACGTCTCTGCTTTTTAAGATGCTGTCTAGGTTTGTCATTGCTTTCCTCCCAAGAAGAAGGCGTCTTTTAATTTCGTGACTGCTGTCACCATCTGCAGTGATCATGGAGCCCTAGAAAGCAAAATATCTCACTGCCTCCATTTCTTCCCCTTCTATTTGCCAGGAGGTGATGGGACCAGTGGCTGTGATCTTAGTTTTTTTGATGTTGAGCTGCGCACACAATGGGAACATTTATATATATATATATATATAGATACCTATATAAGACCTTAATTTTTTTTTATTACACATGCATTCCAATAGATTTAACATAGGATTTTTTCATGAAAACCCCAGACTTGCTTTCTATATCGAGACCACTTTCAGCACTTGCTAAGTTAATGATTAATGATTGTCCTCTGGTAGTTAACATGTGAGTGTTGTAACCTTAGACCATACTGGGTTGGAAATTTTCCATTTTGAAGGGAGTTGCCTTTGAGTCTTTCTCCCAAACTCAGTGAAGGATATAAAATAGACTCTCCTGAAGGAAAGAGTAAACAGTCTGGAGGCTGGAATGTAGAAAGAGACCTTTGCTTTTAGGTCTGTTTGAATTATTTCATATTTTGGAAGACGCTGAGCATGGTGCTGGACAGTGCAATACATTGTATGGATGGTCTGGACCAGGGGTCGGCAAACTACAGCCCACGGGCTGGATCTGGCCCAACTGCCATCTGGATCCAGCCCACAAACGGTTCTACAATCGCCACTTGGATTGGTGTGATCGCCATTTTTTTTTTGGGTGGACGCCATTTTTTGCAATTCCCCCCTCCCTCCCACACACCGCAGCGGCGCCTCCTCCCTCCTTGTTCCTGGCATCTCTCTGCCCTGTGGTGGAAGGGCAGTATACAGTAAGCAGCACACAGACGGCGCACAGAAATCTACCAAACCATTCCACGTTGATAGGAAGCCTCGGCGCTTGCCTGCTAACCTCGCACTGTTGACTGGAGCTTGGTGCGCCAGCTGGCCCAAAAGAAGAGGCAACGCCACCACTGCCGGCTCCCAACCGCAGGCAGAGCGGTGGAGGAGGGCAGGGGGAGGGGAGGGGCTGGGGGAGAGAGATGTATTTGATGTATTTTTAATTAAAGATTTATGCCAGTAAGTTTTAATAATATTTTTATGGGTCTGGGCAATGATTTATTCTAAAAGGAGTAATTTCTTATGCTTCCAGTTGCTTCAAACTGCACAATACTAATATCTTCAACAGTCTGGTGCTTCTAGGCAAATGGCGATGTAGAACTATAAAGGCCCCTGGGGGAAACGGATTCAGAGGAATATAAGTCAGGCTCTAGCAAGTGACTGGAATGCTGCTTTGCAGCTACACAAAGCTAAAATTGAGGTGTTATCTGATCACATAGCTGATGTAACACAAACAGTACATGAAGTGCTTGATGATGGTCATACATGAGTGCTTTTGTTTTGAATTGCTTCGGCAGTTTGAATCTAGACACCCCACCCACTCATTTTCAAGCAAGTATTCTTTCAAATACAAAAAAGCCACCATTGCCAAAATAAGTATGCTTTTAATTGCATTAAGAAACAGTAGCACTGAGTTTATGTAACTTTTTTTTACAAAAAACCCCAAACTCAATAAATGGCAATGTTATAAAATATAATCAAATATACCAAATAATACAAAAGGCACTTAAAAGTGAATATTCAACATCAGAATAGTTTCTAGGGCATATATTTGGAAACATACTGGGTTGTATCCCACAGTGTTGTTCAACTGACGATAAGGCTTCTTATCAGTGGAACGGGTAAGGAAACAATTTCAGAGTTGGTGCTCCACCCCCTGCAGCGCCACCCTGAAATTTGCTCTGGATGGTTGGGGATCTTCCAGAGTAGATTCAGTGGGGCACAAGAGCTGCTGGAGGAGGGGGAAATCATTTTTGTTTCCCTTCGGCTGAAAGAAGTCTTAAAGTCAGCTGAGTAATACAGTTAAGTACAACCCTTAGCTAATATAGCTTACAGAGGGTTTGTTTAGTTTAAATAACTGGCTGGTAAATCCTGATAAGATTTTGACTCTCAAAGTTTTGGTCAAAATGCAAACTGGGTTTTCAAATACAATTACATTTCAATCCAAGTGGAGATATTCAACAGAGGTCTTTGCAACCTTTCCTTAAAAAAAAACAACACCTGAAAATCAACAAGCCTCAAATAACAGAAAATTATAAATAAAGTAAAAAGTAACTTTCTGAAAAGTTTGTAAAGTTCAGCAAAACTGGATAGCAGCACAGTTTCCAGTGCTCCCTGGTGAATACCCAAGGCGTATCTGTTTTTGTTCATGTTTTAACTCTCTCCCCAAAGTTAAGACAAAACAAAATTGCTCTGTCTCTTTAAAATGCCATGATCATTACAGATATAGAACAGCTAACAACAATATAAGTTAACAACATCACAATGAGGACCATCAAACTGGAAAAAGATAGAAGTATTTATACGGCATGTTACAATTTTACTGACCAATAAACCAATAAACTATATTTCATTACATACCTTTTTAAAAAGGATAAAATCCACTGGCTTCTTTCTGCACATACAGTGCTATCATCCTCATATATTAGACAAGATGGTGGAATTAAAGAGTCAGGGGAAATTATTTATTGCAAAATGTGATACATTCAATTGTTAAAATTATTTGTAAATTCTATGGGAAAACAAATTTTGAATATTTTCTTGAACATAAAACATCCCGGTGTGCAATAATGATTTCTACAGTGCCTACCCCTGTCAGCCACTTTTTACTTTACAGCCCAATTCCATCAAATACATGCACCATAAACAAGACATGTCCATGTTATTCCTCACATTTATGACATTTAGTTTAAGGGAGTGCTATCTAGGCTTCGGCTTCTTTTTTCCAGATGCATTTTCTTGTAGGTCTGAAATGTAGCTTTAGAATCCTTCACAGGCATTGCTTCCAATAATTTTATTGCAGTATCAAGAGGAATGCCATCATTAACTGCAGAATAGTGACAAACAATTGCACTGTTAATTTGGAGGATTTATAAGATTTTGAAAAGACAGGCTTGCAAAATTCAGGTTCTCCTGCCAAAACTCCAGAGCTATATATAAAAAACTATACTGGGAGTAAGTCCCATAGAATCTGCTAAAACTTACTTCTGAGTAGGCAAGTATAGAAGTGCATCATTACTATTCAACAATGATATTCAACTAGCAAATAAGTTTGGTTTAACATGCTATGCTGTGTTAAGGCTTTCCATGTTCACTCAAGCTTCAAAACAGTAGACCAGTCACAACCTTAACAGACATGTGTGAGGTTGTGTGAGCTTTCAGGGTTAAAAGCTCAGCAGTGTCGAAACTTCCGGTGGTGCGCCATTCCGTTCCGTCAGGACCTCTCTCAGCTCCGAGGAGGGTCCGGTGTTTTGGGGTTAGGAGCGACCACAACCGCACTGTGGGCTCCATTTAAACCTCAGGAAGAGCGTCTTGGGGTCTAGCGGGAGCCAGAAGTGCTTTCCTTGCTCTTGAGGAAACTTAGTAAAGTAGTAAAGTTTGCTCAAGCGAGCGGGGCTCTGGCACGGCTCTGAAGACCTATCAATTGCCTGAAAACACGAAGCGGAGGAAGCCGACGGTAGATGAGCGCTTTGCTTTTCCCTAATTCGGATTACAAAAGAAGGTCTCTGTAAGTACTGAGAACGATTGATTTGCAAATTCTATTGAAATTCGGCTGACAGAGAGATCAAAAGAGGAAGTCTGTGTCTCTCTAACAGCGGCAAGTTTAAAGTAACACCTAGAAACTGTAGCTGTGAAAGATTTGTTTATTTCAAGTGGAGAGCTGGTTTTGTATACCTTAGAAAACCCCTGCTTGGGGGGTAGACTGAGAGTTTGATTTATTTCTTCTTGTGGATTACAAACTAAAAGGGAAGATACCATTAATCCCCCTGGCTAAGGAGTCTGGGTCAGGCGGGGAATGGCGGCTTTGGACTGGATTGCGCAGTTGGAAAATTACTGAGATTCACCACTTCCTGCTTATTCAAACCCCACGGTGTCCTCGAAGCTTAAAGAATGCTAGACTCAACACTGACACCATTTCAGCGAAGGCTATTGTTGGAATGTCAATTGCTTCAGCAGAGAGTTACAGATAAGTTCACCCAGATTGGAGCTGTTTTAGCGAACTGTTTTTCAAACCCACTCGATGGAAATGATGGAAAGGAGGCAGATCCAGAGGAATTTTTGGAAGAGGAGGACATACAAGTTGGAAAACAAGAAAGGCTCCCTTGGTGTGAGAGACTGGGAGCCTATAGACTGGACACTACACTGAGCTCTGGGGGTGAGAGCCCAAGAGCTCAAGAATAACAACCATGGAAAATGCAATATGCAGTTGAGAATGGAGGAGAGATACTTTATGACGATGCCAGAGCAACTACCTACCAAGAAGAAAGCTACAATCTGGAGGAGAAGCTACAACGAAGAATACTAAGTATAAAATTGAGCATGAAGGAAATAATGGAAGAAGAAATAAGAGCTGGAAAGGGTGGATTTTGGGGGGGACTTGTGGGGGATGGGAAAGGTAAGGGGAGGGTTTGCGATGGATAGGAAGGGGGGTGGGGTAAAGGATGATTATTTAAAGGGGATATTATAAAGGCTGACCACGGAACTCCGCAACCAGAGGGAAAACGGTGTATGAGACTGGAAGAAACATTTAGGTATTTGTTAAGATGTGATTTATTAATATCTGAAATTGGAATCAGAAGGAATATAGGCTACAGTATTAGAAAGTTAAGTTAAAAGAGGATATAAGAAGTTGTGATGTGGAATTTGATGTTTTGTTTGATAAGAATAAGATTTAAGATATGTTGATTATAATTGTAAGATTAAGATTAGGTGTAAGAAAGAAGATTTTACAAGGTTACAATGTTACTAAAGAAGATTAGAAATGGACGCAGAAGAGAGGACGTGAGGAAGTCCCAAACCTAGGATTATAGAAAGGATAAGGTTGGATAAATAAGTGTTTTGTTGGTGTGTATTTTGTAGTGTTTGTATTTTGTGTATGTTTATTATTATTAAAATCCAATAAATTCTCATTGGAAAAAAAATAAAAGCTCAGCAGTGTCGCCCTGTGTCACAGGGGTGTGACGTTTCTACATACGGGGATTTGTATGTGTATTTCTCTGTTCAACGTGAGACGTTTGTATATAGTCTGTTGTCTGTCTTCAGCTGAGATGGCTGTGCTCTCACCTGGCTGAAGGTTTTTTTTTACTCCTCTTAATAAATCTTTTGTTTAATGAGCTGGGAGTTGCCGTGACTTATTGCAAGAACAAAACACAGACACAAGCTGCTGCCTTCGCTGTACTCTGCTTTGAAAGAGAAAGGAGAAAGACTTTAAGGCACAGCGGAATGTGCTGGACACAGATTCTGACGCAGCTAAAATGCTGGTGGTCAGTGAGGTTTTTTCATCTCATGATTCACGCCCACATGTTATTTAGGCAATATAGGTATGGCATGGTATCCTGTGCTGTGGCTAGTTCCACCACTATCTTGGAGCTGCCAGGGCAGAGTGGTACACCTAAAACTTAGTTACATCTGTTCTCTGCAATATTTTGTCCATAACTAGACCACCTTGAACAATATTAATGTGGAGAGTAGGTTGAAGTCTGGACTTTTGCACTTAGGGAAGCTTTTGACACCAACTCTACTGATAAGCACTCTGCTTATTAGCACTGCTAATAACAAGGCCAGTGGAAGTGATGATATTCCAGCTGAATTATTTACAATTTTAAAGGACAATGCTGTTAAGGTGCTACACTCAATATGCCAGCAAGTTTGGAAAACTCAGCAGTGGCCAGAGGATTGGAGATCAGTCTACATCCCAATCCCAAAGAAGGGCAGTGCCAAAGAATGCTCCAACTACTGCACTATTTTCACACGCTAGCAAGGTTATGCGTAAAATTCTACTAGGCAGGCTTAAGCAGTATGTGGACTGAGAACTCCCAGAAGTGCAAGCTGGATTTCAAAGGGGCAGAGGAACCAGAGACCAAATTGCGAACATGCACTGGATTATGGAGAAAGCTAGAGAGTTCCAGAAAAATATCTGCTTCTGCTTCATTGACTACGCAAAAGCATTTGACTGTGTCGACCACAATGGCAAGTTCTTAAAGAAATGGGAGTGCCGGATCACTTCATTTGTCTCCTGAGAAATCCCTATGTGGGACAAGAAGCTAGTTAGAACTGGATATGCAACAACTGATTGGTTCAAAATTGGGAAAGGAGTACGACAAGGCTGTATATTGTCTTCCTGCTTATTTAACTTATATGCAGAATTCATCATGCGAAAGGCTGGACTGGATGAATCCCAAACCGGAATTAAGATTGCCGGAAGAAATAGCAACAACCTCAGATATGCTGATGACACAACCTTGATGGCAGAAAGTGAGGAGGAATTAAAGAACCTTTTAATGAGGGTGAAAGAGGAGAGCGCAAAATATGGTCTGAAGCTCAACATCAAAAAAACTAAGATCATGGCCACTGGTCCCATCACCTCCTGGCAAATAGAAGGGGAAGAAATGGAGGCAGTGAGATATTTTACTTTCTTGGGCTCCATGATCACTGCAGATGGTGACAGCAGTCACGAAATTAAAAGACACCTTCTTCTTGGGAGGAAAGCAATGACAAACCTAGACAGCATCTTAAAAAGCAGAGACATCACCTTGCTGACAAAGGTCCGTATAGTTAAAGCTATGTTTTTCCCAGTAGTAATGTATGGAAGTGAGAGCTGGACCATAAAGAAGACTGATCGCCAAAGAATTGATGCTTTTGATGCTGGAGGAGACTCTTGAGAGTCCCATGGACTGCAAAAAGATCAAACTTATCCATCCTTAAAGAAATCAGCCCTGAGTGCTCACTGGAAGAGCTGATCCTGAAGTTGAGGCTCCCGTACTTAGGTCACCTCATGAGAAGACTCCCTAGAAAAGACCCTGATGTTGGGAAAGATGGAGGGCACAAGGAGAATGGGACGACAGAGGATGAGATGGTTGGACAGTGTTCTCGAAGCGACTAGCATGAGTTTGGCCAAATTGCGGGAGGCAGTGAAAGATAGGCGTGCCTGGCGTGCTCTGGTCCATGGGGTCACAAACAGTCAGACACGACTGAACAACTGAAGAACAACACTCTGCTGAGAATGAAGGGTCCTCCCTCCATCAAGTGCCTCACTAAGTGCCAAGTCAGTTTCAAGCTAGCATTCAACCTAACAAAATCAAGTTTAATGATTTTTAACAGGGGTAGGCAACTTAAGGCCCATGGGCCGGATGTGGCCCAATCGCCTTCTCAATTCAGCCCATGGATGGTCTGGGAATCAGTGTGTTTTTACATGAGTAGAATGTGTCCTTTTATTTAAAATGCATCTCTGGGTTATTTTTGGGCCTGCCTGGTATTTTTACATGAGTAGAATGTATGCTTTTATTTAAAATGCATCTGTGGGTTATTTGTGGAGCATAGGAATTTGTACATTTTTTTTTCCAAAATATAGTCCGGCCCACCACATGGTCTGAGGGACGGTGGACTGGCCCACGGCTGGAAAAGGTTGCTGACCCCCGATTTATAACATAGAAAATAAAAACCCTTGCTTTTTCTGCCTCTTATTTATTACATTTGCAAATTTTCTGCTGGGGAATTCTGCAGAACTTCTGCACTATTTTGCAATATTCTGGTTGGCCCTAATTTTGTCATTATCCTTATATGGATTTTAGAAGTTACCTTGAGCTTCATATTCTTCAGTTTTTCTTCTTTTAACTGGGTTGTAATTTAACCAGTCTTCTCTTTTACTTTTGACAGCTGCAAGTGATAATTGTAAGTTATGAATAAACAGTCAGTTGTCTATGAAATTCAGGCTAATATACTTGGGTAAGGGACAACCACAATCACCCCACGGTCGATGTAGTACAATGATCTGAAGCAACTCATGTATTCATAGATCGCAAAATATGCCAAGTTGTTCTCTCACTGGCTATTTCTCAACTATTAACTTCCTTTACTTGGAATCCCTCTAGAGCCAAGCATTAGTGAAACACATTGCAAGAAATGCCCACCTTGTCAATACTCAAGGGAATTTATCTACAAGATGTTGCACCTAAAAGCCTGAGCTACATGAAACTTTGGTCTGTTTCAGTGGGCTTTTCAGAATGGTCAAGAAAATGGAGTGACATTTTCATCACACTTGATGGAAGTGTAAAAAAGTTTTTAAAAATTAAATGCAAGTACATAAACTGATACTGAGGGTTTTGAAGGTCAATTTTCAAATGAAACAAAGACTCTTCCAATGCATGTTAAAATTATTGGACTTAGCTGAGATGGTGAAACTGGAGTGTTTAATCAGAGAAAAATCAGTGTCAACATTTACTAAAGATTGGAAACTTCTTACAGACTTTTTGAATAAAAAATGAACTTATTATATCAGGGTGTGAGGACTGAAGATAATATTGGTCTATAGAAGGTGGATTGTTCAGTGTTATCTTGGACTGGATGTGTTGAATAATTATCTATATAGCTAGCAGATGAAGAATGGGATGTTCTTTCTTTCTTTCCCTTCCTCCTCCTCTTCTTCCTCCTCCCTCTCCATTTTTATTTATTCTATGTAACCAGAACGGCACCAAGCCCACACAATAGGTTTCTCCCAATGTTAGCAGTCAATAAAAAACCTTTAGATGAAAAACCTAAGGCAGATCTTTAAAAGTTTGAATAAGTCAAATAATTATGGTAGATTTCTCTGAAAGACCCTCCAAAACCAGCCCATTTGTGGAACACTGACTGACAGGGAGGAAAGCTAATATTTTGCTCCACCGTTCCTCTGGCTTGGCTTCCAGAACCTTGATTATCTTGGTCACCCTCTTCTGCATATGTTCTACCATATGTCAATATCCTTCTTAAATTGTGGCGCCCAAAACGGGACCCAGCATTCCAGGTGAGGTCTGAACAAGGCAGAATAGAGCAGTACTGTTATTTCCCTTGATCTGGCCATTATACATCTGTTGATGTAGCCAATATCATTACCTTTTTTGCTGCTGCATCTCCCTATTGACTCATGTTAAGTTTGTGGTTCACTAAGCCCCCTAGATCCTTTTCACATGTAATATTGGAAAGCTAGGTGTTCCCCACCTTCTCCACGCAGAGGACATACTACTTGCTCTAGGAAGGCACCATCCAACTATTCAGTCTAGCTCAGCAGTCTATACCAGACATCCATAGTAAGGTCACTGTTCTTTCTGTGTCTTTCTTCTATGCTTCAGATCCTGGATCTGAACAGTGAACACATCCTTTACATATACTTCTACTACTCCTCCCTTCCTGTTTGGTGTATTCATTCTGAGCAGACTATACCCCCCAATTCCTACATTCCAGTCATGAGTCTCATCCCATCAGGTTTCAGCAATGCCCACCGGGTCATATTTGCCATCCTATATTATGAGCTCAAATTCATCTTGCTTGAATCCCATACTCTGTAAATTAGTACAGAGACAACTGAACCATGATTCATTCCCAACAGCTGCTTCCTTCTTGTAGTTTCTTGTCCTTTAGCAGGATTCTGGATGCTTAAGTGTTAATTAATCATATCATGCATGTTAACCCTAAAAAGAAATGTACTCAAGCTCCCCAGACTGTTAAGTATATGCATTTTAATCATCTAAGTTAGCTAAGTACCTCTAAGATTACTTCACTGGTTACCTGCTAAGACAGTCTTTGTGAAGCTAGTGAGGAACTCTGCTATGCTGTTACTTTCTGTTAATAAAAGTTAAAAGCATTTTATGTCTCAAGTTCTTTCCTGCCTTGTGGATGAGCTATGCTCACCTGACAGCTCCTTGACACCAACCCGCACACACAAAGCACATTTTAAAATGTACACTTAAGCAGGGGAAATACTAAAACTAATAACAGTCTGCATTTACAACCTCCTATTTAACAGGAGTTGTATTACAGGTTGGCTTGATCATATCATACTGTACCTGTAATAGGGGTTTTGTCTTTTTCAGGAAGATTCTTTCCATCTAAAAGTTGTTCTTCCGAGACTGATTTTCTAAACAATATCTCTGGGCACATTTTGAACTCAAGCATTTGCGGTTTTTCCACTTCTGGCTGCTGAGAGGATGCGCTGCTGTTCTTTTGATCTTTACACAATGCTGAAACACTACTGGATTTCACATGCCATACTGGTTTGGAATGTGAATCTAGGTTTGTCAAACAAATGGTTTTTTGTGCAATCCTTTTGAATGCAACTTGGTTCAAATATTTTTTCTTTTGTTCTCTTTGAAGAGAAATTGACAGTCCACCAGTTCTTCTACTGAAACATGTTTTTTTATCAGAAAGAGATCTCTCAAGTCGCTTGTCTCTATTACGAGTATCTAGGACAGCCTCTTTATTGGAAGCATGGCTGTGTATTGGTGATGCATCTAAATGACAACTTCTGTAATTGCCTGCATTCTTCTTCTCTTTCGAATACGCGAATTTTTCCAAATTTAGCTTCAGACTTTTCCTTTGAATACTTTCTTCATTGTGTTCCATATGCTCAGTCCTACTTGGTTCATTGTTTATCCTCATGTGCCCCACATTTTTTTTGTATCCGTAGTTTTTCTCAAAATCGAATTTCTTCCTTACATTTAAATGTTCTGGTGAAAGCATGATAGATTTATGTTTAGGGCTCTTAATTTTAATACTGTTGATATTTGGGGACTTTATGGCATCATTATGCTGGTTTACCAAAGCCTTATGCTTTTTTTCTATTGCCATTTTTCTCTTCAAACCCTTACTCAAAGTTGGTCCCCTAATGATGCGTGTTTCACTGGAGTCCCGTTTAATTTTATATCTTTCATGGTATGTGTTGCGCTTTATTTCTATTCTCCTTCGATGATCTTTCTTTGATCTTACAACAAGTTTTTCTTTTGATGTTCTCTGTTTAACAGAGGTTTCATTCTTGGAGAGAGTTCTAGCAGCATCCACTTTTAAATCTTTTGTGCCTGAATGACACTGTGTTTTATCTAAAGAGACATTATCTCTTTCACGTGTGTGGTTCTGTATTTTAATTTCAATTGTTTTGGTCTTCAAAGCAGATGATGTATGGAGTGGTAATTCTTCCATTTCCTGCTTGACAGGTATATCAAGTTCTTGAGAGCCTAGTTTTTCTAGAGATGATAGCGGAACAATTTCAGGATCTATTTTAGATTCATTTTCTTGAAGACCAGTTTTTGCATCAGCTTCTGGTTTGACTTTAGATGTAGTTTTAGACTGTGGACAAATGTCCACCTTCTGCTTTGAGGCAACTTTTTCAGGCAGTATGCATTTACACGGCTTCTCTCCCATTGTTGAAGCTAGCCAACCCTGGAGGCAGCAATATTTATGCTTACTTGGTTTTGCAGGTGTTGTTTCTGCTGAGATATTTCTGCTGTCATAAGGTACAGCTTGATGAGTTTGACTATGCCTTTTATTCTCTTCCATCAAGTCATCTTTAAAATCTGTTGAAAACTGGTCATCTTCACAGTTTTTTTGTATGTTACAGGAAGACTGACTCCGTTCAGGAAACATTCCTTTCATCTGTTCAGAAGTTAATATTGTTATTTGTATTTGTGAGGGAGTTTCCACAGAACTTTGAGGCTTTTCTTCATCTTCTTTCTCACTTATTTTAGTCACAAAATTGTTATTCTCTGGGGGTTTTAAAGAATTTGGAAAACTGATTCCATAAGGAAATTCTTCCAAGAGTTCAGTCAGCTGATCGTTTAGTACCATTTTAGGAGCTTCAGTGTTGATTCCAGAATCTGGTTGATTTTCTTCACATAGTGCATTTTTTGTGGCATCCTCTTTTGCAGTAGCGTTTGTTCCATCTGCAATACTACTACTGAGTATGTTTCCCTTATTTACAGGAAAAACCTCATTATCACTGCCAAAGTCTGCACTATGAATATGATCCCAGAGTGTATCCTGCTCAAGTTTCTCTCCTGAAAGAGGAGTACTTTGGGGCATGGAAGTGCTTTTTCCTTCCTCAGAATCAATGACATTCCCCTCATTTGAAGCTTTCCCACTCTGAGGAATCTCTAAACTCGACAATTCATCTAACAGCTTTTCTGTAGTGGCATCTGATAAGTGGTCTTGGGATGCCAAAAGGGTATCTTTTTCTGAGGCACTCGTGATAATTTCAGATTCACTTTTCAAAAGGGCAGAATGCTGCTCACTATGATGCAAATAAGGCATATATTCTTCTGAAGTGTCATTTTTCTTACTAGATTTCAAAAGGCTACTATTAAAAATACAAGCTATTTGTGAATTGTAAAACTCATCACCTTGTACAAGAGTACACACACTGGATATCTCGAACACAGTGTCATTCTGCACAACTTCAACAGCATCTCCTGGTTCTTGCAAATCTGAACTACTTTTGTAAGATTTCACATCTTTCTGAGGAACTTGATGAATTAAGCAATCCTTGCTCATTTCAGCTTTCACTATCAAGTTTTCTTCACTGGATTTGGTGGTTTTTTCATGCATATCTATATCTTCTTTCTTAACAGTAATACCTGTGTTTGATGACGAACAAACAGTTCCTCCTGCCCCTTCAATAGCAGCTGGTACTAAGGAACTAAGCTCTTGTAAACTATGTACACTGTTTTCTTCAATAATTGGATACATTACTTCCAACAGAGATGAATGAGTTTTTTTCTGCACTTCATGTTGAATACTCTCTTTTGACATTATTAATGGAGTAACAATGGCAACTTGGAGTTCAGAACCCTTCAGTAAATTGGAATTTACGACATCAAGTTTTTTTCCAAGAGAGGAAGGTGCAGAAGACATTGTTGTTTCATTTGATCCAACTGTAACTTTAGTTTGGTTTTTCTGAGTTAATGCACGGGGGAGATTTTCCAAAGTCTGCTGTGTTTCCCCTCCATCCACTCCAACTTCTGATAACGACAAAGACACAGTTGAATCTTTATTTTTACATAAGTGTTTCAAAGTTTCTGGCAAACGTTTGGTCCATAAAGCAAGACCCTTTTCTATTACCTCCCAATTAACTTCTGTCATTACAGAAGGACTTCCAGTAACTGAGGACTTCTGCATTATGCCTGCTTCTTGAACAGTTGTTTTTGGAAGAGAAGCTGAATTAAATGTATCACAAATATTTTCATTGCTCCCAGCTACAGTTTTTCTTTCATTTTTTTGCAGACAAGTGTTACTCTGCTCAATGCACTCTCTTTCTTCTTTTTTTGATAAGGATGATCCATTTGAGGCAGGTGGGTTCTGATTTGAACTCTGAACATTGTCAGTAAAATACTGGCCAGTGATTTCCATTGTATTCTTACTGCAACTCATCAACTGATCGGTGGCAGATCTTGTAGTTAGTTCATAACCAGGACCATTTTTTGTGCATGTCAAAGGCACTTGGGTAGAATCCATTGTAATGTTTGACCTCAGTCTAGAGGCACCATCAATATTATTCACATGAGTTTCTGATGTATCACTGCTGGAAAGCATAGGAGCACTAGATGAATTATCTTTGATGGCCAAATGATGGGATCCTCCTTTTTCAACATAATTGTTAAATAACATATTTTCATCAGTAGTACCTTTAAGCATATTCCTTAGAATTGGCTCTAAGTGATTATTGGTTTTCAGTGATAAAGGACCATATTTGACTTCACCAGAACTATAGGACATAGGAGGAAATGATTGAGTGGTATCATGTGGAAGAAGCTGAATTGCTTGATTGGAATCCTTTGGCACTGGCAAAGACAGATTGGTATTGTAAGAAGGAAGTGAGGAGGCAGCATTTTGATTGTGAACAGCATTTTGATTGTGAACAGAAGTGTCAGCACCCTGACCATTCTGTACTGAAGATAGGTACATTTTACATCTCATTTTATAGTCCTTATCTATTTTTGACAATGCCTCCTTCAATTCATACAGTTTCTTTCCATCCAGAGTTAGTCTCTCTTTTGTTATTTTATTCTTCAAGTTCTCAGGAAAATGTCTTGAGCCATTAGCTAGATTATTTTCTTGTTCCAAAGTCCTACCCGTTTGTGGTGTTAAAGCTACATCAGAAGGAACTGTTCCAACACGGTTACAAAGGCTTGCTCCAACTTCAACTGATGACTTGGCTAGTTCATTAGGAAGCTGATTTGCAGTCCTATATCCACTTGCACTATATGGAGTGTTACCTACTTCACTGGTTTCTCGGGTGAAAGGTACAGATTGCTGTTTTTCACTAAACTGAGCTGAATACAGATTACTACTTTGATCCAACATAGGACTGTGATAGTTCTGTACATTTTCATGGGATATATTTGCAACTGCCTGTGGAAGTACAAATTGTCCATGGTTTTTTTGTGCAGGAGGAACTGGGTATGGTGGTGGATTTCTATCTGGAGGGAAGGCCTGTGCTGCATTCTTAGAATTGTGATGAGCTGGTACTCCATACTGTATAGGACTTACATTATTAGGGGCATAGTATTGCGAATGCAAAGCTGCTGTCAGGCTTGAACTTGGGCCATTTATTTTGTTTTGAGTATTTTGCTGTAAAGGGAAAACAAGGCATGAAAGGTTCTGCTGAGAATTTGAGTACTGACTTGATACCTGGCTAAAAGGCACTGTAGCATCTATCTGGGAGGTAGCAGGTCCATTAACATGGTAGTAGCGAATCGGCGTTTGCAGTCCTTTTGGACATCTATTACTTTTGCTCTTTTGCCAATATACTGAAGTTGTCATAGAATTAGAACAATTCTGTAATGGTCGATTATTGTCGCTATCCAAGGCAATAGGCAGATTAACAGTTTTCTGAGGTATATTTTGCATAGGATTTTCAGTACTACCTTGTACGACTACAGGGGAGGAAATATGCACATTCTTTGTCAAACTCGAATTCTGCGTCATGCCAGCAGCCATCTGAACATTCTCAGAGGAAACATGTCCAAGTGAATTGTGATGTAGCGTAAGTACAAGGTGGGCTGGCTGAACGTCATTATGTACAAATGTTTTAGGCAGAATAGGACGTAAGGTATTTTGAAAAGGATTTTGAAAAGGCAAGTTATTTGCAAGGGTATTCATTCTATTAGAGAGTATTTTTATGGTTTGATTATTTCCAGAGTAAGTACAAGAATTTTGAACAGATGCATTTCCTTGAAAACCTGCTGCAGTAAATGGTTGTGACTGATGTCGTTCCTGAATTTGAACATTGTTTGTCTGAAAGTTGGAGGTCAGGGGAGATCTTGTGCTCCAATCCATTGTGCTGATAGTTCTTTCCAGGAATCTGACAAGTGAGGGGGAAAATAAAGATTTTAAACAAATATACTTTCATGTATGCAGCAATATTTAAAAAGTGCGAACTGCATAATAATTCCCTATAGGTTGGGCTTACAACACACCAATAAAAAAAGTTCACTGTAAGTTCAGGGAGGAAATACATAAGGTAGTTTTGTGAATTCTCACACATATGGCAATCGAATGCACATGTATGTGGGAGCAAGTAACAAATTTACTTCCAAATAAACCAGCACAGGAACAGGCTGCCAATAATAATAATTCAATACAAGGAATTACAGCCAAGTTAGGGCCAACAAGACAACAGCACAACACAATCAGGCCTTTGATGTGTGCAAGTGGCTGTTCTGTAATTAACAGCTGGATTGGAGGCAATTCCAGTTGGGAATGCCGCAGGGCCAGGGGTTAAAGTCCACCCATACACCATGGTCTCAGTCAAGATCAGGTTAACTAGGCAAGGGGTAACTTGTGTGAATATTCGACTAGGGCTGGGCAATAGCTGGTTTTCGAAATATCAGCAGCTAAATACTGCAACATGTTGATATATCACAATGTATGGGATTTATCTCGGCTGCTTCTTTCCACCTCAGGGAAGGAAGAAGCAGTCAAGATACACTGACCAGCCCTACAATGTGAGCGAGACCTGGTGTATCTCAGATTCACACACAAGCCAGAGGAGTATGCAGGCTTTGTTGAACCACTCTGCTCAGCTGAGTTAGTGGGTTGGAGGTAGAGCTTCATTAAACTGCTCTGCTGAGGCACAGGCAACCACACACTCCTCGGTGAAGAGGAATTTTAAGAAGCCCCCCCCCCCCACGGCTTGTGTGAGGCAGTGGCAGGGTGAGGGTTGTTAAACTACTCTACTGAGTTGCGGGCAGCCAAGGAAGGAACAAGCTGCATCGGCCCCAGGCCTTGATGATGCAGCTTATTCCTTCCTCTGCAGTTTGAGGGCCAGAGAGCAATAGCAGCTTCACCTAATGGCATGCCGCAAGTGAAACCATTGCTGCTCCCAAGTCCCTCCACCAGGTCCTGGTAGATGTATTGATACATCGCCCAAGCTTACCACCAACCCCCCAGCTCAACTTTCTTGTCACTGAAGGCAGGCAGGTGGGACAGACATGGTCTGCCAAGAGAACTGCTTCCCAGCCCCTCTCAACCGCACCCTCCCTACTTTACACAATTTCAAGTATACACACAGGATCTGGAAACATAACCCCAGTGTAAGTGGGGAGGACGATGACGGCTGCATTAAAAACAGGTTGTGCATGTTTCTGCTTCGTAACTTATGGAAGCTGTGATTAGCCATGACAGGGCACTGTAACGCAGCACATTAAAATACAGTGATACCTCAGGTTACAGACACTTCAGGTTACAGACTCCACTAACCCAGAAATAATGCTTCAGGTTAAGAACTTTGCTTCAGGATAAGAACAGAAATCGTGCTCTGGCAGTGCAGCGGCAGTGGGATGTCCCATTAGCTTTAGTGGTGCTTCAGGTTAAGAACAGATCTCCGGAACGAATTTCATTGCTACTGGTAATGCTTGAAGCTTTAGCTGCACTACTATGGGTGGGATATTTCTGGCCATACCCGGTGGATTCCCTTCCGCCCATACTTGTGGGGGCACCTGGATCATCCTAGGAATTTGTGGTTCCGTCATTCCTATCTCTTCCCTTTCCCTTTCTTCCTTGACCAGTGCTGCCATGAATCTCCACCCATTTTCTCTTGGTACCATCACAGACATAATTCCTGTAACTTGCTCTGAATTCATTTCGCATCCCGCTGGGGTGAAGGTGATCTGGGCCTGTAATTTGGACAGCAAATCCCTTCCCATTAAAGGTACTGGGCACTCAGGCATATGCAGGAATTTATGTACTACCGATTTCCCTCCTACCACACAGTCCATGGGTTGTAGAAAGGGCCTAACTTGACTATCCCCGGTGATCTTGATGGTCTGTTTGCTGGGCTTTCCTAAGGGCAAGGGGAGTACATATAATTCTGCTCCAGTATCAATCATAAAATCCACAAGGCGGTTCCCCATCCTTACTGTGACCATGGGCTCTTGGGAACTTTGATACAAATCTGGTCTGTACTATTGGGAATCAAAATTCGCTAACCCGATCATATTACCAGGGGGTTCCCTCTGCTGCCATGCCTGTGGTCCATATCTTCTTTCTCCTCTTCCTCTTCCGGCACCTGCTGTGCCATTCAGCTTCCACCCACTCCCTTGTCCTGTTGAGGCACTCCCCTTTCCAGTGTCCTTCTTGCCTACATATTGCGCACTGGTTTCTTCCTAGACCAGTTCCGGGCCCTCTTCCTCTTCCTTCCATTCCACGTCCTCTTCCCAGTCCTCTAAAGGCTTCCTTGCTCCTTCCTCCCCTTGTCGCTTCTCTTCCACAGCAACTGCCAACATATTCAGCTTCTTTTCTCTATATTTTTCCTGTTTCTTCTCCTTCTCTTCATCTCTATTATTATACACTCTTTGTGCCATCGTCATCAGCCAATCCATAGTCATTCCTTCAAATCCTTCCGTTTTCTGAAACTTTTTACGTATGTCTGGGGCTGCCTGCGCCACGAAGGTGGTTTTTACTAGCCGCTCGTTATTGCAGTTTTCTGGGTTGAATGGAGTCCAAATTCTGAAAGCTTCCTTCAAGTGTTCTAGATACATTGCAGGGCTATCCTCAGGCTTCTGTATTACTTCAGAAATTTTGGCCTATTTGTTGGTTTTCTAGCTGCTCTTGTCAGGCCCTGCACTAGGGTCTGTCTGTATGTCTGCAACAAATTTCTGTGGTCGGCCTGGTCATAGCCCCAATTGGGGTCCATTAAAGGATATGCAATGGGGATCTGGCCTGCATCTACTCCATTCGCTGCCAACTGGCGATGTGCTTCACTGTGGACCCTTTGTATCTCTTCGCTAGTCAAGAGATGTTGTAGAATCTGCTGACAATCTTCCCAAGTGAGGGTGTGGGTCCGCATTAATGAGGTAATGAAGGTGATAACTTTGCCAGGATCTTTCTCAAACGGAGGGGTAGTATTTAACCAATTTATCAGGTCGGTTGTGGAGAGGGGGACATACTGGAAGGTACTTGTCCGGGGCGGCGTCTGTTGTCTGGCCACTGGAGGTGGTGGCGGGGCATCCCACACCTGTCTCAGTGGCATAATATTGGTTCGACCTACCCTTCCCAATTCTTCCTTTAAGGCTTCGTGCTGTTCATGTTTTAAAGCCTTCTCATAGGCACTCAGATAAACCCTCAGATAGTCTTCCGTACCAGTATCTTTCATTGTTGCCATCTTTAATAACCCCTCTGCCACGTCCACAGTCCCTTTCCACTTATCCATTGTCTCTCGGGCCCTCCCGTAGTCTATTCTTGTTTTCCCAGGGGTACTTGCATCTCCTGAAAGGGATATAGGCCCTTTTCAGGGGTTGTTGGAGTATCCCTCTCGTCTGGCTGCTGTCTTATTCCAACGCCTGGCCCTGTTTCCTGCCCTTGTTCCTGCGCCAATACAGGCGGGGGGGGGCACTGGTTTTTTTTTTACTGCCTGTTAGAGGCCCCCCTTTTCTTACATCTTTCTTTCATCATCATTACTTTACATGCTGCCTCATGGCAGGCTCTCGTCCACCTCGGGTTGTCGTCCACACATCCTTTCCAAGTATTTGTGTAAGGAATTTGGTCCAGATGATTCTCTATCACTGTGGACCATAAGGGATTGACTTTCCCTGGGTCAAAAGATCCCTTAGACGGCCATCCTGTGCCTTGTGTGGGCCAATCTACTTCGCACAGGCTCCACATCTTTTCCTTCTGTGGCTTGATGCCATAGTCATTTCCTTTATTTGCTGCTCCCCAATTGTCTAAAATACACGAGAGGGGACTGTAGGGTGGAAGATCCTTCCATTTTCACACACGCGCACCCGGGGTTCGTGGCCTGGATGGTCGCCCACTGTGCCGAGGAGCACAGACCTGCCTTTGTGTGGATCCAAATGTCCACTGGATCCCGGACAAGCCCCCAGAAAATGTGGGACCTGAACCTTCCTTGGGACGTGGAGCAATGGATCCAGACACAAAGAGGCAAGACGCCGTGCAGGGTACAACAGGATTTATTTGAATTGCATATGCAAAGCAAAGGTGCAGCGCAATGATTAACCCACCTGATTTCCCTGAAAACACATGATTTCTGGGAAACCGTAACTCACCAGCTGTTATCGCATGAACTCCAGGAATTCGAAACTTATCTGCTATTGATTAACTGTCGGAATATGCACCCTGGCTGTTATAGATTAGCTGCACAGATAAGCTGTTAGAGATTAGCTGCACAGAAACTCATTATCAGTTACAGGTCGAAGAGCACAAATACTTATTATTGATTAACTATTGGACTATGCACTAGCTTGTTAGAAAAATATAAATGCATGAGAACCCTCTATTTGGGGTATAAGCAAAAATACATTAAACATAAAACAATTACATACGAAATTGTGGCCCTCCCTGTATTTTGCATAGTAACGTGATAGTTGCCTATTACATTCATGGTTCTTTTGCCCCTTCAACCAGAGGTACCACTGTATACATATCCCTTAGTTTCTATGATCTGTAAAAAATTAACAGCAACTGAATTAAATAACAAATCAATACTTACAACTGGTTATTTCTGAATTTATCCAAGTTTATTTAATCTTCAGTAGTATCAGTATTCACATAAGGTTTCTGAAAAACAAACAAAAATAATGCATGGTTCCCATACATCTATACTTTTTCAATACATATGGAATTGCTACACAGAAAGATAATACAGACTACTGGTATATTCAAAAAGAAGTGACAAATTTTGGTTAAGATTGATCTGCCACTTAAAAGCGTAATTTCCCTCAATACACAAATATCATTGACAAAAAGATGCACAAAAATATATTAAGGGGCAGTGGGGGAGAAAACAAAGGTTTAAAATTAGCTTAGGTCAGCGCCCCAAAATAAGGAAATGTAAAGTGAGCTACTTCTGCTCTAGCAGCAAACATTAACTCTAGAACAATATGAGACAATAAAAAAATTAAAATCTCTACAAAACTGAAAGGATACCTATTTAATTGTGCTAATAAACTGAGGGGAAAGGATTGCAAAGTATTTTTAAAAATGACTTTTGTTCCAGAATCGTATTTCTTCTGTTCAACTGTAAAATGACTTATGAGATTGGTCACTGATTATAATATATATACACTAGTTATAATATATATACACTAGTGGCCAAAATTGTGGAAACCTTTTGGAAAAAATATTTCAGAGGTTTGATGGTTCATAACAGCACTTTTTTGGAATAATACTATAAAATTAAATATCAATAGAAATATAATTTAATGATGAATGTAATGCAATAACACTTATGAAGGATTATTTATTACAACAGCAGTCATAAAGAAGAAGTGTGAA
The DNA here is from genome assembly GCF_009819535.1 of Lacerta agilis. Classification (NCBI taxonomy): domain Eukaryota; kingdom Metazoa; phylum Chordata; class Lepidosauria; order Squamata; family Lacertidae; genus Lacerta; species Lacerta agilis. The sequence continues at coordinate 18,120,872 of NC_046321.1, read as the reverse complement.
ACACAGAAAAAATGATATATACAAAAATTCTCAACGTGTCAGTTAATACTTAGTTGGGTGACCTTTAGCTTTAATTAGGACCTTACACCACCTTCCCATTGAATGAACCAATTTTTTAGTTCTGCAACTGTGAAACCAAGATTGAATTATTGTCTCTATTAATTGGGTTTTATTGGTTCATAGCTTCTGACATACCGTATATACTTGCGCATAAGCCGACTTTTTCAGCCCATTTTTTGGGCTGAAAAAGTCGCCCTCGGCTTATGCGCAAGTGAGGCGGGCGGTGGGGAAGGAAAAGCAGAGAGAAAGAGCTTCTCTCCGCTTTCCTCTCCCTCCCCCCCACCCCACCGGGAAATGTGCAGGACGGTTAGGGTCTGGGCTATGTATATTTGGGCATTTACATTCCTATTAATGACGCAAATTCTGCCCACACATTTTGCTGTCATACAACCCCAGATCATAACACTAAAAAGGTGTTTCACGGTAGGTGTAATACAAGTACGATGTGAAATCTTCTCCGATTCTTCTCCTCACGTATTTCATGCCATCACTACCAAGCAAAGAGATTGTGGTCTCATCACGCAAAATAACAGTCCCATTGTTCCGCTGTCCAATTAACATAGCTTTTTAGCAGTTTAATCTTTTCAAACAGATATCAATGGGTTTTTCCTTGGAATTTAGACCATATTCCTGCAGTCTGCGCCAAATAATCATTGCACTCAGCTTCACACTACACTGCGCCATGTCATCTTGAATATATCCAGATGATTTTCTTCTGTCACGTAGGCAGTCTCTTAATTCTTCTATCGCCACTTGCTGTTGTGCACATTTTCTTCCCTTTATCAGTCTGACTTTGTTGTGACGGAGTCTCCTTATACCTCTTCAAAAATTTAGAAATGCCACCTTTGGTTAAGTTTCCATCAATTTTTCTTCTAATTTCTTCATAACTGTAGCCTTGTTCACTTAACAGTACTATTTTACATTGTTTTCTGGGTGAGCAGTCAACTCTTTGCACCATTTCTTTAATTTTATAATAATAATATTTTTTTTATTTATACCCTGCCCATCTGGCTGGGTTTCTCCAGCCACTCTGGGTGGCCTCCAACAGAATATTAAAAACACAGTAAAAGACCAAACATAAAAAACTTCCCTAAACAGGGCTGCCTTCAGGTGTCTTCTAAAAGTCAGATAGTTGTTTATTTCTTTGACATCTGGTTGGACAGCATGTATTACGTTTTTCCAGCTCACTAAACGAAAGAACAAAAAAAAACCCAACCAACCAGATAGCAATCACATAACATGCTGACAAACGTCCTGCTCTCAGCTCCAGTACATACCGGTAACATCAATAGCTGAATCCTACTGTGACCTGATTGGATCATTGGCAAAACAAGATGACACCTGATTGGCTCTCTACACACTCATGTTCATTGGCTACTTATAAGTTTAGGAAAGCTACTGCATATCAACCTTTTTTTTAAAGGAATTTATTGGTATTTTAACAAATTACAAAGAAATACATACAAAATACAAAACAGAAAACAATACAATACATAAAAACACAACTAAAACAACAACAACAAAAAACAAACCTCACTTTCAAACATCTATTTAACTATTCTAATCTTATTTATAATCTTACTTGGGGGGGACTTCCTCACGCCCTCTCTTCTGCGTTCATTTCGAATATACTGTAGTAACTTTATAACCACTTTAACTCTTCTTTTACAGCTAATCTTAATCCTTATCTATCATCTTGTATCTATAACCTTATTCTTAACAGAAATACTAAAAATCACAATTCTATCTTCTTATATCTTATTTTAAACTAACATTTTATTGCTATCGCCTATAATGTCCTCTGATTTAGATTTCAAATATCTAACTTTTCATGTTGTTTCAAAGTATTCTTTGAATTTCTTCCAATCTTCTTGCACCTTCTCCTCCCTCTGGTCTCGGAGTTTCGCAGTCAGTTCTGAGAGTTCCATATAGTCAATCAACTTCATCTGCCAATTTTCCACTGTTTTTAGCAATTAAAATCCTAGCAGCTGTTGTGGCATACATAAAAAATATTCTATCTTTGTTGGGAATCTCATGATTGGTCATGCCCAGCAGAAAGGCCTCTGGTTTCTTAGTAAATGTGTATTTCAACACTTTTTAAAGTTCATTATAAATTTTCTCCCAGAAGTCCTTTACCTTTGGGCACGTCCACCACATGTGATAGAAGGTACCTTCCACTTGTTTGCACTTCCAACATTCATTACTCGTACCATGATACATCTTAGCTAATTTTACTGGTGTTAAATGCCATCTATAAATCATTTTCATGATATTTTCTCTTAATACATTACATGCAGTGAACTTAATACCTTCCCTCCACAACCTCTCCCAATCCTCCAACATTATGTTATGTCCCACATCTCTTGCCCAATCAATCATTACCGATTTAACCATTTCATCTTTTGTATGCCACTCTAGCAACAAATTACACATTCTGGATAGATTCTTAGTATTTGGTTGGATTAATTCTGTTTCCAACTTGGATTTCTCTGATTGAAAACCTGTTTTCTATTTAGCTTAAAAACTTCATTTATCTGATAATACTGCAACCAGTCAGATACTTCCTCTTTCAATTGTTCATAACTTTTCAATTTAAAATTCTGACTTTCTTGTTCCAGTATATCAGCATACTTCGGCCACTTTGCAGGCATATTAGGTCTCTTATAAGCCTTAGCCTCCACTGGTGACAGCCATCTAGGGGTCTTTCTCTCCAACAAGTCTTTGTTCCGAATCCAAACCTGATACAAGGTGTCGCGGGCCCTTCGCCCTGTACAGCCCACCCCCGGACGTTTTACGGTCTATGAGTGCTGCACCAACGACAAACGGTCCCCAGCTTCAGCCCTCCAGACTACTAGCTGGATCCTGCTTACTTCATTCACCACAGACGAGGATATTGTGAACAAAGAAGTTGTTTATTGAGTACAAAAGCTTGTGGTTGCTGATAAATAAAAGGATGTTCAATAAGCTTATAACAGTTGTCCTATACCGGCCTATTACCTCTAAATGATACCGGCCTATTACCTCTAACAGTTAACTAAATATCAATAACAACACGTTTCACAATCTCTTTATCCTCTCTGCTAACTTCCACCTCAGACTCTTAAACTCCCAGCTCTCACTCCTGACTCACACTGCTCAACTAACTCCACGTCTAACTCTCCACACTTCTAACTCTAACTCCAACTGCCTTACTGACCACTGGGAGGGGTGTTTTATACCCAGGCTAAGCCCGCCCCTGAGGGTTCTAACTGTCAGAAAATTTAACCCCTACCTGGCATTGGGCTAGTTCTCCACACAAGGCACTCCTAATAATATGATTTTTGAAAGCTTTGTGGGCCTTAACTTTGTCATACCAAAGCTAAGCATGCCAGCCAAATACATTATCATGTCTTTCCAAGTCCAACACATCTGTGTTTTCTAGCTTAAACCATTCTTTCAACCAGCAAAAGGCTGCAGCTTCAAAGTAAATTCTTAAGTCTGGCAGTGAGAATCCACCTCTTTCTTTAGAGTCTGTCAATATTTTGTGTTTTATTCTAGGTTTCTTCCCCTGCCAGATAAATTTAGATAAATCTTTTTGCCATCTTCTGAAACAGTCCAACTTATCTATAATCGGAAGTACTTGGAACAGAAACAGCATCTTTGGCAATACATTCATCTTTATGGCTGCTATTCTGCCCATCAAAGACAACTTCAATCTAGTCCATATCTCCAAGTCTCTTTTTATTTCATTTCATAATTTTTCATAATTATCCTTGAACAGGTTTAGATTCTTCGGTGTCAAATTCACCCCTAGATATTTTACCTTATTGACAAAGCTTAATCCTGTTTGGTTTGTAGCTTCTGTACCTGCAAAGGTGGCATTTTTTTTAGTTTTGGCTTTGTTCAACTTAAATCCTGCTACTTGTCCAAATGAGTCAATTATCTCTAATGCTTTAGGCACACTGATTTCAGGATCTTGTAGGGATAAAACCAAATCATCGGCAAAGGCTCTCAATTTGTATTCTTTCTCTCCCATCCTTATTCCTTTTATCTGCTTATCCATTCTGATCATATTCAAAAGGACCTCCAGGACCGTTATAAAAAGTAGAGGGGAGATAGGGCACCCTTGTCTCGTTCCTTTTTCAATTCTAATTTCTTCGCATATCACATTATTTATTATAATCTTTGCTTTTTGTTCTTTATAAATGGCATTGATGCCATTCATAAATCTTTGGCCGACCTCCATCTTTTCCAAATTCTTCTTCATAAAACTCCAAGATATGTTGTCAAAGGCCTTTTCCGCATCAATAAACAGCAACGCTGCTTCTGTATTTATCTTCTTTTCTAGCCTTTCCAATATATCCACAATATTCCTTGTGTTGCTATTCATGTGTCTTCCAGGTAAAAAACCTGCTTGGTCTTTGTGGATATATTCCTTCAATGCTCTTTTTAATCTCGAGGCCATGACATTTGCAAAAAAATTATAATCCACATTCAGAAGTGATATTGCTCAGTAATTCTTCATTAATGTTTTATCTGCATCTGGTTTCAAAATCAATGTGATATACACTTCTTTCCATTGAGTCTGGTGCCCTACCTCCCTCCAGCAGCCCATTACATACTTCATTCAACGGCTGGATTAACCAATCTTTCAGGGACTTATAATACTTTGCTGTCAATCCATCTGGTCCTGGGGCCTTTCCAATCTGCATTCTATTAATTGCATCCTCCATCTCTTGGTTTGTAATAGGGTGGTTGAGTATTGTTGCTTTCTCTTCTGGGATTTTATGCAGTCCATTCTTCTCCAAGAATTGCTCAATGATTCTCTCCTCTACTTTCTCTTCTTTGTACAATTGTTTGTAAAATTTCTGAAAACATTTTCTAATCTCCTCTGGATTCTCCACATTCTTATCTTTAACCTTTAAGTTGGTGATGGTATTCAATTTCTGTCTCTTCTTTAACTGCCAAGCCAGCATTTTTCCACATTTGTTAGCCGATTCAAAGGTTTTCTGTTTCCTAATCTTCCCTTCAATTTCTTGGTTCAATAATTTCGCATATTGGGACTGCAAGATCTTTATTTCTTTCTGAATTTGTTGATTTTTCGGGTGACCTCTTAATTTTCTCTCTTTCCCTTTTATTTGTTCCAGCAATCTTTCTTTTTCCAAATTTTGTTCCTTCTTCTTCTTTGCTTTTTCCCTTATAAGAAACCCTCTCATCACCGCCTTACTTGCGTCCCAAACAATTCTTTTCTCTACTTGTGTATTTAAATTTATCTGGAAATACTCTCATCTTTTTTGCGGCTTCTTCTTTTATCTTAGAGTCTCTCAACAACGCATCATCCATTCTCCATCTGAAAGAATCCTTGGAGAAAATTTTTAAATCCAATTGTACAGCATTATGATCTGAACATGTATTGGGGCAGATTTCTGCCTTCTGAATTTTAGGTGCCAATGCTCTAGAAATCCAGATATAATCTAACCGTGACCATGACATCTGTGGTTCTGAAAAATAAGTTGCCTCTGTTTCTGTTGGGTTCTTCAATCTCCATGAATCTATCAAGTCCAAATTGTCCACCATATCAAAAAAGGTTTTGGGCAGTTTCCCTTCATTTGTAATTTTAGTCCAGGATGTCTGAAAAAAGGGGAATTTACATCTTTGCCTGCCAAGAGGGGATTTTTGCTTTGCTGATAATGCTGCATCTAAGGAAATGGCTAATCAGAAATGCCTAATATAGTGTACAGGTATGTAACCTGAAATGCTGGGAAAGAAGTAATCTTTATATGGATAACAGGAAGGGCTATGTCCACGCTTATTGGTTTAATTCTGCTACAATATATGAATACGTAATGCCTAATGTGACGTGGAAAAGGGTATATAAGTCCAGGTCTCCTTTGTCCAGGGCCCAGCCCCTGGGAGAAAACTCCACTGGATCTTATAGCTGCCAGCAATAATTTTTTACTTTCTTTTTCTCCACAACTGCGTCTGTGATCCTTGAGTTATTGAACTAAGGTTCCCGGGTACCTAGGTTACGTGCTATATCTTCCTGTCAACACTTTATTATTTTGATACGCTTGAATTAATATGCAAGTCATAAAGGTGACACATTTTTAGCAGATATTGTTAATACGTTTAATTTGATGTTCACATAAAAAATATAGATACCATAGTTCAGTTTTCAAAACACTCTACTTTTTATTGTTTAACTCCTTAACACATTGCCTATGTGCTGAGCCCGGGGGCGCCCTGCTCAGAGGACACCGGGTGGGAAGACCAGAAACTCACTCGGGGCCGAGCAGGGTGTGGTCAGCAGCCCCGGTCAACAGCGGTAGGTCCAGTGAGGCAACCAAGTCCAGGGACGGGGTGGCAGCAGGGTTAGGTAATAGTCCATGGGTTTAGCCGGGTAGTCAGAGGTCAGCATCACACTGGGGATCGTCCATGAAGCAGGGTCAAAGTCCAGTCCAAGGTCCAGGAGTCCAACTCAGGAGAGGCTGGTGGGTTACCGGGCCCAGAGGCAGCCTCAGCTTCATCTGACGGGGCTGAGAGTGGGGCATCTGCAGGCAATGGGTCCTACATCCCATCAGGAGCCAAAGCAGACTCAGCTGATGCCTGCACCTGAAGATCCAGCACAGGTGAGGGCCCCGGCTCAGCTGATTCTGGAGGCGGGGAATCCTGTGCAGGCTGGGATCCCTCAGGTTCAGCATCCGAGTCTGAATCCCAGGCCATCACAGTCTATCCTTAAAATATACTTTGAAGCACCAAAGCACATACATTTCAGTAATCTTTGAATATCAGCCAGGGACAAAAAATAGCACCCAGACTTTTGAGGCGCTCTCAAATTGAGAATATTTAGGCACAAAATGCATCTGGTGCCCTGCTAATTCCAAATCCTGGCTGGGGAAGTTTCTCAAAGCTTTGTTTGGCGATATCTGCTTGATGATATTGGAGTCAGCCTGCTGTAGCAACTTGCAGCGATTTGCTGCTGCTGAAGGACTGTGACTGCTAACCGTTTTTCAGAGAGCTTGGAGATACGCAAGTTAGCCTGCTGCAGTCTTGCCATTGTGGGAGGCAGGGAAGAGCTGACTGAGGTGGAGTTGGCAAGGGCTGCACACACAGAAGGGAGCACTGGCTTCCCTGTTTTTCCAATATTATGCTTTTTGTATACCACACACGTTTGCGATAAATTGCAATGTCAACGGTATATCAAACGATATATCGATTTATAGCACAGTCCTAGTATTGCTTTGCAGTGAAAACTAATCAGGATTTTAGGTTTAGTTTATTTAGTTGCATTTTAAAAGAGCTGTAAAATGGTACGGTGCTGCAAACAAAAAGTAAGAAAATACTTTTTGTTTTGGAAGTGCAACTATATATTTCTTCAGAATGGGACTCACTGTTTCTCTCCACACACAAAAAGGCTACAGCATCCAACAAAGAACCAATATTGGGTTCTAAGGGTGATGGACATTCCCCAAATTTATTTTCTGTATATCTAATGGCACACAAACTGTTTTGCAGATTTTATTCTCCAAACAGATAACATACCAAAGAGTCAAACAGCAGGCCCAGGAGTTTGTGTTCCCCTAGGGAGGCTAAGCCAGCAAAATACTCATAGCAACTTGGGGGGGGGGGGGTCCTGGCAACCAGCCAACCAAGTGACGTGTTCATGTTCAACACGGCTCAATTAACAACAGCTGCTCTGTTGAACAATCAATTCATGATATCCCTTTTCTTAGATAAAATTTCTAGATGCTAGAATTTCATCTTAAGTAGGCCACAAATATAATATATTTACTATAACATGCCCATATCTCAATACTAAAACCTGTTCTACACAGAAATGGTAACAGCATAAAGAAGTTACAAAATAATAACATGCATAATAAGTAATACCAAATAAAACAGAGATTAAAGTAGCTCTAATCCTCATGATCCACATTGTTCATCTAGAAGAAGAGGAAGAGGAGTTTGGATTTGATGTCCCGCTCTATCACTATCCTAAGGAGTCTCAAAGCGGCTAACAATCTCCTTTCCCTTCCTCCCCCACAACAAACACTCTGTGAGGTGAGTGGGGCTGAGATACTTCAGAGAAGTGTGAATAGCCCAAGGTCACCCAGCAGCTGCATGTGGAGGAGCGGGTAAGCGAACCCAGTTCACCAGATTACGAGTCCACCACTCTTAACCACTACACCACACTGGCTCTCAGCAGCAGCAAGTTAGAGAGCAGGGTACATACATCACACAGGAATAAAACATTAAATAACTTAAGCAACTTTATTAAAATCAAAATCCTGGAGTTTAAGGCTCCACCTTAAAAGCTTTGGAGCTTCTTCACTCTATCTAGCCAACACCAGATTTAACTTGCGGCATTAAGCCAATAATATCCCAGAGGAAACCGACTCTAGTGTTTTCACAGGACTTTACAAATAAATAAAAAATAAATAAATCCTACCAGTTCACAAACTTCATCAGAATGATTTACTTTTCTACTGAAAGACTCATTAACTGACTAGGTTATTTACAGAAAGTTAACTCTTCAGGGTCAGAACACAGCTCTTTTTGCTGCCAAACCAAATATTGTCTAAAGGCGAGATCACTGCCTATCAGGCAAGATATAAAAGCATCATCTTCATGTAACAAAACAGGTAAGGACCCTTGAAAATCTTTATATTCAGAATCCACCAGAACCAGATTAGTTTTTAAAAACCTTGCAACTGAAAATCTCCAACTGGTCACAAGCGGGTGTTCCTGAGTCGCAAAAAGGTGACTAGCACCTGTTTAGTTTTGAACAGTGCTGTGGTCTTCACCACTGCCACCATGTGGTTTTTTTTCCTGGCTGCCTCAATTAGATCAGTCCTTTATCCTCCATAACTTTTATATTTCCTACAAACTTGCTTACAAACCCAGGCAACAGATTATACTGGGAAAGGTGGGAAGTCAATTAGGAATGTGATGGAAGTCAAGGCATAGAACAAAATTAAACCAGAATTAAAATCATTGTAATAATATTTGGGGAAAGGTGGGGAGAACAAATTTTAAAGTAGTTTTACTAGGCTCTTAACCAATCAGAAGGATAGTTAAACACACAAAAATCAAATACATTTAAAAACAAGAGTAAGAATATATTTAAAAACAAGACAAAAACTTAAGTGGACACCTGTAGCAAAGCCTGTCACAACAAAAAAATATTGTTTCTGGAAAATGTTGATAGTGTGGACTCCTGTCATATCTCAACAGAAACGCTATTCAGGTTCAGCCACAATAAAAGCACCATGGGCCTCTGAGAACTTTGGAACTTGAAGAAATACTCCTGCAGATCACAGGGATTTGCTGGGTATATAAGAGATAAGACTGTCAAGTAATAACAATAGTTTTATTTTCCCCCGTTTTCCGTAACTGGTCCATTGTACTTTCTATAATACTCAATAACTCAATATAGTTTACTGTAGTTCATAATTTTGATTGTTTTAAATTGTTTTTATACTCTGAAATTTAGATTACTTTTTCTACCGGTAAAGATTACAATGATCTAGGCCAGGCATCCCCAACCTATGGCCCTCCAGATGTTTTGGCCTACAACTCTCATGATCCCTAGCTAACAGGACCAGTGGGCAGGGATGATGGGAATTTTAGTCCAAAACATCTGGAGGGCTGAAGCTTGGGGATGCCTGATCTAGGCATACTGGAGCAACTTAACCTAAAAAGCCACAATAGATTAAATGTAATATCAATTATTATCAGTCAGATAATTCTAATGTAACAGTGTTATTTTCCACACTGAATTCAGTTCCATCTCTGCATCATATTTTACTCTTCTGTGCACCACTTTTAACTGCATAATTCTGTGACTTACATGGTCAACCTAGATGCTACAAACAAACCTTCAAGGATCATTCCAACACTGCTAGGACACTTTAGGACAGTGTCTGTATAGGAACAAGGTAACAAACATTTAATTTTCTTCAGTCAGTAAGAAATATTGACTTGCTGAAGCAACTTTTGAAAAATAACTTTAGTGCTTCTAGCTGTTGAGACACTTCATAAATTAAAACAGGGAAGATGGAATATGTTCTCAAAAAATAGCTCTTTGGCATGAAGGTACAATTATAACAAGCAGCTGAGTATACCAATCCTATACACACCAGGGAGCCAGTCCCTTTTAAATCTGTGCAACCTAAGCTTCAAACAAACATGACTAGGACTGAGCTGAAGATACACAAGTAGAAAATATATATTTATTTCAAGGTCAATTCAGAGTTTTTCACTTTTATCCACTGAATTTCCCAGTACTGTACTGTTTTAAGAATATGTACTCTTAAAACAGAATACTGTACATATATACATAGGAACAATTACTCAATGGGAATTTGTTCTGGTGCAGGGAAAGTCAGCTAAAGATAACTAATCTTTGAAAAACAACAAGATTCAATCCTGACCTGATTTTTTTAAAATATATATTTAACTTTTAACCAAAAAAGTGTAAGTAACGGACTTTGCTTTTGATTCAGATAATATTTTACCATTGGGAAAGAAAACGTTGTGAAGATGATCACCCAGTCACATCTGTGAGGGAGGAATAAAATCAAGTCTCTAGAGTAACAGCACTACCAACTCAACACAAGCTAGGAAATTTCAGAGTTTCTTTTATGTGGGGGCTCTCAGAAGAAGGGATATCAGACTCCTAGCAGCACAGTAACACTAGTAGTTACAGAACCCTAAAAAGGAGAAAAGGGGGTCGGAGAGAAACTAGCTGTGCTTATCTCCCCCCATCACTATAACGAAATTACATAGAATGATCTCTCATATACACATGTAAAGAAACTGTAAAAGAGCAGCCCTGCTAGCAGGGCGGCAGGGGGACTAATCAGATATTTTTGGCGCCATTGGGACGCCCAGCCTCTGCGTTTGTACGCAAATGTGCATGAGGGTGCGAAACTGGGTCTTTGACCCGGGTGAAATACTGTAATGCCTAATTTCGCCCCTGCTACTGGATTGCTACTTAGACCAACATTCCCTTTTCCCACCTCCGAGATCAACAACTTACCTCTGACCAGGCGGGAAACAAGTCCTCTCTCCACACTTTATGGACTCTTTAAATGGAAAAAGTAGATGGTTGGGGGGTCGGGTCGGGACGACGGACTATAAAAATGCATTTAATGACAAGATAAGCATGACACTTACGGCGGGCCCATTTATCCTCGAGCCGTTTCAACATCGTTTCCTTCCACGGGGCGCCAAAGGTCCTCGGGATTTTCACTCCTCGCAAAGCAGCAGCGACGGCGCCAGCCACCTCCTCGCCCAGGTTTGCGATGCCGGGAATCGAGCCTGCCTCTCTGTCTCTCTCCCTGCTGTGCGAGGTCGTAGCGGGGAAGCAGGAAGAAAGAAAGGGAGAAAGCCATCAGGATTCGGTGTCACCTGACATCACAGGGGTGGGGAGAGAAACGCGGAGGGGAAACCGAAACCTGGAAGAGCGCCCTGCTTCGCCCGACCAGCGCGCGCGCAGTTCTCGTCTGAGGCCGCTGCGCTGGGAGGCTTGGGAAATAATCCACAGCGGCGGGAGGGAAGAGGAGGATACCTCACCGCCGCCGCCAACCCCCTCTGCAATTAGCTGTGTTAATTGGGGCGGCGTTTTTATTCCCCCCCCCCTTCCCACTCGCCATTTTAAACCCACTCACGTCCTTTCCCTACCAAACCTTCCCTCTCCCCCCCCCCCGTACCCGTTTTGTCCCTGCGCCGCCCGCGGGATAGCGATGCTCCGCCGTGGCCGAAGAGGGGAGGGAAGAGAGAGGCAGGTGACGCCCCGATGTGCCTCAGGCGACAACTCTCCGGGAAGCAACGGAAGCGACTCTCCAAAGTGCCAGCTTTTAAAAAGCGGATAAGCCTCGCCGCCGGGCAAAACGGAGTCGGGAGTCCCGAGTGAGATTGGTGAAGAGGAGTGTCTGAGCAGCGCCCTTCAAGTCTCTCCCTTCCTGAAAACACGCAGACACGTTTACCTCAGCTCTGAATGAGGAGGATCGAGCGGGCGCTGCTCTCTTCTCCCCTCCCCAAATCCACCTGGCCCCGCCCACGAAGGGGCGGGGGAGGCGGGAACAACTCGCCTTCCCCGAAGAGGCAAAAGATTCCTGGGGTTTGGCGGCGGTTCTTGGGTCGCCGCCGACCTCTGTAGGCTGGGAACTGTAACCGCCGCGCTCCGTGCTGTTGTGAGACCTAAAAATGACCTCATGCAGGGTATAACTGAATATATGTTTTTGTATGTATGTGAGGACTAAAAAGTGATCTCAGGGTATAATTGAAGATATATTCAGTACGGTATGTCTGAAGTGTGAGTAGAACCAGATGGTATGTGACTCTGAAGACAGAAGATAAAGAAAATATTGAATCAAAGATAAAGAACTATTGAGCCAGCTTATGGACTGGACAAAACAGGAGATAAGCAGCCAGGATATTCTGGTAAAATGTGGGTTGAACGAGGTAACGGTTAGGTGGATTTGTACCTGGCTAGCTGAAGAGAAGACTCCCTGGAAAAGAGCTTGATGTTGGGAAAGATTGAGGGCATAAGGAGAAGAGGACGAGATGGTTGGACAGTGTTCTCGAAGCTACCAACATGACTCTGACCAAACTGCGGGAGGCAGTGGAAGACAGGAGTGCCTGGTGTGCTCTGGTCCATGGGGTGACTAAACGACTAAACAACAACAACAAAGCTGACTGACTGAGGAGTTGCGTTTTAAAGCTGCGTTTTCACCGAAATGCTGCAACGGTTCAATAACCGCAGGCAGCACAGACTTGCTTATATTTATATTTAGAACGGCTTGTGGTTAAGATGCTCGTAAATGGGGCAGCTTGCAGATGAGAAACGGTTTATTTGTACGCGTCAGCGAGTATAGAACTAGCTTGCACCTGCTAGGGATCAGGATGTGGTTGTGGTTGTAGATGTGGATGTAGGATGTGGTCCAGAATGGCTCACACTTGTTAACAGGAGATGGTAGAGCCTGTGATCAGAAGGCAGTATCTTTGCTTGACTAAGCAAGTAATTGCATAGACCAAATAAGGGAATTTTAGTAGGAAAATCAGGCAGTCGTAATAGACTGTAACCCTTGCAGTACCCAGCCAATGAGGAGACAAGGGAGGGAACCTTTAGGTATAGCGAATATAAGCTTATGTTTTGCTAGTTTTTGGATGCGGCTACTTTGGACATCTGCTCTTGCAAGAATGTATTTTATTCAATAAATTCTTTGCTGCTTCACCAGTTTTTTCAGATTGTATTTTAAGGAGCGGGATTAAGGGTCGTAAAGGTAAAGGTAAAAGGACCCCTGACCATTAGGTCCAGTCGCAAATGACTCTGGGGTTGCTTTACCGGCGTACAGCTTCTGGGTCATGTGGCCAGCATGACTAAGCTGCTTCTGGTGAACCAGAGCAGTGCACGGAAACGCCATTTACCTTCCCGCCGGAGCAGTACCTATTTATCTACTTGCACTTTGACGTGCTTTCAAACAGCTAGGTTGGCAGGAGCAGGGACCGAGCAAAGGGAACTCACCCTGTAACAGGGATTCAAACCGCCGACCTTCTATTTGGCAAGCCCTAGGCTCAGTGGTTTAACTCGCAGCGCCACCCTTGTCCCTCCCTATTAAGGGTCTTAGGACCCAGTTTTTACTTCTCACACTGACCCAACCCAAAGAGTGTTACACGCTTCAGTGAAATAAAAGAACATAGCTTTATTGCTAAAACAGTATATAAGGGCACAGAGGCTTGATCAAATAAGGGCTTTGGAGAATGGGAAAAATTAACCAAATAAGGGGCTTTGGGGGATGAAAGAGGGAGTGGGGATTGGATTTTACATTGCAATAGGCGGACGTGATGTGTAAACTTCGGACGCCCCTTCCTAGTGGGCAGCAAAGGAGGAACTTGCACTCAGGAAAAAGGTTTATATATTCATGTTTTTGATAAGGAAGTGTGTGCCTGCCTTTTCAGGACACCCACTTGCAAAAGTTTAATTTCAATAAAATACTGCTGCATCATCAACTTTGCCCAGACTTTCTTATTTCAAAGAGGTCCAGGACCTAAATCCTGGGGACCAGCATTTATATCTCACAATGCTGAGCTACACTGGTTTGTTTTATTATGATGCTTCTCCTCCAGAGCAAAGTAGAGTGTTAAGGTGGTGCTAGCAATATCAACCTTTATATGCAAAGTTGAGAGGATACTGCCTTTTTAATGACAGACCATTACTCCATCTAGCTCAGAATTGTCTGCACTAAATGGCAGTGGCTTCCCATGAGTTCAGATAGGAAACAATCCCAGCCTGATCTGGAGATGCCAGGAAATTAACCTCAGATCTTCTGCATACAAAGCAGATGCTCTGCCACTGAGCTACAATCCTTCCCCAATAGCTTGTTTTAGGAGGTCAGCTCCCCATTAGGGAGGGGCTGCTTTGCGGGCAGGAACTGGGTCTCCATAGTGACCCTGGAGTGGGCGGAGGTAAGCCGCCCACATCAGCAGGTTCCCCAGCCATGTCACCTTCAGCTTGTCCAATAGGGGCTTGCCTGGGGGTGTGGGTAAAGGTAAAGGTACCCCTAACCATTAGGTCCAGTCACGGAAGACTGGGGTTGCGGCACTCATCTTACTCTATAGGCCGAGGGAACTGACGTTTGTCCGCAGACAGCTTCCGGGTCATGTGGCCAGCATAACTAAGCCACTTCTGGCGAACCAGAGCAGCGCACAGAAATGCTGTTTACCTTCCCGCAGGAGCAGTACCTAGTATGTGCTTTCGGTCACCTGGTTGTTCGGGCCGGGTAGGAATTTTTCCACTTGGCATAAATGGCCCTAGCCCAGTGGCATAGCGAGATGGGGGCGGGGTGCCCTGGTTTCCAGGGGAGGGGGGGTGACACTCTGCGTGCGCGCCCCACCCAAGCCGAGGCACGCCCCGAGCAAGCCAAGGAGTGAAGCAGCCTTGGCCCGCAGCCTGCTCGGCAGCTTGCGAGCAAGCCGCAGAGTGAGGCTACTCCACCCCGCGGCCTGTCCGCCGGCGCCGCTATGGAGCAGCGCGGCACATTTGCTGCATGCACTGTGCGCCGCACGTAGCGACACATGTTGCTCGCAGGGCGCATGCATCACTGCATACGACGCGCTGCACGTGCATCGCGTGCTGCGCATGCGTGCCGCAGTGCTCCATAGCGGCGCCGACGGGCGGCAGATGGGCCATGGGGTGGAGTGGCCTTGCTCCACGGCTTGCTCGCAGGCCGCCAAGCAGGTTTGCGAGCAGGCTGTGGGCCGAGGCTGCCTCGCTCCACGGCTTGCTCGGGGCCCGCCCACCGGCGCCGCTATGGAGCGGTGCAGCACACATGCACCGTGCACCGTACACAGTGGCGCACGCGCCGTGTGTGGTACGCATGTGCCGCTGCATATGATGCACAGCCCATGCGTCGCTGCGTACAACACACGGCGCGTGCGTTGTGCATTGTACGCAGCAACGGTGCGTATGTGGTACGCGCCACTGCCAGGCCCCCAGGTTTGCCGCCCCGGGTGACCGAGCGGCTTCCTCCACCACTGCTCTAGCCACTTGGTTTTTGCCTACCTAGTAGCAATCCTCACAACTTTGTGGTGTTAGGCATTGGGTAAGCCTTTTATGTGAGGGGAGGTTGTTGCCTCTGCCTGCCCCTCCATAGTAAGGGTATCCCATTAAAGGGATCCAGGTGTGTGGTTCCTGTCTGAAGCCTGGGCGTGGGCTAGGGCTAAGACACATTCCCAATGGTGACGGGGGGGGGGGGCTCATTTGATGTACATCAGAGGGCTCTCCCCTTCAGGTGGTTAACCCTTCCAAGAGACCTCCTGCAGGCATGCAGGAGTCAGGTTATAGTCTTGCTTCACCCAATTGCCTAAGCCAATACCGCTTACATCTGTAACCAATAAAGTTGTGGCATTATTTATCCCTTTAACCCAATATACTTGTGTTCCTGTGTTTTATTCTGGGGAAACCTGGGGTCTGGGTCCTTGCCAAGCAAGAAGTTATTAGCTGGCACGAGTGAATAGGATGAGGCAGTTCTAAGACTGCTGGAGAAATTTCCTTGAATATTCACTCCTTTGAAATGCAAACTGGACAAATGACTTATTTTTGTGATGCAAATTTTTATTCCTTCCTGGTTTTATCAGATGCCTGGGAACTTGTTGTGAATGTAATTGTGCCATTTAGGGCAGACAGATAAATTGTTAGCTGCTTTAGAAAATAAAATAAGAAATAGCTATTTGACTCCTTTTCTTTAATTTCCTTTCAAAATAATTTTTAATCAGTTTTACAGCTAGTGCTGAAATCTGTAATGTAAGCATATTCACTGTTGAAACTCTGTGTTCATCATTTCTATATTTGGAATGTTAGACAAGCATTTTGTTATTTGCAGTGGTAACTTTCTGCTGTATTTCAAGGAGGCATAATTGGTCCTTCATGTCACCACTATATGAGGGCTGTCAAAGAAGCAGACTTTCACTGCTTTTCTAAGCCTAACAGTGTATGGGATAATTATCATGGAATATTATTTGTACTTCAAGAATTTTGTTATTTTTTATTTTGTACTTCAAGGAGATAGTTATCACTTACCTATCAAACCTTTATTAGGCATTTTACAAGTAAAATCGCGAGAGAAAGAATCACATACAAGAACATGATATTCTTGTAAAGAAGCTAGTAAAATGTGGGCTAGACAATGCTACCATTCAGTGGATTTGTAACTGGCTGACTGACTGAACCTAAAGGGTGCTCATCAATGGCTCCTCTTCATCCTGGAGAGAAGTGACTAGTGGGGTGCCACAGGGTTCTGTCTTGGGCTCAGTCTTATTCAACATCTTCATCAATGACTTGGATGATGGGCTTGAGGGCATCCTGATCAAGTTTGCAGTTGACACCAATTGGGAGGGGTGGCTAATACCCCAGAGGACAGGATCACACTTCAAAATGACCTTAACAGATTAGACAACTGGGCCAAAGCAAACAAGATGAATTTTAACA
Source organism: Lacerta agilis (assembly GCF_009819535.1). Classification (NCBI taxonomy): domain Eukaryota; kingdom Metazoa; phylum Chordata; class Lepidosauria; order Squamata; family Lacertidae; genus Lacerta; species Lacerta agilis. The sequence continues at coordinate 18,103,840 of NC_046321.1, read as the reverse complement.
AGGAGAAATGTAAAGTACTAGGGCAAAAAAAATGAAAGGCACAAATACAGGATGGGTGACACCTGGCTTGAGAGCAGTACATGTGAAAAGGATCTAGGAGTCTTGGTAGACCACAAACTTGACATGAGTCAACAGTGTGATGCAGCAGCTAAAAAAGCCAATGCAATTCTGGGCTGCATCAATAGGAGTATAGTGTCTAGATCAAGGGAAGTAATAGTACCACTATATTCTGCTCTGGTCAGACCTCACCTGGATACTGTGTCCAGTTCTGGGCACCACAGTTCAAGAAGGATACTGACAAGCTGGAACGTGTCCAGAAGAGGGCAACCAAAATGGTCAAAGACCTGGAAACAATGCCTTATGAGGAACGGCTTAGGGAGCTGGGTATGTTTAGCCTGGAGAAGAGAAGGTTAAGGGGTGATATGATAGCCATGTTCAAATATATAAAAGGATGTCATATAGAGGAGGGTGAAAGGTTGTTTTCTGCTGCTCCAGAGAAGCGGACACGGAGCAATGGATTCAAACTACAAGAAAGAAGATTCCACCTAAACATTAGGAAGAACTTCCTGACAGTGAGAGCTGTTCGGCAGTGGAATTTGCTACCAAGGAGTGTGGTGGAGTCTCCTTCTTTGGAGGTCTTTAAGCGGAGGCTTGACAGCCATCTGTCAGGCATGCTTTGATGGTGTTTCCTGCTTGGCAGGGGGTTGGACTGGATGGCCCTTGTGGTCTCTTCCAACTCTATGATTCTAACTTTGAAATGTATATACAGAGAAACAACAATTAAACTCATAGGCTGATGGTATGCGTATATATGTAAAATCTAGAATTTCCTCCTGTTAAAGTACTTGAAGCACTGCTGCCAAAAACTCGGCTACCCCCGCAGTCACCCCTTGGTCAATGTCAGAGAGACAGAATCCAACACTTCCACCATGCTGCGGTTTCAAACCACCCAAAAGGGGAGACAACACGCGTTCACGCAGCGTACTGTGTAGTGGACAATAAAAGAGAATATACTCTACAGTGTCTGGGACATTAAGGGAACATCTGCAGTATCTCTTGTTTCTGGGAATATTCTGATATCTACCCCTGACAAATGCCGAGGGAAAGATATTCAGTCGGGCCAGCATAAATGCCCTACGTTGGGTTGGTATTATTAGTTTAGTTACATAACTGACCCTGCTATCTAATTACAGGTGGGTAGCCGTGTTGGTCTGCCATAGTCGAAACAAAATAGAAAATTATTTCCAGTAGCACCTTAGAGACCAACTGAGTTTGTTATTGGTATGAGCTTTCGTGTGCATGCACACTTCTTCAGATACACCTGATGAAGTTAAACAACAGATCAACAGAGCCAGACTGATACCCAGAGAGAACTTGCTGCAAGACAGACCCAAAAAAGAAAATAACACCACTAGTAATCACATACAACTCCCAAATTAAAACAGTACTGTACAACGCATCATCAGAGATCTACAACCTCTCCTAGACAATGACAGTTCTCTTTCTCAAGCTCTGGGAGGAAGACCCTTCATCGCCTACAGACAGCCACCCAATCTCAAACAGCTCCTCACCCACAATAATACAACAACAGAACTCAACATGGACACTGGTACCAGAGCCTGCAATAAACCCAGATGCCAACTTTGCTGCCACATAAACCCGGACAACACCATTACTGGTCCCAACAACATCAAACATACCATCTCAGGACTATTTAATTGCTCATCTTCCAACATTGTGTATGCAATCAAATGCCAACAGTGCCCTTCAGCTCTCTATATTGGACAAACAGGCCAAACCCTACGCCAAAGGATAAATGGACATAAATCTGATATCGGGAATCACAAGACAGAGAAACCAGTAGGAGAACACTTCAATCTCCCAGGACATTCTATAAAAGATCTCAAAGTAGCTGTCTTAATACAAAGAAATTTCAGAAATAGACTGGAAAAAGAAGTGGCTGAATTGCAACTAATCACCAAACTTAAAACCATGGAGAAACCTGGTCTGAACAAAGACATTGGATTCTTATCTCATTATACATAACAAAGCGATCTTTAGCCATCTCACCCCTTGCCTTTCCCTGCAAGACTAATTGCAGCCGTTAAGAGTCGTCAACAGGTTTTCCACACCTATCAGCTGATCACCCATTCCCACCACCCTTCTGAGTAATGCCCCTCCCCACTCCCTCACTATATTTAAGGATCTGGTGACTTCTGTTTCAGTGTATCTGAAGAAGTGTGTACCGGTATGCACACGAAAGCTCATACCAAGGACAAACTCAGTTGGTCTCTAAGGTGCTACTGGAAAGAATTTTCTATTTTGTTCCTGCTATCTAAGATATTTAAATCATAGAATATGGGAGAGCAAATTTTATTTACAGCTGCCACAATATTTTGTCTCTCAACATCCTTTAGTCTAATTAGGACATTGTGAAAGATATGTTGTTTGCTTGAATTGTACAAGGGCTCCAGCTACATACAATCAAACCCTGCACATACAATCAAACCCTGCACCTACCAGCTCTCTCTCCAAAATGCATAGTTAAAAAGAGCGCTACCAGTGGAAATTTCAAATGCATAGATGCAGAGCTACAAACTCAGCCCCCTATGGAATATGTCAGGGGTCTGCAACCTTTAAGACACAAAGAGCCACTTGGACCCGTTTCCAAAGGGGAAAAAAACAACTGGGAGCCGCAAAACCATTGCGACATTTAAAACAAATATAACGCTGCATATATTGTTTCTTACCTTAATGCAATAATAATAAATAACGTATAGGAGCCAATGCAAAGTATAATTAGTAAAAACAACAAGAATAAGTTATTACTTTTTTGCATTGACTCAGGGGCGTACCCAGGATCAAAACTGGGGGGGGGGGGGCAAGCCATGGTCGTTCAGGTTGTGACATTTCAGCACGGAAAGGCGAATGAAACCAAAATTTTAGGGAAATTATATATAATTATAGCAGTGCTTTATTACAGTAGTTATTACAATTATTTGCTTGGTTTTTTTAAATTTTTATTCTAGTTACATGTCTTATACCAGGGGTGGCCAACTCCCAAGAAACTGTGATCTACTTTCAGCAGTGATCTACCCCCGTTTTTTTGGGTTCAGCTCAAAGTTGTTTTTTGGGGGGTGTGGTGGGTGGGAGAGAGGGCTTCCCCCTCTAAGATAGGTTGGCAAGCGAACTAATAAAGAAAGAAAAAGGGGGGGTGGGAATGGAAAAGTGGGGTGGAAAAATATAAATTGGGGGTAGGGTGGGGTGGGGAGAATATCTATTAAAATATGTAGTAGTTTAAAAAATAAAAATAAAGGGGGGAAATCTTTTTCTTCCTTTTCCTTTTTTTGAAAACAAAAACAAAAGGGGAAGAGAAAAGAAAAAGGGGGGATAGAGGGAGAAAAGGGTAATAATAAAAATTCAAATAGAGTGGCTGCAGCAGCTGTGGGGGGTGTTTGTTTGTTTTTCGTTTGTTTGTTTGTTTTAAAAATGGGATTTCTCCCCTTGGATTAAAAAAGGAGGGGAGGAAGAAAAAGAGAGGGGGGTGGGAGAGCAAGCCAAAAAGCAAAAAAGCAAAAAACAGGTTTTTGGGGGGGGGGGAATCACGCCAGGCACTGCAGCGCGCCGGCCTCGGGGCTCCGGGCCCCCGAGCCGCCCTTGGGGCCGTCTTGAGCATGTACACCGCCCGCAGCGAGCGCTGGCGAAGCACCGGTTGGCAGAGGTTTCAGAAGCAGCCTGGACGTTTTCGCCGCCGCTGCCCCAAAGCAGCTCTACTTCATCTTGTCAGCGACCATCACCGCCCTCCCGTCACGGCGACGCCTGGCCCGCTTGCTCCGCCCTCCGCGCGGCCGCTTTGAAAAGGATTCCGCCAGACAGGGGCCGCTCAGAACAGGGGCCGCTCCAATCGCCGCCACCACCTCCCGCCGCCTTTATTATCCCGACTCTTTTCTCTCTCTCTCTCTCGATAACTCGCAAAGCCCAGCTCCTTCTTCTCCCCGCCCTAACGCCACCCTCATTGGCATGTTCCCCTCAAACAGGAACAGGCATCCCGGCGGCTGATTGGCCGGACGAAGCATCGCTCTCCCGTGCCCACCTCCCGCCTTCATCCTCAGTGGCTACCTCGGCGGTAAGGCCCTGGCTCCGAGCCTATGCGCCAAGGCGTGCGATCTGTCCTGCCAATCGGCACGCCGAGGTGGTAAAAGCTCAGCCCTCCCCACACGCTTATTGGTGTGAAGAAGTCGCTTCCTCTCTCTGGGAGTGGTCAAGGTGGACATCAATCTTGGGTCTGTCCTCGGGAACCCCGAGAGGGCTGAGAAAGACCACCCAGCTGTTCAACGTTGATGCGGATTATTCATGGTTTTTTTGGCCCTTTTTTTTGCCGATAACCATTTAATTATTATTGAAAGGGCATTGAAAGGGGGCATGCCGGAGCCGCGAGAGACCTGTCAGAGAGCCGCATGCGGCTCCGGAGCCGCAGGTTGCTGACCCCCGGAATATGTCATGGATAGGAAGAATCCAAATAACGTGACCACAAATTCCTGGCTGAGCTATCAAACACTAGCTCCAAATGAAATAGGTAGCTCTTCTTTAGGAACTATAAACGATACTAACACTGTCGAACAACAGATGATCATCAACAGAGCTGATGTTCTGAGTCTAACATCAAATTAGGCTAAAGAAGTGGAAGTAGAGACTGATAATAGATCCAACGCCCACAACTGTCTGTCAACTATAGAAATCCCTCAGGAACAAGGAACATCAAAGGAAGAAGCCCAAGAAAGGGAGGGAGTTCCAACTTCCCGCACCTCAAAAAAGAACTTAGAGGATCCGCCCATATGTTCCCCACCGAAAGCAGTGGCAAATGGCTGTATCTGTGTAAGACAAAACCTCTCTCTGAGTTTAATAACTGAATTAGACTGACTAAACTCTGCAAATCAGCCGCAAATTCAAAAACATACTTTACGCCTGCTGTCTACAAGAAACATGGTCAACCGGAAATATTAAAATCAGCGGATTCACCTCCTATATGATACCTGCATGGAAAATAAATACGAAGGGCCAGCCAAAGGCAGGTTTCTGCTGCCTCATTAAAGACAACTTAGGGTTAGAAATCAAACAGCTAAAAAAATGCTCTCCACTTGCACAAGCTTTACTTTTAACTCAAATTTTTTTTTGATACATTGCTCCTTGTAAATGTACCCCTACCAAAAGTAACATCTACCATGTACCCCTACCAAATGTAACATCTGCAGTGAGAACTGGTCACAATTAACCCTTTATATAGAAAATCTGATTGACAAATACCCAAACGCCTCACTAATAATAGCAGGCGATTTCAATGCTAGAGTGGGAACCAACAATGAACAACTATGTAGTAAACTAAATTTGAATACTGATAACGATACTGCTTACGCCCTGAAAATAGGACGACTCTCCAGAGATAGGGTTTAAGATTAAGTATAGCCATTCTTCAGCACCTTAATTCATCCATTTCTGATTAATTACAGTCATTCTCCATGGCTGATTCCATTCTCCTGTATTAACGTTGTTATAGAATTAGTAAAAAACCTATTTAGCATTTAATAAAATTTATGTACCTTATAGTCCTTACTCATATTCTCTATATAATGAATTATGTAAATGCATGCTTTGATTTCTGTAATATCATGATTCCTATACAGTACTATGTGAACTTCTCAACCCCTTTCTTATATTTCTAAGTGCTGTTTGCATAGTGTTTATGTGAAAGTTTTTATGTGAAAGGCTGTTCTTACCTTGAGTCTTCCCAGGAGTAGGAAGCTATAGGAATTTTGTGTTACCCTGATGGCCTGGGACTTGGGCTCAGACTCGGAACCGGAGGAGTCTCAGTCTGCACCGGATCCTCTGCCCCAGGCATCGTCTGAACCAAGTCTGAGGTCTGATCCTGAAGAGCACATGTCTGCACAGGTTCCCCTGCAACAAGCACCAGCTGGGCCGAGTCAGGGGCCTGATCCTGTCCTGGCTCCAGATGCAGAGAATACCTCATTGCTGTCAGCTGGGCCATCACTGACAGCTGCTCCACTACCGGCTGAGGAGAGGCTGAGGTGGCCCCTGGGTCTTGTAACCCACCGGCGTCTCCCGAGCTGTAGAGACTCAGGTCTGAGAGAAGGAGAGACCTGAATACTCACAAAAGGAATGCTCGCCTTCGGGTGAGACAGGGTGGTGAGTTGTCGGGGGATCGGGACCGGCCATTACCTCGTCAGAGATAAAAGGCTGTCAGACCCCGCCTCAGGTTGCGGCAACAACATTTATGTTTGCCAGATCCTGCCTGTGTTCCTGCACCTGACCTTGCCTGGTTTCCTGCCCTGACTCTTTTGGACTCACTCCTCACTGACTCTTTGAACCCCGGACCGGAGCTGGACCTCGCTTCCCGGATACCCTCGGGCCAAACAAAGTTATGGACTGTTTTTGATGGTTTGGTTGTCAAGAAGACAAACCAGGGTGAAATGAAAGTCCTGAGGCTCCAGAATATCAAGGCATGTGAGATAATGGAAGAAAGATTATAACAGCAAGACAGTTTTTAACTCGTTCACCTGTGACCTCCCTTTATGTATGCATTCTATGAGTTGATGCTTGCACAGTATTTGAAAACCCTATAAAAGCTTTGTTTAAATGTGCCTTTTGGGCAGTTCTCCTGAGCAACTGTCGTTATTGCTATAACTTCTTTGAATAAACTGGGTCCCTACCAGAAGCTCAACTTGCATATCTCTCTCGGTTGTAGATTCAGGTAGGTAGCCATGTTCGTCTGACACAGTCAAAATAAATAAATAAAAATTGTCCAGTAGCACTTTAGAGACCAACTAAGTTTGTTCTGGGCATAAGCTTTCAGAAGTGTGCATGCACATGAAAGCTTATACCCAGAACAAACTTACCGGTAGTTGGTCTTTAAGGTGCTACTGGACAATTTTTAAATTTATTTCTCTTGATTGTGTCTTTGAGTTTTTACTCCCTCACCTGGGCAAATTCTTGCCACAACATGATTACGTACAATTGCTTCCCATTGCTGATTCCCTGTAAGGGAGGGTCCGAACAGGGCCGGCACGTCCATTAAGGCGAACTAGGCAGTTGCCTAGGGCGCCAAAATGGAGGGGCGCTGGCCAGCCTGCCCCCCACCCCCACCGCTGCCGAGGCATCATGAGGGGCGAAGGGAGTGGAGCACCCCCATTGCCACCTCCTGCCATACAGGAGATGGGGTGACAGGCTGGCTGCGCCGCAGGAATAACCCTAACTCTAACCTTGCCTGAGCGCGGCGGCGGCAGTCGGGCTGGCTTGCCCGCTCGCACAGCGCGGCGCAGCCCATCCCCTCCCATTCTGGAGGTGGGGTGACACTCTTGGCGCCCCCCCACTCCCCTGGCCGGCCGAGCCCCGCGCCGCCTGTTGCAAAAAGCCTCACTCGGTGCAACAGCGGCTGGCTAGCCAAGGTGAAGCTTTTGCCCTCCCCTCTCAAGTTCCCCTATTCCTCCTATCTGCCTTGAGTTCTCCCACGCCCCAACCAAGTAGGGAGGCTGGGAAAGCATGTGTGTCCCTTTAAGAGTCTTCTTTTTTCCTCTGACAGTGACTCTACAGGGGGAAACTCTCCCTGTTCCTGAAACATCGGGCTCTGCAGCAGGTTGCATGGGTGCCTGGTTGGGCTGGGCTCGTGTTTTGCTTTTCAGTCGTCTCCTGGGTCTGGCTTAAAAAGCAGCGCTGCTACCATTGCTGAGTGCTTGTTCGCTGAGACTGAGCAAAGAGGGAAGTGTGCTGGGTGAAAACGTCTGGAGAGGACTGGAGACTGATACCTCCCTGAGTCCCGTCCCCCTCCCCAAGCTTCCTTATCAGTCTCCAGACGTTTTCACCCACCTTAGACTGCTTGATAAGAAGCAGGCTATTCTGTGACCTGTTAACGCCCAATCCCAGTTGATGGCCCTGGTCGCTAAAACTGACTCCTGCCCCTCCCCCTCGCCCTCCCCCTCCATGGTTGTATGATCTCTGGAAGGGAAGATGGAACTTTCTCTGTGCTGCTATTTTGATCCACAGCAATCTTTTTGTGAGTGACTTATCCCCTTGTCCGTTGCCTTTAAACCCCCCCCCGCCGCCTTTTTTTAACCCCTAAAAAAGTGTTTGTTTGGACGATTTTTCAAATCTAAATTAAAACTAAACAAAGTCTACCTAACTGGTAGTAAACAAACACACATGGTTTGGTGTGCTTGTGTGTTGATGTACTTTCTATTGCTGGATTGATGACTGGAGTATAAATAAGCAGTGATGTTTTCCTGTGCTTTTCAAACAACTCACTTCTTTGCATTTCAGAATACATCTTGTCACTTAATGGTTAGCACTTGCTTGCAAGTAATTAAAGTAAATTATAAGCTATTTAGTCATAAAGTGTTAGTGTTCTGATATGCTGCTGCATGGAAGAGGTGTGAGTTGCTATGTCTCCTTGCTTTCAGATTCTTATAAAGTAGTTGAAACTTACCGTATATTATGGTTCCTAGCAATTTCACTGCTTGAGTTCTCAAATTGTCAAAACCTCATAGGAAAAGCCTGTGTGAATAAATTGGCCCATAAAATCTATGTGTAAGATTGGTTTAATTATCCTAACAGGAGTTATAATTTTTTTACTGTTTAATATTTTGTTTTGAGGTGGAATGTGCTGCTGTTTGTGAAACCAAAAATATTTTTTTTTGGTGGGTAGGGGCCTGCTTTAAATAAGACTTGCCTTAAAAGGCTAACAAATTTAGTATGGTGTAAGCCAGTGGGGTCCAAACTTTTTTCAAAGAGGGCCAGATTTGATGAAGTGAAGGGCCGTGAGGGCTGACCAAAGGGCCGACCAAAGTTGTTAACCTTTTTTAGGGTTGAAGTTGTTGAGGTTTTTAAAGGATTTTATCCCAGGAAATAAACTGCCACAGGGGCCAGATTAAACCAACTGGTGGGCTGAATCAGGTCCCTGAAATGGACTTTGGACATGCCTGGCTGAAATTTCAATTCAGTGGAGCTGAATAAATAAATAAATAAAAACCTCCCCTCCAGTAGTTTCAAGCACTACTACAGGTTCCACATAATATTTGTACTGCATTGTTTACTGTGACAGCACCTGCACTTTGGAACTCCCTGCCTATTGCAGCAAAGCACGTGCCTCTGCTAGACTCTTTTCGGGCAACTGCTAAAAGCATTCTTCCTTAGGCAAGCATACCTAGATGCTTAGGAAGCTGAAGTAATCTTAATAGTTTATCTTTTGCATGTTTTTAAGTAGGATTGTTAATTTTTCTTGATTTTACTGTTGTGGTGTTTTTTGTTTTGGTAAACCACTTTGAAGTTTTTAAAAAATAAATTTTATTAATTATATAAACAATAAATAAATATAAAATAACACAGGCCAAAACACAATCCATCCTGTACATTTAAGTATCTGTCCATAGTCACCTACTTGTTATCAGAGGCCCAGAATCCACATTCCTTTGTAAGAAAATATGAAATGATGTAAAACCATTTTTGCAGGCAAAAAACAAACACACACACACACACACGTTGGGGGGGGGCAGGTGACGAGAAATTTTTCGCACCGGGTGCCACCTGACCTTCCTGCGCCTCTGAGGGCGCCAGAACGTGATCTCGCCTAGGGCGCAAAAAACCCTAGCCCTGGGTCCGAATGGAATCTTATCTCCCCCAACAGCCCCCACTGTGGAGATGAGCTGAAAGTGATGTGTGAGCCAATCTATGCCAGAAAGTAAGTCACAATAAAATAAGCTAACGGGTGTCTGTTTTTAAACTTGCACGATTGCAGTTTGGGTAAGAAATCTGCACATGCTCGCAGTTTGGGGCAGACAGAACGGAAGGGGGAGGCTAAATAAAGTTCTGTTTCTCTGCCTGCTGGAGTAAAGTTCCGCTTTTCTGCCTGCTTTAATAATATTGCGAAAGCTGTTTGTTGCTCACTATAAGAAGAGCCCCTGAAACTGACTTGGGGTGCAGCCTTTGAGAAATATTCTTGCTGTAGCCCCTGCACAGGTGAATAAATTTGACCTTCCTTAGCAAGAACCCGTGTCTGTCTTTATTGACTGGGAATACCTGCAACACTTGCATGCATTTACTATGCTGTAATATTAGCACTGCAGGTACTATCTGTAAACATTCTTCTACTGGATATTGGGCATTGAAACATGCCACAGAGTACGTGCAGAGTAGACCACACAGATGGAAACACTGAAGAGACACAAAAATATCTTTGCATGGTTTTTTAACAAAACTCCTCCAACATACATCTTACATAGTGTCTATAACCATCACCCACCCACCCACCAGGGTGCACATTATATATAATTCACAATTGCTGACACAGCTAATTACAGTGACTTATCAGCACCTGCTACACTGCTACACAGCTGTAAGAATTAGGTCAGGATATGCACCCTGGCTTTTAAAGTGGTACACATCCAGTGAAACGATAATGAACCCTAACATTTTAAACAAACTATTCAGCTCTGGAAAGAGGTTATCTAAATTTCATACACTTATGCTAGGCTACAAAAGGAATACAAAATACCAAGAGAGTTTTAAGAGTTTTACTCTTTCAGCTGCTTACTATTAATACTACCGGTACATTTTAATGGATAGCTGCAGCCTGCATCAAGAATCCTCCTTACCTCATCAGTATGAACCACCAGGTAACAGTTCCTGTCCTATTTCAAGATGCTGTGGGGTAGAGAGTAGGTGAGGAAACCTGCTGCAAAATATAACTCCTGTCCTGTGACAGGTAAGTGTGCTGATGCTGGTTCGCGCTGATCAGAAATAGCCTATGGAGAGCAGGGGTAACAGATCTGGGCAGGTAAGGAGGGAGTCTTGAGGGTCCCTTTGTGAAGGAGAGGAAACTGAAGGGCTGAGCTGGTCTTACGCAGAATGCTTCATTTAGGGCAGTAGCAAGGAGAAGATAGCAAGTGTGGCAGGAAGAGTCAAGGACAATCAAAACATTTAACATTTCAGTGTAGTGTAGTATTGTATAGTATAGGAAAAATATGTTTATTTGCAAAATATTGATAGATATCTTTTGAAAATGATAGCAATAGCATCAAGTGATACTGAGGAAAATCCTAGTTGTGATCCAACTGGTTTGAACAAACAGAGTGCTGGAGAAGGCTCGTTTAATTTGACACCAGTAGCAGACCCAAGCAAACCTCTGAAAATAAAGTTTGTCAACAATATGTGGATAGCTATCTGAGTCTCAGTTTCACATGGACTGGAGATGAAAACATCCTTCAGTCTATGCGTTTGATCTGTGGTGAGACACTTTCCAATTGCAATATGGCCCCAAACAATATGAAAAGAAGGAGTGCCAGAGAGTTGGTATTACGGCTATGTAACAAACCTTAATCCTTTGCATGTATCCATAGTTAATAATAGGTGGTTGCAGAGTGGATGGGAAGACTGGTCATCTAAGGTGATCTAACAACTGTTTCAATGACAGTACAGGTGTAATGGCTTTCGTGAAAGTTGTTGGTTGTTCATAATACTCTTGGCCAAATAATATGCTATTGGCAGAGACTATGCTGCTATAGACAAAGTCCATTGCACATATTATTGGCAGAGCATGTCATGTCCAGTGTACAGTGGCAGGAAATAAAACTGATGTTCTTGGCAAATAACCAGTTTTTTCCTAATAACTTTGGGATAGATAATTACTGTCAAGAGACTGTAAGTTATGTTTATTTATTGAAATTATTTCCTTCATTTAACATATTCATCTTAATTATTAAATTTATACCCTGCCTCACCTCATAAATTTAACATAAACAAGTTTAAAATAACAGGTGAAACTTTTAAATGGATACTTGGTGTAAGGATGTTCAGTGGTTGCTCATGAGTGAAAGCCAAAACACAGAACTTCTAAGCTAAGTTCTTTATTATGCACAACTATGTATAGAGGAGCTAAAAACAAACGTCCATCTCATCCATCTGCAGATCCCTGGAATGAGGACTTCCGACTCTTTGTCCAACAAAACAGGCGCGGAATTCTGAACCCACGCCTCCCTCTTTCACGTCCTTCCTGCCTCCTATCTCTGAGCGTGGGAACCTGACTCCTTTCCCAGCTCTTCCCATGCTGTTGAGGCTCTATTATCCTCTCAGAGCCTCTGCACCGCCTTCCTGCCTCTGCTCCCCCCTCCTCGCTAGAGGAATGATCGCTTCCTGTGCTGTCTGGGAAGGTGGAGCTGGAAAGCAGCTTGGGAGGTTCTCTGTATCGCAGATGCTCCCGCAACCCCTCCAGCCACGGGGGGGGGGGTGGTTTCCTGACACTTGGGCACCATCAATTGAGGTAACATTGCCACACAAAGTAGTTTACCAGCCTCTCCAAAGTCTTCAGACATGACAATGTTGTAGCCAACCAGTAGCATGAGTGGTGACTATGAATGGGTATGAATAGAATTAATGAATTTGTTTATGTGTATGCAGAATAAATTAAGTTACATATATGGTGGATACCAGAAAAGCTGTGTCAGTCTCTTATTGGTTGTCAGAATGTCTCAGATGGTTGTAAGATCCATCAAATTTGTGATGTTGGTCATTGCTATACTCTTCACCCTTTTCCATTCCTCAGCTGCTTCATGAGAGATAAAGGATGTGTAGCCCTCAAATATTCCATAGTACCTTCATACAATGTACCATCACTGTACCTTCATACAACAAAAGTACTTTTCTCAAGCCTCTGCCATTGTTTAAAGCCACCCTTTTCCTGTTAGTTATCTCCATCCCTTGCCATAGTTTTAAACCACCATCTTTCCCTTCTCAGTGTCTCTCCCTTCTCGCTCCAATGCCATGGCCACTGTTGTTGTGCAAACTGTCTTCACTTTTGTCCTCCTATTCTGCCCTGTGTTTATTGTTGTTTAGTCATTTAGGTGTGTCCGACTCTTCGTGACCCCATGGACCAGAGTACGCCAGGCACTTCTGTCTTCCACTGCCTCCCGCAGTTTGGTCACACTCATATTGGTAGCTTCCAGAACACTGTCCAACCATCTCGTCGTCTGTCGTCCCCTTCTCCTTGTGCCCTCAATCTTTCCCAACACCAGGGTCTTTTCCATGGAGTCTTCTCATGAGGTGGCCAAAATATTGGAGCCTCAGCTTCAGGATCTGTCCTTCCAGTGAGCACTCAGGGCTGATTTCCTTAAGAATGGATAGGTTTGATCTTCTGGCAGTCCATGGGACTCTCAAGAGTCTCCTCCAGCACCATAATTCAAAAGCATCAATTCTTCGGCGATCAGCTTTCTTTATGGTCCAGCTCTCACTTCCATACATCACTACTGGGAAAACCATAGCTTTAACTATACAGACCTTTGTCGGCAAGGTGATGTCTCTGCTTTTTAAGATGCTGTCTAGGTTTGTTAGGAATTGCTACTATAAGGTAAAGAATCGCCTAGAAGCAAAGGTCAAATTAATGGCTTATGGCTGCAATATATACCCTAATTAAAGTCTCTTAATTCCATGCACAAAGAAGAGGCAATATATATCATTTCTCACAATTAGCATTGCATTTTAAGTTCTTACTGTATAGTGCTGAAATGTCTTTCCTTTTCCGGTATGCTTGAGAGATCTTCTGCAAGCTGCAGGTATGCACTGTAGCAATATAGAAGTATCTTTCAAACCACACCTACTGAAATTCCTTCTGCTACAGTACAAGCTATTAAGGATTCCCTTGCTCTTTTCAATCTTGCTTAACTGATTACACTTCAAGACATTTAATTGTGAGCCTATTTGCAACTGCTTTTTTTGCCAAGTAATACTATTGTATTTAATAGTGTTGTTTTTAAAAATCTTACGTTTTATGTAAATGGTTCAAATTTGGTTGCACTTCTTGATGTGTTTTATTTATTGTTTATGGTTACATTGCAGGGGGTTGATTACTACATGGCCCTTGGGCTCCATTCCAACTCTACAATTCTCTGATTATAGGCAAATTGTTTCCATGTTGTAAGCACATGGTGTAAGCACATGGTTTTAACTATGCAACGGACAGCATACGAATAAAATTAAAAGTGAAACGAAATGAGATGAAGAAGAAGAAGAAGAAGAAGAAGAGGAAGAAGAAACGTTTAGGATTGTTTTGGCTTATTTTGACGTTGCTTCACTTCAGCTGGGCTTGAGGGCCGGAGACTGAGCTAAACCCCGTTTAGAACCTACGACAACTCCTGCCCCTTCGACGCCAAACCACCTCCGAAGGCCTCAGTACCGCACGCCGAAGACTACATTTCCCAAAGTGCTCCGCTCTCAACTTAGGGTCGCTCTGCAAATTCCGAACTCCCATTTCGCTCATTCGAGTTCCGTCTCAGGGGAAAGGGCTGAGGCATAGTGGGCGCTGCGTCCGTGCATTGCGAGGAACTGAAGGACAGTCCCTGATGCCGCACATCCCCCGGCCTGAGAGGAAAAGCGAGAGCGAGCTGCCGGGGCCTAACGATGAGTTACCTCAGCGAAAGCGGCGGGGCCGTTAGGTCCCTCCTCGACTTGTGAGTGGCCGGCGGGGCGAGCGGGGTCTTCACTCGTGCGTCCCCCCACCCGCCATGAACCTCCCCCTGCACCAGGAAAACCACCTTATTTCACCCCCATCTCCGACGTCACCCTTATTATACCCTCCCCGCCTCTTCGCTAACCTCTTTGCTGCCCTTTGTCCGGATTCTGCCCCTGTGATGTGCCAACGAGGAGAAGCGTGCCCCTGAGCGTGTGCAGAGAGCAGTTTTAAATAGCTGCGCGGAAGAGGCCGTTTCAGCAGGTGTTGCTTGGTCGACAAGCAAGCCTGCTGAAATTCCACCTTGCCTTGGGCGCAAGGTAGTCTAGAGTAGTGGTTAGAGCCCTTGGCTAGGGAGCAGCCCAATACAAATCCCATAAGGAGGGAGGGAGAGCCATGTACGGCACCTTGAGCCCCTTGGAGGAAAGGTGGGATAGAAAAATATAATACATAAACAAACCTGGCTGTTCTTCTATTGAGAAGTGGGACCAACTTAGCAGTGGGACCATTATAGCTGTGCTTTTAATAATAATAATAATAAAATATCACTATAGCTGTGCCATTAATAATAAATAAATAAAATCACTGAACTGCAAGATTTTCCCAGGTGACCCTGCATTTATCTCATACCTGGAAAAACTTCACCTGCTGATTTTCCAGCTGTTAAAGATTTAAAACAAAACTGGTTCCTAGGTCTTAGGTCTCAGAATCCTTTAAATAATAAGATATGGGCAAAATTGGTGAAGTAGTAGAATTTTATTGAAGGAAAAACATAATTGCGCAAGGATGGGTGACCAATGCAGGGACACCCTAATGAGGAAAAACACAGTTTATATTATTTGCCTCCCCCCCCTGGCCAAAAAGTCCCTCCTTTACATGCCCACCAAGGAGGAGCGTGCAAAGTTTACAATGTATCGCGTCTGCCTTATTAACATTTTACCACCCCACTTCCCCCTGTTAATCATTGCACATATATTGTCAAAGCATCTTTACATTTTATATTTTGATGCAAGCAACCCCTATATTCTCATCTCAAATTGTCCTATTTTGATGTGTTAACCACTATTTGTTCCATATGCAGGCATAAGCTAGTTTCTTATCTGATAAGGCTAAGAGTACAAAGCCCAAGTTGACCACCAAATATCCTAGCTACAAGTCAAAATAAAATAAAAAATAAAAAAATTCTTTCCAGTAGCACCTTAGAGACCAACTAAGTTTGTTATTGGTATGAGCTTTCATGTGCATCAAATTCTATGCTCACTATTATCTTAGCAGGCAGTTGCTCTTTAGACCTTTAGATTTTTATGAAAAAGCAGATAAAAGCATCATAAAAAATGGAGAAGTAATGGAAAGATGAAGAGTTGCTTAGAAACATCCTATTCAAAAAATGGCCAAGATAGATTGTGGTTGTTGTTGTTCAGTCGTTCAGTCGTGTCCGACTTTTCGTGACCCCATGGACCAGAGCACGCCAGGCACCCCTATCCTCCACTGCCTCCAGCAGTTTGGCCAAACTCATGCTAGTTGCTTCGAGAACACTGTCCAACCATCTCATCCTCTGTCGTACCCTTCTCCTTGTGCCCTCCATCTTTCCCAACATCAGGGTCTTTTCCAGGGAGTCTTCTCTTCTCATGAGGTAGCCAAAGTACTGGAGCCTCAACTTCAGGATCTGCCCTTCCAGTGAGCACTCAGGGCTGATTTCTTTAAGGATGGATAAGTTTGATCTTTTTGCAGTCCATTGGACTCTCAGGAGTCTCCTCCACCACCATTATTCAAAAGCAATAATTCTTCGGCGATCAGCCTTCTTTAAGATCCATTAATAAAAGCATTCTTATAATAAGAAGCATTAATAAAAGCATCCTTATCCTAGCTAGGGAAACAATGAAAAGGCAACACATTTCTCACACCAGCCTCATGCATCTGTTGACAGCACAAGCAATTTAACAGAAGCTGAAGAAGTCTGTATGGGGAATAAGTTGGGCATAAGTTGGACTGAATCCTGCTGCCCTGGTGTATATTATGTATACTTGAGGGTCCTAATTTTTCTCCTCCAGGTTTAATGAGACCCACCAGTCACAAAATGGTGGTGCAGGGGCAGAACCAATCATAAAATTGTGGCAGACAGAGACAGAATCTGTTATAATCAGCTGGTAATTACTGATGTCATTTTCTATTGATGTCTAATCCAGTTCTGAAAATTGGTAAATTCTTTGTCGAAGCATTTTCCTGGTGGCAAGGAATTTTGTAGCTCAGCCTCCCCTAAACTGAGGATAGACATTTGCTTTTGGAGGTATTGCGATCCAGCCTCCCACAGTTTGCTGATGCAGTGGCTCTAAGTGGAAAATACTTTTTATTTTCTATTTCTCCTTCCTACCCCTACATGGCTTCCAAAGTATTTTAACCCATTTCCTGTATTTTCTTCTCCTGTTCTTTCACACTCAGCTTGTACTTTATTCCCTCCCCCATCTCTTTTCATTCTTCCTCCCTGGTACATTAATATTCACTGTATCCTCCTGTAACATATTTCTTCTCATATCCACTTCCTTTCTATTCCCAGTTTTCATTTATTATTATTATTATTATTATTATTAATACTGTAATAATAAATATCAATATTTTATCTCACTTTCTAATTTTCTACTCCTATTATGGCCCTTTCTTGTTAGAGGAGGGCACCCACCCACCCTTCCTGCCCCCCCCCATCTCCTTGACACTTTTACTCAGCATGTAAGAAGTACTGAACTAAGGAGGAGGACAGGAAAGTGATGGAGGCTCTGAGCAGGCTGTTGCACTGAGCCTTCTCAAAAGTGCCTGATAGTGCTCCTTCTGTCTCCCTACTTGTTTTCCATCACTGCCATAGATCACAACATCTGTCCTTCCTAACCAAGTTTATGAGGGAATAAATCCCATGGAGCTCTTTGGGACTTACTTGAGTAATCATCGATACTAGGGATGCCTTCTGCTCTGCCTGTCACCTATGGCTAACAGTGCTTTGGTCTGCATAGACATAAGCAGATACTTTTCTCCTTGCTGGTGAAAATATTCACTTGTGTTAAAGGCAAAGGAGGAATTTTGGAGGGCAGTTGGCAACCTTCATTGGTTACTGCGTTGCCTGCCAAAGTACCGGTACCTGAAGACATTTTCAAATGGCAACATCTGAAGACCCCATCTGAATCCAAGCAGAATTGTTTCAGTAGTATGTCAGACTGATTTTTCAAGAAAGTAGGTTTAACTTTATTATCTGGAACAAAATAGAAAATTCTTTCCAGTAGCACCTTAGAGACCAACTGAGTTTGTTCTTGGTATGAGCTTTCGTGTGCATGCACACTTCTTCAGATACTTTATTATCTGGCATATGCACAGACCTATCTTTTATCTTTATCTTCTTTGCTATACCCATGTTTAACCACAAACCCTCAAGGAAGGCATATTGTTTTAGTACTGTGTGTTCCTGGTTCCTGTGATAATTTCATATTCTTTAACATTTGCAACAAAACAGCTACAGTTAAGGAAACTACATGCCCAAGAGCAGATTCACAAAGACATACCGGTAGTTATAGCAAGTAAACAAAGTGCTTGAAAAAAATTGTGCTGGAAGCAGTTTTGACCTCCCATGTTACTTGTATTCTGAACAATTAAATTTACAGTTGTTTACATACAAATATTCTGTAATGGATCTGAATAGTGATCCAGCTCTGCTGACAACAGTGAACAGATAGATGTCTCTAAGAAACTCACAGACAGAGCAAATTGGAAATAGCCATCACAGTTTCTAAATACCGGTACGTAGGAGGTTTCTTTCAACTGGCTACTAGCCATTGGGAGACATTTCTATAAATTTGTCTAATCTCAGGAATCCTTGACACACTGAGTAACCCCTGAATTCATTTTCATTGTTTGCTTATGTGCTCTTCAAATGTTTTTTTCCAGGACGGTTTACATAAAGTTAATAACACAAAATTTATTTAAAAAAATACAAAGTACAATAATAAAATAATCAAATCCTACAACATTTTTATTTTATTTACGGTATATAGAGATTTCCAACCACTTTTCAAGTGCCTATATAGCATTATAGTGGTACAGTACCTTGGGCTAAGAAGTTAATTTGTTCTGGAGGTCCGTTCTTAACCTGAAAGTGTTCCTAACCTGAGGTACCACTTTAGCTAATGGGACTTCCCGCTGCCGCCACGTGATTTCTGTTCTCATCCTGAAGCAAAGTTCTTAACCTGAGCTACTATTTCTGGGTTAGCGGAGTCGGTAGCCAGAAGCATCTGTAACCTGAAGCGTCTGTAACCCGAGTTACCACTGTACTGAGAGTGACTACTAGCAGAACCTGGGCACAGAGCAGAGGATTCTAGGGGTATGCTGAAGGGTACCCACTCGTTCATCCAGAGCACTGGGACCCTATAGCATACCCGATAATGATGTGGAAATCGAACTACAGGACAACTTTTGTTTCATGCCTAATGCTCCTCTTCATTCCAAGTGGCTGAAAGAGGTCTTAGCATATGTTTGCCAGAGTGAATATGGTACAAAGTGCATAGTAGTTATACAGTAAATGTCATGCAAAGTACAGAGATTCACTTCTTCAAATACAGTGGAATATTACAAAGAGTTCAAAGCAATATTTTAACATGATACATAAATAGTTGTTTGCCCTAAGATTTATTTTACATAGCAATTTATTTTACATTGCTTATTGGCAGTCTGCAGTGTTAAAACATTTTTGCGCAACTTTGTTCTTGTGACTAAAGCAGTATGTGAATCAGCAATGTCACCCTCACCCTTATTCCATGTCACCTTCACTCTTATTGTTCATCAGAGCAAAGTTCATTATCCTTCATCCTGAAGTCATAATTTATTGATTTCTCTAACTCTGGCTACATGTTGCAGGGGAATTCAGTCACATTGAGCAAACTGTCTTTCAACCAATGATCATTCTCACTCAGAAGCCCTTGATGAGCACTTGAGGAACCTCAGAGTGCCCAAAGTGCAGTTTAAAACTAAATGTCTCAATAATAATTAAGTTTAATATGGGAAACCTTAGAACCTTTGACCTTCCAGATGTTGCTGAACTGCAACTACCATCAGCCCTGGCCATTGGCCATGCTTCCTGTAGCTGATGGGAGCTGTAGTTCAGCAACAAAGGTTCTGCACGCCTGCTCCAAGCCATTCAGAACTGAATATACATATATTAGTGATTAGATCTCATTTAAAGTTGTTGTGTTAAATATTTTTTGATATGAGTAAACTTTGTGAATATCTTTTCCACTTGTTTGTGTATGTCAGGTGGACTTCAACATGTTGGACTCCCACCACCCCCAACCATCACAGTAATAGACAGGAGTGATGGGGAACACAGCAGTACCTGGAAGGACATAGGTCCCCCGCCTCTGGTGTACATCTATTTTTTCCCCATTACCTAATTTTGTACTAGGTGCTGGACAGCCCCCTCCCCCCGAGAAGTCCCTGTTACAGTCTAAGAAATTGTGCTTACATAATTGTTTCCCAAGTTGCCAAGAAAGTGTGTCATCTTATGACTACTTTTTGTTCTTTCCCTTCCTCCCCTCCAGAAGTCTTCATTGCTTAACAAGGAACATATCCAGATATGCGGAAGATATTAAGCCTTTGCCTCCCAACATCAAAGATAAACTGATCAAATCATTGAGTGTCCAAGGGTGGATAAGTGATTCAAATATTAATATGGTAAGGTGCCACTTTGAGCACAACTCACCACATTGTCATCATTGTGACTTACAAACAATACATATTTATATTTGCAATTATTATTGCTGTCTTTTCCATAGCCAAAGCCAAGGCTGTGTATTTGATAGAACATTGTTCTATGACCTGGGAAACCAGGGTTCTAATCCAGACTCAGCCATGAAGTTCAATAAAGTGGCGGAGTTGATGTGACTTAATGTCAGTTTCTAGAGGATGCTGTCCTGGATGTATGGGTCTGTGATTTGTGATGTCCCAAAGCTTATTGATCGTACACCCTTAGTTCTTCATCTGCTGTTGTCATTTGAGGTCACTATGTTCTCATGAGTATTGAACAAACACAAATAATTTGATTGCAGAAAAGTAGTGTGCATCTTGAAAGGGACATTCTTCAGGTCATGGGGATAATATGGGGCATTCTAAAATTTGCTTTGGAGTTCAGAGTCATGTCAAGTTTTGTTTTGTTTTTTAGTTTTCTGATTGAGCTGTATTTCAAATTCCTACGCAGATAAGGAGCTAGGAACAAGCAACAAACTTAAGCACCAGAAGAGTTAACTATTATTTCTCTTTAAACAAAACTTGCATTTTTTCTTTAAAAAAACAAAACAAAAAACTTGCATTTGCTCAGTTGCATTTACCCACACCTGCACCATCCTGCTATTTAGGCTAGTTCCTCTTCTCTTTGGTGCTGGATTTGATTATCGCATATTACCTTGAATAATGTTCAGATATATGAAGGAATCTGATAGGGACAATCTATCATGAAGTAGAGTTGCATCTAGCAACATTTACCATCAGCGTAGTATAACTTTTACCCCTCTTCTAAATTGTTACATTAGCCTCAAATGGGAACCATGGCTGAAACCTTTGCCTGAGTTTAAAGTTCTGTTCCAAACATGACTCATCTTCCATATACAGGATAGGCCAGTTTCTAATGGCAAAGCTATTAAAATCCATAAGCTTAAATAAACTGGCAAAATGATCAACTGTTTGCCTAAGGAAAGAGGGCACAGTAATTTTATTATCCATAGAAGCAGAATTCTATTTGCTGACCCATTGAAAAGCTTGGGATACCTCCTAGATCTTCCAGGAGGGAATAAATTAGATGTAATACTGATTTTTTGCTGACGAGGCATATCTGCTATTGTTTTAAATAAATTTGAGGTGATAGAGTAGAAGTTAAAGCTGTGGTAACAAGCATGCATTTTGCAGATAGTACTTCAGGGTCTTTTGTGAGAAAAGCTCATTAAAATCTTAATTGATATTAAATGAATTTATTATTTATTGGTAGAGTCCCAATGGCCAGATAAAGAGGAATGGAAGGTTACATTTGGCCCTCAGCCCTAAGGTTCCCCATTCCTGTGCTGCGCCACGTAGAGCTTGACAAAAATATTTTCGTTTTAGGTTTTGCACCCTGCAGTAGAGGCACTCGACCTTCGGGACTGTGATGTTTCAGATAATGCCTTGCAACAGCTTTGTAACTGCAAACAGCTTAAGAAAATTAACTTAAACATTTGGAAAGGCAACAGACTAACAGTCACTTCAGAAGGTTTGTTTTCTATGTGATATTTATTTCAAAGGACAGTGAGAGAAATTAAGTTTCATTCAGGCTTTCTTCTTCCCCAGATAGGATTCTCATTATCATTTTTAGTAAATAAATACCCAGAGGATTGGATTTTCTTCCATACGTCTGCTCTGAAGGCTGTACACATGCTCTTTCTTTGTAGTTTTGAGCTTTTTCATGACTCAGGACGCTGCCTTATGCTGAGTCAGAGCATTGATCCATCTAGCCCAGAGCACTATCTGCTCTTACTGGCTGCAGCTAACCATGTCATCCCAGCAAATAGCAACCCTGCTTTGTGAGGAGTCTTGCTGCGTCAGGCCAAGGGCTCATCTTGCCTAGCATCTTGTTCTCACTATTGGGCTAGCACATTAGGCAGTTAGAAAGGAAGGTTCAAAAGAAGTCAGAACTATGGAACAAGCTGCCTTCCAGAGCTGGAGGGCTTTCTTTTGCTGGAGGTATTTAAGCAGAAGCTGAATGTTCATCTCTCAGGGGTGTTGCAGTTGCATCCTCCATTGTGGATACTACACTGAGCAAGGGGTTGGATTAGATTGCCTTCAAGGTATCTTACAAGGTTGCAGGGTGTGTTGTAAAGCTACGGTGAGGAAAATCTGGCTCTCCATATATTTTTGGACTGCAAATCCCATCATCCCTGACCATTGGCTATGATGACAGAGGCTGTTGGGAGTTGGAATCTAATAAACATCTGGAAGGCTACAAGTTCCCCACCCTGGCCTAAAGGCACATGATACATCAACCTTGCTGAGGTCCAAGTCTGGGAGACCATCTCAGAGTCCTGTGTGTATCACTTTGAGTTCTACTATAGTAGAAAGGTGGGATAGGAATGTAAATAAAGCAAATGAATGCCATTTTAGGTACAGGTCATACAAATAGAAAAGGAAGGATTAGATGAGAACAGGCTAACAAGAATTAAATGCACTTATGCCCATTCACAGGGATGCGGGTGGCGCTGTGGGTTAAACCACAGAGCCTAGGGCTTGCCTATCAGTAGGTTGGCGGTTCAAATCTCCGCAATGGGGTGAGCTCCCGTTGCTCGGTCCCTGCTCCTGCCAACCTAGCAGTTCAAAAGCACATCAAAGTGCAAGTAGATAAATAGGTACCACTCCGGTGGGAAGGTAAATGGCATTTCCGTGCACTGCTCTGGTTTGCCAGAAGCGGCTTAGTCATGCTGGCCACATGACCTGGAAGCTGTACACCTGTTCCTTCGGCCAATAAAGCAAAATGAGTGCCTCAACCCTAGAGTCGTTCACGACTGGACCTAATGGTCAGGGGTCCCTTTATGCCCATTCACATCAGTGGTCCTAAGGACACTTAACTCTACAGTGGTACCTCGGTTTATGAACTATTCGGTTTACCAACTCTGCAAAATCGGAAGTAGTGTTCCAGTTTGCGAACTTTACCTCAGTATACAAACAGAAGCTGAATGGTGGAAGGGCACCAGCAGCGGGAGGCCTTATTAGGGAAAGCACGTCTTGGTTTAAGAACAGATTTGGTTTTAGAACGGACTTCAGGAACAGATTAAGTTCGTAAACCGAGATACCATTGTACAGTATACTGAATTGCAACCATTATTAGTAGAGCACAATGAATATACTAATATGATGCCCAAAGAGGCCAGCATTCAAAAGTTATAAGCAAAATTGATATTTGAGGTTAGTATCCTGCAGGTTTGACTGTAATTTGTAATATTAATGCCCAAAGTGTTTTGATATGTTGCTCTTAAAGTAATAATTTCTTCTAATATGCTCTTCTATTCAAACTTCTGGAGATGAACATGAGAATGATGTGCTTTGTTTATCCAACAGGGGTTGCAGCACTGGCCTTGTCATGCCCTTATTTACGTGAAGTCTCTTTTAAAAGATGTAGCAACGTTACAGATAGTGGAGTCCTTGCCCTTGCCCTCCACTGCCCACTTTTGCAAATAGTTAACATAGGTGGATGTTCCAGCATTACAGATACATCACTGCAAGCTCTTGGACAGAACTGCCAATCCCTACATAGTGTGGATTTTTCATCTACCCAGGTAAGATTGTTGGCAAATATATATCTTATTGGCATATATATCTTGCAAAATGGCATAATTAAAATGATACTCTTGAGAACTGACTCTTACTTCACTAAATTGCTATCGGTATTTTGAGATACTGTCTTGATAAAAGTGCATTTGGCCTCTTTTGCTTTCAGAATTACCTTAATTTTGCTTAGTGTGGTTGCATTAGATAAAATGAGTGTTTTGAGCCTACCACAGGAAATGTGAACTCTTATCTATAAATTGCAGTGAGGTTTTGTTGTCAAAATTTGACAAGAACCCGCTCGTCATAGGCGAGAAATGATCAGTCTCACACCGGTGTGGGTTGAAAGAGTCTGACTACTCAAGGGCTACAGGAGCCTTTATTTATGGGGCAGCAACACAAAAGCATACAGGAACATTTCACCATATTTGGACTACATGATTGCATCAGCCAGCGGATATGGAAGTGTCATATATGGATAGGGTGGACTCATACTTGCTTACGTGGCTTAACATGCTATGTCTACGTGGATCAATGGGCCTGTGTGCATGCGGTGTTCACCGCGCCCAGTAGGCGCGGTGCATGTTCTTCCTGATAAGGGTGGTACCCCAGTAGGCGTGGTGCATGTTCTTCCTGATAAGGGCGGTACCCCAGTAGGCGCGGTGCATGTTCTTCCTGATAAGGGCGGTACGTGGTGAGTTTCCCTACAAAAATTGTCATCTGGCTTGTAAATCTAGTGTTTCCTATTTCCCTATCCCTCCCACCCATTTTACACTTTTTTTCCCTCTCCAAATTTTATTAAGAGAGAATCTGAAGTATCACACAGGAAGAGTTTGGACTTGTGGTGATTATTTGTAGTAGAAACACTACTGCTGAGGCTGCCGGAAGTTTAAGGGCTGCTGCATGCACAGCTAATGCAAGGTTAACAGGAGATAGTTGGGTTGAGTAGTGCTACTGAATAGTAATGTAGTAGTAGTAGTAGTAATAATAATAATAATAATTAATAATAATAATAATAATAATAATAATGGTGTATAGATACAAAATTAAAATTAAAAAAGGAAGTGAAATGAAATGAAATGAAAAGATAAGGTGGAAGAAGAAACTAGATGCAGATGAAAATGATGGACTATATGGAACTCGCAGAAATGATCAGGAAACTCTGTGACCAGAGGGAGGACGCTGTGGAAAAAGAATGGAGGAATTTTAAACTGTATTTAAAAAATCATTGTATGATTGAAAGTTAGATATAATTTGAGGATAAGATAGGTTGTAGAGTAGATGATAGATGATTAAGATTGAAGATGATAAGGATTAAGATATGTTTAATTAATTAGGCAATGTTATAATATAGGTTAAGAGGTATAAGATATTAATGATCTTTAGTAATTAGAAGGTAGATTATGAATGTTTGGAATTTAGGAAGTTATGAAAAGGTATTCACAAGGGATGGGGCAGGAGGAAGTCCCACTACAATGTGAGGAAGTATTATTAGGTATCAGAAATATGTATGTTTTTATGTATTGTTTTTATTGTTGTTTGTGTAGTTTTGTTATATGTATGTTTGTTATAAAAACCTTAATAAATATTATGTAAAAAGAAAGAAAGAAAGAAAGAAACTAGAAGAGGAACTGCAGATTAGACAGGCTAGAGGAAACCCTGCCAAAACTAGTGAGAATTGACCAGTAAACCAAGCGCTGTGTGGCTGCACTAAGCAAGGTTAATATTTAACAATATGTGAATCTGTGAAAGAAAAGCACCCAAGATTTATAAGTTGATATCTTATCACAGAATCATAGAATCATAGAGTTGGAAGAGACCACAAGGGCCATCCAGTCCAACCCCCTGCCAAGCAGGAAACACCATCAAAGCATGCCTGACAGATGGCTGTCAAGCCTCTGCTTAAAGACCTCCAAAGAAGGAGACTCCACCACACTCCTTGGCATCTTGGAAGCAATCACACGATATAACCCACAATCTGCAGGTTCAAAGGCTCGATTAACCAATTCAATCAGGAGGGAGAGCAATTCATTTATTCAGATGGGGGGAGCAATTCATTGGAGGGAGTAATCAATCAATACAGCAAAGGCATGGTATAATTAAAATCCAGAAATGTAATTAAATATAGGTGCAATCAGTGATGCAAGTACATTAATATAAAGCATAATAAGAAGGAGCAATTAATCATGTAACGTTAGTGCAGAAAACCAATTACTGGTAAATAGCCGGCGTGCTTCACGCCATGCTTGCAGGTCTCTTCTGTACTGATCCTCTCCATTTTCTGATCAGTACTACTCTTCCTGTTCCTCTCTTTGTTTGTTTGCTTCTTCTCTTTTGACTCTTGCTGCTCTTCAATATACATACATACATACATATATGAATGAGACATATATATTGCCCAGAATTTGGTGCTAACGTTATTTTTCCAGAAAATTACATAAATGGGTGTCTAATGGCAGAAAGGTTAAAAGCAGTTATAAACACAGCAAACCTTCCTCCAGTGTATCGCAGCTTTTGGAGAAATTTAAAAGGGGTTCCTAGACTGGAGTATCCCTTCCAGAAACTCAAAAGAAAATGATGCAGGCTTTAAGTGAAAAGATAGAAAGACTGAAATACAAATGCACATAGGGACAGCCTAAAAAATAAGGAGGCGGCTTCCAAGAACCTCATGCAAAGCAATGTTTCTTATACACTTTCAGATTAAGCAAATGATTTCTGAGCAGCCAATCAAATGATTACAACAACTTCCCCATAGGAATTACAACTTATGGTCATCATTCTAAATCAGATAGAAACCCTTATACAGTACTCTTTTTACTAGCCCACTCCAACCTTCTCATTATAATAATATGTGATCATACATTGTCATCCTTCAAGGTCAACTTTAATTAATATCTTATTAATTAATTGTTTACATGTCTACAAACATCTATTCTTAATAATCCATGATTAATATATTCATTCTCTACATTAACATAAATTCGTTGATACTGTTTTGCCTGGCCGATCTCCTTTCATGTATTCTCAACTTTTAATTCTTTCACATTAGAATATAGGATATACTTGAAACAATATAAAATACTGAGTTTTAACAAACAAAACAGAGTCCTAACAGAGAGATAAAGGGAGATAGGAAATTCTGCATCTGCTTTGCATGCAAAGGTCCCAGTTTCAACCCCTAGCATCTCCAGGTAGGCCTGAGAGAGGCTTCTGCCTGAAACCCTGGAGATCCATGGAAATCTACAGTTGTAGGAGAGCAAGTCAGGAGAGAGAATACTGAGCTAGATGGACCAATGGTCTCTGAGCTGGTATAAGGAAGCTTCTTCTGTTTCTGTTGCTAAGCCATGCTTTGGCTTAGTGTGTGATGTTTGTACTAAGTCAGAGAAAGGGCTGAAAAGTGGCATTATTGCACATATATAATATTTTTTTCTGTCATTTAAAGATAATACATTAATTTGGCTTTCATTTATGTAAAATTCAAGTTTATAAGACATACAAATTGAAGAAAACCAGTCTGAAGTTGTTATGGTTGGGTTTTTTTTTTTTTTTACAGGATTGCTTTAATGTTTGTTTCGGTTTTTTGAAGTGGACAGTTACTATAGTTTTATTCAGTGTACCAACAAAAATTCTGATTTGTCCCATCCAGGTTACTGATGATGGTGTAATAGCACTTGTTAGTGGAATGTGTTCAAAGAATTTAAAGGTAACTTTTCAACATGTTTAATACAAATTATTATTATTATTATTATTATTAAAGTAGTATATTTAAATTTCTTAAGAGAATTAAGGGATTTAATCAGTGGATATTAGTCAAAGATGACTAGATGCCATGCTTGTGGGTTTCCCATAGGCATCTGACTGGCCACTGTAGAAACTGAATGCTGCTGGACAAGATGGGACTTTGGTCTGATCCAGCAGGGTAGCTCTTACTCTCATATGGGTTTTTTCCATTATTGTAGGGGTCAGCAAGGCTTACCGGGCATGGGCCGGATCACTCCCGCGTAGATCCTCCGTGGGCCGGACCAGCACAGCGCGCCGCTGCAAATCACATCTGCACATACCCAGACGCTGAAAATCGCACCTGCACAGAAGCTATTTTTGGCATCTGGGCACATGCAGAAGCAATTTCTGGTGCCGCGGACATGCGCAGAAGCGATTTCTAGCGTCTGGGCATGCGCAAAAGCAATTTCTGGAGCCACGAAAGAGAGTCCCCACATTGTGCTGTGCCGGTTTTGTGCAGCGCGCAGGGACTTGCCGAGCAGGCGGCTCGGTTTGGGGGCAGCTCGTGGGCTGGTTAAACGGCCTCTGTGGACTGCTTCTGGCCCATGGGCCGCAGGTTGGAGACCCCTGCATTATTGTCGGTAACAGTTGCTGATGCTGGTATTCATTATCCCTAATAGGAGATCCATATGGAAAGGTGTGTGAATCTGACTGACATAGCTGTGGAAGCTGTTCTCACTTGCTGTCCAAGGATATACATTTTTCTGTTCCATGGATGCCCACTGATAACAGGTGATTCAAAGTGCTGCTTACTAGCTAAGTTCAACAATAGATTTTGTGAACCTGTCTGAGCCTTAAGATCAGTCTAAAAGGCACTGCTCACAGACCCACCAGCAGAATCCATCTCCTTGGTGGGCATGAGAGAGGGTATTTTCAGCAGTCGCCCGATATTTTAAGTATGTTTAAAGATGTTTTTCTGTTGGTTGGTATTGTGAGTGGACTGGATTTTATTTTATTTTATTTTATTTTATTTATAAGATTTTATTAGTTTCCACATTAAACAACAAATACACAATACATCACACAAATACAATTTAAAAACACAACAAACACATTAAAAAACAACAAAAAACAAAACTTATACATACCTACACACAAACACTGGAACAATAGATAGTAATTGTTTAATTCTAATTTCAAATCTTATCTGGGGACTTCCCCCATTCTACTGCGTTCAATACTAATATACTTTAGTAACTTTGTAACTATTTTCTTATCATTCACCATTATTCTTAATAAAAATTTAAAATACTAACTTATCATATATATCTCACTACATTAAAAAAGACATAACCTTAATCATTTATAAACCATTCATAAACATTACTTCTAATGCACTATTTTTACCTAACATCATCTAGCTAAAGCCACTTATATGCACTGATTCTGCTTCAGATATCTATCTTTTCACGATTTTTAAGATAGTCCTTAAATTTCTTCCAATCGTCTTGCACCTTCTCCTCCCTTTGGTCTCGGAGTCTCACGGTCAGCTCAGCGAGTTCCATAAAATCCATTAACTTCATCTGCCATTCTTCTACTGTCGGGAGCTCTTCACCTTTCCAGTTTCTTGCAAGTAAAATTCTAGCAGCTGTTGTGGCATACATAAAGAACACTCTATCTTGCCTGGGTATCTCATGATTGGTCATGCTCAAAAGGAAGGCCTCTGGTTTCTTACTAAAAGTAATTTTCATTACTTTTTTAAGTTCATTGTAAATCTTCTCCCAGAAAGCCTTAACCTTTGAACATGTCCACCACATATGATAAAAGGTACCTTCCAGATTTTTACATTTCCAACACATATTACTTGTACCATGATATATCTTAGCTAACTTCACTGGTGTCAAATACCATCTATATATCATTTTCATAATATTCTCTCTCAGTACATTGCAAGCTGTAAATTTTATACCTTCCTTCCATAACTTTTCCCAGTGAGTGGACTGGATTTTAAATTAGCTTTGCTCTTTTAAATGGTTTTAAAATATTGCAGCATATGTAATTGTGCATTGGTTTGCTGGTTTGCTATATTCTTGCTGCTCTTGTAGCTTTTATATTTCAAATATGTTTTTCATTGCAAGCTGAATGAGAAATATCCCTTTTCCTTTTAGTTTGAATCCATTTTGAGCAGTTAGAACTCTATATTCTGTACTACCTTCACTATCCTCTCCTAGTAGATGAAAACTGTTTTAATCAGGACTTATGTCCTTGTACACTGAAATAATTCGACAGATAATCACCAACAAGGCAATGGTGAAATGAATGCTAGGCATGGCAATTTCATTTAAAATTAGGTCAGTAGGAGGGCTGATAACACAGTCAAAAGCATATGTTGGTAGACAAGCAGTAATAGAGCAGTAAATAATAAATACATAGGTAAATGTTTATGTGTAACTACATATTATTATAATGAGATGATTGCGTTGGGCCAAATAAGCTCTGATTGATCTAGACCAGGGTTTCCCAAACTTGGGTCTCCAGCTGTGTTTGGACCACAACTCCCATCATCCATAGCTAGCAGGACCAATGGTCAGGGATGATGGGAATTGTAGTCCAAAACCAGCTGGAGACCCAAGTTTGGGAAACCCTGGCCCAGAATGAGGACAGTGGGTTGTAACTGTTGTGGGAAAGTTTGCTGTAATCCTACGTTTGGTTAAGTAGTAATTACTCTCTTTGTGATATTAAGAGCAGGATCCTCTAACAAGGAAAGAGAAGGAACTGGAGGTAGAGGCAAGTGGAGGGGTGCATGGTCCCTCCCCAAGTAATTAATTACATAGCTGGCATTAAAGAGTGTCTAATATTCTATTATTTAATAAAAATTACAAAGAAAGTTAACTTGAGGGTCCTGGAGGCTGATCTCAAGATAATCACAAACTACTGTGATACCAACAATCATACAGTAGCTAAAAAAGATCTATAGTAGCACAAAACAAGTAGCTCCAAATTATTCAGTTATTAGATGTGCTCCTGTGAGCAGCTTTCATAATGGTTTCCATGTGATCTCTCATTTATTGTATTGAAGGTTTTTGAATACCCCATATCATAGCCTGCTTAGCTGCAGTAGAACAGTGTCATATATACTGTACCTTCAGACCATTATGTAGCACAGAACTCCAGGTGGATAAATAAGACTTGATGGCATGATACTAGGAAGCTAGAGGAGACCTCTGGCAAGGTCAGAGTGAGTGGATTCAGAGTTAGGTGTTGTAGTAGGGACTGGAATTCCACCAATTCTCTTGTACCACGAGTGTCCTCCAACAGACGAGTAAATAATAGCAGTAGTATGAGTAGTGTGGCAAATATTTCCACACCTGCACACTTTTTTCACTTATTTTGGCTGATTTCAGAGATGTTGGCACAGGCCCTGTTGCTGATTTACTTTAATTGCAAAATAATTAAATTTGTTAAAATGGGAATGAGTGGCATGTTTCTATTTTTCTAACAGCCCTCAGAGACAGAATGGTACACCACTACTCCCTGCTCCATATCTTGAAACAATATGCTTATCCTTCCTTTTCTAAAAAGAAAGCCTTGAATTGTCCTGACTTATCACAGTTTAGTTAAATAAATTACGTTCACAGCTAATGCAATTTTAAACAGTTGCTATTCGTATGCTTGGATGTGAGCCAAATACATTCTTGTATAACTCAGGTTTTTACAGTACTGTATGCCTGTGTGGCTTCTGTCCAGATAGGCTTGTTTAACAGAGCAATTGTTTAATTCAACTGCATCAGATACAATGAGTGCTTTTTTTTTCAAGAAGTTGTTACAGTAAGTGCCACACTTTTTAACAACAAAAAGAGGTGCCAGTACTGCATATCCTTGAGTACTCACTGAAAAAAGGGTACTGGATACAATGTTACTAAAATTATTTTGCCTTGATGATAGTAAATTTTGTTCAATCAAAATTGGGTGTTTTCCGCCCCCCAAAAGGTGGTTTAAAACAGACCAGAATAAGAATAAGAACAACAGTTTCAAAGCAATCTAAGTAAAACCTAGAAATAATAGCACGAAAAACAACATTGACCTGCTGTAGTGTTAAGATCAGCAGGGGAGGCCCCCTTGGCAGTGCTGCTACCCTATGCAGTCTGATGGGCAGTGGTGTATGAGAGGTGCTTCTCTGTGTTGGCTCTCAGTTTGTGGAATAACCTGCCCTCCTTGTGCTGCATTGCTGTTCTGTGCTGATGTTTTGTTAATTCTGTTCCTTGTTAGTTTGGTCATTTTATTTTATGTTTTTAATACAGTGTGCTGTTTTATTGTGAGGTTTTTGTAACTCACTATGGGACCATTCATTGAAGGGTGGGCTATAGGTAAAGACAATGAAGGAATGTCTGCAGAAAACACTGGAATATAAACAAGAAACCGAAAGCACGTTGAAACAAACATGTCTTAACCTGCTTAACCAGAAGAGAAGAATAAGCTTATTACAAGAGCCTGCAAAGCATTTATGCAGCAAATAGCAGCATCAGTTTACTGATCTGGAGGCCCGTTTCTTAAACTGTAGGAATCGGCCACAGGCGCAAGGCAGGCCATCGTTTGCATTGCTCTTCCTGCCTAGCATTTTCTTATCCTAGAGAAAATTGAATTGTCCAATGTATTTTATCATCCTTGTTTCCTTGTTTTGCAGATCGTTCTCGAGAAGCCCTGGAACAGTTGGTTGGACCAAATAAGTTTAAGCAGGTTTCATGGACTGTTTATTGATTTTTCTTTAGTTGTTGATGGCCTCTCTTTTTCAAGAAAGAACCATGCCTGGAACTGCATGTCTCTGGTGTTGTAGAGAGTACTGTCTCCCACTGACATGCTTCGTTTCTATTTCAACTGCCAAAGGTAGTGGCACTAATGCTGTGTTTATTTTCTTGATTAACGAGAATGTTGCTCTTTTTCCCACTCCACATGATGGATTACGAATAGGAAGTTGTTAGTGTTCATATAAGAGCAACAGGTCAGAACTGTAATTCAGGAATCATTATGTTCAAATGTTAAGTTCTGTGGCAGTGAAGAACTAGCAGGAAAATGTGATGTAGCAGGTGGTGAGCCAGCAAGACTTGACAGCCACTATTTCATCTAAGCATTTTATAAGGTCACCTGCTCAGCCATCACTTTGGGGAGGGTCAGTTATGTTTCAAGGTAGCCATTATAATTGGAGACGTGAGGTTTTGTTTACTGCATGCTGGTTCTTGTTTTGAAATAAATGCTCCTACCATCTTCATGTTGTGAATGTATTTTCTTTCATTCCAAAGAATCAATGAATGTGTTTATAGTACTCATTGCTTCTGTTTCTGGGTGAAAGGGTTAACATATGGCTTTGTGCTAACACCTCCTAGCCAGGATACCATGTTCTGGCCCAGTGAAGAATGTAGTACAGTAGTGAAAACTAGAAGGTATACTGCTATCTAGTCTAGGAATTTAGATTTCTTCCTAAACCCTGTACATGAGTTGTTTGATCATGTGCAGCTCGTGCATTGCCAGAGAAAAATGAGTATTCAAATGAAAGGTTTCAATGGGATTTGAGTGTCTTGTCCACCTGCAGGGTAGAATACTATATAACATTAAAAACCACTGTTTTTATCTCATTTTATATTATATACCTATATAACACTAAATACTAAATAGAAATATCTATGGTTGTTAATAACAGCCTCATTAAAGTTACTAATATATCTGCCCCACCCCATATTCTTGCTTTAAGGCTGCTAGCAGCGATTGTGGGAATAACCTGGTATGTGGGCACTATGGTAATTCTGCTAGTGCAGTAGGGCGTAGAGTTCGTTCGTTCCACATCCCTCACAAGCATAATATAGTATGCTACAGAGATCATAAACATATCATAAGAGTGATGTGTGCTACCGAGATGGCAGGCATGCCTGAGAATGAAGTGTGCTGTAGAGAACAAAGGGCTTCGACATCAAGGGCATGAATAAGCTTTGCTAATATAATTGATTAATTACTATAGAAGTGTATAATGGTGATTGGTTAACGGCTTGTACATATGCATATATTGTACTAAACAAATATGTGGGCAGGGGAGTGCCCAGCGCTCTCGTCCCTCTACTGATACCTCACATGGTATGGTCTGTCTTTCCTCCACGAGAGCCCACCGCATGCAGCAGGCTGATTGCACCATCGGCTAATCGCTTCAAGCGACTTTCATGACCAAGGGAGAATACAAGCTTAAAGTATTCAGAGAACACTTCCACTAATTGTGCTGGATAATCAAAGGAATAAATGAATATGTTCAGGGCAGAAGGTGGACTTCTCAATATCTGAATGGAGAAGAAAGGTTTTGTGTTCCTATTTAGAGTGCTGTGAGCTGCTTCTTTTGCAGAAAACAGTTTTGATTAGAGCCTGATTAAAGCATGAAGGTCAGATCTGTGTTAACAGCTTTAATTGACTCAACAGTACAGTGTTTTCAGCCTTAGTGAAAACCACACAGCTTTAATTCATCCACCTACACCTGCTGTCTTTTATTTAATCTAATTTTCATTGTAGCTGTTAACAACACAGTATGAATATTTTTTGAACTTTAAAATTGCTTACTAATAGCAATAGAATGCATTTAAGGGAATGTAACTGCATAACAAGGTTGGCTTAAGTAATTACTCCTATAAATTTATTTTGAGTTGTAGACCAACTCTGTACATGCTTAATCGGACTTACTCTCTTTTAGGTGTACTTAGGACTGAGGTGTGGGGAGGGGTTGTACCTCTGGTGGGGGACACATCATGCTCCTTTTGGCCACCTTTGGTCCCCACCCTGCACTCAGCTCTCACCTGTGGCTCCTAGTGTCAGCTTGCAACAGCGGCCACACCGTGAGAATGGCTTTGACTAGCCAGCTAAACCAGGTGAGGGTCTTACATTTTATGTCTTATATTTAATAAAGCCTGTACTGGCACCTCCCCACTTGCACATGATCAGCACAAGCACTTCTACTGACAAGTGCACCATTTTTGGCTCCAAAAGGGGGCGGGGGCAAATCAGGGAATCCTCTCTCACGTGCATGCCAGTAATGTGTGTGGCAACTGGAACAGTACCTCTGCTTAAGTGGGGACCCCCCCCCCCTGTATGTTCTTACTCTTGAAATGACTGCTGTTCTGTTCAAAGCCTATATACCAGAGGCTGGATCCCCCCCCCCAAAAATAGAATTAGCAGAAGAGCCCCTAGTACAGCATCCTGTTCCCCATAATGCACAGCCAGATGTATCTGGGAAACCCACCAGCAGAGAAAAGGCAAAATACTTCCCCACCTGTTGCTTCCTTCCCTCCCTCCCAACCTGGCTTTCAGAGATATGCTGTCTCTGAATCTGGAGGTCCCATTTAGCTATATTATTAATAAAAGCACCTAGCATTTTTTAAATGACTTGGATAATACCAAATTCAGCCGTTCAACAGCTAGTTGCAAACTGGACTTATACTACCCAAAGATGGGACTTTATTCTCTGACGGAACACTCCAAGTACTAAGTAAAACTATCCAATTTGACTTCTTTTTGCTTTTTTACCTAGCATGCCACCTAAAATTAACATCTAGCTTTGTTAATATAAAACCTACCTACTTTCTCTTGATTCCTTGTTTTCTGTCTACCGAGGAACCTGTGTGTTTCACCTAAGGAGCGAGACAGATCTAGGTAACAGCTTGATTTTATATTTTCAAAATCTGGGAAGGGAAAATGCTAGCCTTTATACATTTTTTCAGCTCAGTTGCCCTAAGTGCAACTTTAAACCTGCATAGCACATAGTGGGAGTCTTGTTTGAATGTCTGATATATCCTGACACATTCTTTCTTGAGATTGTGAGAAGATATACATCTTTGTGGCTTTGACGGCAACCAACTCTATCCCACACCCCCTCCTCTGATAAAACATTCGGTAGAAGTCAAAGCCTGCATGCTATTTTATGGCAGTTTGGTCGTCCTAGTTATTGCCCTGATGTAGATTTTACATTTTTATGAGATTATTTTTATTCAGAATAACATGAAATAATGGGTATTGATCAGCAGATAAAAGGAAAATACAGGGATTGTGTGTATTAGGCAGATAATAATAGCATGTTAAGTTAAATAACCGAAGCCAAAAAGATATATGAGTTATAGTGGTTCTGGGTTCCTCTGGGTAACAGTTAATAAAAGAAACAGACGTAAACCAATCAGCATCAAAAGTATCCTTTTGTTTCTCCATGCATTACTCAGCAGTGTTGTGTAAATTTAGCAGTCACTGCCAAGTACTATATGTGTAAGGCATCTTGGTAGTCAGTATAACCCTGAAACTATTTGGTACTTGCTGCAGAGCCATCCCACATATGCTTATCTGCTTGATTTGGGAGCTTGGCTGCTGGCTAGGGAGTTGGGAGTTATTTGTGCAACCTAGTAGATGCCTCCCACTCATCCCCCCATCTGACAGATGGGTGGACGGGAGGTTCAGTTTGCAAGTTTATTATTCTAGCCAAAGTCCATGGCAGACTTGTAGCAATAGTGTTAATAGAATAATAAAGAACATATATCCATAATATAAGAAAACATCCATGATGAAAAGAGTTACCAGAGACACCTACAAACTCAAATTCAACTTGGATTTCAAGATTAAAGCTCCAAATCACAACAATTTATAGTGATTTTATCGGACTCATTTTTCCTGATTTTTCTCTCTCCAGCTAATGCATAGAGGGTCACTCTGTGTTACTAAGCTATTGCTGACATTCAAAAGAAACCGAATCATTTCTGTTGGGGCCTACCTGCTTGCTTGTGAGAACAAAGTTTTCAGAAAGTGACCTCTATATAAGGGGCAACTAGAAGATAATGAGTGAGTCTTCCACAACTACAAAGTCTGACTGAGAATGGGACCTTGTGCAGTGTCCATCCAAGACTGAATCAGGACACATCAAAGAAGTGTTTCAGTTACACAAGTTGTAAATTTAATCAGGGAAAACGGGTAGAGAAAAAGAGGACTCCATAGTGCTATCTGGTGGCACAATGTTATATCACATATACAACACATATAAATTGCTTTTTCTTTACAAATCTAGCTGAGTCCCAAGACTGCAGAGGGCATCACTTGGAACTGCAACTCAGTTACGGCATTTCTTAAACAAACTGGTGAGAGTTTGGTCTAATAACTTTCTGTTGTTCCATTACTGATAACCCTCTGGTCCGTTACTCCTAGTCCCAATTCCTGCCACTGGGTTTTCATATATTCAGTTTTCCTGTCTTCAAGCAGACTCTTGTATGTCAATCTACATTTGATCAAATTTTCTATGGATTCTTCTTACAGATTTGTACACAAATCCTGAATTGCCCTAGCCCAGGCATCCTCAACCTCAGCCCTCCAGATGTTTTGAGACTACAATTCCCATCATCCCTGACCACTGGTCCTGCTAGCTAGGGATCATGGGAGTTGTATGTTGTAACCTGGGAACATATAATCTCACCTTTGCTTTATTCTGTATGCTTATGCGTTAAGACTGTACCTTGTAAGGAATGCTTCTTACAAAGAGTTTGTGGGTTATAGCTGAACTAAGCAGAAATATCTAGCTAGGCAGATTGACCACAGAAGATAAATTATGTCATGGGTCCTATGTCCCCAAGTGAGTCAGGATGTTGGGAAAAACAGGATGTCTGCAGAATGTTCTGGGTGTCTGAGATACATATATAGAGTTTTACCAAATGACATAATGAGATCTATATGCTTACAAAGCTGAAAGAATGACCCAACGAAAGGAGAGTTCACAGGGGCAGAAGGTTGTTACAAGAAAGCAGAAGTGAATCTCCTTGTCTCAGCTAACTAGGGTGAAGTTCAGAGAGTCTTCTGGAGACAAGAGGGTTGGATTTCTGGGTTGCTGTCATACACTCATTGGCTTGATGCTTAATGCAAGGCATGAATATGTAACGTTTGAAGGATCTATAAAAACCTTTGGATACCTTTGATTAATGTCCAGTCTTTTGGAGATGACTCAGGGGCCTACCCAGGATCAAAACTGGGGGGGGGGGTTGGCCAAGCCATGGTCCTTCAGGTTGTGACATTTCAGCACGGAAAAGGCGAATGAAACCAAAATTTTAAGAAAATTATATATGATTATAGCAGTGCTTTATTACGGTAGTTTTTACAATTATTTGCTTGAATTTTTTAAAAAAAATTTATTCTAGTTACATGTCTTATACTAATATATGCATATAAAGATAAAGCCAAATACCCGTAAGATTTGCCACATTTTGAGAGGGTTTTCCAAGCAAAGTGAGGTTTGCTATATAGAGGACGGGATTCTAAACAAATAAATCCTTGCATTAAGGCTTTAGTTTTGTTTAATTTGCTGCAAGACTTGGCTCCCTCAGCTAAAAATGCACAAACCCCAACCTCCTAAATAAACATCGGACACCTCATTTATTTTTATTTTTAAAAGAGAGAACAGTCCACCCCTTCTGGATGTGCGTATGTGTCTGGCCGCCCCGCGCTTTCCTTCTGGCCTTTTCGCTGCTAACTTTTTCCAACTAAGTTTAGCTTTTGGATCAAGCCGAGGAGCAGCGGACGAGGAGGGGGGGAGGGTTTTCTCGAGACGAAGGTGCCGGGGCTCGGGTTAGGAAAGGTGCAGAGGCATGGGCATTTATTTATTTTTTGCTTCTAGGGGGGGAGCCAACAACCCTGTGGGAAGGAGGTTGCTGCGCTCCTGCGCAAGGAAGGCATTGCAGAGCGGGCGGAGAGAAAGATAGGGACCCCACGTGAAGAGCAGTCCCAGAGAAGAGAATTGGGGGCAAGAGAGAGAGAGAGAATGAATGCGTGCGAAACAGATATTTGCCAAGGGGAGGAGGATAGAGAGGTGGATGCTCTGCAAGAGAGGAATTGTGGGAAGTGTTTTGGGGAAGACTAGAGGCAGGGAGGGAGAGTGGAGAGGTTCCCTGGAAATAGTCTGCAAAAACGGGGATACGCTGAAAGACTAGGAGAGAGGGGGTAGTGGGAATACTTGGAAGGATGGGGGGAGCCTGCAAACACTGGGGAGATCACGGGCAGGGAAGGCAGTCGGCTGAAGAAAGGATGCGGAAGCTGACAAGGCTGTAGGAAAGAGCAGACGAGAGATCCGGCGGCGGGGTGGGGAGCAGAGAGAGAGAAAGAAAAGCGTTGCAATGCGAGCGAGCCTGCAATTGGAAAGGGAGACGCTGTTTCCTTGGACAGGGACGGAGCGCGTTCCCCGCCGATGAGACCGCAGTGAGGAAAGTGTGCACCAAGCAGCACAAGTTTCGGAGGAGTTTCTGGGGGGGGGCATAATTAAAATGCAGCGCACAATCGCTTGATTTCCACCAGTCGACTTATTTACCTATTTTCTAAAGGAAGCCCGGGGGGGGGGGGGACACAATGCAATGATTTGTAATGCATTGTTGATGGGTAAAGCCTGGCAGATACAGACTGATATAACCAGAAGCTTGCCATACGAAGAGAGGTCCCACGTTTTTCCAAGTCGGGGCCTCTCCCCTCCCCGGACTCTCCCCGGACTCTGCTTCTGGGGGGGGGCAGCTGCCCCCCTGCCCCCCCCGTCGGTACGCCCATGAGATGACTCCCTGGACCTTTTATTGCAATAAAACGCTTACTCTTGATTTCTCCTAAATCCAGTGTTTGGCATTTATTTTAAGAACTAAGGTTCCCGGAATGATATAATAGTAGGCCAAAAACATCTGGAGGGCCGAGGTTGAGGAAGCCTGCCCTAGCTGGAACTTGTATTAGCTGCCTTGCACTGACTGTCAAACCAACCAAGGTGTGTTGATTGTGTGTACCGGTATTTATTAATTGTGAGGTAAAGGTAAAGGGACCCCTGACCATTAGGTCCAGTCATGTCCGACTCTGGGGTTGCGGTGCTCATCTTGTGTTACTGGCCGAGGGAGCCGGTGTACAGCTTCTGGGTCACGTAGCCAGCTTGACAATACTCTGGTTTCACCTCAGATTGTATAAATGTGGCCAGCATGACAAAGCCGCTTCTGGCGAACTAGAGCAGCGCACAGAAACGCCGTTTACCTTCCTGCCAGAGCGGTACCTATTTATCTACTTGCACTGTGACATGCTTTCGAACTGCTAGGTGGGCAGGAGCTGGGACCAAGCAATGGGAGCGCACCCCATTGCAGGGATTCGAACTGCCAACCTTCTGATCAGCAAGCCCTAGGCTCTGTGGTTTAACCCACAGCGCTACCCGCGTCCCATTTATTAATTGTTGTTGTTGTTGTTGTTCAGTCGTTCAGTCGTGTCCGACTCTTCGTGACCCCATGGACCAGAGCACGCCAGGCACGCCTATCCTTCACTGCCTCCCGCAGTTTGGCCAAACTCATGTTAGTAGCTTCGAGAATACTGTCCAACCATCTCATCCTCTGTCGTCCCCTTCTCCTTGTGCCCTCCATCTTTCCCAACATCAGGGTCTTTTCCAGGGAGTCTTCTCTTCTCATGAGGTGGCCAAAGTACTGGAGCCTCAACTTCAGGATCTGTCCTTCTAGTGAGCACTCAGGGCCGATTTCCTTGAGAATGGATAGGTTTGATCTTCTTGCAGTCCATGGGACTCTCAAGAGTCTCCTCCAGCACCATAATTCAAAAGCATCAATTCTTCGGCGATCAGCCTTCTTGATGGTTCAGCTCTCACTTCCGTACATTACTACTGGGAAAACCATAGCTTTAACTATACGGACCTTTGTTGGCAAGGTGATGTCTTTGCTTTTTAAGATGCTGTCTAGGTTTGTCATTGCTTTTCTCCCAAGAAGCAGGCGTCTTCTAATTTCGTGACTGCTGTCACCATCTGCAGTGATCATGGAACCCAAGAAAGTGAAATCTCTCACTGCCTCCATTTCTTCCCCTTCTATTTGCCAGGAGGTGATGGGACCAGTGGCCATGATCTTAGTTTTTTTGATGTTGAGCTTCAGACCATATTTTGCGCTTTCCTCTTTCACCCTCATTAAAAGGTTCTTCAATTCCTCCTCACTTTCTGCCATCAAGGTTGTATCATCAGCATATCTGAGGTTGTTGATATTTTTTCCGGCAATCTTAATTCCGGTTTGTGATTCATCCAGCCCAGCCTTTCGCATGATGAATTCTGCATATAAGTTAAATAAGCAGGGAGACAATATACAGCCTTGTCGTACTCCTTTCCCAATTTTGAACCAATCAGTTATTCCATATCCAGTTCTAACTGTAGCTTCTTGTCCCAAATAGAGATTTCTCAGGAGACAGATGAGGTGATCCGGCACTCCCATTTCTTTAAGAACTTTCCATAGTTTGCTGTGGTCGACACAGTCAAATGCTTTTGTGTAGTCAATGAAGCAGAAGTAGATGTTTTTCTGGAACTCTCTAGCTTTCTCCATAATCCAGCGCATGTTTGCAATTTGGTCTCTGGTTCCTCTGCCCCTTCGAAATCCAGCTTGCACTTCTGGGAGTTCTTGGTCCACGTACTGCTTAAGCCTGCCTTGTTGAATTTTAAGCATAACCTTGCTAGCGTGTGAAATGAGTGCAATTGTGCGGTAGTTAGAGCATTCTTTGGCACTGCCCTTCTTTGGGATTGGGATGTAAACTGATCTTCTCCAATCCTCTGGCCACTGCTGAGTTTTCCAAACTTGTTGGCATATTGAGTGTAGCACCTTAACAGCATCATCTTTTAGGATTTTAAATAGTTCAGCTGGAATATCATCACTTCCACTGGCCTTGTTGTTAGCAAGGCTTTCTAAGGCCCATTTGACTTCACTCTCCAGGATGTCTGGCTCAAGGTCAGCAACCACACTACCTGGGGTGGATGAGACCTCTATATCTTTCTGGTATAGTTCCTCTGTGTATTCTTGCCACCTCTTCTTGATGTCTTCTGCTTCTGTTAGGTCCTTTCCACTTTTGTCCTTAATTGTGGTAATCTTTGTACGAAATGTTCCTTTCATGTCTCCAATTTTCTTGAACAGATCTCTGGTTTTTCCCATTCTGTTATTTTCCTCTATTTCTTTGCATTGCTCGTTTAGAAAGGCCCTCTTGTCTCTCCTTGCTCTTCTTTGGAAATCTGCATTCAATTTCCTGTATCTTTCACGATCTCCCTCGCATTTTGCTTGCCTTCTCTCCCCCGCTATTTTTAAGGCCTCATTGGACAGCCACTTTGCTTTCTTGCATTTCTTTTTCATTGGGATGGTTTTCGTTGCTGCCTCCTGTATAATGTTACGAGCCTCCATCCACAGTTCTTCAGGCACTCTATCCACCAAATCTAGACAGAACTCTATTAGCCTTTGCCCTGCTTCATTTTGAACTCCAAGGCCAAACTTGCCAGTTGTTCCTTTTATCTCTTGACTCCCTACTTTAGCATTCCAATCCCCTATAATGAGAAGAACATCCTTCTTTGGTGTCATTTCTATAAGGTGTTGTAAGTCTTCATAGAATTGGTCAATTTCAGTTTCTTCAGCACTGGAAGTTGGTGCATAAACTTGGATTACTGTGATGTTAAAAGGACTGCCTTGGATTCGTATCGAGATCAATCTATCATTTTTGAAATTGCATCCCAGTACAGCTTTCGCCACTCTTTTGTTGACTATGAGGGCCACTCCATTTCTTTTACGGGATTCCTGCCCGCAGTAGTAGATATGATAGTCATCTGAACTGAATTCGCCCATTCCCGTCCATTTTAGTTCACTGATGCCTAGGATGTCAATGTTTATTCTTGCCATCTCATTTTTGACCACATCCAGCTTACCAAGGTTCATGGTTCTTACATTCCAGGTTCCTATGCAATACTTTTCTTTACAGCATTGGACTTTCCTTTCGCTTCCAGGCATATCAGCAACTGAGTGTCCTTTCGGCTTTGGCCCAGCCGCTTCATCAGCTTTGGATCTACTTGTACTTGTCCTCCGCTCTTCCCCAGTAGCATGTTGGACGCCTTCCGACCTGAGGGGCTCATCTTCCAGCGTCATATCTTTTATATGCCTGTTGTCTTTGTCCATGGAGTTTTCTTGGCAGGGATACTGGAGTGGGTTGCCAGTTCCTCCTCCAGGTGGATCACGTTTGGTCCAAACTCTCCACTATGACCTGTCCATCTTGGGTGGCCCTGCACGGCATAGCTCATAGCTTCCCTGAGTAATTCAAGCCCCTTCGCCACGACAAGGCAGTGATCCATGAAGGGGTTATTAATTGTAGAAGTTATCAAAAACTTCTTATTAATTGTAGAAGTTATCAAATAGGGCCCGAGTTCTATGACAATTTGCTGGAAGACATAAACAAGAGTTGGAAATTTGCTCATAAAATGTTGATGCAAGTTTGCCAGGTGATGACTAAATAGTGCCTCTGGTATATTGCTGCCCAATCTGAGAGACCATTTCAGTCTTTTCATGCCTTATAATTCTCCACTGAGAGCCAGTGCAGTGTACTGGTTAAGAGCGGTAGACTCATAATCTGGTGAACCGGGTTCCGCTCCTCCACATGCAGCTGCTCTCTCTCTCTCTTTCCCCACCTCCCTGCCAAAGTTTGCATTTCAAAGGAGGCTCCCTGCCAAAGTTTGCATTTCAAAGCAGGAGAGCCAGTGTGGTGTAGTGGTTAAGAGTGGTAGACTCATAATCTGGGGAACCGGGTTTATGTCTAAGCTCCTCCACATGCAGCTGCTGGGTGACCTTGGGCTAGTCACACTTTTTTGAAGTCTCTCAGTCCCACTCACCGCACAGAGTGTTTGTTGTGGGGGAGGAAGGGAAAGGAGAATGTTAGCCGCTTTGAGACTCCTTAGGGTAAGTTATAAAGTGGGATATCAAATCCAAACTCTTCTTCTTTCCCTGTTGCAGATTTGGTTGTTAATATGCATTCTGTTTAAGTACATTGGGTCACTGATACTGGAAACTGGTCGCTATCCACTTGTTCCAACACTTCATAGTGTTCACAAAAGTGAATATTGAAAGAGTGACTACAATGTGGCTGACAGCACTTCCAGCATGTTTGTTAAAATAAGTATACTGACCTACAGCATAGGAGATGGATTGAGGATTAAATCTGGAGATTAAAATTTAAACCTCCTGCCCCATGTGTGCGGAGTCTGCCCTGGGTTGTAACAGCGAGAATCTCTGATATTGCGTTTTAAGTCTCTCTATAATAAAGCTTTACAACTGATCATTTGGCATCCCTGCAACTGGGTCTTTCAAGGTCTCAGTAAACCACTCACCTGAGATCTGCATTTAGGCCTGTGGGACACAACACATACCACTTGCAGACAGTACATCTGTTTGCACAGGCATGTCCAACAGGTAGATCGTGATCTACCGGTAGATCACTGCATGTCTGCGGTAGATCTCTGGTAGATCACTGGGTCCCCCCAAAGAAGCTGAACTGTGGCCCCCCCTAAAAAAGCTCAACATTTTACCTCTTCCCTGAAAAAACTCAACAACTTTGATCCGGACCCCAAAAAAGGAGGTAGATCACTGCCAGTTTTTAACTCTGTGAGTAGATCGCAGTTTCTTGGGAGTTGGCCACCCCTGTGTTTGCAGTTTCCAATGTAACCAAAGCTCCCATGTGAGCTGCCACAAAAAGGTGGTTTA
The DNA here is from genome assembly GCF_009819535.1 of Lacerta agilis. NCBI lineage: Eukaryota > Metazoa > Chordata > Lepidosauria > Squamata > Lacertidae > Lacerta > Lacerta agilis. The sequence continues at coordinate 18,059,749 of NC_046321.1, read as the reverse complement.
TCCAATTTTTACAAGGGAGATAGGATTTTACATTTTTAATCAACACCAGCAACTACTGATACACCCATCCTCTGGAAGCAAAAGACTTCAATGAAAACAGTTTTTTTTCTTTAAAGAATAAAACTCAGCCACATACTGGCATGCACACATAATTTCCATTGACTATAGTGGGAATTATAAGGCAAAGTGCTTTCTTTTATTACTCCTGTCCCGGTCTGCGCAAATGCCACCTTTAACTGGTACAAACCATGCTATGTCATTGAAATACATAGAATGTATGCATGCTGATAGAATGCATATAGGCAGTATAGTATGTATTGGCACCAGTCAGAATTTGAACTGCCACAAAATGGGGCTTTTAGTGGTTCAAGTGACATGCAATATAGTCCAGTATTTCTGCACTTGAGGTCCATGAAGAGTCAAGGCTGGTAGTGCCAAACCACAGTACTGGTGGAACCATTGTTCTCTTGCTGAGTTGATTTGGTGAGGTCATATTCGCTGACTTTGAGAAGCTGCTTCTGAATTTTGTGGCACACAAAATAGGGCCTGCCAGGGTCTCCAATTAACACTTTAGTCCTATGAGTCTGGATGTGGTTTTTCAGCCACTGATGAAGGCTGTCTGCAAGAGCTTCACTGTAAAACATGTCCCCTAGGATAATAAGATCCCAGTTGTCTACCTCTGTACCAATGAGGTTCTCTGTGAGAACAGGGAAAGGATTCAGGTTGTTCAATTCACAGTTCAGCAGCATGGCAGCTCCTGCAACTGAGAAATAAGGAAACAAACAAGAAAAGATCAGTGCCCAAAATTTTGACTTGGTAATGCCACCTGGACTGGTCAACTTTCTAGTCTTTCGGATCCTTTGTTGGGCAAGACTTTCCTTGCCAGAATTGTTTTAACAAGCTATCTTATATTCTCTATGGGCAGAGTATTGCTAGGGACACAATTCATGGGCTGATCACATTCAAGTCCCTGGTGCCTCCCTTACATTTTGTACTATGTATGGGACTGATGGGAGTTGTAGTCCAAAACATCTGGGGGGTACCAGATTGGTGAAGGCTCCTCAAGTCACATCATTTACATAACCGAGTGTATTGACTGACCACCTGACCCAACCCTACACCAAAGTTGGCATGGACCGCTAGAGAAAATCCTATATAAACTACAATATTAGCTTATGCGGGGAGGCCATTCTCCATCAGACCAGAGTTCATGCCACTGAGAACAGCAGCATCTACTCCCTGACTCTGAATAAGACCCTCATCTATTAGCTAACTTGATCACCAATCTAGAGTGGCTTCAGCTTGTGTGGGATACATGATATAGTTGGTTAGGTGTTAGGATACAATGTTTAAGAGACCTATACTAATGTGTGCGCTCTATTACTTGAGGGAATATGTGAGAAGAAATAGCATGCACTGCTTCTGCAACATCTGGGTGGCTCAGCACTAATTGCTGGACAGGAATCAAAGGACTAGGAACTGTGTGGGTGGAATTAGAATGCCAATGGAGCCCAGATGTTTCATTAGCTATAGGATAAGAATGTGGTATATGAAAGCAAGAGGAAGGGGTCCCCAACAGAGAGCAGAAATAGTGTTTTGCAGAGTAAACAATTGAAGTATGTGTTCTGTGTAAGATTGCAATATGATATATGTTGATGGATCTCAACCATAACTCTTGCTACCAGCTGCCAAGTCAGTGAATTCCAGGATGACGACTCAGGAACAGAACCTGCTGACTAGTAACTTGATTTATATTTAGTTTTATTATATACAGCAGAATAAAGCACAGCTTTGTTCAAGTTGTTGTAAGAATTTTAAGGTATTTTATTTATATATAATAGTTGTTATTAATGTACCAAAACAAATAAGGCCACATGTCTGAAAAACAGCACAGAAAGACAGGCCTCACTCCATTTTTGACTCCCAACTGACCAAGTATTTCTTTGTCTCAGGAACAAAAGGGGGGGTTGCCCCTCCAGCTACACAGCAGCCCCCTGCCTGAGTGATAATCTCTGGCATCCTGATACCTGAGTGCCAGACAAAAGGGTGTGATTAACTTGGCTGGGAAATAGGGAAATGTAAATATCTTTTGTTTCACTTGATGGGTTTTTGGTGGAGGGCAAGAGGAGACATGGGGGCAGGGTCCAGGATGCTCAGATCACTGCTAACAGACCCTCTGGTTTCAGCGGTGGCAGTTGAAGCGGGGCCGTTGAAATGGAACGCTGGTGCTCCAGAAGAGAGGGGAGGCCGAGGAGGACGGCCACGCTGCCGCCGCTGAAACCAGAGCCCCGAAGCCTAGCGGAGGGAGGCGACTCGGGCTCCACGCGGCCAGCCTGCGGGCCAGCATCGCTCCCTCTTTCTCCTCTCAAGGAAAAATGTCGGCAAGTGGAAAGTTTAACCCCTTCCCCGCCCTCGCGCCCAATTCCCTCATCCTGCCTTCCCCGCAGACTCCGCTATGGGCCGCAGCAGCCCGAAGCCATCCTTCTCCGGCGCCCGCTCGCCCGCCCCTCTCTGCCTTGGCCGCCTCCGCAGCGGCCTTTTCTTCCTGCCCAGCCCCTCCAGCCTGGTGGCGGCTGAGGGAAGCGGGCCGCGTTCCCCTTTAAGTCTGTCCGCCCAGGCCTCCCTCTTACCGCGTCTACCCAGCTGCTCCTCGCTCGCCCGCGAACGGGACTCCCCTCCGCCTCCTCGCCCCCCCCAGCCCAGCAGTCTGTTTTTAAAAATGTTCCCATCGACAAGGGGGTATAAGGTAGCGCGGAGGCGTCGCTTGCAATGGGGGGGGGGCTTCCTCGGTGCCAGAGCGACCGGCCTTTATGCTTCGCACGTGGCACCGAGCCGGGCTCTGGGTCTTTTCCTCGCCACAGGCTTTGTTGCCCCTTTGCACCCGCTAGCCCATTCCCGAGAGCGGACTTTAGGCTCCGCTTTCATGCTTTGCTCAGAAGTCTGAGGTTCCGCCAGGGGTGAAGGCTTGAGCCCCCCTGCTAAGCCCATTCGTTTTTTGTTTTGAGCGGCAGAACTTTAACCCATCTTGGCCCTCCCACCGCGGGCACGCGCTCCGCCCCGGCGGCACGCGCGCGCCCCACAAGCTTCCTGACCAAGGTTGCAGGATTAAGAGCCCACCCCCCCCCGGGGGGGGAAATTCCCCAAGGGTGTTTGGGGGGTGCCTGCACAGGTATTTCTTGCAACCCCAAAATGCCACACTCAAGAAGCGAATTGCATTTATCTGTGCCAATAGCCCCTCTGTATTTGAGAAGCAAGAATTTGCAGCAAGAGGGAGAGAGAGAGAGAGAGAGAAACAGATTTTTTTTAAAAAAATTGTACTGGAACGGGCTTTAAATAGCTTCCCAGTCATTTTCTGCAAAGCGGTCTCTCATTGCGGGGAGATTGCGCAAACTTTTTTGTGAACAACAACCGACCCCCACCCCCACCCACCATGCAAATAGCGAGAGCCTGTTTTCCTTTCTCTGCGCTGCCCGGTTAACCCTTGAATGGCTCGCCTTTGTGCCCCTTGGTCAGGAAGCCCTGCCTGGGTTTGGGCGCTCCTCCCCACAAGCGGCAGCCTTGCCCATCCCTCCCCAAGGGGATAGGAGTAGTTTTGGGGTGCTACCGGGGAGGCGTCAAGAGCCCCACACTCCCCCCCCCCGTCAACCGAAAAACCGTGGCCGATTCTGCCAACAGGAAAGGAAATTGAAGCACACACTCTCTCTCTCTCATTCGCACACAAACACACAGAGAAATGGTTGCAGGATTAAGAGCCCACCCCCGGGGGGGGGGATTCCCCAAGGGTGTTTGGGGGGTGCCTGCACAGGTATTTCTTGCAACCCCAAAATGCCACACTCAAGAAGCGAATTGCATTTATCTGTGCCAATAGCCCCTCTGTACTTGAGAATAGCAAGGAGAGACAAGAGGGCATTTCTAAACGAGCAATGCAAAGAAATAGAGGAAAATAACAGAATGGGAAAAACCAGAGATTTGTTCAAGAAAATTGGAGATATGAAAGGAACATTTCGTACAAAGATTACCACAATTAAGGACAAAAGTGGAAAGGACCTAACAGAAGCAGAAGACATCAAGAAGAGGTGGCAAGAATACACAGAGGAATTATACCAGAAACATATGGAGGTCTCATACACCCCAGGTAGTGTGGTTGCTGACCTTGAGCCAGACATCCTGGAGAGTGAAGTCAAATGGGCCTTAGAAAGCCTTGCTAACAACAAGGCCAGTGGAAGTGATGATATTCCGGCTGAACTATTTAAAATTTTAAAAGATGATGCTGTTAAGGTGCTACACTCAATATGCTAGCAAGTTTGGAAAACTCAGCAGTGGCCAGAGGATTGGAGAAGATCAGTCTACATCACAATCCCAAAGAAGGGCAGTGCCAAAGAATGCTCCAACTACCGCACAATTGCACTCATTTCACACGCTAGCAAGGTTATGCTTAAAATTCTACAAGGCAGGCTTAAGCAGTATGTGGACCGAGAACTCCCAGAAGTGCAAACTGGATTTCGAAGGGGCAGAGGAACCAGAGACCAAATTGCAAACATGCGCTGGATTATGGAGAAAGCTAGAGAGTTCCAGAAAAACATCTACTTCTGCTTCATTGACTACGCAAAAGCATTTGACTGTGTCGACCACAGCAAACTATGGCAAGTTCTTAAAGAAATGGGAGTGCCGGATCACCTCATTTGTCTCCTGAGAAATCTCTATGTGGGACAAGAAGCTACAGTTAGAACTGGATATGGAACAACTGATTGGTTCAAAATTGGGAAAGGAGTACGACAAGGCTGTATATTGTCTCCCTGCTTATTTAACTTATATGCAGAATTCATCATGCGAAAGGCTGGACTGGATGAATCCCGAGCCAGAATTAAGATTGCCGGAAAAAATATCAACAACCTCAGATATGCTGATGATACTACCTTGATGGCAGAAAGTGAGGAGGAATTAAAGAACCTTTTAATGAGGGTGAAAGAGGAGAGCGCAAAATATGGTCTGAAGCTCAACATCAAAAAAACTAAGATCATGGCCACTGGTCCCATCACCTCCTGGCAAATAGAAGGGGAAGAAATGGAGGCAGTGAGAGATTTCACTTTCTTGGGTTCCATGATCACTGCAGATGGTGACAGCAGTCACGAAATTAGAAGACGCCTGCTTCTTGGGAGAAAAGCAATGACAAACCTAGACAGCATCCAGTGGCGGAGTAAGGCTCCGCGGTACCCAGGGCGGCAAAGAAAACGCCCCGGGGGCGGGGCGCCGTGACATCACATTGTGACGTCATGACGCCCCGCCCCCAGGGCGTTTCCGGGAGTGCCGCTGCTGCTTCTGAAGCCCTCTTTTAAGCCGAAGAGCCCGCTTTTAAGCTCTGCGGCTCAAAAGGAGGCTGTGGAAGCGGCGGTCCGACGACAGAGTGCACCTGCCGCTCCCAGGGTGATGGAGGGAGCGGCAGCGCGTGGGAATGGTGGGAGGGGCTGCCGCTTGTCACCCCCACATGCCGCCGTTCGCTCCGTTGCCCCGGGAACAGCAGCACCGCACACACCGTGCGCTGCTGCTCCCGGGGGGACGGAGCGAGCGGCGGCGTGTGGGGGTGACAAGCGGCAGTCCCTCCTGCCACTCCCCACGCTGCCGGTCACCTCCGGAGCAGCAGCGCTGCACGGACGGGGTGCTCGCTCGGCCGTGCGCTGTTGCTCCTTGGGTGACGGAGGGAGCGGCAGTGCTTGGGAGTGGCGGGAGGGGCCGCCGCTTGTCACCCCCACCCGCCGCTTGTCACACCTGTCGCCCGGGGGCGTACCGCCCCCACCGCACCCCCCTAGCAACGCCCCTGACAGCATCTTAAAAAGCAAAGACATCACCTTGCCGACAAAGGTCCGTCTAGTTAAAGCTATGGTTTTCCCAGTAGTGATGTATGGAAGTGAGAGCTGGACCATCAAGAAGGCTGATCGCCGAAGAATTGATGCTTTTGAATTATGGTGCTGGAGGAGACTCTTGAGAGTCCCATGGACTGCAAGAAGATCAAACCTATCAATTCTCAAAGAAATCAGCCCTGAGTGCTCACTAGAAGGACAGATCCTGAAGTTGAGGCTCCAGTACTTTGGCCACCTCATGAGAAGAGAAGACTCCCTAGAAAAGACCCTGATGTTGGGAAAGATGGAGGGCACAAGGAGAAGGGGACGACAGAGGATGAGATGGTTGGACAGTGTTCTTGAAACTACTAACATGAGTTTGGCCAAACTACGAGAGGCAGTGGAGGATAGGGGTGCCTGGTGTGCTCTGGTCCATGGGGTCACGAAGAGTCGGACACGACTGAACAACAACAATTTTAAAACAGTAAAAAATAATCACAATAGAAATGCAGACTGGGTTAGTGGTCTCCAGTTAAAAGATGGTTGAAAGAAAAGTCCCCAATAGGCACCGAAAAGGCACCTGTCTAATATTTAATGGGAGAGAAATAAAATAGGTAGGTGCCACCACACTAAAGACTCAATTCCTATATTGCGTGGAATAGATCTCCAGACAGGATGGTAAAAGTACAGGCTCTGGAGGGCCGATTCTGCCAACAGGAAAGGAAATTGAAGCACACACTCTCTCTCTCTCTCATTAGCACACAAACACACAGAGAAATGGTTTCAGGATTAAGAGCCCCCCCCCGGGGGGGGGGAAGAGGGAGAGAGAGAGAGAGAGAGAGAGAGAGAGAGAGAGAGAGAGAGAAACAGATTTTTTTTTAATTTTTGTACTGGAACAACTCTGTTTTTAAAAATGTTTGACAATATATGTTCTAGCGCCCGTTATTTTAACGGGCTTAAACCACTAGTATATATATATTAATAGTTATTAATTTTCCAAGCAAACAGGCCACATGTCTGAGGCAGACAGGCCTCACACCATTTTGACTCTCAAAATGACCAAATGTTTACCAAATGGGTCTCTGCAAGGAAGGAGGGGTGAGGGATTTAATTGTTCCAGGAATTAAAGATTACCATCTCAAAGGAATCAGATAACACCTTTTTGTGTGGTGTAGGTGTGATGCATCTGGGTGATGAGCTTGGGTTACACCTCTTCTGTGATTGATGTTTCTGGGGGTGGGCTAGACTCCAGGAGGGATTTTGAAATGTCTTTATAAGAGCATGCTGGCTTTGTTGTGGGTCTTTTTCCCTGAAAACACAGTTGTTGCAACAGCTTCAATAAAGATCAAGCTTACTAGCTGCTTTGCTTCTCAATTTTCTCTGGTTGGCCTCTGTTTTTTACTCCTACCAATGGAGAACCTGCAAAGGGCTCTTGTGTACCCCATAAGGGAATGAGGGCAGATTTTTTCTTACAACACCTGTGCAAACAGGTGTACCTTTCAAGTGTGAGATGTTTTTATAGGAGACATGGCAGGCTGGGTTGCTGTAAGTCTACACCATTCTTTTAACAAAACAGTGGAACTTATCACTGCTGTTTTTGACACCCTCCTTTGGTATCCCTGCACCCAGCCACTCCTTACGAGCTATCCTTTGGGCTAGTGGATCAGGACTAATTGTCAATAAGGCAGATATTAAATCCTACCCTAAAGTTTCCAGTTGTTGAACATGCATAGTCCAGTTGTTCAACAAACATGATAAATAATAGCTTTGGCTCATACGTGTATCTGACTGACAAACTATATCTTCACTAAAGTTGGCATGCTTAGCACCAGTGAGTCATGTGACTTCTCTGAAATCTAGGGCAACATTTTCTAGTGAGTAAAGGAAAGGAAGTGAAGACAAAGTAAATAACTTGCCAGATGTTGCTGTGGTTAGAACCAGACAGTCTGTGGTTGGAACAAATAGTGAAAAACAAGCAGATTTCCTGATCTGGGAGGTACAGAAACACAAAAACATGCACACTCTGGTTTCTGTCACGGTGTTCCGTTGCACCAGAAGTGGTTTAGTCATGCTGGTCGCATGACCCGGAAAGCTGTCCGTGGACAAACGCCAACTCCCTTATCCTGAAAGCAAGATGAGCATCGCAACCCCATAGTCACTTTTGCCTGGACTTAACCATCCAGGGTGTGTTTGTGTATCTTACCTTTTTTACCTTTTACCTTGAGGAGTTATAAAAGAATGCCAGCTACTTTGGGGAAGTCAGCCAATATGAAGACATATCTGTATGTCAGTGTAGGGTTCTTTATCCTTCAGACAGACAAGGGGAAACTGCTCATCCTGGATGTCTTTAAGAGAGGGTGAATTCTACACCATTTCTCTTCTGCAAAACGGGTATCTCATTTTAACAAAGCTGGAAGATCATCACTGCTATGTTGACTGTAGCCCTGCCTCCATAGCAATGGCTATGGGACATGCTCAGTTCTTTGAAAGGCTTCTTTGTGCATGTATCATGTTACCTTGGAACATGCTGCAGCCGCATATGGTCCTCCCTTCTTCCCAGTGCACTGAGACTGACTGCACTGCACGTGCAATGGAGCATCTTACCAGGATCAATGTCGTTGGCAACAATGTGCGATGCGCCGCTCATCATGGCTGCTATGGCTGTTGCTCCACACCCGCTTCCAAGATCGAGGACTCTCTTCTCTCTGACAACCTCGGGGTTATCGAGAAGGTATCTGAGTATATTTTGAAAAACAAGAACAGTAAAAAACAACATTCGTAGCAAAGTCTATTGCATCAGCCTAGCACTGAATATGAATAAGCTAGTGGTTTAAGGAATGCATACGTCGCAAATCAAGCAGAAGATGGATGTAGGGCATTGAGAAATGCAGAAGGTGTGAGTTAAAAGGAAAACAACTAAGAACACAATAAAAGAGCCATGGAAGACTTGAAACATTTATAGAAAGCTAACTGCCTGAATAGATAAGGCAATTCTGCAGACTAACTCAAAGACTAACATACAGCTGATGATGTGTTAGGAGTTGTTTACTTCAATGCATAAAAGGCTATGTGTTATATGTGTTTGGGGTCTGCCTCTGCGACCAATGGGTGCAGGGCACAACCTTCTTATTCAGGAATAAAGAGCTTCTTAGCTGATTCTTGTCTGGTTGATTGACCTCCCACTTAGCAAACCCTATTTCCATAACACTAGTAAACCTTAGTCAGGGTGAACATATGGCATGTAATGCCTTCTAGAGCTTGTAAGTGTTTTATACCTGGCTAGTCCTTGGCCTCCTGGCCAATAGATTGCCCAGTAGGGGTCCCCATATGGCCATAAGGCAGCCTTGTCACGCCAAAATCGACAGCGAGGAGTCAGAAGTCTTAACCTTATTTCTGGTGTCAGGTTCCCACTGCTGATGACTTCCGTGTTTGCTTCCAAAAACAGTCTCATCTTTGGATCCAGGAGACTCCCTGAAGTCTTCTGGTGGTAGCACTTCCAAAGTGAACAGCTGCTTCCATCCTTTTGCTTTAGACTTGTACTGAAGATGTGTCTGCTACATAAGCTTATCAGCTGCCTCCAGCCTATGAAAATCATGTTCCCAGCTTAAGTTCACATCAGGAATGCTTCCTTGGAGCAGAAAGTGTCGATATAAGGTTTGGTAAGAAAAATTCATCAGCTACAGCTTTCAGACTCAATGGGAAGTCATTCCTAAAAAAAACAAAAAACAGGTATTTTCATTGTATATATGCCATTAGTTGAGTGTATCAGTTGGTACTAAGGATGATAGAACCCATATATTAGGGCTGTTACCAGCTAAGTTCTACTCAAGAGTAGACCCACTGAAATTAATGGACCAAAGTTACTCATGTCCACAGATTTCTATGGTTGCTATTATTATTACTTTCAGTATTTTGCATTAGGAGCTCTCTTTGAATTATTCTAGAAATGTGTAACTCTGCCTTACATTAAGACCATTGTCCAGCCAGCCTTGCTTATTCTGGCTGGTGGCAGCTCATGGGAGATCCTTTTAACAGGAAATGCCAAAGACTGGATCTTGGCTATATTGTGTATGCAACCCATGTGCTCTACCACTGAGCTTCTTCCTTATTCTGCAACAGTTTGTGTGCCCTATACAATAAAAACTTGGTTGGCTCCTTCCCAACTATTATACAAACAAGTTTGTCCATTTCTCCAGTCACATGTCACCCCTTCTCAATTTTATACCTCTATAAATAACCATAACTTCCACCTATCTTGGGCCCTTTATGTACTGTATGTGTATAGCAGTATCACACCACTTTCAAGTCATGGCTTCCCCCTGGGAAGAGCAGTTTGTTAAGGGCGCTGAGAATTGTTGCAAGACCCGTTTCCCTCACAGAGCTACAATTCCCAGAGTTCCCTGGCAAGAGGTATTGGCTGTTAAACCATTCTGAGAACCGCAGCTCTGTGGAAAACATGGGTCTCCTACCAACTCTCAACACCCTTAACAAACCACAGTTCCCAGGATCCTTTCTAGTGTAGGGGTCTGAGAGGCCCTCTTGGCACAAGTGCAGCCATGATTGCATCTCAGTCACACTGTGCTTGAAAGCAACATGGGCTATTTAACTGACAGCTGCTCTTAGAGGAAATTACACTGTTAACCTGACAGACTTTGGGGGTGGAAACTTCCTGTTGTTGTCTGAAAAAGAGAGTTCAGAAGCGAGGGGGTAGAAACAGAGACCACAAAACCTGCTTAAAGAGGAACTGATTCCACAAGTCTCATGGGAGACCAATCACAAGGTCTTCCTTTGATACCCTTGTTTAAATTGAATTTTTAAATTTGTATTTTAATCTGTTATTTTAAATGGACTGTGTTATGTTTTTGCTGGAATTTTAATTAGTGTTAGCCGCCCTGAGCCAGGTTTTTGGCTGGGAAGGGCAGGGTATAAATAAAAACTTATTATTATTATTATTAGCTTTGTTGTTGTTATTGTTGTTTAGTTGTTTAGTCGTGTCCGATTCTTCGTGACCCCATGGACCAGAGCACGCCAGGCACTCCTGTGTTCCACTGCCTCCCGCAGTTTGGTCACTCATATTGGTAGCTTCCAGAACACTGTCCAACCATCTCGTCCTCTGTCATCCCCTTCTCCTTGTGCCCTCCATCTTTCCCAGCATTAGGGTCTTTTCCAGGGAGTCTTCTCTTCTTGTGAGGTGGCCAAAGTATTGGAGCCTCAGCTTCAGGATCTGTCCTTCCAGTGAGCACTCTGTTTAAGCTTAGATGTGTTTATTTTATTACATGTACATCCTGCCCTTTTTCCTCCATGGAGCCACAGAAAACATACAAACACCCCCCCCCCCATTCAGGCAATGCCCAGCCCCAGTTGCTTCAGCATATCCTAGAACCAGAGCTTTAAGGGCTCCCAACTGCAGCTCTCCCTGGTGTTGGACAGGCAGAAATTCAACAGCTGCACCTTACTTTAACATACTTCATGAGAGCTTGTGTCGTTATTAACTTTGTTCGTTGTTAATGTGCTACAGGAGTCTTTTTTGTTTTGGTAGGAACAGACTAAGGTTAAACTTACAACACATTTACTACTCAGTAAGCTCCACTGAACATGGTGAGGCTTACTTCTGAGCAAACATGCATAGCATCGTCTCATAATTTGGCAATATCTCTGGAAACTGTGTTAGGAGAAGTCTAATTACATTCAATTTTGAATGAACTGCATTTTTGTCTGGTTGTATCATGAATTCTTTCAGCAGTTTTCATCGTGAAAATGTGGTCTTTACATTTAAATTACTCTAGAATGTCAAACGTGAACACCAGGGGGATATCAAATATGCTACTTTATCAAGAAGCTTTTGATTTTTTTTTTGTTAACTCCTAGCTTTAAAAAATGGCTTGGCGCAACTGTTCATATATAGATGCTTTACAACCTGACAGCAGAGAAACCTAGGGCTGTAACCAACCTTAAGCTACTCAGAGTAGACCCACTGAAATTTATGTACATGAAAACTTAGGTTCACTCATTTGCAGGGGTCTAATGCAAGATACAACCAACCCATTAATTCTACTGGGAAGCAGGTCATCGCTCCCAATGATTATTTTCCCCTCTGACAATCCCAATAGGAAATAAGGTACGGTATCCAAGAATAAGCACTGAGCAAATCCGAGCATGTAACCCGCCTTCAGAGAAACGGGGGACCGCTTGAGAGTGGCCTTTGTTTGCAAAATCTCTCGCGTTCAACAACAATTTGCACTCACAGAAACAAAGCGGCTCCCCGCTTTTGCTAAAGCATTTCCCTGTTGCACCCGCAGCTACGAATCGAAGAAGAAGAAGAAAACGTGATAACAACAATCCTCATTTCCGGATTCCATTCGAACAACCTCACCCGCAGGGTGGAGCACAGCGGGCATCCCGGAACCGCTCCGTCACCAAAACCTCTATGGTGCCTCGTCCTATTCCATTACCCGCATGGGATGCCCCTCGCGTTCGATTAACAACCGGAAGTGTTATTACTTTGTTTAGCTGCTGCACCGGGAACGTGGAACATTCTGGAATACAACTCCCATCAAGCCTTATCTGTGGCCGTGGTGGGAGGGGCTGATGGGAGTTGGAGTCCAATAACTCCTTAAGAGAGCCGCCGCTTCCCTTTCCCTGTATTAACAGTTTATGAGAACGCGTTAGATTGTGTCTGTTGTTCCTCTTGCGTTTGTGAGCCAAGCCTTTTCTGCTAGTGTTTTTCCCCCCTTTCCTTCCCCTGTACATTTAACTGCAGCCTAGCATACAGAAGCTCAACAGGTGAAGCTTCTCTTGGCATGGAGATAAGCTTTGCCTATTCCATCTCAGCGTGCCATTCTGCAGTTAAAGGCAGAGAAGTGGAGCCAGTGTTTAAAAAACTTCTTCTCTTTCTGTAATAGTTCAACAATGCAAATGCAATGCAAATGTTATAATGGATTCTTTGTGCTACGCCAATATGGTGTAATCCAGAGTGGGAGAACTTTTTCAGCTCAAGGGCTGCATTCTCTTCTGGACCACTTTATGGGAGCCACATGCTAGTGCTGGCAAAAATGGACAGAGCAACAAATGGAAATGATATTTTTGTAGAGTGGGCTGGCTAGTTTGTACACACATACCGGTACATACCTTTCTGCCACCATCCAGGCAACCCAGAGGCATATCAGAGCCCAAGGGCACTTCTAGGCAGACAGAGTGTGAAACAAGGTTTGTGAGGGGTGCAGCCTGGGGAGAGTCCCAAGGGCCAGATATAAAGGCTTGTAGGGCCACATTTAGCCTCTGGCCTGAGGTTTCCCACAGTTGTAATTAGTGGATAAGCAAGCTGTACTAGAACCAGGATGACCTGGGTTCAAATCCCCACCTTGGGCCAGTCACTATTCCTCAGTCAAACCTACCTTGCAGGGTGATTGTGCATAACATAAAAATAGGGTGGAAACAGAACCTTCTGCTCCTTGGGCAAAGGGTGGAATAAAAATGAAATAAGTCAAATGCAGCACAATTTGACAAGCACTAAGCTTGGTAGGGCCAAAAAATGTTTTTGCATATGCTTTTTGTTTGTGTATTGAAGGCATTTATACACAGCTCTTGAGTTTAAAGAAGGGGTCCCATAGCAGTTTACATAAAGACATGACCCACAAGGAAAAAGGAATGGAAGGGAGGAGGGGAAATAAGCTCAAATGCAAATTTTTAAATGGACTGCTATATACAATGCTTTTTTCCCCCAGGGGGTACTCAAGGGTATGCAGAACTGGCACCTCTTTTTTGTGTAGTTAAAAAGTGTGACACACACTGTCACAACTTCATGGTGAGTAGCAGTACCTATTTTTCTATTTTTTTAAAAAAGCACTGGATATATAATTCTGTCTATGCAGATTCTGGCTGTCTAGAAGAGTAGCAACTCCTCACCAATGCGATGAGTGGAAAGGTTCAAGTCTTAATTGCTATAGCAATAGTGGATCAGTATTCATTTCTCTCCAAAAAGACTGAGCAGACAACACTCAAAACAGAGCATGACCGCACCCATGCCCAATTTCTCCCACCGCTCCCACCCCAGCCTAACATACATAGTCAATTTTATTGTATATATAGCCAAAGACTTTTACAATTGTTATAAAAATTCTGAGGTCTCAAATATAAAATAAATGTACATAAATGTACAAGGCCAACACATACAGAAGTATATAAACCACATGTCTTAAATAGGACAGGAGAACAATCCTGAAGCCATTTTGACTCTCCCAAATTGACCCCAAATATTTCACTGCAAGGAGGAAGGAAATGGGAAGAGCTTTCCAGTTGTCTTTTGACTGTAGGGGATTTCACCTCTATTTTCAAATACAGTCTGGCAAGTATCTGCTAAGCTGAGCACACTATCAATATGTGTAAAAGATTCAGGAACTAAGTATTTACCATCTTGAAGGAATGGTCAAGAAAATGCAATCAAGTAAGGCATTATTAGGTATCCTGGCAGACAGGAGAGAAGCAACACTCTCAAATTCTGCTGGAGACTGCCTCCTTCTGTGATATATGTATAATGTTTTGAGGGGTGGTTTTGTGGTAGTGGGTGTCAGGTAAAGGTAATAGACCTAGCATGCCCCCCTATAGGCCTATACTTGTAATATTAAAGCGCAAGCAGCTTTCATCTCCCACACGTAATGCTAAAGATACAGACAACCGGTTGACAAGATTGTCTACAAATATAGCACAGACAGTCTTGTTGGCAAGACTCCTGCAAGCATGAGGTCAAAAGTGTAAAGGAGAAAGTCCATGCATAGCATTTTAAAGCAGATGGACATTTCCTGTTAAAGAGTTTCCAATTGTCAATGGGCCATTGTCCATGTCTGCAGTATTAGCAAAGAGCAGTATTAAGGCTATGGGATGCACAGGCACAGTAAATATGCTGAAGTAAACAAGTTAAATGAGATGTCAGCAGAATTGAAGTGAGGCATCTGATCAAAGCCTGCATTTTAAAATGAGTTTAAATATATATTTGCAAATGTTGGTGTGTTTCATTATCATCTACACTAGGCTGCTAAAAATATCAGTTCAAAATTGGGCTGTAGATACTCATTTTACTCCAGAAAGAGAAAGCCAGCATTTGTATATAGACCATTTTTATCTTCCTGCATTCCTTAAGTAGGGGCCCCTGTCTGCGGCTGATTTATAGCAATAGAAGGAGACAAGTTGGCATTCAAGGTTGAAAAAGCAGGCTAGGATAATACAGTAACTGGTTGGGAGAAAGGTTACAGCATTGACCCTGCATACTAGAGATACAATTCAGTTGCAAAAACTCTAATTAAGGGTTAGTAAGATTTATTATTTAAGAGAAAATAATACCCTATGCCCCCCATAAAGGATTTTAGCAATCTTTTCTTAAAGCTTCTAAAGTTTATTAAAAGTTTAAGGTTTGCAGTATAGAGAGTTAAAGAGCAATAAATTTTAGAGAGCTGATGGGGAGGGGGTGTCAACTGAAAATCCTTTCTTTCTCTTTTAAAAAAGGCCTATTTTGAATGCTCTCTCCCCCCTATGTTATATATTATAACCAATTATATTTGCCTTTGTTCTACTTCTGTATAAGATGTGTTGGCTTAATGTAATAATGCAAAGGGTTTAGAAAATAAAAAAATGTTAGTTTATAAAAAGTTCCTTAGTTGTTTAAGAATGTCTATTCAAGTTCTCTGCCTAGATAGAATTTATGATTTTGTATTAATTATCCTTATCAGCTATCTGCTTTGGAATGAAGGAGGCAAGGATGCTCTGTTAATCAAGGTACCTTGTCCAGGCTTAATGAAAGATTTATGGCTACTTGTCTGTCATTTATGGATAGAAGGAAATATAGCTCTTTGTCTCCTATAAAAAGGCAATAGGAAATGGGTGTATCTTTTATGATTGGTTCTAGCAAACAGCCAATAGGAATTTTAACCAGGCTGATTGGTCCAGGTAAACAGCCGAAGGAGGAGCAAGGGGCTGGGCTGAGGAAATATAAGTGCTGACCATCAGGGCTGGGAGGTGCAGAGCTCTGGTAACCATATACCACTCTGCCTATCTTTTATTTGTCTGACAAATAAATTATTATTTAATTTCTCAATTGCTGCATTGAAGATTTAATTCCAGCTAAGCATTAACCACAAGCAAGGTGCTACAGATTGCGAAAAAGGAGGGAGATGCCATATCAGGGATGGTAATTAAATATGAAGGGTGCCAGTATACATCCTTGCTTGACACCTCTGTTAATTGGAATTGCCTGTGAGAGGATGCCTAGAAGGCCCAGTCTTACTTGCATGAGGTTCCCTTGATGTACCTAGTTGTTGGATGAGCCAGAGAAGTCTTCTATTGATATTTGAATTGGCCGATTTGTTCATTCCCTATCTAGTACCAGTAAATCAAAGGCTGAGGAGAAGTCAACGAATGCAGTGTAGAGCAGTGTTTTTCAACCACTGTTCCGCGGCACACTAGTGTGCCGCGAGATGTTGCCTGGTGTGCCGTGGGAAAAATCGAAAAATTCAAAAGAATTACTTTATATATAGTCAATATAGGCACAGAGTTAAATTTTTAAACATTTTCTAATGGTGGTGTGCCTCGTGATTTTTTTCATGAAACAAGTGTGCCTTTGCCCAAAAAAGGTTGAAAAACACTGGTGTAGAGAGTCTAATGTGGGCTTTTTGTGAATTTACAGATTAGGTGGTACAAAACAAAAACTTGGTCTGTAGTGCACTGGCTTTCTTAAATCCTGCTTGTTGTTCATGGATGATGGCTTGCTTGCTGTCCCAGTCCAGAATTTTATTTACGGTAATAGATATTGTGAGTATAATTTGGAAGCCACATCTAGAGACTTATGGGTCTATAGTTACAGGGATCTGATAGGTCTCATTTTGGGGGGGGGGGATTGGTAAAACTGTGCTGGTGTGCCACCCTGAGGGGATGTCACCAGTCATGTTTATGTGAGTAAATATCGGTAGTTTGGCCAAAATTGGAGCCCATCAATTTAGGTACATCTGAGGAGAATATCTCAGGAGGGATCATATCTTCCACCTGGTGCTTTCCCAGAATGCAGCGACATAGTAAGTTATCCAACCTCTGTAGTGGAGACCTAGGTGGCCAGCCAGGGAGGTTCAGAGTTTTCTGGCCTATAGGCAAATAAGTTCATTTCACTGCCATAGATGTCACTAAAGTGAGACACCCATGTTTCAGGTGTTATGAGGGGTACCAGCCCGGTAGGTTTGCCTGATAGGCCTCCTTGAACTTGACTCCAAAACTTAGCTCCATTCCCCTTTATGAGAGCAAAGCTGAGAGATTTCCAGCTATTTTCATATTATGTCCTTTCCCGCTCCCTTATCAGAGTATTGTACTCTTGTCTCCGTTGTAAGCAAGTACAAAAGTGTGCAAACTTAGCTTTTCCTCTCACTTTTCCTCCATGCCAGAAAAAGGCTCACTGGCTACATTTCTGTGTGCCAGGCTCCTATTAAATGCTCAGGAGCGGGGCAGATTAAAAGAAGTTGGCAACCCTAGTGGAAACAATGGCAAACATTGTGAAGTGCATCAACTCTTCTTACCTTAAAGCTACCTTAATGTGTATTCCGTGAGGTGTCAATGCACCCAACTAGTGAGGAAGGAAATGCCAGCTTGCTTTATTGTAATGAGATTTCTGTTACCAAGGCAACAAGAGGCCTATGTTCTGGAACCTTGTACTGTGAGGTATGTTCAGGGGCAACCTTAAAATAAATAAATAGATCTCCGCCATCCTTGTGTGGTGCATGAGGGAACAGCAGATCCTTAAGTCCTGTCAGAGTAAACCTTTCAGATTTAATGCCACTCACAAAGTAGGGACCTTATGCCTAGATTTCCCTAAATTTATTAGGTTATGAGGCCATCTAGTGATCACAGATTTTAGTACAATAGATATGTGCTGCAATTAGTATTTACAGAACAAAGATTTGACATCATAGCGCCCCCTACCCTTCTAAAGCCTTAATGTGTTATCATTCACCATTAAAAATCCTTTACTGTATTATATTTATTCGGCATTCCCTTTCTGTTACGTCAGCTGCCTTGGAGGCCTGTTCTCAGATAACAGGGTAGGGGAATTCAGGCCTAGGAGGCAAATGTAACCCCCATAACTCTCCGTATTGAGGTGGTCTGTGGTGGTGTTGGTGCAGGAGTTTGGGCCAGAGTCCTGCACAGCAGAACAAGCAGGAGAACCTGAAAACTAAGTAGAGCTGACTTACTACGATGTAAGGTAAGTGAACAAATAAATATTACCATCAAAAGGAGGGAGTGACCATTAAGTCCTGAGTCTAAAAGTTACCTAACTGCATGGCTGGTCACAGAATTACATTCTTAAAAGCTGGACCATTTCATACTGAGGTCCTTCTTCAAGTGAGGCCCAGCGGGCCTTTTCTGTAGTGGCTCCCCATTTGTGGAATGCTCTCCCCAGGGAGTTTTGCCTGGCTCCTTCAATATATATTTTTAGGTGCCAGGCGAAAACATTCCTCTTCAACCAGGCCTTTGGCTGATTCATGTCATATTTTAAATGTATCTGTGGGAGGGTGTGTGTGTTATTGTTTTGGTTTAATTACTTACTTGTGTTTTATCTTGTATTTTATTTTGTGAACTGCCCTGGGGCCTCTTGATGAAGGGTGGTGTATATACATTTAATGAATTAATTATAATAACAATGGATTTCATTCGCCTTCCTTTCAAGAAGGCAGTTTTCTGCATGTACTGTAGAGGGAAGTGAGGGGCAGATGGGGCTTGTCAACAGATGGATGCCAACAATTTGGATTGTCTGCATTTACATGACAATTGCAGGATTTAACTTGAGTCAGGAGGCTTTGCATTTCCATAGCCTTCCAGCCCTTTACAGAGGTGGGAAGAGTTGGTCTTTGTTGAGAAAAGATGTTGTTGGAAGATGTAGGACACATAAAGCACTTCTTCAAGCAGTGCATAGTCAGTCAAACTGTGGAACTCTCCCAGGAGGCAGTGGGGGCCCCTGACTTGGAAGGCTTTAAAAGGTGATTAGTTCCACAGTTGGAGGCATACCAGTTGCTGGAATGGGAGGGGAGAGTGCTGTTGTGCTTATGTTCTGCTCTCTGGTTTCCCTCCCATAGGCATCTGTCGGCCATTGTGAGAAAAGGATGCTGGACTAGATGGGCCAGTGGCCTGATCCAGCAGACTATTCTCATGTTGTTAATGACCTGAGTTGCGAGGGGTGGAGCTTTTTTTCTGTGCTTCTGGAAAACAGGCTGTACATTCTATGCAGACATCCACAACGCAACAGTGACGTTGTTCAACGTGAAATAAGAGCCAGGGGCGTTCTTAGCCCCTTGCCTCCATGCCGAACTCTGCCGCTGGAAGGGGGGGGGGCTATTTTCAGCGCTGCCGGGGCGGAGCCGCAGGGGCGGCCAGCGAGGGGGGGTGACACCCCTCCTCGCTGGCCACCCCTGTGGCTCCACCCCGGCAGTGCCGAAAATAGCCTAAAAAGAAAAAAAAAATACATTTTTTAAAAAAGTTTTTAAAAAAGCCCAGGGGGTGGGGCCGCCCCCGATGTGTCACCCCCAACTTTTGGGTCCAGATTTTCACTTTTTGAAATATGGCAACCCTATAATGAAGAATTGTTATAGGGCAAGGGTGGAGGACTTGTGTCCAGCCATATGTTGCTGAACTACAACTACAACTCAATCCTGGCCTTATGTCCTGCTGGCTGAGTCTGATGGGAGTCCAGCAGCATTTGAACGGCCTCGGACTACCCCTCGTTCCCTGGGGTAATAGCAGGGGCTGCTGCTGTAGCAGCTCTAAACCGCTCATTGTTCCGATTACAAACTGGTGTCTATATTTCAGTTTTAACTTTGGTAACGGCTGTTTAAATTTCCATTTCCCCCCAGCATCACAGTGTCAAAGGTAGCTGCTTTATGCATCTAGCTGCGTATCGTTTAAAGCTCTACAACTAAGGTCATATCTACACCATACATTAAAAGCGCATGGGTCCCTCCCCCACAAGAATCTTGGGAACTGTAGTTTGCTAAGTGTGCTGGCAATTGTATCTGTATGAGGGGCAAACGGCAGTTCCCAGGATTCTTTTGGGGGGGGAACCATGTGTGTTAAATGTATGGTATGGATGTGACCAAGTACAACTGCTTTCATAACGTATTTTGTACTGATTTTGTGTTGTGGCTAAAACAAATTCAAATTGGCTACATTTAGCAGTTTTTCAACATAGGCTTCTAGAGAAGCTTGCATTAGTCCTATCATTAGCATGACTTCTACATTTCAACAAATTACTGTAAGCATTGTGGCTGCAGGCAAAAGTTTTGCTCCTTAAGAGTTGGGTGTCAGCCAGCTTGGGTGCTCTCCTTGGCTTATAGGGTCAAATATAAAGTGAATTGCTTGGGTACAATTTTAATCTTAAAGATTAAGGGGTGGGGCAGTCCTGACTTGTCAAATATACCGGTATTTGTTCTTGGCTGACAGACAGGACTTGTAGGAAGAATGACACCAAAGGACAGGGTCCTCATCACTGGAAAACTAACAAATAAGTAAGTTTAGAATTGCTTTCAGAATTTATCAGTGAGTAAGCCTTGGTGAACATTGAAAGATTTATTCCCAGTTGTATGCCGCTACAATTAAAAATGGGTTTTTAAAAAACTATTTCTAGGCATGAGATAGGGCTTGATTGACAAATGGTCTGATCCTATATGGCAAAACCAAAAAGATTTTAATATATGTGTCAGCTTTTGACCCAATTTAGGCTGGCAGCTTCTGAAAGGTAAAGGCTTCAGAGGAGATTAAGGAAAAATGTTACTATTAATGCAGGAAACTAGAACTGAAAATTCAAAGGGGGAAATAAGTCACTGCAATAAAAAAATGCAATTAATTGGGTTAAAAAATGTCTCTATAGCTGAACCTTCTTATTCCATCTGTCCCAGAACTGGCCATGAATCAAAGATGAATGTTTGAATGGAGCTGATAATTACTGCAGGCAAAAGGTTAATCCAGGAGTAGATGTTAATTTATAATACAAAAGATGATGCTGCCAAAATAGAGTTGAGCAGTAAGTAGCTGAACTGCAATTGCTGAGGTGCAATCCCAAAACTAGGCTGCAATCCTAAACAGATGTGATGGGAAGCAAACAGCTTTGGACATAGTGTAACTTACTCCAAAATAAACATGCATTTTGTGTGTGTTAGTTAACTGAGCACGTACCCCCTTCCTGTTTGCAAAATTATGTATAACCCATCATTATTATTATTATTATTATTATTATTATTATTATTATTATTATTATCAAAAGAAAAATATATATAGTATATTGCAATTATGGCAAGAATAACACAGTGGGTGGCGCTGTGGGTTAAAACCACAGAGCCTAGGGCTTCCCGATCAGAAGGTCGATGGTTTGAATCCCGTGATGGGGTGAGCTCCCATTGTCGGTCCCTGCTCCTGCCAACCTAGCAGTTCGGAAGTATGAAGTGCAAGTAGATAAATAGGTACTGCTCCGGCAGGAAGGAAAGCCATGGTCACATGACCCGGAAGCTGTACGCCGGCTCCCTCGGCCAATAAAGCGAGATGAGTGCCACAACCCCAGAGTTGTCCGCGACTGGACCTAATGGTCAGGGGTCCCTTTACCTTAAAATACATCAGTCTCCAGCCAAGCTCCTGCTCTCTCCATAGGAAAGATGGTGGGAAACATATCTGCAGAAACCTTGGCAGCAACTTCCAGCTGGAGCAAACAGTGCTGAGCTAAATAGACAATAGGATGTCCTGGTATAAGGCAGTTTCATATGCATCAGCAACATTAAAACCAAAGGAGACAGCATAAAACAGTGCAAAATTGATAGGGTTTTTTAAAGCAGGGAAATATGGCAGTGCCATTACAGGAAAGGCTGAGTGCCTGATACCTGACAAAGGAGCAAGAGCCTCTGATGCTGATCTTTGTGAATCTGAAAATACCCCAAACCAGCGGTGTAGCTAGCCCAG
This sequence comes from Lacerta agilis, assembly GCF_009819535.1. Lineage (NCBI taxonomy): Eukaryota > Metazoa > Chordata > Lepidosauria > Squamata > Lacertidae > Lacerta > Lacerta agilis. The sequence continues at coordinate 18,037,940 of NC_046321.1, read as the reverse complement.
GGGTCCCCAAACTAAGGCCCGGGGGCCGGATGCGGCCCAATCGCCTTCTAAATCCGGCCAGTGGACGGTCTGGGAATCAGCGTGTTTTTACATGAGTAGAATGTGTTCTTTTATTTAAACTGCATCTCTGGGTTATTTGTGGGGCATAGGAATTCGTTCATATGTCTTTTCAAAATATAGTCCGGCCCCCCACAAGGTCTGAGGGACAGTGGACTGGCCCCCTGCTGAAAAGGTTTGCTGACCCCCGAGCTAGCCGCTTGGGTGCCTGGTGTGGGGGTGTGTCCTGCAGCCAGGGGCAGGGCAAGCCGCCCATGGGGTGGGGCGATCTGCGCCCATGGGGGCGGGGCGAGCCTCTCCGATGCTTGGAGTCTCTCCCCCGCCTCCCCCTCAGCTGTAGGGCAGGCGTCCTTTCCTCTGCCACTGCCCAAACCCCTTGGAAATTAACTTTTTTTTTCAGGGGCAACTTTCTTGCTGACAAAAACTCATACTTAAAAATGGAACACTTCCTCTCTTGCTATGAAAAACACCCAACTCTAGTTATGCTGCAATCTGAAATACCTGTAAAGATTGTGACTAGATTCAGACAAGAGGCCCTGCTTAACTTGGTTTGTTCAGAGGTGCCAGGATGCAAAGAGCTGTGTGACTAACACACCTAAGAGAGCTTTGCATATTTACTCAAAATACAACCCACTTAGGTAAGACAACAGGCCAACCTAAGTGTGCAAATGATTGAGCCAGTGGTTTACCAGTACTTAGAATTGATTGAGCCATTCAGTGCACACCTGAGGTTTACTAAATTAAAATTCAACATTATCACTCTTAGATAAGTGTGCATTAGGATTTTAGCCTAATCCTATGCATGCTTATTCAAATGTAAGTCCCAATATGTTCAATAGTGCTTACTTCTCTGTAAGTGGGTATACCTACTTTTTTTTACCCCTGGAAGTAAATTCAGACAGAATCAAATGGAAAGTCAATATAATTCAGGACCTGTCTGCCTGGTCTAGCAGTTGCTCCCCAGCATCTTTTACCTCCACTGTCAAGGCAGCATGTCTCTGAACACCAGTTGCTGGGAATCCTAAGTGAGGAGAGCGCTGTTGTACTCTGCTCCTACTTCTTTCTCTCTCTCTTCCCCCCTCCCACTTGTTGTTGAACCCAGCTTCTGCTTATAGGCTTTGCATAGGCATCCAGCTGGTCACCATAAGAACAAGATGTTGGATTATATGAACCCTTGGCCTGATCTAGCAAAGCTCTTATGTCTCAGGCAGAGGTGTTTTCTAGGTGTGCTCCTTTTAGACATTCAAATATGTGTCTTGTCATTAAATGTAGCTTGAGGTTGTGTTCAAAGCTCCGCTCCCATATTTGACATGCCCAAGGTCTTCCCGACCACACACCAGACCTGTTTCCCTCTTCCATGTTCACCATTCTCTTTTCAGTTTTGGAACACATGTTCCCATAAGCCAGTTCCCAGAAACTGCTCTCAGCTTGCATGCATTTAGTCCTAAACTGTGAATTAATACATAGCAGAGAATCTAATTCACACAGCTGTAGGCAACAACAAGGGTGTAGAAGTTCAGCAACTTGTGATAGCCCTTAAAGGAGTCCTATAAATACATACTACACATAGAAACTGAACTGCCACACACAGCCACAGAACAGACTACCAAGCAATCCAGTATGAGGAGGTGCATTCTTCCCTGACCTCAATAGCAGTCCTATTGCAAGAGGGCTTACAGAGCAAAGTACAGTAAAAACAAGCAAAGAGCCTTGCAGTGCTTTAAGAGACTAACAAATTCAACCTCACTTCATCAGATGCATTACATGAAATCTTAGCAGCCAGGCATAGGCATATACAGTAAAGGGAAAATTGTAAGGTGGGGTTTGAATGGCAATGGGATACAAAAGTTACAGTCAGTGATAAAGCTTAAATTTATATATGTTGAATAGGTGTGCCTTTAATATTTTACAGTAACCTTCTAAATGGGTAACAAATGCTGAGATGATTGTATTAACAGTAGGGCAGGGAACAATTTGCAAAAAAAAAGGAAAAAAAGAAAAGACAGCACTGACAACCTGGCACTGGTAAATTGATTAACATACGCAGTATGAAAACAAATATTTTGTCTTGATTTGATCAAATCACTTAACTTGATAATTGCTGAGATTAAGTGATTTGATCAAATCAAGACAAAAGATTAGCCATAGAAAGCAGAGATATTCTGGCGTTGCTAAGGTTACTTAAGTAGCATGATTAAAAATCTTTAGCCAGACAGCCAAATAATGCCCTTAGAATTAAGAAACAGTGCCTTTTCCTGTGGAATCACCAAACATCTTCCAACATCTAGAAGGGAATGTGGCCTTCAGGCTGAAAAAGGTTTCCGACTCTTGTACTAGGATATACAGAAATGTAATCTGGAGTAACCCAAGGTTATTTTGGAATGCAAAACCCTTAGTTTTTTATTCCTAAATGTGATCATCGTTAAAATCATGTTGCACCTAAACAACACTTTGGGCTGTACCAGGTGTGCTCAGGGGGTGGGCCAAGTGTGCCAAAACACACACTATTTTTATTTAATTTATTAAAGGGGATCAAGTGGAGTAAAGTGAGTTGCAGGCAGAAGAAAAGGGCTGGAATGGATCCAGGGGTGGCAGTTTTCTACAGGCCAAAGGCGCAGATCCATTTCAGCCTTTTTATCTTGCCTGCCTGCCTGTCTATCTCTCATGTCTCTGCATTTGTCTGAGCTTCACTTGCCACTTTTGGTAGACAGATATGTGGAGTAAGGGACAGCTTTTGTGTTGCACAAGCAATGTGAGGAAGGAGCCATCCTGCTCTCGGCCTTCCGGATCTGCCCTGCTTCTGGTCAGCTTGTTGTTGTTCAGTCATTCAGTCGTGTCCAACTCTTCATGACCCCATGGACCAGAGCACACCAGACACCCCTATCCTCCACTGCCTCCCGCAGTTTGGCCAAACTCATGCCAGTCACTTCGAGAACACTGTCCAACCATCTCATCCTCTGTCGTCCCCTTCTCCTTGTGCCCTCCATCTTTCCCAACATCAGGGTCTTTCCCAGGGAGTCTTCTCTTCTCATGAGGTGGCATTTTCTCTGCTTTGGCTTCTTGACCACTGTTGTCCTCCTTGTTTTGTTAGCTCAGTGCCTCTTCACTTCTTCCTTGTGCATACAGTATTTGCTTCACTCAGATGATCCATGGCAAGCCTGTAGTAAATATTCTTCATGATTTTAAATTGTATTCTGATTGCTTCTTATACCTTGTATTCTATGGGATTCAAATGGTAATGCAACAAGAGAAACAGGAGAGGCATTAAAAATACAGTTAAAAACCATACAGCATCTGGGCTCTAGCATAGTACATTGCAATTGCTACAACAGGCAGGAAAACAATTCGTGTGGTCCGCGAGGCGGCTGAGAACCAAACCAATCCCGGGCTTGGGTTGCCGAGCCTCGCTTCCTGCGCCAAGTGTGATTTAAATGTCCCGCCGAGGAGGCGGGGCGGAAGCCGGCCGGTGCGCTCCTTCTCCCTCCCGCGGCGCGGCTTAGCGTCTGACCGGCAGGGGGAGGCGGCAGAGGCGACGGCGGGACGGTGCCTAGCGGGGCTCGAGCGCCGGCTGCAGCCTCAGCTGACCGAGGGGCGCCACCGCTGCTGTTGCCACTACCGCCGGCGCCGCGTCTTCCTCCTGCTCGGCCGTGCGTCCCTCGGCGAAGGAGGCCGTCACCCGCGCGGACTTGCGCCATGGAAGGAGCGCGGCTGCTGGTGCTGATGCGTTAGCGGCGCTGCCCCTGTTGCTTGGGATCCTGCCCGAGAGAGATCGCAGACGCCGGCGGAGGGATGAGCGGCAGCGCGGCGCCCCCCGGGCCCGGCTCGGGCTCGGCACCATGCCGCTTTGCGCACTACTTCGTGCTGTGCGGGATCGATGCCGACAGCGGGCTGGAGCCGGACGAGCTGGCGGGTAAGGCGAGGAGGGAAAGGGAGACAAAGACGGGGGCTGGGATGGTCTGTGGGGGGGGGGAGCCTGATCCTGTCCCCATTTCTCCTTGCGAGGCACACAGTCCCTGCTCGGCCCCGGTCAGCCGCTGCCTTGCTCCCTCTCTTCCAGCGCCTCCCCCCGGAGTCTGCTCGCATCCCCTCCCCTCCATGGCTGTGCGCTGCTCCTGAGGATCGCCTGGAACCTTCTCCGGCTCCTGCCCCGCTTGCGCTGCGCCCACCCCGGCGGAGAGAGCGAATACGACTCGATGGCTGCGTGCGCGCTGTCTCCATCTGCGCCCGGGTTGGAGCGCGGGGGGTCTGCGCTCTGCGCGGCGACATTGCGCCGGCCAGGCCCCGCGCACACACCACCCGAAGCTCCATTGCTGGAGACTTTACTTCTTGTGTTCGCAGCTCCGCTATTTTTTTTTAATTTCTCTCACCCGACCCCGCTCCCACAACATCTCAGGAGGAGCCCTCCTCCAAAGAAACGGTGCTCCTTTCCACAAGCGCCTTCCGCATTGCTTTTCCATGCACGGATCTCCAGATCTGAGTAGCCAGCCTGGCTCTCCCTGCCCCTTCTTCTTCGTCCTCCACCCGCTTCCCAAAATCGTGATGCCTCCAGACTGCAGTGGCCAGGTTCGGTTATGTCACTGCCAGGAGGACCCACGTTTCAGTGCAGTTCTCCTCCTCGCGGCTCAGGGCTTTATTCCCTCTTCCCCACCCCCCCAGTGCCCTGTGCTGCCACCAGGCCTTGCGAAGGTCTTGAATGTCGGTAGCTGTTGCAATCACCTCCCCTTCGAATGACCGCTATCTTGGGTCCAAAGAGCAGGGAAATCTACCTTTGTAACTACTTTGGGAGACTGCAGTGCTTTCGCTTCTGTTCTCTGGCGGGGTTTGGAGGGCTGGGAGGGGGTTGCTTTAAGCCACTCTGCGCTGGGATTAGATAGCCAAGTTAAAACTCCTTGTTTCCAGCAGACGGAATGATGCTAATTAATATTTCAGTTTTGTATTTTGGCTGGCTAAAAGGAAAAACATACCTTAAGATGTTTTGTTTTATTTTTTGTCCCACAGCTTTAGGTTCTTTAAAATATATTATTATTATTATTGGAAGGGCAGTAAGAGATATTTATTTATACATTTTGTTACATTTTAATCCCACCTTTTATCCAAGGAACTCAAGGTGTTTGAACCCTGGTCTCCCAGGCCCTAGTCCCAACTCTTTAACCATTACACCACACTAGTTCTTTACATAACAGTGTGAATTATGCATTACAAAATTGCAGGTAAGCTTGTGATATTGTTTGGGCCCATGCTGAGGTTCATCACTGCAAATATTACTCATTCTGTGCTAGTCATTGTACCAGGCAGCCTACAAAAGTTAAGAGACGCGGCTATGTACACAAGCTTAATCTAGAAAATTCCGGTGAGGAAATGTGTTTTCACTCCCCCTCCCCCCAATAGGCTGTCATCCTACAATCCAGTGAAATCAATAGTTCCTAGTAAAAATCATTATTTTGCATTAGCTACCAATTTGACGAAGCCCCCTATATTTTTATCTATCCAAATGCTTAGACAGCAGACCGGTCTCCCTCCCCCTCATCAGAAATCTGGGTATATTGCCCTTTTAGCTGGAATAGTTTGCTTGAGAATGATTTAAAAAACGAGTCTATCCATCATCCCTAATCCTGAAAGTGTTTGTTGCATTCTGCTAAAAATACTGCTCATATGATTCAGAGTGATTTCAATAGGATTTGTCAAAAATAAATTGTAACTGGTTTAAAGCTGGAGAGATGCCAGAGGCTTTTCTCTGCATAGCTAGCTGTGGAAGTAGGAGAAAGTCTTGTATAGAAAGGGGGTTGTAAGAAACTACAAAGACACCTTTAAAAAACGACCTATGCTGGATACATGGCACTAGCATCTCTGGAAATAAAGTAGGTTAAAATTAAATTGTGCATCTTGTTCAGAAAACTCTTTCAGATTCTGCAATATGACGACTAGCCAATAAAGAAAAAGGGAGAGCTGTATTCAAACTTAATCGGGATCCATTTGGATGTGAAATAAAAGTAGCTGGCTATTGTTGTTGTTCAGTCGTTCAGTCGTGTCCGACTCTTCGTGACCCCATGGACCAGAGCACGCCAGGCACGCCTATCCTTCACTGCCTCTCGCAGTTTGGCCAAACTCATGTTAGTAGCTTCAAGAACACTGTCCAACCATCTCATCCTCTGTTGTCCCCTTCTCCTTGTGCCCTCCATCTTTCCCAACATCAGGGTCTTTTCCAGGGAGTCTTCTCTTCTCATGAGGTGGCCAAAGTACTGGAGCCTCAACTTCAGGATCGACTATTGTTACTAAAGTGGTAATTCAGGTAAAGAGAATCTGTGGCCCTCCAGGTATTGTTGGACTTCCAACACCCATCAGCCCAGCCAGCATGGCCAGTAGTCAGGAATGATGGGAGCTGTAGTCCAGCAGCATCTAGAAGTAAACAGGTCTCCCCACTCCTGAGCTATTTACCTGCTTACCTTTTGCATGAACATTGTGGCCAATTCTGAAGCTGAATTAAATAATTTTAGTAAAGCTTTTGGAATGAAAATAGCTGTACTTGTTTTAATTCAGGGTTATTAACTTGACACAAGGAAATTCTGAAAGGCTCTTAATGATATTTGTCTTGACTAGCCTGTCTCATGATGGCGAACTGTTCTTAAATTTTCAAAAGCAATGCATATAAAGAATTCTTCAGCTTTTGTTTGAAGTTGAGGTCAGCTTCATTTAAATTCTTTGCATGCTCTTTAAGAAAACTAATTTGCCGCTTAATGAGTGAGCTGGTGGCTCACTTGCTGTGTGGATGACATTTTTGACTTGAAACGGGATGGTTTCAGAGTACTAATACCTGGTAAGCAATCAAATGATTAGGGCCATAATCTTTAACATGTAGCCCCTGATTCTATTGAGAGGATCCATGTATACCTGAATATAGATTTCACTTGTCTTCATTGCATTCAGTTGGATTTGATATGGGATAAGGGATGATTGTGTTAATGTACCAGCACAGAAATTGCTTCCCCATAGTCTTTATTAGAAAAAGTTAGAAGTTCTGTGTGTTTTAGTGCATATAAGTTGCATGTAACTTTGCTTTTAAAGCATTGCTGGAGCTGAATCTGGGTTATGTACTTGAAATCTCCTTGAGTTTGTTTTTTTATTTTAAAAAAGCAGTAATTAGCAAATTGTTTCTATATAATTTTTAAACTTTACAATTTATTTGACATTGCCATTTTGTATATGTTGCACATTGTAACTCTTAGTAATTTGATGCCCATTTATGTGATGAAATGATCTAATGTAATGTATACATCTGTGACGGAATCAAAGCTATTCTAATAAGGTTTTGGTTTCCCACCTGGAGCCTGAATGTGTTGGTCTCAATCTGAAATATGGCTTCCGTTTACATACATGCTTGTTTCAGAAATAGAATCCTGCTGGTTCCTCTAGCATTGAAGGTACACCAGGGTTGATTTGCATAGTATGACCTTTGGGAGTTTTAACTAGAGTAATTTCCAATTCCTCTTTCTGAAAATAGGGGCATTTACATGATGGTGTTGATTAGGAAGTTCTCACTGCTTGTAAGTGTTAATATGCTTGTTGCCGTTTCCTGAACTGCAAAAGAAGATTTGCAGTATCCTGAAGGCTAAATGCAAAGAAACACAGCAGGTTGGAGAACCATTGGTCTAAAGTTACCTTTTATATACTACCGGTAACTTGCTTTCAAGCTGATGAGTAGTAAAGATGCTGTTAGATTCCCCGCCCCCTCCTTGCTGATGGTCTTTGCCAGGTTGGCTTATCAAGTTGGATATTACAATTTTGCAGAATGTGTACAGATGTCATTACGTTCATTACATTCCAAAACTTTGAGTTGGCCTTCTGAAGTCAAGTCAAAGGCCATGGTTCTATCACCAGCCGCTTTTGAAGTTCAGTAAATGGTTTGTGCATCTGACTGCTTGCTGCTCAAGAGTTCTTCCTATCATTTTACCACTTAACCTGGCAGTAAGCTCCATTGAACTCAATAGGACTGACACCTTAGTAGACTTGTACAGGATTGCACAGTTAGTTAATAAAGTGTGTGGTTGGTTAATTGAGAACAAGAAAAAACTTCTCTTGAGCCCCGAGAATTTGGGGGAATCTCTCATTAGTCAGAATAGACAGAACTGGGTTGCCTTGACCAGTGGTTTGACCCTGTATAAGACAACTTCATGTACAGTATTCATGTTCTTGGTCCTCCCACCAAAACATCAGTTTCTTACAATTGGGCTGCAAGCTTTAATTGGCTTAATTGGTAGATTAATCAACTAAATGATTGCCTTTCAAGGAAGCTGTAGATGAGCTTGGTGTTTGCTTAAAAGCACAGTTTTAAAATATTGTTTAGCTATAAATGCTTTTAATGTATTGATAGTCACCATGAGAGCCGTTCCTGGCTGGTTGGCAGGATGTCAATTTCAGAATGAATGAATGAATAAATAAATAAATAATAAAGCTCTAGTTGATTAATTGGCCTGGCAAATTTAGTTGGCGGGGTTGAGATTCAAGGTTTTGTTTGTTTTTGCAAGCTATTTTTGATTTATTATTGTGTAATAGTGGATTAAAAGGGGAAATATTGAAAACTCGCTTCTAAAAGAAGTGTCCATATTAATGCTTTCTTTATTGTATACCTTCTTCAATGTGCACAGTGCTTTGCAAGCCCTAATGGACAGGTTTCTACATGAGAGGGCTTGCAGAGCAGAATCCGACATGGGAGGCAGTGGAGGAGAAGGGAAGGGAAGACAGTATAAACAAGAATAGGTAGTTATTTCAGCTACTGATAAGCGCAAGGTTCCATCTGGGAATGAGTGAGTGAATCCTTGGAACAACTGCCACATCCAAATCCTTGAGAGCTACTGGTTCATTGTTCATTGTTCTGCAGTGGTTGGCATATTTTCAGGGCATGTTTGGCATCGTGCTGGGGTAAGAAGAAATTGGGTTTGGATTTGGGCCTTCACTGCCTGCAGAACATGGATGGTGGGACTGTGGTGGAGAGCTTTGCTTTGAGCCAGGGTCCCTCTTGGTGGCCTTTCTGCTGAATCTAGACTGTCAGCTGCCTGCCCCCCCCCACCCCCAGGGAGCATAGGATTGGCCTCATTTATCATTTACACCCTTTCCATGAATCCTGGTGAAGGCGGCTATTTAGATAATAAATAAAACAACAATGAGACAATTAAAAAACACCAAAGGCTTATTCTCAAAGCAGGATATGGTGACTTGGGGGGGGGGGGTAGAAGATTAAAACAGATCTATTTTAATCTATTTTTGTTGGCCAGATGAAACGGAAATCTTGAACTCTTAATTCTAACAGACCTTGCACAACTTTGGGGGACTGTGTTATAACGTGCTTGGAAAGGAGTCGTGCTTTGACACTTCAGTTGCTGACAGGCAAAGTGAGTCAGCATTCCAGCGTCATCTGGAACCCGGTGACCTCTGCCCTCCATGACTGAGGCAGTGAATGGAAATTCATGTTATTCTAGCATTGTCATTTTTTACAGGTGTATGACTAAACAGAAATTAGCACTTAACTTTTAGAGGAAACCGAACGCCTTGTTTGAATAAGAAAAACAAGGTCCATTTTGCAGTTAATTTTTTATGAACCTACAAAGCTGAATCACTTGAGCATCTATGAGAGGCAGCCAGCATGGCGTCCTCCAAATGTTGTTGGATTACAGTTCCGATCATCCCATAGCATTGGACGTGTTGGCTAGTTGGGTACTCCCACTGGTGTCTCTTTCTTCCCTATACCAGGAAGAATACCTGAGAATATTTCAATAGGGGATTAGAATTGGGAACTTAAGCATGGAAAGTATATATTTTCCCACTGAGCTGTAGTCCTTTCTCCTATAGAAATTGGAGTTCTTGGTGATATCCAGAAGTCAAAAATAAAAAAATCCAAGAACTCTGGCCAGGTGGGAGATCAGTTTTAAAGTCTTCAAACAGTTTTATTATTAAGGAATTATCAAATTCCAGTTGAAATAAATTCCAGGACAAGACCCTGTTTCGATAACTCTTCATCTGCTAGATTTTCATGGTCAAGGTGTACCAATTCTCTGTATGCCTCAGTGATAATAGTTGTGCACCCATGTATTTTTCAAATAACTTTATGCAATGTTCTGTTGATTTCCCATCCAGGCATCGCTTAGGGTCAGTTAGCTTAACTTCAGCAGTAGAATTGCATCATGTTCCTTCAGCCTCTTCACTGAGCCAATGTTAAAATGATTTGCTATGACATGAGCTTTTGTAGTCTGCAGCTTGCATCATCAGATGCATTAAGTGGACTGTGGACTTCTGGGCTGGAGCGTTAACGGGGGGGGGGGGAGAAGAGCAAAGGAAGTAATGAGAATGAAAATACTGTATCCTTATGGTTCAAGTGTCAAATGTAATTATTTATCTGACTTCCCTACTGCCTCTCGATCCAGAAGGATCCCCCAAACAGCTTATAGCTAAAAGAAAACAATACAGTAACAATGCAGCTGCTTTTGTTCCTTCCAACATATGGCACGGCTTTCAGGTAGCATATTTTACACCCTTCCACACCACTTTTTTATGTCCAAGAGCAGAGAAGGAGGAGCCTTTGGCCCTTGGATAGATTGCTGAGTGATGGTTAATTTATTACTGTGCTTGCAAGGTGTGAGGAGGGACAAAGTCTTGCAGCATTTTAAAGACTGAACACTTTTTATAATTAATACCTTGCTTCTTTTATTTAAAAGGCTTATACGCTGCTTTTCGGACAAAACTCTGCAATCACTAAGATGCATCTATAAAAAAAGATTAAAATATAAAAAACTGTTGTTGTTCAGTCGTGTCCGACTCTTCGTGACCCCATGGACCAGAGCACGCCAGGCACGCCTATCTTTTACAATATTGTATCTAATTACAATAAGACCAAATAACCACAAAAATAGGCTAAAACTAGCGTTGGTTGCATGGTCCATTCTAACTGAACTGTCAACCTTGCATTTTTATCCCCAAAGACCATTCAAAAAAAGTATGTCTTTAGAACTCTGGGGGGGGGTGGTGGTGGTGGTGGTGGTGGTGGAGGTCCTAGCTGAGGGGGAGGGCAGATGTTTTCCAGAAATCTCTCCCCAATCCAAGAGGTGTTCCTGGTGCCACTACATGTGCTATGATAGAGAATCAGAGCTTGATTAGTAGACAACTATTATAGAGCACTTCTTGGTTAGATGCTTTTGACTCATATTTTTTTTGAAATGTGGGAGGCAAGGTGGGAACTTGTTAATGAAGCACCCCCTTTCGTTGTCCTTAATTTATTTTTAAAGTGGTACTCTCTCCAAATGATGCATATATCTTCCAACCTGGTTGCCAACTAATCTTTTTAGTTGAGGGCCATCTCTAGCTGCAGTCTCCAGAAAGATCGCCCCTGTTCCTCACTTTATATGCCTTTCCAGTTCCATAGTATCTTCTGGTGAGAGATAATCTCCTATATTATGTGCTTTGTGTTTTTTCCCCTGCACTTTCCATCTACATGTTGCTGTGAGTCCTTTGATGTATTAACTAGCAACAATGCTTTGCCTTGGTTATCACTTAATGATTTTCAAAAAATGACCTACAGGTTGCTCAGAGGTGGGGACTTGGAACATATGTTCTTATGTTCTTACAACCTTATGTTCTTAGGACCTTGTGGCCCTCCAGATGTTGGACTCCTGTCAATCCCAACCAGCATGGCCAATGCTTTGGGGTGGTGGGAATTGTTGTCCCACAACATCTGGTGGGCAACGTGTTTCCCTCCCCAGGTAGCTCATACTTGTCACCAGAAAGGATGGTAAATGGATGCTTTTGGGATGGAAAATGGATGGCTAATATCATAATAGCATGGGGGAAGCTGTTTTGCAAATATATCTGTTGTTTGAATATCAGAAATGCAGTATTCTGAGTTGCAGGCCCCTTTTAGTCGAAGTTTGGTTGAAGGAAACTTTAGGGTTAGAGCTGAAAGAGGAAGTGGGAAAGAGCACCACTTTTCCAACTTCCTCCTTAAGTTCTAGGTATTTTTCAGGAGACCAAAAAGTAACCACCATTGCCACCTCATAACCAAGATGGAAGTCAGTTTGAGGGAAAGGGGGATCAGGGGCTTTGTGGGCACAAGAGTGCCATGATGGGGAACTCTGCCATAGGTGCTGGGTATTGAACTTGATTGCCTTGAAGTAATTGCAGGTTTCTGGAGACTATTTGTTAGTACCCAGTTGCTTGCTTCTGTGCTTGGTGCTTGTCATACAAACATGGTCTCAGTAACAGGTAGGTAGCCGTGTTGGTCTGCCATAGTCAAAACAAAATAAAATAAAAAAAATTCCTTCCAGTAGCACCTTAGAGACCAACTAAGTTTGTTTTTGGTATGAGCTTTCGTGTGCATGCACACTTCTTCAGTTGGTCTCAGTAGTACTTTATGCTGTCAGCACAGGGAGCATCACTTGTTGGAGGCAGTTGCTATTCAGGCTGTCTTACAACAAAATTACTTAACTACATATAAAGCAGCATCTCTTGTTCAGAGAGCTATAAATTGTTACAGCCAGACTGGGAGGAATGACTGCATCTCTTGCTGTTCCATTTTCATCAACAGGATGTTGATTTTTGGAGCTCTTAGCAGAATCAATAAAGATGCTGATAGAATCAGACAGTGTAATACATTTCTTCACGCTTGACATGTTGTAATTTAAGATTGAAATGCCTGTACCTGCAGTCTGCTGTGTTCTTAGTTTTAGGAATTCATTTTACCTTCTGAGTCTGAATTTGGAACTGAGTTCAAAATTTGGAGTAGCAGTACCGCTTTCATTGAACTCTTCTTGCCTGCAACAACAATTGTTCTGTCCTGAATTAGGGTGAACTTATACAAATACCCTTCTATATTGGGTGTCCTTAGTAGTCTGGTATGTGTGACTTGTATGAACTCACATGATCAGAGCCATGTGACTGAAAGTGTGGACTAGCACATACAGAATAATTTTCATGTGGCTGCTCTCTTCAGGTTCCTTTCTCTCCCCTCTTATCCCTGGCCTCTTCCTCCCCTCTTGCTGGTTTATTTAAAATAAGTGCTGTCAATTCCCATAATATTACAGAAGTTCCAAGTCTGGTCTCCAAGCCAATAGAACAGGGATGGAGAACCAGTGGCTATCCAAATGGTGTTGGACTCAGTAACTCCCATGATCCCTGATTTGTTAACCTTGTGGGCTAAAGCTGATGGGAGCTGGAGTTCAACACTAGTTGGAGAGTCGCAGATTTAAGAGACTGGCTAAAGGCTATTGGAATCTATGTGACACTTAGGAAATCTGAGCTCTTCCTGTCTGATCATATTAAAAAAGTGTCCATGTCAAAGTCACAGTGAATTCAGCGGGTCTTGCTCTCAAGTATTAAAGGTCCATGTGGTTGTCTTCATCTGGAAAAATGACCTAACTGAAATTCCATTCAGTCCCTTGACTCAGCTCATAAATAAGCATGGAAGAAAGGAATGAACTTCCATCTTTTTAGCTTTTTTCTAAAATTTGCAGTTGTGGTTAGACGTGTGCTAAGGGTTAACCATCTAGAATGACCTCAGGTAAAGGCACCTGAGGGGATTCTTTTGCACTGGCCACAAAATGATACTTTGCCAGTGTTGGTTGCTGCAAATGTTAGAATGGCTGCAGTCTTTCGCAACCTTGGGCCTCCAGCTGATTTTGAACTAAAACTCCCATCATCCCTCGCTAGCAATGATGATGGGAGTTGTAGTCCAAATACAGCTGGAGACCCAAGGTTGGGAAACACTGGGTTAGAGTGTGGTGCTGAAAACACCAAGGTTGCAGGTTTGATCTCTGTATGCGACAGCTGCATATTCCTGCATTGCAGAGGGTTGAACTAGATGATCCTTGGGGTCCCTTCCAACTCTCATTCTGTGACCAGCAATATACATTTGCTTTAACAGTCATACCTGAGGTGGAGTCTAGCTTATAGTTACTGAGAAACACTTTACTAGGGCACATTGACATTGCTACCACTGTTCAATAACAGGTTCTCCTTGACGCTTCAAGCAGGTGATTGGGGCAGGGGAATGTGGAGTTGCTTCTTGAAGATTTTTTCATAGTTCAGTTGTTCTGTTCCCAGCGGTGTTTGCTCAGCATACCAAGTACGTGGTGATGAGTTTGAAATGGGCACCTTCCTTTTATTGTGCATCTTAAAGACATCACTTTTTATGCTCTTTTAAATCTCTCTTCAAACTAATTCCCCTGATTAATAATGTCGGGAACCTGTTAACACAATGACATCAGAAGAGTGAGCTTGAAAGATATTTTCTTGCCAGTATTCCTGCTATGTAATATAAACATCAAGGATAACCTCAGTATAAACGCCCCTGCTTTGAAAGAGTTTTTGAAGTTTCATTTGTTACTGAGGCAGGATGCTTGTTCTTGGAAATTCCTGAGAAGAAATAGTGTCTCTGGCTATATAGAACTTTTTTCAGTGCTCGTGTTGTACAGAAATATTGCTGGAAGGGGAAAATGTCGTTTAGAAAGAAAAATTCTTTGGAAGGTAGAGGCCTAGTTTCAATTATAAAAGGGTCTGGAGAGTTATCATAAATACTTTTTCTAAGAAACATAACAAGCTATGACATGTTGGCCAATTTATGGTGGGATTCTTGGGTAGGAGAATCCCCTTTTCTTTGGCTTTTCACGAGTTGTGTGTTCATAGCTTTTGTGGGCTTTTCACATAACAGGGAAACTTGAGATCATGTTGTATTGATGGAAGATGAGAAATAGGTGGCTGGGGGAGTGGCAATTTTTTTAAAATTAAAGATTTTCTTGATTTACAAACGTGTGTGCAATGTCTCGTATTTTTTCCATGTAACATTTTTACAAATCAGTTTTGGTTGTTGAGACCTTAGGGAGAGAAGGGGGAAAGAGGTGGGTTGGATGGGGGGATGGGTGAGGTGGGGTGACGATGTTTCTGTTTTCCTTAATATATGTAGGGTTTGGTGTCAGCGTTGTTTGTGTAGGGGTCTCTGTTGTTCGCTTGTGTTGGCGGGGAGTGGCAATTTTTATCTGGATTTTTTTTTTTTTTTGGATTATCAAGACTGAGATTTTAAACTGACAACGGCTCCTGTTGCAAAAGTGTTTCAGTTGCATCTTAGGTCATCATGTGCCATCTTAGTTCATCTACAGATACTTTCATTGGCAGCGCAAGGCCTGCCCGCTAGGAATGTGAGAACTTTGCTATTGATAAATTATGCAATGATGAAATAGATACTGTGCATCTAAAGGCCATTGGAACACACAATTTGAACATCCAGCTTCAGGGAAATGGAGATCTGGTTAGGAAGCAAAAGAAAAGACCATTAGTCAGCAGGGACTTGTTACCTTAACTGGTTGCTCTCACCTGTGAGCTGACCTCACCTGGAATCTTTACATGTAGTTTATACATTTACTAAATAAATAAAATGTATGGTTTGTGGAGTCACCTGGGACACTCTGACCTGTTGGTGTAAGAGAGTTCTGTAGTTAATATGACTGACATCTGTTCTTCTAGCTGGTGAAATCCCTGCCTGGTAACCCTCATACCGTCAGTTTAAGACTTTGTATGGGTTAATTCATCACAGCTGTCAGTTTTGGTGGGTGCAGCCACAGACTAACCATGAGTCACTACTGCATTGTGGTGGCTGAAATGCCTAGACTGCATCAGCAGAAGTATAGTGTAAACAGATGTAACAATACCGCTGCCCAATCCTCGCAACCCACATGAAACTGCAACGAAGGTCTACATTCAGCCCTGTCACTGCAGGTTGCCCACCTGTGGTCATCTAGAAGAACATCTGGGTGGGTTCAATAGAATTTTAGTAACTACCTGCCTAAAATAGAAGGTTGTGTAGATGGCAGATCAATAGTTATATTAAAAGGGATTGAAGATTTCCTTCTGGGACTCTTGAAGATAAATATTTAACAGCATAAATGGAAATCAATTTAAATGCTTCACTTGGCAGATAGTGGGTTTTTGTTTTTTATGTTGCTTTTTGGAAACTGTTTATCCAGAACACTTAATATTCAGTTTCTGTGTAGACCAGGCATAGGCAAACTCGGCCCTCCAGATTTTTTGGGACTACAACTCCCGTCATCCCTGACCACTGGTCCTGTTAGCTATGGATGATGGGAGTCGTGGTCCCAAAACATCTGGAGGGCCGAGTTTGCCTATGCTTGGTGTAGACATTTGATATTTCCACAAAAGTACTACATTAGTAGCTTCTGCACAATTGCCATTCATCTTGATGAAGGCCACAAAGCACAGATTTCCATCACATTGTTCTCAAAATACCTTCCTAAAATATCTGAGTTTGTTTTAAGTTCCCATTTTTGTTTTCCATACTTTCACAGGTCTGTCACCATGCAATGAATGTTATCATTCAGTAAGGGACATTTGATTCTTTTGTTACATGGAGGAATTATTTTAGGACAGCTATAACCTGCTGTTTAAGTAAATGTTAGCAAAACAGCTGTTCTGTTTTGAAATTGATTTAGTTTAGGTGTGGGGGACCTTTGGCCCTCTAGATGTTGCTGAACTACAGTTCCCATCAGCCCCAGCAAGGATGGCTAACAGCTAGGAATGATGGGAGTTGTATTTCAGCAACATCTGGAGGGCCAAAAGTTTCCCTGCACTAGACTTAGTGAAATCAAAATATATCCATTGTATCTCAAAAACACACTGTCCTTTCAAATGCTTCTGTTTGTAGACATGACCTATATGGTATTAAAAGTCTGAATAGTGGAAATAAAATGTGCTGCCTTCATCCTCTTGGGTGTGTGTGTTTAAGTCTTAAAACATTTTCCTCCACTTCTTCAGACATTAGAGGTAGCTTTTTAATACAGTATTGCTAAAACAAATGCAGTGATAAGTAAATGGCATGATCCATAAGAGACCAGGCTCCCTTCCCCCTTTCATCCTGCTGTGTCTCTCTATCTGCCTGGGTGAGACTCCAGTGCCTTGTAAAAGGCATAATTACCACTTTATGGCAACACAAGCAAAACTACTTATTAACTTGTGATTATGATGATGTGCATAGTCTGCTGCAAGGGGGGCGGGCGGAAAGAAGCGTACTTTAGTGCTTTTCTATAGTGACAGCCTGTTTATAGCCCTATGTACACTGTACAGTTAAAGTAGCATCATACCACTTTAAATAGCCATGGCTTCCCTCCCCAAAATCATGGGAGCTGTAGTTTGTTAAGGGTCACAAGACTTGTTTGGAGTCCCCTATTCCCCTCACAGAGCTACAGTTCTCAGAGTGGCTTAACAGTCAGCCCCTCTTCCCAGGACTCATTGGGGGAAGTCCTGAATGTTTAAAGTGGTGGTTGTTGGCATCCATTTGTCTCAAGAGACAATGGAGTGCGCCTCCAGGGGTGAAATCAAACTGCTCCTTAGCAGCAGCAAAGTGAGCTCCCTGGGGCACAAACCTGGGCAGTGTGTCTGGAGGTCCTAGGCTGCCCAGATTACAAGACACCCCCCCCCCCCGACATCACTGATGTGGTCCAAAGGAAAACAGCAATACGTTTGGCACCAGCATGGCTGCAGGAGTTGCCGGAAGGAGGGATATAAGGCACCATCCAACCATCTTAGGGACTCCTTAGCCTTTTCATCTCCCAAAGGCATCCTGCAAGGCAGCGGAGGTTTAGGATCAGAGTTTACCTTCCCGGTTTTTGGATCGGGAAGGGCAGGGTAGAAATAAAAATTTACTATTATTATTATTATTATTATTATTATTATTATTATTATTATTATTTTATTCTCCTAGATGGGCTACCTTCCCAGGTTGTTGAGCCCCTTCTGCCCCTCACTTCCTCTACAGCCTGTGCAGAAATCACCTTCTTGACCATGGGACTCACGATTGGTCTTGTCCGCTCAATCTGCTGGAGCTTGTCTTTGCATGCATAGGAAGTCCCTAACTCACCGAGTGTTTCAGACCAATCAGCTACGCAATTGGTTTATCTGGCCATTCGAAGCCGTTCCAGGGGTGTGGCTGCTGTCACATGCTGACAGCTTATAGGAGCCACAGGTGAGAGCTGAGTGCAGGGTGCGGACCAAAGGTGGACAAACTACCCCAGAAGGAGCATGACATGTCCCCCACCAGAGACACTACCCATCCCCTAACACCCCATACAAAGAGGTATGATACTGCTTTACATGTATAGTGCAGATGGGGCCTAACTAGAGAGAATTTCCTTGTCTTCTCTGTGGCCTTTTTGGTGCCTAATAAAGACTTTTTTGTTGTTTATCCAGGCTTTTAAATTGTATTAAATCTAGGATGTGTTATGCTTTCTTGGTAATATATATATTGCTGCCTTTATTATTTGGTTTTTAATCAAATGACATTGCATTTTTAGCATGTTTTTGTTTTAAAGCCACCCAGGGACAGTTGTTTCCAGTAGCACCTTAGAGACCAACTAAGTTTGTTCTTGGTATGAGCTTTTGTGTGCATGCACACTTCTTCAGATACACTGAAATGGAAGTGTGCATGCACATGAAAGCTCATACCAAGAACAAACTTAGTTGGTCTCTAAGGTGCTACTGGAAGGAATTTTTATTTTGTTTTGACTATGGCAGACCAACACGGCTACCTACCTGTAGCAGGGGCAGTTGTGTATCTCCAAGACAAACTGATTTAAAAAATAAAATAAAAACAAACTTGGAATATAATTGCCATTCCTTTAAAGATTCAGTTTGGGGATGGGATGTGTATTCCCCCCACCCGTTTCTTTTGAATGTGGGGAATCCTGGCTGACATGTTCTTAAGCATGGAAGTAACCTTTTCAGGACAGATGTCTTGGGTGTACAAATACCGGTACATAAAGCCAGCTCAGTCTCTTGCTCTGCCCTTAACAGCAGGTGCAGTGCTTGTGAGAGAGGTTGTCCTCACCATGACCGCAAAAAATGTAGTGCCCTGATTAATTCGACTGTTGTGCCCTCCAGGAGGAACAAATGTCTTTGTAATGTTTTGTGTATTCTTGGTAGATTCAAGACTACATCAGAATTAATGCAACAGGGAGCTGTTCTCTCTCTCCCCCCTTTTTTAAAGTCTTCGAAGCAGATAGGGAAGGAGAAATGTTTGCTTCTGATTTCCCCACCCCCCACCCAGCCTCCCCTAAGGAAAGTCTTTTTGGAGGTTGCCAGGTCTTTTAAGTCTCATTGTCACTACATTATGAATATTCATAGTAGCACTTCATTGCCTAAAAGGATGCTGCCCACAGTATTTCAGGAGTTCACAGGAAGTGGCAGTAATTAGTAATCTTTCCTATATTTCAAATATTACATTAATTATTTTTTTGTAGATGTGACTTAGGGATGCAGTCGTGCAACTAGGTTTGTTTCAGAATCCGTGCAGTAGCATAGCTGAAAGGATTTTGAATGTGCACTTTTACAACACAGTTTCATGCATGTTTACTCAGAAGTAAGTCCCCAGAAGTAAATGGTAAACAACCCCTTTGAGGTCTTTTATATTGAAGCAGTGTAAAAATTTATGAAATAAGTAGGTAGATAGTCCCAATGTGCCATCATTACTCCCCTGTAAGTGTGTTCTCTGTAAGTACTCTCTGAAGCCAAATCCTGTTCATGATTCTCATGTGTGGCTACACTTCTTAAGTTGTTGATCTTGTGTACAGAACCATGTTTAGGAAATTGAGAAGTGCAGTGTTTGTACTGGGCTTTAGAACTAACCCTGGTGATATAATCTGGGCAGAAATATATCTTTCTGCTTGCGTTACTTTGCAATGCAATGTGTAAGTCGTATTGTTTGCCCTCATATGGCGTTCTTCATTATTTGTTCCCCAGATGTGGTTGCACTATAATTTCCATCATCCCATTCTGTTGGTTGGCGGGTTGGTTGCATTAGAGTTGTAATGCAACATACATATGAAGGATACTATTCTGTTATAAACTCTTACTGAAACTGAGTGAAGATAACTAAATAACTCCTCCCTGTTATTCCCCCCCCCCCCAATTCTCCCTCATCAGAGTGCTTTTTCTAACTGAATATATTCTATTCGAACTCATGACTTTCTGCTACCGGCAACATACTCGTCAGTCTCTGATCATTGTGCAGACGTTAAAACATAACCATGGTTTGCACTAATCATAGTTTGCTGTCATATCTCTGGTTAAGATCTCCCAAGATACAACAAGGGTTTAACTTGCTAAGCCAGTCTTTCCCCTGAAGGGTATTATAGAGTGAAACCTAGGCTTGTTCCTTTGCAGGCAGAAAACCGGGGAAACTCTCTTAACCATGTAATGAATAACCATGGTTTGCAAACCATGCCTCTGCATCCTAAATTGCAGCTAATCCTTAACCATAATTTTATGTATTTGGATGGAATGTTTAACCATGGTGAAGGCAAAAATTAACTATGACTGATTGTTTATGTTTGCTTTGGGTCTGCGTGTTTATTTCATGCAGGACTCAGTTTGCCTCTAAAGAACCAACTTTCAGAAACAAATGCTCTTAACTACTCAGTCGCAGCATCTCATGAATTGTGTTTAGCCTATTACCCATGATGTCATGAGTTCAGCTGTGCTGTTTAAGATGGAAACTCAATCTGTCAGTGTCTGCAGCTGCTGTTCTAAATAGAACGTCGTTGTCATGTGATGAGCAGCATGGCTGTCAAAACATGTCGAGAGAAACGGGTAACACAAATAGTCCTTGTACATAAAATATTTATGGAAGGAAATGCAAACTTTTGAGCAACCAGGCAGGCAATTGGCATTGTGGAGATTAAAGCGTTGCAGCATGAAGGTTAGGGAGAATGTAGTGTGTAATTTTGTTCAGTTCTGCTCCGGAGGAATGGGTGTGTGAGAAGGGGGGGGGGAATCTGCATGCTGATTTCTGTTGGGCCTTGACTCATTCAGTTTCAACTCACAGCTATTGCTTTCCACCATTGTTTTCCTGCTGGAGTCTTTGTTTTCGAGTTGATCAGTTGCCTTCTGTGAGTCCCTGGACATGTCTGTATTTAAGGCAGTAAACTGGCCAGGCTGCCAAAGTGGTGAATCATTCTATGCATAATGGTAAACAGGGATGCATACCATTGATTTATTTCTTTACATTCACCCTTCAAATTGCTGGTTCAGTGGCAACAGCTGTGTATTTTTTGGGGAAAAGGGAAGGAATCAGATACCCCAAAAGGAAACTCCTTTAGCCAACAAACTTGGAAGTCAGATTTTTAAATCTTACTACAGATGGACAAAGGTCCATGCTTATATAATCACAACGAACTTAAAATGCATTTTACAGGTATAACACTGGGCCAAATGCATTGGGTGCTCAAATTTAATCGAGCACGATTAATGGTCGGGGAGAATGGGGGTTTGTAATCTAGCCAAACTTGGAGAGCACCACATTGACTACCCCTGGCTAAGACCACTTTTAAAAGTTCCATGGAAGTGAATGAGATGGCCAGTTATCCACCAGCCATTTGCCTTTCGGCGAATTTTTATTGGTCACCATTACATCAGCTGGTCACATGCACTTCTTTCCTGCTGTTCCCTTCAGAAATGACTCCCCCTCTTTTCTTGTGTGGCTGCATTTCAAAGTGGGGTCTGTTTCTCTGTGTTTATTCTTTTCACTGTAGTAACTGCTTGGGATTCTACCACTGATATGATAGCCATGGAACTTCTGTTTAATCTAGGAATGGTGGTATTTATTGACAGAGCAGAAGGCAGTAGAGGATGCTCATTACTGCATCCTTGACACATACCTCTCCGATGTTCGCACGTGGAATACTGTGTGTGTACAGATAGGAATTAAAAAGCAAGCCCTGAAGCAGTAATGTAGTGGACTGCTGTAATTGTATCCTACATTGCAGGCCCAACAGTGAGCAAGATGTTGGAGTAGAGGACTTCCAAGGTCTGTATGAACCTTGGATATATTAAAAAAAGCCTGCTTGCTTCCAGCCTTATAAAGTAAGGGTTGGCAACTGCCGATCCCTGAGCCAAATCCAGTCCTTTTAGAAGAGCTTTGTGACCCAATATAATACCTCTGTAGGTGCATTCTCTCACCCACCAGCCCCAGGACCTGGGGAGAGAATGATGCACAGGAAGAGAGGACATTTAGCATGTGGTGCTAAGCTAAGACAACCATGGCTTAGCCCAGAGTAGTGTTGCAGCATCAGGACTGGCAGAGGTGTACTGTGGCTGCAGTCTTCACTCCAGGAACCCTCGTTTGCTTGTTCATGTTAAGCCACGAGGATCGAGAGGCCGGAACTGCTCTTCTATGAGGAAAGGTTACAGCATTTTGGAGCAGCACAGCTCTAGAAAAATATAAGTGCATCAGTCCAGTGGTTGTTAAACTGGGTTTGAAGATTGGTAATGGTGAGCAAGCTTCACTGAAAGATTGTTTTCTTGCTGCTTTTGATTCCACCACCACCCTGCAATGTATAGCTGCCAGGAGAGTGTCTGGGTGTTTTCTCTAGGATGCCGTCTGTCTGTGCAGAACAGCCCTGAGGCCAAATGGGTCCTGTCCAGTGCTGCTAATGAGGCAACACATAGATAACATCTTTCAGGAAACATCTTTTAAAGCCCTTACAGCATTCTGATTTTTTAAATTGATAGCTAAGCTGTTGAAGAAACTAATTGAGCATTCTACAAGCTGAAAAATGTAGGAGCTTGATTTTAAAGCTCTTGCAATGTCCTGTGTGCCCCCTGGATAACTTGCAGACCAGTTTCTTCTTATGCACTGAGTGAGATTTGCAAGCGCATTCTGCATTTTGCAGATTGCAGGAGTTTTAAAGGTTTTTCTTAGTCTCCGCACTTGTTATGCCAGATTCATTTGTCTGGTTCAGCATAGTGACAGAAAGAAACAAAATGAATTTGTTAGGGTCAGTGCTTCACAATGTGAAGCTTGACTTTGATAGGCAACGGGGCCGAGTTTGCACTCCAAACAAAGCATCTGTAGGACTTTACAGGCTGCCATCTGCTTCTGAAAACCTTTGTTAGCAAGGAGCGATAAAGCAATCTGCACACAATTCTTTTCTTTCTCTCCCCCCCCCCGCTTGAATGTGAGGAGAATTATTACTCGCAAGTCTTTGTCTGTATGAAGTAAATCTTAACTGAAGACCAAGCTAAGGGGGGAACTCTCAAAATAAAAGAAAGGGAGATTTGTATTTGGTCAGTTTTGGTTGTAGTTCATTGAGCTAGGTACTCAATTTACCCTCGTCCTTTTTTCTTTTTCTTTAAAGCAACAGTATATAGCATGCTCTGAAATAGTCATTTTGAAAGCTGGTCAGTTAATATACAGGGGGAAACAATCCTATTTCCAGGCCACACCCAAGTTGTCTTCCCAAGTAACCTTCGCACAGGTCTACTTTGTACATAACATGAAGCCAAACCATGGTTTAGCAGGGACAAGTCAGTGTGTGGGTACGCAGAAGGAACATTGCCTCCATTTTGCTCCTTCCCGGGTGCTGCTGTGCTAGGGCTAGGGCATGTGTGGGAAACATCAGCCTGTGGGCCGAATGTGGCTTTCTAAGCTTCTCTGCCTGGCTGTTGAGACTCTCTCTAGGCCACACCCCCTGCTTGGCCCTGCTTGACCTCACCCTCCATGAGTGTTTTTGACTGTCTGGAATGTGCCCTTCAATTCTGATAATGCAGCTTGCATTATCAGTGTGCCAGTGTTAGAAACTGGGATAGAAAAGTTAGGAGCCAAATGGCTTCTGCCACCTGGGTTGTGAGCGCCAAAACAGAATGTCTAGTCGCCACTTGGGGGTGAGGGGAAGATCAGCAACACTTTTTATTTATTATTTTGATAAGCATGAATGAATACACAATTCACATAAGTGACACATTATTAATATCACAATTTTAGCAGAAATTGTTAAATGTATGTATCATTTGCTGTTTACAATAAAAAATATTGATACCATACTTCAGTTTTCAAAACATGCTACTCTTTATTGTTAAACTCCTTAACATATTGTCAGGAATTCTTGAGTGTCAGCCAGGGGCAAAAAATGGCACCCAGACTTTTTGAGGTGCTCACAGTGTGGATAAACTTTAGGCACAAAATGCGCCTGGCGCCCTGCTAATTTCGAACCCTGGTGTATGCAGAAGCTAGCCTGCCGTACAGAGGTAGTGTTTACATCAATTGCTCCACCTCCTTTTTTGTCTCTGGCCCTGCCCACCATAGGCATGTGACCCCTGGAAGGCAATGGGACCTTTGGGTTTAAAAAATGATTTCCTAGCCACTGGCCTAGGGCATCCATGCCTTCCTTCCTTATGCCTTCCCAGGGGCGTATTTTCTGCTCTGGGAAGTCAGAGTTCTGGTCTGATCTAGCAGGGCTGCTCATAGGTCCTTAAAGAAGGGCCATTTCTTAGTTCAGTTACACAGATTTTTAAGGATGTCTCCACCCAAAAGAGGTGGGCATCTATGTTTTACCATGCAATATGGGTAATGATTCTTAAAACGAAATGCTATGCCTTGCCTAATAATATACATTATTCATAGCTGTCAACTTTCCCTTGTTTTGCGGGAAATTCCCTTATTCCAGCTCCATTTCCCATTACAAAAAAAGGGAAAGTTGACAACTATGGCCGTTTCCCAATGCAAAAAAAAGGAAGGTTGACAGCTCTGCATTATTTTTGTGACACAAACTGGCTTAGCTCCAGACATGGGAGGCTGTTACAAAGAAAAGTTTCCCAGCATTTGCTGTGGAAATGCAGTCTTGGATTTAAAGGCTTCCTGGAGAATTGGAGTTTCTATTCCCAACATTTACACAAATGTGCAGGGCGGACACATTCACCCCGCTCCAAGGCATGGGAGACCTTTTGTGCAATTACACTAAAGGTCTCCCATATTTTGTGCAATTACACTGCTTCTATCACACAGTTCATTGCTCCAAATGCTGAAACAATCTAATAATTACTCATTTATTAAATCATTGTTGGTTTACCGCAAATAAGTTTGAAGGTAAGGGAAGTTGCATCTTGTAGCTGATGGCCTATAATCACGTCCTCAAGATAATTCTTTGAAATATTTCCTTCCTTCAGTCAAAATCTCTGTATCTCATGGATGAGAAAGTAAGTGATGTGGCTCTCGCTAAATGTCTAAGCGGATTTGTCTAGATATGTGCCGTGGAGGGATTAGCCCATATATTAATTCTTCTGTGCTTAGATAGTCCAGTGCTAAATCTTTGTGAAGGTTGAAACTATTCTTCAATGGGAAGGAGGGAGGAATTCCTTTTTTCTGTAGTGTGGCAGAAGTGTGTGTGTGTGTGTGTGTGTGTGTGTGTGTGTGTGTGTGTGAAGGGCCACAGGTTCCCAACTCCTGAGCATGACAGGGTGTTGCTCGTTCAGACAGAAGAGACTAGAAATCCCGTTTGCCTACCTTTTCACCAGCTGATCTGTGTATTCTCATCTCTGAATCAAAATGGCACAGTAAGAAAAGCCCGGACACTGAGATCCAGTGCCAAGGGCCTTCTGGCGGTTCCCTCATTGCGAGAAGTGAGGTTACAGGGAACCAGACAGAGGGCCTTCTCGGTAGTGGCGCCCACCATGTGGAATGCCCTCCCATCAGATGTCAAGGAAATAAGCAGCTATCCTATTTTTAAAAGACATCTGAAGGCAGCCCTGTTTATGGAAGTTTTAAATATTTAATGCTGTATTGTTTTTAACACTCGATTGGGAGCCGCCCAGATTGGCTGGGGAAACTCAGCCAGATGAGCGGGGTATAAATAATAAATTATTATTATTATTATTATTATTATTATTATTATTATTATTATTATTATTATTATTATTATTATTAGAAAACTCTGACAGGTATTGCATTAGAGTCAGGAACTTGGAACCTCACAGGTCCTATTTTCCAGAGCTTATTGTTATTGGTGAATAGTAATGTGGTGCTTTTTTTTTAACCTTGGGTATCAGTTATCCTATCTCAAGGAAAGATTTAGGCTAGATAAGGGCTCTAAGGGCCCACATGAAGTTGGTGGGAAAATATTGAGGCCTACCTGTCACAAAATGGTGGTGCAGAGGTAAAGCTAGTCACAAAATGGTGGCAAATGGGAGGCAGAATTTGGCACAATCAACTGGCAATTTATTGCTATCTAACCCATCTTTGGAAGCAGCTTTTTTTTGCCACAGCCTTTTCTGTGTGGCAAGGGGTTTCATGGCTCAGCCTTCCTCAAGCTAAGGAACGACCTTTGTTCTGGAGGTATTTTGACTCAGCCTTCCCAGTTTAGGCAGAATTTGCTGATTTAAGACTCTTCAGTGGATATGGCTTTTTCTTCCCATTCCTACATGTCTCTCAAAAGTATTGGCACAACTGGGGGCAGGGCAGGCCAGTGGTGAGGCCACTGGGCAGGCTGTGGCACTGAAGCCCATCAGATAGTGGCTCAAGGCCCACTGGTGACTCCAGGTTCACTGTATGAGAAACACAGGGCTAGATTATGGGGTGAGTTTGAACCCTATTCTGCACTTTCACCGCTGGCACCTGAAAATCTGACATGCTACTGCTCAGTCTCATCAAATGCCTCTGTTAGGCTACTGTCCACTGTGGTAGCTTAATGAGGACTCTCGGATGTAATTCGATCTTCTCTAGCCCAAGGTAAAGCTGCAATCCCATGGAATTCAGATATGGATCAATGCATTGCTTGCAGCATGGCACGGGAAACTGAAGTCTCGGTTTCTTTCTGTATTTCTTGTGCACCTTTTTAGCAAGGCAAAATCTGGCCACAATAAGAGGTTTTAAATCAGCTTAGTGAAAGCAAGGCTGTAAATGCATGTGGAAAAAACTATGGATTGTAACTTTTTCACATATAGTCAATAAGGGACAGGAAGGCTGGCGACATGGATCATCTCCATCACTTAGCTAAAGCAGAAATGCAATTACAAAAACGTTACCCATGGGAGCATCATATGGCTTTGACAGTCCTTGGAGGGCATGAGTTCGGAAAAGAAAAGATGGATTACTTTGTTCCATAAATCTAGCTTCTGAAGTGTGTTATTGATCCTTCACTTAACCTTTTTTTCCAGAACTCCCATATCTATTGGAAAACAAATGCGGCAGAATGGAAATTACTCATAGAAAGCAGTAGCTGTGACATCTTTGTGGGGTGGGCTTTGGTGTTTTTTTTAAAAGAATAATTTTTATTGATTTTGTAAGATTTAAAAAAAGATAACATCATATTACATTTTATACAGAAAATAAAAAAGAGAAAAAGTTA
The DNA here is from genome assembly GCF_009819535.1 of Lacerta agilis. Classification (NCBI taxonomy): domain Eukaryota; kingdom Metazoa; phylum Chordata; class Lepidosauria; order Squamata; family Lacertidae; genus Lacerta; species Lacerta agilis. The sequence continues at coordinate 18,010,722 of NC_046321.1, read as the reverse complement.
AGAAAGAGAATAACAAAAAAGGAAAAGAACAATAGGTTCTTCTTACATACATAACTTGTTCTTCACATTATTGGGTGACTTCCCACCCCCCCATCTGAATTTCATTTCCTTAACATTGTCTAGCAGTTTCTATAAACTATCATCCTAACCAATATACTTCTAACACATATAATTAACCTATTTCAAAAGAATATAGCAAAAACCTATAACTACCTCCTAAGGTGACACTAAATGTTACATTATTCATTTAAATAAATTTTAAATTTCTTTCAATATTCCTCAACCGTCTCTTCTCCCTGGTCGCGAAGTCTTCCAGTCAGTTCCATAAAGTCCATCATCTTCATTTGCCATTCGTCTATTATTGGTGTTTCCTGGGTCTTCCAGTTCTTAGCAAGTAGTAGCCTCGCAGCAGTTGTGGCATACAAAAAGAATGTTAAGTCTCTTTTGGGTATTTCTTCTACTATTCCCAGTTAAAAGGCTTCTGGTTTCTTAATAAAAGTGTCTTTCAGCACTTTTTTCATCTCATTATAAATCTTTTCCCAGAAGTCCTTTATCCTGGGGCACGTCCACCACATGTGGTAAAAGGTCCCTTCTTTTTCTTTACATTTCCAACATTTGTTATCTGATGTATGATACATTTTTGCAAGTTTTACAGGTGTTAAATACCATCCATACATCATCTTCATTATATTTTCTCTCAAAGCAATACATGCAGTAAACTTAACTCCTTTTTTCCACAATTTCTCCCAATCATTTAACATAATGTTGTGCCCCACATCCTTCGCCCAGTCTATCATTACAGATTTCACTTGTTCATCCTTCGTATGCCATTCCAACAATAGATTATACATTTTGGAAAGATTTTTTTAAATCTTTGTATCCAACAATTCTGTTTCCAATTTGTGGGGTGGGCTTTGAGTCTTCTGTAATACAGTCATACTTCAGGTTACGGCCGCTTCAGGTTGCGTTTTTCCGGGTTAAGAACGCGGCAAACACTTCCGGGTTCCGCTGTGTGCACACGCACAGAAGCATTCTGCAAAAGCGCCGCTCTGGTTGCGGACTTTTAAGGATGTGAACGGCACCCTGGAATGGATTGTGTTCGCAACCAGAGGTACCACTGTATATGGCTTAAAGCATCTTGACTGCCTTTTATTTCTCTTGTTCTGATGGCTCTAATTTAAGGGGTGAAACACTGTCAAGTTTTCTTTTTTTGGTTTTAAAATTGACACTTTCAATCTGAGCTAGTGTGGTGCATTAGCTAGAGAGTGTCAAGCTACAGAATGAGGACACCTGGGTGAAAATTTGTGTTCATCTGGAAAGCTTAATGGGGAAAATTGGCCCAGTCACTGTGTCTCACAACTCTTTGTTGCTGTGAGTATAAGATGGAGGGCAATGTCCCTGTGTACCCATTTATTTGGGTTTTCTGGAAAATTTTGAATGGACTTTCCACATTCCTAAATCCAGTGATGTTCTACTTTGACTCATTTTCTTAGTTCTGTCTACTAAATGTATATGATGTTAATTGCACATACTGTGTAAATAATCCATAAAGCTTTTCCAGTAGCCAAATGTTTGAAATACTTTATTAGCACTTGGTATGGTTTTAAATGGTGCATTTTCTTCAAATAAACCCTTGAAAACTATATTGGGTTACTTTTAAACATTTTAAAGCATGGCAACTCAATAATATACACCTCCCTTACACTAAATTTTTGGAAACTTTGAACTCTGGCAAGCCAGAATAACTGTGTGACTAAGTAGTCATTTGGAAACTGGTAATTACTTGTAGCCATTTTTGAGTTGCTCAATTTGACTTGCATTTTGTTATTTCATTTACGTTACTAATTTATTTTTGTGAAACAGTGGGTTTCTCAAAGTGGGAAATGTTGAATGGAGAAATTTTCCACCCCACATCACCGCGTGTCCTGCCTTCATCCCTCTGGAGAAAAACGTCGGGGGGGGGGGGAAGAATCTTGTACATGAATGGCATACTTTGGGAATCCACACCAAAATTCATTAAGAAATGTCAAAAATGAGACCATATCCTAGATAGTCAGTATATAGAACTGAAGGGGCAACTCAGATGAACAGGCAAGACCAGGGGTCAGCAAACTTTTTCAGCAGGGGGCCGGTCCACTGTACCTCAGACCTTGTGGGGGGGCCGGACTATTTTTTTTTGGGGGGGGGGAATGAATGAATTCCTATGCCCCACAAATAACCCACAGATGCATTTTAAATAAAAGGACACATTCTACTCATGTAAAACGCGCTGATTCCCAGACTGTCCACAGACTGGATTTAGAATGCATTTGGCTGGATTCGGGCCCCAAGCCTTAATTTGCCTACCCATGGGCAAGACCCTGCAAGGATTTCTGTGCACTAAGAGTTTCATAGAAAGTAGAACATTGTCCAAAATGTGTCCCTCTTCCCACTACAGTCGTGCCATAATTGGAACAGTGATAGCCAACATGGTGCTCTCCAGATGTTGTGAACTGCAGCTCCCATCATCCTTCACCATTGATTGTGTTCGCTGGGACTGATGGGAGCTGAAGTCCACAAACATCTTCAGAGCACAACTCCTGGGTGTATAATTCTGAAAGGCACAGGTTCCTTCTTGGGAACTGGATTTGGCAAGCTCAGCATCCAATTCTTTGCCAAGAAAACCATGGATCACATGAGTGACTCTCATTTTCAAAGTTCTGGAATTTCTGCCTCTGGCTGGGGAAGATCCCTTCACAGAGCAGACATCCTCTTTTTCCTGATCTGATGACCAGGAAACCAAGATCACCATACACTGAAGTTGAGTGCCCTCCCTTCACTGTGAGGTAAGCACAGAGTGTTTAAATATCTTGGCTCTACTGTAGAACCAGGTTTGGCCCCTTTACTCCCTTACTTCTTAGCAGTAGGGGCCTATATATGTGTGTCGTCATCCTTCTTGTTGCATCACTGGGTGCTAGAAGGCAAGGTGCAGAAAGGCAAGTATCTGGTACCCGAACTGGTACTGCAGCTGTTCCTTGGACAGCTGTGGTCATTCTAACCACTGTTAACAGACCACAGATGCTGTGCCTGTACCAGGCTGCTGTTAAAACGGCAGTGTTTCTCCTTACGGGGATGTTTAATGGTAATTAGTATAATATATGCCAAGCTTTCCTGCCCCCCACCCCCCCAAAGCATGTTTTGATACAGATGCACAGATCTAGATATTAATGCAAAGCTGTTATATCTCTGCATGCACTAGAAACATTGACAGCCAATTTTCACTCTTCCCAGATTGACAAATAAATGTCAACGAGCAGCTTCCCCCTCTTCCACCCTGCTCCATAGAGGTTTAGCTTGTCAGTTTGTACATGACAACCAGGAATATAAAAGCTGCAGTCAGCATAAATGTAGTTTAGCTTTGGAATTAAAAGAAGTACAGCACAACATTTGTAAAGCGTAACATTCTACTCCTCAAACATACTGATTGTGTTGGTCACATCTAGGCAATGTAAGTTCCTTCTAACTTGTAAGGAAATGTTTTTGCTTTCAGAAGATTCTGTTTCTAAAGTAGCTTGTGTTTCTTGTTCCCGTTAACTTTTAATTTTATGAAATTTTAAAGCTTCAACCATTTCAGTTAGTCCCTTTAAGTTCTGTTTTTGTAGTGTATTAAGATTGGCACTTTGAAAACCATGGTTGATATAAAAGTGTTCAGTTGTTCTAATAAGGAAGTTTAACTTATCCATTGCAATTGCTTTGCAAATTTTAACTTAATGTGCAACATCTTTTCACCTACTAAAGGGAGATGGGGGGGGGCAAGAGAGAAAAGCGTTTTAGACAGGAAGTTATCAGACCCTGCCAGCATGTCCCAGGATCGTGAGTGATGGGAGATGGAGCCTAACAACATTTGAAGAACCATGGGTTCCTCATCCTGGAATAAGGGAATAGCTTTGTGATCTAGTCCTTGCAGGGCTAACTTTCTAGAGAATATGACTCTTGAGCAGTTTTCTGGTGAAAATGTGACTGAGTTGCCACAGCAGTTAATACATGCATATAACAGATGCAAGAGTTGCTTGTGCCTACTCACTAACATGGGTTCCAATATTTAGTTAGGTAATTCATTAGACTGCTCAGTTGAAAGCGGTGCCCCGTATTAATTGCTCAGCAGATAAAAATGCAATACAAGCACAAAGTGTGTATTGGTAAACACAGATAGCCAGTGTCATCTTAAGAGGAGTTTGCAGCCCTTGTAAAACAGGAAATCTGTATTGGTCTCTAAGATGCTTCAGTGCCATTTTTTTTGAATAACATAAAGACTTTATTATTTATTCCATTTTGATGGAAATTTTCCTTTCATACACCAGCAACTTGCTGTTTGTTTGAATGACAATCAGTTGCTGTTTCTGTCTCTGAGAATTTGCCTCTATCAAATTTGGGAAGATTTGCCCTTCAGTTAATCCTGACCTTTCTATACTTCAGTCTGGTCTAAATGCGCAGAGAATTGTAAATCTGGCTTCTATTGCTGTTGCTATGGCAACTTTGGGAGGTTTCTAAACATGTCAGGAGTGCCCCAATATTGCATCTGTATTGTGACTTGACAGTCATTCTTTTTAAATTGGAGAGTTTAAGGTGTCTTTTTGATTTCTGACAATAAAATGAGTACTCTTTTTATAGAAGCCTCCATCTAGCATTCCATATATGTTGCACTGAAGTAAACATAAATAATTGTGTAGGGCTTGGTTCATGCATTTTCTCTGTATGGGGCTGTTTCTACATACAACCCTTGTGCATAGTTGAGTTCTGCACACTTCTTCAGCTCTGTGGGTAATTACCGTACATTCCCAGGGGTCAGCAACCTTTTTCCACCCGTGGACCAGTCCACCGTCCCTCAGACCATGTGGTGAGCCGGACTATATTTTGAAAAAAAAAAAAATGAACGAATTCCTATGCCCCACAAATAACCCAGAGATGCATTTTAAATAAAAGGACGGACACATTCTACTCATGTAAAAACACGCTGATACCTGGACTGTCCGTGGGCCAGATTGAGAAGGGGATAGGGCCGCATCCGGCCCACGGGCCTTAGGTTGCCTACCCCTGGCCTAGCCTATCCTAGCCTGTGTCATTCACACTTACATGGAGAAGCATCCAAATGCATTAGGGAAAGCTAGCATCTTGAGAAGAACAGACCTTTTCTCATTGGTGGAAAATGCAAGTATTCAACACCTCTCCTGGCTTTTATCAGTTTGAATGGATGTAGCTCAGCAAGAGTGCATCACATGGTTCCCCTGATAATGTTATCACCTTGGATATAATTGGGATTTTTTTTCATGCACCATGTAAGCTGTCTGCAAACAGTTTTAGTTTCCCCAAAATTTTAATAAAATGTGTGCTGCTTTTATCTTTTTTTATATATTAAAGCCAGCATCAATTGGTGCCTAATTGACTTCTTCACTAACTAGCTCAAAGTTACGCTGTGGGCATATTGTAGTTTTGCACAACTGATAGCTTTGCACGCACGCACCCCCCTTTTTAATCCATGCTTATTGCTGACAAGCAGGGTGGGGAGTGGCAATGAAATTTCGTGTTTTGATGAGAACATATTGGTACCTACTGTGATGCTGCCTGCATGGGCTTCCCTGTAGTAATTGGAATGCTCTGTGCCCACATTTCAAAGTGAACATATGTGAACTCTGTAGGGTTAGGAATCTTTCCAGATCTAAATCACGGTAAGCAGCTTGGCTTGACGTGAACTAATCTGTTATGTGTGTGGGATTTCTTTGTCACATTGGAGGGGGGGAATGCCATTTCTAGGTAATTTACATTTGGAGAAATGTGATATGCATACCCACCCACCAACCCCAAAACCAAGGGTCCATCTTATTCATTATTCTGCTCCCCCAGTGGCCAACCAGATGCCTGTGCGAAACCCTCCCTGAAGCAGCAATACATGTGTGAAATTATGAGAAGAGCTTTCTGCTTTGCGTGCAGGAAGTCCCCGGTTCAATCCCCCACATATCCAGGCAGGACTTAGAATGTCCCCTCCCTGAAGCTTTAAAAAGCTGCTGCCAGACAGTGTAGACAGTACTGAGCTAGATGGACCAATTGTCTGATTCTCTTTAAGGCAGCTCCCTGTGTTCCCAAGTTCTGCAAGCACTTGGACTGAGTTGGTGGCATTTATCATTCCTGCCTGCTGGGTATCTTCTCTCCTAGCAGAATCTCAGTGTGGTATGCAGTTAGGGAGAGAGGGCTGGAACAACATGCCTCCACCTGCCCAAATTTGGGGTGGCACAGTGTGGAAGCAGCTCCCCATACATACATCTGGAGAAGTGCGTGGATGAGGTCTTGTGCTGTACTTCCATTTGAAGGGTCAAAGGAGGGGTGTGCAATAATGCCATGCCTGTTGTGATAAGGCTGGGCAGACAGCTTTCTGGATTTTTCCTCCCCTGAAGGAAAATCAGTTCCTCTGTGTGTATGAGCTGTTCTGCTGCCGGATGTGTACCACTCTGCAAAATCTATATATTTGCTCAATTCATTTGAGGGCTTAAATGTGATTTGACGACTTCTGCTGTCAGATACTTGGGTTTTATTGTGTTTTATTTGCACACTGCTGCTAGCTGAAAATTCAGTCTCTTGGTTTTCACCTGTCTGCTTTTTAGAATGTGCCTTCACTTGCTTGTGCAGGCATTGGTTAGAGAAGTAACACCATCATAAAATTAGTCTGCCTTGCCCTTGACTACTGCTTGAAAAATTAACTCAAATCTAGGGAATTCTCCACACCCCAGACTACTGGAAAAACTATATGCTTTGGTCTCTGCAATAATGAAAGTTGTAGAACAAAGTATATGTTGCTGGGTACAAGACAATGGAATTGATATGCAACAGGTAAAGTTCTGAAAATTACTACCGGTACCCACTTGGGGAGAGCAGTTATCTTTTTCTCCCTTGAAAAGTATCTAGAGTTGAAATAGAAAGTTGGGAACTTCCTCTTTCAGCTCTATGTGCTTTTTAAGGCTTAGATTAAGTTCTCTTGGAGCCAACCTTTTCCTTGGAAAAGAGAAGTGCCCTTTTTCCTTTTCTGTCTCGGAGTGGAGTAGGGCTGATGTGGCAGATTAAGAGTTTCATTTGTTTAGTGAAAATATGGGACTTAAACATCAAGATATACAAGCAGTGTGCGAAAAAAGTTGGTATAAAACAATAACATACTGTATGCAGATACTGTACAGCACATGGCTTCCCTCAAAGAATCCTGGGAACTGTAGGTTGTTAAGCTTTGTGATGGGGAAACTACAATTCCCATGATGCTTTGAGGGAAGTCATGGGCAATGGATGTGCTTTAAATGCATGGTGTGGATCTGCCCTGAGTAGAAGTGTGCTACATCTGTTTTTTTCTTTCATCCTTTTCTGTTTTATAAGTTTATAATGTTGTAGCTGCCGATGACTACACAGTTGCAGCCAGCTAAAGGGGTGTGTGTCCTCTTTTAGTAGGCTTTTTAGGCAATTTTTTTTTTGGGGGGGGGGGGCTCACGAGCGTTTGCCTCCTGCGTGGTCAGTGACAGTGATGGGCACCTTCTGCCTAATAAGTTGCATTGTGCTTATGTATTTGATTGGCAGCTTTCCAGAAGATCAGTGGCAGTCCTGCTTGTTGCTGTCTTGGTAGATTCCAGGGGCTCCTCTCTCTGTATTCCTTCTGAATATCTTTGCTTTCCTTACTGAGCTTTCTCTCTTTTCCTTTCTTAAATGTACACATGTTTGAACCACTCATTAAACTTTTCTTTGGCCCCAGCCATCTGATCCGTATTAGTATCCTTATTAATTTATTAATTTTCAACTTTAATTTATAAATAAACAAGATAGGGGTATCCCTGAGGGGACAAGCTTTCTTTCCCCCATCCCTTCCCCATGACATAACTCTGCATGATGGTTGCGGACATTAAATTTCAGAGAACCCTGTTGTGTTTGTAAATAGTTGCTGAAGAACTGCCATTCATTCTAACACCGGTCCCACTGGACGTTACTTTGTGACAGCACTCTTTATCAGTTGTGCTCTCTACACTTAATGGGTTAGTTTATTTAATGCATTTTTTCAAGCTAAAGGGTATAAATACATTAAATAAATTAACTCATCAAGTGTAAAAGAGCAAAACTCATAAGAAGAGCACTGTCACCAAAGGCCTCTTGGAGCACCCACCAGAAATCAGTACCCGGTAGTAAGATTGGCCCTACCCTCAGGTTCACAATCTGAAGAGATGCAGCACACAAGGAAAAAAGAATGGGAGGAGAGAGGAGAAAGCAAGCTCAAGCAGAATTTCTTCCAAGTTCCTGTTCTTTTAACAGTTATGTGGGCTCTGAGAGTCTTTCCCTTGATCAAGAGTGGTCCTTCCATGGAAGCACTCTTCTCTCCCAGATCAGATCCAGGAGCAGAGCAGGTGACTGTGTCTGACCCTGAAGGACAAGGCAGCTCCTGCCACACAGTTCTTCCGCAGGCAGCTGCCTTGATTTAAACAGCATGTTCCCTAAGTATCAGCAGCACAAGCCTCTTGGTGCTATGGGAACTAGCAGTGAGCTGCTGCCTTACCCAACAGCTGGCTCTGCAGAGGAGGGCAGCTTATCCTTGACATGGATCACATGCTCCAGGGCTTTCTTGTTTAGATAGACGATGGCGCAGAGCCCATGTCTGTGTTTTTAGACTTATTATTTGCAGGTCTCCTTAGAAAACAAACAAACGCATCAAATAAAAGATTTTCTATTCTCGGTGAGCACTTCCAAGGTGTGCAGTGAAATGCCTTCTCTACCCCTCACCCCAAGGTTTGCTTTCAACTTCTGCCGATTATCTCTCGCCCCAGCGACCTGACTCCTAGCACTTTTCAGTGCCAACCACTACAGCATTTTCCATGTTCATTGCTGTCCTTTTGTCTCTAATTTTAGCCCAGGCCTCTGCAAACAAGGAAAGGGTTCTCATGCATGGAGGGCGGGGTGACGGCAGCTGTCGGTCTGGCCCCCCATCCTGCTCATTCTCCTTCCTGGCAGGGACCCTACGCCCAAATGGTTTCAGGACTAACTTGGCATTAGGCCAGATCCGGAGGCTTGCAATTGCACGGCATCACCGGCAAAGACGGGGGACAGGCAATCACATGCATGAATAAGGGCACTGCCTTGGATGCAGCTTTGTGCATCAGCTGGAGGAAGGAAGGTCGGGTGCGGGGGGGGGCACTGTTGGAAGTATTTCACCCTGCCTGCCTCTCTTGAGTTGCCAGACCTCTGCAGCTCCCCAGTGGGCTGACTCAAAAGCAAATATAGCCTGATCTGTGGGGCACGGCAAATGGCAGCACCTTCCACAAAAGGCAGCTTTCTGTTTGGAGACTGTTGGCCTCCTCCACTTTAGCTTAGCCTCTTGTTTGGTGTGTGCCAAGGGGTGGCACTTTCGGAATGTAAATTCTAGCCTTGCACTTCCTTTTAGTGTGCCAGTGGAGCTGGCTGTGCCAACTGAGACAAGGATCCGGGCACAGAAGGAATGTTGTGGCTGGAGATAGACTATTAATACGGATGTCTCATGGTGGGATTAAGAGGACATACTAGCCAGGAAACCATATAATGATGCTGTAGCTAAACCAGATGCCTTTTCATATTTTAAGCTTGTTCTTTTCTTTTGAAGAGCATGAGTCCGCCCCCTGCCCCCATGATATTTTTGCGGAGAAGCTGGTAAATTGTGGGCTGGATGAGGTAATTGTTGGGTGGATTTGTAGCTGGTTGGCTGACCTAATCCAAAGAGTCAAAACAAAATAAAAAATAATAAAAAATCCTTCCAGTAGCACCTTAGAGACCAACTAAGGAATATTTTTTTTTACTATGGCAGACCAACACGGCTACCTACCTTTAATCCAAAGAGTGTTCACTGATGGTTCCTTGTCATCCTGGGGAAAAGTGACAAGTGGGATGCCATAGGATTCTTTCCTGGGCCCATTGTTGTTCAATGGCTCTATAAACGACTTGGACAAAGGAATTGAGGGGATGCTCGTCCAATTTGCAGATGGTACCAAACTGGGAGGGGGTAGCTAATGTCGCAGAAGACAGAACTGGGATTCAGGATTGGAGGACTGATCCCAAACTAACAAAATGAATTTCAGTAGGGACAAAGGTCAGGTTCTACTCTTAGGAAGGAAGAACCAGCTGCACTAGCTTCTGTTCATTGCTCTTTTTCTTTCTTCCACAAGCACCAATATTTTTATGGTTTTCATGTGAAGCAGAAAGCAAATTCTTATGGCAGCGTTTGCCAACCTGGCACCCTCCAGATATTTGGACCATGGCTCCCAGCAGCTGTGGTTTAAAACATCCGGAGGGTGCCAGGTTGATACAGCTGCCTTATAGCACTGAATTATTATTATACATCTTGACTTCTTTCTTGCTTTCACTTCTAGACTTTTACACTCTTCTCAGAATTATTCGTTCTATAATGCTCTTTTAAAAACGTACAGCCATAATCTGCATGTTGCAGTGTGTTTATTTTTTCTACTCAGACTGCACAAAATGTTTGAAGGTTGGCAGCTGTTCTAGAGCCTACCACATTAGCTTATCTGGACATTAAATCAACATGCACCTAGGAAGATGAGACTTGACACAAAGCTAGACATTTTAAACAATACTGTACTTAACTGGAAGCAAATCTGATTGTAAACTGGTCCAGGCCTGGTGTTCACGGACCCAGAACCAAGCTGTTAGCAATAACTGGCTGTTGACAGTCACTTCCTTTCCCTTTGAAAGAGTAATTTAGCGAAAAGAATGGAGATGCTCTTACCAACAGGGGTGTCTGGTGACAGGAAGGGATTGGTGTGTTTAAAAGGAGAGGTACATTTGGTCACGCAAAGCACAGGGGTGCCTCCCCGTTTGAACCCTGAAGCCTTCTGCAAAAATGATACTTGCAGCAGATTTACATTTATGATATGAGATTGCATAATTCGTAGAGGCTTTGGGATTCTTTGTACATTATTCCGCCCCCTACAATCCGTGAAATATATCACCAAGCTACAGCATGTTGCTCTTGTAAAAACCTAGTGTTTTATGGCTGTATGTAATCTACGTTTTGATAGAATTTAGCCTTCATAGCTAAGTTCTGCATCTACCAGCCTGAGTCTTCAACTACCAGCCTGAGTCTTCTTCAAACTTGGGCTTTTGGTGGTGTTGTATTCTGGTTCCCATCATCTCTGATAAGTGACTAGGCTGTCTGAGCATGATACAAGGGGACCGAAGGCAGAACAACTCTGTGATACATAGAATCATAGAGCTGTAGAGTTGGAAGGGACCACGGGGGTCATCTAGCCCAACCCCTTGCAGTACAGGAATCTTGTTGCCCAATGTGGGCCTCGAACCCACAGCCCTGAGATTATGCGTTTCATGCTATACCAACCGAACATTCCACATGTTCTTTTAATTTTTTGAAGAGTCCTCTCAAGTTCCAAACATGACCAGAACTGAGCAAACTTTTCCAGCCTCCTGTATTTGTTTGCGCCACCTGATTATTGAGTGCAGACTCTGTAAGTGTGTTTTTGTGTGTGTTTTTGTTTTAGCTGTGTCACAGCACCACTACGTAATGGTACGCCTGACAACCAGCTGTGTGCACCGGTTACCTGACCATAAGTAGCTACTGTAGCCATCAACCGTTATTTATAAGCACACTGATTATAGTCATTACCTTGAAACACAAATGATAATCACTGTAATAGAAAGCTGGTGCAACACAGTGGCTAAGAAAGAGTGAAGGAATCCTGACGAATAGGAGATCTGAACTTGCCCTGTGACCGTAGATAAGCTCGCTCTGTTCTCGAGGTTGGATCCCTGCCTCCCGCAGTACAAGGTTGGTAAAGTGTGCCTACCTTACAAGCTTGTTTGTATGGATTGGGGTAATCGTAGAATTATTGGAGTTGGAATGGGAACCTTCAACACTGCAATGATAATGCACTTCTCCTTTAATCTAGTTTTTAATAGCTCTGCATTTTGCTGTTGCTTGTGGTTGAGTTATAATCTATTTTATCAGGGATTGTTTGTGTGTATAGAACTCAAGAGTTTTTTTTAAGGCCCTTTACAGATTTCAAGTTGCTTCATAAACATTTATTGCAGTGGTCCATGTGTCTTGGAGGTTTGTGGGGCATTTCACCAGTATTTCAAATATGTGCTGTCCTAGTGATATGCCTTTCTTTGCTCCTGGGGGAAGGCACAACATTTTGTGTTGTGCCCCTGACTTGGGAGTAACGTGTCATTTTATAGGGCAGCTACTACTGTTTTGGCTTTAATTGTCAGGAGGCAGCCAAAGGACGGACAGATGGCTCATAGTGTCTGTATTTAGGTTTCTTGGCAGCAAGCCAAACTTGACAGCTCAGTTTGTATTAAAAATACACAAAGAGTTTCAGATCTGGGGAAAAAATATCTCACAGCTGCAAGGTCTGGGGCAGTTGTTGGAACTGATAAATATTTACAGTGCTTTAGAGACTTCCCCCATGTGTATTGTGCGTGCACATAAATGCGTTCAGGGAACAAACAGGCAAATCCCTGCAGTCAGTTCTATGCCCAGTTTAAACCCAGAAATGTCATATTTCAGAAGACTGTGTTTAGATTTCCATCAATCTTTCCCTCCAAGCCTCCTGTTGTGCAGAATCTAAGACCCTTCTCCCATAGGCTTGGAGGACAATGACAAGAGAGGGTGAAATTTTCAGTTGTTGCTCCCCCCTTTGCTGAATGCTGTCGCCCCCCAGTGAGGTCTGCCTCATGCCTATACTGGCATGTTTTCAGTGCCAGGGAAAAACTCACCTCTTTTCTCAGGTTCTTGATTTAATAGAACAATGTTATTGACTGCTAGTTGCACTGCCCAAGATTTTGCTGCTGCTGCTGGGTGGATTTTTATGAACTGCATGTGTTCATTTTTAAGAGCAAGCAGATATGCCGCTTAGAGACCTTGTTTGGGTAAGAAGTGGCAAGTTCAATAAATAATAATTATAATCCCATGTATTTACCGGTATGTGTAACTTAAAAAAAAAAAAATCACTTGCCTATGCAGAGTTCTTTGTGGTCCAGCATGTTGTCGAAAGGGTTCTTAACCCGAGTGCTAGCCCCTTTGTTGTCCACCTGTCAGCAGTCTTTGTCCTAAAGAAAAGCTGTGCTGGATCAAGCTAAAGGCTGGTCTAGGTTGCATCCTGTTTTCTCAGTGGGCATGTAGGGCCTGAGTGCAGTCACCCTCTCCCTGCTTCCGATTCTGAGCAACTAGTGTACAAGAGGATTAATTGCCTCTGGTAGTGAAGGTAAAACACAGCCATCATGTATCAGTATCTAAACCAGGGTTCCCAAAGTTGGGTCTCCAGCTATTTTTGGACTATGATTCCCATCATCCCTGACCACAGGTCATGCTAGCTAGGGATGATGGGAGTTGTAGTCCAACAACAGCTGGAGACCCAAGGTTGGGAAACGCTGAATTCTAAACGAAAGGTCCCAAAATAATCTGATGCTAGGTTATATTAAAGATTACAGAAGAAGAAGAAGAAGAGGAGGAGGAGGAGGAGTTTGGATTTGATATGCCGCTTTTCACTACCCGAAGGAGTCTCAAAGCGGATAACATTCTCCTTTCCCTTCCTCCGCCACAACAAACACTCTGTGAGGTGAATGCGGCTGAGAGACTTCAAAGAAGTGTGACTAGCCCAAGGTCACCCAGCAGCTGCATGTGGAGGAGTGGAGACACGAACCCGGTTCCCCAGATTACGAGTCTACCACTCTTAACCACTACACCACACTGGCTCTCACCCAGGTTCAGCTGCATGTTCCAGTTGCAGGACATCACATGGCTTAGGGCCAATTTGGTCATGGTCCCTCCGTGCTGTAGAGCAGTGTTTTTCAACCACTGTTCCGCGGCACACTAGTGTGCCGCGAGATGTTGCCTGGTGTTCCGTGGGAAAACATGGGCTGGCGGTTGCGGCACTGGCGGGAGGTGGCGACGCTGCTGCTAGCGGCAGGTGGGCTGGGCGCGTCTCCCCCTCGGCCCACGGCGGCGGCGGGCGCCTTTGACTATGAGCTGCTCCTCCTGCGGCAGAGCCCGCGGAGCGCCTTCCTGCCCAGTGCTCACGTCTTCGCGGGCGGCGTGGCGGACGCGGCCGACTTCTCGTCCGACTGGCTGCAGCTGCTGGCAGGCGGGCCGCGCTGCGGACTGGGCTCGGTGCGGGGCGAGTGCCCGAGGGCGCCGCTTTTCGCCGCCGAGCGCCCGGAGCTGGGCTCGCCGCTGCCGGGAGACATGGCCTTCCGCCTCTGCGCCATCCGCGAGGCCTTCGAAGAAGCCGGAGTCCTCTTGGTACTGCCCGGCCCGGTGGCTGATGCCGCCGCCGCCGCTACCACCGCGGGCCCGGCCCGCCTGCTGCCAGCCGAGCGCCTCCCGCCGTCCTTGGGACTGGCTGAGTGGCGGCTGCGGGTGCAGCGGCAGCCCGGCAGCTTCTTGAAGCTGTGCCGACACCTGAGCTGCGTGCTCAACATCTGGGCACTGCGCGAGTGGAGCAACTGGCTGACCCCCGTGGGCCGTGCAGGGCGAGGCGGCCGCCGCTACGACACCGCCTCCTACCTCTGCTGCCTACCTAGCATTGGGGCATCTGCTGCTACCAATGCTATTTTTCTAGAAAAAGAGGTGCTGGAGCCTGGAACTCATCACGGACGCCTTCCCTCTTAGGCGCCCACCTGAGAGGTGCCAGAACTGAGTTCCTGTGGCTGGGGGGAGAGTCCTGACTAGTACTATAGTTGTTATTTATTATTATTAGCCTGGTGGGGGCGGGGCAAGGTGCACCATCTTCACATGCTCAATTCAGACATGAGAAGAATTATCATTTTTATTATTACTACTACTACTATTATTGTTATCTAATGGTGGTGTGCCTCATGATTTTTTTCATGAAACAAGTGTGCCTTTGCCCAAAAAAGGTTGAAAAACACTGCTGTAGAGTGCCCTCCTCAGAGAGACCTGCCAGGCCCCTTCCCCTTTGCTATGCTGAAAAGGCATGGCTGTTTTTTTAATAGAGCATTTTGTGGAGGCACTCCATAACAGTGGTTTGCTGTATCTTACACAGTTCCAGTGCTGGTGGTTTTTAATGTATATGTTGATTTTCTTTATTGAGAGAGGTGTTGTTGCTTTCTAAAAACAGCAAGGCATGATACAAACATCATTGAAAAACAAACGCATTTTTAATCTGTCTGGCACTTTGTAAATTGGTTGTCTCATGTTCTCTTTTTTATGCGAGGCTCCTTTGGAAGAGTTTGGTATTTAAATGCAGGATAAAAGTGCTTTAAATAACTAACTAAATGATAGAAATAAATAAGTAGGCAGTCTTGCTACAGACACTTCACTTCTGCTACCTACTCATTAACCATGAATAGAAAGGTAAAGGTAAAGGGACCCCTGACCATTAGGTCCAGTCGTGTCCGACTCTGCGGTTGCGGCGCTCATCTCGCGTTAATGGCTGAGGGAGCTGGCGTACAGCTTCCGGGTCATGTGGCCAGCATGACAAAGCCGCTTCTGGCGAACCAGAGCAGCACACAGAAACACCGTTTACCTTCCCACCGGAGCGGTACTTATTTATCTACTTGCACTTTGACGTGCTTTTGAACTGTTAGGAGGGCAGGAGCTGGGACCGAACAACGGGAGCTCACTCTGTTGCGGGGATTCGAACCGCCGACCTTCTGATCAGCAGGCCCTAGGCTCTGTGGTTTAACCTACAGCGCCACCCTAAAAACAACCCGGACAAGTATATGTCAGGTGAAGGTGTGAAATGGGCTTTGTGGGAGCCAGGTTGAGACCTCTGAATTAATCTTGTTTCTTGTATCCCACTACATTGGTGATTTTTAAAATGTATTTTTTTTTATTAATTCTTTTTGAAAAGATTTTTTTATCACATACATAACTCCAAACATGTTGCACCCCGCTACATTGTTGACATCTCCTAGGATTTTGCTTTTAAAGAGATTTTTTTCCTAGGTGAGTTGAAAGGGTTTGACAGTCATGCCTAAGCTCACACCCTTGATTTTAACTGACATGCCGGTGCAGGGTAGGAAACATTGATATGCTGGCTGCTGGAATAAGCAGTGACTGCCTTGGAAAAAGGGTTCTTGAAATGTAGACTTAAGAAACAGGGTGTGGTGGTGGTTGGGGGAGGATCATCTCTAGGATGTAAGCCTTTTGCAATCCTGCTTGGTTGTTCTACGCAGAGATTGGATAACATTTGGGGAAGGGCCGTAGCTCAGCGGTTGGAGCATCTGCTTTGCATTTGGAGAGTCCCAGGTTTGATTCCCATCATCTTGGGAATGTCCTCTGCTTGAAATGCCGGTCAGAATGGACAATGCTGAGCTAGATGGACTCTGTTTAAGGTAGCTTCCTATGTTCCTCATGCTAGGGTTATTTCTGCTTTATTCCCATATTTTATAACCAGCTTTTTGCCCTCTAACTGGAGCTCCCAGACATGTTTATGAAACCACAAACATATTTTCTGAATATTGAATGCATTCACTAACACATTGGGCTGGAAAAGTGGCTTTATTCAGAGGTACTCTTGCTTGCAGCCTGTGGTTTGGAGCTGACCAGGGCTGTCAAACTCAGCAATGCAAACCATGGTTAGCTGTGAAAACGAAAGGCGGAAAAACATGCACATGAGGGGGAAAGAGGAAGGAGCATGTCAGTCCACAGAGCACTCCATGGTTAGATCTGACAATGCTACAGCTGCACAGTGCCTCTGTAACTATAACTTCCCTTCTCAAACATAGAGGACATTTTAGCATATTTAACATGTTTCTGTAGTAGAATTTTAAGCACCAAACCATTTCATTTTCAGGAGTGTTGTAGATTATGCACCTGAACTGCTCATTCCATATTTCCTCTGTGGCTTTTGTCTAGTCATAAATGGAAAACAGAATGCATGGCTAGATTGGGTGTGACAATATAAGCAAGTTTCTCAAGCCTGTTATATTAGGGTTGGGGGGGTGCGGGTGGTGTGCAGTGTTGTGAAATGGTGCTGGACCTGGACTTCAAATCCTTGCATTTACCGGTATGCTTGAGATCTGTTTACAGATCCATTCTCTGCTACGAAGTTGGGATGCTTCTCAGCCTCTTGTCTTACTGTGAAGATAAAGAGGGGGACCAGATATGATCACGCTGGGCCCCTCGGAGGAAAGGCAGAATCAGGCTTTGGGGGATGAGGTCATAGGTCAGCCAGAGGAGATATGTTGATGGCAGTCTCATAAAAGCTAGTGTCATTCCTGGATTGGAAAAATCTCCACTTGGAGGTGGCGGTGATAAAAACGCCACAATTGTGAGCATTAACAGTCTGGAAACATTTTGAATGGATTTATGGCAGCCATCCAGAAATGGCCTGTGCTGCAATTTTATGGTTCATGTCAACAAAGACAATCAGTTAAATGAAATTAAACCCTGCTGTTGACTCATAGCCATATAGTTCTTCTGAATTAACTATTCATGCAAAAGATTGCAGGTTCATTACTTGGCACTTCTAGGTAGGGGTGTGGGAGGGCTGTAGCTTGGTGGGGGAGCATCTGCTTTGCATGCAGAAGGCTGCAAGTTCAACCCCCAGCATCTCCAGGCAGGGCTGGCAGAGATTGTGCCTGAAACCCAGGAGCGCTGCTGCCAGTCAGTGTAGACAATACTGCACTAAATGGACCAACAGTTTGGTCTGGTTTAAGGCAGCCTGCCTATGTCCATTCCTTTTTCCCTATGATACAAGATAATAAGATTAATTTTGGGTTGTTCCAGATGATCATCCCTCACGAACTTGCCTTCTTGCAAGGGTGACAGTGCTGTCTTTTTTAATGGGTATGTGTGCTGTATCAGAGCTTCACTCCGTGTGTGTGCCTTAAATAAAACGTTAGCAATCCTATGCTTAGAATGCTAGGACAGAGAGGCAACAGAAAGGAAATGTCTCAATTCCATGCGTGTTTGGCATGGAGAAAAGAGATGCTCGGGGCGAAAAGAAAATTGCTCTCCCATGTTTAGAATTCTGAAAATGCCAGTTCTGCACCTGCTTACTGGTGCCTTTTGGTATAAGCCTTGTGTGTGCCAAGAGTATTATAAAATAGCTTGCAGCTAGCAGTCGAAATGCAGTGGGGGGTGGGGCGTTGAAGCCGATATATGCATGAAGTGGAAGTGATCGTATCTCTGAAAATTATGCATATGATATGAACTGCAATTGAGCTTTTAGTTCCTCAAGGCAAAGCGCAGTTTATGTATGTTGGGTCTCTATTCTCCAAGCAACCGTGTTGTTTGTGCCTGCGTGGTTTTCATTTGAATATTGTTCAGCCGGAATCTTAAGGTTTGGTCTACCTTTCGGATCGCAGCACCCCCCCCCCTTGAATGTCTTTGTTATTCTGCTGGCATTTGGATGTGTAGCTATATTAAGAAACCAAAGCTGTTGGTTGGTGTAACGTTACTCTCCAGGCAGACAGTGGAGATCCTTCAATTGAGGTCAGAAGGTGGAGGATGGGAAGGAAGTCTAGAATAAAGCACCCTTTCTCAGACTGTATTTTTGAAAAGCTGTTGTTTAAAGCAGTCAAATTATTCTCTGCTGGAGACAAAACCCACACGGAGAGTAATTTGAAAAGGATTTCATGTGCTCTGTGAATTGTGTTTTAGATCCTGCAAATCAAAATTTGAAGAGTTTTATTGTACTCCGTGAATTAATATTCATTTTAATGGGTCTTGCTGTTCAGTTTTCTTCAGGGATTTGCATAACTTGTAGACTCAAGCAATCACAGCGAACTCCTTGCGTTAAGTGCATGAATACTTCATAGCAAAATGGGGCAGTCCCTTATTTATAAGCCCAACAGACCAACATTTGATATAACCAAGCTCTTGGGGAATAAATTAAGGAGCTTTATTTGAAAATATTTGGGTGTCTTGTTCCTAAGTGTATTTGTAGGTCTTGCCTGTGCGTGCCTCAGTTCTGTGTAGAAGCTAATCAAAGAGGAATGGCTTGCGGTAATGAGATCTCGGAGGCCATATAAACCCAACCATTTTTGTCTGTCGTTATAGCACCATTAGTATACTGCTCATGTATTCATTTCTGCCAGCAGTGCAGGTTGACACTTCTAAGTGTTCAACCTGTTCTGTCTGTCTCTTACTTTTCTGTCTTTTTTGCAGAGCAGATGATAACTAGTTTTAAAAACATGAAATGAATTAAAGAGGGCTGCCCAAATGATTAGTCTGGCTTCAGCCAATAAACTTTACCTTTAAATTTTAAGTGTTTATATTACAAAATCAAATCAAGGAGAATTTTTTTTAAATAATTCTGAAGGAAAGGGACAATTTCTTTAAAATGGGGGTGCCTGTTTGCCCACTAAGTAAAGGTCTCTGTAAGCATCATCTCAAAAAATAAATCTGGAATGCACAAGAGACTGTTTACGTTGGCTCAGCCTCGCCTGCACTGAACATGCCCCCTTCAACAAGCTCACATTTCATTGGATGCAAGAATCAGACACCCACCCTCCCATCCATTCTAAGCAGGTGGTTTCAGGTTGCTGCAAAGATGTGCAAATCTCGTGGGCTGCATAAATTTCTGTCAGAACTTAGCACCATAGTAAACCCAAATCGTATACCAAAGAGAGATGCAGTTTGCAATGTGTCTAAAATTATGCATATTTCTCCTAGCTTAACCCACATCTTTAGTACAGGTAGTGTGTTCCGTTTCTGCCAGTTGTGGAGAGGAGAAAAATGCTGCAGTTTGTGGTCCCTGACATCAGAAAATATAATGCTCTGTTTTCTCGGGTTTTACTAGGCTTTGCCCTCAAATTTTCATGGCTATGTTTTTTTTCTGCTGTTGCGAACTAGAAACTTTTTTTCCAAATGGAACCTCAGGTTCTCAGATTACTCAGTTTTCATGTAAAGATGGCCTGTATGGAATCGTGCAATTGGTCCAACTAGCCCAGGCATAGGCAACCTTCGGCTCTCCAGATGTTTTGGCCTACAACTCCCATGATCCCTAGCTAACAGGACCAGTGGTCAGGGATGATGGGAATTGTAGTCTGAAACATCTGGAGAGCCGAAGGTTGCCTATGCCTGAACTAGCCTAACGCTGTATATGGCGGGGATGAGAAATCAGGAGCCCAACTCCCATAATCCCTGCCTGTTAGCCATGTGATTATGTTTTGTGTTTTCTTCGTTTGGTTTCTTGTTATTGAAAAATTGAATAAATACAAAAAAGGGAGAGAGAGAATGGCATTACGTGTAGAAGCTTTCCTTGTTCTAAAATTCCTTTTCATTGCTGATTTTAACATCTCGTATTTTGTTTGTAGATGGGGCAGTTCAGGTGTTGGCATTGCCCATGGTGGCAACCCCCACACATGATGAAAGTGTTGCTTTTAATACTTACTTTGAAGCACCATCTAATCGCCAGCCTCCAGAACAATGGGCAGGCATCCTCCTTGCAATTTTGAGATCGCCCAGTTAATGCTGCCTCCTGGTATCCAGCCCTTCTGTTTAACCCTGTCACTCAGGGCCCAGGGATGGATAACATTTGGGGCTGCAGGGAATCCTTGTACTTCCTTATTTTCTCAAAAGGTCAGGGAACCTTTAGATTTCCAGATGTTGTTGAACTCCAGCTCCCACCAGGTCCAGCCAGCATGGGCAATATTCATGGATGATTAGAGTTGTGGTCCAACAATACCTGGACACTCAATCTTGAAATGGCTTTCCCATGTGCTGGCCAAATGCTGTGCGTAAGTAAATATTCCCAGGGTATTTTTGGCCACTACATGGTAGTTTGATTGCCATAGTACCTTTCTCATAGTAGGTGTTCCTTTAGTCCAGGCATAGAGAGCTTGTAGCCCTCCACGTGTTGTTGGACTACATCTCCCATCATCTTCAGCCAGCAGGGCCAGTGGTGATGGGAATTGTAGTCTGGCAACATTTGGAGGACCGCAGGCTTCCTATCCCTGCTGTAGATGATGTCACTATTCCGTACATTGGTAGGGATGGAGAATCAGTGCCTCAGGGGTGGCTTCTGACATACTTCTAGCGTTAACTTCTAAACTGTGCTGTAATGTACTGCACTGCACCGTAGCCTCTTAGAACACAGTTTAAGGATCACTTGCTTCCCCTTCAACAATGCTCATGTGGAGGCAGCGATATCTGAACTACCCCCTAGTGTGTTCCGTTGCTGTTTACTATCACAGACAATGCACAGCCCATTTGGAAAAGCAGCACAAACAAATTTGAAATGATTGAGCACATTACAAAAATACCTATTGTTTGTCTCAATTGGGTTTCTGCAGGAGACTTTCCTGGTGGGCTGAGCTTTGTGTGTGTGTGTGTGTGTGTGTGTTAACATGCATTGTTCCATTCTTTTGCTTTGTGTCAGAAGCAGTGGAAGGAAATATTGCTACTTCATGGTACATGTCTCCTTTTCTTAACCATGTTTTTGTGTGTGTCTGCACTTTCTGTTCATTTTGTTCATACGTGCTTTTTGTTTCTGTTATGTTATGTAGTCTTATACCAGTGGCTAGAAGCCGATCGTCATGGCAGGAGCTCAGATACTGCAAACAGAACATCAGGTAAAAAGAAAATAAAGAAAGATGGCGGATGCTTACTAATTTAATCTCCAGATTTCCTGTAATCACATCCATCTTGCACTTTAAATTCAATTGAACACTCTTCCTTTGATTAGTTTGATCTTGGTTGATTCCTTGTAATCAATAATCAATAAATCTATTATTTCCCCTCCCACCACCCTGTATGGCAGATGTGGTTATATGCTAGAAGAAAATCTTTTTCTTCAGTCTGGAAATGTCCCGTACAGCTACCCTGACTAATTTTTAGGATTACCTATGAAAGGTCATAACAAGTATGTTTTGCTTTAATACTGCTTTAATAATAATTATTTCTTCAATGATTTCTAGCCCTGTTGCAGGTCTGCGTTGGGTGAAATCCTCTTATTTTATGCTCTACGGTTCCCATTAGTTTGCATAGAGTGCCACTGCAGTGGTAATTTATAGTAGTTCTCTCTTGGATTAGGACGTAAAGGCTTACTGCCATAATACTGCCTCTTATGGGATTTTAGAATGAGTGTGAGTGGGACACAGGAATATTTACAAAGGCTTAGAAAGCAAATAAATTGCACAATTTTCTGTACAGTATTTTAGAACATGAGTTTGAATGCATGGCTGCAATCCTGTGCACACTTATCTAGCCAGGTAGTCCCAATGAGTGCATTCAGACTTACTTTTATGAATAGTTTTGCATTTCCCGCATCTTGCCAAATGTGAATTAAAATACGTTATTGGGCCAGTACAATTTATAAGTTAATATTATAATCATTAGCTTACAACACCCCCAATACATGCATTCCTCACCTTTGCAGGTGCTTGAAAACCTCTTTATTTTTGCAGTCCAAAGTAAGCAAAAGTAGAACTACCGTAACTCTTCTCACTGTTTGGCTTTGTGGATTATATTTTTTTTCATCTGAGAAAGTAATTAATTCCAGTGATATAGTTATCCAGAAAAATGAATTGTGTTCATCTTTAAAATTTCAAAACGTGCATGTCTCAAATACCTTGGAAAAACCTACAATTATATAATAGATACCAAGATCCATATTTATTGCTATGGGTGGTGGAGCGATGTTTGTTCCAATTCTCATGAGTTTTCCAAACTTCAAAGCACTGGCTGCAGTACACCACAACATATGCACCAAGCAGATAAGTCTACATAACTCTACAATGTTGCCCTACAACAAGCAGTAATCTGCACCATTCGTTGCAGCGTTTTCAGTCCTTTGATTGGCAGCCTGTATACATGTGTGTATTTCTCTGTGTTGTGTTGTATTTTAGTCTTCCTTTGCAATTTCTTTTCCAAACTGAGCCTCACTACACATTGCATCTTTTTGTGTTAGTAGCTATTGTTTTTTCTAAAAAGCAAATGGGGATGAGCAGGACATTTTTGTCCAATTTAAAGCAGAGACAGGAGAATGTATGTAAATGTGTTGAGGAGGTGTATATGTTCTGGGAAAATAACAAACTGAGAATGGCTTTTATGAGTCTTAAAATATGTTTACTATATTAATCTTTTAGGTGTATATCCTAAACATATTGCTGGAAAAAGTGGTGAATTTGATGAGACTCATAGCTGGAGACGTGCTTATTGTACATCTTTTATTGTACTACTACTACTACTACTACTACTGGATATTGTGCTATACTTTTGTTTGGGGTGGGTGGGGAACGAGGGGCCAGCATTGAAACTGATGGCCCTAAATTGAATGCCCTTTGCCTTGTTTCTCAACCAAGAAGAATGTAGTGGTTCACTTTGCCTTTCTGAAGTTACCATCTCTTGAGGTTTGGTGCTATCACTGTCTAGGGCCAGCCTGAGATATTTTACCACATGAAGCAGGTGGCATAAGGCACACCGCCATAAGCAAGTCTCCCGTGCAAGCCCAGTTGAAACGAGCTGTGGTCTCCTTATGCGACTTCTATTCAGTTGCGCTTTCCGCTAGAGAACTCTGGTGACGTCATACCTGTTAGGCATTGCAGAGTTCAACATGGAGGTTTTCAGAAGTGCAAATAGCATCTGCTTGTGGTGGGCTGATAATTATCACAATCCTACCAAGTGGCTAGAGAGAATTCAATGCTTTCCTCCCTAATGGTGCCAATGGGGCATTTGCTGGGATTTCTCCCAGGAGGACAGTAGGGAAGAAAAGGGTTTGAATCACCTTGGCTGCTTGCTAGGATCCTAATACTTTTCAACCCCTTCCCCTGATGCTTTTCTACATTAAAAACAACAGTGCATAGATGGTCAGTGCATAGATGCAGTTAACATGGTGTCCATTTTGGCCCTTTGTAGAGATGCTGAAACTTCTAGGCCTCATTGACCAGGAGCTTTTTGGAGTGCCTCAGTCGACCTTTCTACCAGCTTGTTCTTAAGTAGACAAACATAAAGCATTCCTCCCTTGGTGACGGGGAGCTGATCCCTGGATCACATTTTTTCACATTTGTTTCTTATTGCAGACACTGTCGTGTACCATGCAAATTCATGTGTTGCCCTTCTTCCGCTGATCTTTTCGCCACTATGCCAGAGATTAGACTGAATACATTAAACTTGGGCAAGAGTATTAAGTTGCCAGTTTGGCTCACTGCCATTCTACAGCAGCCCCTAATGATGATTGTGAGTTTTCCAGCACTGCTTTTAGTAGCTTAGAAATGCATCCACATCAGTTCAAATTACAGAGCCAAGTTAAGTGAAGGAAGAAATGGCTGAATGCATCTTGTGCACATCCTTTAGACCTTCCTTTTCCAAAAGCCAATGAAGTAAAAACATACATGTCCTTTCCCTCTGCATTTTCTTCTTTGATCAGATGTTGAGCAGGCTAGATGTCTTGCAAACCAGCTGTTGTGACTATTGTGGCTTTTTTTATTTGTTGCAGGAGAAAACTTTGACCAGAGCCCCTTAAGAAGAACTTTCAAGTCCAAAGTCTTGGCTCACTATCCCCAGAACATAGAGTGGAATCCCTTTGATCAAGATGCAGTCAACATGGTATGTAGAGAAGACGCCTTCCAAAGAGGTCTCCTCCTTCCATTCTTTCCCCCATCACTTTAGGAAGGCAGGATTCTTTTGCATGCTTCAGCCTTCCTCTCTTCTTATCTCCTTCAGCCACAGTGTGAAAAGTAGAAGGAGGCTGGGGGAAAGTAGGACCTTAGGATTTTGGTGTAGTGATTGTTTAAGGCTGCATATCAACTTGCAGCCCCCCCCCTTTTTTAATGCACAGAGACCCACTGAGTTCCATGAGGCTTAATTTCCAAGTAAATGTGCATAGGATTGCCGCTTAAATCTAAGCAGAGAAGCTTTGGGTTAGTTTTCCTTCTGTTTCCTTGTTGACTTTTAGGCTGTCACACTGAACCAGTTTTCTGCTTGAAAGTATTCCTTTCAAAAGGAGTACAATTTTCAGATTATCCTTTGCCAACTGTTATTGGTGGAACACTAGTTTTGCCAGTGAATATTACTATTGTGTAAAGCAGTATTGGGCACAATTCAGGCTTGGCAGAATCTACTGTTTTGCTTTGCTTACTTGATCCCAAATTTAGAGCTAGGTACAAAATAGTGACAAGGGGTTTATTATTGGAATTACGGAGCAGTCTGTCTGTGAAGCTTCCTCCCTTACTTCTTTGTGGTCCCAAATACATTCAGAAATTCAGCGTGCCTCTTGTGTTCAGAGCCACCTGGTGATCCCATCTACATTTCAACCCCCTGCAATGCTGCAGGAACCTCAGCTAAAGCATCCATGACAGATGGCCGCCCAACCTCTGCTTAAAAACCTCCAGGGTTTTTATTTATTTATTTATACTCCTGACTCTTAAGCTGTCTACTGCCCCAGACTTAACAAGCCTCCTTCCCTCTCTTACCTGTTTTCTCTTCCTCCTGTTGTCCCCTTATGCTCTCAGTTCCCCACATTCATGCTCATTTCCCCTATTCTTGCTTCAATCAGTATATTGCTTGTTCCTCCTCTTTCTCAAGCTCAACTCTCTTCTCTCACAGGCGTTCATTCATTCACTCATCACTTGTTTTGCTCCTGCTTCCCTTCTGGGCTCCACACCCGGGCTGTCTGCCCCTCCCTCCCTCCCTCCCTTCCTTTATCCTCTGTCAGTCTGAACAGCGTCCTTTACATGTAAGTCACTTCCTGCCTGATCTGTTCACCTCTGCATGCTGGAGAGGAAGCCCCTCGATGCACTTGCTCGATGCAGAAATTTATTCTTAGTACCAGAACTAAACTTAGTCCTGTCATACAGAACTATTGAACACCTTAACTTGTAATACCCATGTAAACACAGAAGTTCACGGTGTAGTTTTTATTCTGTGCAGAATGGTCTACGCAGGGGTCAGCAAACCTTTTCAGCAGGGGACCGGTCCACTGTCCCTCAGACCTTGTGGGGGGTTGGACTATATTTTTTTTTTTTGGGGGGGGGGGGGGATGAACGAATTCCCATGCCCCACAAATAACCCAGAGATGCATTTTAAATAAAAGGACACATTCTACTCATGTAAAAACACGCCGATTCCCGGACCGTCCACAGGCCAGATTTAGAAGGCGATTAGGCTGGATCCGGCCCCTGGACCTTAGTTTGTCTACCCATGGTCTACAGTCCTCATCAGAACCAAGTCAAAAACAGAACATGCTACTTTAGGCCTTCTTCACTTCCTGACCTATTAATGACACCATTCTATATGATGATGGGGTGAAACCAATGTGCTAAAATGAATAATCCTTATGGAGCTGCTTCTGCCCCAAATCTTGTTTGTCGTCATTTTAAGGGCTGGGGAATAAAAGCCTCACTTAAGAGAGCATTTTTCTTTCTCCCCCTAACAATAACCATAGGCGGTTGCTAGCTTTTGTTGCTCTTTTTCTTTCAGTATTAGTTTTGTCATTGCCTTGCATTTCTGCCTTCCATTTATATAAATAGCAATTGGTGGTCTTCCTTGGAGGCAAATGCACGAGCTTTTTTGAAGGTTAGCCCATGGGGGAACTTTCTGGGACTGCTGGATACTAAATGGATTGCAAATGGCTTCTGCGAAATCTAGTTCATGGAAAAGGAGAGAGGAAGGGGGAATCCTTTTACTGAACCATGCAGGATGCCACATACATTGAAACCTCTGTTTTCTCACATACAGCAATGGCTGCTTTTCGTCCTGCACTTAAGTTGTGGGGAAAATCCCAGGTGACTCATGTCCTTATCCATTGGCAAATGCAAATGTTCCCAAGCTGTTGCTTCTTATCCTTACTTGCTTATTCCCCACCCCCACCCCGGGAATTAGTATTAAGTCCTTTCTATGTGACTTTTAGGATCTATGAGCCTGGAAATGTAAGGGTGAGTAAGTCATAACCCTGAAAAATGGTAAATCCTGCCACAATCACTACCCTTGCTTGATCTACTCCCTACTGGCAGAATATTATTGGCTAGAATTGCAGCTGCCAAACAGTCTAATGAATATATGTTCATTTAATGTATTATTTCTTGGTTTGATTCCATTTGTGAATCACATCCCATATAATATCTCGGAAGCATTTTCACAGGAAAAAACCATCAATGAAAACGTGTGTGTTTATGAATAGACATGCATTTTCCTAACTTATAAGTGTACTTTTGACAAGAAAGAGTTGATTCCTCACTCTGGACAGTGACAAGACCCTTCTGCAAATCCCTCTCACCACAATTCCTCATGAGGACCACAAACAGAATTCCTTCCCCATCATTAGGATTGTGTTGTCTGGCACTAGAGGGGGTGCACCTGCAAAAACTTGTGCCCTTAGCTGTTTAGGGCTTTATAAATGATTGTCAATACCTTGAATTGTGGCCACTAGCTTACAGACAGTCCTTGCTTTGCACTTACTAAATGTCCAACGAGACTCAGTTTCAGGGTTGTGAGTTCAAGTTGGGTGAAAGATTACTGCATTTCAGGGGGTTGGACTAGATGATCCTCGTAGTCCCTTCAAACTACAGTTCTGTGATTTTGTATGTGTGTTTACTGTGGATGTACACATCCCACGGGCTTGTGCATACACCCAGGCACATGCAAATTATATATACCATAAATATTTTGAATCTGCTAAGTGGCAGAGAAGCCCACATCATATACCTCAGTGAGGCATTTCCAAATTTATGCTTCCTTCCATAGATGTTGTCCAATATACCCCAAATATATATTTGTTGTTGTTGAATCAATCTCAGTTTAAAATCTAGCCTGGAAAATCTCTGATTGCAGGATGTAGTAGTAAAAATGCTGCCCTGTGAGCATTAACAATCTGGAAACATTTTGAATGAATGCATGGCTGCCATCCAGAAATAGCCTTTGTTGACATGAACCATAAAATTGCAACACAGGCTATCAGTTAAATGAAATTAAACCCTGCTACTGAGTCATAGCCATACCCTTCTATGCATTAACTGTAAAAGGGATTTTGAGGACCCAGTCTGGATGACTCACGGTGATGACAATACTAGATCTACACTTGTATTTCTCACTCTTCTGCTTCCAGTATCAATGATTGAGTAGCATTTCACATCTGGTAAATCAGTAATTTTAGTGTTCTCTGTAGCAAGCGGCATTGAGTGAGAATAACGGGATTTTACCTTGTTGGCTGCTAAATACAGTTAAGCTTTGCCTTTACCTTTACAGTCAGTGGTGTCCAAACTTTTTTCAAAGAGGGCCAGATTTGATGAAGTGAATGGCTCTTTTTAGGATTGAAGTTGTTGAGGTTTCTAGGATTTTACCCCAGGAAATAAACTGCCACAGGGGCTGGATTATACCAACCGACGGGCTGTATTAGGCCCCCGAAATGGACTTTGGACATGCCTGCTTTACACCTATGCTTCCACTACCAAAATTAATAAGTACATACATTTCTTGGTAACTTGTTATAAAGTTGCTGCAGCTATTTGTTCCATGGGGAATCCTGGTTGGGTTTCCCTTTCTTTCTTTTTTTCTGATTGCAGTTTCCTTGAACAATTCAGCTTTTGCTTGCTTAATTTTTTTAAGCTCCCTTTTAAGAATTATGTGTACTCCATACATTACTGACAAAGGAAATAGAGGAGCTCTTGTTCGCTGCTTTATTGAGATACTCACATTTAACTCTTAAGGCTGTAAATAAATTTATGAACGGTGACAAATGGCCATTGCAGTATAATTGTGCAAAGTCATTCTGTTTGCTTCATAAAAAAAATACAAATTAAAGGCAATGTCCTTTTGTGCTTGAGGCTGGGAATCTTATTTTCAAGAGTGCAGTTTTTTTTTCTAAATTAACTGGTTTAACAAGATAGCTTTCTCCAACTTCTTCTGCCAGAAGCATCTCCTGTGCAAAAACCCTCTTGAACCAAACAGGAATTATACAAATGGCGTGAGCTCCTGGGCATTGCATTGGGGCCTGCACAAGAGAAACACCCTAGTGGATTATGCCAGGTGAAATTAGATGAGCTATTGATGTGTTGTGTCCCCCCCTCCCCACTCTTCTTGCAGTTATGCATGCCCAAAGGGCTATCCTTCAGGACTCAAACCGATAACAGAGACCCCCAGTTCCACTCTTTCATCATTACCCGGGAAGACGGTTCCCGCACATACGGGTTCGTGCTCACCTTTTACGAAGAGGTCACGAGCAAGCAGATTTGCACAGCTATGCAGACGCTTTATCAAATGCACAACGCAGAGCAATGCAACAGCGTCTGCGCCTCGTCGTCGTGCAGCATGGACTCCCTGGCCAGCAGCCTCGACGAAGGTGACTCCACGTCGCTGGCCAAGATGCAGCGCTACAACTCCTACGATATCAACAGGGACACCCTCTACGTCTCCAAGTGCATTTGCCTCATTGCTCCCCTTCCTTTCATGCAAGCCTGCAAGAAATTCCTCATCCAGCTTTACAAGGCAGTCACCTCCCAGCAACCTCCACCTTTACCCCTGGAGAGCTACATCCATAACATTCTTTATGAAGTGCCCCTTCCTCCGCCAGGGAGGTCTCTCAAATTCTACGGGGTCTACGAGCCTATCTTTTGCCAGAGACCTGGGCCTAATGAACTCCCGCTATCCGACTACCCTCTCCGGGAGGCCTTTGAGTTATTGGGCTTGGAGAACCTCATCCAGGTTTTTACGTGTGTTCTCCTAGAAATGCAGATCCTTCTTTATTCTCAAGGTAAGCTGACTTAACTTTTGTTCAATCAGGTTACTGAGTTTACCTCTAACTTGCCCACACGAATGGTAATAGCGGGTGATGTGTCCCCCCCCCCCCGAAACAATGTTTTTTAAAAAGCTAACCTGAAACAGCCAAACAACATCTTTTAGAGCCAAATGCATATATCTTAACAGAGTGCTCTGTATTCTCCTACAAATTTAGTCTAAGCAGCAACTGAAGATTCAAAGACAGTTGCGAAGGCTGTTACTGTCTTCCACGAAAATTATAACCTTCAGGAGTACAGCTGTTTCTGTGGAAAGACGTTGTTTATTTTTGGGTGTTAACCCTTTTAACTGCTTAGCTCAGAGTATTTCACACCAGCATTTTTCTTAACACATTTTCAATAGCTTGCAGGGTCTTCTGGACTGACTTTTAAAAGCAGTTATCTCACTTTAATTTTTTTATTCTATATCTGAATTTCTGTGCTGCCCCTTTGAAGGCGTGTGTGTGTGCATGTGCATGCATGTATGTATTTTATTTGTTTATATATTGTGTGTGTCATTAATATTATGGGAAAGGCTGTGTCATAGCTGTCAACTGCCCCCCCCCCTTTTTAAGGGAAATTCCCTTATTCCGAATAGGATTCCTTGCAAGAAAAGGGAAAAGTTGACAGCTATGGGCTGTGTTCCAACATTTTCAGAATTCTCCTGTTCTGAGGCTGTTAATACAGCTTCCAGAGGATAAGTGACGAATGCTACTGGCACAAGATTGCTACCAGAGAGGGGTGAATTAAATTGTTAACTCCGCAGAAAGGAGGAAATCTGTTTCGGATGTGTGCCTGCAAGCAATTTAAAGAAGAGTTTGAATTCTCCTGTCCTTGCAATTTAAGCCTTCTTCTCTTCATAGGCATTTATTTGTTGTTACTTAATTTAAAGATTCATATACTTCTTCTAGGGCAGTTTACAAAAACAAGATACTACATAAAATTAAAACATAACTAAGAACTAGGGGGGGAGGGGAGAGGAATTGTTAATTATAGAGGGGGAAGTTTTAAAATTGTAAAAAATGTTGGTGCCAGATAGATGAATTTAAGCAGGTTTATCCAATGTGCTGCCCTCCAGATGTGGGGCTACAGCCCCCATCATCCCTGACTATTGGCCATGTGGTCTGGGGACACTGCATTGGCTACCCCCTAATTTATTTATTTTGTGTATTAAATGTGTAGTCCATTCTTCTTCCCAAAGGAGCCCGGAACTGCAACCACCAGAAAGTTAAGACGATAGAATTAAATAAAAATAACAACAAAATAACTATGTTTTAAAATAACATTTAAAAACAGAAACATCTGAAACAGGTTTGTTCTTTTAAAAAAAGGTAATATATACATTTTTAAAAAATTAAAGAAACTCTCCAAAACCTTTTCCATCTTACACACTGGAACATTTTTGTTTTATGAAATTGGTGATACATGTTTAGGATGTAGTCTTGAAGAGTGTGCTTGATGGTTGCTTGTCTGCAGATTTCTACAGATGCTTGCAAATGGCACAAGAGTGTTTTTAAATACACATTAGCTCTGTGTGTGCTTTGAAGAGAAAGAGAGAAAATTGCTGTAGCATCTACTTGCTATGGAGAAAATTTTGAGATCATGGCTGCATTATGCTCATGTGTCTCAGATGGTTGAGATCACCCTATTCCAGCCTGCCTGTGTCTTGAGATCCTGGGAGGAGCCACATTTTCACATTCTGCCACTGGGGGAAACTCACTTTGTGGTTTTGTAGGATAGAGCCTTCTCCGTGGTGGCACCCTGTCTTTGGAAGGCCAATATTGTCATCCTTCTGGTGCCTGGCTAATTCTTTTTTAATTTCCTGAGGCTTTTGAAGTTTTGGTATGTATTCATACATTTAGATCCTGCCTTTCCTCCAAGGAGCTCAAGATGGCACATGCAGACCTCACAACCACCCTGTGAGGTAGATCAGGCTGAGAGACAGTGCTTGCCGAAAGTCACCCAGTGAGCTTCAGGGCTGAATGGCGATTTCAACCCTGGTCTCCCAGGTCCTGTTCCAGCACTCTTAACTACTACACCACCTTGTCTCTTGATTAATGTTTAGCTGATTAGTTGTTCAGGCTGCTTGGCTATTTTTAGGCGGCTGTATTTGTACTGATTTTGAATTTTATTATGTGTTTATTTGTATTATTTGGTTGTTTTACAACCTGTATAGCTGGATTTATTTTCAACAAATAATTAAATTGTTTATTTGCTGCTCCCTTTCAAAAAGTTACATTTTCCTAAGCTTCTGCCCTCTTGAGAAGGCTTCATTGTGCCAGAGATAAAGAGGGAGTTTGGGCTGCCAGTGCCGCCCCCCTAGCAATTTTAAATTCCTGGGTGAATACTGATCAAATTGTTTTTCTGTGCTGAAAGCCTGGCAATATACTCTGATGTAGATAGGGCATTAAAAGAGATAATATACTTGAGAGGCAGTGGTTTTTATTTTGCTCATTAACGCTCCTCCAGCAGAGAGGTAATAAATAGGAAGCTACTCAGCTAATGGGAGGCAGTATAAAAGTGTAGACATGGCATGCATGCATTTAGAATGGATTTGACCTGTGCTTTCCAAGCTAATACTTCCAGAGGCCATTCTAAATTTAGTTTACAATGGTAGCTTCCCTCTTCTAAAGCCGTATTTAAAGCGGTGTAAAGTTTGGGAACGGAATACTTGAGAAGAGGGTGCATTTCCTTCCATATCGCACCCTGGTGGAGTGCTCTTAGTAAACATTTCAGTATTTCTTTTTACCCCTTTAGACCATGTGCTTGTAAGCCAGAGGACATGTTCTGTTGTTGGAAAAGACATAAGACCTGTCCTTGTTAATCTGACTTTTTTGTGTGTGTATGTGTGTGCGTGCACGCACGCACACACACACACACACACAAAATTAATAGATGTGAAGGAGTCTAAACTGTGGGAATCCATTTTTAATTAACCAACTAGACTAGAGTCAATATGAATACAACTGTTCCGGCACAAGAAGAGAAAATTTAATCACTGTTAACACTGGTGAGCCACTTGGCCATTTTCAGTTGGGATATATTTTACATTCATATCAAACCTTCACTTAGAGCCCCCTCCCCTTCAGAATCATTTGCACTTTCTAATATGGAAGAAGTAGTCTAAGATCAGTTTGGAAATGTTGGAGCAGTATCGGGCAGCATCAAAAGAAGAACACTTTATATCAGTTGTTGTACAAACATCCTTTCTGGCTAGAAACTTAATAGAATACACAGGAATAAAATGCTGACAGGGTACTGGTGAGTCTGAGAGTACTGGCTTGAAATCTTGTTTTAAAAACAAGTCCTAGGGTGCATTTCACGTTTGTGTAGTTAGTTCTGATTTTCCGTCAAGGTGGATTTGCAGGCTGCCTTGCTTCCTGGAGCCTGCTAACACGTGAGCTGAAAATTCAGCCTAATGAACAATTATGAGCAAAAACGGGCATGACAGCAGTTGCTCCCCTTGCTC
This sequence comes from Lacerta agilis, assembly GCF_009819535.1. Classification (NCBI taxonomy): domain Eukaryota; kingdom Metazoa; phylum Chordata; class Lepidosauria; order Squamata; family Lacertidae; genus Lacerta; species Lacerta agilis. The sequence goes on along the minus strand of NC_046321.1, from coordinate 17,977,571 downwards.
TTTGTTCCTTTCTTGTCCCATCTGCATATTGCTGTTCCTCTGGCAATTCAGAGCAATGTACATAATTCCGCTTTGCCGTTCTCCTGGTGTTCATCTTAAATTCACTTTTTAAATTTTGTATCATCATAGCTGGATGTGTCTATTAAAATTTCATAGCTTTCTTTGTGTAATGGCTCTGGAGTTAATATTTCAATCCATTTTAAACAAGCAGCGAGCTCATGCCGCACACTTAAATCAAGCTGACGAATAGCTGCAAAACGTGCTCTGTGGGTTTAAGAATTGCTCTGCACTTGCCATCTGTCTAATGCTGAAGTGTTGATGGGTTTTTAAGAGGAGCGATATAGTAATTCTGTGTTGGTTTTCCCTGTGTAGACTACCAGCGTCTGATGACGGTTGCAGAAGGGATCACCACGCTGCTGTTCCCATTTCAGTGGCAACATGTCTACGTCCCCATCCTCCCAGCCTCTCTCCTGCATTTCCTCGATGCTCCTGTACCTTACTTGATGGGCCTGCAGTCGAAGGAGGGAACAGACCGTTCCAAACTGGAGCTTCCCCAAGAGGTGACTATTGCACACCGCTGAACCTTAGTGCTGTGTGCAGTGCTGAATTTTGGCAACCTGAGTTAAGGATGCCTTGTTCTGTTGTTAAAACAGAATATAATTCCACATGGGTATTCCTGATTTTTCTGTGCATTTGTAGCAAACCCACGGGCTCTGTATTTGGGCATGGATCCTCTCTGGATAGGAACATCAGAGCAAGGCTTTAGGAGTGCAATCTAAATGACTGTTTCTCTTTTTACTCAGTCTAAGAACAAGATCTCTTTAGGTGCAGCTGTGGCACAAAAACAGTTTTACACTGTCATTGTTTGCATGTCCTGGGACTTCAGAAGTTGTTGTTTTTAATTGTCTTTATGACTACTGGGCTATGAAGAAGCATATTCCCTGACCAGTTTTGTACCATTTGTTGTATGTTTTCCCTGACCAGTTTTGTAACATTTGTCTACCCAGCCAAGCCCTAGTAGCATTGAATTGCCTTTTTCCAGTTTGTGTGTGTCCCATTTATTAGTGCTGTTGGCCATCACCAGTCATTTAATTTAGTTTATTACTGTCGACAGCTGTTTCCCTGCATCTTTTCCTGTTTCTAACAAGGTGGTTCAAATATATATTCATGCCACTTGTTAGAATTTTATCTCAAGTGCACAAACGTTTTATTTTTAGCCCCAAGTGTGTGGGGCTTAGCCTGAACAATGAAAGGAACACTGAAATGAACCTTTGTTCACTAGTATTCATGTACCAGAAGACCAAATGGTTTTACCATCTTGTAGAAAGCGCTGTTTCAAAATGCCACCATTAAATGCAGCCCCTCAGCTCCTCCACCTTTATATTACCCAGAGTCGTTTTTCAGTAGATGTAGGAGTAGAAAGAAAAGACTAAAAATCAGATACCAGTAACAGTTTCAGTCTGCCTTGCATAAAAGACGAGCTCACCTCCCTGGTGTATGGGAATGTGCAACATGGAATTGAGCTTATCTTGTAGATCCTCCTTCTACACTCAATTTATTTTGGCATATTATCTCACCCTTGTTATAATTGACACAAGGGTCAACTGCAAATGTATAAAATAATAAATGCAGGTCCTCATCCTCACAATATAATATGTAAAAAGAACAGATAAAGCTAACGCTCAAATAAACTAGAATGTAGTTTTATAAAATCTCAACACCTAATGCTTGGAAAAGTAATTAAGCTGACACCGAAACGATAACAACCGTAGATGCCAGTTGAACTTCTGAACCTTGCAGTCCTTCCCTGCTTCATGTCCTGTTTTTAAAATATATCTCTAAGCATATGAGGGAGCTAATTAATGTAATTTGGGGATTTAGTTCAGATTACTGCCTTTTCCTTCCTCTGAGAAGTGCATTGCAAGTGGACTTCTTCAACACACCCTAGAGAAAACAACCGAGTGCTGGTACCAATTAAATATCAGTTCAAAGACTGACTAGAATGAGTTGTCGTTGCCCTTGTGAATATCTAGGTCTCCTGTTATGCTACTTTGTCATGGTTGGTACATCTGAGGCCTCCGCTCCCTTGGGGGGGAAACAAACTGGATTCAGCACAGCAAATTCGTGAGCAATGAATTTCAGACTCAAGCTGAGTTGGGGGGGGGTGAGGAATAGTAATCTCTTCCAAGGCACCACTTTTTATTTTGAGGGTTTACTGTGTTATGTAAAAGTTGGCTTACTTTATATTTCCAAACAAAAGATCCCCATGTATGTGGTGAAATCATTGTGTTCATTCTTGAAGTCAGCCTCACTGTTGGACAGGCAACAAACATTTGGGCACTACTAGAGGGGAGCCAATGGCTCATTCTTGGATTTTCTATATTAGTACTTTAGTGGGAGAGAATATTTGGATTAAGCTGCCTCTGGCATGGATATTTTGCCTCTGTCATACCCCAATCAGTTGGAAAGTTTTTGTTTTGTTTTGTTTTGTTTTGTTTGTTTGTTTTGTTAAGTCTTCCCAAGGATTTCCCTGTAAAGACACCCCTGTCTGTTCAAAGTGATTTCTGAATATTTTATGTGTGCTGATGGGTTATCATTACCTATGTATTTCTTACGTTGCCGTTGTTGATGTGATACTTGAAGTTGCATTTTTTAGTGTGTTGATTAGTATATTACAAACACTTTGTCTCCAAGTGACTATTTCATCCCCCCACCAAGAGACTATTTCTGTATTAGGCAGCTAATACATTTAATAATAATATTTGGCTTTCCCCCCCTCCAGGCTAACCTCTGCTTCGTGGATATCGATAACCACTTTATTGAGTTACCAGAGGAACTTCCTCAGTTTCCCAACAAGCCGGATTTCATCCAGGAAATCTCCGAAGTTCTGCTTCAGTTTGGAATTCCCCTTGAGGGCACCCTCCATTGTAGCGAGAGTGCCACCAAGTTTAAGAACCTAGTCCTCAGTGACTTGGCCAATGACAAAAAAAATGGGAATGTACCCAGCAACACCATCAACATGTATGAGTTGCTCAAGGGCAATGAGACTATTGCCCGCCTCCACGCTTTGGCAAAGAGAACAGGGGTGACAGTGGATAAAATGAGTATCAACATTCCTCTGGAAGAGAAGGAAAGGAATGTTAAGCTCCAGTGTGAAGATGGGGAGCTGAGGGACTACAAACTGAACGTTCAGCTACGAGAGGTCTTCGCCAACCGCTTCACGCAGATGTTTTCTGACTATGATGCTTTCGTCATTCAGGCGGCGCAAGACAGGGAATCATGGCTGACCAACAGGGAACAGATGCAAAATTTTGACAAAGTAAAAGCAGCCAAATATTTTCCTTGTAACAATCAATTCGGTTGCCTTGCCTTTTGAAGGCTTGGAGCTCAGTGTTAGAGCACATGATTTCATTTGCAGCATTGCAAGTTCAGTCCCCCATCTCCGGTTTAAAGGATCCCAAAATACTTTTTGAGTTAGAGAATACTGAGCTAGATTGGCCAAACGGTTTGGCATTAAGGTTCTATTATGTATTTAGATTCTCTTCCCATTCAAAGAGCAAAAGCTCCTTTTGAATTTTGGCACCCGAAATTACTTAGCAAGTGTTAATGGGGATGGCTGTTATTTAGGTCAGGGGTGGGGAACCTATGGCTTTCCAGATGTTGTTGGGCTCTGTTAACATCCACACTCCCACCCACTCCCACATGACCAGTTGTCAGGGGTGAGGGGAGCTGTGGTAAAGCAGGTCCCCTCACCCATGATTTAGATGCAGTCTGGTTTTGTCTAGGCCTTGTTACGTGACTGGTTTATTTTTCTTACTAGAAAATACTTCAATGGCATGTTGAGTAAGAGGAGGAGTACATGATAGGCAGCTGATGAAATAACTTTCTCAAATTGATCCAAAATGATGGTGACATGGATTTTTCTCCTTTTTGAACCTTAGATTTGGTGTAGAAAATTTATCAGAATCTTGTGGGATTTCTTTATTGCCAGTAATGGCAAAGGCATACTTCAAAAGTGCCTCTTAGCCAACTATGGTAACCAATCTGTGTAATAAGAGTGAAAAGTAGCAAATAGGAACTCTACACTGGTGAGACATTTTGGGTTGGAGATCTTGGTGCAATTATGTTTTTTTTATTATTATCTCTGTCACTGTCCTTGTTCGTTGTGTCACATTAAACCATAGTTTAAAGCTAACTATGATTAAATGTGAACAAGTTCCCATGGTGCTCCTCCATCTCCTGTTCAGGCTGCTGCACTGCAGATGAACAGACCATGGTCTGGCTTGTGTCCTCTGAACTTGGGCGTATGAACTGTTTCCTCCAAACAATCATGAATATTAAGATGAGAGCAGATCTAGGTGACTGCTTGTAGCTTTACGGGAGGAAACAAACCACAAGTCTGGGTTTGGATGACATTGTAAGCCAGACTGTAGGCTGTTTCATTTGTAGTGCAGCTTGAGCAAGGGAGCAGTGCTACAGAACTGCCAGAGCTCATTGGCGTTAAACCATAGTTTCTTTTCAATTTGGTTTGGTGTGACGTGCCAACTAGGTCACACTGTTTTGGTATTGGGCTATGCATGCTCCCTGTGAAAGTATGCTTAGGACAGAATCGGACAATTACTGAAATGGAAAACAAGGATGCTGCAAGGTGTAACTTTTTTTTGGGTTCCCTCAACTCTAGGCTTCATTTCTCTCTGACCAACCTGAGCCTTACCTCCCATTCCTCTCGCACTTCATTGAAACTCAAATGTTCGCAACATTCATCGACAATAAAATTATGTCCCATTGGGAAGAAAAAGACCCATTTTTGCGAGTGTTTGATTCCCGAATCGAGAAGATAAGGCTGTATAATGTCCGGGTTCCTTCACTAAGAACGTCTACATATCAGAAGTGCAACACATTGAAAGAAGCAGGTATGTACAGGTCTATCAGTTGTCAGTGTACAAGCTTCAAGAGAGGGAGGGAGGGAGGGAGAGAGAGAGAGAGAGAGAGAGAGAGAGACTAGCTACTCAGAAGTTGTATTTTACCCTATTTGATTTAGATTATGATATTCATTTGCTTTAATTTATAACCCTCCTTTGACTCCCCTTCACCACCTTACAGTGCAGTAAAACAAAAAGGAGCAATGCAAAACACCTCAAAGAAAAACAAAGCATTAAATTGGGTTAGTACAATCTGAGAGTTCATGGAAACCAGCGGGAGAATCAGAATTAAAAATCTTAAATTTGCCAGCCCACCCCCTAAAACCTTCTGAAATAAAAAATGTTGACTGGATCCATTTAGAATGTAAAAGTCCCCATGGAGTTTAGCTGTGCAATTCCTTTTTACCTGCGAAAGCTATGCTAGTGTCACTAAAGTGATTTATTGCAGCTGGCTAGATATGATCTGTCAAACTGTGTTGTTTTTCCATTTTCTTTCATCTTCAGAAATAAAACACTGGGATTTAAACAACCAAACCAAAAAGTTTAATTTGTGTTCGAAACCATTTTAAATTTTCAGGTCTGCTTTTTCTTCGGAGGCTAGTTTCGGTTGATATGGTGGCACCAGAACCTCATGCGCTTTGTCTTGAAAGGCATCAAGTTGATAGTAGTATCAAGTTTCCTTCTGATCTCTTAATCTCACAGATCTGAATCCAACACGCAATGTTTGCTTGACTAACACACAGGCATGGAATCTTGTGTTCCTTCACCAGTGTTTTGCTCCAGTTGTTCACCAAGGAACAGAGTTGTTTTTGAATATGGACATACTGATATTTCAGCCCGTGTTTGAGAAGCAGCTTTCCTCATCCCCATTTAGCAATGGCGACTCAAGCAATATGCTTTCGGTGAACAATTTTTTTAGGAGTCCCTAATAGTAAGCATGGTCCTGTCTACTGATGGCCTCTGTTCTTGCCTCACCTGTATAGACTGTCCACAACTTAACTCAGGTGTGCTGGCTCCAGGGATAGATCCTGCCTGTGGAAGAAAAGTTCCTTGGTTTCAGTTAACTAAAAAATAAATTGTTTGTGTGTTAATTACTATTTTCAGCTCAGGCCATTGAACAGCGGCTGACGAAGATTGATCACACTGCAATCCATCCTCATTTGCTTGATATGAAGATAGGCCAAGGCAAATATGAACAAGGCTTCTTCCCTAAGCTTCAGTCAGATGTGCTGGCAGCTGGGCCTACCAACAACAAGTAAGCTATTGCAACTGTAATAACCCCTTGGAATGCATGGGAATAGTTTGTTCAGTGTAGTCTCTGGTTCACTTTGCCGCTTTAGGATTCCGTTCCCTCGGTCACTGAAAAAAAACCCAGCGTTACCTAGATAACGAGCTTCTCCCTTCCCCTTGGCAGCATTACTGTAGCGCAGTGATGGCCAAACTTGGTCTTCCAGCTGTTTTGGGACTACAATTCCCATCATCCCTGACCACTGGTCCTGTTAGCTAGGGATGATGGGAGTTGTAGTCCCAAAACAGCTGGAGGGCCAAGTTTGGCCATCACTGCGTAGCGTATCTTCTATGAGGCTTTCCCCTGAAGAGTATCCAGTAGCTTCAGGTGCTGCATCCTGTGCCAAATCACTTTGAGGATATATTGCAGAAGCCTAGTGTTAAACTCACTTGGTAGCTATAGGTGACCAGAGATTTCATGTAGCTAAGTTCTATGTGGGTGAGTGAGTAGACTGGCTGCAGTGGAGGAGAAACTCCTCCAGCCTCAGCCTGAATGGAAATGCAGGCTAGCTGTAAAAACCACCTTTTAACCAAATAGGCTAGCAGAGGAGGGACAAAGTTCAGGCATGGGGCTTCTCTTCCTCTGTGGAAACACAAGTTTTTATAGCATCTAAGCACACTAGTAAAAAATGATAATTTACAGGCTAGTGGCTATGGGATTATTTACAAGGCTGAATTATTGCAGTATTTTATCATCTGCACTGACGCTTCCTGCTATCCCCTGGACATTGTATTTTGTTCTTCCCAGTTACAAGCTTTGTATTTGGAGCTGAACTATCAGTATTTAACCTGTTACGAAATGTTGATTTTTTGAGTTCCAATCAGAGTCTCCAGCTTCTCTTTTTCTGGTAACAAAAGGAGTTATAATTTAGCGGGAGCAGACATCTTCATTGGGTTTTCTTTGATTGATTTTAAACTGCAGGTTAACTTGGAGGGAATCGGAACACGTATGCTGTGAAATCAAAGTAATTAAATAAGCTCTCTAATACACTAATCTCCACTGATTATCCTGTAATTCTTTGTAATTACTTACAAAGGAGCATAATGCGTCACATGGATTGGTTTGGTGGAGCAACCAGCAAAATGAGCACAAGAGCCATTTACATCTCTGAACATTTTTGCAGATGGAGTAAGAAACCCTGGATTTTTATCTTTAGCAGGGTCCTCTGCGCTTTACATGAGAGAGGATGATTTTGATACTGGCACCTCAATTGTGGAGCACCCTTGCCTTGCAGGTTTAATGGTCACTGATCCTGTTGGGCCTCAGCACCAGTTAAAAACGTGCTTGTATGCCCAGGCCTTTTGCTGAATTATTACTGATGAAGATGCCCTGACTGATTTGTTGTATTAAGGTTATATTAGTATTTTTATATAGCATGGTTTTATTGGGTGGTATTCAATTAGGTTTTATGTTGAGTAGACCCATTGAAGCTAATGGGCCTAACTTAAACATGTTCATTAATTTCAGTGGTCTGCTCTGAGAAAAACTTAATTGAGGGCTTCCGGCTGCGGACGCCATTATGGGTGGTCGTGGGATGCTTCGGCTGCGAAGCACCCAGTTCATTCCGGGGGTTAGGAGCCCTGCAGCCGCATAGCGGGGCTCCGGTTGGGGAGCGGGAAGAGCGTCCCGCTCCCTGGGCTCCCCGGCTGTGCCCGTTGTGGCTCCGAACCCTTCCCCCGCACCCCCTGTAAAGGGGGAGTGGGGGTGAAGGGACGACGGAGCCGGGCTTCAGGGGAGATGCCCCAACCGGGATGGAATTGCGGCGGCTAAGCCTGTGATGAGCGTCTAAGTTCTACCTGTCATTAAGGATCTGATAAGAACCCAGAAGCTGTGAGTAATTGATTGACTCTTTGTTTTCCTGGAATGCTCTGGGGGAAAGAAGAAAGGCAGCCCGCCTCCCTCCCTTCGGCTGGTGAAAGAAATTAACTCTTTAAGTGACTGCTGCCACAACAATCAATAGAAAGTATTTGGAATGTGAAAACTGAGTCTGTTGAGATCTCCCTTCGGGGGTTAACTGGGGGAAAAATATCTCCGCTTGAAGTTTTGGTCTTTATACTCCTGCTTCGGAGAAATGGCGGCGACCTGGTGTGTCGCAGGAGAAATTTGAAACAAAGGAAGGAAGAGACAGGAACTGAAATCTGACACTCACCCTCTCTCTTAAAATGCTGGACTTCGCGCTCATATTGGCATCGAACTCATATTTAAAGGATGAGGAAAAGCTCACTATTTTGCAGATGGAACTGCTTGATCGGAAACTACAAGTCTTGAGTGGAATTATTCACAAAAAAGATCTATTTTCCACAGAGGAGGCTTTTCAAAAGTTCTACGCAATGGAATCATGCCTTGGCAAAGAGCTGGGAGGGGCGGTTGAAAGATGGTCCGAGATGGCTGGGCAAATCCGGGAAGAACAACTGGAAATGGGAAAACTTACAATATCCAGACCCCGAGGTGGCAGCTCGGGGGTAAGGGACATGGAATTAGAATTTTTACAAGAAGAAGAAGCAAAAGAAACGGAGGAGCCCAGAATGCAGATGAGAAACGCCTTGAGGCTCGATGCGGGGTTTGCTGTGGATGCAGCCTGGATCTGTGGACACTTGGAGGAAGACAATGGGAGATTTGGCGCTGGAGAAAGACAGGAAAAGACAATGGACAGAGGAGGAGTGGGTTGAAGAATTAAGTGTATAATCTAAATGGTCTGCCATGGTATCCGAAGTCGGAGTGTGAAGTCTGTTAATGATAAGTTTATTTTAAATAAGTAAGGAGATATTGAATTTTAAGTTAAAAGCAGCATGATAAAGGACAGAAGAAATAAGTTTAGCTATAAGAATATTTGGTTACGATTTAAGGTATAATGCAAAGATTGAGATAAGTATGTTTTCTTTATTTTTTAAGTAAAGTTAAATTTTTTACAGAGAAAAGTTGTTAAGGAAATAGTATATTGAATTAAAACCGAAGGTGAAAAGGCGGGGGAAGTCAAGTGTCAAGATTCAGAACTAGAATTTTTTTTTTGTAAGGTTATAATTAAGAAGAAGAATCCTGACTTTATGTGTATTTGTAGTTGTTTTTGTATTTGTAGGTGTGGGGTTGGGTTTGTGTTATATCATGAAAATGTTAATAAATTCTGTTTAAAAAAAAAAAAACTTAATTGAATTCCACACATTATGTTTTATGCTTTTTGTTTATCCTGCCTTGGACTTGGATTTAATGAAGAGTGGGATGTTTGGGGTGTGTTCATTCTAGTGTAGGAAAGCGTGGGGAAGGGAGAGTTAATGCATGGATAAGTTCCTGCCCTCCTTTTTTCTTTTAAGGAAACCCTTAAGGGGCACATTCAAGTATGAAGATTTGGTAGTATTGACTTGCTGCCCTTGAAGAAAACTTGTTTCTCCTTACCAGGCATCTGTAACAACATCAGAGCACTAGTATTTGTAACACTTATGATCTCAATTGACTTTGGCTTTTGTAAATGTGTTTAAATGTAGACATTCTCTAAGAAGGCCCTTAGAAGAGCTGAGAGCCAGTGTTGCCCGGTGGGTCTGTGAGCTTAGGTATTCTCCTGCAGCTGGACAGGGGAATACCTGAGACAAACCCTTTCCCACCTAGTTGGCCTGTGGAAGTTTCTTCCAGTTGGAATTCATTTAATTGTTCAGAAACAGATGAGAGAGTGGGCGTCCGATGCTGGCATCCAGCGAAATGTGGGCATGAGCAAGTGGGCGTGTTCAGGGTAGGAGAGGCTGAGTCAGTGCAAAGAGAAACTGAGCAGGAAGACCAAAGAGTCTCCCATGTGCTGTGGATTTTTGAGAGGATATTTAGTGAGACTTTCCATGGGCGTCATAGGAGACTCTGGTTGGGCACACTATCATTTGCAGATGCCACATTGGCAACCTCTGATCTAGCCAGTGAAGAGTAACTTGGAATGTCTCCATGGTACCCTCTCTTCTCTTCATTTTATCTCTGTCACCATCTGTCTAGTTTGTAATGGGCCCTTTTGGAGTCATGAAGCTTGTATTGGAATATTTAAAAATAAATGGGTGTAAGTTAATCATGTCCATTACATTCAATGAATCTGCTCTTGAGCTAATACTAATATTGGACGCAACCCTGTGCTAACCTTTCCCCCCTTTGGAGTTGGCATGTAATTGTTTCTTACAACTTTTCATTTCTTTTCTTTTCTTTTCTTTCAACCTCAGCCGGTGGGTGAGTCGAAGCGCTACAGCACAGCGCAGGAAAGATCGCCTCCGACAGCAGTCAGAGCACATTGGTTTGGACAATGACTTACGAGAGGTAAGTGCTGTGGTTAATAGCAGAGACACCCAATACCTGTTATCCATTTAGGGTTTGGCTGCATTAGCTTTGTCAAAACTTAGAGCAAGACCTCCGCATAAAGCATATACGTCTCCTCACACCAAAGAAAAAAATCTGGGACAGGAGCAGATAACAGGGTCCAGGTTCCTGGAAAAAAGAATTACAAGGCCTCCTTAGCGGAGGTTCAATTCAAAAGCTGATATCCCATCTTCCACCCATCTCTATCTAGAAAGAATTGTCCTCTCCCCGCACATGGTACCCGCAAGCCTAACATGTAGACTGGCTTCCTTTCTTGCTTCCCCAAGGTCTGTTCTCTCAAATCAGAAATCATTGCTCTCAGTCAGTTGTATTTTGAGATTATTGTTAGCCTCTTCCTATGGTTGCACTCACTTGCTCTTCCAAAGTGCATCAGTATGACTTCAGGGAAGAAGAAGGAATGCTTCTGGGAATGGGAGATGATAGGGATTTAATTCCCAGGAGGAACTTGCTTTAATGTCCTCCCTTATCCCAGAAGATCGCTAAATCTATTCAATTTAACAAAAGGCTCAGTTTTCAGAAGGATTACAGGCCCCCGCTGATCCGCTTGTCCAGTGTGCTGAACATCAAAGCAACTCCTGAATTATGCATTTAAATGAATGCTAAGCTAAGCTTCCATCAACTTAATTATGGCTTCTAGTTGTACTGAGGGCCCAGTGTGCATATAAGGCTCCTCAAGCTGCCTCTAGTTTGAAGAGCCCCATAAGCGCATGGCAGTCTTCTTCTCATCCATAATAGTCCTTGGGTAAGTTGTCCTTGGGCATGCAAGGCAGTCTTATGGGACTTAGAGGGGTCTCTCCTTTTGAGCTGTGCATGATGAGCTTCTGATTCCACATCCAATTCTGTAGACAGGAGGAACGCTTGACATGAAAAGGGCACTCCCTTCCTGTGCGGAGCTATAAACATATGGAACTCTATATTAGGGTGAAAGTGAGTTAGGGGCAAAGTGGGGGTACCATCAAAAGTGTCAAACTGCATACTCTCATTATATGTACTAGTTGTGATATTGCAGCTGTGTGCGTGTTTTTCCCAACCATGTTCTGCATCATTGGCTGCTGGTGGTGTGGAAACACACAGCCTGGTGACATGACAGTGTAGGAGAAATCTTCCTGCATGTTGTGGTTGAGATGTAGCAGGCCAAGTTGCCCTTGGAGCCCCAGATTGCAGTTCTTTTCTGCCTTATCCTTAGCAGTTGACTTACAAATAAGTCTTTTCTGGAGATTAAGCGCTTGAGCAAAACAAGCACGTTTTGCTTTGGTTTCATCCCAGCAAATTGTGTGCGAGTGGCATGCTGCTTGGCCTTTTAAATGGGAGCGTGCTAGATTTATAGCTGCACCTGAAGGTTAGGGATTCCTGCGTGGCTTGTTAAAACACCATACGTCTTTGTCTTATTCCTATTTATCTTTTTTTGCCCATTTGAAACAAGCAAGAACAACACAGGGTTTTCGTGAGGATCAAAGTCACTGTGCTTTCTTTTTAGTTACCTTTTTATTCTTAATGCCATTTGGTCCTTGTGGCATTGCTGAATTCTGCATCCACTACAGCAAGTGCAGTTTTAGGGAGGGCGAGAGGCCCTGCATTTCATACATACCCAAATGTGAAAGCTTATTCTGCTGAAACAAAAGGAATGTGTTATTTGTGAGCGTTGATGCTATCGAATGTGACGGCGCAGAAGCATTTCCTTGTGACGTTTTATATGAATTGCTTCCATGCTTTTTAATTTCTTCATCCCTGTACTGTATTTACTCTTTCTTTCTGTTTTTGCTTTGACTCTTATGCATGCTTGTTCTGCCGCTCCTTTTTCTCCATCTGCTGCTTCTGCCATTCGTTATATCCACCTTCCTCTTAGCCATTGGAGGAGTTCTTGATCCATCAGAACTCACTGGCATTCTGGGAGTGGGATCAGGGCCCACATCCTCCTGCACGACCACCTAAAAAATCATTCTCTGAATGTAGTCTGGTATGTTTTATTTAATTTTGCCCAGAACTGCTTTCCTTCTCACGCTAACCGCTGCTTTTTTGGGTAGAATTTTATGCACCGCTTTATAGCAGTCCATAAAGCGTGGTTCTGACCAGGTAGATGATTCTCACAGTGCCACGGGGCCCTGCCTTGTGTTGGTTTTACAACTGGAGGCCTAAGAAAGATGTTCAAGTTCAGCCTCTCATTTTCCAGAACAGTTTGTTGGGCAGGCAAAAAAATTGAGATGTGGGGCTAGTCAGGTCCCGGCAAACGCAGAGCTAGTAGTTCTTGTTACATCTAAAATCCTGATTCCCATATTAATATTGTCAAGGTGGCTTGCAAAGACCAAGGCCATATAGGTGGTCTTTTTCTGCTACTTACCTGACTGGAACCACACTTTAAAAGATGACCACCACCTTTCCTTGTCCTAATCCTCACCCTTTTCTCTAGCTTCATGCTACATTCTCTCCACCGTTATTTTTCCAAAGCAGTTGCTGTTGGATCCTCGCACAGTCACTTACTTTATTTTTTTTGGGGGGTGGGGACTACTTAAAATGGTTGTTGCAGATCCTTGCTCAGGGTTGTGAGCCTTCTGATCCTCCCCCTTTGCATTTCTCCTTTGCATCTCTGCCATCAGGGGTGCAAAGGAAGAGGGGCAGAGGATCATCAAGAGCCTTTTCAAAGCCACCCTGCTCTTCTTCTTTGTGCCTCCAACGCAGGCATCCCCAAACTCGGCCCTCCAGATGTTTTGGGACTACAACTCCCATCATCCCTTTTTAAAATAAATAAATAAATATTTTTATTCATTTTATAAAAAACAAAACATATAAAACAAAGACAAAACAAACAAATCTTATAAATTTTCAGATTTTTTTCTTTAACATTTTAGGGCAACTTCACCCAACCTCTCAATTTCTGGGTTTCATTTCCATTCTTCTTTAATGGTTTCATAAATTAATCAAATGTTCATTATCCTTTTCAAATTCTTAATACTTCATTATCCATTATTAATTCCCTAAATCATATATTTACATCATATATATCCAATTTACTACCAGAAACCTATCGATACTTCCCTAGGATTTCAAAGATCTAAACATTACAATATTTTTTTCAAATAACTTTTGAATTTCTTCCAATCTTCCTGCACCGTTTCGTCCCTCTGTTCACACAGTCTTGCTGTCAGTTCGGTGAGTTCCATAAAGTCTACAACTCCCATCATCCCTAGCTAACAGGACCAGTGGTCAGGGATGATGGGAATTGTAGTCCCAAAACATCTGGAGGGCCGAGTTTGGGGGTGCCTGCTCCAATGTCATAGGTGCAAGGTAGACGTGTGGAGAGGATCGCAAAGCCCTTTCCTGCAAAAGGATTCATGCAGAAGCCTTACTGTGCTCCCCCTTTCATCCTCCAATGATCAGGGGTATCAGATGTGTCCCAAGAATATGAGGGTGCACCTCTCCCACCCCCCAGTATGCCCCGCCCTCCCATTTCATCACGCTGAAGCAGTGCAGTTCAGAAGATCTGGGGGTACAGTTGAACAGCAGTAATATCTAGGATATCTTGTAATATCTTGTGTGTGTGGAAGATGTGGGCTTTCTGCCTCAGGCACCAAAATATATTTGGTAGTCGGTTGCTTCCGACTCCACCAACAGGCAGAAAACAGATGTGAGCTGTGTAGCCAGCCATCATCCTTGACAGTCCATACAGTTCAACTGCAGGCTATCCTTCTCTCCCTACCTGTGTATCTACAGTATAAGGCTGATGCCTGCTAAAAACCATTACACAAAACTTACTATATGTGCAGGTATTATTTCCCCCTCTCTGACCTCTCACTTCCAGCTTCTTGACATTTGAGGGGGTGGGGGGGATCACCTTGGCCCCACATATTATTATTTTTTGTTTTCTTTTTTTAGTGCAGAGTTAGTTTGTCAGTTAAGGAGGGCAAAGGTGTACGTGCTCTGTTTTTTGTGTTCATTCTAGTTGTTGTTGTTTTTTTTAAATCATCATTGGATTAGAAGTACATGCAAGAAGCAAGGACCTTGGGGAAAAATCTGAGGCAGCCCAAACTCTCCGATCTTTCTCCTGCTGTAATTGCTCAGACAAACTGGAAATTCGTAGAAGGTTTACTCAAAGAATGTCGAATGAAGGTAAGTATTTTGTGTGTGTGTGTGTGTGTGTGTGTGTGTGTGGTAAAATGTGGTTTGCTGAAAAAAAGACATCTGTGTTGGGAGGCATGGTTCCACTCCCCTCCAGTGTGGTGTAGTGGTTAAGAGCGGTAGACTCGTCATCTGGGGAACCGGGTTCGTGTCTCCACTCCTCCACATGCAGCTGCTGGGTAACCTTGGGCTAGTCACACTTCTTTGAAGTCTCTCAGCCCCACTCACCTCACAGAGTGTTTGTTGTGGGGGAGGAAGGGAAAGGAGAATGTTAGCCGCTTTGAGACTCCTTCGGGTAGTGAAAAGCGGGATATCAAATCCAAACTCTTCTTCTTCTTCTTCTTCTTCCATAGCTGTCAACTTTCCCTTTTTTGCGGGACATTCCCTTATTCCAGCGCCGTTTCCCATTGCAAAAAAAGGGAAAGTTGAAAGCTATGGACGTTTCCTAATGCGAAAAAAGGAAGGTTGACAGCTCTGCTCCCCTCATTCAAACCCTTCACTGTGGAGTGGCAGCATTGCCCTAAAAGAATGCCCAGATGCTTGCAAGTGTGTGGGAATATGGCTGTTTTTTATGGTTTACTTATTATGAATGGGATAGGAAGTGGTTTGCATGTAGAGGACTAGTATTTCCCCCTCTTGTGTTAGACTGCAGAGGATTGTACCTTGGGAGAGTCTACATATCTGATCATCTCACTGGTTCTGCACATACTAAGAGGGAGTCCTGTTTTGTAGCTTATTTCACATAAAGATTCAACCAGCCTCAGTGAGGTTCACGTCACTAGAAATTAAAGCAAAGCATGATAGATTATCCAGTTGCTGTTTGGCTGCTTTTTACTAAGACGATTCTAAAGCACCTTTTGCCACATTTGGGCCACTTGCAAAATATGAAAATAGAAGTACATAACAGGACGAAAGACAATAAAGAAAGGCAGTAAAGCAACAGAGACAGCAATTAAAATCAGCATAAAAATCAGCTCAGTGGATTCCTTGGGTGACTGATGAGTTTCCATGCTTTGCGTAATGATGCTTGTAAATCCCTTGCTTGTTTGCAGACTAAACGTATGCTGGTAGAGAAGATGGGCCATGAAGCTGTTGAGCTTGGACATGGAGAGGCCAACATAACGGGTCTGGAAGAGAATACGCTCATCGCTAGCCTTTGTGACTTGCTGGAAAGAATTTGGAGTCACGGACTACTGGTCAAACAGGTCAGTGACTTGGAAAACACAAAGATCCTCAGCTGCTATACTATTTCATACCCCTTTTTAGGACTAAGCTGTCACTCATCTTAGAGTGCTTCTGGGAACGTATGATGTTAGCCTTACACTTGATTCACCTAGCCCAGGACTGTTGTCTTGCTCTGTCAGTGGGTTGCTGGTGCCTCAAGCAGTTACCTGATACTTCATGACTGGATGAAACAATGCATGTTGTTGCATGGAACCATCTCAGTAAAGGAGTCTTGAATCCTGAGTCAGACCACTGGTCCATCTAGGTCCATATTGTCTACTCAGATTGACAGTATATTTCATCCTCTCGATCGGAAATGGTTGACCTGCTCCTATCAGTAAAATGCTACATCTTTGGAGGCAGCTGTAAGGTGTTTGTTAGTACTAGTGCTGTTTTTATACCCACAGCAAGCTTATTAAAGCATTTTGGTCTTTAGTATCTAATGGAATTCAGGCCTTTTATTTATTTGCCAAGGTTTCAGGTTGATGCCTTTCCCAGCCCCTGCTACCTAAGATCATTTTAAATGCAGATACTGAGAGCTGAACATAGAATCTCTTTGTATGCAAAATGTGCTTACCCACTGAGAGCTATGTTTCTTAATTGGTATGGGTTTGGGGCTTTTTCCTACACGGGAGTGCAATCTTTAGGGAAAGCATCTTGCGCAAAGCTGCCCTTGCATCTTTGTAGCATGGGTATTGGTGAGTTTGTGATGCAATATAAGGAATATAAGTACTTACACCTGCAGCTCTAACTTTTTGGATTGGATGAATGGGTTGAAGTACCTAGAACCATAGAACTGTAGAGTTGGAAGGGACCCAGAGAGTCATCTATTCCAACCCCCTACAATGCAGGAATCTCAACTAGATCATACATATAGAATCATAATCAGTCCAGTCAATCAGTCAAAGTGTTATAGGTTAGCTGAATGCCGTGGTGGTGATTGGTTGTGATGCTGGAGTCCAGATATGCAGGGTTTCAAGCCCCATGTAAATCTACAGGACAGAAAGGTGCAAATCCATTCATAGTTTCACTTGCTGCATGGCAAGAGCCATTGTGGTATAGCATTAAAACTGTTGGACACTGATAAAAGACTCTCAGGCTCAAACTTCTGCTGTGACGCTTGTCAGGTGGCCCCAGGGGAAACCACTCTCTTTAAACCTAACCTGCCTTGCAGGCTAAAATGCAGTGTTTTGCTTTGGAGGGAAATATAAAAGTGACACCATAAAATTGATTTAGGTATATCTGCACTGTGCAGCAGGAAAAGCTGCAAATGGTTTCTGAAAATCTGTTTTTTTTTAAGGGGAAATCTGCATTGTGGTCCCATTTAATTCAGTACCAGGAGAGGGAAGAGAAACAGGAGCAGCTTGCAGAATCCCCAAGTGAGTACAGAATACTTGGGTCAAGTGGTTTTGTGCAGTGTTAATAGCTGTACCTTATAATGGAAATATTAACTGGGTGATGGCCAAAGAAGGAGGAGAAATAAAAGTACTCCTAAAATTTGCTAAGCACCTGCAGAGATCCAAATAGTTGGTGGGCACACTGTTTTGCAGAGTGACTCAGTTTTTGTCTTGGTGTGTTTTGCAGTAATTTCTCCTAGGTCTTGATTGTTTGGATGAAAAACTGCTGAGTTGCCCTTATCAGTAATATATTACAGAAGCAGTTGCATTTTTGTTTGTGGGTTGGGTGTTCTTGTATATGCACAGCAAGCTTATATGAGAATGTTAACTTGTTCTGAAGTATTTAATGGCATTCAAATAGGCTGTTTATTCCCACAATTTTGAAGAGGAGTGTTTTCTTCTGGTACAGTTGGAATCTGTTGACAAACACAGACTGTCCACACTGGCTGGTGCTGATGAATGTTGGGAATCCCAACAACCTCTTGCAAGGCCACACATTCCTTCTCTAGTCTCTTCCATCCTTGATGCTCTTCCTCTCTCCCCCACCAGGAAGATGGGAAGGATTTGTCCATATTGGCTGGGAGAGGGACAGTGGCATGGAAAGATGGCAAGTTGGAGGGAGATAAGAGTGGAGGAGACAAGGGGTTGTGGGATGGGGAGGGGGCGATGATAAAAAAGACCTAAGGAGGAAGGATTGGAATGAAAAGTAGAGTGTTCCCTTTACTCCAGCTCTAGCCTGTAAAACTTCAATGACATATTTCTGCTTCTAATATATAAAGTTTTGTGATGTTTAGCTATTTAATGCTTGGAGCTAGCCAGACTGATAGGGAGGGATCTGTGTGTTGTTCATGGTAATGAAAAAGCTGAACAGGAGGCACTGAAATTAGACTACACAATTGGGCATAGCATGCCTTTTACATGATGGTAATAACTTGCATAATTGCAAACACTTTATCATTTGCATTTCGATTGCAGGAATCGGCATAAGGATTTTTCTCATGTGTAAAAACAACAACAACAATGTTTGCACTGAACAGGCTTATGTAGCTTTTACAATTGTAAAAGTGGAATCATTTTTTAATGATTCTTCTTAAATCTACAGAGTCCAGCTCTGGATTAACTAAAGGGAAAAGTAACCAGTAAGCTGCCGTGATGTAAAACTGTGGCAGACAAGTAGAAATGTCTTTGCATGACATCCTTCTGCTCCTGGTGGAGTTCTCAAAGAGGCTTAGGATTATTTCTGCAGCTTCCTGATAATGTGTTGCTAACAAATTAATGCAGCTTCCCCCCCCCCTCACTCCACAGTTGCCGTAGGGCCAGAACGAAGGAAGTCTGACACAGGGCTTATGTTACCTACTCTGAGAGTCTCGCTTATCAGTGATATGAGGTATGAGATTCAATATGTAAAATGTTGGCTTAAAATGTTGATACCACAGCCTAAAACTGAATGCTGATGCATATTACAGCTCTATGGCCATCAAATATATTTTGCCTTGCGGTTGTTGTTATTTGCAATACTTGAGAGCATGGAAAGAATGAATCAGGGAGAGGAATCTTCTTCTGCACAGCTTCAGGGATGTGGTGTGATATGTCAGTATGGTGCAGTGTTAGATTAGGCCCAGGGGGATATAGGTTCTGATCCCCACTCATCCATGAAGCTCACTCAACAAGTCCCAATTCCCTCACTTACTGGGGAAGCCAATCTGTGGTTCCATGTGGGGGGGGGGGGCGCAGCAGGCACCCTTTTCTGTGACCGTGGGGTGTTTGTGCACGCTAGGTAAAAAAAAAAGATAAAGGGCCCCTGGATGGTTAAGTCCCGTCAAAGATGACTATGGGGTTGCGGCACTCATCTCGCTTTCAGGCCGAGGGAGCCAGCATTGGTCCACAGACAGCTTTCTGGGTCACGTGGCCAGCATGATTAAACCGCTTCTGGCGCAACGGAACACCATGACAGAAACCAGAGCGCATGGAAACGCAGCAGTACCTATTTATCTACTTGCACTGGCGTGTTTTCGAACTGCTAGGTTGGCAGGAGTTGGGACAAAGCAACAGGAGCTCACCCCGTCACAGGGATTCGAACCGCCGACCTTCTGATCTGCAAGCCCAAGAGGCTCAGTGGTTTAGACCACAGTGCCACCCATGTCCTACAGCCAGCTGGGCAGGAGAGCAAGGGCAGGACTGGTCTCTAGGGAGCCAACCAGAATCCGTTATTGGGCTTCTGTGGCCAGGGCCTGGGAATGACAGAAGACATTGCTCAACGTAGTCTACTCCTAGGGCAGTGGTGGCGAACCTTTTAGAGACCGCGTGCCCAAACTGTAAACCAAAACCCGCTTATTTATCACAAAGTGCCCAAACTTGTTGAGCTTTTTTGGGGGAGCTTCTGGAGGAAGTGCAAGGAGACGAGACCGGCCGCCACTCCTGTCGCCCAAGAGGGAAACATGAGCACAGCGGCCGGGGCAAAAAACAACAACAACAACGGCGCGTGGATTGGAAAGCCTTTTTTCGGGAGACCAAACAGGCGGACAAACAAACGCCCACCTCCGCCTTGCCAAGGGAGCGGGGAGGAGCCAGTCACCCGAGGCGCCCAGGAAGCCTCGTAAAGGAGCCGGGAGCGGAGGGAGGGCGCGGGCAGACGCCGCTCGAAGGAGATGAAGACGCAGCAGTGGCTCTCCTTTTGAAGGGGCTTCGGCCCCGCACCTGCTGCTGCCCCTAAAGAAGCGGAGGGTCCTCGTTCCCTCAGCGGACTTGAGGCAGCGGCAGCGACTTCTCCCGGCCGTCCCAGGAAAGCGCCGCCGGCGAAGGCGTGGAGAGGCTGTTGCGCGCGCGCCTCCTTCATCGTCTTCCCCCTCACTCACTCAGCCCTTGCATAAGGTGACAACCTCCGGCTGCCAGCGTCGACTCCGCCCCTTCGCCCAAGGCGGTGGCGGGAGTGGAAGCCGCCCGCCCTCGCCTCCCATCCCGGAAGCACTGGAAGGGCGCGCAGAGAGACGGCCCTGAGCCGATGGTGCGCGTGCCAGCAGTGAGGGCTCTGCGTGCCAGATGTGGCACGCATGCCATAGGTTCGCCACCACTGTCCTAGGGCTTAAAAGGAGAGCCCCATCTTGTTCTCCTCACCTCAGTCCATTCCGGATAAATAGTCTCCCTCCCACACCAGAACTACTCAGTCTTCCAGAAAAAGAAACTCCCTCTGTGAAAACAGAAGTCCTTGAGCTATTAGAATGACTTTGCTGGGATAACCCATTGTGTCTTCATACTGAATATTTAAAGCATCCTTGCCGAGAGTCTGAATGTTACCATTTGCCCCAGAGCATAAGATAGCTCTAATACATTTCAGTTTTGTGTTATCATCTGTTGTGTCTAATCTGCTTCCCTGAGCATATCATTGCATACAGAGGAGAGCATGCTGGGAACAAAGTTTCTACCCTTTGGGTCTGAGTGGAAACAGCCGTCAATGTCCACCTCCATTTTCTTTGGCAAGGTTAGGGAAATTATTTATCTGCCTTTAGTGTTTTGGTGCTTTTAAATGGAGCTCTTGATCAAAGATGGGAACCAGGGAGGCATCTGCTTTGATATAGTCCCCTATCAGAAGGCTTTAAATAGCTATGCTGAATGTTTCAGCACGATGCGGGTGAATAATGTGTGTGCATCGCATTTCTCAAGGACTTCTGATCACATGCCCAGTTGTGTTGTGCTGGAAAGCCTAAGAGCTGCCTGTCAGAGACTGAGCCAAAAAATGAGGGGGCTGCTTTGCAGCAAGTGTTGGGAGCGCCAGAAGCAAGGCTCTTTTGTAGTTATTTGGATGGTTGCAGTGAGTCACTGCTCAAGGAAGGGGAGGCTGTGGGAGTTGTTAACAAAGGACAAAGGGAGCTGTAAGGGATTATCTCACTGCTTTGAAACAGCCTGCTGGAGTTTCAAGGGCTCGCTTTAGGTCTTAATTGTGTGAGGAGTTGGGAACCACAATAAATTTGTGTCATCTCAGGCAAAACTATTAAACTGAGGTCAGGGATGTATGCGGAGCAAATCCTGGCAGGCACTTGGTTTTTGAAAAGCTGCAGGAAGCAATGCAGTGTTTGGGGCTGTGCAAATATATTGTAGCATATTGCAGTCCTGGCGTGTGATATAAGCAGCCTTCTCTTCTTAACTGTTGCAGCTCAGCTGCTGCTGCTGCTGCTGCTGCTGCAGCAACAACAATGCTCCTACCCATGCCAGCATTATTCCCTTCTGGAACTGGGGCTGTGATGGCAGAGGGAGCAGCCATGGTGTGTAGGCTCCTTCTGTGTGAGCTAAAGCTTCTCACATAGTTACATTATTCCCAGCAGGCCTTGGTGCAGCCTGGTACCTGCACATCAATTAAGGAGTCTCATTTGGAGGTCTGCTACTTCCTCCCCTATTCCATCTTTCTAAGAACTGGGAGGAAGCATGCAACACCTGATCTGTAGTAACATAGATGAAAATATGTAAGTGTACATGCAGGTCATTCTAGCACGGGTCTATGGGATGGAGAAGGTAATTGGCTCAGTCTCTGAACTATCATTTTGCATGTGTCTCTGATTGACCAACTTTGGTTCCAAAAAAAGAAGGAAAGTATCTCTCTCAAGCCTGAAGTCTTCTCACACCAGTCTCAGTTACTTAGCTGAAAATCCTGCAGCATATAAGAACTGTGTTTCATTCTTTCTTTTTAACTTGTGGGTTTCTTTATTTTCCTTCAGGCACATTCAGAACATGAGTGAAATTAAGACTGATGTTGGCCGAGCTCGAGCCTGGATACGGCTGTCCCTTGAAAAGAAACTTTTGTCTCAGCATCTCAAGCAGCTGCTTTCCAACCAAGCCCTGGCAAAG
This sequence comes from Lacerta agilis, assembly GCF_009819535.1. Lineage (NCBI taxonomy): Eukaryota > Metazoa > Chordata > Lepidosauria > Squamata > Lacertidae > Lacerta > Lacerta agilis. The sequence continues at coordinate 17,955,447 of NC_046321.1, read as the reverse complement.
TAAGCAATGTGGTTGTCAAGGACCAGTCCTTTTTAGGGCCTTCATCTGAGGCAAAAAATTCTGGGTACATTAAACACAATATATAGGCTTGCTTCTGGATAAATGCACTTTGGAATGTGTTGCAGAGCTCTTTGGTTTCACCTGGGTACTGAAAGCTTCTGTTTTGGTGCTTGGGGTAACATGGTTTCATGGGAGTTGGACGTCCCTGTTGTAGATCATCAGCTCCAGCAAGCATACCCAATGACAATGGGACTTGTAGTTCAGCAATACCCAGAGGGCCAAAAGTTATTCATACCTGCTCTAGATGCTTAACGCTAGCCCAACATTTACCAACCCACTGTCTTCCATGTGTTTTCAAGTCTTCAATTCCACAGCCATAGTAGGAGTTGTAGTCTGAAACATCTGGAGGGCACTAAGGTGACAAAACATGTTTTGGTCACTCCACCACCCTGAACCATTGGACATGGATAGCAGCCAATTATGGGGAGACAAAAGAGCTCTGCATTTTAACAGATGTGTGTACAAGGCTAACAAATGGCTGCTTTACATATCTATCTATCTATCTATCTATCTATCTATCTATCTATCTATCTATCTCTATCTATCTCTATCTATCTATCTATCTATCTATCATCTATCTATCTATCTATCTATCTATCTATCTTTCTATCTATCTTTCTATCTTTCTATCTCACATATGGTTTTGGATCAGGGTACCTTAAAAACCTGTTGTTGTTGTTGCTGCTGCTGCTGCTTGTTTGTTTGTTTGTTTCTTGTCCTTAATAGTTGTCTAGAGAACATGCTGTTTAATCAATAAAATCACTTATGAAGCATAAAGACAAGCCATTTCTCCCATACAATCTACTGTGCATTGTAACATAATTCAAACCCCCCACCCGACCACTTCCTTTTGAAAACAAGTTAGGTGGCTACAAGGAGTAAGACTGTATCAACAGAAAGACAGAGAAAGCCATATATCAAGAACTGAACCATCCTTAAAAGTACTTGGTTTAGAGCAGCCAGTAGCCCAGCTTGGTATAAAGCCATTTTAGCCCAGGCTGTGCAAACATTTGCTTTTTTCCTAACAAACTCGAAAAACTCACCTAAATTATTGCATGCTTCCTACACTGGCATATTAAAGAAATGAAATTAAAACCGGAACTATTGAATTTTTTCATTATGTCTGAGAATTAACAGAAGAAGGAAAAAACATAGACAGGTGGTTTTGTTTAGATGGTACAAGGACAATTAATCTACTTTTGCCTTTAGTTTTTTTTTTCTCATCCAGCACTTCCCTAATATAGTTCTGTTGTTTTCAGGGGTGTCTAAACATCTTCCCTGTTACTTGCAGGAAATTGTACAAGCGTTATGCCTTTCTGCGCTGCGAAGAAGAGCGGGAACAGTTCCTCTATCACCTCCTCTCGCTCAACGCTGTGAATTACTTCTGCTTCACAAGTGTCTTCACCACCATCGGTGAGTAGGGTGGAATCTCATCCTCAGCTTGAGCTGCTGCTGCGTGATAAAGGAATAACTCTGGTCTTCTAACAAAGCCTGAAGTCATGGCTATTGCGACCGGCACTGATCCCCATTTGGTGTCGACTTGCTATCTCTTTGCACAAACTGTAGGCGCACACCTCCTTTGCATGCACAACTTTCCAGATCATGATAGAATTCAACTCCGATCAGCACAGCCAGTGTGGCCAAAGGTCAGGAAAGATGGGAGTTGTGGTCCAGCAACATCTGGAGGGAGCCAGGTTCCGCATCCCCATTTGAGGTCCTCATCCATTGTTGTTCCCACATTATACGTGGAAGTATATGAAAAGTTTTAACCCATATTGTTTGCCTTTCCTGCATGTTTACACAGTATATAAGTAAAAGAGGCATTGGTTGCCTTTGACATAGTGAACTGCCCTGACACCTCCTGGTATAGGGCAGTGTATAAGTTGAATTAATAATAATAATAATAATAATAATAATAATAATAATAATAGTGATCAGTTCTGTAATTATGGCTTATACAGAGATACCTCGGGTTACAAACACTTCGGATTACAGACTCCGCTAACCCCGACGTAGTACCTCGGGTTAAGAACTTTGCCCCAGGATGAGAACGGAAATTGCGTGGCGGCAGCAGCGGGAGGCCCCATTAGCTGAAGTGGTAACTCAGGTTAAGAACGGACCTCCGGAACGAATTAAGTTCGTAACCAGAGGTACCACTGCAGAGAACGTGCGACCCTCCAGATGTTTTTAGACCACATCTCCCATCAGCCCCAACAAGCATGGCCAGTGGACAAGGATGGTGGAATTTGTATTCAAACAGTTATCTGGAGGACAGTACAGTTACATTTTTTCGGGTTACGTACTCCGGTAACCCGGAAGTGTTTTTCGTTGTGCATGCGCAGAGGCGTCCTGTACAGTTTGCACATGTGCAAAGCGTGATATCGCTGTTCGGGTTGTGTACTTTTCGGGTTACGAACAGCACCCCGGAACCAATTAAGTACGTAATCCGGAACCAATTAAGTACAGTCATACCTCAGGTTGCACTCGCTGCGGGTTGTGCGTTTTCGGGATACGGACGCGCCGAACTCGGAAGTACCTGAACGGGTTACTTCCAGGTTTCGGTGCTTGCGTATGCGCAGAAGCACCGAATCATGACCCACGCGTGCACAGACACGGCGCTGCAGGTTGCGAACGTGCCTCCCGTATGGATCACTTTCACAACCCAAGCGTCCACTGTATTAGTAACCCCTGCCCTGGAAAGATGCTATATTTGAGGCATTGCGAGAAATTTAAATGGCAGTCGCTTGACCTATCTGCCTAATTGGAGCATCAGAAAAAAATGTACTGAAAGGCAGTTCAAGTTTGATAGCAGGATAGATTGATAGGCACATGGGGGGGGTACCATATACATCTCAAAACTGCACCAGTTTTATGACAGTTCATTCAGTTTTGCCAGAGAAGTAGAGGCACCAAACTTGGATCTTTACACTAATGGCAATGTGTACAGCAAAGCTCCATGGAAATAGAACAGCAAGTATGAATTTTTACCTCCTGACATCCACCCTACCTTCTAAAAATAGCAACTAATTCCTAACTTTGCTTGCTCTTTAATTTTGGTTGTGCAGTCATAGCAACACCTAGTGGCTACTTGCATTGTTGCATAATAAAAGCTGACATAGCTAGTTCTGTGCTGAAATCAGCAAGGTAAGAAGCACAACTTTGTCACTTATTTATTTGTTTGTTTTATTTCAAAAACTTGCCGCTTTCCCAAAATATTGTAAAAGAAGACCCCTGCATTTTAAGCCCCCCCCCCACACACAAATTAAACAGTAACTAAAGCTCAAATCAGAAATTATGCTGATTGCAAGAATGCAATTAACATGCTTGTTTCTTTGTTATGTAAAGAACAGCTGCAGGGAAGCCTGAGCAGCCTCCAGGCGTGGAACTTTCTCTCTCTCTTTCCCCACCTCCCTGCCAAAGTTTGCATTTCAAAGGAGGAGAGCCAGTGTGGTGTAGTGGTTAAGAGTGGTAGACTCATAGGTTTACTCTAAGCTCCTCCACATGCAGCTGCTGGGTGACCTTGGGCTAGTCACACTTCTCTGAAGTCTCTCAGCCCCACTCACCTCACAGAGTGTTTGTTGTGGGGGAGGAAGGGAAAGGAGACTGTTAGCCGCTTTGAGACTCCTTCGGGTAGTGAAAAGCGGGATATCAAATCCAAATCCAAACTCCTCTTCCCTTTAAAATGCAAAAAGCAGCTGCAGAGAGAGAAGCAAGGGAAGAGGATTAAACCTGCAGGAGCCAAGGCAAGGGCAAAGTGTTGGCTTAGAAAGAAGAGCAGAGATACAGGGTGCTTCTAAGTGCTTCTGAACCCAGGAATGTGTTTTCATTTAAAAAGTTGTTGCTTAACAACAGGGAGTTGGAAATCCCTGCTGATCTACTGCAAATCCCAGAGATTTACCTGGAGATCCCAGGCAGCCTATCCCTGCAAATGGCATTGTTCTCTTTAAAAAAAAAAAAAAACAACCTTGATGTATGCATCCTCCTACATATTTAGTAGCAACAGTGTTGTTCCTAGTGGGCCTGCAATACTTAATTTATAATATGAAGCCACCCTTTTGAATGTTCTTTCTTTGTTATTTGCAGTGATTCCATATAGGACGGTGATAATCCCCATTAAAAAACTAAGCAATGCAATCACCACGTCAAACCCATGGATTTGTGTTTCGGGAGAACTGGGAGATACTGGAATAATGCAGATCCCAAAGAACCTTTTAGAAATGACATTTGAGGTGAGTTTAGTGCCCTGCACTTTCGCCCTGTTTTCAGATGTTGGTTGCTGCCGCTGTCAGGAAACCCTTGTTTAAAATTGCGACACAGGTAGAATTTTAAGCAACACCTGGTGGTGCTTTTAAAAACCTGCAGAAATAACTTGATGGCCAGCAAAAGCATGAAGCTTTTTGCTGCAAAAAGGAGCCTGCTTTGCTCTCCGATAGACAACCACAATATATTCTGGTCTCTCGGGGAACAGAGAAGCTTTATAGCTCCTTGTCACTTTCCTTTCTAAAAGCTTGGTAAGGATAATGCTGGTGAAGAGATCACCATTTCTCTGCATTGCTCATAATAACATGGCACTCTGTCATGATTCTTTGGGGACCCATCATGTTTTCATTGAGAGTTATAAACACTGGAAATGATTAAGGGCTTCCTTTTGTGGTGATGGTTGGTATTGTATTGCGGCACCAATATTCATAATAAAAGAGGCTGAGTTCCCTGAGAGTACAGGGAGTTTTTCCCTCATCACAACTGACAATGGGTGATCCCTGCTTGGCGCATGGCATTTGGTCATGGCCAAAAGTGCATCACCAGATACATTTCTACCATACTGGCCTCCCCTCTCCCTCCTGAGAAGCAACAGCAATCCATCTTCTAGAAATCTCGCAGAGCAGCTATGGCTCATTGAGCGAGTTGCCTCTTGACTCAGCCCACATTTATCACACTCATTTTGGTATTTCCTTGTTTACCAGAGGTGTGTAGGGCAGCAGGGTGTAGGGCCCCCAAATTAGATGATGATTACTTGGCTATGAAACACACCGTTTGATCTTGAGCCAAGTCACTATTTCTCAGACTAACCTAGCTCACAAAGGTTGTTATGAGGATAAAACAATTGAGGGACAGAATTATGTATGTTGCCTTAGAGTCTTCTTGGGTTTATATGCTTGATAAATAAACTGACTCCATTGCAAAGCATAGTGTTTGACATAAATAAGGCTGAAATGAGCATTGTATCTGTGCTGTTAGATCAGCAGTGGTTCATATCACACACTTGATATTGCAGTCTTTTAAGTTAAGAAGATTCATATGTGGACCAGATCACATTTGGTCTGATTATAACATTTAGTAATGCTTGATCATCCGCAATATACATCCAGGGACTTCTAAATACAGAGTTCGCTCCGAGGGAGCAAAGGCTGCCATATTTTGCTGCCTGATTTGAGAAATGAAAGAAAATGGGGTGAATTTGGTTGTGTATATACTAAAAGTAATTAAGTTTGTCCTTTTCTTTTTTTCAGTGTCAGAACTTGGGGAAGCTAACTACTGTTCAGATAGGTCATGACAACTCAGGACTGTTAGCCAAATGGCTGGTGGATTGTGTCATGGTCAGGAACGAAATCACAGGACACACTTACAAGTAAGTCTTGAAGAGTGAAGGAAAACATTATATGAAAGGCATGCAAGACTGAACTCCTCTATCTTACTTAAAGTTGAGATGCTAAATATATGAATATGATCACTTTTACTTACTGCTTTGCAGATACATGTCTACTCAAAAGTAAGTCCCACTGAATTCTATGGGGCTTACTCCCAGGTAAGTGGGTATAAGACTGCAGTCTTAATCATACTTGCAAATTAGTTCACAAGTTTTTTATTTGGGATGTTTGTAGATTACACTAGCCCTACAGTGACCCCATTCATATGAACTGATGCAACAAGAAATCCCAAAACTTGTGGTTTCCTGTACGTTAGAGCTTGTGTGGTTATACCTTTCTGACTAGAACACTGAAACCAGTTCCAACACCATTTTGTGACCCCTTAGGTTCCCATGTGGAAGATGGTTGGGGAAGGGTGTCGATGATGGTAGCCTGGAGAGGATTCTCATAGGAGAGTTGCTTTCAACAGCATCGGATGAAGATCTTGGGAAGCAGTGCCGAACCCCACCTCAACAGAAATCCCCAACAACAGCCCGGAGATTGAGTATCACTTCTCTCACGGGGAAAAATACAAGTAAGACATAACTTCTCGCGATAACACCATAAATGTGGCCAATGATGACATTTTTTAACAATTCCCTTTTATCATTTGAACCTTCGAATTTCTTGAGACTGAATTCTGCCCTCCTTTTTCACACACACCCCACTCCTTTTTTTTCTGCAGAACCCAATGCAGGACAGATCCAGGAGGGGATCGGGGAGGCTGTGAACAATATTGTGAAGCATTTCCACAAACCTGAAAAAGAGGTACCTTTTCAAACAATTGCAATTTTCCCTTGAGCAAATTCAACAGTCCCAGGATGCGCTAATTGCTAGATTATCAACCATAAGAAAGTCCATACCCCTCCTAGCCTTTCCTGCCCCTTTGGAATTCAGCTATGCAACCCATACAACAAAGCCCTTATCCAACGAAGATTGGACATTAAGTCAGTTCCTGACCCCAGAAGAAATGGGCCTTCCAGCACCCCCCTCAATACCTCAAACAATAACACACCAAGTTGAATTAGCTGTGCCAATGATCAGGAACGGCTCAATCTTTGCGGATGACCTAGGATTTCTAGATGCCATTCAGGCGGAAGATAGAAACACGGACATGGTGGATGAATGCCCTGTCAGAGAAACTAAAAACACCATGCTGCTAAAGACGACAACAATGCCAAGCTGCTAAAGACCCAATTGCAATTATATTAATGTTTCCAAAGGGGATGTTAGCAAATCTCTTCCACTGGCTGCTGGGGTGACAAGAGGGTTATGTGGAAGAGGCGCAGAATCTTGATCAATTTACAACATCATCAAATTTCTGGTTTCAGATTCATCATTGTGGCAAGCTTTGGAGTTCATTGCATAACTGCTCATTGTTCGTTATGTGATCATGCTCTTGAAGCAGACTTTCAGCAACTCCCATCGCCACCCCACTCTTTTTATATATGCATTCAGAGTTTACTGGTGGAAAGTATGAAATTTTGGTGGTATATGTCTTTCAAGCAGTTCAGAACCACATTGTTTTTGCCCACAATATTTGCAGTGGGTGCAAATGGTTTCTGAGTCCATTCAAAGTTTAAAGAACAGGCCAACTAGCTTACAGAAAAGGAAAAGCAGAATTTAACAACCCCAGCATTTGACACGATGTTCAGATATTTGTTCCCATGTGAGCAAATGGGATGCAGACTTCTTAAAGCAACTTCTGCAGCACAGAGATGAAGAGGCAGGGACTTGGCCATAGCTCACTGCTGTAGCAAATCTCTACCCAACTCTAGAGCCTTCTTTCTCAATTAGAAGAACATGCAAGCAGCTCTTGCAACAAAACGTTGGAAGTGTGGGTTGCATCTGCTCACTGTTTTAATTCAATCAGCCATGCCTTCCTCCATATCTCTGGGCAGATCAACACCACATGTTTAAAACACACATCCAGTGCACTTTAAAACCCTATGACTTCCCCCGAGGAATCCTGGGAACTGTAGTTTGTAAAGAGTATTGGAAATTGTAGGTCTCGGGGGGGGGGACTACAGTCCCCCCCACTCTTTGGGAGAAGTTGTGTGCTTTAAATGTGCAATGAACTCACTTTAAATGTTTGGTGTAGATCAGTCCTCTATCATCCCCTCTCTCTGCCCCCAGCCAACCCACCCACCCAGTTAGCATCTTGTGGTCACTGAGCACACTCAGTCCTTACTGGGCTATTTGATATCCCAGCACCCCTCCTGGCACTCACCCTGATGCTTTGTAAAGAGGGGTGTTTTTTTGCGTACTTCTGCAAACTCAAGGTTCCTCCCCGAGTCCACTGACATCTCTCTCCTGTGAATGGGTGGTGTAATTTTGGCTAAATAGGGACCAGTACTCAGAATACTGAGGTTGATATTAGTGTATATGAGGAATAAAAATCTGGAGCAATGCCAATTGTTCTTGCCTGTTATTATATTCTTAGCCCTTGCACCAGAATAAATCTTGCAAGTATCCAGAAAGGGAGCTGCATCAGCAACAACGTTCTCCCTCTCCCTGGTATCTGCTGGCTCAAAAACTGACTCATGAAATGCAGCTTTTTGCATTTCACAAGTGCCCCATCTCTGAACCCAGATCACATTTCGGCCTAAGGTGCAGACATGGAAAACCAAGTTGCACTCATTATAACAAGTCTCAAAAGCTGATTAAAAAGGATCCGTAGCTAAGGAAAAAAAATAAGAAGTAGCTTGTGTTGGTATGCCAGTGTTCACAACCATTATTTCTCTTTCTGCAGAGGGGAAGCCTCACTGTTCTCTTGTGTGGAGAAAATGGTCTGGTTGCAGCACTGGAGCAGGTCTTCCACCATGGTTTCAAGTCTGCTCGTATCTTCCATAAGAATGTCTTCATCTGGGACTTCATAGGTAATTGGCACATTCAGTTCAATTGGGGTTTATGGGCCCAACTTCCTGAAGCCCACATGTTTGGACTTCATGTCATTCTGGTGAAACTGAATGCCGCCCATCTCTAACTGGTGGCTACTTGCTGAGAGAACCATTTGGCCAGCCCTACTGTTAGACCATTAGACAATGTGGAATAGTCCACCTTGGTCAACAAGTGGGGGAGCTACTTTCAGACCAGCAAACTGGCAATTACTTTGTTTTGCTTTTAAAGTAATAAACAGCTCAGAAAGAGGGGGAAGGTCTTGTACCGTCTCTCGCCTTATTCTCACATTGCTTTCATAGTGTGGGTCATGCTTCTTGATGGACAGGTAAGATTGCCACACTGGTAAGATTTTAAATGGGGAAGGGAAATGGAACACATAGTTGACTTGGCTACTTCCCACACCACAGCTGCCACTCCCTGAAATTCACCAAGACATTCCATATGCAATGAAAATTGGATTTTTCTAGGCAGGTCCATATCTTCCTTTGTTTGAACAGGCCTGTATTTGCCAAGTGACCCTTAACTTGCAAGACAGTGTAAAGCAACAGAATGTGCATAATGCCTTCAAGGCATTCATTACCTCTGAATTCATGGATACTGTGTGTTAATGTGTTAGGAATGCACTTTGAGGCAATAAATTAGCTGTGATTCTGGAACTGCCTAGGCCAAATTGTCACTCAGGAAATAGCTTCAGACATAATGACAAAATGGTTACTTTAACTGTTCCTCATATAATAGTAATTTCAAAGTCCTAATTGCCATGAATCTGTGGCTTCTAAATGCTTAGTTACTGATGTTAAAACCGTGTTTATGGAAGACAATCTTACTCGGCTATGTGTGATCACCAAAGAAAGAGAAAGAAAGAAGAATAGAAGAAGTTGTGCAATCACACTCAACTTGTACAACTGATACAGAATTGTTTTTCATGGTGCAGGTTTTGGATCAAGCTGGGTGTGCTTAAAAGTTTAATACTTTTTTAAAGCACAAACACAGCCCTGCCTCTAGTTACATAGCTTCAGTGCTGTGTGTTATTTGCACTTGTGAATCCTAACTTCTGAAGGGCGTCACTCAACAAAATGGCAGCTTGAAAGGGCTGAGAGATTATTTCCATTCTGCATTCAGTGAGCTTTTGTTCTCTGTCTCTCTCCCTCTCCCCTCCTACCCCACCATCCACCTTCAGAAAAGGCAGTTGCCTACTTTGAGACCACTGACCAGCTTGGGGACAGTGAAGAGGATGTTCTTCTTCAAAAATCCTCCTGCAAAACATTTTGCCACTATGTAAATGCCATCAATACGGCACCACGGAACATAGGGAAGGACGGCAAATTCCAAATTCTAGTTTGCCTTGGAACTCGGTACGTATGTCGTTTGCTCACAAATGTCTTCTAAGATGCAAAAGTCTTCAAAGCTGTTCTCTTCCTTAGCAACACTCTGAGGTCATGTAGACCATTTCCAGTCCCTCAAAATGGGCAACTGAGACTGCGAGTGGCTTGTCCAAAATCATGATGGCATCATTAGAAACTGGGTTTTGGAGCCAGGGTTTTTCCAGTAATACCTCTAATATTTTTTACTTGAATCTATTTTTAAGCTCCTCCTCCGTATACATTTGTTAGATCTCTTTTGAGTTCTTTAGTCTGGATTTTTGAGCAGAATTGAGCAGATTTCTGGCAGCTGCCAGAAGCCGCCATAGCACTTACTGTAAACTAGCAGTAAAATAGCTTGTCACCTTCAGCAACCTTGCCTTTTATATGATGTGCACAGATTATTAGGAAATTTATGTTAATGGAGAACCATCTCTCTCAGTCCATACAACAGATAAGTTATTTTATTTATTAAATTTGTACTGCCCATCACCCCAGAATTACAGAGCAGTTTGCAGTCCATGTCTCAGGGGCTTCTGATTCATCTAAATCCCCCCCCCCCCATTCACAAAAGATGCTGATCTCTCTTGTGCCATTGCCAACTTCAGCCACTTTGCATGAGCAAGGTAAGAGTCCTCAACAAACAGTTTCATTACACTGGGAGAATCAGCAGTTAAACACTCTGAATTCTTGGAGATGAATCTTCCTGACACTGGCACAAATAACTTGTTCCTTGCTTCTCCATGGCATTTGATTTCTTTTTGAAACAGGCCATCTGTTTTGAGGCAACAATAATGAAAGTGAAAATGGGTCTGCAACTCAACAATTGAGCCCTTCAGATCCCATCCATTGTTTGGCCACGTTCAACATAATTTTCAGAGGCTGAATCAAACATCAAATATTATCCTCTGATTTGGAAAAAAGTGTGCAAGTGCTCTTAACAGCAGCTGCTGCGTGATTACTTTCAGTTTTGCTTTTCTGCTGTGCTTTCCTCATGATCTCTTTTCTAGCCAAATGTTTTCAGGTGCTACTTTTGGGAACTCTTAGCGCAAGGTTGGGGAACCTGTAGCCTTTCAGATGCTTCTGGACTCCAGCTCCCATAACCCTGTACTCCTGGCTGTTCTGAAACTGATGGGAGCTGCAATCCAACAACTGAAAGGCCACACAGCTTCCCCATTCCGGTCTTAGTGGGATAGGATACAATGATTTTAAATGCTTCTTCAAAAAGATTCCTGCACTGTAAGGGATTGGACTAGATAACCCTCATGGTCTCTTCCAACCTACAATTCCATGATTTTGTGATTCATTGATAATACCCTGTAGCTTGCAACAAAACCAACATTCTGCAAGTAATTACCTAGCAAAGCCTCTTTAAAAGTACCACTGTTCCCATATGTGTTTGTTGCTGTAACCTTGGTTTAATGTGCCAGTGTGCAGGGAAAGCATGATTTGGCTTCTCAAGCTAAACTTTTTGGGAGATACCAACAAGGCTTGCTTTTCACCTTGCACAAAGACTTGAGAGGCTGGGGGAAGTGCCTGAACAGTGGTTTGCAATGGAGATGTACGCTTACCATGGTTAATGAAAACAGTTGTTGGAAGCACTGCTTGAAACCATGGCTTCGGGTCCTGTTTGGCTGCCCATTTATACTAATGGTTGAGGGATTTGCAGTGGAAGAAAGGAAGGAAACTCTTAATTAAATGTTATGTCTGCATGAAGTATCTGGATGTGCCATAAATTGGTTGATGATACAATTTCTTCTGCAGGGATCACTTCATCCCGCAGTGGATTCCCTTACTGGCAGAGTGCCCAGCCATCACTCGGATGTACGAAGAGAACGCTCTCCTGCGTGACCGCATGATGGTGAATTCTCTCATCAGAGTCCTACAGACATTGCAGGACTTCAGCATTGTCCTGGAAGGGTCACTCGTCAAAGGGGTGGATGTGTAGTGTATGGCTTTGCAGACCTGCTCTGCCTCTCTCTTCTCCCAAGCAAAGGGATGTGTTGAATTTGGGAGAGGGTGGATCTGTTAAAATGCAAATGCTGCTGGTAGTGCCCCACTGTGTGTTTTAAAAAACAGCTTGTTGATAGGTGAGAATAGGGTTTGTGGGCAGATTCTTCGCTTGTGTAGTTTCCTTACTGGTCTGCCCCGAAGCCACAAACAAGCTACGCTGCAGTATTGTAGTTTTCAAACCAGAGGTTTAGTATAAAATAGAGTATTTTCATGTGTTCAATGTGTGTAAATAGGCTACCTTACTTCAGAAATATTACCAATATGGAACTTTTCTTAGAATCAGTGTTCTTGGGGTTGGGGGAGGGAAGGAAATGTAGCCTAAAACAACTTTATAGGGTTGGGTGAAGGAGGGAAGCATTTCTTGCAAGTATGGGAAAAAGCCACTCCATCTGTAAATATTGTACAAACGTAGCGCGGGGGGCTTTTTTGCATATTGCAGAGGAACAACTGAAGACTCTCTGGGGTAGCCACTGCTGTATTCTTCTTGTGAATGTATATTGTTTGCTCTGTTCCCTGTATGTGTTGGGAGGGGGGGTCTCGTTATTCCGTTTATATCCAAACCTTTGTTTGTGTGCATCCAATAAGCTGTGAATCATAGGATTCTGGATCCCCTCTCTGACTTTCGTCAGTCAGTGCAAGTGGTGCAAAGGAAAGTCTTCACACTGGACATGAGGAGTTCTTGAGCTTTGAACAGGGATCCACTGGATTACAAAAAGAGGAGAAAAGCTGTACTAGAGCGTTGAGTGGTTAACTGGCCTTTCAACACTCTCTCTCTCTCTCTCCTTCTCTCCTTTCCCTTCACTCCCCATTTGGGGTTTGGAGTTCTGTTGCAATGCCTGCTTCAGGAGACATTTTTGAAAGGGGAGAGGAAGGCTTCTGGAAGGAAAAGCAATCTCTTATCACAAACAGTTTCTGCATGATTGTTTCGGAAGGTTTAAAATGTCAGCAGCCTCCCTGCCCTGCAACTGTATTACTCCGATGGGAGGCTTGCTTATAACCTTTTAATGCTACAACTCTTCCCATGTAAACTGAAAGGGTCCGTATATAGCAAGGTGCTCTAGGCAAGACGACCAGGATGTGGGGAGTTACCATGTAGAAATAACCCCCCATGCAGTTAGGTAAAGGCTCCCCTAAGGGATGATGCTTACGTTGCCTTAGTGGTCCGGTAGCTATTTCAGCATTTCTCCTTCCCATGCCACTCGGGTAACAGAGGAAGCCAATAGGTGCATGGGAGGGCTTGGCAATGGTACCAGAATAGCCCTACCTGGGAGCAATGGTGGCACAGGGAAGTAGCTGCATTTCGGCTCCTCCCATGTGAACTCAGCGTTGCTATGATGCCACAGTGGCATGTGAAAGCATCCCACTGGAACAGCGGCTTGTGCACCTCATAATGCAAGGCATCCCTTGGTTTTGTACAGAGGCAACAGATACCCAAATCTAGAGGCTATCCTGACAAGTGGATAGATGCAATATTTTGAGAAGCAAAACAAGTTGCTTTAAGCAGACCAATTTAAGTTAGTACTGGCAGATGTATCATTTATATTATTCTATTCCCCCACCCTCAATTGAGATGGCATTTGGGGCTGGATGAGCCCTCTCTGTCAGTTCCTTGTTAACTTGTAAAGCACTGGGGGGGGGCATGGCCAGTCACACTATTCATCATGCCTGACTCTGTAGTCCTTCTGAGAGAAGTGATGGATACCTTTCATCTTAAGCTATAGCACATACACACCCTGCTCCATTGGTGCTTCCTCTACTTTCTAATACTGTTATAGAGTCCAAGAGAGAGGGCCCCTTAAGGCTGAAGCAGGTGGAAAACCCTGAAAGCAAAATACACAGTATCTGGGAAAGAAAACAGCCAAGAGCATAGTGTGCAAAGCCTCTATTTATTTCACTTAACAGATGATATTCCTAAGTAGTACGCTGACAAGGAACTCTCTTAGGGCGTGATATTAAGGGTGAGACAGTATGTTCAGTGACAAACACAGGGCTCCCAACTCTGGGGTTTGCCATCAGCATGCAAAGTGGCAGGGGGAGAGGGGCATTTGCAAGGGAGAAATGGCAAAGGGTTGCTTCTCTCAGAAACTTGCATCCCGCACACAAGTCAGGAAAAATGGCAGGGAAGGGATGTGAGGGAGAACGCGGTGGATGGAAGAAGGGTTAAGTGCATACTTAACTGCTGCCAATTTGTACTTCATCAGGAGCCCTAGCTTTGAGGACCCTGTGTTTTGATGTGCCATGTGTCTTTCCACCCTTTTTCTGCTAATGATACCTGGGACCTCCAAAGGCCCTTCACCTGTGAATTTGTTATCCAAAAAAAAAAGAGCAGAAAGCTGGGAATGTTAACCATAAGCCATAAGAAGATTCTGAGCCAACAAGTGGCTTGCACACATCAAGATATTTCACCAATATCTCTGTTCCCTTGAAAAATTAGGTGGCACCTTTGGCCACAACATTTGCTGAAATAGCACATGAATCCCAATGCATGAAATTTGCCCAAAGGGCTTTAGCAACATGACTATGAAACATGAATGCGTTTGGAAATATTCACGAAAATTTCAGAACACATATTTGGGGGTGGGGAGAGATTTCCAGATAATCCTTCTCGAGCAAAACCACCTTCCTTTTTACCCCAACCATTTATTTACCTCATTTATGATCAGATGGTTCCCAGGTAACCCCAGTCCGATGTTGATGGAAGACATGTTCATGCAATCTCAGGCATGATTTTAAGTATTTCCAGAGCTAACTGTTTTGTGGAGTGACATGCAACCCCATTACAAACTGGAGAAGTTATTTGATATTTCATTCCTTCTCATTGACTCTGCTCTAGTTAGAAGAGAAATGGTTATTGCATTGAAAACCCAAGTATGTACAGTTTACTAGAGATATTTGCTCCTTCCTTGTTTTCCTGTAATTTCCAGCTAGCCAATGCAATTTGGCACTCACTGCTGTTTTTCTCAAGAAACAAATGGTGGATTGTTTGTAGTTTTATCTATATTTTGCCTGTTGATATTTCTGAAAAATTCCTTTGTACAGTACTTAGAGCTAAAAAGACTGAGCTAAGAAAAATGAGGATATGGTACAGAACCAAAGGAATTGTCCAGATATCAATGTGCTTTGCTTTTTACATGTCTCAAAACTGGCCCCAGTCGTTGAAGAAGTCCCATGTCTTGTTTTACTAAATGACAGCAAATAAAAAGCAATATGTTACTTGGATGGCTACATTCATTCCAGAAGAATCTGAGTCAAACTGGAGACCTGGATTCCTTAACTGACTACCATCTCCCCTTGCATCTACTGGCTTTCTGTACTATCCCCTTTCTGCTTTGACATTTATTTCATGACATGGGGGAAATAACCATTGGTGCAGATAAAGAGAGACACCCAATCAAGGTTTTTTGCCTGAAATTCACAGCGGGTCTCTATCCACCTCTAGCATGTGGCTCTGGATGTCTTGCCTCACAATATAATTTCTTTCTGTAAAGCATTTAATTGGAGCTGGTGTGAAAGGGACACTCTGGGTGTCGAGTTTCCTTTTAGGCAATAAAGCACTGTATAAACGTGTAGTATTGTAACAACCTTAAGGTATTTCTGAAGCATGAGATTGATCTCTGGTAGATTAATTATATTTGACAACTTCAGGAGTGCAGTTCTTCCGTTACATTAGTTGTGCAACTTTTTTGTTTAAGAAACAATTTTGATCACTTGAAACAGGTTCCCCACCCCTGTTGCGGTTTTCAGAAACTGTTCCAGTTTCTTTAAAAGAGTGAGGAAGACTTTAGTAGTCGTGGTTCTCTGGAATTTAATGTACCTTTTAAACATCAGTATTAATTAATGAGCTTTTGTTGATTTTGAGAAACCAACTTTTAAAGCAGCTAAGGCTTTCTGGTAACTTGCCAAGTAAAAATTCTGTGTTCAAGAACAGCGGCTCTCAAAACACTGTACATTCTTTATAGCATTGCTAAGCTAACATAGTAAGGACACTTGAAGCTATGAAGTAGAATTGCAAAGTAGATCAATATGTAACACAGTTTATGGGTCTTTGAGGCAAACCAGAATGTGGTTCTCTCAGTGCAGAGGAAACCCCACCACTTCATCTTTCTAATTAACACTTTAGCAGCCCATTTACTTGGAGTTAAATTCCATTATTTTTTAACTGGGATTGATCTCTGAGTAAAGATGTTTGGGATGGGGCTGTTAGCTGCTTTTTTGTTTAGAGCAAGTTTTAAGAGGTGGTGCAGTGTCATAATTAACATTGATTTTCCTCTTCCCAATCAAGTGAAGGTGCATTTCTCATAAGGAAACGTCGTATGTTATACTTGAAATGTATAAATATACCTGACAAGAGTTTATTAAAGAACTCCTTCTGCCCCCACCCTTAAATATCTTCAGAATATGTTGCTATTTTATCTTCACATTATTCATAAATTAATCAGGACTGGATAATGTTCAGGAAGTGAATATCAGTAAAAGTATTGTTATTTCAAGCACTTTAGCATACATATCACAAACTGACGTGGGTGTTTTTTTCCAGGGTTTGGATTACTATTAAATGCAGCTTTTCATGCAATGGTATTTACAAATAAAACTATGAGAACAACAATGTGTCATGTGATGCTTCATGGGGGGGGGGTATTTGGCTGTTTCTGTTTATATTCTGATTACGTATTTTGTGTTTTTATATTGTAATTTTATCTTGTGAACCGCTTTGAGACCTGCGGGTATAGGATGGTATGTAAATTATTATTATTATGTTTTATTTTAATTAAGGCCAATAAAATAAAAATACTTTGTAGAATTTAACATGCTGAACTGTGAAGGTATAGCATCAACACTATTTTTAGGGGTTGGGGTATGCTGTCAATATTTATTTTTCTCATTTAGGCCCATTAAGTTCATTTTCTAGTGTCCAGTCTCAAAGATGTGTTCTCCCTAAGTCCATATGCCTAGCATCTTTGCACTGCTGCGACAGCGATGTCTACGCTGGCTTTGTCATGTACACAAAATGGAAGATGCCAGGATATTAAACAATAGGCAAGTATATTTAGAGGGTGGAGGGGTTAAAATGGCAAATGCAGATTATCCATTTGGGCATGAATAGAGAGAATAATTTCCTTCCCAATACAGTTATTAATTAACATAGTGCAAGTTTGGTTGTGTTGTTACCAGTTACTACTTTTGTGAAGTAGTCTGCACCAGACCAAAGTGGAAAATATTGCAGAAGTACTGTAATACCAGCTGAACAAAAGGCGTCTTGTACCCTAGCTTTGCTATTACTTCCCAATTTGAATTTTATTTGCAAGTCTTTAGGGTTGGCACTCTTGTAATATTTGACTGGTTGATTGACCAAAAGACTGCCTAATATTTAAACACAGTGTTACTATTGTCAAATTTTCCATTAAGCTGATGGTGCTTGTAGAATTGGTCTGCTACCTACTAAGTGCAATTGCCTTTAAAAAGTGGTGTTTAGATTTTAATGGTTGCATTAAATTTGCTTTTTCTGCTCTAATTTCATTTTTTAAAAAACAACAACATAATGTAACTAGGCTGAACTCCATGTTCCAGAATAAAAGCCAACAGGAAAATCTTTTCAGTTAATTGTTCACAATTTATGTAAACCCTACCTACCCATGTTATAGTTACAATAATAGTTTTCTGTAACTAGGTAAGCATGCATTCCAAACCTGTCTGTCAAGGACTGCCAACCTTTTTGGACCAGTGGGCACATTTGGAAATTTGAGAGGCTGCAATGCTTCACATCTACTCAAAAGTATATTCCACTGCATTCATTGGGATTTACTCCTTACCTCTTGCGCACAAGTCTCCTTGTCCTTGCCTTCCAAAGTAAGCACACTTTCCCCACCCACCCACTTAACACGATGACTGTGATAAACTAACCAGGTTGACTTCTCCCACCACCGAAACACAACAGCAATTCTTGCTAGTGGACATGAAAATACTTGTTGGAAAGATATAATTTCTGAGTTGGAAAGGGACCCCAGAGGATCATCTAGTCCAACCCCCTGCAACGCAGAAGTATGCAGGTAGGTAGCCCATACGAGGACTGAAACCAATACGTTGGCATTATCAGCACCATGCTGTAACCAACTGAGTTGTTAAAAGGAAACGCACATACTAGAAGCATCAACCATCTCGGCTTATTTGGTATGACTTAAGCCCTAGTTTTGGTAGAATCAGAAGTCCGTATGCGACACTTTTGATAGCCAGAGTGGGCAGGCTTTGTGCCCCAAGGGGTTTTTAAACTTCTGTTTGGTAAACCTGTTTCCCAAACGTACCTACAGCAGAACAGGTGAAGCTCCTCTGTGTATGATGCTAGTAGACAAGAGACTTAGATCTTTAACACATTTAGAAATGGTTTCTCCTTGATATTAAAATTAAGAGACAGTGAAGCAGGACTGGGTGACCGATGTGTGCATGCACACGAAAGCTCATACCAAGGACAAACTTAGTTGGTCTCTAAGGTGCTACTGGAAGGATTTTTTATTTTGTTTTGGCAGCTATTAATTAGATATCCAAAGTCTGTGCTCCAACACTACTTGCCTACATGCACAATTGTGTATTTTATTACATTTGCATCCTGCCTTTCCTCCAAGGGGCTCAAGGTGACACATGGTCTGCCCCATGTCCCCTATGCAGTAGACTGGTCCGAGAAATTGATTTGTGTCCCAAGGTCATCCAGGGAGCTTCATTGGCTGAGCGGGGATCCGAACCTGGAATCCCATGTCCTAGTCCCAACACTTTAGCGGCCACGCCACACCTAAGTGAGAAGGCTGGGAGCCTGTGAGTGACTGTTATGAAACTAAGGCAAAATGGATCTCACCATTGACTGGGTGGCTACAGGAGAATCACACTTGCTCAGTGATGGCCGGTGTGTATCCGGTAGGAAATCCTACACAGGAAGCGTTAGTGCTCTCACATTCCAAACCAAGCCTTGAAGCCTCTCATCTGTGCATGAAGAGTAGAAAATGGGCTGGAAAAGGGAAGCGAGCTCATTCATTCATTGCCCTACAAGAAGATTATGTCCTTTTAACCGAAGAAACTCCTGAATGGGCAGCGAGGGCATGATTTGTTTCAGAGAAGCAACTGCGGCAAGAGACGTTCCTTGGCTTTGCACAGACGCTGCGGCAGGAACATCTCACCCGGTCTGGGCTCCTTAGCTTCGCTTAGAATCTTCCCTCCCGCAAATCTAGTCCCGCGTGCGTGCAACGTCACTTCTGGCGTCACAATGACCGGGACCTCCCCCGTGCTTTTCCTTCCCATGCTTTTCGCTCGGCCCTTTTCTCCCTTAAAAGGACAATGGTACGCGCATGCAAAAGAGCTCAATTGAGGAGTACGGAGTCGTGGGAACCGCGCATGCGCACACCGCCTGGAAGTTAAGCCAATGACTCCAGAGCTTGCATCTCTCCAGACGCAGGAGCTAGACAACGAGACCGCGCAGAGGAGGGGGGAGGAAGATCGCTCTGCACAACCCAGCACGCTATTGATTTGTTGGAGGTAAATCCTTTTAAATGTTCGTCGTTTCCAGTTGGGAAATATATATTTAAAATAGTAGCTGTACATCTGAAACATGGGGAGCGGGGTCGGACAAGTTTTGTGCTCTTTATTTGTGCGTTTTAAAAATTTTAATTGACCTGCCTTTCTACAAGCAAACTAGTTATCAGGAGGACGTCGTATATATGCAAGGGGGGTGTTTGTAGGTGAGACGGTGTGTAGCTGGCGTTATTCTCTGGAATGTTTTGCATTTTGGAGGGGTATCCTGTGGCGGAAGAAACTGGGGTAGCGAAACGCTGCTTGTATTGTTGTAGGTCGAGCATGTGGCGGAGTGACGACCCCCCCCCCCCCATGAAGGAAAACAGTTGTGGGATGAGTTTCTCTATCTGTTCCACTACCCCTCCCAATTGAATCCGCTTTGTTCGACACGATCGTAAAGAGAACTTGGAAATCGCTGGGTGTTTTAATGCAGTTAGTGCTTTGGATCGCGGTGGAGCGGGTCGGGCCCCGGAGCGAGGAGTTCCCAGTTTTAAAAAGTTGTTTGTTCGCTCCTCTCTCGTAACAGAAAGGAAGCGAGGTGATTGCTGCAATCCCGGCTACCCTTCACAGTAGAATGAAAGTTAATGGGTTTCTACTTCCGAGTAATAAAATGTGGGATTTGGGGCAGCAATTTGCTGTGTCGTGTTGGAGGCGGTCAGATTTGTGTTGTCCGTTACAGCTATGGACGCGGGACCGGCGACAATGGGAAGCAAAAGGGAGGGGGAGGGGGAATAAGGTTTGCAACAAATCCCTCGAGGTCGGCTAAACCGGCTTAGGATTCGAGGCGAGGTTTGGAATGTTGGCTACGCGGGTGTTCCATTTCCGAACGTTCCCGGGGTCCGCGTTCCTTTCTGCAAATGATACACCTGTAGATTGATTCCGCAAGGGGAAAGTTGCACCGCGTTGCATGGCAAGCGGGTAGCAGCCATGGCGGTGTCGGGGTATGTTTCCTCGGAGGAATGGGCTACAGCAGGACAGAGGCGGGGCGGGTTACCCTTGGAGTGATTTGCCCATGCCTTTTGGAGGTGACTTGAGTTTCAGCAGCAACTGAGTTACTTGAAACGAAGGGATCTTTTGTTTTTGTGCAATCTGACATGACACGTGCTCCAAGCTACGCAAGTCTTTTAAAATTGCAATCCTAAAGCTACTTACCAGGGAGTAATCCCTATTCAACAAAGCTGCACTTTCTTATGAGTTGACATGGTTAGGATTGTGGTGTTAATTTCGGCTTTTTTAATATAAAAAATTAAAAAGCTGTTTTATCAGACTACAGTACCATGTCATTAACCACCTGAGTTGGGTGGGTGAGAATGCGGCCTGGAAAGGGGGGGGGCATAGCTGTCAACTTTCCCCTTTTCTTGCGAGGAATCCTATTCGGAATAAGGGAATTTCCCTTAAAAAAAGGGAAAAGTTGGCAGCTATGAGGGGGGGTATCCTGCCACTTTCAAAGCAGACACTCTTAAAAGTGCTGTACACAACTTTGATCGGAACTTTTATTTTTTAACAGTCGCCTGGCTGCACATCCGCCTCTCCCCGCCCGCGCCGCCGTGCAATACTAATCTTGTTTTCCTTTAAAGTCGACCTAGAACCTTTCCTCCCTTTCCCGCGCGTCTCATAAATGTAATCTTTTGTTTTCGAATTCCACTCCGCTGAAGCAAACAGCCCCGGCTACTACCTTGTTTGCCGCATGTAGGCAAAACAAAGGGCTTATATAGAGCATGTGGCTGCTGGGCTTTGCAAACGGCGCGGCGCGCGAGAGGCGGGGGGGGGGGGGCGGGGCGGCAGCGCTCCTTTCTATCCCTTCGACACATAAACACGCACGAACCGTGTTGCATCCGAAATCGGAGCACGAAATACGCACGAGGTCGCGGCGGCTCCGACGGCCTCTGCTTCTTGAGGACTTTTTTAAAAAAAATATTTTGAGGTTAAACTTCAGATACTGCGCCCCCCCCCCCAGTGCAAGGTACCACGCCGCGTGCAGGGAAGAGGAGGCGGAGGAGGCGTGTTTAGGTGTCTCAGAGGCAGGAAGCGCCTTCGAGGGACCGAGCGGAGTGTTGGAACAAACACGCGCTCTGGTTGCTGCCTGTCCCAGGCTCGGTCATTAATTAACAGGGAAAGAGAGAGCTGGAAGGAATAAATGTCATGTTTGCTTTATTGGTGCGCGCTTTTGTGCATTTGTGCAGGGTTAAAGCGCGTTTTGCTCTCCCCTCGTGGCGCGTGTTTATGGGAGGTCTCGCCGATCCCGCTTTGAAGTCGGAACTGTTGCCATGTTTGAATTACGTCAGGGCAAAGCCATGAGGAGGAACCAGTTCCTACCATCGCGGGCAGATCGCGCGCTCACACCCACCCGATATGCACGCAGGAGCTTAGCGGGGCGTCGGTGGGGGGGGGGGGGCGGCGGCATTAGTGAGCAGGAAGTGCTGCTGGTCGCGGCGGAGATGGGATGGAGGGGGCGGGTGGGAACCTTTCTCGTCTCTTTTGTTCTACGAGAATGCGGAGGAGTAAACTTTCCCTGGTTACTTAATGAGGAGGATCCATTACTTTGCTTTCCATCTCCCACCGTGTGGGTGTGGGTGTGTGGACAGAAACACACACACAAATTTGGTGAGAGCGCCAGCGCAACCTGCTGTTTCTCATTATGGTTTTAATAAAATAAGCGTTCGAAACTAAAGTCACTTTGCCTGGGATGCCACTTTCCCTCTTTCTGCGTGGGAGGGGGGGAAGGTGGGCAGACTGTTCTCCCGCATTTTTTATTTATATATATTTTTGTGTGTGTGTGTGTGTGTGTGTGTGTAAAATCCGTGTCAGTAGCTATGATAACCCCGATCTCTCGCTCGCTCGCTCGCTCCCCCCCCCCCCTTGCGCAGAGACTACCACCAGTAGCACTCGGGAGATTAGGCGGCCTCTGGAGGGGGGAATATTATGACGCTTCCTTCCATGGCAGCCCCTTAACTGCAGAGCTAGTCGGAAGCGGAACAGGATACGTAGACAGCTTTTGATTGCCTTTTATTTGGTGTGTGTGTGTGTAATGATTTGCAATGCCTATGCATGAGTGAGTCCCTTCTCCCACCTCCCTCCATTGTTGGCTTCTTTTAACCATCAGATCCTACAAGTAAACAACAGTACAGTATCCTCTCATTGCACATTTGGGCATTACATGGAGAGACCTCATGGCAGTGGCTGAGCTTGGCAGGTAGATTGGCACATTCTCCTCCTGCATAAGCATAGCTGTGACTGTTGCTCCCCCCCCCCCCAGCTTCTAGAGAGTGTGTATTACATATTTTGTTCCTGGGCAAGCAGAGTTCCTTGCACCTGTGCCTAAGAGAGACCTCAGATCTTGGTGTCTCTCTGATCATTACTGCCTGTTTTGAAAAGTAGGTCGTCCTTGGCTGAGGTGGATGTGGGTGGGTGGTCTTTGTTGGAGGCAGGGTTTGCCTCTCCGCCGTGGCGTGGTGTGGTGGTCTTCTTTTGCACAGTGTTTCGTTTTGTTTAAAAAAATGGCTTAAATGCTTGGAAACTCTTTCCTGCTGTAATCACTTTATATATACATGCACACAGCTTTCAATGTATGGATGGAGACAGTTGAGGGTCTTTTAAAACATGATGTTCAAAGTCCCATTGTATTTTCCCACCTCTTTTAGTGTTCATTTACAGTAGAGGGGTCCTTAAGGAGCACAGAGAGGAGCATTCACATGCAACTTCTATACTGCAACAGAAACTCAGAGGTAATTTTTAGTGTTGTGTGAAAAAGCTGTTATTTTTATCCAGGTACTGGCAGCAAAGTAGGTATCTAGGGCAGGAATTAAAGGACATCTTTGGTAAAAGAAAGTACTTATTCATACAGCGTGTAGTTAAAACCACGGAACTCCCGAAGGCGGTAGTGATCCTTCACCAACCTGGATGGGTTTAAAATAGGACTGGGCAAGTTTCATGGGGGATAAGGCTATGCTGCACCTCCCTTGCCAGAGGCAGTAGGCCTCTCAATACCAGTTGCTGGGATTTGCAGATGGGCAAGGTGCTCTTGCACTCAGACCCTGCTTGAGGGTTTCCCACAGGAATCTTGTTGGCTACTGTGAGAACAGGATGCAGGGCTATGTGGCCCAATAGGCTCTTCTAAGGCTGGGATTAAGGCTCATTGAACTCACTGGAGTTTCATCGCAAGTAAACACGTACAGAATTGGGCTGCATGTATCTCCTCATCTCCAAGTACTTGGAACTGTGTTTGCTTAGGTTCATCCCTTTTATTATCTTTGGATTGCATCCAACAAAGTTGTCCCATTGGTGCAAGGACTTCCACCAGCGCGGTGGGACTTCCTTGCCCGGCACACTCCCAGAATCTGCTCTGGAGGGTGTGTGGGGAGGCACACACTGAGAGGGAGAAGAAGCCCCATTATGCACACAGAAGACCTTGCTCCAGGAGGACAATGTCAATGGATGCAACCCTCTAGCATCAAAAATTAAACTGTCAGCATCTCTGCAGAGGGACCTGGCTTGCTTTGCATTTATGTTATTCCATGGAGATAAAGTGTGGGTAACCTGCATCTAATTTCAACAGCCTTCTGCAGGCAAGCAATTCAGACCTCTGACAAGAGCAGTCCTTCTCCTGATGGCCCACAAGGGAAGGAGGGAGGAGAAGGGGGCACTGGAAAGAGAGAGAGAGAAACAGGGAGTGGACTCACCCATTCCCCCCCCCCACTTTTGTCCCTTTGAGATCCTGCCCCACCCCTTGCAGATTACTCCCAAAGGAATGCAGGAGAAAAGTGGCCCACCCTGTGTTTTATAGGCCACACCAATATATTGCAACGAAGTATTGTTTAAGCAACCACAGATAATCATTCTACACCTATTTAAACTTCATTGAATTAAGAGAGAGAGACTGTTATCTTTAACAAACTGAGTCCAGAGTTTTTTTTAAAGAAATAGTTCTTGCTACTAATAGCATTACCTAGCCATTTTAAGGCACGCCAGCCTTTCAGTCCATGCTTAATTCCCACAGGATCAACCTTGTGAAGCAACTTGCTGTTGATTGAAAGGCTGAGAGAGGCTTTCCTGTGACCACCCAAGGAGTTTTCGATAATGAAGCTTGGTAATCCGGTGATCTTTCGCAACAGAAAGAGCAAACTTGGGCCAGTGAAGAACCTGGTTAGAGTTTTAGCACATGGGTTTCTTGATCTAGAATGGCGCATTCTCTCCTTGGGATGCTCCTTTTAAAGCAGGGCTAGCCTGAATTGATTTTTTTTTTTTACTAGAACCCCATTGATCCACCTTGGAGGTCTCTCGAAGTTAAAACATGGCTGTGTTGCATGGTCCTCCTGAGTGTGCACTCTTGGTGAAGGATGTACCAGTAAGCGTCTTGCTAGATCAGGCCACGATCCACCTAGTGGCAGAGCATGTGCAGGGCCCCATATTTGATCCCTGGTATCTCCCATCTGTGTTGGTCTGGGAAGGCCTCTTGTCACAGCATAGGACCAGAATCCTGCTGAAATACAAGTATCTTGAAGGGAAGGCAGAGTTGTGCATGCACACGAAAGCTCATACCAAGAACAAACTTAGTTGGTCTCTTAAGGTTCTACTGGAAGGAATTTTAAAAAAATAAAATATATTTTTTTACTACGGCAGACCAACACGGCTACCTACCTGTAACCAGTCCTAGAATAGTAAGCCTTGTATATATTACAGGATTTTACCCCACCCACTAGTATGCTGACATTGCTAATTTGTTTGAGGGATGGGAAAAAATACAGTAATAGTCATTGATGGAATTGAGAGAATCACAATCCCATATTGAGATGGAGTGTGTGTGTTTAAGAAGCATTGCTTAACATAGTTTTACAAGTATTGCATAGAGAGCATTTAGATTTGCATCGGGCATAGTAAAATACTGTTTTATTGGACAGTCGGTGAATAGGATTGCATGTATCCAACCCAGATGGTCATGGGGATGGAGCAACCCCCCTGTCGAGAAAGGTTGCCACATCTGAGACTTTGTAGTTTAAAGAAAAGCAAAGAAAATAAAATTATGGATATAGAAGCCGAATGAATTATACATTCTTGTATAATGTACATTATACAAGAAATAGCAGGGTGCAATATAACTAGGAATTCCTACAAATACCTTCCTTTGTGCTATTCGGAGAGAAGTAAAACAAGACAAAACAAAAACCCTGACACTATTACAAGTGTACTAATGTATGCAAGAATAGTCAGAACTGGAAAAAGGATAAAACGCCTCCTGTAAAGAAATAGCTAAAGAAAAAGTATGTGACACTACTTAACTGAACTATCAAAGATGAGAAATGATTAACTTCCAAGAAGATAAGTTTACAAAAAGATGGGTCTTACACTTCTGGAACAAACTTAAATTGTGATAATGTTCCCCCCTACAATTACTACTTTTTAAAAACAGGTTGGAAATACTGGTTTAAAAGAATATATAAGCCTGTACAGATGCATATCTTTTGTAAACTTCCTTCTGTCGGAAGATAACGAAGTAACATGCGAGCCAAGGAATTCTCTTGTCAAATGGGAGGTTTGTACTGTGGCTTGAAGATCAGTAAAAGGTTGGTGGGAGGGAAGGAAATTCCTGAGCCCAAGGCTGTCCATGATATTAGCTGCAAGGGCTCTGATCCTTTTATCTACTTGCAGATCTTACGTCCAGTAGTTTGGGGCTGTGCTTGGTATCATCCAGTTTTGAGGGAGAAATGGGAATAAAAGTGCAGGTAGATAAATGACAGGCAGCTCTATGTCCTGCCTAGAATGATTTGAAGTTTGGTGGAGGTTGGCCTTGCATAGTGTAGGCTTAAGTTAAAAATAGTCATCTGCCAAAGGAAGAAGGGCCATCGCTTGCTTGCCAATGGGAAGCAGCAGATTCTGTTTCCGTGGCCTCCAGTTGTGGTTCAGTTTGTTCATTGTTACCCTTCATTCTCAAAATAAAGGCTCCAGGTGTTTCCACACACGGGTGTTTTTCTCCCAGGCAAACTGTATCAAGGCTTCATCTCACAAGGTTGCATTGCAGAAGGTTTTTGGCAGATGAATTGGCCTCTTGAGAAAGCAGATTATCAGAAGGGGGGTGGTATGTAAGGCTCTTTCATGTAAGCGTGACTCTTGCAGACAGGCCGGCTTGAAAGCAATAGTAAGTTTTGGAATTGCCCCCAAACGGCTGGATCTGGATTCGGAAATGATCACCAGCATTCAACCCCAAATTCCTAGTTATTGTTTGTTTTTGTTTGAAATCTAAACTTGGCATTACTCATGTGTGTGCAATAAAATTAAAAAAAAGAATGGCTCACGACTGGGTTGTTATGAATGAGAGAAGCATTATAAAGCACTTTGGGAGACTAAACATTCCACCATAAAACCACCATAGAAACAAAATATTTCTTTTACTACTTTTCTGTTTTGAAGTTCATTGGCTTTTAGTTGCAGTGCTTAATAGTTTCCCAAGGTGATCCACCCTTACTTCCAGAGATAAATGCCCTTAATGTACATTGACATATCTGTTGCTTGTCCTTTGTGGTACACACAGGTGTAAAAAAAAATCATGGAATTGTGGAGTTGGAAGGGTCCCAAGAGTCATCTAGTCCAACCCCCTGAAGTGCAGGAATCTCAGCTAAAGCATCCATTACAGGTGGCCTATCCAACCTCTGTTTAAAAACCTCCAAGTAAGGAGAGTCCATCACCTCTTGTTTCAGGCTGAAAGAAACCTGAGAATCTCTTCTGACCATTTGCATCACTCAGCCTAAATAGCTGCATCTCTGCAAAAGGTTGTAGGCTGATTCCAGGCATTGGGGAGCTTAAGAAGCTTGCCTTGTACTGAGACAAATGCTTAGCCCATCCAGTTCAGTATTTTCCTTCTACACTGACTGGCAGCAGGATTTTGGACAGCAGTCTTCCCCAGCCCTTCGTGGAGATGCTACAGGCTGATTTTGGGCCTTCCTGCAGGCAGAACATGTGCTTCATCTACAGCTCTTCTCCAAAACTGGGAGTTTAAGGATTTTGGAAGTACTGGTAATTGTTTTGGCAAGAAACTGCAGAAAAGTACTGGTGGCTTCAGAGATCACTCTTGGACTCCCATTTGCCCTCTGGTAGTCCTGTCATTAAAAGGTATGAGTTAAATGCCGCATTCCCTTGCAAAAGTGTGCCCAGAGCTCAGTAGAACAACACTCAGTAGAAGTCTTAGCAACTGAGGCATGGTATCTTAAATCAATTTCAGTGCAAGATCTTCAAGTGCTGGTACGACTTCTTCTTTTGCCTTTTAAACCTCTGTAAAATGCTGTGTACATTGATGCCTCTGTTTTATTAATAAGAACAGTAGCAACAGAACTGCCTGGCAGTGAGATTATTAGAAAACAAGTGATGTGGTGTATTTTCCTCTGCATTCCCCACCCCCACCCCCAATTTCTAACACTTGCACTCTTAAATGTGTTTTGTTTCATTCTGTACAACTGGATAATTGCAGCTTCCTCTTGTCTGAAGCAGCACAGGGCATCAAACTTGGTTTGAGATCCCTTTCTGAGTGAAAGGGCTGATTTCTTTTGTGAAAAGCTAATCAGGTTTTTTGGTTTTTTAAAAATGATTTAAACTCGCATTTCTTGCTCCGCTCCATCCTGTTCTGTCTAGCCCGGCTCCTGTGCAACAAAGCAGGCCTATGGTTGCCTACAGCCCAAAGAATCCTGGGAACTATAGTTTACCTCTCACAGGGCTGCAGTTCCCAGGCAATTTTGCAGGTAAACTGGTTCCGTGCTGTTAAGGGCTTTATATACTTGAACTTGGCCCAGTAGCAAGTCGGCAAGCAGGGCAGACCTCTGAGTAAAGGGCTTACATGCTGACAGGGTCTCACTCCTGCCAGCGATTGTGCCGGAGCATTCTGCTGTAACTGCAGCTTCCGGTTCCTAAATACAGTATGCTTAGTTGGAAGCAAGTCCTCCTGACTTCAGTGGGACTTGCTTCTTGATTGAAGCATGCTTGGAATTGCTGCCACGGGGCAGCAGCTGTGCAGATTCACTGTGGACAGCAGCACCTGACTCAGCTCCCAGTCTTTGCCAAATCATCCCCTCCAAAAACAAAGCAAAGAGGGTAGATATAAAATGAAGCGCGGACTTTTTTTTCCAGCCCAGGTGGCTGCTTTGCCTCCTTCACAAATTGGGAGTGGATGGGACCAGAGGTAAACATGAGCTGAGCAAGAAATGCTAATGTTGATTTTTGCAGTAGGCTGGTTTCTTTGCTCTCCTGTTTTCCTCTCTATCCTCCTCCTCCCAGATAAGGAAGACATTATCAAGAGTGCAGGGTCACATCGCAGCTGGGCAGAAACACTGGAAAGGGGGAGGTAAAGCAGGGCTGCCAAGGGCTGTGACTTGGGAGTGGGTGAGGGATGGGGAGAGCTCCAAGGGCTAGGCAGAGACCTGGACCATATTCAGTCCCAGAATTCCACATCTCCAATAGAACTGGCCATAAATTCCAGGAGGAGTCAGGCATCACATAGGGCTTAATTTCATGCAAGGAGGGGGAGTCCAGACTCCAGAGGGAAGGTAGGATAAGAGCCCCCTTGCAAGTGATCAGTGTGGACTTCTGCCCCTCCCTAGTAGCCTGCTGGGTGGGGAGGAAGTGTGAAAGAGAGGATGGGGCTCCAGGAGTGGAAAGGGGGTGGCACCACCCACCACTGGCTTTGCCCCTGCCCCAACAGTTGACACGCGGCACCCTTGGCACAAAAGGGATTTTTTGCCTGTGGAGTAGTTGCTGGTGAAAGAGAGATAGCTCCTTGGAAGAAAAGGGGGTATATAAATTAAAGAAATAAATAAAGGGCACACCCACAAGCCGCTTTTTGGTTTAGATTCTGGTGTGAACTGCAGGCTCATTCCTGGCCAGATGAAAATCCAGCCTCGTGAAACTGGATGGAAGCTTTTCTTGCAGGTGCACAAAAATTAGACCTGTCAACAACAGAAAGCCTTGCCAACTTTGTCCTTGGCATCTGTGTCTCTTCCTCGGGGGCCCCCACCCTCTTGCCAGGCCTCTGTGTGACCAGGCCCAGTACTCTGGTGAGATGCCATAGCTTAGTCGCGAGGCACATTCCTTGCATGTTCAAGGCGATGGCTGGGCTTCCCAGTTGACGGAACTGTGAAGTCAGCGTCCCTTCAGTTGAGATTTGCCTCTGGCAAATAACTGTGCTTCTGTATTCTTATTTAATATAAGTCTGATATGTTGCATTGTAGTATTATAGCTATAAAACATGCACAGCTGAAATGGGCCAAGAATTAAAGACCCATGTAAGCACCAGCCAAGGCCAGGCGATATATAAATATGGTTTGGATACAGTCCTGATCTTCGGAGGCCCTAAAGGGTTATCATTGATGGGCCCTTGTGCAGGTCCTGAGGGAAGTATAGCTATTTCGGGCCACCCTGTACTTTTATAGCACAGTAGCAATAATAGCACGGAAATGTAGTTTTTGGATTTTTTTCTTTAAAAATTAGGAACAATATCGGTGGACATAGATTCCCATTCTGAGTGGTTTTCTTTTGAGTGGTGTATGCCTGTTTTCTCCCTTCCACATTTGAAGCCAACGAATCTACCTGAAATAACTTTTGAGACAAACGTGGTGACATGGAATGCACCTTTTTATGGGGCAACTTCCCCCTTTTCCCCTGCGTTAACTGCAGCCACTTGGGTCACCTTGTTACATGCCTGGCTGAATTTCCTGTGGTGTCCTCTGCGTTGAACGAGGGGGCGACACAAAAGCATGCGCTGCTGGCGATCGAGAGAAACGGAAATGTATCTGAGACACCTGTCCTTAATGGGAAATGGTGTGGGACAGGGATCATGAATAATGGATCGTCTCCCACTGGGCATTTCTGACTGTGATGCGGTGTTGGTTTGCAGAGTTGCACATGGCAGATGCGGGGGGGGGGGGGTAGACACCACAGCTGCTTTTTAAATGTTGCCTACTTTTGTTCCTTTTTGAAACTTGATCACCTCCTTTCTTTCCTTCCCAACCTCCCTCATCCCAACAGGCTAAAGAAGGGAAGAAAAGATGTTTGGCTTTCACAAACCGAAGATGTACCGGAGCTTAGAAGGTTGCTGCATTTGCAGAGCAAAGTCTTCCAGTTCTCGCTTCACTGACAGCAAGCGTTATGAAAAGGACTTCCAGAACTGCTTTGGGTAAGAGTTGGTGCCATTCCAGTACTGTGTTGGGTTTTCTGAGCCGAAGGCTGTTACAAAATTCAGTGAAGCCTGAAAACCAAAGGTGTGTTGTGTTGTGTGCCTTTCTCTCTGTTGATCTGCTTCTAGTATAACCAAGCAATTGAACTATATTGTGTTCTTCTCACAGTCTGCACGAGGCCCGCTCAGGAGATATTTGCAACGCTTGTGTGCTTCTGGTGAAAAGATGGAAAAAACTGCCAGCAGGATCAAAAAAGAACTGGAATCATGTGAGTTTGCCATCTCTCATCCTGTATCATGGTAGGAGTAGCCAGCCTGGTGCCCTCGAAATCTTGCAGGACTACACCTTCCATGATCACTGACCACGATGGCTTGGGTTGGTAGAAGAGTTTCCTTCTTAATAGCCATTGTGTGTACAATGTGTAGAACAGCTGGTATTATGGTTCTGCCGTTACCTGCCTTAATGGATGTTATGACTCATAAGGCATTAATATACTCGATAAATAGGACTGGGAGGGAGAGTTGCATAAGCCACAACAGGACCAGATACAGTGTGACTACAACTCCTCTGATGCCCAGTGAGCTTAGCCACTAATCAGGAATTGATGGGAGTTGTAGTCCAGCAACATCTGGAGGGCACCAGGTTGAAGGACACTGGTTAGCTATTATGAGTAGAGGTATGCTGCACATTAGGTGTAGGAGCAGGTAGATAAGCAGCAGGGGGCAGAAGCATCATCTCCCAGTGCACCGGAACAATTCAAAGGGTGGGTGTGGATTTCTGGGTTGCAACCTGTCAACCCTGGTATGGCACAATAGTTTATTATACTCTCCATTGGTGTATACAAGGCTAAGTGTTTGCATTGATTCTGCAGGAGTGCATCCACAAAAATGTGGCAATACTGTAATTACAGCTTGGCTACTTGATGATGGTTTAAAGCTTAACCTTTTTAAAACAAACCAACAGAACCCAGGTTATTCTCCTTATGGCTGCAGTCAGGCTTGAAAACCTACAAACCATGCATGTATCAGGTATGGCTGAATGAGATTTCCAGTAGTTGAGGCTGACATTTCCTTCATCCTTGTGGTGTGCAAAATCGGGTTAAATTAGGCAAATGACACCAATGGTAGATAAGGTGAGCATAATTTAGTCAAATTTTGCTTTATTTGCATAATGTATACTGTTCAAAGCATCCAGCTTTACTTGGCACTGAACCTGAAAGGTCTTGGGTGCTGGGTTTCAATTATTATTTTATTATTTGTTTTAAAGCACAGTAGAGCCTGAGCAGTATAAAGCAAACTCTTGCATGCAAATCAGCACACAGCCGCTTTCCCCATTAAAAAAGGTTTTGCAGTTTTTGCACCATTGCTTATTGTTACAATTCATCAGATGAGATGCCCCAAAATCCAACTATTCTGGACAACAGCCATACGAGAAATATGTAAAGTAACTAAGCAAGTATTAGAATTCACCCCAGAATTGGCCCTACTAAACATCTTCCGAGACAATAATGTCCATTTACACTACAAAGAACTCATAACCCACCTACTTTCAGCAGCCAGAAAATCATAACCAGACACTGGAGAGACCTGTCAGGAGTAAGCATGGACCAATAGTACAAAATAGTATGGGAAACAGCCCTACTAGAAAAATTAACCAATATACTGAAACTGACACAGGGACAAATAGAAGAAGATGCCTTCACTCACCCTGGTACGGCTCCCCTTTTATCACATACACAGCCCAACAAGACAGTGACAACCACAAATGAACAATCACACCCTAGGCCAACCCCAACTTCTCTCACCACCAATGGAACACAAGTGAATGGCAGAGAACCTGCACAAGCGACGCTGACACAAAACCCCACATACATTAAGTAAAATAGAAACATAGTCACCCGACCCCACCCCACCCATCTTTCCCCCCCACCTCTCTCCCCCCTTTCTTCCTAATGTCTCAACAAATGAAACTGATCTGTAAAAAATGTTACTTGAAAAAGAGAGACATTGCACATACTTTTGTAAACCAAGTAAATCTTTAATAAAAAGACACTTAAAAAAATTACAGTAATCAGATGAGAGTCGACGAAACAAACTTTTTTCTTGCTGTCCTTTTCCAGGTGGTGGATGCAAGAGCTGGACCGAGTCTTAAGACGACATTGAAGCCAAAGAAGATGAAAACCCTTTCTGGCAGCAGGCTGAAGAGCAATCAGATAAGCAAGCTGCAGAAAGAGTTGAAGAGACACAGTATGTTAATCCTAGCTGCTTTTTCCATTAATGGGCTTGATTTGGTGCAGTGGTCCTTGTCTCTGAATGGCTGTAATATATATCACAGGAGAGGGCCTTTGGTGTATAGAGGCAGTATGAAATTCCAAAAATCCACCATGTTGGCTACCCTGGAATACTCCCTCCTAAATCTAAGAGGCTGGCTTTAAATCTTACTAGTTTCACAGCCCTACAGTATTTTTTACAGTATGTGTCTTGCTTATTCTTGGACCTGAGCAAAGGAACATTACTGGAGGACTTTGAAAGTATTGTTTCTGCAGTTCCAGTGGCTTAGTTGCAGCGTAAAATTGGAAATTCAATCAAGCTGAAAATCCCTACCAAACCTGGCTGTATTTGCAACCTAAGGGATAGACCTATATCTGTTTCAAACCATTTTTATCATAAATGGGTCAAAACATGTGTCTTCCATTTGGCTGGTCACTATCTCCCACCCTTTGTGTATGTTCACAGTCTTATCCCAAAGAAATAATTCATATTGCAGTTGTTTTGGGGATGGAAATGGGATGACACCACCCTTAGCAATCCAGAGAAGGGCAAGATAAGTAAAGATGTTGCTGCTATTTTTAAAAAATAATGTCTTATTTAAGCTATTTATATACCACTTAATTACCAAAGTTTCTAAGCCAGCCTGGTGCACTCAAGATGTTTTGGACACCAGCTTAGCAAAGGCTGTTCTAGGCAGTGCACATAAAAATTGAAAGCATACATTGCATAAATTAAAATTAATAACCAGACACATTTTAAAATCCCTGCATAACTGAATGTCAAGCATCTGGCATTCAACAGGAAGTGGGCAGGAGCCGTCTAATCTCAGCCAGGAGGGAGTTCCACCAAATTGCCCTCAAAGTACTGAATGCAGGGCTCCTGGTGGATATGAGCCATGCATCTTCAGTCAATGGGTACCACTGGCAGGGATTCCCCCTAAGATCTCAGTGATCCAGGGAGGTCTATAAGAGACCAGGAGGTCCTGAACCTGAGTATCCTGAACCCAAGTTAAGGGCATTGTAAATCAATAAAAAAACCCTGAATTTGAATAGCCAACTGTAAGGGTTCTGCTGTGGTTCCTCGCAAGTAAAGAGGCTCGACTCAGGTCCCGTATATTTACAGGTTTTATTGTGCAGATATGTACAGTGCAGAGCTCAAAAGTCCATGACCAGCTTAGTCACTTTCAGATTCCGGAAGTGGCGCTTTTCGGGAGCGCCCCCAATATAAGAACTTGGGCACCCCCACTCTCCTCCTACCCTCCTTGCATTTGACACCCCTACGTAATTGGGGCGACGGAACTGTCGTTGTTCCCTCTTGTCTGTGCCTGCTGAGTGGGTGTTGGGTCTCTGGAGCATCCCCCAGCCACCTCTCCACTGGGCTACCTTCCTGCTTGTCGCTCCCGCTGGAGATTCCCCTGCTATCCTCTCTGTCCCCTGACAGCCCCTGCACCGCCCCACTGGGCGCTTCCTGTTCCCTGGCACCAACCTTTGTGGGCAGGTGTTAAGTGCTGGCAGTAGTCTGTCCCCACCAACAGTCTAGCAGCAACATTTTGCACCAGCCAGAGCTTTGAGGCCAGGCCCAAGGGTAGCCCTACATAGAATTGCAGTAATCAAGTCCTGAGTTACCTTTGGCCAGTTGTCCCTGTCTGAAAGTGTTGGTAGTTAGTGCACCAGCTGTAGCTGGTAAAAAGTACTCTTAGCCACCGAAGTGACAAGGGTGGATCCAGGAGCTTCCTCACCCACAATAGGTACGGTAAATGGCATGTTCCAAACTTCCAAAGGTTTTATCAAATGGTTCTCTGCAGGATTTGGGGTAATAAGTACATGGGGGATTAAATACTAACAACCCTGAGGAGAACCTAGGAGAAAGCTCAACTCAGGGGTGGAAAACCTTTTATGGCTGCCGGGCCAGATCTTTCTCACTCCAGCCCCATATGGGGTACATTTTCAGAGATTCAAAGAGCAGCACAGGGCTGTTTGCTGTAGGCGGCTCTTTGAACCTTGCTGCAGGAGGGGGAAGTGGTTTCCATTGAAACTGCTGTTAAAATGGAGGGGAAGATGTCAATGGAAACCACTTCCCACTCCCAAAGAAAGATGTGCCCTTTCTATCTTGTTTAAACAAAGGGAGAATCAGGAGTTCAACTTTAAGCTCCCAATTGTTTCTTTGAAGCCATGTCAGTACCTGCTGCACATCTGAAGTCACATATCATGTCATGGGCCGGGTGGATGGGTGTGGTTTGGGGAAAACAGCCTTGTGAGCCACATTGGGACCCCTGGTGGGCCACATGTGGCCTGTAAGCAAAAGTTTCCCCACCCCAGACACTGATAGTAGGTAGACACTTGGGTAGTCTCAGTAGTCCGTGGAAATGTGCTGTATGTGGTGTGATGGTTAAGAGCGGTAGACTCGTTATCTGGGGAACCGGGTTCATGTCTCCACTCCTCCACATGCAGCTGCTGGGTGACCTTGGGCTAGTCACACTTCTCTGAAGTCTCTCAGCCCCACTCACCTCACAGAGTGTTTGTTGTGGGGGAGGAAGGGAAAGGAGAATGTTAGCCGCTTTGAGACTCCTTTGGGTAGTGAAAAGCGGGATATCAAATCCAAACTCTTCTTCTTCATCATCATATGGACCAGAAACTTGGAGATTTTGAAAGTTGAGATTCTAAAGAAATAAAAGACATGTGCAAAACTAGTTAAGTACACTGTTTTTCCTCTTCCTTACAGACTCTGATGCCCACAGCACTACTTCAAGTGCCTCTCCAGCCCAGTCACCCTGCTATAGCAATCAGTCTGATGATGGCTCAGACACTGAGATGACCGCTGGCTCCAGCCGCCCTCATGTCTTCTCCTTCTTAGATCCCATTTACTGGAAAAGGTAAAAAGAAAAGGAAGCCTGAAACAGAATCAGCACACTCCTTTAATTCATGGTAGAAATCTGTACTATTTCCAAAGCACAACTAGCAACTGTAGAGCTACACAAATATGACTCTTTATAAAACTTTTAAAAACAATGTTTACAGCAAGACCCTGCTTGAAGGCGGCTTACAGTCTTAGTTTCAGACAAAGGGGAAAGTAGACAGCGGGAGGAAAACACAGGAAGAGGCAGAGGTTAAAAATGCACATAATTGCAATAAATGTAATCTTAATTACAAGGCTCTTTTGCTTCCGTTCGGTTTAGCAATTAGGGAGCACTTGCAGACAGCTGATGACTCAACGTGGTGTTTAGGGATGTAAATAAAGTAACTGGATAGCATGCACAGCATGAAGTGGGTCACAAGGCATCTTGTTGTTCTCTTGAAAGCAAAGCCAGAGTCCTGGGGCTGTTTCTCCCCCCCCCCCCCCGCTCCCCCCCATTAATCCTCTCTTAGAGGGAAATGATGGATGCCATGACAGTAGCCAGCAGTAGTATTGATCTCCAAGTATCCCTCTTGCTTTAGGATTAGCTAGTTGCTGCATATACTGTGTAGGCTTGTATTGCCTAGCAAAGATATGTACACCTGCTCTATAACAAACTGTGATCGAGAAGTCTAGGAGTGCACCATCGATTTATGGCTTTTGCTGCTGCAGGGTGTGGTGATAGCCATTAACTTGGATGGCTTTAAAGGGGGATTAGACAGATTCACAGAGGGCAAGGCTATTTGTGGCTGTCGGGCATGCTTGCTAGCTGGAGCCTTCTTGCTCACCAGCAAGTGTATACCACTTGGAAAGCAGCAACAGAAAAAGGCAACTGAAATGATCAAAGCGGTGGAGAAACTCCCCTGTGAAAAAAGGCTAGAGAGAAAGTGAATACAAGCTGACATGGTAGATATTTAAAAAATTAGGCATGGCACAGAGAACGTGGATTCAGAGAAGTTTTTCTCCCTCTTGTGTAACACTGAAACTTGTTGACATCCATTGAATCTGAATATTGGAAGATTCAGGACTGATAAAAGAATGTACAGTACTTCTTCATGTAGTGCATATGGAACTCGCTTCCACTGGAGGCAGTGATGGTCACCAATTTGGATGGCTTTAAAAGAGGATTAGACACATTGATGGAGGAAAAGGCTATGTTCTGCTTTGACTGTCAGGCATTATGTCTTTGAATACCAGCTGCGAGGAATTGCAGGTGGGCACAGGGCTACTGTGCTCATGTCCTGTTTGCAGGCTCCCCAGAGGCACTGGCCACTGTGGGAACCAGAAGCTGGACTAGACGGCGTACTGGCCTGATCCAGCAGGCTTGTCCCTATTCACACTTCGAATTACTGGGCAGGATGAGAAATTTCTCAATAGAGCGAAATGGACTGTTCTAGAACAGCAATGAAGAGCAGGGGTGCCCCTAGGAAGGAGGAAGGTGGCCCAGTGCAGGAGACAAACCCCAGGAGGAATGTGACATGGCAGAAGCAGGGCTATCCGGAGCCATGCTGTGTTGCTGGAGCTGCAAAATCTATTCCATGCCCTCGCTTCAGACACCCGATTCTAGGCCAGATAAGTTTCAGAGGAGACTGAAAGGAGATTTAGCGGCCATCTTCTAAATATCTAAAGGGCTGTCACATGGAGGATGGAGCAAGCTTGTTTTCTCCTGCTCCGGAACCCAAACCAGTGGCTTCACGTTACAAGAAAAACATCAGGAAGAACTTTCTGACAGTAAGAGCTGTTTGGCAGTGAAATGGACTCCCTCAGGAGGAGGTTTCTTGGAGGTTTTTAAGCAGAGCTTGGATGGCCATCTGTCACGGATGCTTTAGCTGAGATTCCTGCATTGCAGGAGTTTGGACTAGATGTCCCTCAGGGTCCCTTCCAACTCTACCATTCTATAATCTCTGGCCAATAGCATTTTAGACACACCAAAAAATACTGTTTCTTCTCCTAAAATTCCCCAACCCTCCTAAAGTGGTATTACTAAGGTTTGCATTCACTCATATAGAACTGCTCAAAACTTAAGCTTGGCACCTGCTTTTCTGCTGTGTGGTAGTTAGAAATCAATTTGGTGGGTGATAGGGACAGAGCCTTCTTCATCAGGACACCTGAAGAGGTTTATCACCCTGCTTTTTTGCCTTTGGATGAGCTGTGAAACCTTTCATTGTTCAGACAAGAATCTTAGGAGTAACATTTCCCCCCGATTTTCTGGTTAAACTGCTTTGATCCTTTGTAATCTCATTGAACACCACTTAGATTTAATGCTGCTTTACCTTGCTGTGATGGTTTCATTCTTATCTGTTAGCTGATTTTAATTATTATTATATTTTTGTATGCCATATCAAGTCCATCTTTTGTCGAAATTAATACATGTATGAAATGAAATCCAAATTTATCTTCTTCTTTTCTCTTGAAGGCAAAAAATTTGCTGTGGAATTATTTACACAGGCCGCTTTGGAGAAGTTGTTATAGATGCTCACCTCTTCAAACCCTGCTGTAGCAATAAGAAGTCCACAACTGAGAAGCCGGAGCCACAAGGCCCCCAGTCTCCAACCATCTCCAACCAGGAAGAGTGGTGACTTCCACAGCAGTCGGTGTAAAAAAGAACCTCTTTTTCTCTCTGGAAAGGCTTGAAAGTGATTTTCTCTTCACTTTAGAAGCCTGCTATGCTGCCAAAAGACTCCCCCCCCCCGACCTTCAACGGTTTCAGGATCCCATTTTTTACTGCTTCAGTTCCACCAATTCAGAAACCTGTTCATATCTCCCCCCCCCCCCGAAATGACTGTAAATAATATTTAAAAGGCTCTAAAATCCATAATCGAGCTGAATGCTGCTGCAAATCATCTTGGTTCAGCCTCTTTCCCCACACAACGCTTCTTCAGATGAAAGGCCATAAAAGAGAATTAAAATATTTAGTGTGTTTTTCTGAAAGAGAAGTAGTGCTCACATTTTGGCATGTTAAAACTTTTAGCCAGTAACCTTTTCTCCCTGTGAGGAAAATACTTATTACTCTTAGGCACGGACCTGAGTTTGCCGAAGTTTGTACAAGACTTCCCTGCTCTGTATATGTTGTAAAGGTGGGGAGCTCTTAATTTTTACTACTGATGCTTTAACAGGGATAAAAAGTGTTGCCTGTCCTGAACCCCGACGCCAAGGGCTCATCTTTCTGGCCTAGTAAAAGTCTATATATGAAGGGACTGAGCATGCAATCAGCCTTTGGCAAACAATAAAGTTTTGAGACTGTCCCATTCATTACCTTGGTACTGGACCAAGTTAACTTTTTTCTCTCCCCTGCCTGTTGCAGTGTGCAGTCCATGTATGATTTATGCATTAATATTACAATGTTCAGGGAGATGAGGGGCTCCTTCATAGTATTGAAAGGACACCCTTTACAAATGTTGGCCAGTTGTGTAGGGCTGTGATGATAACAGTATATATACTAAGTCCTTCTTTTCAGTACCTTGATATGGGACCAATTAAGTGTATATTATAATTTGTGATTGCTCTCTTTACCTGTCTAGTCCCACACCTTGATAAGGACTGAGTAAAAATCTGCCTAAAACTAGTAAATTGCAACTGGGAACAGCAGTCAGTTTGTGCCTGGTAAGGTAAGAGGAGGTTTTATAATCCCAATCCAACAGCAGAATGCAAACAACGCGGTAATCACTCTTCATTTTATACAAATTTAATTATTATTATTATTAATAATAAGAATTTTGAAGGCCAGTCAAAAAAGCAAGCCCATTCTAGCTCAAGCTCAGGTTTAAGATTCCTCTTCTGTCTTTCTGCACTGTTTGATTAGCTTGGTTACGCACCCAAGGAAGGAAAATCGCAATAATAACAAACCCATCCGCATCCTTATTATAAAGTATTATCTAAAGAGAGAGAGAGAGTTCTAGGTATGCACGGCATTTGTTGGCAAATAAGAGAAAGCGTTTTTATTTCAGATGTATACTCTATAAATGTGTGCATAAATTACTGTGACTTCTCTTTTTTAAAACAACAACAACCTAGTATTGTCTAGTTAGAGCTATTTCCCAAGTTCACGACACTAAATGCGTATAATAGCCTTCATGTATGAAGAGCCGTCACAGGCTGTAGTCAGTGTCAATCCCTTGTCTATGATCTTCTGGTCCCAGCTGCTTAAGTACTGCAAGTCCTTCCTGTTACCCCTCCTCTCCTAATCTCCCAGAAGTGCCTTCGGTCCTTGTTCCTACTCCTCTTGTGCTCAGCCTTCAGCACAGAACTGCACAGTTAATTCCCCTCACTGCCTGCTTGTCCCCTATTTTGGATTTGCTCCTTCCTAAATGCTGCCCCTCTTCAGTATTTCATGTGACAAACTTCCCTGAAGAGGTGGTGAGCTAATTCTGCCCTAGCACCTATGGGCATGCAGGCCTCTCCTAGGACTCCCATGTTTCCCCCCATGCTTTCTCAGTCTGTACTGTGAGAGGGAGAAAAGGGGTTTCTTAAGCATTGTCACTGTAGGACAGGGCACTTGGCTGAATTCAGTTTTTCCCTGAAATCTCTGCCAGCATAAGAACTAGAATATTGTTTGCTCTGTTTTAAGATGAGATTCCCACGATTCTGATAAAATACGCCAGTTGACCAAGGAAAGAGTTCTATCAGCTTTGGCAAATAATGGCTTCCGCAGTAAGTATGCTGCTGTATTTAGCTCATACAGATTTCTCCATTTATTTGAATAGCATGAGAATTTTGTCTTGTTTTGTGCAGTGCACTACTACAAACACAACTTTGTCTTTTTATACTTTTTATTAAACAAAAAAATCCTAAGCTGATGCATTAGGAAAACAAAATCTGAGCTATTGTCTTCCTACCTTTTTTTAGGGTTCCCTTAATTGTGTCCCTCCATTTGTAAATAGGAGAAATATTCTAAAGGGAGGATAAGATAGGTCTTTATTTGTAACTGACTAGCTACTTGGCAGTTTTGCTGGGTTGGTAATCTCAGAAGGATTCATGTAGGAGTCCCAGATATTTTCCCCTCATCATTTTACACATTTAAGGTTTTATTTTTTTGTTTGTTTCTGGGTTGTTGTTTTTAGTAAGCGTCAATGGTTATGTGCATTTACAGCTACAGTATGAAACAATGTACTATGATATGGATCATCTCGTCTACTTCTGTATTTATTTATTTATTACTACAACAGCAAACTGCTTTTCCCTCAGCCTCCTTACTCCTCCTTCCTATGTAGTAATGCAATATGAATTGTATGTAGTTATGCACTTTGTATTAATGTAGTAGAAATCTATGGAACCTGTTTTTATACTTTTTATATTGTTCATACACTTGTAATCCAAACTTTTTTTTACACTAGGGTAATTAATAAAAAAATAGATTTTATTTAGAAAAATAAGCATTTTTCTTCCTGACTTAAAAAAAACACAAATTGATTTATTGATTTCACCATTAAAGTGGGTGGGAATTGCAGGAGAATAGGGGCTGTAT
Source organism: Lacerta agilis (assembly GCF_009819535.1). Taxonomy (NCBI): domain Eukaryota; kingdom Metazoa; phylum Chordata; class Lepidosauria; order Squamata; family Lacertidae; genus Lacerta; species Lacerta agilis. The sequence continues at coordinate 17,914,092 of NC_046321.1, read as the reverse complement.
AGATTCAGGGGCAGATCAAATGCTAATGCTGTTTTAAGAAGTTGTTCATTTTCAAGGATGGATGGAATAAGGAAGAACATCCCAATTCTTAATTGGTAGCCATGGGAAGTTAAGAGAGAACTTACTATGTAACATCATAAACCTTCATGGGTGAATATTCCTGGTATGAAAACAATTTAGAAATCTCAGGATGTTTTCCACACACAGTCCCACCAAACATTGTCTTTTTTATTTTTTAATACAGTGTCCCTCCTGTTCACTGTCACACTTGACAGCTACTTTGGCTGAATCACAAAACAAACTCTTTAAAAATGTCCATTGAATCAAGTAGCTAGTTTGATGGCTGCATGACACCATGATGTCAATCAGATTTGGATGTGTGATGATATCATGGGCTGAATAAGGAGAATTCCTCTCCTCCCCCCCATTTTTATTTTTATTTTTTTGTAGGGATCGTTCTCTCATATTGCTGCAGAAATGAGGATGAGGTATTTCACAGAGAAACACTTCCTTGAATTTTTATCTCCACTGTAAAATAGCCCAATACAGTCGTACCTTGGAAGTTGAACAGAATCTATTCCGGAAGTCTGTTCAACTTCCAAAACGTTCGGAAACCAAAGCGCGGCTTCTGATTGGCTTCCAAAAGTAGTTCGCAAACCGGAACACTCACTTCTGGATTTGCGGCGTTCAGGAGCCAAAACGTTCGCGAACTAAGCTGTTCAAAAACCAAGGTACGACTGTATTCATTTTGCACCCTAACCATGGCTTTACCAGCATAAGACAGAGTTACTCTGGCATTAATTGGTTGCTAGAAGATGGACTGAGAATTGTCTGTGCCACAGCTCGAATTATTGTGGAATTAATTTCACAAGTATGAATATATTTGCTGCCACCCAATTAGCATCTTTGATGTGTTTTCTCTGTGACCATAGTGAGCAAGTAACTCCCTAAGCAGAATAATAATTTCTATAATTTCCAATTATGATCTGTGTGGGAATTAAGCAAGTTCAAATTGTCACAGGAAAAAATTGTTGATCCCAATACTTAGCTGCTGGCAAGAATTTCTGCAAAGCCTATGAGACTTGAAATCCCCTCATGTCTCAGTATTGTTGCTGCTTCTTGGAAGTGCTTTCAATAGTGTTTTGTACTTAATGTACATCTAAAACAGTTCAGAGCAGATCTTGTCATTGGTTCATGTGGGATGTTGTTTCATGTACCCAGAAGTGTTTCTCAAGTCTAAATAGAGGTTAAATTTTTACGTGATATAAATCAAGTTCTGCATCCAAAAACCAGATGGCTATATTGATATATTGACTTCGGCACAGCAGTTGTTCTAAGCAACAACCGGTATGCCTCCCATGGGGATCTCAGTCATGACCTCTATTGGTGACCTTTAGGAAAGCTACTCTCTCTCCCCTCCATCTGGGGAGGGGATAATGCAGATCTACTTTACAAGGTTGGTGCAAAGATGAACAGGGTAATGTATGTGAAATGTTCTTGAGTATTGTAATTGGGGAAAGCATTAAGCATTAATTATTATTACTCCCCTGACCCCACATATTTTGACAAAGTTACTGTGCACATTTATACACTCTTATCTAAAGAGCAAGCCACATCAAACACAGTGGGCTTACATTTCTCTTTAAAATGTTTGTATTGATTTTTGCATATAAGAAAAGGAAAACAAGACAAAACAAGATCAACAATATGAACAAAAAAAGAAACACGGCAACAAATGAAAGGTGCTGAAGTTCAAGAACACAATGCATGTCACAGAAGCTTAACTGAGCTTTCATCACCCAAGAAAAATCATATAAAATACCGTATATCGCGGCGTATAAGACGACCCCCCAACTTTTAATGTGAAAAAACAGAGTTTGGGGTATACTCACCCAGCCCGGGATCCATGGCTGCTGAGGCGGCGGCAGCGGCGGGGAGAGCGTCCCCCGCGCCACACAGGAGATTTCCGCGCTTGCCGCCCAAGCGCACAGCGGCCCCCATGGCTGCTGAGGCGGCGGCAGCGACGCCTGGGGCAGCGGGGAGAAGCTCCCCGTCGCCGCAAAGGAGGCCTCCGCGCTTCCTGCTGAAGCGCAGGACGGCCTCCCCGGCTGCTGAGGCGTCGGTAGCGACGCCTGGGGCAGCGGGGAGAAGCTCCCCGTCGCCCCAAAGGAGGCCTCCGCGCTTCCTGCTGAAGCGCAGGACGGCCTCCCCGGCTGCTGAGGCGTCGGTAGCGACGCCTGGGGCAGCGGGGAGAAGCTCCCCGTCGCCCCAAAGGAGGCCTCCGCGCTTCCTGCTGAAGCGCAGGACGGCCTCCCCGGCTGCTGAGGCGTCGGTAGCGACGCCTGGGGCAGCGGGGAGAAGCTCCCCGTCGCCCCAAAGGAGGCCTCCGCGCTTCCTGCTGAAGCGCAGGACGGCCTCCACGGCTGCTGAGGCGTCGGCAGCGACGCCTGGGGCAGCGGGGAGAAGCTCCCCGTCGCCGCACAGGAAGCCTCCGCGCTTGCCGCCCACGCCCAGCCCGGGCTCCATGGCGGCTGAAGCGCCGGGGAGAGGCTCCATGCAGCCAGTGGCGGGGCGGAACTCCGGGTCATGATGTTGCCGGCGTACAAGACGACCCCCGACTTCAGAGAAGATTTTTCGGGCTTAAAAAGTCGTCTTATACGCCGCGATATACGGTATACGATGAAACAGTACACCATTGGTGGGTTAATGGTGGTATTTACGAATTCAATACAGATGAAGCAGATATAATGAAACACTCACCAGACTGCCTGAAATTTGTCTGCCTTTGCAGATATACTGATAACTGATCTTCCAAGTAATGGGGTTTACTTTTGAATAGACTTTTACAATAGTGCAAACTGTACAAGTATGATCTCTTAGTACAGTGGTACCTCGGTAGTTGAACGGCTTGGCTCCTGCACAAATCAGCTCCCGAACGCCGCAAACCTGGAAGTGAGTGTTCCGATTGCGAATGTTTTTTGGAAGCCAAATATCTGACGTGGCTTCCACAGCTGATTGAGTGCAGGAAGCTCCTGCAGCCAATCAGAAGCCACACCTTGACTTTTGAACGGTTTCAGGAGTCAAATGGACTCCCAGAACGGATTAAGTTTGAGAGCTAATGTACCACTGTATCTGTACATGATTGCTGTGGGCCACAAGATGGAGTTGTTTGCTTAAGAAATCCTCAAGGTCTCGTGTGTCTGGGGGTCAGTTATTTCAGTCACAATGCCATCTATATCTTATTTGGAAATAACTCACACTGAACTCTGATCCAGGCAAGTTTATATAGGATTCCAGTCTGTCTCTAGACCTGTGCAGGCATTTGCCTCCATGCATTCAAAGAAGCAGGCAGCTCATGCTAAACCGGCCATTGGTTCCCATTGGGGGGGGGGCGGTCTTCACATGTCCAGTGGGCATGTTCTGCTGTTCTACTCTGCACAGCCAACTGGGATGCTGTGGAGTGAGGTCGGTATGGGTGGCTTCTGCACACAAAAATGCTTGGAGTCAAATGCTTGAACAAGACTTCTACCCAAAGTTTATTCAGAGACAAAAACAATGTTCTCTTTGAAATTTTGAGAAGTGAGACATAGGTTTCAAAGTTAACTACGATAACAAAAAAGCCTTACTTATTTGATTCATTTACATACCACCCTTTACCCAGTTACGATCACAGAGCTAGAGCTGCTCACAATGCAATAATCATGCAGTAAACATACTATGCATAAAAGCTATTTGCCTGCATGAAAGGGTTTACCTGAGTGCTGAAGTCAAGTTGCCAGTGGGTGGGGTTTGGCAGGCTACCAGCAGTCTCTGCTTTCCTCCCTTATCTCTGCCTATCTGGAAGAAAGGATCCATGCACTTGGCTCCCAGGTCAGCAAATGCTGCACACGAAAGAAAAGTCTCTCTTAAAATGAGATTTTTATAGCCTATACCTTTGCTAATGCAAAGAGTGCATAATTATTTTGTAAGGAAACAAAAGTTATTTTTAAGTTGTTCAGAACCCCTTTCTTCGTTATTTTTACTGCCAACTTAGAAGCACAGAATCCTAGAGTTGGAAGGGACCTTGAGGGCCATCTAGTCTAAACCCCTGCAATGCAGGAATTTTTTTCCTCAATGTGAGGCTCAAAGCCACAGCCCTGTTTGCTGTAACTCCTGAGTAAAAATTTCACTTGTTTGATTAAGATTAAGATTAAGATTTATTTATTGTCATTGTCCGTATATACACAGTATACACAACAACGAAAATCAAACACCCAAAGACCGGATTTACCATACACATTTGCACATATCTCCAACACTCTCATCCTTATTAAAACATAATCTATTAAAACATAACATAATCCAGAGTATAACATAACCTATTAAAAGCATAGCATAACCTAAGATCCTGTCTCATTCCCTACTACTCACTGCTTACTATTACTTACTACTGACACTGAGATCATTATTAAGTGCAATCAAAGCTCTTGGATAGAAACTATTCAGAAGGCGTGTGGTTCGAGTTTTCATTATCCTGTATCTTCTGCCCGAAGGCAACAGTTCAAAAAGCTTGTGAGCAGGATGGGTGGGATCTCTCAGGATGTTGTGTGACTTCTTCAAACAGCGAGACGTGAAGATCTCGTCCAGGGTTGGTAGTTGGAGCCCAATAACATTCTGGGCAATTTTTATTATTCTCTGTAAAGCCTTTTTATCCGTTACAGAGCTGCTCCCATACCACGATAGTATACTATAGGTTAAGACACTCTCAATGGTACTGTGATAATAGGACAGGAGTAGGTGCTGAGATAGATTCAATCCCCTGAGCATTCTCAGGAAATACAACCTCCCCTGCACCTTCCTCACAGCCATATTAATATTTACAGTCCATGAGAGGTCCTCGGAGATGTAAATGCCCAGGTATTTAAAACTGCCAACCCTCTCCACCTCCTCGCCATTTATGTGCAATGGTAAAAATACACTTTTCTTTCTCCTAAAGTCAATTATAAGTTCTTTGGTTTTTTTGGTGTTAAGCATAAGATTATTTTCTTTACACCATTGAATTAACCCCTGTACTTCTTTCCTATAAGCAGACTCATCATTCTCACTAATGAGCCCCACCACTGTTGTATCATCCGCAAATTTGATGATTGTGTTGGAATTATACAGTGGGGTGCAATCACATGTGTACAGGGAATAAAGAAAAGGGCTTAACACACATCCCTGAGGAGCTCCTGTGCTTAATACTAGGGTAGAAGAATAGTAAGATCCCATTCTCACTGTCTGCGGCCTATCAGTCAGGAAATTCCTTACCCACAAACAGATCTTCTGATGTATACCCAGATTGGTCATTTTAAAAAATAACCTGTCTGGTAAAATTGTATTAAAAGCAGAACTATAATCCACGAACAACAGCCTTGCGTAGGTTCCCTGTTGTTCTAGATGACTCAGTACAGTATGAACAGCAATAGAGATAGCATCATCAGTAGATCTATTACTTCTGTATGCAAACTGGAACGGGTCTAGAGTGGATGGAAGACCAGCCTTAATATAATCCAGCACCAATCTCTCAAAACATTTCATAACGATAGATGTTAAGGCTATTGGTCTGTAGTCATTGAGAGATACCACCACTGACTGCTTAGGGACTGGCACTATAATCGATGTCTTCAGGCAGGTAGGGACAGAACCCTGCAACAAGGATAGGTTAAAGATGTCCGTAAATACACCAGCTAATTCTGCAGCACAGTCCCTAACAACTCGTCCCGTGATTCCATCCGATCCAGCTGCCTTCCTGATATAATGTTCCGAAAAGCACGTTGTACGTCAGAAGTCTGTAATAAAAGTGGTTGTTTATCAGTAATAGTTTCTGATGATGTGCTGGTAGCCAATGCTGTGGTGACGGTAGTTCCAGTTCCCACCTCAAAACGACTAAAGAATTGATTCAGCTGATCAGCCAGGGGCTCGCTGCTGCTAGTCAATTCGTTTTTAATATTTTGCCCTGTAATTTGTCGCAGGCCTTGCCATACTCTACGAGGGTCGGAGCTCTCAAAATGCTTTTCGATCCTCCGGCAGTACATAGCTTTGGCATCCCTAATGCCCCTTTTCAGTTTGGCTCTGGCTTCTCTATACTGTTGCGCATCACCAGAGTGAAAAGCAGCATTTCTTGCCTTTAACAGAAGATGCACATCCCTGTTTAGCCAGGGCTTGTTGTTAGGAAACACCCGTATTTGTCTGGTGGTAGTGACAACATCAATGCAGCTTTTAACATAGAACAGTACTGTTGAAGCATATGTATCCACATTATTCTCCTCAAAAAGTGACCATTCGGTCACCAGTTTGCAAAGCTAACTGACTAAGTCTAGCCTAGGTATTTTTGTGCGGAACATTTGTTTAAATCTAACCAAGTTTTAATGTGCTTGGAACAATTGCCATTGTGCTATAACTCTGCTATGAGAGGAATCTCTCCAAACCTTTCCAACAAAAAAATCTAACAAGAAGTTTGATTTGCCCCCTTTTTGGGGGTGGGTATCCGCAAACAAGGTGTTACTATAGAGAAGATTGTCTCAAATCACCACATGATGGACTTTACTGATGAGTGGGACCTTGAGAAGGGCCTTTGCTGCCGATCTCAAGGCTTGGGCCAGCACTATGTTCTTGTGTGAGTATGGATGTTAAGAGGACTGAGGATCCGGTCTCTGTGAGCAGATGCACCCAAATATGTATGTGTTTACTCTCAGCTATCCAAGCTGTATTTATAAAGACTTGTTCAGAGTAAAATGCTATGGCTTCATTGAGGTTCATGGAATAGATAAAGGCAGATCTAAACTCCTTATATAACAGTAAACAGACATCAGGAAAATTAAGGGCTGAAAATATACTCTAATAAAATGCTGCATGCTGCTATATTAAGCACAAATTGTTTACAGGTAGGGAATGTAATGACCTGACTGCACTTTTGTCCTTTCTATGATCCATTTGCTCTTAATGTTCTAGAAAAAAAGCTCCCCCTCCCCCGGACTGAGTAGTCAAGTGTCCTGGATTCTGCTTTCAGAAGATCGTTTGAGCCAAGAGGAAATAAAACATGCTTGTGTCTCTCCATCTTTGCTTGTTCCCACACAGCACACAGAAAAAGCTTGACACATTGAATAGTCATTATGTGAAACCTCAGAGATCACAAGTGAATGGCACACATACTGAACTAAGAAAATGCTGGAGGCCTTTTGAAATATAAAAAGTGGATGCTAGTTACCTAACAATTATATTGAACTTGCAGAAACGCAGTTGCATAGACGAAATAAGCTGAATTTCAGCGTCCTCAAAAAAACCTTCCCAAATGCCAGCCTCAGGTAGAGGGAAGTTTATGACTTTATATTAGGGCTTGATTCTGTACTCAGAGAACCAAGTGCAATGGCTTTTTGGGAATTTGGATCAGTTTTGAAATATTTACAGAAATCTCATTGCACTGTGCAGTTGCTAACTCCCTCCCTCCCTGTTCCCTAGGTAGGACTGCTTGCTTGCTTATTTATAACAGTCATAACCTGCCTTTTGACAAATGACTTCAATAAGGGTTATAAAAGAAAATCCATTAAAAAAGTATAATAAACACATTGAACTCTACAATAGATGAAACAATAAATGAGCAATTAGGCAAAAACAGCAGCTTAACTCAGTAAAAGACCACAAGAATAGGGCAGATTTCTCTGCCACCTGAAAAGTAGCAATGAAGGTACGAGGCAAACATGCCAACAGATGAAATTATAGCGCTGGAGCACCACCCACATAAAAGGTCCTACTTTTGATAGCCCTCAAACTTCCACAATTGCAACTGGATGAGTAAGAAAGATGAGTAGCAGCATCTACACTTGGGAACTCCCCGTTGACATCTGGCAGGTGCCTTCACTGTACGCTTTGGCACCTGCTTACAAGTATACAATATTAATTAAAAACAGCAATAAAAAACCTTAAAATTATAGCCATGAAATTCTCAAAATATAGATAAGATCAAGCTTTAAAAGCAAATATACAAATGGGCATTTGGGTAGGTATTTCTAAGTAAGCACCCAAAGCTGCGCAATGAGGGCACCTGTGTAACATCAATAGGCAGGGAGTTCCAGGGTACAGGTGCTACCACACTAAAAGGTTGATATAAGTGTGGAACATACATTAGGTGTCACATCTAAATAAATGTACGGCAATAAATACTGCACAAAGCAAGTGGTAAATCATTGTTTAGTAAGAGCAGCAGTAGTGTGGGGCAGGGGCGCGGGGGGTAATAACTCCCTTTCTCTCTGTTTTTTTTTAATAGGAGTGTCTGAGTTTAACCAGGGCTGCTGAAGTGCTCCAACCATCTCTCAGAGGATCTATCCGTTGATGGGTGGCCACCCTACCAGAGCAATATTAAGTGGAATAATTTTTGATACCACAGTACTGAGCTACCGGTAATTCTCTCATTGGTGCAAACAGAAATGGCATCTAAAAGATCTTTCTATGTAATGAGATGCCAATTGACAACCAATGACTTGGCCTCATGCATCCAGTTGGAGATGCTGGCATGGACATGACTGCCAGCAGGAACTTTTGTAAGGCAAAGGCAAAGAAGATTAGCAAGGGGACACTCATGGTTGCATTTTCTAATTCCTCCTGGAAAGCTCTACAATGATGTAAGAGCTGTTCTTTGTGCTCCTGACAATACGGGCCTCTGTCACTTTTGTTCCAAGTAAGTGGCTGCTGGACAGTTTTGCGAACACAGCAGGATTCCATTTTGGCAGGCCTCCATTATAGAGCAAAATAGGAAATGGTCACAAAAGCACCTACAAACATTGTGCATGCAGGACAACTTTCTTACTATGTTGGCACATCCACGTCATACCCTCATTCCTGCTGCCGAATCTGCCCTCTGATATTTCATTCATAAAGCAACATGTAGTATTTATTTCTATTTGTACTGGGACTGTAGAACTTAAAAGTGGAAATACAATTATTTGATAAAAACCAATGAGTGTTAAATGTAAGCCCAGGAAGGGCTGAACTAAATTTAATTTCTGAGTTTATTCTTTGCAATAAAATGCTCAAAGGTGACATTTGACTTTGTGCTGAAGTTGAAAGGAATCCAGTAAAAAACTTTCCCAATGATCTAAGGGATAACTGAGGCTAGCTAGCAATAGAATAGAATAGAATAGAATAAATCTTTATTGTCATTGTCCCCTTGTGAGAAACAACGATATTCCTTGGTTGCCATATCAATAGCACAGCTATTGTGTACATGTATAAAATATTAGAGATCTGTGATACAAATACTCGAAGCTATATTACTTGTAGTTTTAGCAGATCCCTGAAATGTAAAGTAGGCAATATATCTGAAATTTCATGCAGGTCCTTCCATTCCTCTAAAACAGTGGTGGCCAAACTCGGCCCTCCAGATGTTTTGAGACTACAACTCCCATCATCCCTAGCTAACAGATCCAGTGGTCAGGGATGATGGGAACTGTAGTCCCAAAACAAGTTTGGCCACCACTGCTCTAAAACAAATATGAATGACACAGCATAAGATCACTGAAATGTGATGCAGAACATGACTCTTCAAAGAATAATCTTTCAGAGAATCTTCATCAACCACCAAATTAATTTCAAAGCCTTAGTTTAGCAATAGATGTCATAAGCCTCAAACTCTATATTGCCAATTGCATAAAGCTGATATGAATTGGTCACATTACAGTTTCCTAACATTGACCCCAGGAAAGTATCAGTGTAGAATACATTAGAATTCCCCTTCTCAGGCTGTGTAATAGATAAACCTTTTAAAATTTATTTGAACCCTAGAGAACAAAAATATATGGTTTTTTTAAGGCTTCAGCTTGGGAGGGTGGTAAAACCTGCACTTTTGCTTAAGTCTGATTTACACATGTAGCTGAATGAAGCTATAGAATGCTAAAGTGGTGGTGTACCATGTCAGGTAGCTGTCAAAGCTGAGGATCCTATATCGGGTGTCACTTGGCTTTTGGGACCCAGTGCACACATTTTTATTTTTTAGGGAGTGCCATGGGGGGCATGGCATAACATAAAATTAGAGACAGCACAGTCGTGGTTAAGCTTTTCCATACTATGCTCCCATACTAAAAAAAAGTCTTAACCTCTTGAATTTCTGCCAGCCATACAGCTGTTAAAGGTACAAGAACCATGTTTTTCACCAATGCCAATCCTAATCCAAAGACTAATCTGCATCAGTATACATGCATACCATTGTACTGTAAATTAACTATACAGTAAATTCTTACTGAGTGTCTGGTCTTTAGCTCCTACACAGCAATAAACATGCCTAAGCCTCTGCAAAGTTTTCACATTTGTCTTATGAGAGTTGGGGGCAATTCCTTAACATCCACCCATGTTTATTGAGCAGTAGTATTTGCAGAACAAAACTTCCAGGAACTACCTGATATCCAATGAACCCACCACAGGAAAGATGCATTTTGGTTGCTAAGGAAAGATGAAAAGCCAAACCACAGAGATTCCAAGGATTACTAGAAAATAAGGCAGAAAAAAGGTAAAGTGCTCTAAAGTGGAAAGGACCACAGCCACTCCCAGGGATTCCTATTGCCTGGTGTTTTAACAACTCATGTATCAGTTTCAGCTGGCTTTGCTTATTGGCTAAAAACGCTGACAGGTGAAAGCAGTCAATCTAGCTCATATGCATCACTCAGGAAAGTACCAGTTACCAGTACATTTTGCTTCATAACTTACTTTCTAGGAGAGATATAGATTTGCTCTTTTCTAATGAAACCTTAGAATTTGAGGCCCCTGAAGTGTTTCATGAGTGTCATAGCACCCATGGGCATTAAGTTGGCATCCCCCATCCTTTTTATTATTATTACATTTGTATCCCACATTTTCTCCAAAGAGCTCAAGGTGGAATACACACTTCATCACCTCTCCATTTTATCCCTACAACAACACTGTGAGGTAGGTTGGCTGAGAGAGAGTGACTGGCCCGAAGTCACCAGTGTGCTTTGCTGATGGGAGACATAATTTAGCAACATCTCGAGAGCACCAGGTTGGCAAATACTTTAGATAGAAATGTTTTACCTGCCTCAGCAGAGGGTTGGACTAGATGACATTTGAGATACTTTATGATTCTGTGATTCTACTTAAAAAATGTTGTAAGCCAGCCCAGTTGCACTGAAGTGCTGTTCTGCTCTTACAGCTGAATGGGACCTTGGACTTCTGCCCACAAAGCCCTGCCCTAATGGCACCACTGTGTGCTTCTGCAGTTGCAACAATGGATCCATGACTGTTTTCCAAGGGTAGTCCATTTGTTGGAACAGGGTGACCTGTTAGTTAATGTGTGGCTCTTCATATTTAAATGACACTGAGTTCTTATATTATTTTAGACCTGAATATTCAACATAATGGTGATAACTATTCAGAGGTCAAACTGTTCCTAAAAGCTGCCAGTATTAAAAGTGACTGTCCATACAAATTAGCAATTTGTCTACTGCTTATTAAGGATGGTATGCATGCAAGTCAGCAGAGGGTTCTCTATAGTATAAAACTCTGAAAACAACAGTTATAATTTTATTCCTGTATGATACAGAAAATAAATGTACAATAATTTTAATCTGATCAATGTCATTGGTATTGCATTCAAGCTTGCCGCTCTTATCCAAAACAATAAAATGTTTGCTGTTCATAAAAAGACTTAGGGCACATTAACACAATACATTTAAAGCATTATGATACCACTTTAACCATTCATGGCTTCTCCCGAAGAATTATGGGAGCTGTCAATAAACTACATGCATTGCCAAGGCAATGCCCTCCATCTGTTGTTTGTCTACAACTCCCATAATCCCTCGCCGCTGGCAATGCTGGCTGGGACACCGCACTGCCTACCCCTATTTGAGGATAAGGGACAGACAGACAGTAGATCAGACTCTAATGGTAGATGGGTGATTTAAAGTCTATTGGCAAGATTCTCACAACAGTTAGTTCTTTTCTTGCTGTGTTTCAGTTTACCTGCTGGTTCAAGAAGTGCCATTTTGACAGGTACACAAACAAATTTCTCCCCCCCCCATCCACTTGCCCAGCTGGAAAAGGGGGGTGTCCCTTATATATGTACAATAGGGTTTTTTTTAATCTATTTGTATCTATTTGTAGACCTTTCATCATTTATAGTAATCCTAGGGTGGTTTCCAGAATATAATAAAATGAAAAAATAATAAAAATATACATTTATAACAACAATAACTTAAACTAATTAAAAAAATACACAATACACAATACTGAAGATAGCTCAATTGCCTGGAGGTATAAGAAAGTTTTTACTTGGCAAGAGAAACCCATCAGGGTCTCTCTCGCATCTGTGATTCCAGTATATTGCATCTTACACAAATACACTTGCATGTCTTGTAGTTCAGTGGTAGAGAATCTACTGTATCATATGTGCAGGAGTAGGATATCCTGGAGAGCTTCTGCCAGTCTGTGTAGATAATACTAAGCTAGATGGATCAATGATGCAGTATGAGGAACAGGGCTGAAATTAGGCTTTCTGTCACCCGGGTCAAAGACCCATTTTGGTGCACGCACACATACACACACGGATGCATGCTTGCATACATACACATACAGTGGTACCTCGGGTTACGAACTTAATTCGTTCTGCAGGTCCGTTCTTAACCTGAAACTGTTCTTAACCTGAGGTACCACTTTAGCTAATGGAGCCTCCCGCTGCCACTGCGCCGCTGGCGTGCGATTTCTGTTCTCATCCTGGGGCAAAGTTCTCAACCCTAGGTACGGTAGTACCCCTGGGTTAGCGGAGTCTGTAACCTGAAGTGTTTGTAACCCAAGGTACTACTGTACAAGCATGCATGCATACATACAAACACACACAACCTCAACACATTTAATCACAAAGGGCATAAAAAGTAGGCAATATATTGTTTGAATACAAAGGAATCCTAAGAAGTATTATGACTGTATGACCAAAGGGAGAATGAACATCTCTTCCAGTAAAAGCAAATTGTTTGTCAAAAGTAGAATTCCATGTGTAGCAACTGTCTATCTGAGGTCAGGTTTCGAATTGGATTTATTTGGTCACAGGAACATTAAAGGACTGCATTTCCAAAAGATCAGTCAATATCCTCTGGTTTCCTTTTAAAATGTTTTCCCTCTCTCTTTTGTTCTGTGCAAATCCTTTCCAGGAGTTTTGATGTGTAAACTTACTTCTGAGTAAGCTTCAACAAGATTCCTTTCAATTTTATTTTTGTTTGATTACTCATTTTAGGAAATGATAATTTTGTGGTCATTTTAGGTTCTACCAGTATGTAAGGTGAATAAATGCTTTTTGCGAGCCTAAAGTAGAAAGTGCCTTTCCAATACAATCCTAATGCAGCCGGGCAGACCAGAGCTTGCCAGGGAACTGCCTCTGCATGTAGATTATGTATAGTCTGTAAAATGACTCAGCCTTAGCTATTTAAACATATTCAATGTTCTGAAGGGATCATAGAATCATAGGAACCCCAAGGATCATCTAGTCCAGTGTTTTTCAACCACTGTTCCGCGGCACACTAGTGTGCCGTGAGATGTTGCCTGGTGTGCCATAGGAAAAATTGAAAAATTCAAGAGAATTACTTTATATATAGTCAATATAGGCACAGAGTTAAATTTTTTAACATTTTCTAATGGTGGTGTGCCTCGTGATTTTTTTCATGAAACAAGTGTGCCTTTGCCCAAAAAAGGTTGAAAAACACTGATCTAGTCTAACTGTTTCTCTTCCTCAGCTTCTCACCCCTCCCTCTGTCCTTCCAGAATTTCTTTCTCACATAGTAGAAAACCCACAGGGGATCCTATCTTCACGCAGCCTCTCCAGATTTTCCAACTCTCCCTCTCCCTGCATCAGGCTGTGAATGACAGCTTCATGGGGAAAAAGGAAGGACAGAGCTCATGGCTGCTATGCACTTTTTCATCTTTCTCTTGAAGCCCAGACATGCTGGGAGCCTCAGTGGCGCCCCTCTGGAGGCTTCACCCGGGGCAGAAACCCTGGCTACACCCCCACTAGCTGTGGCGCCGCTGTGAGGAAAAGAGAGCTTTCTGTGTTCCCAAGCTTGTCCTCTGATAGGAATGCAGCGCTGTTTCTTTTAGAGTCCATGTCCATTCCCTGAAGGTGAAAGTTATGGGGGCTTGAACCTGACTGGTCCAATAGGAAAAATCCAAAGCAACGGTAGCACAATAACTTCCTTTGGACTAACTAAAACATTACAAAGTATTTCATATACTGCATAGCAGCACTCCTATTGGGCTAAATATTAGATGGGGTGAGGGAACTGAAAATTACTGTTACCAACTATTATTCTTAGTATTTAAACATTCAAGTCAGCTTACAATCAGAATAAAACCATAAACAATAATATAAAGATACCAATTTTTTTTAAAAAACAAACAAACAAACCCGCCACTAAGACTAAGAAAAGCATTAGCAACATTATATCTTACCTACAAAAACATAAATGAAATAAAACGGGGGGGGGGACACAGGAGGGGGAAGTTCCTACGGAATGTGTTGGAAAAGCCTCAGCCTTTAAAACTGTCAACTGTTTTTAAAAAGAAGTGCAGCATGTTCTAATTCGATTTATTGTGCGTGTCTAACTCAGAAGCAAGTTCTGTAACCCAACTGGGACTTAGTCCCAGAAATGTGCTACATAAAATAATAGAATTGTAGAGTTGGAAGGCAGAAATCTCAACTAAAAACATACATGACAGTTGGCCACCCAACCTCAACATCTGTTGCTTTGTGCTGCTACTACTACTGTTGTTTGTGTTACGCTTTGTTTTTAAAATGCTATCTTACCTGCAGCCCAGCATCTACCTACCTAAGAGCATCTCAGCGGAACTTCCTTCTGAGTAGACAAACATCCTGAGTTTGCATAACACCTCCGCTCCATCTTCCAAATTGCAGACTAGAGTTTTTTCTCTCTCCTCTCTTAGACCTCCCCAGCAGGTGTGTATCTGTGTTTAGCTTCAGACTAAACAGAGAGAGGAGTCCCAATGTGACACTTCAAAGTTTACTCACTACTTTGTGGCATTCCTTAGTTAAAGCACCAGTTTTGCCTGCTGCTTTCATCTTTATCTGTGCATTTATGTTTTTTTCTCTCTCTGCATATATGTCTATAGTGTGTGGGTATACATGGATGCGTGTGCTATATAGTGCACGCATTGCAAATATGTCTGATCGACTGCTCTTGGGGGGGGGGGCACGGGACGGGACCAACCAACCCAGACACCAAATCACTTTTATCTGTTTTTTTGTTTTTAAATAAGGAACCGTAATAAGCATATGGTTTCAGTGATCTTAGTGCATCTTAAAGTGATCTGGAGTGTTGCCTGATGCTTTAAAAAACCGTATAGGAGGGACTGTGTGTGTGAACGTGTAGAAGATCATCCTGGTCAGGACTGGAACCTTTGCCCGAGACATACAAACACACAACCTTCTTTAAGGAAGCCCGGACACCTCGCAACCTTCTTTTCTCCTCACCAGTTAACGGTCCGGCATGTCACGCGGGGGCGGGGTCGAACGCGCGAGCGGCAGGAGGCCACGCGGTTGCCGCGGCGGCTGATTGGGCGGCTTGAGGCCGGCTGGCGATTGGGAAGCCGGCGTGTGACTTTTCCGCGGAGGCTCCGCCCACTTATCTCTCTCTCTCTCCCCCCCCCCCCCCCGCCGCGCTGCGGGGCGGGTTTATAAGCCGGGAGGCCAGCCGGCCGGCGGGTGGGCTTGAGAGAGTTTAGGCTGCTGAGGTGAGTTGGCGAAGGGCGGGATCCACCGGGTGGGAGGCAGTGGTTGCTCGCGCGGCACGGATGGAAACAGATGCCGCTCCCGCCTCCTACTCCTCCGCGTGTGTGAGGCGGCGATGTGAGGGAAGGAAGGCAGTACATGGGGCGGCGTATCCCGGGGGCTGGCGGCGTTTGTGGTGGGAACGCTGCGGGGAAAGGAAGGAGCGAGAACCTCTGCCGTTGTCCCGCCTCCGTGAGCGGAGAGGATAACTCGACGCCACTTATTACGCCCCTCCTTTTATCCATAGCCCATAATTACAGCCTCCTCTTTTCCCACCACCCCCTCCCGAAAGCGGGCAGAATTTCCCGGTGTTTTTCCTCTCGCACAAAACCCCTCCAGTGATGCGGGTTGTATCGCCGCCCTGCTTGCTCCCCTTTCCTGCCAAGCTGCGCCTTGTTCTCTGGACGCCCTTTCAGAGGAGGGAGCTTTGGGGCCTCGGTCCTGCGCGCACTTGCTTGCCTGGGAATAAGCGCCCCTGTGACTGTGGTATTAACTGCCCTAGTGAGCGTGCGGCCGGGGGGGGGGGGTGCTGGCTGCGCTGTGAGGCTGCAACATCATGCGCTGGGAGGAGGAGGAGGAGGAGGAGGAGGAGGAGGAGGAGCACTGCTGAAAGTAGCGACACGGGCTTCGAACAGAACGGCGACGGGCCGCCAAATTGTTTCATTCGCTGCTCTGTGTGATGCCCTCGAATCTTCTGACGAAGGACGACTTAAGCAGAGTGCCTCGACATGGCTGGGTGTTTTTTTTTTTACCTTAGGCGCTCAACTGCCCTTGCATTTTCAGTAAGGAATGAGGAAATGTCTTGCTCACCCCTTTCCCAACTGCCAATTTGTTGGTAACGGGTAAGGTAGCATCTTTCTCAAATTGTGTTTGATGCTGGTGTGAACTCCATTATATATATATATGTATGTATATATATATATGTATATGTATATGTATATATATGTATATGTATATGTATATATAGGCCTATACACTGCAACTGACCCACAACTGCAACTGACCCACAGGGCTTCCCCTCTGGAAGTAATTTTTTTGGTCTGTTCGTAGGTGAATTAGCCAATTAGGAATACATAATGAGAGTCTTGCGTTCTTCCTGAAAATATGTTTAGGCACTCCTCTGCTAGCTTCTGTCTCCAGCATGAGGAATTGCTGATGCCTCACTTGTGACCCTGTTTCTAGTGCAGGTGGGGAGGGCTAAAGCCTCCAGTAGGTTTGCTTGCTTGCTTAGGAAATTGGCATATAGATATGATGTTCTAGTTGGTACATGCATGCAAAGAGTTTAGGATGGTGATTAGTATAAGCTGGCATCATACTGGAATAGGGAATAAGAAAAAGAAGGGAGAGACTCCCCTTTAGGAATCTTATTGATCCAAATGCTGTTAGGTCTGCAGCTGCAGCCTAGATGACAAACTTAATAGTAACTGGATGCTGAAGTTGCTGCTGTGAGAGAAAAACTAAACAGTACCAGTTTCTTTGCAGCCCTAGCTGTTTCAATGGTGCAGCTTTCACAGTCCCCGCTTTGCCGCACTTCGCCTTCATGCCACTCTGAGGAAGCGGAGGAGAAGAGCATGAAACCTGCCAAGCAGCAGGTGACTCAGGGCCCTCATGGGGACAATCAGCCTCCCTTGAGCCCCCTGCAGGCAGCTTTGAGTTCTGCTGCAACGGCATCCCAGGCATATGAGACTTACATTGACAATGGACTTATCTGCATGAAACACAAGATCAGGAACATTGAGAAAAAAAAGGTATGTATCTCTCCTAGATTATTAGAGAAATGGTACCAAAGGAAACTGCTCAAACTACTGTGTTCATTTACTCTTTCTTGCTGTTGTCTATTGGATTGTAAGCTCTTTGGGGTAAAAGGCCCTATATTTATTGCTTATGGAAGTGTAAAATGCTGTGTAACTATAAATTGATTTCACTTAGGATACTTGCCAGTTTTCAAAATTAGATTAATAAAATAGAATGGATAGAGTTTATGACTAGAGAGAAATAAGAACTTTCTGCTGTGGTGTGTAATTTGTATGAGCCGTCAGTATTGAGCTGGTTCAGGTGTCATGAGAAACTATTGTTACTGTGGTGAGAACAAGCTTTAGGTTCATGTGTTCCCTGTGTGGCTACAATGGCAAAATCTCACATATTTTACTTACATTTTTCAATTACAATTTTGCCAGTATGGTATTCTGGCTTCTGAACTGGCCCACTAAGTCCTAAAGGATGGATGCTACTTTGTGTGTAGTGTAGAGTGCATGCCAAAATTAAACTGTCTACTGAATTTTGATGCAGTCTCTCAGTGCTATCAGTATATAAAGAAACCTGCATGACTAGAAGTAGTTTCATGCTTAAGTAGCCAGTCTTCATCCAGCAGGAAGGTGGCTTTGCCCATCTAGCTGCAGTAGTTACCAGAGCTTGAATGTCATAGAAAGGCTGTTATGAAGATAACATCCGCCTTATCTGGTAACTGTAGCCAGATATACTGTATTGCTAGTGGTACTACTGGTATCTTGACAGTGGTTCCAGTATTATGAAATTATTGTGCATTGAATCTCCCAAAGCTGTTACCTGGCTTAGAAACACCAGATCTTATCAACTCTGTATTGCCACCACCTTTATAGAACATGACGCTGAGCTGCAGCATTATTTGCCATTCATATGAATATATTGTGTACCTCTTGCTAAAACTAACTGCCAAAATCTAATGTTAAATGTCTGCCAAAGAGCTCTAATTTATGGTTGTTTTGATGTGCTTTTTATTGTATTTAAGGCTACAAATGCATGGTAGCATGTGTAGGTAGGCATCCATGTTATTCAAGTTTGGCCTATGCTTAAAGTCTTAAGAAGTTGGTTATACATGGTCTAATCCTGTACCTGCTCAATACATGTTCTCAGCTCAAACTAGAAGACTACAGAGATCGTCTGAAAAAGGGGGAACCCCTCAACCAGGATCAGTTGGTAAGCTTTCTGTTCTTGTATCTCAGATTGCAGCAAACATTTGCAGCAATGAATTCAGCAGCTCATGACAGACTTCTGAGACGGTCCTTCATGCCTAGGCAAAACATATTGGCCTAAATCTTAACGAAGAGTTATTGCACATTGATTTCAGTGGTGCCAATCAAGCTGAGGTCTTGTGTTGTGTCTAGGCCCTATTGAAGCTATGGGAATAGAGCTACAGGACCTACCTTCAAGCAGTCCTATGGGCCAAATATGGCTGGGAAAGTATGTAGAAAATACATAGGAAAGCAAACTACTTCTAAAAACTTAAAATTGTTCTCAGCTAAGGTCTGTAAGCTGCTCTAGAATGGTTAAACAGAATTAACATTTTGTTGAGAATAGTAGATCTATCTTCATCCTGACTCATGCTGTTGGCTCTTTTTGACTCGGGCTCTTGTCTCTTTTTACAGTGTTTGGATAGAAAAGGTATTTTAAGTTCCAATAATAGTAACTGTGATGCTGCATTATCCCATTTTTATACAGGATTGGTTATGAATTAAGGCAGCAGGAAAGCCATGAACTTTTTTATATGTGTTAGCATTAACAAAAATATATAATACTGCGCAGAAAAATAATAACTGATTCTTTTAAGGAGGAGGACCTGGGCTTTAGTTCTCTTTGACGCCCTCTCCCCTCCCCCCACTGCCATTGCCAGATTATTCTGATACAGCAAGATACAATTTATTGGTTGACAGCTAGTTGACTTTTTGGATTAGAATTCTAAGATATATGAGCAAATGTTGTTAAATTGTATAGCCATTACTTGAATGTCATGATCTTCATGACACCATAGTGGATAAATGGTTGGGAAATTGATGCTACGAAGGGGCAATTGGTACACCAAGAGTTCAGAAGATATTGCTGCTTATGGCGTGTGATATCTGATATTACTGCTTTGGCAGGGGAGGTCTGTCTAATTGCCATTTACCAAATTGTATAGATGCAGTCTGGGCCACAGCTTGTTAGAGGTCAAATAACTGCTGAATCTGTGGTCAAGGTAAGCACTGAGAATCGAGTTGGAGATGTGGCCTTTGTTAATCCATTTTCTATGAAGTAACCCTGAATTATGAATAATTGCTGAAGGGAAGTATAGATACTTCAACACTCCAGCCAGAGTTGTTAAGCAAGAAATTTGCAAGCTTTATGATGAGTTCCTCCTGGTTTAGTGAGCCAAGTCCTTCACATGTAAGCACGATAATTGTTAGCATAGCAGTGCTCAGTTTGCTTAAGATCAGAGCTGGGGAACCTCACCCCTGATTATTAGCCATGCTGGCTGGGGTTGATGGGAGTTGCTGCAACATCATCTGGAAGAGCAACTAGCCCTGTATATAAGAAGAGATAGAAGAGTATATAAGAAGAGGCATAACTGTTTTTATTGTTGTACACTGGTACCTCGGGTTCCAAACACTTCGGGTTACAAACTCTGTTAACACGGAAGTAGTACCTCAGGTTGAGAACTTTGCCCCAGGATGAAAATGGAAATCGTGTGTTGGCAGCGCGGTGGCAGCAGGAGGCTCCATTAGTGAAAGCGTGCCTCAGGTTAAGAATGGTTTCAGGTTAAGAACAGACCTCTGGAACAAATTAAGTTTGTAACCCGAGGTACCACTGTATTTTACATTGTTGTGACCTGCCTTGGGGCCTCATGGTGTAAGACGGGTAATAAATCAGATATTATTATTATTATTATTATTATTATTATTATTATTATTATTATTATTATTATTTAATGTAGCATTCTGTAAATTATAGGTGCTTTTGTAAGTAGTAAAATAATAATAAAAATGACAGATTTATAGCAGCCTTCAGTTTATGTATCTTCTAAAAAATCCATTGGTTTTAACTGTAACCTGTACATAGCAGAAAACTTCACAATTAAAATTCTATTTAAATCACCTTATAATTTAGTCATAGTGGCTGTTGCTCACACTGCTCCTCAGGTCTTAGCACCTTATGACTATCAGAAGTTGAGATGTTACCGGAAGCTTTGTGTGCATTAAAGGATAGTCTTGTTAAAACATCTGTGCTTCATAATTCTAGGCACTTTATACATGTTTAATAATAATGTTTGGCTGATTATAGGAAGCTGTTGAAAAATATGATGAAGTGATCCATAACTTGGAGTTTGCTAAAGACCTTCAGAAGACATTTTCTGGGCTTAGTCAAGATGTAAGTAGACTGAATTATTGAGTAGAAATGGGTCGGTGTGGCTTAGGATCCACTTTGTGAGGGGAGGTGGGCTTTGTTCAGGTTCTCTTTATCCTTCCCCCACCCCCACTTGTCTGAGAATCTGGATTTGGGTCTCTGCTCTTGTATGTCCGGTGCCTTCTTGCATATCAGCGCCAAAATTGTTGATACAATGGTACCTTGGGTTACAGACGCTTCAGGTTACAGACTCTGCTAACCCAGAAAAAGTACCTTGGGTTAAGAACTTTGCTTCAGGATGAGAACAGAAATTGCTTGGTGGCGGCGCAGCGGGAGGCCCCATTAGCTAAAGTGGTACCTCAGGTTAATAACAGTTTCAGGTTAACAACAGACCTCCAAAATGAATTAAGTTCTTAACCCGAGGTACCAGTGTATGGAGTACTCCTCTTCCATCCCACCCCTGTCATTCCATCCTACCCTGATATGAGACACTACCCAGAAACTTAAGCTTTGAACATTTTTTGTATGATAAGTGGAATGATTGTAGAAGTTGAAATGTGTTGTTACAGAGACTTGAGGAAAAATCTTTAGCACCTTTATTTAGGAAGATGACTTAGGTAAGACTTTGGATTGACTTCCTTGAGCTACAGTCCAGCTGCTGGTCAGACCTGTCAGGAATTTGTGTAATAGGCCTATTTTGTTTTTATATTAATACAGCTGCTGAAAGCACAGAAGAAAGCACAGAGAAGGGAGAGTATAATGAAGCTTGAAGCAGAGAAGAAGAAACTCCGCACAGTACTGCAGGTCCAGTATGTGTTGCAGAGTTTCACTCAAGAGCACGTGCAGAGAGACTTCAAATGTGGCTTTAATGGTGCAATATTTTTGCCTTCTAAAGAACTAGACTGCCTCATTAGGTTTGCAAAATTGACCTGCTCTGGAAGAAATGAAGGCATGAGGTAAGTAAATGTGTCCTTACTTAAATTGCAAAGTGAATCTGTGCTAGCATTTGGACATTTAGAAGAGTTTGGATTTGATGCCCCACTTTATCACTACCCTAAGGAGTCTCAAAGCGGCTAACATTCTCCTTTCCCTTCCTCCCCCACAACAAACACTCTGTGAGGTGAGTGAGGCTGAGAGATTTCAGAGAAGTGTGACTAGCCCAAGGTCACCCAGCAGTTGCATGTGGAGGAGTGGGGAATCAAACCCGGTTCACTAGATTACAAGACCACTTCTCTTAACCACAACACCATGCTGGCTAGCTTTATTAGAAGTGTAGTTTTGAAACCTTACAGGTTTACCTCATAGGCCCCTTCAGGATAGCTCTTTGGATAAGCTGCCTCCAGCCTCCTTGCTGCTGGTGCTTTGTTTCCTCCTTGCCACAGTCATTTTCTCACTGCAGAGAGAGCAAGGTTAGCAGGTTTTTGCCTGCAAAGTGAGAGGGCACCCACTGTTAAGGGGGCAGTTGTTTGTCGCTTAAGATAGTGGTGGGAATTGGATCCATCAGTGACAGGCAGTTCCTTCTTTTTTGCTGCTGTTGCTTCATTGCTCTTTTACGTATGATGGAGTAAGAATGGCAGGAGCCAATCAACTCCTGGCATGTCAACAAGTGCCCAGACATCCTGGTGCTCAGTGCTTGGCATAGTTTGTTTTACAGAACTGTGTGTTTAGTAATATATATATATATATATATATATACACTATTCCTTTGGACAGTCTTTTTAATCCAGGTGATGTTAGTCTACAGTTCTCATCAGCCCCAGTCAACATGATTGATGATGAAAGTTGTAGTCTAGCAAGGGCACCAGGTTGGGGAAAGCTGCCTTAGGGTTACAAGGCTGAAAGAACTGGCTTTGTGGCTTTCACCTGTTTATTTTAAAACAAGACTGGGATAAACATAAAACCCTGCAAGCAAATACTGTTCAGGGGGGGACAACTTCCATACTTGTCTGAACAACTAATGGAGCACCATAATATGTATTCTGAGGACTGAACTGCGATATTGTGGCTTCGTTTTCTGAATGGGGAGGCTTCATATGCAGTACTAAATGAAATCATATTGAAGCAGACTACTGGCTAATCTTGGGGCTACCAGTGGTATCAACTTCTAATTTGCAAATTTGGGTTTTTAATTGAGCCTTATCAGAACTTTGCTGTAATGTAGTCAAAGCCATGCTGGGCAAATCCAGGCTGATGTGCTTATTGTTCCCAGAAACCTTAGCATTGCTGTCCTTAAGAGACCCCATTGGTGTCTAAGACCTCCTGCCGCTCAAATTGTTGTAAAAATTGAGTGTTTCGGATTAGTTGGAGGATTGCCTGTTCTCCCCTACACCCCCACATTTTATTTCTTTTGAGATGTGTGTATATGTTTTGCCTGGTGTTTTTGTGTGTGGAGGGGGACTCTGAATATTACCAGTTTTTTATGGCTATTTTGTGGTTGCTAAAATAGTTTTTGAAGACATTATCTACGATAAAATGAAGCAGTTCTAAATTAATTCAATTAGAATTACTAGTTTTCTCAACTTAGCATATAATTTGGTAGACCTTTAGGCTCAACTTGGAATGGAGCCGTACAAGTTGTTCACTTGTCAGATAGCCTGAAGGGAGTACAATTTGCATTTGCAGACAAAATATACTTGGCTTTTAGGTCTTCTGAAAAAAGCCGAATGGTGTACACCGTGCACTTGTAACAGTTGAACTGGTACTAAGATTAAAAAAAAATTGATGTTTTTATCAATAAACTGTTTCAAGATGTCTCATAGGAAGTGGTTTATAAAAAGAATTAAATTGGTGAAATGATGTTGGCATAACTGGCTAAAAGATGTTTTTAGTAAAGTATTCAATTCTGAGCAAAAAACTGTTGCTTCTTATAGAGTACAAGGTACTCTGCCATCCCTATTATATCAAACAGCCATCTTAAGTAAAAGTTCATTACTTTCTTGATCTTGCACTGACACTTATTTCCCCCCCCCCACTGACATGAAGTGTTGAAGACCAAATGGAGCAATCGTCACGCTACTTCTGGGATCTGCTAGAAGGCAGTGAAAAAACAGTAGCTGGGACAACTTGTGAGTAGTCTTTAGATATTTTTGCATCTAACGTCTACCATCTTCAGGCAAAATACTTCATAGCAATATTGAGATTAGAACATTTATTCCAGTTCAGAAACCTTGGTTCTCAAACTTAATTTGCTCCAGAAGTCTGTTCCAAAACTAAAGTGTTCCAAAACCAAGGCATGCTTTCCCATAGAAAGTAATGCAAAACAGATTAATCCGTTCCAGACTTTTAAAAACGCCTAAAACAGCAATTTAACATGAATTTTACTATCTAACGAGACCATTGATCCATAAAAGGAAAGCAATAATCATTGTATTATACTATAAAATAAGACAAGCCACAGTCACAAAAACAAAAAAGCCACACAAACAAAAACGCAAAAAATAGCAAAAACAAAAGCACCAAATATAAGCTCCAAATATCACCTCAGAACACTGCAATTGGAAATGGAAGGCTTTGATTACAATGGGGGGGCGCAAATTAGCAGCGCAACAGTGAAAACGGAAACTTGGGAGCACGTTTGGCTTCTGAGGCAAAGTTCACAAACCAGAACACTGACTTCCGGGTTTGCAGCGTTCGAGTTCCAAATTGTTCAGGAACTAAGCTGTTCGAAAACCGAGGTACCACTGTACTTTGTTCCTTCCATTGCTCAGAAGAATTACTTTTCTAATCCAGTAACTGCTGTTGCCTGGTTAGGGCAACATAAGTGCAGGTTTATAACTGTTTAGAGATCCCCAGCATGGCCTGTAGTTCCCCACTGCACATTAAGGGCAATATCCAATATGGCATTACCAGACATGACAGAACCTCCTCTTCCTTTCCTCTCCCTGCACCCACAATCTGCTCGAGAAAACCCCCAACACTCCAGAACATACCTTGAGTGTGTGCAAGGAATGCAAAGAGGAAGTACTGCTAGATGTGTTGTGCTCAGTCTGTTATCATGGGTGGAAAGTCATTTTGCTTAAAAAGCAAGCCACAATATTATGTAGATTTACATAGGATTACATTTATGTGTTAAGTGTTTAATAACAGGTGAGTTCCCACAGCTACAGGAACCATGTTTTATCTTGGTATATAATTAAGGTAGACCTGCACATTTATGGGTGTGACTCCAGGAGATTTACTGGATAGGGAAATTGGTCTTTTAGCCAATTGTGAGTTCAGCATCCCTGTGTTTAAGGCAGGCATAGGCAAACTCAGCCCTCCAGATGTTTTGGGACTAGAATTCCCATAATCCCTGACCATTGGTCCTGTTAGCTAGGGATGATGGGAGTTGTAGTCCCAAAACATCTGGAGGGCTGAGTTTGCCTATGCCTGGTTAAAGGCTTACCGGTATATTCTTCAAAGTATATCTCAGGATAACTTCCCAAGGCTGCATTATTTTTTAAATCTTTGAGGATATGACAGTCTTCTACCAATTAGCAAATTAAGTTCTTGAAATCAAGGGTGTTCTGTGGATGTTCTCAGTGTTCATAACTGTAACTTTTTCTTGGTCTTTTTGTTAACTGAAATGCCTGAATCACATTGTCATTTCAAATATCTTATGTATTTACTTAAAAACATTATCAATAATGTATTGTGCCAAGAGAAAAATGTTTGATCTTATTTGTTGAGATGAGATGGTGCCATATCCTAAAACTGTAAACTCCTTTTGTGATCTTTTAATCTGCTTAACATTCAACACTCTGTCCTTTAGATAAATGCCTGAAGGATTTGTTATCTAAACTGTTAAGTTCCAGTTATTTTGAAAAAACTCCTGCTCCTTCCAACATATCAGTAAAAGAGGAATCAAAAGAACTGTCTACAGGACCTGAGTTATGTGAAGAAATGCAAAGACCTGAAAAAACAAGACAACTCTCAGATTCAGAGCATGTCAGTGAATTAGGTAATAAATATGTAGAAATCTTAAATTCTTGACTGCTGATACAGTACTTCTGATGTGAGTCTTAAACTTTTACGTTTTTAGCTAAGTTATGTATATTCTGCCCTTCACCTTATTTAGGATTTATTCGTGGTTAAGACCAATTGTACCACAGTACAGATGCTATAATAAAACAATCCTAGCTGTTTGGGATTAATTTTAAACTTTCATACTAAATGTATCAAATAAGAAACAAAATAAAAAATAAAAAATTCCTTCCAGTAGCACCTTAGAGACCAACTAAGTTTGTTATTGGTATGAGCTTTCGTGTGCATGCACACTTCTCATAGCAATAACAAACTTAGTTGGTCTCTAAGGTGCTACTGGAAGGAATTTTTTTCTTTCCGACTACTGCAGACCAACACGGCTACATACCTGTAACAGTATCAAGTAAGAAATACCGAAGAAGTTAGTTGTGTGACTGCTTACTATAAGACTGAACATTAGCAAATTCTCAGAGGTGGTTGCCAGACTAGCCTGGAATGTAAGTCATTTTTAGTTTGGTTTCCCCCCCTGCAAAAGTGAATGTGCTATGGATGCTTAGAAAAGTAAACTGGTCTAGCAACAGTATTAACATATTTATTCAGCTTGACTGTTTTATAGCATTTGGCTTTGTGAGAACTTGAATCTAAATTATGCAATCCTTCTTCCTAGAACCTCAAATGGATCACATTCAGTCTGAGATACAGCCTCAAGAGGTAAGTTATTACCGTATTTTTCGCCCCATAAGGTGCACCTAGTTTTTAGAGGAGGAAAACAAGAAAAAATCTGAATCACAGCCTCCTTGGGAGGAGAGCAACCCCTGCAGAAGCCTGGGAGGCTTGATAGCAGGGGCGTCGCTAGGAGGGGGTGGGGGGCCCACCCCAGGTTCCAGGGGAGGGGGTGGCTCTCAGCATGCCCACCCCACAATTCATAAGTTGCTTAGTGCAGCAGCTGGCTTACACAGCACACATTGCTTTTTCCTTCCTGCTGGGAAGAGCCACAGAAGCACCGCTCTGCCCAGCCAGGGCTCCACCCAGCACCCTGGCACATTTCACCAGGGCACTGCCCTCAGGGTACAAAGGTGCCATCTTCAAGGGGTGACATTTGGCACCTCCACTTAGAGCCTCAAGCATAAGCCAGAGCAAATCCAGTGGCTTTGGGCTTAGGACTCACCATAGCACTGCAAAAGCATTAGCTGTGCTTGCTTTACTCAGTCCACCTGGACCTGGGGTACCATCCACCCACACCCCTTCAAGTCACAGTGAGCGTTTTGCATTCCCCCACAATGCTTTGCGGCACCTCATTTGGATGAGGTGCCGCAAAGCATTGTGGGGGAACGCAAAACGCTCACTGTGACTTGAAGGGGTGTGGGGGGGGTGACAAAAAAAAAATCCGCACCGGGTACCACTTGGGCTTGCTATGCCTCTGTTTGGGAGCTTCCATCCCAAGTCTCTGCAGAGATCACTCTCCTCTTGCGGAGGCTTGGGAGGAGCTCCTCTGCCCCAAAGCGAGCTGCGGAGAAGGGAATCGTAGCCCTCCCTCACGGCTTACTTCAAAGCAGCAGAGGGACAGGAGCTGCCTACACCCGTGTAAGCAGCTGCTGCCCAGCTCCGCTGCCCCAAAGGGAAGCCGCCCCTGGCTTGTGCGCTGGGGAGGAGCAAGTGGAGGGCGAGTGGAGGTGGGTGGCGGCGGCAGGACCAGCGGCCTGAAAGGGCTCCTTTGGGGCCGCTGGTTATATCTCTGATGCCCGCCGCTGACGCTAACCCTCTGCTTGCTCCTCCCCGGCTCTCTGAAAAACAAGTGGGAGAGCCGCTGAAACGCTCAGCGCGCCGGGGAGGAGCAAGCGGAGGACGAGTGGTGGCGGTGGGACCAGCGGCCTGAAAGGGCTCCCTGCCTCTTGCCGTGTTCAGTGGCAGCAGAGGAGATGGGACCAGCGGCCTAAAAGGAGCCCTTTCAGGCTGCTGGTCTGGCCGCTGGGCCTTTGCCTTCTCTCCATAAGACGCACAGACATTTCCCCTTACTTTTTAGGAGGGAAAACGTGCATCTTATGGACCGAAAAATACGGTAAATGATCTACTACAGTAGAAGAAATTAGTGTTAAACTGGAGAATAGCTTGCTTTATCAGTCCAGTGATGCTGGAACTAAAAACTGGAGATAATACAGGAATCACTTCAGAAAGCTCCACTTGAAGAAATTTGTAGCAAGGCTCTAGCAAAGGCAATTGCCAAATAGGAGTCCATAAATCCTTTGACTTTGAGACAGGGTGCAGTGAGGTAGAATTGACAACCACCTGCCTGTTTAGCTTTGAGGGTTTATGGGCAAAATCTCTGTAGCACAATATGGATTTTCTGTGCTATTACTGTGGTTTTTTTTAACCAAGTCGTCTACCTTGCTGTGGTCTTAAACCAGGCATATTTCTATCTTTCAAGAATCTTGGATAGAAACTAGCCAGGAAGCTGCAGCAGATGTTCCCAATATGAGAACCATATAATGAGTGTTCAGGATGGCATAGTAGTATTTTGTAAATCTGAAAACAAGTGTTTAGTCTTTATGTCTTTATTTATTAAATTTATATACTGCCCTTCATCATAAGATCTTAGGGCAGTTCACTGTCACACACATAGTTACAAACATTTTTGCAAAATGTACAATTCAGTCCTGTTGGGTGACTCTTGTACAACAACTTTCTGGCATGATTTCACATGAGCCTTAATTGTGCTAGCAATTTAGACAAGTACTGGTGAAATGCTAAGTTTCTTTGGTTTGTATAGTTTCTTAATAGGCACTATTTGCCTGAAGCTGCCTCCCCTATCAAGAAGCCTGAGGAATCCAAACCCTGGGAAATGGAACATGTTAAGACAGATGAACCACTAAAGTCCTGGGAAATGCTTGTTGACATGGAAGAACAGGAACAGAAGAAGCAGAAACAAGATTATGTTAAAACTCTGGAATCTTTAAGGCAGCAGGGAAAGAAACTGGAACTTTCAAAGCCTTGGGAAGCTCATCTTAAGGAAGGTGGTAATGATCACAAGGAGGAAGTTCCAAAGCCATGGGTAACTCAGGTTAGAGAACAGCGGGACTCCCCTAAACACTGGATGAGCAAAGCTAAGGAAGAGCAGGAGCAAAAGCCACAAGGTCCAAAAACATGGGTTGCTCAAATAAGGGTGGAAACAGTACAAAAACCAGAACCTGTGAAGCTTTGGAGTGCATGTGTTGGAGAGGAGAAGGAGCAAAAGAAACATGAACCTGCAAAGCAATGGGTAGCACACATCAAGGAAGAGAGGGAACAAAAAACCCAACCCCCAAAGGTTTGGGAAACATCTGAGGGACCACGGCAAGCACTTCAGAAGCCATTACAGAACCCTCCAAAGATATGGGGAGCTGGAAATCTTACCTCAAAGGAGCAATCTGGGCCAAAGAAGCCTGATTTGGGACCCAATGAAGTGAGTTGGTATAAACAATAGTATTGCCGGAACATTATTTTTATATTAAAATTGCAGTTTAGGGGTGGTGATGTATCTAAAAGTTCAAAGTTTGGGCTTTGTCAATTACCAGCTTCTTTTTTGCCACAGTAGTCTAACTCTACATGAAACAGTGTTCTCAGCAAATATTTGCGCATGGAAATAAACTAAACCTAAAGGGGTGTAAATAGTTTGCTGTTCAGTGAATTTTTGCCAAGTTCATATTTGGAATGGCAAGGGGGAGAGAACTTAGCATTGCTGATCACAAACCTTGAAGATTCTAGATGTTCAGAATGGGGGAGTAATATATAATAGAGGAATAGAGCAGGGAGGAATATAGACATAGACCTCCAAGTTTGGATCAGTTTTGGATTTTTATAATAAAAAAATGAGGGAAGGATAATGAATCTGGAATAAGTTTACCAGACGTCCCCATTTCCCGGGGACAGTCACCGGATTTACAAATTGGTCCCCATACAAAATCCATTGAAGTTGAAAAGTGTCCCCAGATTCATTGAAAAAAATCTGGTAACCTTAATATGGAAGACTTTTTTTTAACCTACATGACAGGGTTGTTATGATTAAAGGAGAAGGTGAGGGTAGCCAATGGGTCTCAACCCCTTGGTGAGTTAGGTACTTCCCTGCATGCGAAGACAGTCTCTGCAGATTGAACAAAACAAGACAAATAGTGGGTCCAACTGTCAAAGTGGTTTCTGCTTGTGCTGCAGAGGGAAGTGAGCGGCAGATAGGGCTCATCAACCTTATCAATCAGCTGAGATTAGATCCTTATGTATGACCTCTACTTAATTTGTCGAAACATATTTCTAAATGCTTTTCAATATAGAAATGAGAGCTCAGACTGAAGTTTGACTCTGACATGAAACAAGTGGTTACAGTAAAATGCCCTTAGATAATGGGGCTTTCAAAAGTGAGCTAATCTGATACTTGTGTAGAACACTGAGTCTGTGGTGTATTTATGTAAAAGGTGTACATTGCTAAGTCATATTATAATAAATAATCTAATACATGAAATTCTTATTTTACATAGGATGGAAAGACAGATGGAGTGAACAAAGGAGGCATTGATGCTACGTCTGTTGGAGAACCTTGTAAACTACCTAGGATCTTTGAAAACAGCCTTCAGGTTTGCTTTCTTGATCATAGGAAATGCTTCAAAATGCTTAAACTCAGAATCCTGAGAACAGCTGGAATACTTCCTGTGTGAAGTATCCACTTTGAATCTCTCCAGGGAAAGCAGAATTTGAAACCAAAGAAAAACTGTTCAAGTTGTTACATAGGACCATGGCTTGATGGTAGAGCATCTGCTTTGCATGCAGAAGGCCCCAGGTTCAATTCCTGGCACCTCCAGGTTGGACTGGGAAAAGACCCTTGTCTGAAGTCCTGGTGAGCTGCTGCCAGTCAGTGCAGACAGTACTGAGCTAAACAGACCAGTGGTCTGCCCCTCTGTAAGGTAGCTTCCTAAGTTCTGAGTGTCTCAGGAATCAATTCATAGCCTTAGTAGTAGATCCATGTTTAAAAATCCAGAAATTTTTAATTTTAATATCAGGAAGAGTCCACTTCAGGAAAGGTATGGATGGACCTCCTGTTAAAATGGTAACCTGAAAAGGAGCTCATATTCTGAAAATGCCACTTTCAGGACTTGGCTCCAGGATCCTCCTTTTTATTTGTCTTGAAATTGTGTACCTGCAACACAATCCCATGTGTTTATTTAGAAGTAGCTCCTACTTTGTTCACTGAGGTCTTTCTCCGTTGTAACAGTGTTTAGAATTTAAGCCTAATGTAAGATGTACATTGGGAGAATATTATTGATTAGAGGGGTAACCACCATGGTGCTCTCCAGATGTTGTAGACTACAGCTTGCATTGCTCTGGACCTCTGGACCTGTTGGCTGATGAGTGTTGGATTCCAACATCTAGAGGGTACCATGTTGGCTACTCCTGTTTTGCAAGTTGGCTTCAGCATCAACAAAACCTTTAATCCATACAGTAGCATCCTGGAAAAAGCACCCTGGGATGGTGGCTACTCTGAATAGTTCAACCAACATTTTCCTTAGTGATTTATCATTATTATTATTTTATTAGGCCCCTAAGCCTGTACATCAACCAGCTGCAGAGTTTTGCTCTACTAGTCTTCCAAAGGATCCAGTATTAAGAAGGGAAAGACTACAAGACCTGATGACTCAAATACAAGGGACCTATAATTTCATGCAAGTAAGTTGTCCTGGGTAACATGGATTTTTGGGAAGTACCTAACTGATGGTAGCGCAAAGAAAAAATGAAACGGAGGGCATCAGTTGTTGTCAAGGTCTTTGATATTTTAATGGCCCATGTTTTCAATTGCTGAAAGCACTTCAGAGGTTAAAATTCACCACAAAATATGTAAACTTTTATTCATCTCTGAATAGATTCTTGTTTTATTCAAGAGGCTTGTAACTTTTTTGTCTTTAAGGAGTCTTTACTAGATTTTGATAAACCTTCACAACGTGCCATTTGTTCGTCACAAGCACCTTCAGTTGATTCCACAGGTAATCATAATTGTGGTTAATGGTGAACAAGGAAGACCCTATTTTGTTTGATGTTCTAGGAATCCCTTGATCACTTTCGTAAAGCAGAAAAGACTGGTATAGCAACAAATTCTTAAATCTATGTGACAAAGATGTACGATAGGTGAGATTAATGCTTCATGGTGTATCTTAGAAGTATTGTATGCAAACTTTAATTTCAATTCAATTTTGTTTGTTGTTAACAACCATTATGGTCACTTCAACCACCACCAGAAAGAAATATACATACTATACAGATTGTGCAGAGATATTCTGTTAAAAAAAGAGATAAACTTTAATTTAACTCTGAGTTCATTATTTTCTTAAAGCCTCTATTTCAATTAAGCAGTAAATTGGGAAACAAATTTTCTTAAATTACATTGCATCCAAAATCTTGCTTGATACTGGAGAAGAACTTAATTCTTCCTGTTAGAAATTTCTTCAAAAGTTTTTTCTTTGAATTTCAATTTTAAAAACTTTGAAACTTGGTCCTTGATCTTGACACAAATAGTCACTAAATGAGAACTAATTCTCTTAATTGTAAAACCTCAAGGGAGATTTTCTGTTAGCCCTACACATACTGGATGGTTAGAGAGTGTATGGGAAATTGTATTATCAGAGCACCTGACTTACCACTGCATATATTTTTGACATACTGTAGTATAGTTTCTATTTATAACTTTTATAACCAACAACAATGTATTGTACAAAACTCCAATGACTCATACATCACTATGGAGGGAGTATTTACCTCCCATCCTCCCAACAGACTCTTTGGTTGGCCTAGACATGTATCTGAAGAAGTGTGCATGCACACGAAAGCTCATACCAAGAACAAACTTAGTTGGTCTCTAAGGTGCTACTGGAAGGAATTTTTTATTTTATTTTATGTCTCACACTGTTCCCTTTCTCAGCTGATGTTTTGTTGTTGATGGTTTGTGATTTTATTTTATTCAGATATAAACTCTGGACTGTCACTCCATATTTATTTCTTAATGTAAAGATGAACATAATGTAAACAACCTCTGTACTCCACTCAGTTACAGTTATTATGGTTTTTATTTTCTTTCGATTTGTAGATCTTGCTGACTTTTTACAACTCAATTTTCAAGTATCAATAAACATACATATATATTTAAATAAAACCTTATATGTTAGCATTGTCTTAATAGATTATCTAGCATCAGGCATACAATATTATGGTAGTAGTTCAGCTCTGATATTTGAAGAGCAGTTTCATGTGTAGAAAGGGCATAACCAAATGTTACCATATTTTGTAGCACCTAATGAACAACTTTCAAGCCAAAATGATTTCCCTGAGGAACTGGTTCAGGTAAGAGTGATAAGCCATTTGTCAAGCATGCATTGATTATTTGGAATGTATTTTTGTATCTTGACTGCATAAACTGCCTTGAGTAACCTTCTAAAAAGATGGGGGTATAAATGTGACTTATCATTTTGGGTTAAACAGTTTTTAGGAGGCACAGTGGCTGGGACCTAAAACATGCAACTTGTTCAAAATGTGTAGTGGGGCTTTTGACGTGTGTGCCATGCAACTTGGATGGAGCTTTTTCTAAAGAAACAACTTCTCAGACTTAGGGGATTCACACAAGCAGTTTCTATTTGAGCTCAATGCCATGTTCTGATTTTAGGAAATTTTTAGGAGATGTTGATTCCTTGTTCCTGCTCCAATCCGCTTATTTAATCCAAATAATACAGTTCCAATGTTGGTCCTTTATTTTAACAGCCAATGATGTGTTGACTTTCGTTCGTATTTAACTGTTCCATATCCTTTAATTTGCAATAGGAGTTTATATCTGGTAACTTTCTGTGTGGAATGCTTCCCCCCCCCCCAACGTTCAACCTTCCGTTTTTCTTGCAGTCAATCGTTTTCAGCATTTCTGCCCCCACTCCAAGGACTCAATTTTACTGTGTACCTTTCGCCATCTTGCTTTTCTCAAAACTGAAAGTGATCCAGCATCTGGCATCTGGCCATTACTCCGGGCAGACTTCCAGCATTTTCTTTGAATACTCTCCCATCCAATAACAAGCTGATATCTCACCAACACCATAATAAATCAAAGTTAGAGTCCTCCGTTGGGGGGGGGGGTATTGCCACACAGTATCCCAATATTTTCCACAAAGTTCCTTTCTTTCAATTAATCTATAAGCATTATAAAGTTCTTGTTGATTCCCTATTGCAGTCCATTAATAATTGCAATCCATTAATAATTACAACGCATTAGTAGCTAATTTTTTCTTCGGTGAAGAGCTGCCAAATCATAAAACAGCATAGTGAATATAAAGAGAAAACAAAGGCTTTTCTCCACCACATACCAATCACATTACGACAAAAATCTTCTCCAGATCGAGACCTTGATACTTAGTGACTGATTCATTGAGCAGGTTAACTTGTCTCCTTATTCCAGAACATGCCTGTTTCTTAAGTCCGAATTCTGATATATCTTAAAAAACAGAAGAATCTCTGCTCATGGTGACCACGTTGAAGAGTTTCCTATGCTATGCACTCAGCAACCCCTCCCCCCTGCATTCCGTAGGAGTGGGAGGCAGGTACTGGACGATCTGCGAGTGAGAGCTCCCCCCCCCTGACCCAAGGGGGTGGGGCTTGCAAGGATAATTATTCTCAAATTATCCTTAATTGGATGCATGCCTGGGGCCTGCTATTGTGGGAACCACTGTTCACCATGGTGGCAAAAAACGGAAGTCCTAAATAATATTTTCAAGAATTTTTTTCTAACTATATATGAAGTCTACCGTACAGTAGATTATATATTACATTGTATATCCCTCTATTGACAGGTTGCTGCTTCTCCCATAACCTTGCACGGCTCAACCACCTCCTTAACTTCTGACAATACACTGTCTGGATCAGAAACTGAACTTGCAACACCACAGGTTTGCCCTT
The DNA here is from genome assembly GCF_009819535.1 of Lacerta agilis. NCBI lineage: Eukaryota > Metazoa > Chordata > Lepidosauria > Squamata > Lacertidae > Lacerta > Lacerta agilis. Next base: position 17,879,249 of record NC_046321.1, on the reverse strand, counting down.
GACCCTGATTAACATGTTGCCCTCTAATGAGGGGGTGCCTGTTTCTGACCTTCCCTTTGGTATTCATTTCTGAGAAATGGGGCAGGCACACATTGGGAACAGCTTATGCCAGGTGGTACTGAATGTGACAGGTTGGTGTGCAGCAAATGCTGGTGTGCCTTTGAGAAAAGCCCCTACTGGGAGAAGGCATATCAAACAAAGTCAACTCCCCCACCCCCCGCTGTTGCACTGTTAAGGAGGAGCAAAGCAGGGTCTTGAATAGTGTGAACCAACATACCATTTGTTCACATTAAGGCATAGTTTAAAGTTAACAGTGGTTTTATGTGATGTGTGAACCAGACTTGGAATTTACCCTTATGCATCTCTATAACAGTTTTTACATTTACAAAATAACACTTCAGTAAATTGAAATTCTGATAATATAAATTTGAACCATTTTCAGTAAGGCAAATTATCCAGTGAAACTGGGCTGACCACCCTATCTATCTATCTATCTACTGTATCTATCTACTGTATCTAGCTATCTAGCTATCAAAAAATAGATGGGTTGACCCTGGTACTCTTTGAAGCATTCTTCCCAAATACATATATTTGCTTAATTATAATATAGTTAGATATAGCTTGGAAGTTAAATGATTGTGGTAGCTGAAGATGTAGCTTGATCTTGCAACTGGTACTTTGCCAATTAAGATACAGCTCTAGTGTTATACTACAAGGGAAACTGAAAGCCAGAATATGTCAATCTACAGTGCTAAAGCTACTGATAGCTATTGAATAAGGAAGTGACTATTATAATTTTTTGCACACGGTATGAATACTTCGCAGCTTGCTTGTAGTTGGAACAACAGGGAATTCACTTCTAGTGAATTTGCACTAACTTCATCCCTCTTAGGTGATATTTGATGGGGAAGGAAATTAAGTGAAATACAACAGTTATTTGATGCATGCAGTATTGACTGAGAAGGAAATGTATTTTTTCCAGTTGGTCATTATGGTGCAATGATGTAAGGGTTGCAGCCTTGGATTCATTTCAGATTTTCCCTAACTTCAATATTGATATTCTAGGCATGTAGTAAGAGGATATACTTTCTGTAATAACTGAGTCCCAGCATCTTCCAAAATACCATGTTTAATCTGGACACACTTTCTTGCAAGCATTTATTTCCATTTTAAGTAACTAATAACTATCTGGTTGTGTCTCTAGACACCTGTTACAAATTCTCAAGAGTCTGAGAACTTCAGTCCACCTCAGTCCTTGTATCAGATAAACCAAGAGATTTCTGAAGTATTAATGCCTCAAAAATCTGAAATTTCTCAGGTGAGTTTGACACATACTGTAAGAATTTGACTGATAAAAAAGTGTGCCGTTATTGCAGGGGTGGTAAATATTGTTCCCTTGATATGTTGGCCCCAGCTGGCATGGCTGGTCAAGGATGATGGGAGTTGTAGTCCAAAAACAACTGGAGGGAACCATGTTTGCTATCCCTTTGCTATATAATGTTGATTCTCTGAAAAGGAAAACTAGTAAGTTTTAAAATGAGAGTTCATTGCCATAAGTATCTCCATCATGTTAAACTTCTGTATGTAAATGAAGTGGTAACACATCTAGTTCAAACATGTTTGACATAGTCAGCAGAGACTAATGGAAATCCCAAATGCACAGCAAGAGCAAATGAAGTAGAAGCTATTCTGTTCTTTGATTGGTAACCATTGGCTTGCAGAAACTGCTGGTGTTTTGACGGCATAGGGTTTAACAGTGTAAATGGCTTTCCCATTGGCATGACAATAGAATATTACTATTTTTTCCTTCAAGGTTCCTATTCCTCTTTCAAGTGAATCACAGACATCATTGACTCCATCAAGAACTACCATGTCACCAGTACCCCAAGGGAAGGGTTTCCAGTCTCCTTCCCCAAGTAGTAGCATTAGCATGAAAGCACCTCCCTTTCAGGCTGTGCAGATTGTAAGTACGTTGGCTGTCTAGGTGAATGCAATTACCATATTTTTCCGCTCCATAGGGCGCACTGGACCATAGGGTGCACCAGACCATAGGGCGCACCTCGTTTTTAAAGGAGGAAACAAAAAAATATATATTTTTTTCTGGTTTTCCTCCTCTAAAAGCCCTGTTTTTCTTAGGATCAGCTCAAATTTGTGCAGCTTTTTTGCAAAGGGAAAAGCCCCTTTTTTAGGATCAGCTCAAAGTTTTGCAGCTTTTTTTGCAAAGGGAAAAGCCCTGGTTTTTTGAGGATCAGCTCAGATTTGTGCAGCTTTTTTGCAAAGGGGGTAAAGCAAAGAGGAAAAGCCCCATTTTAATGGGGTTCAACTCACATTTCTACCGCTTAAGGAAAGGGAGCCATTTCTACAGTTTCCAGACAGATAATCTAATCAGCCAGTCACATGTCGCTGGGGAAACAAACAACCTCCCTCTGCAGCACATTCAACAAAGGAGGCCTGGGCAAGGGGATGGGGCCGAAAGGGAGCCGGGACTCTTATCTCTCTCCCAATCTCTTGCTGATCAGCTGCTGAGGGGGGTCCTTTCAACACCCCCTTTTCTTTTTGTAAAATAAAAAAGCACGATCCTCTTTTGGCCCCTGGGCAATTCGGCTCCAGGGACCACCATTCGCTCCATAAGACGCACAGATATTTCCCCTTACTTTTTAGAAGGAAAAAAGTGTGTCTTACGGAGCGAAAAATACGGTAGATGGGAGGGCAAAATCTAGACATAAACGAGGAGGAGCTAAATCCAGGGTCTCCTCAGAAACAGCAGAGCACCCTATATAATATGCAAGCGACCATAGAGGATACATGTTTAGTAGAAACTATTTTTTTTAAGCATATGCAGATGTATTTACTACAAGTTTACAAGAGAAGCATTCCCTCAAGGGATCCTTTTTTTTTTTTTTGCATGCTTACAGCTGCATTTAGACCTAATAATACAATTGCTGTTTTACAGTTCTTACTTGAAATTATGCAGCTTTGAGACTAGAACCCCTGTGAATAAGGAGTACCAATCTTAATACTTAGTTGAAATTAATTGCAAATTCCTGGTAGAATGTGATATGACCCTGGCACCGGACCCCCCCCCCCCCACTCCAGCGTAAATGGAAAATACTTAAATTTCTACTCTGTGTAGACTACACAGCACAAGATGGGGCAGACTTGATAATGCATGTGGCCTATAGAAACACTGTAAAAATAACCCTTTTTTGCATAATTGTGTGTTGTGTTGCAGGTGTTCAAAGTGAATGCGCCTTTACCACCTCGCAGGGAGCACTCTTTGCATCCAGCAGGATATAATCAGAATTTTTGTACAGCAAGTACACAGACTCCACCCCAGTGTAAACCACAGTCTACTCAAAATGTTGAACAAACTGCTTTTTCTCAAGATGCTTTGCCAAATGGTAAGGAAAACCTCAGTGCAAGAATGGTAATGGGGACATCAGAGTACAACTTGATTGATTCCTCAGCAATGGGGGTGCCTTAGCATATTTAACCCAAATGATTTTTTTTTTAAAATTCCATCTTTATTTTTAAAAATATACATTTATGCAACATTTATACAATTCTGTTTTTGTTTGTAACAAAAAAGAAAATGATGGCCACTGAAGCAAAGATACTTTGTATACCTCACAATGCAGATGACACTACAATTTATTTTAAAAAAAAGAAGAGAAGAAAAATAAAAATAAAATAAAGAAGAAAAAGTAGTTGGGGTTTTAAATAAGACTTCCAAACATTCTCATTGTACGTTATCTGTTAAATACACTTTTACTGCAGTTACTTACTACTTTTATTTTTTATCGTGTGTCTATGTAAATTGTCAATTACCATTATATACTACAAGGCTCAATCTAGGTCTGCTAGGAGATTACTCTTTATACCATGGTTCTTCAAATATTCTTTAAATAGTCTCCATTCCTTGTGGACTTTCTGTTTTGTTTGGCCTCTAACTCTTCCCGTCACCTTTGCTAGCAGCAAGTATTCTACCATTAATGTTTGCCAGTCTGCTATATTAGGTCTTTTAGTATTTTTTCCAGTTTCTTGTCACTAAAATTCTGGCCACCATTACCCCATACATGAACATTGGTCTTTTAGATTTTCCTATTTTAGTTGGCAATATACTTAAAGAAATATTTCTGGTCTTTTTAAAATGTTTTAATTTTTTAAAATTCTTCATATACATTATTCCAAAATTCTCAAATTTCCACAGTTCCACCACATGTGTAAATAAGACCCATTTTCGTTATTGCATCTCCAACATATGGGTGACCTGTTTTTATACATTTTGGCAAGTTGTACTGGTGTTTGATGCCACCTGTACATCATCTTCATAGTATTTTCCCTAAGATTATAACAGGCCGTAAATTAATGTCGTTTTGCCATAGTTTTTCCCATTGTTCCATAAGAGTGTTGTAACCTAGGTCTTACGCCAGGGGTCCCCAAACTAAGGCCTGGGGGCTGGATGCCGCCCAATTGCCTTCTAAATGCATCTCTGGGTTATTTTTGGGGCATAGGAATTCATTCTTTTTTTTTCCAAAATATAGTCCGGCCCCCACACAAGGTCTGAGGGACAGGGGACCAGCCCCCTGCTGAAAAAGTTTGCTGACCCCTGTCTTACGCCCATCTTACCATCAGTCTTTACCTGTTCTTCCTTTAATTCCCATTCTAATAGGTCATAGACTTGTGAGATATATTTTCCTTTGTATTAATTCTTTTGCAAATTTTGATGTTTCTTTTGCAATACCTATTTTCCTGTCAATAATTAATCTTTGATTTACTTGGAAATATTGCAGCCAATCTGTCAGATATCCCTTAATTTCTTCATACTTTTTTTGGATCGTCTCTTCCTGTTTTTCTTCTAATATTACTCAGTATGTGGCCCATACCCGCTCCATGTTCTTTTTCTTAACTGCCATTGCTTCTGTCAGCGAGGTCCACAGAGGTATTTTTGGTTCCAATATTCCTTTATATTTTATCCAGATCTTACATAATTATTTCCTTGTTAGATGATTCAGGAACCCCTGATATGCCACCCATATTGATTATCATATCTGTCCAAATCTAACACATCTGAATCTCTTAATGTTATCCAGTCTTTGAGCCATAGAAGACCTGCGGCTACGTGGTATATTTCTAAATTGGGAAGTGCAAAGCCTCCTCTCTTTTTTTATCTGTTAATAGTTGGTATTTTATTCTTGGTTTCCCCCTGTTCCATATGAATCTCGCCATATCTCTTTTCCATTCCTGAAAACACTTCATCCCTCCTAGTATCGAAATTGTTTGAAATAAAAAGATCATTTTGGGAAGTATGTTCATGTTAACTACCAAGATTCTGCCCCATAGAGAGAGTTGTAATCTTGTCCAGTTTTCCATATTTTCCTTAACCTCTTTCCATACTTTGGTGTAGTTATCTTCATAAAGTTTAATACCTTTCGTTGATAACCGGATCCCTAGATACTTTACCTTGCCTTTGATCTCTAATCCTGTCAGCTGTTGTATTTCTTCCCTCCCCCTCCGTATTTAGATTTTTAGTTGATATCTTAGTTTTCCTTCAGGCCCACCACTTTTCTGTATGCTTTAATTACTTTTGGAGCTGCTGGGATACTTTCTTTTGGGTCTTGTGTTATTATCAAATCATCCACAAATGCTGTAACTTTATATGATTTTCCCCAGTTGTAATTCCTTTTATCTTTTCCTCTTTTCTAAGATTTTGCAACAAAACTTCCAAAGCTAATATAAATAACAGGGGTGAAAGGGGGCAACCCTGTCTTGTCCCCTTTGTAATTGGAAATTCTTCAGTCAGGTTTCCATTTATAATTAACCTTGCTTTTTGTTGTTGGTATATCACTTCTATTGCCTTTCCCATTTGCCCTTTCCCAAATGATTTCAAGGCACTCTGCTAGTGGCTATAAAAGCAGAAGTAGAAAAGGACTGAAGAGTGATGACTTAGCAGTATCCAACTGTCCATCTCCAAGGAAACATGATCTTATCTGAAACGTCGTGAAAAAATTGTACTGTGCTAGCAGAGACTGTTTCTTTAACAATACCCTACAGAGGATAAAGCTATCAATAGTCAATAGCCACAATGGTTGTGTCCTGCCCCCACTGTCATGGCATGCCTCTGAATACCAGAGTAGTTGCCGGAAATCTCAGGAGAGAGCACTATTATTCACATGCCCTGCTAGGACAATAGGTAGGCATCTAGTTGGCCACTGTGAGAACAGAATGTTGAACCAAAAGGGCCTTTGGCCTGATTCAGCAGCGATCTTACACCCTTAATTTTCATGGGCCAGGTGAAGATTTTCTTAGGCTTTCAACTTTTGTTGCTCCTTTTTTTTAACTTTGGCTACATATGTTTTCTACTGCAAGCTGTCCTATACTTGAGGGGTGGAGTATAGATTTAAATTCTAAAAATAAGCCATAATTATTGATGGGACAGCCTTTGATGAAGTAAACTATTGTTGGTAATAACTGCATTAACTACTTGTTACAATAAATATGATTTGATTTTCAAGGAGGCAGGTGGATAACTTATCTGTAAAACTTTAGTTTGTTAAAGCTCTAGAAGTGGTTTGGTTAATTGTAACTGGCAGTAATAGGGGAAATGATTCTAGCTGTTCAAAGTAAAGACTTGCAAACTATCTTGAAAGTCTTTAGCTGCTAAAGATTGGGCGAAGCAATAAGGGAAACTGCTCCTGCTTTTAGGCAGAAAATTATAAGACTATTTTTAAAGTACCTGGTTGAGGGAGCTGTTCCTGTAAGCAATGGTAGTCTTGCCTTTTATGCAGCACAGACGACCACTTTCCCTAGACCAGCTCAACCTTTTGTCACAAGCCGTGGATCGGTCAGAGGCACCCTTCGAGGTGCAAGGTCAGCAACCAATTCATATCGCTCTCCTGGTGGCTATAAAGGTATGTATGGTTTCTGTGGAAATACTTAGCAATGGCTATATCTTAACATTGGACAAGTAAAATAAAGTTGGCCAATACAAAAAACCTCATAGTAAAGGGCAACATTCAAACGGCTGAACTTTAGAACTTTATTTGCTCATGGTTGTTGTTTTTTAATTGTAAGACATATTGGGTTGGATCAAAGCTGTGTCAGCAGTTGGTTGATTGAACAACAGGGTTTTCCAGTCTCTGCTGTAACACCGTGTTCCCTGAAGTCTCTCAGTTGGGACCTTTCATTAAAGTGTCGCTGCAGCACAGAGCCTGAGGTTAGAATGGAGTCAAATGCTAAAATTGGTAAGCGCACCATGCACAAATAGAAGGAGGGAAGTCCCATTTCATGAGCAGCCATCTGCCTGTGCAGCTGTGCATCAAACCCTTTTGTGGTGCTCTGTTGTAAGCTGCCTGATGGCTTAAGGTTGAAAAGGCAGGCACTCAAAGGGCAACTTTCAAGTGCCTAAATAAGATACCTATGAAGTTGATCCATTACTTTAAGCAAAAGCAGGGGCTTGTTTTTTAAGCTGTTTTTTTTAAAATATTTTTTGAGAACAATCATTTATTGCATATGTAACAATATAACTCCATATCAACCACAATGTTAGTCTTGTTTTTTTAAGTGACTTTCACCAAATAGTAGCAGCATGTGAAAAGGAAGAAACTTAAGCCAAAAGATCAAATGCAGCATTTGCTGTCCATATCTAGTTGGATTTTGACCTTAACAAGAAACACTCATGTATTTGGTTGGTGGTAATTCCTGGATGCTATTTGGTATTGCAAACTAGGTGAATATCAATTTAAGTGTTAATGACCCTAAATAACTTTGCTTGTAAGCATGTGCTCAAACTGAAGTCAGATACATAGTTACTGAGCATTGCTCCTTTGCCTGAAAATGCTGGCTGCCAAAGTGGGTCATAAACTCCTTAATTTTCTAACATAGGAAGAGTTCTCCAACACTGTAATTACTGGATAAATTTCCTAGTTGCTCTTTACCCATAAAACAAAGTTATGTTGCAAGAGTCAGAACCTCTTAGTACTCAGCAACATATTGGGCATTTGACCTGCCCCTAGGAGGGAACTACCAGAGTTCTTCAGTGCGTTACTGGGTGATACGGAGATCAATCTGTCAAATCATTCTAGTTCTAAAAGCAAATGATTTCATATTTTGTTCAGCAGGTTTTGAAGTTTACAGGGGATCACCACCTGTTCCTAATGGTCTTTATAGCCAAATGCATCTTCCTGGCAGAGATTATCCTTCAGTGCAGTATCCCCACAGGGTAATTATTTTGGAAGATTTTTGGCTTTGCAGAAGTATACATGACGCTTGGTGGTGGTGTCCTGGATCCTACTCGGGAATAAAGAACAAGTACTTATTTGCACATAGTCAGGTTAATGGTGCTTTGCAAATTTGACTTAATCAGATTGAGAGGAGTATTGTAATGTATCATTTAGTAGGGACTAATTTTAATTGAAATGCCATCTAGAAAGGGCTGAATATGTTCATGCTTCCCATCCTAACTCTGAGAACATGACTTACATTTATATATCTCAAGTCTATTGGGTTAATGCAGGCATGGCCAAAGTTGGCCATCCAGCTGTTTTGGGACTAAAACTCCCATCATCCCTAGCTAACAGGACCAGTGGTCAGGGATGATGGGAACTGTAGTCCCAAAACAGCTGGAGGGCCAAGTTTGGCCATGCCTGGGTTAATGTGTGTGTCATGGAGCTATGTTTCTTAGTTCCCAGTGTGCTGATGTATAGCTACAACGGTATTACAACTTGCTCCACTTTAAAGGAATATACACTCATATCAATTTAATAAAGCACATTCAGTCAGCTGCAGTGATACTGGAGCAAGGGTTGACCATGAGAGGTGTCCAAGTGGATTATGACCCCTCCTACTGCTTTGAAGGCAGGAAAGATTTGATCATATTCTCTTTATCCAGCAGTCCTCTCCCAATACTACTCAGGAGTGGGTGCCCCTGGAGCATTGCTCCTGAGTGGAGCTTTCCTCCCAAAGGATGGAGATGCATAGTTGAGGTGTGCATCAAAGTGCCATGCAGTCGCACCACCCTAAAACATATACCTGAGGCCTCTGGTTTCCTCACTTGGAGTCTCCACAAGGGCATCAATGCACTATAAAAACTGCCTTTTGAGCTCCCTTGGTCAGTCAATGTGTGCTTTTTCTCATGGCCATCACAACAGTGTGGAGAATCTTGGAACTCAGTGCTGTTGCCAGTAATGACCACCAGTGTGTTTTCCAATATGCAATATTCTGGACAGACCTTCATTCCTAAGGGCAGCTTGTGTTTCCATGGAGCACAGTAACCGGTTCTCATCCAACCTTTAAACCATATCACCTGTCTGAGTGGACCTGGAAGAAGCTGAATGTCTGGGTCCTCAAGATCAACATTCCCACACACTTGCCTTTACACAAAACAGTATCTTACGTCCTTCTGCCTAACTGCAGTAGGGGAAAGGCTTTAATTCAATCCTAGTGGATAAGGACTTCAGTATTTTATGAGTCATTACATCTGCCAACACCATGACACACTACATATTGGCAGCCTTGTCTATAAATGCACCAGATTTGCCATGTTAACTAGGCCACATTTCATACACCATTGCAAGTTGGACATACATGCTTCAGAATTTATTTATTTTTACCTTCTAGCTATCCTTTTTTCTTGAGAGTTCAGCTTTGGAAACCAGTAGGTCCAGGCCACACTGCTTTATTCTTTTCCTCGTCTTCTTCGTTCTTCAATGCACACTCTGTCTCTCGTGCTCTCTCGCTCTCGTATTACTAAGTTGTTTCGGCATCACCTCTGCCTTGGAACAGAACCACACCAGTAGAGAAAGGGGGGAAATCTGATCATATTTCCTTCCTTCTGAGCAATAGAGGAATCATAACCCACTTGGACACCTCCCACACCCAATAAGAAGTAACATTCATGGCATGTACTCTACCAACATTCTAATTTAAAAGTATAGGTGCTTAATATGTATCCTGTTGATGCTGGTAGAAATTTAGTATCTTGGACTAACTACTTCTGATGTCTACTAAGCAGCAATAAACTTCAGTGCTGATACAGTGGTACCTTGGTTTTCAAACATCTCAGAAGTCGAACTTTTCAGTTTTCGAACGCTGAAAACCCGAAAGTAACTGCGTCGGTTTTAGAATGCTTTTCGGAAGTCAAACATGCAACACAGCTTCCATAATGAGTTTTCCTGAAGTAAATGCTTTAGCTTTTGAACGTTTCAGAATTCAAACAGTCTTCTGGAACGGATTACGTTTGAAAACCGAGGTACCACTGTGTAGTAATTTTCTTTTCTCCCCCCCCCCCTTCCCCATGAAGTAGATGTTATATGACTGTAAATATTGTCTGGAGGTGCTTAACTAAACAGGAACCAATATTTGTTTCCTCATAGGATTTGAATTACCAGCAGAACTATAAGCGAGGCGGTATTAGTAGTGGCCGGGCAACCTCAAGAGGTAAGTTTATTTAAAACATTGCTTAAAATGCAGTTCTGTTCTAGATATTATGTAATATCTGAAATAAAACAACATTGGGCTGCATACAATAGTGATTGGATAATCGGATGTGTTTTTTGGTTGGAATCAGTTGTCTTACGCAACATATGTGCTCCATTTTTGTTTGCAAGAGGAATCTAATTCTTTCTGGCCCAGGAACATGATTTGTAGAGCTATTAAAAATTGCTGATGGGTAAGGGGAGAGTTGTCATTTCAGATGAGTTCTTAGCCTGCTCTCCTTGTTGGAGGAGAGATGATCATGTCTCATCTCTTCAGTCATTTGCCAAAGCAAGGAGGATCAGTCAAATATCCTGCTAGGAGATGCTGGGATTTGTTCTTGTCACATTTTTATTTAATACTTGGCTTTTAATTGTGAAAGGTTTTCTCAACTGTGGTACTTTCACCATGGGAAATCTCCCTCTGCCTTCTCTGGTGGATGGGGAGTTGCCCATCACTGTGTGTCCTTTTCAGCTTGTGCCTTAGAACCCCCCCTACCGCCCACCTAGAATCCTGAGATGCCCACTAGTGGGCGGTAGGGACCAGGTTGACAACCCCGCTTGAGAGAATCCAAGACTGACTTAAATAAACAGTTCAGAGCAACCATTTCACTGTAACTATCGTCTCGAGCCAGTAGTAAGCCCACTTTATACATGGGTGATTTAAAGTGAGCCTAATGGTTTTTTCAGCTTATCAAGGAGAAGTACTGAAGTTACTCCAATTTAGCCATATTAGCAGCTTGGTGCAGAGTTTATAAAATCCTTAAAGCTTCTGTATTTTAGGTTACAGGCAAGAAAACAGACAGGAAGAGAATTACTCATCAGGTAGAGCTCGAGGTAGAACTCATGTTAGAGAATACTTCAGAAGAAGGGAATTGAGGAAAACTGAGAGAAATGGGAAGGAAGCAGAGTCTGAAAGCAGTCTTGTGGACACGAGGATGCATCAGTTCAGTTAGTGTTGATTAACAGTTCAGTTGATATTGGTAACTTGGTTTTCTATACTAAATAAACACACATTTTTAAGATATGTCCTTTCTTGGTAGTAAGAATATTGCACCCTCCAAAATGTGTTTTCTGTTAACTAGATATTTAAGTATTTGTCTTGATTTCCAAGGTGAGCATGTAGCCACTGCTTATTCACCATAAACATTTCTGACAGTGTAGTCATATGCTTGCTTAGAAGTCACACCGGGTCCAATGGAGTGCAATCCTATGATCCCTGGGAAGCCATCTCAAAACTGTAGTATATTATGGACCTCTCTCTCCACAGGCAGAGAGTAGCAGAACTTTCTGCTGTTGTTGCTCTGACAACAGTGGTGGTATGGAGAGAGAGATGTGTGTTGGAGGTTTTGGATTCAGAGCCCTCTCTCCCTACACCAGCCCTAGAGCTGCGGAAATTATGTGCACTCCCATTGATACCATTGGAAGGGGAAATTAAGAAACTTAGACTGAAAGAGACAAACCACAGCCATCTTCTGCCATGGTTGGTGTTAGCCCAGCAAGATTTGGAAAGCAGCAGGTCCACCATGCCCTCCCCAAACCACTGTAGTTCTGCTGTCTCAACTACTATTCTGGTTGAAGTAATGGAAATCCAGTCCTAATTAAAAGGCATTATGAGAAACATAATTCTGGAACTGAAGCTAAACAAACTGTAGTAAATATCCAACAAGACACAATGTGCCATGATTCAGATAATAGTAGAACTATTGCATTTTCATCTTAACTCTTTCTGGGTGAAGAGAAGCTTGAATCATTTCAACACTAAGCTTGCTGTGGAAGTGCACTTGTTACATATCTGACACACACATTCAGTTTTCAGAGTGGGGAGGTGGGAAAGCTGTTTGAGTTAAGAGGAAATCTGGACTTGCACAGTGCTGATTGACTGGCCCTTGTGTTTGCCATGAAGCAGCTCTGCTTTTTTCAGAGCACAGCATCAACTGCTGTCAGTCAGGGAACCACTGTGCGTTTTGGAGGTTATCTTGGCCATTAGTGGAGAAGATTTTTAAAATACTGAACAAATACTGGAGCAGATAAGCATGGGGTGGGGAGAATGAATAAAGCACAGCAACCAAAGCATAGCTGGCTTACAGCAGCAACACTCAATCCAGAGGCTGTATATTTGTTGGTTGAGTGAAGCTGGAGTTGGTTTGTAGCTGAGAAACTCACACCCACGCCTCTCTAACATTGTATCCTTCTCCACACTCACTTTGAAGAAAAATGATTAAAAACTTGTAAGAACTAGGTGCAAGTCTAACTGGGATCTGTCTAGTCACTAATACACAAGGTCTTTTTTAATGACTGCTTGAAACATGCAAGCTTGAACAAACGAGTGCTAGAAATACTGAATTTAAGGTTACGTCAGAACTAACCATTGCTCATAATCTTCAACAGCAGGATGGAGCGATTCTTCTCAGGTGAGCAGCCCAGAACGTGACAGTGAGACTTTTGACAGTGGGGACTCTGGGCAGGGTGACTCACGCAGCATTACTCCTGTTGATATGCCAGTGATGAGCCAAGCAACCACCTTTGTACCTTTGCACATCTATGCCTTCCCACAGCAAACCAGAACTGCCTTTTCGGCTACTAGAACTTCTAACTTTACTCCTGGAACTCTAGACCAACCTATTACATTTGACCTCCTGTTACACAATCTTGGTGAAGCCTTTAATATCCATCTTGGTAGGTTTAGTTGTCCTGTGAATGGTACTTATGTGTTCTTCTTCAATATGCTGAAGTTGGCTGTGAATGTTCCACTTTATGTGAACTTGATGAAAAATGAAGAGATTCTAGTATCTGCATATGCCAATGATGGTGCTCCAGATCATGAGACTGCTAGTAATCATGCAGTCCTCCAGCTTTTTCAGGGAGACCAGATTTGGTTACGCCTCCACAGAGGAGCTATTTATGGTAGTAGTTGGAAGTACTCTACATTCTCAGGATTTGTGCTGTATCAAGACTGAACACTAATGTTTACAATAGATCTGCTCTAAACAATTTGGTGAAGGAAGGTGAAAACTGGGAAGACTCGTTTTGCACTTCACATTAACTACTTAAAACCCACCCACATAATTATGAAATGGGATATGGTGAACTGTCTTGCTCTGAGATGGAGTTGGGTCAGCACAAATGTGGCACTTTATCAGTTTTGACGTAGTCTTGATAGTAATGCTGTGAATGTATGTTTGCATTTCTCCCTGATCTGTAATTATCAGCTTACTACACTGCTCAAAATTTGCCTCAAGTCTAGGCTATTCACAATGCCTTGTGCCTCAATAAAAAATATGCCTTAGTATCAGTGTCTGTACTGCTGGGTACACATGATCTCCTTTATTTATAAGGGACCATGTTCTATGGTAAAGTGTATGCGTTGCATGCAGGAGATCCCAGACTCAGGCCTCATAACTCCCACCTAAAAGGATGTGGCTCCTGCTTTTCAAAGTACACTTATAAAGCTAAATGACCAGTCAAGGGTCCAACTCGGTATAAGGCAGCTTCATATATTCTTACTTTTCCTTATAAAAATATGCAATCTAAGACTTGGGAGTAGACCCACTGAAATGAATGCCCTTGACTGAATTGGGTCCATTAATTTAAAAGGGTCACCTACCAGTGCTGCTACTTGGAAAGAAATACTTCTAAATCTGGGGCAACACTCTAAACCAGTTCTCATTTTTTCTTGCTGCTATTTAACTAATTGTAAGTTCCTCAGGTCAATGTGTACATTGACTAGTTTTTGCACACATGGATGTATGGACCTCTGTAGTACGGGGTAGTTGTCTTTAGTCCTTTGCTGAAACACTTGTTAAAATTAAGAGCTGCTATTAGCACTTAGTTGCATCTGACATGTTAGCAAGAATACTGTTTTCAACAGCAAGAGCTGGATATGCCAGTATAGCTGCCCAGTATAGCTTTCCAATGCTGCATATATGAATATTGGTACAAAGAGTTAAGCTGAGCCTTAAAACACCCTTAATGTTTTCATCAATCACCAAAGTTGCTATAGCTTTTAATGCATCCTAAAACTAATTGTATCAGCTGTTTCAGGTGATGAACTCTTAACTTCTCTTGAGTTCAAACTATCTGAAGTTAAGCGTCACACACATGTGGTTAGGCTTCTTGCCCTAATATTGGGCAACAGAGGGGAAGTGTTCAAACTATTCAAATAGTATTTGTTTAGACTATTTTTCAACCACACTTCTTGAAGCAGTATGCAAATTAGGCAGATTACATTGCTAATACCTTGGGGTACATTCTAGATCAGGGCAGCTCAACTTTCCATACCAAGTGGGCCACGAGTACTTCAACATGGAGCCCACAGGCCACACACTGCCTTGTGTGAGCGTGCAAGGAAGCAAGGCCAAAATTTGGGACACACATCACAGCTACATGGCTTTGGGAAGGGTATGCAAGGCTCTGGCAGGGTTCTAGAGCCCTCCCACCTCCTTCCTAAAGCTGGGAAAGCACTAATTAAGCTTTGGGAAGGGTATGCAAGGGCTGCAGGTGAGGGGAGCATCAAATGTTGCTGAGGACTCTCAGAAAAGGCCTTGGTAGCCGCATGTAGCCCTTAAGCTGCACATTGGACTAGACTGTTATACCAAAACAAAAACAAAAAAACAACCTACCTTGCAAGGGTCTACATCAGGCATCCCCAACCTTCAGCCCTCCAGATGTTTTGGACTACAATTCCCATTATCCCTGACCACTGGTCCTGTTAGCTAGGGATCATGGGAGTTGTAGGCCAAAACATCTGGAGGGCCGCAGGTTGGGGATGCCTGTTCTACATTCAAAGTGCTCAAAGTACATAGAATTGGATTTGTAACAAAAGTAAAAAGTGAATTGAAGGATTGCTTTGTATAAACTAAAAGGTTTTTCAGATGTCAGAATGGAATATTAAAACTGGCCAATGGGATGGAAGCTTTAGTGCAGCTGGAGCTCCGCTTGGATGGTTTGCAAGTAAGCATATGGAACCTTGTACTTCAGTCTGCTTTGTGGGTGGGTATCAAGGGATGCGGGTGGTGCTGTGGTCTAAACCAGAGCCTAGGACTTGCTGATTGGAAGGTTGGTGGTTCGAATCCCCGCAATGGGGTGAGCTCCCATTGCTCGGTCCCAGCTCCTGCCTACCTAGCAGTTCAAAAGCACGTCAAAGTGCAAGTAGATAAATAGGTACCGCTCCGGCAGGAAAGTAAATGCGTTTCTGTGTGCTGTTCTAGTTTTGCCAGAAGCGGCTTAGCCATGCTGGCCAAGACCCGAAAAAACTGTCTGCAGACAAACGTCGGCTCCCTCGGCCAGTAAAGAGATGAGTGCTGCAACCCCAGAGTCGTTTGTGACTGGACTTAACTGTGAGGGGTGCTTTATCTTTACCTTTACCAAGGATTAAGTGATTTTATTGTCCCAGGGTGTAAAATGAAATAAATTTGAGACTTATATCTGCATATTTGTCTTGAAGTATGTGCATGTTGCACCGCCATGCCACATTAGCTGCAGATTTTTTTGTATATGGTTTCTTAACCTTTTTAAAGTGGAGGCACACCCTGAATTGAGCTATGTCCACTCTCTCCATAGGCAGGGTTATTCAAATACATTTCAGGTTCCGCTGCTGCTTGCTTTCCCACTGTAAGTCTTCTACAGTGACCCTGTGTGTTTACTTGATCTTCAGCTTCAGACAGGGCAGTTTGCTACTTCCCTCCCTTACTTTCCCAAGGTGGGGGGGGGGAGGGAATCTGCTTCCAACCTGTACAATCACTGCAAATTTTACCCTCACAATAGCACTTCTGAGTTAAGAGAGCTTCCTTGTACAGGGAGAACTTGGAGGGGGGGGCCTGGGCAGTCTCAGCTGCAAAAAGGGGACTGCAGCTCTCAAGTTCTGGGAGTGTTGCCTATTACTTGACAGCTAATGAGCTTCCTCTCCCTAAGGCAGGGAGAGGGACCCTGTGGCCTTGCAGGTGGACTGTAATGCCTATCACCCATTGCGAAGCAAAGCTTAAGGAGGGTAGACATTTTGGAGCTATGCAAAGCCAACAAACAGGCAGTGCATCTGAAACTCATTTGCACAGCTTTGCTTACAGCAACCCACACTCAGATTCACTCCATTTTCCCAAAGAGAATGGACATTGATGGTAAGTTCTTTCACCCCCAGTTTTTAAATTCTATTTATACTTTTCAGATATATGCACTTCCCCCTCTCTGCGGTTCCTTAAATTTATTTTTAATATCTTCTGCATATCCAAACTTACTCATTTATTTATCTTCTTTTAATATATATACTCTTACGTAGCTGCAGGTTATTGCAGTAATCCTGACTGTTTTTATTTGTTAACAATTTATCTGTAAATATTCAATAAACCATTTCCATTCTTTTATAAAGTTTGTTATCTTGATTTCTTATTCTTCCAGTAAGTTTCACCATTTCTGCATATTCCATAAGCTTTTGTATCCATTCTTCCTTTGCTGGGACTACTACTTCTTTCCATTTTGGGGCAGGTAACACTCTCACCTGATGGTAAATTCTAACATTCCTTCCTTTGTGCACTCTTGTTTATTGTAACTCTCTTTTTCTATGTCCCCTCTTCCTACCCCACTGAACACCTTCATTGGGTCAGGGTGGAATTCCTTATAGTTAGCATTCTGCTCCTGACTGTAGCTTGGCACTTTTGGGAAGCCCTCGAAGTTGGCAGCAGAACGGCAGCACCTAGTATTCATATTGTGTAAACGTTTTTCTTCCTGTTTAACTTTTATTATGCCTCTTATGCTCATTCTTTAGTTTTTCTATAATGTAAAGCCCCAAACTTCACATTTCCTTGCATATGAGGCACTACTGAATACAGCAAAAAGAGATAAGGGATGGGTCTTTATCTTTACACATACCCTCCTCTTAGTAAAGAATATAATTTGATAGAAACCTGAAGCCTGCTGTTCATTTTTGTGAAGTCATTTGGAGTTTGACAGCTTGCAAAGCTGCTCTATACCAAGTTGAACCAATAATTTTTTTTTAAAAAAAGCTAGTGTGCTTTTGCCTTTTTAGTAGTTGCTGTGTTGAAGATCAAACACTATACCCAATATTCATATCCTCTGCTACACTTTCATTGTTGAGATTCCTCCATTGCAAGGGACTGGAATACTAGATGTCCCTTGGGATTGCTTCCAACTCTACAATTCTATGATTAATTGGCACACACATACAGCACTATGTGAACTCCTGGATCTGAAATGGACTATGCTATGCTTGCACTGTCACCAAAACTGTTGGGGACTGCTTCATATACAGTTAAGAAATCCTTGCCTGCCACTCAGTGTATATGCCCCTTGTTCATACATACAACAAGCAGAGTGCTTCTCTTGCCAGCATAAATGTGAGCAGATTATCTAAATGTGTGTCAATATTGTAGTGATGAGTACAAGATTTCTAGGTGGACTTCTGGACCAATGTTCTAGTACTCGGCATACACACTATCTTTTGAAGTACATTTTTATCACAAAGAATCCTGTAGCTATGTGAGGGGGAAATTACAGTTCCAGGGTTTTTTTGGGGGGGTGGTGGTGGTGGACAGACAATGGGTGTGGCTGTGTCAGACCAAACAAGCAGTAGCATCACATCCCCCCCCCCCAGTGTGTAGCAAAAAAGAAATACTCTGGGTAAAAAGCAGGCTTGTGCAACCTTGGAAACCAACAAATTAAGGTGCTATTTATATATATATATTTACTATAGCAGCCTAATGCATCTATATTACTTTGTAAGATAACATGGACTGATTACCCCCCCCCCCTCAGTATTTGTAAGCTCCCCTTTATTATTATTATTTTATTATTTAATTTATATACCGCCCTATACCCGGAGGTCTCAGGGCGGTTTCCCCATCAAAGCTGCTCGCAACTGAAGATCATAGAATGGAGTATGACATATTATAAGCTGCAAGTTGCAGCTTTTGTTTTTGGGAGGGTGGCTGGGCGGGCATTGCCCAAACCCCAGCGAGGTGGCAGAAAGGCGAAACGCTGGGAGGAATCTCTAAGCACTCATGTAAGAGCCTTCGCCTTTTTGAGCATTCACTTTGCGCATGTGGTCTCTTGTCACACACCTTTAAAGCCCACGTCAAGTTCAACCTGTGAGGACCAGCTTGCTCCCTCTAGTACCCAAAAGTAAGGAAGGGCATCTGCCGATTTTAGCCCGGGACTGAGGGAATCGCAGCCCAAAGCAGCTGGAGGGGCTGCGCGCCACCCCGCTGTCCAGCAGGAGAGACACTTTCGGAGAGCTGAAGCGCCACAACCTGCCGGGCGAATGGATCCTCCAGCGAAGTCCCAGCAACAGGTCCTCGTCGTAGCATCGGCCTCCCTGCTTCTCCTAATCAGCTGGAAGCCAACAAGGGAAAGGAAGGAGAGAAGCCCCCGTTTGCTCCAACTACAGCGGATTCTCTCCGTAACAAACCATGGCCGCCCCCATCTTTAAAAAGTCCACAGCAGAGGGAGGGCGGGGGCGGCTGCTCTAGGCTGCCCTCTCTCTCTCTTTCTCGGCTTGGCAATGTGTGTTTCGTTTCCGTACAACAACATGGCGCCTGCCATTCGGGCACCGCGAGAGAGTCAGGGAGGAGGAGAGACGAGAAGGAAAGCGCCCGGGGCGCAAAGCATCTTCTCCTTCGCGACAGCCGCGCTGTCGTAAACCGGTGAATGGCTCCCGTGTGGCGAAGGGGGAGAGGCGAGCTGGGGATTGTGTGCGGCGGCGGCGGCCCTTCTCTCTGAGGCGCCTGTCCTCTCCCCGCACCCACCCGCCGCCATCGGAGAGACATGGATCCCAACCGGATCATCCAGGCGCTCAAGGGCACCATCGACCCTAAGCTGCGCCTCGCGGCCGAGAGCGAGCTGAACCAGGTGAGAGCGCAGCCTCCGGCCCCCTTCGCCGCCCACCCGCCCAGGGGATCGCGGCGGAGGCACTTCGGGGATCAGCTGCTTCCCCTCCCGGGAGGCCTCGGCGGAGGACGGGGCTTTGTTTCCCCCTCAGGGGGTGTCCTCGCTCGCCTCCTCCTCCTCCTCCTCTTCCCCTCTTGCCTCTCCATGGTGGGCGCGCTCTTTCCATCTCAGAGGAGAATCCTGTCACTGCACCTCAGGCACGCAGCGCTCACCTCCCCACCCCAAAATAGTCTAGAGCGGTTTCCCTAACGGATTTTCACACGGCTATTCGCCTACGTTCCTGTCCCGCCTCTCCTCCTCCCGAGGTGCGCTCTTCCCGTGTTTTATCGCTCACAGCATACGTGCCGGATCCCTGGGGGCCAAAGCACCCACAAAATTCCCTATGAAGGGGCCGGGCACCCACAAATCCCGGCGCCAGGGCCATGCACGCTGCATGGCCCCGGGCACCCATAGTAGTCGGGTCAAGCTGGCGCTCCTGCCTCACAGCCATCCTGTGAGGCGGTTTAGGCAAAGAGAGGCTGGCTGGCTCTGGGATCACGCGGCCAGTTTTCATGGGTTGAGTGCGGGATTTGAACCCAGGTTTCACCTAGCCAGGACCTCGGGTGGTCTCTTGGCCACAAAAGCTGACCCCCTCCTCCCAGTGAAGCACCCTCCGGTCTTTTCAGCATGAGAGGACTCCGTCCAGAAAGGAGCTGTGTTCACCTGTGAGAGCGGGAAGAGGCAATTTGCAGACTTCCAGATTTACTACTGTGCATGTTTTCACGGACTGGAGCCCACACAATGAGCGATATCTAACCTTGGGAAGCTTACCACTGGCCTTGTAAATAATCCCGCAGAGTTTGCTTGCCTGAAAAAGACGTTTACTTGCTTGCTGGGGGCTGGCAGAGGAGGGAGGGAGAGCTCTGTCCCTGCTGCAGCAGCCCTATACTATGACCAAGTGCAAGCCATACATTTAAAGCACATCATCTTCTGTAAACTGTAGTTTAAGTGTGCTGGGAATTATAGCTGTGTGAGGG
Source organism: Lacerta agilis (assembly GCF_009819535.1). Lineage (NCBI taxonomy): Eukaryota > Metazoa > Chordata > Lepidosauria > Squamata > Lacertidae > Lacerta > Lacerta agilis. The sequence continues at coordinate 17,858,863 of NC_046321.1, read as the reverse complement.
GTAAGCTACAGTTCCAAGGATTCTTTAGGGGAAAGCATTGTGCTTTGCATGTGCTTTAAATGGGGTGTACACAGCCCAAGTTGCTATGCTGGGTTTGTACAAGGGGGCTTCCCTCTGGCAACGCGCTTGGTTTCTGTGCTAGGCATATTTTGTGACCACCTGTATCCAAAATGGTTTACCAATAGAACACCAGATGTGAGACCTGTAAATACTAAAAAGAAAAGAAGGGACACGATACTTCATCTGTCTTCAGCTAGCCTTTCACTTGCCTGAATGTCAGCTTATGGCTATTAGGCTAGTTCTTAGATACAAGACTAGTTTTGATCTTAAAGATATGTCAATCTACAGGAGGCCAGAAACGCTGCTGTTTTAAGAGAAAAGTGTGTGTGTGTGTGTGTGTTTGCTGTAACAGACTGACATGGCAACCTCACTGATAGTTCTGTTCATTTTTGTTTGGCTTTTAAACAGACATCTCAAGTTTTGAAGATTGACAACAGGTTTTGGAATTTTGGGCTCCCTGGTTGGTATTGTAGGTACTCTACAGGTCTTAGACTTGTGGATTTTAATTTCACAACTTTTAAACCATTTTTTGGGTGGTGAAATTCCTTCATGCTACAACCTATGGTAGTTCCTATGATTCTTCAGCGTAGCTATTTTTTGACAAGTTAACTTCTTCATCACCATCCCTCCGGAATTTTGATATTTTGAAGCTAGATTGTGAACTTTTCCAACTTTTTTAAAGGTTGCCAAATTAATTACAAACTAGCAAGCAGTAAACTTCTGCTGCAAGCCCCATTGAACTCAGTGGAACTTCCTTCTGAGTAGGCATGCATAGGATAAGGTTACCAGACATCCCTGTTTCTCGGGGACAGTCCCTGGATTTACAAATCAGTGCCCATACAAAATCAATTGGAGTTGAAAAGTGTCCCCAGATTCATTGAAAAAAACCTGGTAACCTTAATATAGGATTGCTTTGTATGTCAAAATAAAATGCCTCACTTTATGGAATCATTATATGTGTACATTGAAGGTTAGATCACAGTCCCTTAATGATCAAAACTACTGCTAAGCAACCACATGAGTGACAGTCGTATTAGATTAGGATAGAAGATCCCAAATCATTCACAAGTCACTGGCAAGATTCTGTGGTAACTGGATTGTTCAAAAACAGTCATGTCAAAAAACATCAAAGCTATGATACCTGAGAGAGAGCAGAAAGTTGTTGAATTTCAGCTTGGAATCAACATGCTTCCTGTGATCCAAGAATTCTTAGTTGCTCATATACATATCTACTTTAGTTAAAAAAAGATCCAGGAACTCATCAGAATGCCAACTTGTAGTTTTAATTGTACAAAGCTTTATTTCTAATTTTCATAATGTAAAAAGATATCAACACAAAGCAGTATATTACTCAAGTCAACTTTGGCAGGGCATACAGACTGCAATCCCCCGGCACATCTTTACATCCAAACTAGCCCTAAAAGTTTTCAGTTGCTGCATATAAATACACATAACGTGTTCATTTGGTTGTGATTCTGACAATGGAAATGATGGTAAAAATGGTCGGATGGGGGTGGTGTCAATGAAAGCTTAATTTCCTAGCTCTTGTCTGGTTCCATACTTTTTCTAAAAAGAAGAAGAGCAGAATGTGATTTTCTACATTATGTTGTTTGAAGTATATATTACCTTTGGTCTTCATTGCAGAAGGGTCATGAAAGAACTGACAGCAACTGACAGCTCTTAAGTCAGGAGTCGCCAACCTGATGGGTACATTTGCAATCTGAACAACAGTTGTGGGCATCCCACACATGCCCTATTCTAGTTGCTACAATAGAATGCTTCTTTTTAGCCAAATTTCAGCAGAGGGAGGGGTTCCAGGGAAAGTGGACACATTTACATGATTCAGAAGCTTCAAATACTGTATCACGTTTCTGAATTGTATGTGGGGGTCTATCTGAGTTGTTATTTCTGTCGTTATGCATCACCTATGTTTAATGTTATGGGGCCATAGCTCTGTGGTAGAGCAATTGCTTTGCATACAGAAGGTCTCAGGTTCAGTCCCTAGCATCTGCAGGTAGGATTGGGAAAGTCTCATCTGAAGCTCTTGTAAGCTGCTGCCAGTCAGTATAGACAATATTGAGATAGATGGGCCAATGGTCTGATATAAGACAGCTTCTTATTTTCACTGCTTGTTTTGAAAGAAGCCAAAGGAGAGCCTTAATGACCCAGATGGAATTCTGCCCTTTATCCACAATTCTCTCTTGCTTTAATTTCTGATACCCAGATTTAGGCTTTCTTTTTTTAAAAAGTATCCAACGTATATTATGGCATTCATCCTGGATGAACAGCAAAGGAGGTATTCATTTTTAAAGAGAATCAGATCAGTTACAGTTTTACTTTTGTCCTTGACATGCTGACACATTTAGCTGCCAACTGCTGAATGAGGTCTTCGAAACCTTCTAGCAGATTTTAGTAAATCAATGCCACAGTGATGCTAATGCAGTTCCCATTTGGGAGAGTTAAGTATAGTGAAATGTTGTCAAAAGAATGCAACAGCTACAGACTTCTTAGGATGTACTCCATTAGTGACTGGTGCTGATCCATCAGTATCTGGTCTTGCATTTCCTTTGTGCTTGTGCTATTGGAGAGTGCCTGGTGCAGTGGAATCTGGCAGAAAATAGAGGGTCTGGGAAACTAGAGGGTTCTTGGTTGAACCAAGAGGGGCTGTGAAGGCAACCCTGTCAGCCATATCAAGTCAAAGGCCATCCACCTACAGTAAATTAAAGATATTTCAACTGTGGAAGTTGGTGGGGTTAGGTGAATGCAGGAGTGATGTGGGCAGTACAGTATACAGCTACTCTCCTGCCCCAGTGGCTAAAGTTCAAATAAAATATGAATGAAGCAGCCTAGGAAGCTTTGAATGCTGACCAGGGACAGGGAGAGAAACCATTTAAGGAACTTTGGAAATTGTTAGAGGGTTTTAATGTTGTGTGATTTCATATCCAGCAGTCTTTTTTTCACTTAGAAGCTCAATCACTCAGAATAATTTCCTGAGTGCTCTGGTTGGGTTGATTTTTTGAGATATCGGAAAATGCCTTTTCCACTGATAACTGGAAACTTCCATCAGAATGACTGTGGCCAGGCTGACACCTTTTTTCCTTCTTCCAGTTATTGTATTTTAATTTCTTCCCTGATCCACAAAAAAGTATGTAAAAGTCAGCACAGAAAATTACCTTAAAACTATGTTGCATAAAATTAATATAGGAAAGTAATGCTTTGAATGTACTTTGTACTTCTCAACTGTTTATGAAGGTAATAGTGTTTTATAAGAAGCTTTGCTGTTGCAAGAACCATCCCAATGAAAAAGAAATGCAAGAAAGCAAAGTGGCTGTCCAATGAGGCCTTACAAATAGCGGGGGAGAGAAGGCAAGCAAAATGCGAGGGAGATCGTGAAAGATACAGGAAATTGAATGCAGATTTCCAAAGAATAGCAAGGAGAGACAAGAGGGCCTTTCTAAATGAGCAATGCAAAGAAATAGAGGAAAATAACAGAATGGGAAAAACCAGAGATTTGTTCAAGAAAATTGGAGATATGAAAGGAAGATTTCGTACAAAGATTACCACAATTAAGGACAAAAGTGGAAAGGACCTAACAGAAGCAGAAGACATCAAGAAGAGGTGGCAAGAATACACAGAGGAATTATACCAGAAAGATATGGAGGTCTCATACACCCCAGGTAATGTGGTTGCTGACCTTGAGCCAGACATCCTGGAGAGTGAAGTCAAATGGGCCTTAGAAAGCCTCGCTAACAACAAGGCCAGTGGAAGTGATGATATTCCAGCTGAACTATTTAAAATTTTAAAAGATGATGCTGTTAAGGTGCTACACTCAATATGCCAGCAAATTTGGAAAACTCAGCAGTGGCCAGAGGATTGGAGAAGATTAGTCTACATCCCAATCCCAAAGAAGGGCAGTGCCAAAGAATGCTCCAACTACCGCACAATTGCACTCATTTCACACGCTAGCAAGGTTATGCTTAAAATTCTACAAGGCAGGCTTAAGCAGTATGTGGACCGAGAACTCCCAGAAGTGCAAGCTGGATTTCAAAGGGGCAGAGGAACCAGAGACCAAATTGCAAACATGCGCTGGATTATGGAGAAAGCTAGAGAGTTCCAGAAAAACATCTACTTCTGCTTCATTGACTACGCAAAAGCATTTGACTGTGTCGACCACAGCAAACTATGGCAAGTTCTTAAAGAAATGGGAGTGCCAGATCACCTCATTTGTCTCCTGAGAAATCTCTATGTGGGACAAGAAGCTACAGTTAGAACTGGATATGGAACAACTGATTGGTTCAAAATTGGGAAAGGAGTACGACAAGGCTGTATATTGTCTCCCTGCTTATTTAACTTATATGCAGAATTCACCATGCGAAAGGCTGGACTGGATGAATCCCAAACCGGAATTAAGATTGCCGGAAAAAATATCAACAACCTCAGATATGCTGATGATACTACCCTGATGGCAGAAAGTGAGGAGGAATTAAAGAACCTTTTAATGAGGGTGAAAGAGGAGAGCGCTAAATATGGTCTGAAGCTCAACATCAAAAAAACTAAGATCATGGCCACTGGTCCCATCACCTCCTGGCAAATAGAAGGGGAAGAAATGGAGGCAGTGAGAGATTTCACTTTCTTGGGTTCCATGATCACTGCAGATGGTGACAGCAGTCACGAAATTAGAAGACGCCTGCTTCTTGGGAGAAAAGCAATGACAAACCTAGACAACATCTTAAAAAGCAAAGACATCACCTTGCCGACAAAGGTCCGTATAGTTAAAGCTATGGTTTTCCCAGTAGTAATGTATGGAAGTGAGAGCTGGACCATAAAGAAGGCTGATCGCCGAAGAATTGATGCTTTTGAATTATGGTGCTGGAGGAGACTCTTGAGAGTCCCATGGACTGCAAGAAGATCAAACCTATCCATTCTCAAAGAAATCAGCCCTGAGTGCTCACTAGAAGGACAGATCCTGAAGTTGAGGCTCCAGTACTTTGGCCACCTCATGAGAAGAGAAGACTCCCTAGAAAAGACCCTGATGTTGGGAAAGATGGAGGGCACAAGGAGAAGGGGACGACAGAGGATGAGATGGTTGGACAGTGTTCTCGAAGCTACTAACATGAGTTTGGCCAAACTGCGGGAGGCAGTGAAGGATAGGCGTGCCTGGCGTACTCTGGTCCATGGGGTCACGAAGAGTCGGACACGACTGAACGACTGAACAACAACAACAACAACAATACTGTAGTTTGGAGGTGGAAATAGTATTCTTATTTTCCAATTTTATTAAAGAAAAAAATGGTCAAAACCACAACTGGATTCAAGAGCAGAACAAAACCTGTTGTGTCTAAGCCAGCTGTTCATTTGGAGTTTGTCCACCATATGTTCAGCCCTTCAAACCAGTACCGGTACTTCAAACTGCTTAACTTTGCAGGAGAACATCTGATTTGGAAGGAAACAATCTTTTCCTTATTCATGGCAATAAAGAATCATAGAATTGTATAGTTGGAAGGGACTCCTAGCGTCATCTAGTCCAACCCCCTGCGATGCAGGAATCTCAACTAGATAATACATAATAGATGGCTATCCAACCTCTGCTTAAAAAAAAACCTCCAAGGAAGGAGAGTACTACAGATTAACTAGTTTTATAATATATGGCACTTTTCTGATTGACTTTTATATATGTATTTCAGTCCTACAAGATCATCAACTTTGCTCCCAGCCTGCTACAAATAATTGTTTCTGATCAAGTGGAATTCCCAGTCCGACAGGCGGGTGAGCAGAAATTATTTTTATGTATTATGTTTAGAATTTGGTTTGATAGTCATACATAGCCATACATACCCAGATAGAATTGGGTTTGATAGTCATACATCTCCAAATTCAGCTACCTTTTCTTACTTTGATGGTTTGCTTGCCTTGGCTACTGAGACCTAAAGTTCAGAACATGTTCCAGCAAAACAAGGAGGGTGCAGTAAAGAGCCTGTGAAGAGAGTCCCAAGGGCTCTATAAGGGCTGTATTCAGACCTTGGGTTAAAAAATCATTATTATTCAGCAGTCTTCCATGTGCTAGTACACTAGGACTTAGGGATGTTTTTCTTCTTCTACTTCAGCTGCTATTTACTTGAAGAACATGGTGACGCAGTACTGGCCAGACCGAGAGCCACCACCTGGAGAAGTGATATTTCCATTCAACATTCATGAAAATGATCGGCAACAGATTCGGGATAACATTGTGGAAGGAATTATTCGCTCTCCAGACTTAGTGAGGTATGTCAGGCTTGGGGACATGCATCAGAAACCCCTGAATTGTGTTCCAGGGAGAACTAATGCTTCCATTAGGTATGAATTATGCTACTTTACGTCAGTTTTTACTCTGTATAATTCTTTTAGAAAATTGTGGTTTTCCAGGAGGTGATGGGTTAGGAAGGGTAATGGAAAGTAAGCTAAAGGACTTGGAGTCACTTCTGTAATAATTCTTAAGTGGAAGCTTCCCAGAGAGCTGTTTCTAAAAAAGATGGTTTGGATATTTCATGTTAATGTCTAAATGAGAATTGCAGAGAGGCAGGCTAATGAACAAAGGGCAATTAAAGCTAAAATATTATATCCAAGGAAGTTTTGTTTCCCAGATGAAGATAAAGAAAACTCTTTATAATCCTTTTTTGACCCAGTCCAGATGATAAAGCAAGATCTGTTCTCACCCTGCCCACCAGCTGTTCCACATGAGTGTGTAATAGGGAAAGACTGTAGTTCCTTGGTAGAGCACATACTTTGCATGCAGAAGGATCCAGGTTCAATCTCTGATGTTTCTAGATAGGCTGGGAAAGACTCCTGCCTGCAGCACTGGAGAGCTGCTGCCATTCAGTGTGGACACTACTGAGTTAGATGGACCAATGGCCTTGCTTGATATAAGGCAGCCTCCTGTGTACATGTGCAGGCCTGATTGATACCAACACAGAATCCAGAAATGAGCTGTGTGATTTGTGTGGATATATGCACCTGGGCCCTCTGCAGACATTAGGTCTATTCATGGATATCGGGTGGCCCAATGGATGATACCATTTCACTGTCCTACTGCATATAGCCTCTAGGTCACCCAAGATTGACCCAGGGTTAATCATAGAGACTGATGGTCTGCAAGTTTGCAAATCTTGTGTGCTTTAGTTTCTAGTAGTCATTAATTTGTGTGTATGTTGTTTATTTTGTTAGTCCATTGCTCTCTGATAACTCGAGGAGGAAGGAGAAGACACCAGCGATATGGTTTCATTACACAGTATCCAACTAAACAGTTCTGCTAGCGCAATGACTTCTAGGCGTTTTATGGAATTGCCTGGCCCTCCCCTCTCCTCTCCCTGTATCACCCCTAAATCTATTCTTGGGTTTCCCCCAACCCTTCAGAGCAGATTTATAGGGCATGCAGGGCATGTGCAGGGAAGTTCCAATCCATAGCTAAAAGGCCTTGCACTAGTGGAACTTTGTGGTTGGATACTGCCCATAGTTACACTGAATGTGATTTCACATATGTCCCCTCATCCTGTCTTTGTCTTTTGAAAGGTTTCTGATACTCTTCTTTTGCGGAGGATTGTCTGATAGCATTTATTATGGAGTAAAGTTTGCTCTGGGTTTCTAATATACTTAAAGAATTTGCTTCTCAAACTGTTTACCAGAATGTGTTACTTGCTGACACTCTCTTCTTCTTCCCCAACCTTTCAGGGCCCAGCTGACAATGTGCCTCCGCACTATTATCAAGCATGACTTCCCAGGTCACTGGACTGCAGTGGTGGACAAAATAGGCTATTACTTGCAGTCTCCCAATAGTGGGAGCTGGCTTGGAAGTCTGCTGTGCCTGTACCAACTCGTGAAGACCTATGAGTAAGTGGATCTTCTTCTGGGAAAGCCCCTTGCCCAGCAGCCTTGCTCATACAGATGGTAGTGTCTGGAGAGCACCTCCATGCATGTACCCCTCCTTTTGCCTTGACTGCTTTCTTGGAGAAATAGCTTCTCAATTCTCAAAGTAGAATGTATGTGTGGGGAGGGAGAAAGACACGAGTCCACCCATGTGCTCAGGAGAAGGCAGCTCTAGCGAATGGGAAGCAATCCTTGCATTCATCAAGGTTAGGGCAGAGTGAGTAACATGAGAAGAGAGACTCATGCTTTTTTCCAGATGAAAGTAGATAGAGCTTGATTGCTGTGTGCAATATGTGAGTCAACATGAAGGTTCAAGTAATTATCAGATTACAGTGGTACCTCTGGTTATGTACTTAATTCGTTCCGGAGATCTGTTCTTAACCTGAAGCACCACTTTAGCTAATGGGACCTCCCACTGTTGCTGCGCCGCCAGAGCACAATTTCTGTTCTTATCCTGAAGCAAAGTTCTTAACCTGAAGCATTATTTCTGGGTTAGCGGAGTATGTAACCTGAAGCGTATGTAACCTGAAGCGTATGTAACCTGAGGTACCACTGTACTTGATAATGCTGTACAGCTGTGTAAGCTATAGCATAAATGTCTCTGATTTGCTGTATTGAAAAATGGATAAAAATGGTCATGCAGGGGTGGAAGGATGGCAAACAATACTGAATATATTCCTTAAAATGTAGAAGAATTAGGACAAGTGTAAAAGTTTGCTCCCTAATTGTTTCTGGGTCTGGCTACTTCTGCAGATACAAGAAGGCCGAGGAACGAGAGCCCCTCATCGCTGCAATGCAGATATTCTTGCCTCGGATTCAGCAGCAGACAATCCAGCTCCTTCCTGACAACTCCCATTACTCTGTGCTCCTTCAGAAACAGATCTTAAAGATTTTCTATGCACTTGTTCAGGTATGAGCCTCTGCGCGTAAAGCAATCAGATTATAGAGAGTTCTGGGGTGGGTGTGGGGGACCCTCTGCATCATTTCCCTTAAGAGGCATACTTGAGTTTTTCATTCACTTCAAACTTGCTTACTTTCAAATTTGGATGTTTAAGATTACAGTCTTAGGCCTGGACTTCACAGTATTTCAGAAAATAAAAAAATACTATTGAGAGAGTGTAACACCTTACAATAAGCCTGCAACTTGCAGGCGGGTTACCTTCTGAGGATTGTGCCTAAAGCCAAAATCATGTGGAGTCAAAACACATTGGATGTAATGGCAGTTGGAATTGTCAAAGTCTTTTTTCCTGAATTTCCTCCCCCTTTTGAATGTTTTTTTGCCAAGTGCGTAAAGCTGAATGAGCACAAGTTAAATGTGTGTAAGTTGCAGGCTTACTGTACGTTTATAAGTGTCCCGGAATGAACACATTTAGTCATCTTCAGAAAGTCCTTAACTATGTAAGCATAAACAGTTTGACTGTGTAAAGTGGGGAACTCTCTGTACTTAAGAAGGCTTCCTGGACATTGCAGAAACCAAGATTTCCCTTCAAATGAATGGGGGCCTTCTTTTCTAAGTCTAATGCTGTGCAGGGAGGGAGACTGATGAGAGGCAATTTGCAGCCCTGACTTAGAACACCTTTTTTGCATTCCCTTTCTGTTACTTCTGTGTATCACAATACCTCCACGCTTCTCCCCATGCTTCTTCTCTATTCCTCTGTGAAACTCCTGATGCACTCCTTTTAAATAAATCCCTGAAAGTCATTGCTGCCCATGGATGGTCAGGTGACCATCACATAACATACACTCCCAGGGCATTAAGAAAGGTAGTCCTACCCTGTCTTTTGGAGCAAAAATAAATAAATAATCCAGCTGTGTTGTGGTGTTGTATCAGTAGTATAATGAATTGTTTTATTTAATAAAAACAAGGTGTAATCTCTGGATTCTAGTGCAAATAATATAGTCTGGAAACACAGCCATACCTTTACTCTTTGTGTGTGACACCCCATCTTTTTCTTCCTTTCTTTAATTCCAGTATGCACTGCCACTTCAGCTGGTGAATAACCAAACTATGACTCAGTGGATGGAGATTTTCCGGACTATCATCGACAGAAGTGTGCCTCCTGTAAGGATTATATTACTGGGCAACACTAACATCTTTGGGGAATGGGAAAGGGGGAAGTGTAGTTTAAGGGGCATATTAACTTAATCCCCCATTTGCAGTGTTATTAGAGGCTTATCCTCTAGTTGTGTTCCAGTATTTTAAAAAAGGAGGCAGAAAGAAGCACAGGAGCAATTGCTCACACTTTCCACTGGCTTGGCAAGAATATAGGGTTTCTGAAATACAAGGAAGAAGATACATAGGAAAATCTGACTTCAGGTGCCACCCACAACCCCCCCCCCCCAGCCCCCTTGGCCTATGTAAGCACTGAGTGATGTCACCACAACATGTGACCATTGGTTGCCTTGCTCATGGTACCCTGTTACAAACGGAGCACTGTTGCAGTCTTCCAACTACAGTGGTGCCTCTGGCTGTTGCACGGTCTCTGGGCCCTATTGGGCTTCAATGCCGATGTATACCCAGGACTTGCAAGGGACCCATTGCCTGTGTTGGTGCATCTCTGTGTGGGTCATGTTCTATAAAAGCAGATCAGCACAGGAGTGTGCTGCCAAGTGTGGTTGCGGAATCTCCCTCTTTGAAGGTTCCTTTTGACCAGGCTGGGCTTGGAGCCATTGGCTGCCTTGACACGGGGAGAAGGAAACAAGCATGGTTCCAGCACAGTGGCCCTAGATATCAGTTGCTGGAGCTTGGGGGCTTGCGCTGGAGTGGAGCAGGCAGAAGGTACTGCTCAGTTGACTCAGTTGTAGAAGCTGATATTGCCTGTTCCCTCCCGTGCTTAAAGATTGCTCCAAGACCTAATTAGTACAGTGATGTAGCTTAACCAGAATTTACCTTTAGTCCGTGAGGACTGAGACTCAAGCTGTGGAGTTCCTGGCATATGCAAGTTAGTTTTGCACAATATATTATACAAGCTTTAAAGATGCACCGTTTTGGCTTGATGTTCTGTGCATGCTATGACATGCCAGGGCAAGGTCTGAAGGCACTTTATGCTGTAGCCTTGCTGCAGCTAAGCAGGTCTGAATCTAGTCAGTGCCAGGATGGCAGATGTTTAGGAATCCTATGTACTGTATCTTGCCTTGAGTTTTACCATGGATAGGAAATAAGCAGGATATAATTAATAACAATGTATCGAAATGTATGGGGTAGACACTACAACCTGCATAATCTGTAGTCTGCAGAGTATGAACCATGTGGAATTTGCCTCAGTAACCAATTCTGAGGGTTTTGTATTGGTGGTTTCAGAGAACAGTCTCAAAAGAAGTAATTTTCAGTCTTTTTACAGTGCTATCCTAAGCATGTTTATTCAGAAGTAAACATCACTGTGTTCAGTGGGGCTCTTTTGATTATGAATCTTTATATTTTAATGTTTGTGTTAACTGGTCTTTTAAGCCACTTCAAAGCCAGTTTTGGTGCTAGGTCGTGTGTGTGTGTGTGTGTAAGTTTTGTTAATGTTCAACGTTAATTTGTGTACACATTGCCTGATAGTTATTTCCTTTAATTAGGAGACTCTGCAGATTGATGAAGATGATAGGCCAGAACTAGTATGGTGGAAATGTAAGAAATGGGCTTTACGGATTGTTGCTCGCCTTTTTGAAAGGTAAAATGCTAACTAGAGCAGATTTTCTGAACTCTGTTTTTCTCAATGCTATACTTCAGTCATTTTTCTATATATTTAATGCAGAGCTTTCCAAACTCTGTGTCGTGACATGTTTGTGTGTTGCATTAATACTCCCTGCACCCCTCCAGGGGCTGGAAAGGGGTTAGTTTAATCTCCGGTTTGCTAGTAAAACTGAATTACTGTGTCACGAAATGAGGCATGTCTAAAAAGTGTGTCACCAACGTTAAAAGTTTGGAAAGCTCTGATTTAATGTAAAAAAGTATCCTTACAAATCTAAAACAGGAGCAGAAACTTCCAAACTTCTTGTGGCTGCAGCAGAGGGGTGTGTGTGTATGAGAGAGTCATAGTCACTCGTGCCTGTAATGGTAAACCAAGGTTTAGCATTGTGTCTGAACAAGCTCTGTATGTTCTTTCACACTTTTGTTCACATCTTTTGAAAAAGTTTTACCAATTTTACTGAAGGTCTCCATTGAATATTTTCTTTTGCTCGTTTTCTGTTTCTCATCTTGCAACTGTTTATTGAATTTGTGTATCATCCTTCATCCAAAGATCACAAGGTATAAAATGAGAACATAAATTACATAACAAAAACCCCCAAAACAAACTAGAGCTATTTTGAATATTTCTAGAGTGTGCAAAATCAAGGCATGCCCCATTAGCCATCTTACCTCTTGCCTGGGAGTCAGGAAGTCAGGCAAGCCACAATGCATGATGGGTGGACTGTGTTTGGCTTCGTACACAAGAAGTGCAAGTCACAAGATATGAAGGCCTTCTCTAGTAGGGTGATACCTTTACATCTTTGACACATCATTCTTTCAGCTCTTAAGAGAAGACCAGTTTGCTTAATGTGAAATCTGCCTTTTACTATAGGTGGGTTATAACACCTGCATGTAGTTAGCCAAGGGGAGTCACAGTGAGTGTATGCAACCTTGTTGCCTTGAATGGTCCTAGATTTTGCTTCCCTGCTTTTCTTCTCCCTTTGGTGTCCAGGGTTATTCTGAGCACTCTTTTATATATGATCAACTTTAGCGGCATGTGTACACATTAACCTTCAGTTTACATACTCGCTTTGGATTCTTTCTTCAAGGTATGGCAGTCCTGGGAATGTAACAAAAGAGTATTTTGAATTTTCTGAGTTCTTCTTGAAAACCTACGCTGTGGGAATCCAGCAGGTAAACACCTGCCATTTATTTTATTAGTATGATAGTTCCACAGCAGGAGTTTTTTTTAACTTGTCCTTTATGTATCATTTCTTTAACGCAGGGATGGGGAACTTGTGGCCTTTAAGATGTTGTTGGACTGCAGATCCCATTATCTCTAGTCATTGGCCTTGCTGTCTGGGGCTGATGAAAGATGGAGTCCAACAGCATCTGGAAGGCCACAGCTTTCCCACTCCCACTTTAAGGCATTCATTCCCTTGCTTGAGTACTTGGCTGTTGCAGAACAGAAGGAATAGCAGATGCACCCTAGGAACCTGGGTAAAGAGGGGAGGGCACTCATAGTGAAACTGTTTGCAAGGTCATTTTAGGATAATCATAGATGGTTAGTGCTCTCTAGGCAGAAGCCTTATACAATCTAATATTTAGATCCCCCTTGTCAGGAACTGGTTAGGAATCTGCTTTACACTGAGTCAGACCACTGCCTTGATTGACAGGCAGCAGCTCTCCAGGGTTTCAGACAGGGTTCTCTTCCAGCCCTGGTTGAGCTTGGGACCTTCTGCACACAAAACTTCTCTATCACTGAGCTTTGGCCTTAGTTTTCCAGGGTGCCCCTCTTCCCAAAGTAAACTGCTGATTTTATTTTATTGTAGCTGCCACTTGCACCTCTCTTGCCTCCGTTTTGGCCAGTAGGTCCTCCTCAGTTGATCAGATTTGACCATTGGGCTTCCAGTTGCTGGTCCCTGTTGTATGTTGCTACAGCAAATCTTTCCCATGGCTACTATGTTCAGGGATGATGGTGATAATGGAAACAATCACAATGTTTTTTTCAAATGCAACCTGATATATGTTGTTTTTCCTTTAGGTGCTCCTAAAAATCTTGGACCAATATAGGAAGAAAGAGTATGTTGCACCACGTGTCCTTCAGCAAACATTAAACTATCTGAACCAAGGGGTCCATCACTGTATAACCTGGAAGCAGATGAAACCACATATGCAGGTCAGTACAAAAATAGTGATTGGTGTCCCTGCACAAATGCTGAGGATTTGAGCTAGAGTTTTTTCATGTAGTATTGGAGCTTGAAAAATTAATTACAATAATTAACATTGCAGTTACTATAATGGGAATGCAGTCACTTGGACAGAAATAACTAGTCAATAGGATATTTGTTTCATTTATCTGTATTTTATTCCACACCATCTGTAGGATTGGGAGTGGGCTGTGTGTGTGTGTGTGTGTGTGTGTGACCTATCTATATATCTCCCTCCCCCACCTGATAACATTTGGTAATGTAAAGTGCTTGATGTGACATTGTTGCATTAGCTGCTGGATTTGGTGGGTCCAGTATACAGCACATTGTACTGTTGCAGGATTCATGGTGATGATTTGTTGGGGTGAGGACTTGTGTTTGAATGATTAATAACATGATTTTGCTGTGTTGAACATTCTCTTTGCTTTTTTTCTTATTAGACTGTGTGTGAAGAAGTGATATTTTCCCTGATGTGTTATAAAGATGAGGATGAAGAGCTCTGGCAAGAGGACCCCTATGAGTACATCCGCATGAAATTTGGTAAATTTGGTAAATACGTATTATGCATCAGCTAGATGATTTCCTTTCTGTCACTGGTATTATTTTCCAGCAGCACCCAATGTTTAAACAGATTACTACTATACATTCAGATCAGCCTACAGTGAGAAGTTTTGTTTGTTTGCACCTGTAATTTTGTTAGTATTTAGGCAATATAACAAAAGGAGAAAAACAAAAAAAGATGGCAAAGGAGGACATGCCCCCGTTTAACCTGTCCATTGTACTCCATCCCTAAATAACAGTTTGCTTAAACCCCCATAAACTATGATTGTGGTGAGGTGTCTGTTAAAAACACAAAATGAGGGAGAGACAGTAGGATATTGGCTGAAAACTGTTTTTTCCATTAGTGATTGCTCATTTAAGAGCCTTGTTGGGTTGTCCTTGTTCTGTCAATTTCAGAATGATTTGTCAAAATGTTCTTGTTAAAGATTGTACAGTAACACTTGATGTGGTTTTCTTTTCTTGTTCTTTTTTTTTTGAAAACTTGAAAGATGTCTTTGAAGATTATGCATCCCCTACAACAGCTGCTCAGATACTTCTGTACACTGCAGCAAAAAAGCGAAAAGAGGTACTTATAATACAAACACTATGACATTATAAAGGCTTGTACCGCTTCCTCCATTCTTCATTGGCTGCGATGGGAAGCCTGTGGCCCTCCAGATGTTGGGGATGGGAACTGGAATCCAGCAACATCTGGAGGGCCAAGATTTCTTATCCTTGCTTAAAGGCTATTTGTCTCCCTTTTTAAAATAAATATATATATATTATTTATTACATTTTTATCCTCTTCTTTAGCCAAGTTGCTCAGGAGCGATGTACAAGGTATGTCCCTGCCTGAAAACCCAATGTTATCCTTGCCACGACCATCTGAGCTGGTTCAGGCTACAGTGACCCCTCCCATTCCTCCAGTCTGGGCTGATGCTGCACCAAGTAGCCAGGCAGACAAATCTTGAGTGTGGCCTCCCCAGGGGTCATCTAGCATTCATCAACAGCACCACCAGTGTCTTCTTGGTTTAAACAGAATGACTCCAGCATTTGTGAGTTTCTATTTCTTAATTTTCTGCGTTTTGTTCCATCTGTTTAGGTGTTACCCAAAATGATGGCATTTTGCTATCAGATACTTACTGGACCCAATGTTGACCCTAGGAAAAAAGATGGGGCATTACATGTGATAGGATCTCTAGCAGAGATTTTGCTGAAGGTAAGCGGGTGAAGACTTGTAAGATACATGTAGTTTTGCCACCAAATATGTAGTCTTCAGTGTGATTCATGAAAACCTTAATGCAGGGATCAGAATGCACATGTATATCTCTGACAGAAGGTCTGTGTAGAGCAGGAGTTGATAAGGGATTCTAAGAGAGATGAATGAAAATGGAATGAACCAAGATTTGTACAGTATATTTTAATTAGTATTCTGGGACTACCTGGCTCTGGAATGTAGCTCTAGAATGATCATTAAAACAGATGTATCCTAGTTGTTCTGTTCAAATTAAATACTATCTTGAAAAGCAGGTGTGCGTCAGAGGGCACTTCGGTCCTCAAAACATAACATGAAATAATCCCGTGCTCTGGTCCATGGGGTCTTGAAGAGTCGGACATGGCTAAATGACTAAACAACAACATGCTATTGGCCTGTAAACCAATAGTAGCACTTGAACACGAGGACAGTCAAGCTAGACAGGGATTTAGCCTGTGCATCAACAGCCAGGTCTAACCAAAGGAGAGAGCTACAGGGAATCCTCTTAACAAATGAGGCAATATCTCTGGTCTATATCAAAACTCCCAGGTTTTGTTTTTCACCTGGTCTTGGAAAGATATTCTGCTCCTTTCTGCAGCCTTACTTAAGCACATGAGAAGAGCCTTGCTGGATCAGACAAAAGGCCCATTTGGTCCAGTATCCTGTTCTCAAAGTGGCCAACCAGATGCCTTTGAGTTCAACTGTGCATGTGACTCCCAGCAACTAGAATACATAGGCATGCTGCCTCTGATAGCCTCTTTCATCTCTGTCTCATCCCACTTACTGGACAGGAGCCAGCCCGACAGTGAAGGCCTCATGCAGACACTTAGGGGCTGCTTTGTATGTTACAACTTTAGCTTATATCTGCATTGCACATGCTGAGCTATAGCTTGCAGTACTCCCAAACACATGCTTTGAAATGCACATTTTTGATACAGGCATATGCCATAGGGAACTCTCTTTGGCAGGTTCCCATGTAAGTGGCTGGATATTCCTGTAAAACTCTTTAATTCATAGCAAGTCCGCATTTCTGGATACATGTACCTTCATAGGGACACATTCCCACCTGTGGCTGTAATTGGCCTGGACAGCATAACATATTTAACAGTTGGGCATTTCTGCATTTTATTGGGCTTATATAATGCCAGAAGATTTTCTGGAAGTGAACTTGAAGCTAGAAGCTGATTTTGGTTTATATTTGTGCAATTACTTTAGGGGAGTTAACTTTTGGGATATAGTTGAATGTTGTCACATATCAAAATGGAGACTAACCTTTTTTGTGGCTACTGTTAATTCCATCAGAAGAGTGTCTTCAAGGATCAAATGGAGCTGATGCTACAGAATCACATCTTTCCACTGTTCATGTCGAACCTGGGGTATTTGAGAGCAAGAGTAAGTGTCCAGAGCAAGTGTATCGTTCTGCGGTAACGTGCTCTTCTTAGCATCATTTAGAGAGCGCGCCCCCTCTTACAGCTTCTGGGAGGCTGATTTAAACTTGTTTGCTTTCCCAAGGGGCATTGGGGCGAGAGGGCATTGGGGATGTTGTTTCGCACATTGTTGCTCTTTGCTTTTTTTTGTTTGCTCTTTTATTGCTGACATTCTTGCTTGCTGCCTCAGAGTCTCTCCTGAAGGTCGAGTAACTGTCTGGAGCAACATTTTCATGTGGCACTAAGGACTGTTGCCTGCGCAAAACTGCCTTAGTTATACACAAGTGTCTCTTTGGAACTTGGCCTAGAATTTTAATGGTTGTTGTTGGTAGTGGTGGTGGCTTTAATCAGGGGTGGCTGCACACACACACACACACACACACACACACACACACAGTTGTCTAATGTAAGCCTCTTCAAACCATAGGATGGGGTACAAGTCTAATCAACCAGCACACAACTAGATTCCTTAGAGAACAACAGAACTCAGTAGTGTCTGTTTTGCTTTCTCCCTCTTATGCTGCAGTCCTGTTGGACTCTTCATTCGTTCAGTACTTTGGAATTCCACAATGAACTCAACCTAAGGAATGCTGTTGAGCTAACAAAGAAGAGCCTGATTGACGACAAAGAGATGCCTGTCAAAGTGGAAGCTGCCATAGCACTTCAATCCTTAATAAGCCATCAGGAACGAGGTTTGATTTTGATTTTCTTCCTTCCTTCCTTCCTTTCCTTCTTTCTTTCCTCTGCATGAACATCTCCAGTTCAATTCCAATGCCTAGTTGCTAAACCTCAGATTCCTTCTGTCAAAATAAATGAATATTATGAAAATTCTCCTTCTCTCTGTAATGACAGACACTAGAATATAGAATATATACCAGCCAGGAAGGGTGCATCCTCTGGAAATATTTGATTTTCGTATTAAAATAGAGTTTAAACAATGAAAACATTGTTCTCACCCTACTGTGTATTATTTGCTGTAAAAGTGCACCCATGTATTGAGTATCTGTGTTCCAATAAAATAATGCATCTGTTGCTGCTATATCAAGCATCCTACCATGTGGTTGTTACTGACTGAATAAATGCTCACGTAGTTCATTATTGGCCATTCATTTCCCATTCTTTGAACCTTTATTTAAGTGTCAGGTATTTTGACTGCTAGTTATGCAAATAGGTCTGAGATGAAGGTTAGGATTGGTGTAATAGCTGCAGATGTTACAGAACCCTGCTTTAGCAAGTCATCACATACTATCTTCCGCAGTTTCTTTGGAGAAAGGGAGCAGGGTTGACCTGAGTATATCTTCAAGGAAAAAGGTGCAAATTCCCCAAATGGTCTGTTTAGTTTTCTCCCATTTTTCAGCTTTCCAACATACCTCTTTTTCCTGCACCAGTGAAATAGTTCAGGAATAGAAAGCAGACAGATATGTGTACCTAAGAAGCATTGATAAATACATAGATAAAATGATAGATAAATAGATAGATAGATATCTATATTTTATCTTTCTATCGTTTTATCTTACCTATCTAAGGGGTTTAATCCCAATCCAGAGCTCCTTGCATCTTCATTTAGCAAATGACCTCTTTTATCTTTTTCTGTGTTGTTTTTCTGTGTGCCTTTTTAGCAAAGGAATACATTAAGCCCTACATCAGGCCAGTTATGCAGGAGCTGCTGCTTGTTGTTCGGGAGACTGAGAACGATGATCTCACCAATGTAATCCAGAAGCTGATTTGTGAATACAGTCAGGAAGTAGCAACAATTGCTGTTGAAATGACACAGCACCTGGTAAGAGATAGCAGATATACAGAGGGAAAACTTCTGATGTTTCTGGTTCCAGTTGATCTTGTTGGAATCAAGAATTTATTAAGGGATATGTAGCTACCAGCTTTGGCATTGTAAAAACCAGTTTGCATGTCTATAAAAATAAGTTTTAAACAACTTGAAGAAAATTAATTGAATGCATTTCTCATTTTATCTCAATACAAGGCAGTACGTCCTGGAAACTTCCCATGTGTTTTTGCCCATACCACATTTTTTCCAATGTGTTAACCCTAAATATTTAAACATTTGTTATACTAATTTTTAAACTGCTTAAAAAATTATATCCTGGTTTTCAAAAACACTCAGCCTTGATTCCTCTCTTTTCCCCACCTCACTTTCTCAGCTGTTTACATGCATTTCAGGCAGGTTTATAGTCTGTGGAACTGAACACTTACATCAAGAGTGGAGAACCTGTGGACTTCCAGGTGTTGTTGGACTCTGTCTTCCTTCGCCTCATGGTCGAGGATGATGGGAGTCAGAGTCAAACAACATCTGGAGGCTCACAGGTCTTACGCTTAACATGCACATCTCATCTTCATCCCAAACTGCAACTAGGTCTAAGTAATGGTCTTTTCTCACATCCCACCTCCTCCTTTCTCTCTCTACTGCTAAATATTACTTTGTAAGCTGCTTGGAGCAAGGACCAATCTAGGACACTACAGTGGTACCTTGGTTCTTGAACTTAATCTCTTCTGGGAGTCCGTTCAACTCCTGAAACTGTTCGAAAACCAAGGCGTGGCTTCCAATTGGCTGCAGGAGCTTCCTGCCTCAAGTGGAAGCTGCGTCAGACATTTGGTTTCTGAAAAACGTTCGCAAAATGGAACACTTCTGGGTTTGTGGGAGCCAATTTGTTTGACAACTAAGCCGTTCGAGAACCAATGTACCTCTGTATAAGGTTTAGTTTTTAGTCTAGTTTAGTTTAGTTTAGTTTAGGTATATGGCGCTTTTCCACAGTGATTTGTGCTCTAAGTGCCTCACAACAAGCAACTTGGTGTATCTCAGTGGTAGAGCATCTGCTTTGCATGCTGAAGGTCCCGGGTTCGATCCCTGTCATCTCTAGGTAGTGCCCTGCCTGAAACCCTGGAGAGCTGCTGCCAGTCAGTGTACACAATACTGAGCTGGATGGGCTACTGATCTGACTAGGTATAAGACAGCTTCCTATGCTTATTATCAACATACCAAACATTTGAAAAGATATATATAATTTGTTACAAAACATGTCAATCAATTCAAATAAGACCTTATCAGATAATAGGATAAATTCAATAGTGCAAAGAAATAATCTCAAAGAGAAAACTCAAAGTTCAGGATGGGGGCGGGCACAGGGAAGGCTACACTACAAGTTCTAGTCTTGCATTCCAAGGGCCTAGCAGCCTGGCTAAAATGCAGTTTGGGAACTAGATAGTTCACAGCTGGCTCACTCACTAGAGGAGGCCAACAGCAGCCAATGGGAAGTGCTGTGGAGGGCAATGATGGTAAGCCCCTTTCCCCAGGCTTCCAGGTGTTCTAACTGCTAGTGCAGGACTTACTGCAAGGTGCTGTGCCCATTGATGGCTTTAATACATAATACAGTCATACCTCGGGTTATAGAATCATAGAATCATAGAGTTGGAAGAGACCACAAGGGCCATCCAGTCCAACCCCCTGCCAAGCAGGAAACACCATCAAAGCATTCCTGACAGATGGCTGTCAAGCCTCTGCTTAATGAACGCTGCGGGTTGCGCGTTTTCGAGTTGTGGACCGCGCCGAACCCAGAAGTATCGGAACGGGTTACTTCTGGGTTTCGGTGCATGCACAGAAGTGCAGAATCATGAGACGCGGCGCTTCAGGCTGTGAACGCTGTGGGTTGCGAACGTGCCGCACAGATCATGTTCGCAACCAGAGGTATGACTGTAATAATTCATAGTCTCCAAGGATGACATAATCAGCAGGCTGCTTCTCCATTGTTTTGTGTCTTGATTTCTTTAGGCAGAGATATTTGGGAAAGTTCTCCAAAGTGAAGAATATGAAGAACTGGAGGATAAAACTGTCATGGCTATGGGGATCCTTCACACAATTGATACAATCCTTACTGTCGTGCAAGACCACAAGGAGGTGAGCCTTCTCCATTACTTGTCAACAGGTGGCGCAGTTGGCCTATTCTGCCCCACAAAACCTTTGCCTACAGCTTTCAGCCAGTCATAATTTTAAAACAGTTTTAAGTTTAGCTTTTTGCTTTAGGGCAACTGTTTATTTAAACAAAAGCATCCAGTTGTTACTTTCATGCTATAAAACAGTCTCTGTCTCTTCTTATTCCAGATAACTCAACAGTTGGAGAGCATTTGCTTACAGATCATTGGCCTCGTCTTGCAGAAGCATGTAATAGGTAAATTTAAAAAGCTGACATTCTAGGAAATATTCCCAGATTGTTTGTATTGCAGAGAACTAAAAGCCAGTCTTGAATTAGATATTAGAATATAGTACATCCTCTTATTCCAGCCAGCCTTTGCCAATCTGGTGACCTCCAGATGTTTTGGCCTGGATTGGTGAAGGCTGCCTTAACAACTTCTTTTCTCTGCTATCCACTTCAGTTTAGGCATAAATAAGTCACCTGTTGTGAATTCACTATTCCATTTGTCTTTTGTTGCACATTAGACATATAGATTGCTTTCTGTAGTGCGGATTGGAAGGCCAAAGGTACAATAGTCAATTCAGTTCTAGACATACCTGGGGAAGTGACAGTGGGGCGCACAATAGGAGTATAGTACTGTAATGCCCAGGTTCAAATTGCACTAAATGTGCAGTTTTGTTTAAGCCCTGAGTGAAGTCTATGCAGTGCTGGTTGGTAAATGCCTTACCGTCACACCTTCAGGTGAACTGGCAAGCTTGCTGTCAGTATACCTCAAGGAAGACATGATTGCAAAATATGTTTGCTGGTTAAAATTGCTGTATAAAGGATTAATAATGGTATGAATCTTTGCAGTTTGTGTGGGATTTGTAAACTTTCATTTTCAGACCTCATCAGATCTGCGGGGGTTTCCCTTTCAGAGTTCTATGAAGAAATCCTCTCTCTAGCATACAGCTTGACGTGCCATCTTATTTCACCTCAAATGTGGCAGCTTCTGGGTGTCTTATATGAAGTATTTCAGCAGGATTGCTTTGAGTACTTTGCAGGTAATGAGCTCTGTAGTGTGTTCTGAAAGGGGATTGACTGATGTTATAATAACCTGAGAGACTGGAGCAGTAGATCTGTTCAAGTAACTCGATTTGAAGTATTATGTTGGCTAGCAGTAGTTCAGGAAGCTATGATGGAGTGTATCAATTGTCAATTTGTCTCAGCTGAGTGAAAACAAGCTTGCATTGTTCCTCAGTTCTATAGATTCAGGGCTGCATGTGCCCGGGATAGCCTTGTGCAGAGTGGTGTGCACTTAAATTGGGCTGTGGCAATCCAGTTTCGTAGACCTATATAAACTGCATATTGAGTAAATTTGCACATTTCCTTTTTCTGTAATTTTATTCCACCATGCAGCTGGCTTCAGGGATTGCCCACACACTTCTGGCATTTCTTTGGAGCCCTAGGAACTAGAAACTTGTCCCCGCTCCTTCCCTTTAAGTTATGTGTGTGTTTATAGTGCTTGTTAACATGTACTATACAAGGAAAACAACGCTACAATGCTAACCTTACTTTTGCTCTCAAGCTTAACTGTTTTGCTTGCTTCTGTCTAGATATGATGCCTCTCTTGCACAACTATGTCACTGTTGATACCGATACGTTACTGTCAAATCCCAAAAATTTAGAGATAATTTACACCATGTGTAAAAAGGTAAGTATTGCCATTGTTCATACCTTTGCCAACTATGTATCAAAAATCACTATGAAAAAGTGACATAAAAATGTAGCACTGGGTGAAATGTAAAGGTCACAAGTAGTCCTGTTTAGACCCACTTTTAGCATGTGTTCTCTGCTTGCTTCTCTTCAGCAGACTTCAAACTCCAGGGTCTGAGGGTCATGCTTGAATGTTACTCAGTGCAGTCACTTATACCCACTGATTTTGGACATGGTATGGCTTTCTAAAAAAACAGGATTTTTCTGCCCAGCTCATATGTTGGATCCTCTTCCAATTCAGTTACTTCTTTCACTTAGGTTCATAGCACACCAGCATGCAAGACACCCACTTTACAACTAGAAATGATGTATACCCTACACAAAAACATATGCTAGAATACTGTAAATGTGTTTGTCTTTTAAATACATGAGCTATACCAGCAAACAGGACAAACACTTATTCTGTTCTTGAATATTCAGTTTCGGTTGCTCTTCCTAATGTGCTTGTTCTGGGAAAAGTCCCACAGAGGGTTAGTAGAATTGCCTTTCTCTAGTAGAGGGCCATGTTTTGGCTCAGTTTGCTTGAGCAACACGGAGCTTTTTGCTCTGCCATGCATCCACTTTGCTTTTAGCATGCCGAGGTCTGAACACTTGAGGTAGATCTGCTGGGATTGACAGCTGTGCTTTGCGTGCAGGCTTTGTACTAAATGGCCTTTTGGCCTATTCTAGCTCTATGAATCTGAAAGTGAGACTTGAAAACAGAATAACAGATGTGAGCTCTCTTGCTTTTTGCTCACTGAGCCTGTTGAGCTTAATGTTTTGAGAACTCTTAAATTCACATATGGATTCAGACCACAATGTGGAAGATTCTACCCTGTTATTGAAGGCTGGGGATCAATTTCAGTGAGTGCCACTTAACTCCACGGAAAGGAATAAAAGTGCCAATATTAAGACTCCCATTATGGGAACACCTAAAAATTTTTATTGTTCAGATTTACTCTTTATCCCTCATTTCTATGTAAGCCCGTGTGATTAGCACCTCGTTTTTTTTGTCTGTTCTTCTCTTGTTACCCAGTTATGTTGGATGCCTTGCTGATTATTCAAGGTCATACTGTATTGGAAAATTAAGTTTCTCAGATATGACATGAATGGTTCAGAACAGTTTCCATTTACACCCTGAGCAAACATGTCCTGTTTGGGCATGTTTAGTGTCAACTGTCTTTTCAGTAATTTGTTCATGGTTTTGTTGCTAGGTATTAACTGGTGATGCAGGAGAAGATGCCGAATGCCATGCAGCCAAGCTGTTAGAGGTCATTATTCTGCAGTGCAAAGGGAGGTGCATTGACCAGGTAATCATAGAATCATAGAGTGGCATACAGTTTTTCCTTTGCTGAAGATCATTAGATAGAACTAGCTTGAGATGGGTCTGGTCTGTGCTTGGAGGAATGGGCTATTTGGCCTAGGTAATTTTTATAGTGCTGGGCTAGGTGTCACTTTGATTCAGCATGACAGATGGGGCAAAACATGGCTACCTTGGCAAGGAATTCCACAGTCTAGACACAGCCACTGAGAAGGCCCCTTCTCCAGTCCCAAGAGGGCCTCCATGGAACACCTGAGTAAGCAAGCATGTCTTAGTAAGCAAGCCTGAATTCTACTCAGTATTGATCCAGAGCAGTATTCCAACGAATAGTTAGCAGAGTAAAAACTTAAAACATGTTGCAGGATTCCCCAAAAATAGACCAGAGGCCATTAATATTTCATCACACTGCTGCTGAAGGCAAATGAGCATAATGGTCACAAATCCAATACATTCAGGATTGGCACTGTCCATAAGAAATCCGGTTGCAGCAGACTTAACTTCAACTTACAATAAGTTATAATAAGTCTAAACCTTAACACTAAGCATACTATATACAGAACACCACACCAGAAAGAAAGAGAGATAGAAAAGAGTGAAACCCAGGTCCCTTCTGGCCTTATTATTTTAGTCAGCATGACCTTGACAGGAAGAGATAACAGGACCAGTTTAAGCCAGCTGCACTCAGCTCCCAAACACCAGGAACCTTCTGCTTGTTTCTTTCCCACAGAGAATCTTCCAGAACCCTTTTGAATTAATTAGAATAGGAAAGATCTCTACACATCAGATCAATACTTTCTGTACCAAGAAATGTAAACTGACAGGCAGTCCTTTAGATATCCCAGTCCCAAACCATAAAGGCTTTTCAAGGTCACCACCAGCCCTTTTGCCCGTCTGTTCCTTCAGTCAGACGGCCACCTGCTGCCCACTGCTCTGGGTAGGGAGGGCGAAAGGGGTGCGAGCTGCATGGGAACCTTGTGTATTGCCACCTTTCCTGCTGGCAGCTGACAGAATTGGGCAAGAGGAGAACAGTGGGGATGTTGAGGGGTGAAGTAGGGTCATGATGGGATGCCAAAGGAGAAGAGAAAAAAGGGGGAAATCTGGGGAAGCAGATAAAGGAAAAGGTTGAACAAGGGGGTTGGGGGAGGTTGGAGGCTTCCCCTCCAAAGCACCCTTCATCTGTCACAGGAGTGGGGAACCTATGGGCCTCCAGGTGTAGCTGAACTCCACAGCCCCGCAAGCATGGCCAATGGGTGTTCCCCACACCTGTTCTATTAAATTGAGAAGTTACCATCTGATGGTGATAATTTAACCACCAGATGGCGCTCCGGGTGCTTATAAATATTTCAATTAAAAAATTGCCTCTGCCTCTCTGGCCTTCTGCTTCCAAAATTGATTGCCAACGTTCTGGCAGTAGCTCTTCTGCTTTGTACATTACACAAGTATTTGGTGGTATCATTCAGCTGGTGGTTAGGTGGGACTCATATATGATGGGCTACAAGCTATCTCAGAGAAGTGACTGGTATAAATTATGCATATTTAGCAGAGTTGCATATTTTTATTATTATTTTGCACACCCCCAGGGAAGAACAAAGAGCTGCATAGGGTAGCCAAGCTTTGCTTCCTGACTACTGGAAATCTTGTTCAGCAGTTTCTTTGGCTTTCTGAGATTTCATCAGGCATAGTTCCCATTTCTTCAGTAATTGCAGGACTGAAAAACAGGCCTTTAAAAAGAAAGAGCCGAGATTCTTAGGAAGCAGTATTCTAGAGCCAGTATCTCATTATATGGTTTTATAATATAATTTCCCCTTCAAAGTCACGTAAGGAATTGTGTGCTGTATAGTTGCATACTTGTGGGGTAGCAATGAGGAAACCTGTGGCCCTCCAGGCGTTGCTGGGATCCAGTTCTCACCAGCCCCAGCCAGCATGATCAATGGTCAGAGGTGATGGGAACTGTGGTCCAGCATCATCAGGAGGGCCACAGGTTCCCTGACCCTTATTCTAAGGAAAGGTAATTCTAATTGTAAGTTAAAGCCTTTAAATGCCTGGAACTTTCTCTGAACATATTTCATTTCTCCACTTTCCCTTTGCTTCCTCTACCCCATGTCTCTCCTGTTTTTCTATTCTCAGTGCATCCCGCTCTTTGTAGAAGCTGTCCTAGAGCGCTTAACGCGAGGGGTTAAAACCAGCGAGCTCCGCACCATGTGTCTCCAGGTGGCCATTGCGGCCCTTTACTACAACCCTGATCTCCTTTTGCACACTTTAGAGAACATCAGATTTCCTCACAACCCAGAGCCCATCACTGCACAGTTCATAAACCAGTGGATGAATGATACAGATTGTTTCCTTGGGTAGGTGTCCGGTGGTTTTTCTTTTTCCTTTCTTAAATCCTTAGGGCTTCTTGGAAAGCGACTTTTGATTTTGGTTTGCGTAGAGGGTCCAGGAAAATATCAAAACCTGTGTGGAGGGAGGATTTTCCTTGACCTTCCCCACCAATTGCAGCTCCAAATTGTACTCTGAAATATTTTTCACAACAAAGAGAATCTAAGAAGACTCCACATCAGCCATAGAAATCCTCAGAAATTACTAACTGGCAAGAAGAAAAAATACTAGCCATGCTATGTTTGCTTGGTATAGATGAATGGGTGGGGTGGGGTGGGGGTATTTCAGGCAAACCACCCAAATGAGAAAGGTAAAATTATCTGTGGGGAAATGATCAAAGAGGGCAATTGCAGTGGAGGTTTTACTGTTCTTTAAAATTGGCAGCTTTTTAAAGAAAAAGAGAGAGAAGTCTCATCCCCATAGTTGAAACCACTTCCTTCTAAAACCATTTTGGATACACCCCCCCCCCACAACAAACAGCTTCCATACCCCAATTCACCACTTGCAAATGAGGTTTGCAAATTGTAAGTCCCCTCCCCTCATCCTGAAATCATTTTTTGGGGGTTGAATCTCACCCCTGAAGTAAAAGTGAAACAGCAGCCTCCAATTCACCATTTGCAAATGGCATTTTGACCCCCCACAAAAAGCATAGGCTTTAAGAAGCTCATGCCTTCCCTCTCAGTGCATGTAGCGTGTGCCTCCCAATTCTGTCTTAATGGGTTTATGGGAGTCATTTACTGTACACTATATATAGTTGGGAGTTTTTAAATGTTGTGCTCCCCACATGCAGCATCTGTGTGAGTAAGGGATTTTTCACAACCTGAGCTGTAGATTTCTTAACGATAAGGAATTTCAGATCATACTTGAATCTGTTGTGTTGCTGAATTTTGTTGTGTTCGGAAGTCATTTTCTGTAGACGATTACGATGAACAGTAACAGACAGTTGTCCTTTAAGGCTGAGGAGGAAACATTTAACAAGAACCGGAAGCCATTTACTGTGGCTGTCTTGACATCTTGTAATACTCGTTCTTGTCTTGGAGTCGGTGTTATGTAACTGCAAAGAATTACAGTGTCTCATAAATGCAGTTTTAACATGACATTTACTGCTCTGGTGAGTGCGTTGTAAAAGGGCTTTATTACATTCTGTGGTTAGGGGAGCTATCCAGCTTTCAAAGGTGCATCAGCGGCAGAATGTAACTCTTTAGTATATATTTTAAAATAAAAAGGCTTTTTGTCCTGTTGTGCCAATTAAAAAACAGAAGGTTCTTCATTCAGTTTTCTTTGCTTCTAAGACTTTCCCCCTTAGGCGATGGTTACATCATGACCAATTTATCTAAGGCTAAGGGGCAAGAGTGGACAACTTATTTGGCACTAAGGGCCTAGTTTTTGCCATCATATTCTTCATCTCATTATAAAGATTAGAAACTTTTTTTAAATTTAAAACCGAGATTTTCAGGAATTCAACAAACATCTCAAGAGCAGAAGACCTTGGCTCAGCTAGCAAATGCAGACAGTGGCTAATTCTGCATTTGAACCTCTTGTACCTTCTGCATTCTATACTGCTGCCACCTTGTGTTTAGGAAGGAAGCTATGTTCCTGCACTGCATGGGGCTGGACTAGATGACCCTCGTGTTCCCTTCCAACTCCACAATTCTATGATTCTAAGAACTTATACTGAGTCTGTTGGTCCATCTAGCTCAGTACTGTCTACACTGACAGTCAGCATAAACATTACTGAGCTAGATGGACCAATGGTCTGACTTGGTATAAGGGACTTTCTTGTGTTCCTGTTTTATTTTAAATATTATTGTTTTAGCGCTTTGGTGTTTGTCCCCTTTGGTTCCATTGGTAGACTGGGTGGGACAGAAATTTAATAAATAATACAAATAACAATGGTGGGGATTTTCTAATCCAGCCACATCTGGTGGAGGGCCTATCCTTCCTCTATAGAAATGTCTCCTAAAGAAGAGAGACCAAAGACGTGGATAATTCATGCTATGCTCATTCAAACCTTGCAAGCTTGAAGTTCTCTTGGTTCCTGTTCTGTGATCTCCCTCTCACTAAAGGCCCATTTTGAGTTACCCTCATGGTCTTGAAAATATATTTCCCCCTCCACAGTGAATCCTCTTGTGAGTTACTTGAAGGATATTCTTAACAATTTTGTTTCTTAAAAAATATGTTGAGCCAAGTTGCAGCATTAATTTAAGGTAGAGGCACATGCTTTGAATGCTGATAACACTTTTCAATAAAAGGAGCATCCCAAGTCTCTGAGGTAAAAAAAAAAAATCTTCCCTCCCCCTGCCCTCTCCCTTCTCCCCGCCAAATATTTCACTGTTTATTGCTCCTAGTTGCAGTGGTTGGTCTGCCAATTTTCATTCCGTATGAGGTGCTCTTCAGCCCAATTGAGATTAATTTTTCTGTCAGATTTATAGTTGGTCCCACATCATTATAATTCTCCAGAGGGCAGGGCACCTGCTTCATTAGTAACTGCATGTGTTTGTTTAGCAGCGGACTCTTTGCAAATTATTATTCTTGGGCGGGGGGAACTTTGGATAATAACTGGCTATGCAGTTTTACAGGGATGTAGCAGCACTTCTGTGCCCAGAAAAGACTCTAAAATCTGTGCCACGTTTCTTTCATTCCATTTTGTGTGTGTACAGCCCTTTCAGTTCTTTTCAAATCGTATTACTTTGTATTATTTCAAACCATAAATGGTCTCTTTTGTTAGTGTCAGGAGCCACATGATAGGACCACTTTGGACACCTTTGGATACAAGGTGGAGTATGCACTTAGTAAAATAATTTAACATGTTTAAATGGTGAGCAGGGTCGGCCGACCCATGAGGCAAGGTGAAGCAACCGCCTCGGGTGGAAGGATCCGCAGAGGCAGCAAGGAATGCTTTGCACCACTGCTGCTGCCCCTGCCCCGCTCCTTGGAGGCGGGAACTGCTGCCTCCTCAGCACCCCCACTCCAGTGCCAGCTCTACAGCAGCTTCTTGGTGAATATAAGGCACTGCTGGTCTCCTCCCATCCTTGTTCCCATTGTAGAACTTCACTCACCCCTTCTTCCCTAGAGGGGGACAGCATTTTGCCTCAGGTGTCAAAATGTCTTGGGCCGGCCCTGATAATGAATTTCCCACACAGTCAAAAGAGCAAATAACTCTTCTTTTTCCTCAAACCCTGCTACGCCCTCCTCCTCCAAAGAGCTGACTGCACATTGTCACCCTCCTCTGACTGTTTGCTTGTTTCTGTGTGGTGACCAGTACGTAGACCCCCTGTCATGCCGTTCTGCAGCATGAAAATTTAAGTGCATGATGTAAATGAGATACTTAATTGGAGTTCTGCTATGGCTGCCACTTAGAATCTTTTGGCTGATGTTTGGGTTTTTCTTCTTCTAGCTCCTGTCTGAATTTTGCTTCAGGAATTTCTGCATCTGGTGAATTTTTAAATGCATTTGAAAGTTATGTTCGTTCCCATTAAACAGTGTCTATAAAAAAGAAAGGAAAAGCAGTATTGGGCCTATGTAAGGGAAGCATCCTAGTATGGGTTGTCCTCATCTACTACCCAAGACAGGGAGGCCTCTTTCAGAGAGCCTACAGGTATTTGGTTGTTATGCTGCCACCTCTGAGAGTGAGTGGGAACCAGAGCAGAGCCTCCCAGGCTGCTGTGAAAGTAATCCTCAGCCTTTGACAGCTGAGATGTGTTTTTATACACATCTCTGTTTTCTGACTTAAACTGTATTGGTTTCTTGTTTAATTTCTTTTACCTGGTTTTAAATTGTGCGACTATAAATTGTTGTAACGTGGTCTGATATCTCATCGTGAAGGGCGTTTAAATAAACCTATAATAAATAAAAATGGGAGATTCTCACTCGTTTGTGTGTATGTGTGTTTAGCCTCCATGATAGGAAGATGTGCATCATAGGGCTGAGCATTTTGATGGGGCTGCCCAACCGACCTCCTGCAGTAGATGCCGTGGCTGCTCAGATTGTTCCATCGGTCCTCCTTCTGTTCCTGGGACTGAAACAATTGTGTGCCACCAGGCAGCATACAGAACATGAAGAACATGCTAAATCTGAAAAGAATGATACAGAAGATAATGGTAAAATAATTAATATACATGTGTGCATTTCAGTGGAAATAGATTTGGAGAGGGCAGGGGAGAGATGGTTGCTATAGCAATACTATTTCATCAGCTATCATTTTTCTGTTTGTTACTAGCAAAAATACCTGTCATAATGTCATTCAGCTTACTTGTAGAGGGAGGGACTGCATATTTCAAAAAATTCAGAAGCATTTTACACTCCCATATTGAGTTGCAGAATAACCCTCTCTGAGAATTGGGCCACCTCCTAGAATGATGATGGTCAGCACTGCAATGCTTGCCTGAGTGTAGCGCTTTCCTTATTCTACATAGGTGAATTGCAACCGCTCATTTATGGGACAGCACTGGGGCCAGTTGTTCAGGAAATTTAGAATGTTTTTTGCTCCCCCCCCCAAGTGCCCCATTAAATCCTGAATATATTGTGACATGCCTTCTATTAAAAATAAACTTTTTAACAGAAGAGATTGCAAGTGATGAAGAGGAGGGCAATGAAGTCAGCCAGGAGATGCAGGAAAACCATACAGGTGGTGGCGGTGATGCAGGAGATGAAGATGAAGATGATGACGATGACTGGGATGATGATGATGCACTGGAAGAAACTGCTTTAGAAGGTTTCAGCACCCCTATCGACCTGGATGATGGTGTGGATGAATACCAGTTCTTTACACAGGCACTACTAGGTACACACATCTGAAACCTAGAGCAATAGCAACAAAATCCATAAATGTCTTCTCTCTCCTCCAAGGCGACAAAGTCTTTGTCAGATTCATTGTTATCTTTGGGGCACAACATTCAGTCTGTTTATTGGCCAACTTTCAGTCCAAAACATGCACTCTGTATCCTACAAGGATTCTGCGAAACTCTAGTTGAACAGAAGATAGAGGAACCCTGCTAAGCTGGAAATCTCTTTGTTTACTTCTTACATTCTAGAAAGAGAATAGCAATCTCAAGCTGTTTTTCTGGGAAGGACTAGCATAGCCTAACCCTGATTTTATTAGCATAGTCTAACTCGTAACTTTCTCTCGTCATCAGAAGGATCATAGTTAAGTGGTAAAAAACACATTTTTATGCCAAATGTCCCAGATTCAGATGTACACAAGTGTATTTTATTCAAGCAGATTGTAATGTTGGCTTTGGCAGTCAGAACTCTGGTTCAAATCCTCTATGGCCATGACATTCAGAGGTTGGCTTTGGGCAACTCTCAGCCTAATTTACCATCCCAGATTACAGTGGTACCTTGGTTCTCGAATGGCTTAGTTGTTGAACAAATTGTCTCCCAAACGCCGCAAACCCAGAAGTAAGTGTTCTGGTTTGCGAATGTTTTTCGGAAGCTCGACGTCTGATGCAGCTTCCGCTTGAGTGCAGGAAGCTCCTGCAGCCAATCGGAAGCCACGCCTTGGTTTTTGAACGGTTTCAGGAGTCGAACTGACTGCTGGAACGGATTAAGTTTGACAACCAAGGTACAACTGTACTTTGAAAACAAAATGAGTTATCACTTCATCAGGCGTCCTTGAGATTCTTAAAGCAAGTGCAGGATACAAAGATGATAGGTAAATTAATGCTTCCTGGGGTGGGACTATTAAAACCAACAAGCTTAGGGGAAGGGCTGTAGCTGAGTGATAGAGCAAGTGTTTTGAAAGCAGAAGGTCACAGACTCAATCCCTGGTATCTCCAGGTAAGATTCGGAAAAAGATGCTTGCCTAAAACCCTGGACAACCACTGCCAGACAGCATAGATAATACTGAGCTAACGGCTTAACTTAATATAAGGCAGCTACTTGTCTTCCTAGTTTGTCATCAGAGATAAGATGCCAAATATGTCAGTACAGTCTTTGCTCACTGGAACAGGTATTTCAGCTCAATATGCTGAAGCCAAAGGTAGAATATTTTCTACTTGTGAAAAGGATTGTTTTAATGATAATGGAGGAAGGTTGTGGTGGGTTATGTATCTGCCTTTTCTTTCTGAAACTTTCTTAAAATAAAGACCATTATTTCTGTGTTGATAGCGATACAGAGCCGAGATGCAGCCTGGTACCACTTGCTGACAGCACCACTCAGCAATGATCAGAAGACTCAACTGCAGGGCATCTGTGCGTTAGCCGAACACCGGAGGAGTTCGGCAGGTGAGTCTGTTTATTTACTCTGTTGCAAGGATGTCTGTAGAAGCATGAATTGCACACTGCACAAATAAGAATTTTAATATTTGCAACCATGTCAAGTAATTCAAGCTTCCTCAAGTTTAAAATAAAACAAAAACAAGTCTTAATGTTTGCAATATTCTGAATGCACAAAGAGAGAAGCACATTCAATAGATTTCCTTTGCTTTTTCCCATTGTAAGAAGCCTTTGTGTACTGGATACTCTTTGGAGGAGGGGAGGTATCTTCAGTTCACAAGGTCTTCTATCCTTTTAAGAGGGACAGTCTTCAGAGCAAGAGAGAGAATTCTCACTGGTTCTTATCTTCCCTGTAGAGAAGATGAAGATAGAGAAGTTCCAGGGAACATCTGGTGAGAGAGAAATTGGAGGCAATAAATATGTAAGGGACACAGCAGACAGCAGCAGCATGTATAGGATGGAGAAGCACAACTCAGAGGAAACTGTGCAAGCATAGCTCTTCTTCTGCCCCCCACCTTTCTCTGTTTCAGTAAGAAAGGACAAAGAAACTTTGAGGGAAGTAGAAATGGAGATATGCAGCGAGTTTAAAAAGTCCACTGAGATTAAATTACCAAAAAAGCATTTGTTGCTTTCTATATATTGCCACTATAAAGAAGCTATCAACATAGTTGTTGGAACCATAGCTCAGTGATATAGCACATGCTTCAAATTTAGGCTCCGTGTTCTGTCCCTGGCATCTCCGGTACAAAGGATTAGATTGGTAGGTAATGATAAGAACCTCTGCTTACCACTCTAGAGAGTTGCTAGACAAAGTAGATGGCACAGCGCTAGAAGGACCAATGTCCTGACTCAGCATAAAGTAGCTTTCTATGTTCCTTTGTTAGGCCTTGTTAGAGGTTCACTTTACATGGTTAACAATTGTCACTTGGTATGTAGAACCAGTGATTTCTACAGAGAATTAGTTGCACACAAATTGAGTTTAGAGACTCCCTAAACAGTCTCTGCATTACCCATCCTTATTAGGACAGGAAGCTTAACCAAATGAATTATACAGGAACAGATTATTTCTACTTGTATGGTACACCTATATATTACCTACTTGTCTGTACAAGCAAAATGTGGAAAATGTAGAGTGGGTGTTTTTCTATTGGGCTCAGTAGTTTTCCCTTTCCACTACAGAATATTACCCATCTCCAGTAGTGGAGGGACAATATAGAGGTATACAAATCTGCAAGATTATTTTGTTCCCCCCGCCTTCTCCCCAAATTTGGTGGTACTTCAAAAATTTCAATCTTTTAAGAAAATAAATTTCAATCTTTTAAGAAAATAAATACCTGCATTTTGAAGGAGGTTCATTGGTGCTTTTAAAAAAACACACTATCTGTCTCTTACACTTATTTCTTTTTAATTCTAGAATCAAAGAGGATAGAGCAGCAAACGGGCTTCACATTTGATAACAAAGGACTGGTCTCTTCATTTAACTTTGGCAATCCTCCAGGGAGCAACTGAAGGAGGAAAAGACGAAAGCTTAAGGGACTCTGCAGAATATTTCATTATTGTATTTTATTAAAACAACAACACACATTTGTGACTTGTGAGCAGACAAGGGAAGGTAATGGAGTGCTCTGGAAGATGATTTCCCTTTGGGAAAGGCAGTGGTCAACCCTTTTTCCTCTCATTAGGACACTCTTTCTAACCAGCTACTGTAATGTATAAATTCTTGTGGTATTTTTCTAAGTTGTTGGACTGAAGAACGTCTCTGTTCCTGCTCTTCCCAAGGAAATGGGGAAGCAGCTGTATGGAATTGGATTGAGTTGCACTTCTCAGGTCTTTGCCATGTGAAATTGAAGGGGTCCTATGGATAACAGTGCCTTCTGTTGTATATGGATTGCCTGAACAAATAATTTCAGAGTGCATAGTGCATTTTTATTTTATTTTAAGGAAGGACATTTAATAGGCACACTTCAAATCTTGCTTTCCTCTAGTGAAATCATGGCTGTATTTTGTCAGTCACAAACTTCACACCTGAAACTTCACACCGTTGGCTACGCAAACCTTTCAGCTTTCCTGAGTTCATCTGTATGTGTCCAGGGTAATAATTTCTCTTGGAGTTATCAAGAATAACCTTTATGTTCATAGCTGTTATCAGAAAGCAGATCTTCCCATGGAAAGTATTTTAGATTTCTACTTGGGGTTTGTTAATGCAGTGATTTTCAAACTATCTGCCTTGAGGGAATCCTTTCTGTGTTGCCCTGTCTACCAAGGAACCCATTGTGCTTTGCGGTAGGTCCTGGAGCATAGCCCTTCTGACTTTTTGAGCCTGCGACCTAACATGTTGGGTCTCACTGTTCTTTCTTTCAGAGAAGCTGGTTTTTCCAGGCTCAATCTTATTATGAGCCCAAGGTGTCTCCAGAACAGTTTGGAAGCTATTGCTTTTAATGGAGGCATTGTAATTATTATTATTGGGGGGGGGCAGTTTGTAGATGTAGCAATGAAGTTCCTGGCCTGGCATATTCAGATCTAGAACTATCCCGTTGCTCTTGTGGATTTATTGATTTATTGGTAATCAAACAGTGGGCTTTGCAAGCAGTGGTTCTTTATATTGTCATCTGTCTTTGACAAGAATGAGGTTTTCTAGCCATGCCTGTGGTGAAAACCTACGCTTTAAATAATTGTTTTTATTGGCTCCATCACTCAGGTTGTATCCAGCAACTGAGTGATCACAAAAAATAAACAAATCTTAGGTTTAAAAGGCCAACCTCCCATAACATCAGAAATGAATTGGAACTGGGCATTGGTCAGGTAGACAGGAGTGGCGCAGAACAATGAACCTATGTTCATATAGCTTACCTTGCATAAAGGGAAGAAATATCTAAGAAACCAGGCATCTGATGCAGACTGGATTAAGTCTCTGGACTACCACTTTCCTATCCCTGGTGCTCATTCTCCTTCATCTCCCACTCCCCATTGTTGTAGCATATGTTTCCCATGCCATAATACTGGGTGCTTGTGTCTTTCTCCAGATGTTTGTTACTGAGGGAACTTGGTGTTTGAGCCTTACCAGTTCTCCAGCCACACTTGATGGCTGTATCTAGTGAGAAATTTTCTGTTTGTGTGTACCAATTAATACAAAATACATGTATGCCAAGCTGATTGTGAAAGACTTGTGCGGTGCATATTTCAAGTACAGCTTTCCCTTTTAAAAATACACAAAAGTGACAAGTGGGCAAGAATCAAACCACCTTGCTGGTTTGTTTACAAGGGGAAAGCCACATTTGAAGTATGCACACAACCTTCATAACTGATGCATTGGTACCCAGGCACAAAATATATTGTGAGATGTGGTTTTCAGTGTTCAGGGAAAACATTGATGAAAACATCTCTCTTTCCCAGAACTGTTTCACATAGTTGAGGAACACAGGGTTAAGCACTAAACAAAGATAATGAGTTTTGTATCTTTAGGAAGAAGCATCAAAATTCTGATTTGAGGGACGAACAACCTGAAGGTGAGGAAAGAGCTTCCTTATGAGATAGGGATGTACCGGGCATTTTTCAAAAACAGCCCCAGCTCTTCATGCCTGTCACATTTAATCACCTAAAGCCATTCATCACTTAAGAAACTGTAAGGGAAGGTGGTTTAATTAAGGGTTTGAATTAGGACACACATTTCCTTGATTCCCTGGTTCAGTTTGTGCTTAAGCTTCCCCTCAACTCTATGTGGCTAGAAGACTAAATTTGTCTGCAAATATTGATTGTCTGATGAAAATACAAAATTTGGGATCCTTGATAGGTTTGCAGTAAAGGGCTTGGCTTTTTGTGATGGACCACAAGAAGGAACTGGGGTTCTTTCTCTGATTGAAACAGTGAAGACTATTCTGTACAGAGGCACAGCAGGGTTTGCCACAAAGTGCCACAAAGTGTGCACCAAACAAGGTGCACTACATCCAAGGTGAACTACATCCAGTCGTGGCTTCCTGAACGGCTGACCAGGCCAACAGCCTCTGTCAGTAACAATCAGATTTTACATTATTAAGTGTACATTTAAAACATTTGGTGTGCCTCTAAAAATTCTAAGTTGGCTTAGAGACTCCGAGGAGCTAGAATGCAAATGCCATCTAACTTCTCAACTAATATGCTGAATGTGTGCCTCCTTTTATATTTGTTTTGATTCTCTGATAATTCTGCCCCTTTTCTCCCAAAGGCATTTCCTGTAAATGCTTTAGCCCATTACAGACAATTTCCTTTGTCTGTCCTGGAATGTGTTGTTATGCAGTTGATCAGGAGACATCTTGCTGGGCACTACTGGTGTGAGGAGGGGGCAGAGCAAGAGAGATTGAAAGTTTGTTGCTCTCCCCCCCCCCTTTCACAACAGATCTTTGTGCAAATATGTCAGCAAAATAAGTATAATTTCACGCATGCAGGAAGGGGATCCACATAGAGCTGACTTTGCTTTCATTTAAATATGTTTGTCTTGGATAAAAGATTTGAAGTGTCTTCCAGGATTGTGAGCAGCTCACTGATGACGTGTTTCCTCCCCATATGTATGTCTGTCATATTTTTGTATGTTATACAGTGTTATGACAGGAATGACTTAAGAGAGCAGTTCCTTGATCTGAAAGCTTCATGTTGAGGGTGACCATTGGAAATTCTGACATTTAATGATAAGTTCACATGTACCTGTTCAGTGCTGACTGCATTAACAAGTTCTGGCTTACATTCATGTATCAGAGATAAAACACCACAGATAAAAGCTTCCATATTGCCTTACACCACCCAAAACACAGTGCTGTTCTTCAGCTGAGTCAGTTCACTGCTGGTTACCAACCACAATCAAGTGTAGAAAAACCAAGTGATGTGCACATGCATGTGTGAACCAATCTTTGAGGAAATAGAAGTCTTCAAACTGACTCAACAACTGGTGCCAACTTTACTTGACCTGACAGATCTGTGGATATTCTAGGAAATAAGAGTTTGTACTGTCTAATCTTCTGGAACTGTAAATGTTCTAGGTAAACCTGTTGTTACATTTCAACTTTCCCCGCCCCCCTGAACAGAAAATAGTTGCCAGCTACCACAACCTCCCCTTTCCCCCTTTCCACTTTCCGAAGGTTGAAACAACTAGCATGACTATCACAACCAAATTAACTCATTAAAACAATGAGGACCATTAAAACCAGGACCATTTTATGCTAAATTTTGAATCAGACTTGTTTTTTCTTTAGTAGAGCTTTGGTTAGTGATAAGGGAGCTGAATTCACGAGCGGGGTTCTTTCATTGACATATGAGTGTGATTACACCTCCCCCCCCGGCCGCGCTTTTTCTTGTGTAAAATACCATATGTCATGTTACCTGCATGACCCCTTTCCATCTTTAAATGTTTATTTACCTTTGACTGTTCTTGTAAAAACTTTGAAGTGTTACCCAATATTGTCTTCCCACTACCTCAGGTAACATCAGATGGAATCTGTCACATGGGAGGAGCCCACCACCTGTGTTTTCCTCATAGAAACTGGGATTGTTCTTCATGGCCTCTGTGTAGTCACACACATGGGTTCTGCACTTGTGCACAGCAACATAAGGTGTTTTTTATTTTATATTTTGAGATCTTAAGAAAGCAGGGATGGATGTGATGCTGTTGCTCAAGGGGCAGACAAGTTCCTTCCCACCCTGATCTCTTTCAGTCACGTGGCCTCAATTTTTCTGGTATTACCTGAATACTACAAAGGAAAGAGCTACCTCAAGGGCTCCCCTGGAAACATGAGAAGGGCCTTGAGCTTTGCTTGTATAATTTGAATTGATACTGTAAGCTTTCTTTAGACTTCTCTCACAAGGACTCAGGTGGGTTATGGCAATAGTCCTTTACCTTTTTTAAACAGACACACACATTGTGATGCAAGTGACTCTGAAATTAATATTTATTCAAGACTACTTACAGAGTTTTGGGCCCAAACTAGGCTGTTAGATCTCAGTCCTCCCAAGTCTATGCTGAACACTCTAGCTGCTGTGCCTAGCTGACACTTAATTGAAGTTGGGTTGTTTCTATCCAGTGCTGAACAATGCAGATAGCTTTGTTGCAAGACTTAATCATTCTTGTGCCATTCTGGGCAAGTTCTACATTAGATTTTGTAGCCATGAAATTGTAAGTGGTCAGTGTAACTGCTTACAATTAAAGACTGTCTTTTTGAATGGGTCATCCATATAATTCACTCCTTTTTTGCCACTGTCCAGGAGTCTTCTATAGTTAACCATCAAGCCCTAAAGGGTTCGCCCAGGTAACCTATTTGTTGAGCATTGATCTTCATTTTGCTTGCTTATATGATGTTCACTCTTTATTGGATATTCATTCTGGTTTGTTTGTGGGGACAATCAGTTTACTTCTCTGTCACTTTCCGAACTGCAGAAAGTATTTATTTAAAAGTGGATTGATTGCGCCAGAGCACTTTAATTGCATAAACCTAAATTTCTAATATGTGATTGAATCCCACCTGCAAAATAGTGGCAGTCCTAGTGGTGACCTACGTAAGTTGTATACAACGACCATTTTCATTATATTCTCCCATGTATGCCATTTACAGCAATTCCTGTAATCGAGTCATTCCATGGAAGTAATATTTTTCTCTTGGCAATACCACTTCAGTATGAGCCTGAGGACCATCCTTTCTGTGTGTGCTTATTTACAGGATGACTTGTACTCTCAAGTTCCTCTTTGTCTGAGCGTTGCACTTCAGAGTGTGTTGGACTGTCTTGATTTTGTTCCCTTTTTACCTCTGAATGCTGCTTTTAGACTCCAGCTGTACCTGTGTGGTAGTTCACTGCATCCAGAGAGCTAAATAAAATTATGGAGCAATTCATGATGAACAAAGGTGCTGCACCTTGTTCTAGAACTGGTAGAATGTGCTACAGGCCCCCCAGTATTTGAAATCTTCCAAACTGCATGTTTCAATACAGTGAGAAGTGTTTGGGGAGCCCTTGTTTTGTTTCTGGGCTTAAGAACTGTCTCATGGGATCAGACCAAAGCACCATCTAGTGGGTAGTCATATGCCTCTGAAGGTTCATAAGCAAGGCACATAGGTTATTTTTTAAAAAGAGATTTCTGCCCTGCTGTTCTACTGCCGATGCAATGTTCAGGGCAGCTCAAAAGCAATTTAAGATCAGAGTGTCATGAAATACAACAAAGGCAGAGGCCACATAAAACAGCATATATTTACCAGCCTATGGGGACAAGCAAGCATCCTTAAATAAAGGCCTGCTTTATCACACACTCCAGATTCTGAGAATAACTACAGGCAAATGAAAATAAATGCACAGGCAGGTTTTTTTGCTAAAAGTTTGTTTTTTAAATGGTAAATAACTTTCTGAACTCCCAATAAAGCAGGGTCCATCCAGCTTGGATCCATGATCACAGGAGGGAACGCTCCAGGACTTTTTTGTTGACAGAACTGATGCTTGCTATAACAGCCAAGGGGGAGAAGGGGGTGAGGACCTGATGCTAATGTGAGGAATTATTCAAAGCATCTTTTTGATGCCAGGGATCATTCCTACAATTAACTTTATTACACCTAGATTTTGTTTCCCATTACAAAAAGTCCCAAAGCAATTTACAACCAAAGTAAAAATGCAATAATAAAAATCACATAAGCATTTCGAAAACTTTGTCTTTAAGAGCTGTGGGTGCATTCTTGGTGCCAGACACTCCAGATTCTCTACCATATATTTTGCAAATTATTTGTTAGCTCTGCATGTGGACACCTTTTAAGATATCGTAACCAAATGTTGCATGATGGTTCCTGAGATCAAGGAACAGATTTTCATCCATGTTTGGATACAACTAGACGCCATTTTGAATCAATATGACAGTCTGAACCTTTCCAAGTTGCACTAATTTCAACCACCGATTTCAAAATTGCACCGATTATTTTGGTTCTTTAGAAACTTCACACACACAGCCCTGGCTTTCAGTATGTGAAGTAGCAATAAGAAGTGTCTTTGGGGTTGCTTAGGATGCTGTCTCTTCACCACTGAGTAACCCCAAGCAGTTGCTTTGGGAGGCATCTTGTGGCAGATGTAATGGAAGCTCTGCTTATCAGTAGGCAAGTATCGCAGCTGTACTGTGCATGTAATACCATTCTGATTCTTCCCTGGTTTCGTCAAAAAGATACATATTTACTCCCCATCCTCTTGCTTCTCTCAACCCTGAGCATGCTCTATTCGAGCATTCTTCCAACCTTGGGTCCCCAGTTGATGTAAGACTACAATTCCCATCACCCCTAGCTATTGACTAAGCTGGCTGAGGATGATGGGAGTTGTTGTCCAACAACATCTGGGACCTAAATAAAAAGAGCACCAATCTATTCAATGCAGCTGCTGCCCATGCTTCAGCTCCTATAACACTGCATCTGGCACTGCTGTGTACAGTAAGAAGCTGGCAAGAGACTACCACATTTTATGGCTTGTCTCGTTGCTGCTGCATCAAAAAGCAACTCTATTTTTGCCCCCTCTTGTTGATTTAGAACCTGACCCATTTTGTTATTATTGCTGTTATTAAACACTTAAAAGTATCCCAGAGCTGGCCAGGATCTTGCTGCTGTGGTTACTGTACAAACATTCAAGGCTACATTAACTCTTTTATGCTGAGTACTAGGGCTCGGCCATACTTTCTTCCATTTTGGTTTTCTGGTTGAAAAATAATGATTCTGTGGGATATATATATTTCCTTGAAACTTTGTGTGAATACTTATCTTTCTCCCCCCGATTCTCTTCAGCCGTCATTTTCTTTCCTGGATTAATTGCCTGGGTGATCCCACTCTATCGGAATATGGAGTGAATGGGATGATGTCAACGAGGCTGCATAAACAATCAGATCTGGCTATGTAATGATGTCTCTGAGGGCAAGTGAAGTCAATTAAGAATGAAAGAACATGTCATTGCAATCTAAATAAATAGGCTGTTGGTTTTTGTTTTTATATAAAAAAAGAATGCCATAAAATTAACTGAGAAAGTAGGGGGGTGGTTTTAAACATACTGTGAAAACATCTGAAAAACTGGGTAGTTTTTGCCTCAGTCCTGTTTAAGTACTTTTCAGAGTAGAATATAAGCTAAGTGGTTTGATTTTAGTAAGGGTCATCCCTTCCTCTTGTATGAAGAGCTTTTATGCCAAGTCAGACCATTGGTGTGTAGATCTGTCCGGCCTAACAGCTCTTATGATCCTTAGCATTCCAGGCAACCAAGCTCTCCAGAGAAATTTGTATTTCAGGGACACACTTAGGAAGAGGCCATAGATCAGTGGGTGAGTATAGAGACTTGCATACAAAGGAATCCAGTTTCAATCCTCAGTTGGTAGAGCTGAGGAAAAACGCAAGTTCAGACCTTCCAAGTGTCAGTATTTTCCAGGGACAGTCCCAGATTTACAGAAGCCATCCCAGTTTCTGATATGATCACAGAATGTCCCGCTTTTCCTTAAGACGTCCCTATTTTCACCAGAGGGTATGGAGTTATGCAACCCCTGAACCAAGGAGATAAGTAACTATACCACCTTTAGAATACATCTGCAGGCATTCTGTTTTTATATGTGTTGGAAGCCACCTAGAGTCAGATGGTTGGGGTATAAGCTGTTGTTGTTGTTGAATAGGATGTCCCTATTTTCATTGGAGAAATGTTGGAGGGTATGCAAGTGAAACCAGAGAGCTACTGCCACCCAGTGTAAACCATGCAGGGCTAGGCAAAGTAATGGTCTGATTTTATGAAAGGCAACTTCCTGTGTTTCATGGAAAATCTTCCCCACTACACATTTATCTCTCTCCTGAAAGAGGGAGATGAAATTCAAAGGCCAGTTTTTGCAGACACTCTGGATCTAACTTTGATAAGTTCACTGTCTAATTCACTGCAATAGTTAATTGTCCTTTGAGGATTACTGAGACCTCCGAGTATAGGGTGGTATAAAAATTCAATAAATAATATTCTGGCACCACAAAAGAAGTTAGTTTCAGCCCAGCCTACAGGAGGGGTAGGGAAACTTCAACCTGAGGGCTGTGTTGGCTTCTGGGCCATCTTCCAGTGAACACATGCAATTGGTGGGTGGGTCCAGGGGCAAAAGTGGGTGGAGCAACGAATGCAAGTACTGTA
Organism: Lacerta agilis; assembly: GCF_009819535.1. Lineage (NCBI taxonomy): Eukaryota > Metazoa > Chordata > Lepidosauria > Squamata > Lacertidae > Lacerta > Lacerta agilis. Next base: position 17,816,119 of record NC_046321.1, on the reverse strand, counting down.
CAGTATTTACTTTTGTACAATAGGCTAGTTTCTCCAAACACTCCCACACTTCCCTCTCTTTAATCCAGACAGGCAGGAGGCATTTTCAGAATGCAAGGAACCAATAAACCCTCAAGGAGGGTGCAAAGGAGGACCAGTTGGGGGCAAAAGTCCCAAGTGCCAGACAGAAAGGCTTGTGGGGGCCACATTTGGCTCCAAGGCATGAGGATCCCCATCCCTGGCCTACAGTTTGCCTGCAGCCTCCAATTTCAGAGGCAATATGTTAGGACACTGGTTCACAATTGGTTGTCCATGGAACCCAGAGGGTCTGTGTAACCCACCTAGGGGGTCCGTGGAGCCATTCTCACAACATAAACTACCATACAGATATCAAAAATTCCATGGCTTAGCTTTTTAAAAATGGGGTCTGCAGTACTTAGCTAATTGGGAATTAGTGTGCTAGGGCAGTGTTTTTCAACCACTGTTCCGTGGCACACTAGTGTGCCGCGAGATGTTGCCTGGTGTGCCGTGGGAAAAATTGAAAAATCACTTTATATATAGTCAATATAGGCACAGAGTTAAATTTTTAAACATTTTTTAATGGTGGTGTGCCTCGTGATTTTTTTCATGAAACAAGTGTGCCTTTGCCCAAAAAAGGTTGAAAAACACTGTGCTAGGGGATACCAGCTGCTGTCAACAGCAGGAGAGGGCTATTGTCCTCATGTCCTGCTCCTTGTGATGGCAACAGGTAAAGTCTACAGTACTCTCTGACCAAGTTTCACTAGCTAACCACTGCTCACTTTGCACAAGAAAGGGTTTCAGCAGGTAATTGGACCTATCCTAATACTCCAGCATTCCACCTTGTCCCCGAGTCTCATGTGGCTTCAATTGTCAGTCCGGAAGGCAACGTATAAATATTCTATGTAAGTACCTGACAGTTCCAGTTTTTCTCAGCTTTTTGTTTCAGTTTATATTTCTTTCAGCAGTTTTCATGAAATAAAAATCCTCACAAAAATTATTAGGTATTTTAATATACTGTATATCCATTTTGCCTAATATGCGAAGTAATGATCACTAAGTAATGCATTTCTGTATGTTATTTTCACGAATCTATTTTTCTATGTACTTTCTCCCAACATATGCATTTTTGTAGACTTTTCTTTGTAATTGCAAAATTTGGTGGCATGCAGATCTCAAAAGATAGTTGTACAGTGTATTTTAGTTCACAGCTCTTGTTTTGGGGTAGGTTTGCATTAAAGCATGAAGTGAACTGAATCTCTCTTAATGGCTAGTTTAGCCCTTGGCGTACAGAGGAATAAGCATCATCCAAAGGACTGGGATATCTTTACATTTACAAGGGTATGTAAATATCTTTACAGTTCCAAGACTAAATTGAAAGGGACAGGAGCTGGCCTGCTGCAATCAGCATGCGCCAGTGCAAGTTAAGCTATGAACCACCCAGCTCGATATGCTGCCAGCCTCACTACAGATGTCCTCAGTTCCACTTGGAATGTCTTGGCCTCAAATCCCATGTGTGCTTGCTGAGTGTGTGTGCGCGCACACACACACACTCAAAAAATAACCTTGTGGGTGGCATAACTGCCGTCTTTTTCTTTTCATTTACTCCCCTCCCCAACCGAGTATGCTGCTTTTAAGCAATCAGTCCCTTGTAAATTCTGGCTGGATGCTTCCCAGATTAGCTTTGGTTCGCTCACAGAGGATTTTGAAGCAGGCTGGCTGTGCTCCAGGGCTATCATCTTGCCTTTGTTGCTGTCCGTGGGTCTTAGTGGCACATAAAATATGGCTGTGTACACACAGCTGCTGGGAGGAAAATGCAGGGCTTCGCATGCAGAAATCATTAAGTGCACTTACTTAGACCTGGTTCTTACAGTACTGTCGCCACATGGAAGGCATTGGAAATGCTCCTTCTTGGCGGCAGCTCTTTGCAGAAGTCACCATGGCGTGAGGGCCAGTTGCAGCGTGTATTGTCACTATCGCATGAAACTTTTATGTACCAGAGCTGCAAATATTCTTGTTGCAGTTGACACACCTTGGTGCTACTGGGAATGTAATGGATTGGGGATGCAGGAGGGTGCAGCTATGGGACTTTTTAAAGGGGTGAAACAATGATGTGATCTGCCAGAGTGCCACTGCAATTGTCACTTGAATGAAGTGATAAGTCTTTCAAGTTTGCAGCAGATTAACATAGATGAATCCGGAAAACGAGACAAAATAAAAAATAGCTACTGGAAGGAATTTTTTATTTTTTATTTTGTTTTGACTATGGTAGACCAACATGGCTACCTACCTGTAACCAGAAAATGAGGTAAATTATCCAGCAGAGGCTGAATAATTTTTTTTTGATGGAGGAATCCTACTTCATGCAATCAGTTTAAATGATAGCACTTCTTTGCAAAATCGTTTGTGTTTCTGATGAGAAGCAGAAGGTTGCTATTCAGTTTACGGAAGGCCTTTTAATTATTAACTCTCTCTCTCTCTCTCTCTCTCTCTCTCTCTCTCTCTATATATATATATATATATATATCACATTCTATAAATTCACAAGGCTAGAATACAAATGAAACAGAAGTTTAAGCAGTCAATAAAAATCCAGAACCATAATACTAATGCAAAATATCAAGTGGCGCAATCTAAAAGTCAACAGGTAGGAAATAAATGCCTGAACAATTAAAGATGTTTTTAATTGTTGTCTTTTGTTAAAGCTTAGTGGGTTTTTACAAGCTAAAATTATGCAATCAAAAGTGAACACCCCTCAGTTCAATGGAGCTTGTTGTCAGGGAATTATGTATTTGGTTACAGTCATATGCGCCTAACAAATTGGTTATTATGCTGTGTACACTAACCCTTGATTTCCTGACCAGTAACACCTGAGGCAGCTCTGGGAGGGCTCCTGCTTGCATTTGAGTAAGAGATAAAATGAATGCTTTCCTAGCTTCAGGAGCAGCAACTCTGACAATCACTAGCAGAAGCTGTAACACCTGAGCCAGGCTGGCAGACTGTTTTATTGTTGTTTCCTGCCTGCATCTGGAACAACTGCTGAGGACTCAGTGGCACTTCAAGTCCACTTGCAACTTTTCTGGCAACTCAAGAAAAGTGTGGATGAAGGGAGGTGGCACTAGCCCTTGATTTCCTGACCAGCAACATCTGAGCCATCTTTAGGAACCTTCCTGGAAAGGTTGGTGCCTTCCTCAAGAGATAAAAGGCTGCAGGGTGCCCCCTCCAATAGAGGGCTATTTCCTTGAGTCATTCCTAGTGGAAGGGGTGTTGTAGTGTATAGCTTCTTCTGGGTGAGAGCCAGGGATGGGTGTTGGGTGGGCTCTCCCCAAGTGAGAGGCAGGTTGGTTTTATATATATGTCCAAAGCTTTTACAGTTATATGGTGGGAATCTGGGATGAGGGGTTGGAATGAAGGAAATGATTGGCGTCCTCTGTTGTCAACAGAGGAGCAGCTTCCGGCAAAGATTAATGAGATGCTTTTTCTTGAGAATCTTTTAGTATATGATCAAGCTACTAGGAACAGTGTGCACTTTTGTTTCTAGCCTTCAATAAGAAATTTCATACACTTTCTTAGCTTTTTATACCATTTGGCATAGTAAAGCTATGCAGTTTTTGCTGGGTTTTTTATGCATTGCTAGCATGTGATTGTACTTGAAAGGCTTCTGATATTTAATATTACTTGATACGTTTCAGAGATTGCTAATTTATATTATAATGATTTAAAATGTTACTCGGCAATTAAACTGGTCCCAAACCATTAAGGGCTTTATAGAGTAATAGTGACACTTTGTGCATTTGCTACTGGGCAAAGTTCAATCAGTGCAGGGCTCTGAGCAGACAATGGGGTATTGATTTGCATTTTTTCCTGTGTTTTGAGCTGCTTTAGACTTATTTATATGGGAAAGCAGCATACCAGGTGAAATAATGCATAATAATAATACTCTTTGGTGTGTATGTGTAATAATAGGTAAGTGCAGCTGTCTATATTTTTGGACTCTCTTTGGGGTTGTGATGCCATAATGAGCTCTTGCACTCCAGATTTTAGGGTGAAGGGTGGGTAATGTAATAATAATACACCACTAGAAGCCACTCCCAGACAGAAGCTCCTCAGATGTGGAATAATTCCCACCAGCTTCCCCACGGTGACATCCTGCACGAAGAATTGGCCCTGAAAGTTGACAACAACAGAGTCATCTTTCTCTTCATACATTATCACACGCAACCCGTAAATGTTCCTTCTATGGATAGCATTGAACGATACCCTTAGTAATCAAAGGGAATGTTGGAGACTGCTCCTTCAGGAGCTCTGGCTTGGAGATGGGCAGGAACATCTGCAAATTGGGAGCGTCTGAAGATTTTTCACCGTAGGCAGGTATGCTGTCATCAATTAGCTCTGTTTAAGAATCTGCATCTGCCAAGATCTAATCACATGATTAATTGCGTGCTTCTTTTTTTTTTACTTTGATATTGCTTTAGCATGACTATTATTTTACACCCACTCCTTCTGTGGCACACTGTGTACACATATAGAGGAAGCCTGGCATAGCTAAAAGGGAAGGGGAGGAGAGCCAGTGAAGCGTGGGACCAAAAAGATGAGTAGTGGCTGCTGAAGGGCACCCCTGTTTCCCCCAAACTTTTAAGGCACCAAGCCACTATGGGAACAAGGCGTACTGGGGTGAGGATGTGTATGTGTGCCTCATATCACCTGTCCTGTTTCCCCAAACTATGGTACCTGTTGTGCCACTGCCTGTGTAGATGTAAGATTTACCTGCCAATTTATCTGCAGCTTGGAGGCTGCATTCTGGCTATGCGCAAGCTTTGGGGGGGGCACATACCAGCAGTGGGCGGGGCCAGAGGCAAAAGGTAGGAAGGGCTGCCAGATGCAAAAGTAGGTGGAGCAATGGATGTAGCTTTTACCTTTGTGCAGCAGTCTGCATTCCAGCTTTGCAAATGCCAGACACTTTTGTGCGCACACAGACATCTCTCCATCTTTGCATCTAGGGAAATCAAGAGGACTTGTCACACAGTTCAAGGACACATTCCAAACCATGCAAAAGCACTCAAGGAGGACATGGAGTAGAAGGGGGGAGAGCTGTGTCCTGGGATGAAGATGGTATGGTTTGCAGAGTCCCAAGAGCCAAATAGACAGGGAGGTCTGGAGGACCACATTTGGGTCGAGGGCCTGAGATTCCCCACCCTTGGTATAGGGGCACTATCATGTCCTTTGCCACTAGTAATAAAATGTCTTGGTCAGCCTTGCTGGAGATGGTTAGCAGCAAAGATTTAATATCTTTTTTTTTTTTTTTAGACTGCATACACACCATACATTGAAAGCACATTCCCTCCCCACAAAAATTCTGGGAACTGTAGTTTACCTCTTGCAGGGCTATAGTTCCCAGCACCCTTAACAAACTGCCATTCCCAGGTTTCCTTGAGGGGCTGAATGTGCTTTGATCTGCAAGTGTTGCCTGGCTCCACATCTGCTCTAACAGGAACTGCTTCTGAGTTTGCAGCCTCGATCTGTGTGGGTGCGCAAGTTGCCTTTCAGAGGTGTTTGTTTGCCATTATTGTTGCAATGAGCCCTCCTGTTCAGCTTCCAAGGAATCCCAGTTTGAAATCTGCTGCTGAACACAATTATATAAACTTGTAGGCCTTGCCTAATACGGGCAGCAATGCATTGTAAGCACCTGTCCCAAAGCACAAATAGAAATATAAGGACACCAAGTACAGTATGTGTCTTGTTATGCCAGACATTGAAGAGAGCATTAGTTCAAAGGCTAGTGTTGAAATGAGAAAAACAAGTGGCATCTGCCCAAGGTCAGAAATGCCTTCCATTCTGTGGCTAATATTTTCCAGACTACCAGAACCTTGCTGAGAGATTTGTCATCAGCTCTTGTCATTCTTTATCATGCAACTGCAGTACAGAGGAGAAATCTCACCAGCTCTGGGGGTCTGGCAATGACTGTTACATGAGGATCACTTCTATTATATTCAGATGTTAGCTGTGTTTGTGATGAGAGCCCTCGGAAAATGGGCTTGGCTAGCATTTCCTGGAGATGTTCAGTCAGTCAGCAAGTGGGATCATATTCCCAGTTTGGGTTTCACTCGCATTCAGGGTCAGCTGATCCTATCTTCACTGTACCTAGGTAGATTTTCTTCCCCTATCTGACGCTATAAGGTGTTACTTGGGCTCAAATTCCCTTGTACAGCATCAGCTCCGTTTGAGGTTCTTTTAAAACACCCTAGAGACCACAGGAGGCTTTCCAGAAGACACAATAAACACAACTCTATTTATAGATGCTTCTAATAGAACACAGCAACCTTAATAACAAACTGTTAATCAAGTGCTTTTATGATTCAGTTGAGAGCAGGTTAGCCCTGGGAGTATGTCTTGTCTGAGGCAGGTTAGACACACACACACAATTGTAGAGTTGGAAGGGACCTTGAGGATCATCAGGTAGTCCAACCCTCTGCAATGCAGAAATAGGCAGCTGTCCCATATGGAGATCAAATCTGCAACCTTGGCATTTTCAGCTCCACACGCTAACAAACTCAGATATCCAGATGGTTTAATAGTTTCCTTAAAACACATTTCAATTCCTAATCATTATAAATCTTTCTCATCAACCCTAGACACGCTGCTTGCATGATCAAACCAACTTGTGGGCACAGATCTTTACCCATCTCAGAGAAGAGCCATAGCTCAGTGGTTAGAGCATCAGCTTTGCATGAAGAAGGTTCAATCCTCCATGTCTCCAGGTAGGGCTGGGAAAGGCTCTTTAATAGAAAACCTGCAGAGCCAGTCAGGAAAACCTGCTGGATCAGGTCAATGAACCCATCTAGTCCAGCATCCTGTTTACCCAGTGGCTGACCAGATGTCTGTGGGAAGCCTGCAAGCAGGACCCGAGCACAAGAGTACTCTACCCTCTTTTGGTTTCCAGAAACGTTACTGCCTCTGACCGTGGATGCAGAGCAGTCTGACAAAATCTGGATGGCTCTTGGTTCCTCAGCTCTGTCCTATAGCATTTTGTTAGTGGTGCTATCTACCAGTGAAGCTTCTCTACCATCCATACTCTGCTCATTGTGGTCTTCTCCTTAGTGATTTCCTCACTGATAAGCTTACAGGGGCCTCCTCGCAACTGCTTGAAAACTCATTAGGTAGCGGAAAGCCTGGTCAGGTAAGCGAGCCAGGTACAATAATGACTGCACAAAGAGGTTAATAAATGGACAACATGGAATTCATTGCAGGGATGTGCTATGGTAATATGGCTTAATTACCAAGATGGCAATTACGACGACAACTTACTAAAAAGATCTGGGAAGAATCCCATTTCAGGGCGGCTTTTCCATTACAAATGACATGCCTTGCATATTGTCTGTCTAATTAGCGAAGAGAAATTTGAAGGCACGCAGTTGGAGCCTCTTGGCAGGTTGTTCAGTGGTGAATGTGCTGCGTGTGTAAATGGGAGCGTTGGCAAGCGGAGGAGGAGGAGGAGGAAGCTGTTTTGGCTTTTCTCTGCGGCTCCACCTGGTTTTCGATTTTACAAATGAGCTGGAAATAAAGTGTTTCTCCCGCCCTCCCACCCGCCGACCTCTGCTGCAGCAGATGCCCTGCTCTGGTGTCTCTGTGCACAGGAGCCCTTCATCAATATTCATAAGCAGGCTGGAGTCGGCAGCCACTACCAGTAAACAGAGGCAGCTGGATGGCTCCAAGTCAAGGCGAACGTTGGCAGCAGGACCATCTCTTTTGGCACGTGGAATTGCCCTTGAGACTGTGGCAGGAAGTCTTCATTTTCACTTGTGTACCTAAAGGCAGCCCTAGGCTAGGCGAAGACTGTGGGGTGCTGGCATTTGGGGAGATGGGATTAAGCCACCCAAGCACTTCATTCCCATCTGGACAACTTTCTGAGGGCCACATACCAGTTGTGGGTTGGGCCAGAGGCAGAAGTGGGAGGAGCAATGAATGTAAATTTTACCTTTGTGCAGTATGCTAGTATTCACACCCCACTCTTTGCATCCCAGTTAGGCAAGAGACCTCAGAGATTAAGGACAAATTCCAGTCAGGACGAAATACTCAAGGAATGTGCAAAGTAAGGCCAGTGAAGAGTGTGGCCTCAGAGAGTTCCAAGGGCCAGGTAGAGAGGCTTGGAGGGCCACATCTGGCCACTTGGACTGCAGGTCCCCACCACTGAATGAAGCCTAACCACTACATGCCCGGCTGACCACATCACTGTCCTTCAGATCCCTCCTTCTTGCCTCACCCAGGCCACTACCCTAGACTTCCTGACTGTTGTCGGTCTGTGTCTCCATCTTCTGGTTCCCTCTTCATCTCACCTGGGTCTGATTCTCCATGCTCTTGATTCATTCCCCTCTCCTCTCCTCTGCTTTCCTGGGTCACCTGCCCGATCACCAGCACACCAGCTTGTCACACTGTAGTTCACAGTGGCACCTGTCTGTGGCCAAAGGAACTGCAGTGTGACAACATCCTTACAATTTTATATATTAGAGACAGATATAGTTTGCGGATGGTAAAACTACAGTAGCAGAGCCAGTACCAAATATTTCTATTTCATTCCATGAATTGTACATTACATTGAGGAGGTGAGGAAAGTAATTAACCTATGTAACTAATTTACACAAGGCTGATGGGAGAGAAAAGGAGGAGTGTCACTCTTTAAAAAAAAAAAAAAAACATCAAATATTATTGCTTGAAGTGCATCCGTCAAGTGCATTTAGTCCCAATATTAACAGCATACCTGATTTCTCTGCTTTCAGCAAGAATGTTTTATTAGTTGCTTAAAATGATACATTAATAAATGCAAATGGGGGTTCCAGTTAATTTTTGTGTGCCTGACCTAATTCATACCCTGCTTTTTGTTGCCTGCAGCTTAAGTTCTCTCTTTACCCCCCTTGGTAGCTGTTTTTTGTGTTGCTAAAAAATATTGCTTACAACCAATGGCAGTCAAGGGGGTGAGTGGCAGCTGTGTGAGAGTGAGTCTTTTTTTTACAGAGACTGCATTTAAACTCAAAGCAGAAGGATTCCAGTTACGCTTTTAATAGCACTTTTAATAGTAAATAAGAAACCCAGCACCGAATAACCTGGAGTCATTAAAGGCGGGCCTGTTGTACACATGGTTACACTTTTCCCTCCTTCGCTTTCTACCACTGCAGCTCTTTTGCTGTAAACCACCATCAATATTACACAATGAGGTGTTGCTGAGAGTCATGATACGCCACAGACAAAAACATGAATAGGAGTTCCTCCTGTATATGTGAATTACCCAACACGTGTCTCCTCCTTCACTCGTAGCCGGGTAAGATTGTCTTCCATGAACACAGTCTTAACAGTGAATCTGTAAGTGACTGTGGAGGCCAATTCTGGATCTACACGTCCTTCCATAGTGGGGACATAGGTTTCCAGGCAGGAGTTGATCAAGATGAGAGTTTTCGAAACGTTTCTTAGCACATTTCATCCTGAGTTTGAGCATCTTCAAAGTCCATGACACCTTTGGTAAAGTCTGTTCTACATTTGGAGCACTCGCAGACCAATGTTTCCCAACTGTTGGTGTTTATACAACATTTAAAAAGATTTGCCTTGAGAGAGTCTTTAAACCTCTTTTGTTGACCACCAGCATTACGCTTTCCATTTTAAAGTTTGGAATAGAGTAGTTGCTTTGCAAGACGATAATCAGGCATCTGAACAACATGACCAGTCCAACGAAGTTGATGTTGAAGAATCATTGCTTCAACACTGGTGATCCTTGCTTCTTCCAGTACACCTGTCTTAGTTCACCTGTCTTCGCAAGTGATATGTAAAATTTTTCAGACACACCGTTGATGGAATCTTTTGAGGAGTTGGATATGGTCCATGTTTCACAAGCATACATTAATGTTGGTAGTACAATAGCTTTGTAAACAAGCATTTTGCTTTCCCTGCAGATGTCCCAATCCTCAGACACCCTGCACTTCAATCTGGAGAAAGCTGCACTTGCAGAGCTCAGACGATGCTGGAATTTGGCATCAATGTTGGCCTTTGTGGAAAGATAACTGCCCAGGTAGGAGAAGTGATCAACAAAAACTGGAATATAAGTTCTTCCTGTATATATGAATTCCCAACACGTGCAGATGAGGTCACAGAGTAACATCAGGTCCAGTGATGGTTGGTGCCCATAGGACAGAAGGCCACCAGTAGGTGGCTCCACTCTCAGTGACAGGCACAGCCAACTAACTAGATGTCCCGGCTAAGTTCTACAAGGGCAAATCTGAGATTTAGGAGGAGGGAGCAGGCAGCCAGGGTCACTCCTAGAATAGTAAATAAGAAGAAGAGGAGTCAAGATACAATTTGGTGGAATAGTGCTACATTTGCCTGAATGGGCCAGCCTTCCCAACTGGGTCAGACCAGCTCTTATTATTTTTCTGAAGCAAAGGCTCTAGTAGCTATTGTTATTAATTCAAGATCAGTTCCTCATAAATCCCAGTTCCAAAGGATTAATGGAAGTGAGAGGATCACTTCCTTGTTACTTGGAAGTCTTAGAATAGACTGTTTGACTTTAGGCTTAATGATATTTGAGCAGCACTTCACACATTACGTGTGGCAACTGAGTACATAGCAGTGAAGAGGCCAGGATCTTCTGCCTGGACTATATTTACCTACAGGAGTCATATGAATGGCGTATTGTGCTGCAATATTCAGTCTGGGCCTAACCACTTCATGTTCAAGGATGTTGCCCTTGAGCAAGCAGATTTGAAGCATTCCCCTCTTCACCAATAAGCACTCATAATGGCTTTCCTCTGTTTTATTATTAGCAAAACGTAACACACCAAGCAAAAGAGGCACAGTTTTCTACAGTCAGCTGTATAGCTTTTAGTATTAAGCAGGACTCTGCAGTTTTGCAAGAGTAATAAGGAGGGCCCTAATGATACACTTTAAATGCGAGTGCGTGGTGGGAATGAAATGTACTGTGAAAAGCAGACCCAAAGCGATAATTAATCTTTCAGTAAATAGCCAGATAGGTACATAGATCACATGCATACAATTGAGTATACAATTCTTCTTTATTAACCGTGGGTTGACATGTGCAATTTTGTGCTCTCTCAGTGCATTTGAGTTGTCCGATGATGGTGAGGGATGCAGAATGAATGTTGCGCTCCTTCCTCTGCAGTCACATTGCTGATAACCTTAAACCTTACAACGCACAGGCAAATGCAAGCTCTGCATGGTGCTATTAGTCACCAATTTAATATGTGCTTACTGAGACCGAAGTCTTATGGGCAATTACTAGGGGGTGTCCCATTGGATTCAATGAAACATTGCCCAGCTACATATTACACTTGAGTGGTTATGTTTGCTTCCAGCTGTGGCAGAGCAAACTTAGCTAACTCTTCTGAAACCATGCCGTGCTTTTCTATATCATGAAAGTGCCATCTTCCAGTAACGCATTTTGACGCCAGTTATGTGACCAGTGGAAGTGTTGAAGTGAAACAGCAATGATTATTCAGATTGTAACTTAGTTATTTTTGTAAGTCAGCTAGCCAAGGAGGTGGTGGTAGTGAAAGTGTCACTTAGCAACCAGGCAGAGTGGCATAATCTTCACCGAGGGTAGCCTGTGCTCTGATTGGCTGTGTAGTTCTGGGGGAATTTTCGTCTGTATGTTTGGTTGAAATCTCCCTGTTGTGTACAAAGCTTGAACTATGAAAGACAAAGCTTCTTTGTTTATTTCTCCTGAAATGATATACTGTTTTTGTTCAATTTGCTTAGTGAAGTATTTCCAGGATTTTTCTTTCTGGACTCTGCTTGCATTATTTAAGTTAATTTGCTAAGAGGAAGAACTGCTCTGTCTGCTTGGCAGTCCTACAAATGGCCGCCTAGATCCAGTACAACACTTTGTAGAGGGCAGCACTTTTTTCTGCAGCAGGTGATGGGTGAGGCTTTTCCTCTTCTCCATACCACTGTAGTTCACCTGCTTCTCTTGTTCAAATACAGCCAGAGGGCAAAGTACCATACCAGGATATTCAGATTTTGCAGTTAACACTCTTGCACAACAAACTTACCACCTCACACCCAAAGCTGACTTTTGCAGAAAGGGAAGTGATGGGGAAATGTGCTAGAAAGTGTGGCATAATGATTGATGCAACATTACATAACTGCCCCACAAACAAATCAGAATGAATGTTTAATAAATAGCCAACATTGACTAACCTCTCCACAAACTTTGTGTGAGCAAATCAGGATGAATGTGTAATAAACTGGTCATCCAGAAACAACCCATGGAAGAGCCAGAAGTGTACTGTCCCCCCCCCCATTGCCCTGATTACATTTACAAGAGTTTTATGATCATACCTTTTCCTTCTTACATAATGGAGACCCACCACTAGTGGAGAAAACATATGTTTGCAGGAGTGGTTAAATCCCTCTTAACCAAAGTGCCCCAGGCTGCCAATTGCCAGCTTTGTTTCTAGTTTCAGTTTTAGTGTGGTGGTCTCCCCAAGGCATCACTGTTTGGATCAATTTTACCCGGAAAGTCAGAGGGGAGGAAATAATTATTTTATTTTATATTTTGCTCACAGCAGAGCACAGTGGGTAAACTTAATGTCGCATCACTGTACTTGGACCATAATTGACAGCCCCATTGATTTCTGATAGGACTACTCTGGAGAAAATGGATTGCGAATTGGCTTCCTAATGTGACAATCATAGTTGAAAGCAAAACCGTAATAGCAAGGTTTGAATTGTTCTCTTCAAATGAGCCCTTGGATAACATATCAGAGATGAAAAACAGAGGTAAAACAGCATCCAGCTGGGAACAGCTCAAGCCAACTCTCAAACAATGGAGGGGAACTGGTTAAGCCGTTGCCTGGAAATGCTGTTACTCCTTTGGTCCACTACAGCCTGTACTGTGTTGCCACATGTGAGAGAGGATCAGCTTAAGGAAGCAGCTAGATGTAGGAAAGGGGGGAGGCATTAAATTCTGTTTGCAATTAAATTCTTAATTCACACCTTCCAAAACAATATGCCAATTGAAGCAGAATATGCAGCATACAGAAACTTTCATAATTAAAACGTATGTGCCATATTTTCTGTATGTTAAATACAACACAAGTGGCAGAACCAATGGTAGCTTGCTGTGGCTTGTCTGCAAAACATTTTGAGGATAAAAGCGCTTGCATTTACTGGAATCTCGACTCCGCTGTTGCAGCGGATGAATCTCAAGGGGTGTCCAGAGCGCTGTCTAGTCCTGCTGTGTTGGATTTCAGTTGGTAAGGCTCGAGGATGCAGACAAGGTGCTTGGATCACTCAGTCAGGGCAATTACATGCACTCTGGACTGCTGCCCTTCTTGGCTGATAAAAAGTAGCAGGGAGGGGACAACTGGCTGGGTTGTTGTTGTTCAGTCGTTCAGTCGTGTCCGACTCTTCGTGACCCCATGGACCAGAGCACGCCAGGCACGCCTATCCTTCACTGCCTCTCGCAGTTTGGCTAGACTCATGTTAGTAGCTTCGAGAACACTGTCCAACCATCTCATCCTCTGTCGTCCCCTTCTCCTTGTGCCCTCCATCTTTCCCAACATCAGGGTCTTTTCTAGGGAGTCTTCTCTTCTCATGAGGTGGCCAAAGTACTGGAGCCTCAACTTCAGGATCTGTCCTTCTAGTGAGCACTCAGGGCTGATTTCTTTGAGAATGGATAGGTTTGATCTTCTTGCAGTCCATGGGACTCTCAAGAGTCTCCTCCAGCACCATAATTCAAAAGCATCAATTCTTCGGCGATCAGCCTTCTTGATGGTCCAGCTCTCACTTCCGTACATTACTCTCACTTCCGTACATTACTCTCACTTCCGTACAACTGGCTGGGACATGGAGGCAATTACCGGTAATGCCTCTGTGGTGTTCACACAGGCCCCCCCCCCGGTCATTTCCCTGTCTATTGATCCCTGTGCCACCACTATACTGCTGCCACCAACCAGGTCCTCCCTGGTAAACAATGAGTCTCAGACAGGATTAGGTTAAATAAATAATAACAAGAGTTTATTTGTTGCACATCAACAAGCTTTTAATATTAAATACACTGTTGCACTTTATCCACTCAGTCTCACTACTGTCTTTATCTCACTCTAGCTCCTATACCTTCCTATACTTTCCACCCACAAGAATCCAACCGAACCAACCACCTCCCAGTTCCCAACCGAACTCCCTTGATTCCCAACTGAAACTAGCTGCCAAAACCTCTGGGCTGAGTCTTAAAACAGCTAGACTCCGCCCCTGGGTTTTTATTGGTCAGTCTATTAACCCTTTCACACTCTTCCCCAATATGACATCACCATATGAGTGGGCAAACGCCACAGCCTCCTTGCGAAAAGGAGTCATCCCTGCCTGCTTGAAGGAGGATGTGGCAAAACCACTCCTCAAGAAACCCTCTCTGGTTAAGTAATTACTGGCTGGAATAAGGAGAAGGAGCTAGAGGGTGGTTGCATTAATAAAAGCTCTGTTTTGATGAGGACAAAGCTGTACCTTGGTGGTAGAGCACCTGCATTTCATGGACAAGGCCCCATGTTCAATCCCTAGCATCTCTAGGTAGAGCTGGGAGAGAACTTTGCCTGAAGTCTTGCCAGTTACTGTAGACATTGCTGGGCTGGAAGGACCCAGTGGTCTGATTCAATATAAAACAGCTTCCTATGTTCCTATGATGGGGACCACTTTCTGCTTACCCCAGTACAGGAATAGCCATCCCTAGAGAAGTGGGATTAGCCTGTTGGGCCCTTGGCAGCTGTCCAAGCATGCAGCGTCTTAACACCCAGCCTAACTGTGCCTTTAAAAGCAGCTCTGTCTGCAGAAATTAGCTGTCAATGCTTCCCACAGGATAGAGGTTAACATAACTACCTGCTTCCATCTGCAGATTTAATGCTGTTAAGGGCACAGTAGTGGCGATGGTGCCCTTAACAACACTTAGGTGTGAAGATGTAAGCAGGTGGTTATTTAGGGAACCCAGCAGAAGCTTAGGTAAATCTAGAAAACAATATAGAACTCTCTTACTTGCACAGCTTCTTAGACGGAAAGATTCATCTTGCATTCCAAAACTGTGACAGCCATACTGTGCAAGGTGGTTTTTAACATTTTTGCTCCTGTTGCTGTTAATAATTGATAATGTATTAAAATGTATTAATGTAGGGGGAGAAGTGTGAATAACCTTTTTATACAGTTCTGGATACATTTGGTATTAATTTCACCAGTTAAGGTACAATTTATAGCCAGAGTCTGTCTTTCTTCTCTTCTTCCCCATTGTAATTCAAGTGGTTTAATAACAACAACAACAACAACAACAACAACAACAACAATAATAATATATAATAATAATATTTATTATTATTTATATACCGCCCATCAGACTGGGCAGCTTCCAACCAAATATAAAATCACAGTAAAACATCATACATTAAAAACTTCCCTATACACAGCTACTTTCATATGTCTTCTAAAAATCATATAGTTGTTTGACATCTAACGGGAGGGTGTTCTACAGGGCAGGTGCCACTACCAAGAAGGCCCTCTCCCTGGTTCCCTCTAGTTTCACTTCTCATGGTGAGGGAACTGCCAGAAGGCCCTTGGAGCTGGACCTCAGTTTCTGGGCTGGATGGTGGAGGTGGACAGGCTCCTTCAGGTTTACAGGGTTGAGGCTTGAGGCTTTGAATTGTGCTTGGAAACATACCGGGGGCCAATGTAGAGCCTTTAGGACCGATGTTATATGGTCCCAGTGGTTGCTCTCAGTCACCAGTCTAGCTGCTGCATTCTGAATTGTTGTAGTTTCCAAGTCACTTTCAAAGGTAGTCCCACGTAGAGCACACTGCAGTAATCCTAGGATACAGTTGAGTCTCTTTAGCATTTTATGCCACTTCTACACATTTTATGAAATGACACTGAGAAGTGGATGACCAACGTCAAAGTCTGAATCCTATGCAAAAGCACGTGGCAGTTCAAGTGAGGTTTCTGGGCTACCAAAGAAAATGTAGAGAAATGAAGCATCCTTTTAATCCTATCTCCATTTTAGTTAGGAATAGACCAATCTGTCAATCATGTTCTTCTGATGGACAGAACTACCAAATTATGGACCATGCTGAAATTCTGGACAAATGGCAAATCAGAGAGCTGGGCCTGATTCAGTTGTAACTGGTGCCATGCAGAGGCTGGTTTACATGTTCAGAGGCTGGAAATGTAGTTATATCCCCCCCCCCATAAAATAAAATTTAAAAAATGTGAGCTTTTGCTAACAGAGGCAATATTTGCCATAATGGGAAAAAAGTGTTCAGCTTCCTACAGTCTAAAAGCTTCATTTTAAATGTTTATGATAAGAGTGAGGCAGCTAGACTGGTGACTGGGAGCTGCACATAACACCGGTCTTGAAAGACCTACCATATTTTCCGGCGTATAAGACAACTGGGCGTATTATTATTATTATTATTATTATTATTATTATTATTATTATTATCATTATCATCATCATTATCATCATCATCTGAAAGGAGACTACTCCATCCCTGTATTTTTGCATGAGTCGGTGATCTAGATGTGTCTCTGCATTTTAAAAAAGTAAGTTGTGAGCATGAATTCTCACAGAGATGCAAAAGGTAGCCAATTCTGTGGGCAAGCAAATTGGAGGCATTAGCACATTGGAAGTAAGTTAACACTCCTTTCCAATCTGATGCAGAGATATAGCACAAAATTAACAAAGAGGGCCTTCTCAGTGGTGGCTCCTCATCTGTGAAATGCTCTCCTCAGTAAGGTCTGCTTGGGACCTTCACTGACATCTTTTTGGCACCAGCTAGAGATTTACCTTTCCCTCCAGGCCTAGGAATGGACTGAGCTGATTCTGTTTTATTGTTAGAGTGCTGCCAAAGCTTCCTGCGCCTGTGAAGGAAGTACTATTTTTGTGTTATATGAAAAGCAATGTTTTATACACATTTTTCTTTCCTCTGTATAATACAATGAGTTTATGTTTTAAAATGTAAATCGATTGGATACCTTTTAAGAAACAAGCAACTAATAAGTTTAAATAATGCCAGTACTACTGCTATTAATAATGGAGCATAAAGCCATACAGTTTCTGGCTAATCCTTCACTTTTTAAAAGCAATTAATCTATTTTTAAGGCCTTTTATTGGGTGGATGCAATTAGGGCTGGATGAATCAGTCTTTTTCCAGTCTCCTTCACAAGTGCTAACTTCTAAGTTTATTGCATCCCATTTCCACAATAAGAGTTTGGATTTTGGATTTGATATCCCGCTTTATCACTACCTGAAGGAGTCTCAAAGCGGCTAACATTCTCCTTTCCCTTCCTCCCCCACAACAAACACTCTGTGAGGTGAGTGGGGCTGAGAGACTTCAGAGAAGTGTGACTAGCCCAAGGTCACCCAGCAGCTGCATGTGGAGGAGCGGAGACGCAAACCTGGTTCCCCAGATTACGAGTCTGCTGCTCTTAACCACCAATGTTGGTGTTTTTTAAAATTATTATTTAATCCTCAATAAAATTTGCATCTAAATATATATTTTTAAATGTTATCTCTCAGAATATGCCTTCTAAAGCATGTTTGGATAAGTTTCTGTAGCCAAGGGCTGTGTCCCAACATTTGGAGAACTGCAAAAGCCAATAGCTAGTGATGTTCCGATCTGTGCATAAGTCCGGAAGGTGTAGATCAAGTCAGCTCACATCTGAATGTGCAAAGATTAAATTCCTCAAGCCCCTCCCTAGATGTGTCTGCTGTTAATTCAGTCAAACTCATTGCTCTCCCAAAGATGTAAGGTAGGGTAGAGCTCTCATAGCTGAATGGGCAGCAGCTTTGTTTTCCAACCAAGCTGAAAGGGGAATTCCCTCTGGCTAATCCAGCAGCAGCTGTACTAATCATTTATTAGGTTCACACACACACACAGTGTCTTTGAAGCAGGTGTTAAGTGGTGAAGCAGGTGTATAGAAAATAAAAATAAAATGGCTCAAAGCTGTCATGAATCTTTTGTTGTTTCTCTGCAGGCACTAATTTCAAATGAGTTAATGTGTGTTCATCTCAGTTTTTCAGGCCTTGCCAGGCCAGACATGCGCTGATCTCTGTGTGCTGATCTCTGCATTGAACTCTGTCCTAGGGCTCAACATCCTTGCCTCCTAAACCACTAGTTTTCTCCAGCTGGCATTTATGTACAAGAAATATTAGCATGGTTTGGGAAGTGGGTGGCCTAAGAATTAAAATGTAACGGGGTGGGCAAATGCGCCTGTGATACCATCAGTTTCCAGTGATAAATTACTCTTCTTTGCCGTTAAAGGATTTTTTCCCCAGTAAAATCTGTACATTGGAGGGGGGAGGGGGTGTTAGCAAAAAGAGGCTTTCCTTGGCTTTTGTGCTTCAGGAGGATGACAATTTTTTAAATATTGAATTGCCTTGTGTCTCTTGCTGCTTGGTGGAGAAAGTCAGAGCAGCATCTTCATGTTTTAGCTCAGTTGTTCCTATAAAGCCAGTGTGGTATAGCAGTTAGAGTATCAGACTAGGACCCGGGAGACAAGGGTTCAAATCCCTGCTTGGCCATGAAGCTCATTGGGAGGCCTTGGGCTAATCACTGCCTCTCAGCCTAACCTACCTTGTTGTTGTGGGGATTAAATGAGGAGGGGGGAAACCATGTATGCCACCTTGATTTCTTTCGGGGGGGGGGGGATATAAATCCAATCAATCAATAGTTCAGTCCAGCCCTTCCACTTTCTCTTTTAAACATGTTTTAATATTTATTTCGGGATGCGGGTGGCGCTGTGGGTTAAACCACAGAGCCTAGGGCTTGTTGATCAGAAGGTTAGCGGTTCCAATCCCCGTGACGGGGTGAGCTCCCGTTGCTCGGTCCCTGCTCCTGCCAACCTAGCAGTTTGAAAGCACGTCAAAGTGCAAGTAGATAAATAGGTACCGCTCTGGCGGGAAGGTAAATGGCGTTTCTGTGCGCTACTCTGGTTCGCCAGAAGCAGCTTAGTTATGCTGGCCACATGACCTGGAAGCTGTACGCCAGCTCCCTCGGCCAATAAAGCTAGATGAGTGCCGCAACCCCGGAGTGACTGGACCTAATGGTCAGGGGTCCCTTTACCCTTTACCTAATATTTATTTGGAATGCTTCAACAAAAAGCAATCTCAGAGCAGTTTAAAAAAAGAAGAAGCATAGGATAACAAGACATTTTGAAGGTTGCAAATCCTGGGGGATCAGTGGAGCTTACATCTGAGGAGACCTGTGTAGGATTGAACCATTAACCTCTTCACTCTAACATTTCAGCACAGTTTCATCTTCCATTTTCTGTGTGTCTTCTGGGCCTTATCAAGGAATGGAGAAAAAAATGGATTCCATTCACAATAAAGGCAAAGCCCTCCCTAACCCATGGTTTCTGAAACAATGTGCGAAAGGAAACACAGCCAGCCTTTTAAATTCACACTTCTTGAAAATTGCAATACAATTTTTCAGTCACGTAACATGTACATGTATATACTGAAACAAAGTGTGCGTGGAAATGTGTATATTAATGTGGATAGCGCATGAAGATGCATTATATATGGGGGAATTACTTTGAATAGATGGGTATATTGTGGGGGGAAATGCATACAAACGTAGGAGAAATTTGCACTAAAGTGCTGATGAAGTTTCAGGAGGACTTTTTTAAAAAAGTGAACTGATGTGGAAATGTGGAGAATTGAATTTAAGATGGGGGAAAAAGAGAGAAACAGGCAGAAACCAAAGTGGACAGATTTGCCCATCACCAGCCTCTGCTTTATGCTGGGTCAGACAATTGATCCACTTACTTCAGTTATTGTCTCCATTGACTGGCAGTGGCTCTGCTAGTCACTCTCGCTTTACGGGTTGTGTTTCCTTTGAAGGAGAGGGAACTGGAGACTTAAGATTAGCAGCTGTCAGCCTGGAGATTGTACTTCAGATGGTGAGCTTTCCCACCGCTGTCACTTCCTTTAGTGGCAGTTTGATCTGCAGCAATTAGCAGATGTCGCTCATAGGAAAGATCCTAGTTCTCTCTAACTAGGGTGGAGATACAAAGAGCAAACCTTGATCTTTGTCCTCAGCAGGAGACACACACAAAGATGTCTCCTCTCATAAGGTAAGGGGGATGAAGGAGGGAGGAGTGGGGTCAGCAACCCTTAGAGTATCAGGGAAAGTCAGCACAGGTTAAAGGACCATCTAGGAAGCTTGGGGGGTTCCTCTCCTTTTCTACCCTTTCCCATGCAAACCCACAAGTCCTGCTGAGGTGCATTCTACCACTCCCAACAATTTGGACACAATCCAGCCAGTGCTAAGGATTTTTAAGGCATAGGATTGCACTGTAACTTCCCCTTGATTTTAGTAGGAGTGTTAGCATCAACTTTAAAAAAATTGCATCTTGCATTTCTTTTTAAATGAAAAAAAATGGTTGAGTAAGAAAAGCTTACTGGGCATATCTAAAAAAACTGGGGAGCATTTATATGCTTTTAAATCACCCAGTGTTTCAGGAGACAAAGCAGAAATGACTTTTGCAGCATAGTCTTTCCCCATCACTGTAATTCACCTCTCTCCTGAACCTGCTGTAAACTGCTGTGCTTTGGGTGTGCCATGCAGCAAAAGGGAGGTGGAGAGGCAACATGACTGTGGTGGGAATGGGCTGCCTTATCTCATTTTGCATTGGAAGATTTACATTATTCCACATAAAGAGGCTCTGTGCAATTACAGGGTAGCAGGTCTGGGTCACCGGCCACATCCAGCACTGCACTTGCTCACCTGGCACCACCCTTCAACCTCCACCCATTGAGAGAATGCCTGACTGCAACTCATGGCCACACTCACAGACCTTCCTCCATTAATTCAGGAGCCCTGTGCAATTGGAGCTCTTGACTTCAATGGGAACCCAAAGAGCAAGGAAGCCAAAGTCTCAGCACCTTGGATAGCTCCATGTGCGCAACGTGCTCCAGAGAAAGATGGAAGTTGACAAGACACCACTACCCCTGCATGAGGTGTGTGGCTTCTTAAAGCCTGGTTTGAAGCTGAGCATTTCTCCTCTTCCCCATGGCTTCTGAAGAGACTAGGGAATTATGTCAGGATGTTGTTTATTGATTATAGCTCGGCTTTCAATACCATCCTTCCAGATATTCTCATTGGAAAGTTAAGAGACCTGGACCTTTCTTCTAACATCTGTGATTGGATTAAAGACTTTCTGAGAGACTGGACACAAACAGTGAGGATCGGGCCTGTTACATCTACCTCCCTGAAGCTCAGCACTTGCACTTCACAGGGATGCCTGCTAAGTCCATACCTGTATTCGTAGTACACATATGATTGCATTTCATCTGACCCATCTTCTGCAGTTATTAAGTTTGCTGGTGACACCACCATAATGGGTTTAATTACAGGTGGAGACAAATGTGCTTACAGGGGGGAGGTTCAAAAGGTAACCACATGGTGCTCAGAGAACAATCTGCACCTAAACATTGGCAAGACAAAGGAGATGGTGTTGGACTCTTGGAGGAAGAGAGGGGAGCTAGCCCCTTTGTATATCGGGGGAGGGGGCTGTGTGGAGAGAGTCTCTTCTTTTAAATTCCTGGGAGTCCATCTTAGTGAAGACCTTACTTGGAAGGTCAATACAGCCCAGGTGGTCAGGAAGGCCCAAAAGAGACTTCATTTCCTTAGAGTCTTCCAAAAGAGCAATGTTAGACAACAACAAATGATTTCCTTCTATTGGTCCATGATAGAAAGTGTTCTTTCATACTGTATCACGGTGTGGTACGCTGGTTTGACAGCCATGGACAGAAAGTCCCTACAGAGGGTGGTGAAGACAGCACAAGACATCATGGGCTGTCCCCTGAGTCCGCTAGATGTTATCGCAGAAGATCGTTGCCTCAGAAGAGCGAGGAACATTCTCTGGGATGACTCACACCCTGGCCAGCACCTTTTTAATCTCCTGCCCTCAGGCAGGAGATATAGTAGCATGATAAGCCGAACCAACAGGTTAAAGAACAGTTTTTACCTGTGGGCCGTGAGGCTGCTGAATGGAAGAAAGCAACATTTCAGCTGACTTTCGGGGTCGGTGGTTGTACGACAGCACCTAGAGTGTAACAAGGACTGAGAGAAGGGGGGGAGGGGGCTCGTTTAATCTCACTGTAAACGTGGTACAGTGACAATATTTCTATTTCTGCCCATGCACTGTTGGACTGGCATTGTGGAATAGGAGGGGGTTGACTTTGATGAACTGAGTTCAGCTGAGGGGTGTGTGTGTGTGACAGCTCTGTGAAGATCAGGGCTTAGGCCACATGTTAAGAAAATAAGAGCAGCTGTGCTGGATCAAGCCAAAGACCCACCTTGCCTTCTCAGTGGCCAAACATATGCTGCTGGGAAAGCCTGGAAGTATGGCATGAGAACATCGGCACTCACTCCAGCAGCTGGTATTGAGTCTGGCATTCGAGGTAGTACACAGCCATCATGGCTAATAGCCACTGAAACAAGAACCTAAGATTTATAGTTGTCCACTTTGATGCAGTATCAGGAACCTGGTTCTGTTCTCCAGCTGGTGGTGAAGCAGCCCTTGACTCAGCTTGCTGATGATCCTCCTCTGTCTCTGAGCCTTGGATATTATTCAAAGCCATCACACCTCCACAAGGATAACTAAATCCCCCTTTCAGATCTTATCTCAACATGCTGAGGCTGCAGGTGATGCCCGGTGGGGGCCTTCCCCAAGCCTTTAAACATATATATATATATATATATATGGATCACTTTTGTGCAGAATGCATTTTGAACACATGGAAGGGGTTAAAGTCTATATGCATCTCTCCAGCGCTGAAATGGGCAGCTTCAGCCAGTGTTCCCATGTATGAGTGGTGGGAAATGTTTTCCAGTCCAAGGACTCCATTTCCTTCTAGGAAACTTTCTGGGGGCCACTTGCCAGTGGTGAGCAGGACCAGAGGCAGTGCAATGAATGTGAGGTGCAGTAGGCTGGTTTCTACATCCATTTGTATACTTCTCTAACCTCCATCCATACAAGCAAGAGGCAAAAACACTCAGTGCAAAGTAGGGCCAGCAAGGGGGTGTGGCCTAGGGCGTTTTCTGAGGGCCATTTTTGGCTCTTGGGCCTTTGGTTCCCCACCTCTGCTGTATATAAAATCCAGATCCCAATACCTGCTACACTTTGTCACATTCTGTAGCGCTTGGCGACAGGCACCAAGTCCCTGGAGGATGAACCAGGTATAAGCATATTTATCTTATGTGTTTTGTGTGCATGTTGAGCTTTCCATTTTATCATATCCGAAGTGTTGGTGCACAATTTTTCATACTAACTTGTGTTTTTATAATGAGCAGCACAGACACACTTTAAGTATGCTTTCACATTCCTTTGAATGCTGTAAACTCCTCTAAGCCAGGGCAAAGTATAAAATTTAAATATAATTGTCATGATCATAAATGCCCTAGGGCTGTTGTTTTTCTTTCTTTTTGTTGACTCTGCTGACTGGATTTTATTATTCTTACTGCCTGCTTTTTTGGTGGGGGTTGCTTTGAGGCCAAATTTGATTGCCTCATTTACCAGGTGTTTCCAAATGAACCGATTATAAGATGAAATCCTAACGGACCAGCCTCCAGCATATTTCCCACTTTGCCTCCTTCCCACCCACTTTCCACTCCCAAGTCAAGTTCTATAAACTTTATTTAAATACTAGGCACATTATATTTTAAAGGAATGAAAGCTTAAGTAGGTCCATATGTGAAATGAATCAGGTTTCTTTGCCAGCCGGTGTTGCTGTGGAAATCCTGACCTGTCTCCATAATGCTAGCAACACATCATTGCAAGCAGTTTTGCCC
The DNA here is from genome assembly GCF_009819535.1 of Lacerta agilis. Classification (NCBI taxonomy): domain Eukaryota; kingdom Metazoa; phylum Chordata; class Lepidosauria; order Squamata; family Lacertidae; genus Lacerta; species Lacerta agilis. The sequence goes on along the minus strand of NC_046321.1, from coordinate 17,792,291 downwards.
AGAATTGCATAAATGGGGTCATGGAAATACAACAAAGGACAGACACATGTTTACTGAGTTGGCTTTTGAAAGTGAGACACTTGAATATGGCTGAACAAGCTTAGTGTTCAGGGGAATGTTGATTTCTACAGATTCTACAGATTTCTAGAGCAAATCTGACTTGGAATTAAAGCTTTGCACTAATCACATCCATTTGAGCAAGGGCTTGTAGCTCAGTGATAGAGCAGATGATTTGCATGCAGAAGGTTGCAGGTTCAATCCTTGGCATCTCCAGATAGGATTGGGAAAGACTCTATCTGAAACCCTGGAGAGCTGCTGCTAGTCAGTGCAGGCAGTACTGCGCTAGATGGGCTAGTAGTCTGATTCAGTGTTCCTTTGTTCCTGTTTTGGAGGCTGTTATGTATTGAGCTGAATCCTAGAACAGTAGGATCCAGAATGCAGCTGTCTAATTGGTCCGCAGGAGCCACCCAATCCAGCTCCAGGTGGAAGTGAATCAGCAACCTGATTGGCCTGCAAGAGCAGCCAATCAGGCTCCTGGAGGAAGTGAATCCGCAACCTGATTGGCCTACATAAGTAGCCCGGAATTAGCCAATCACATGGGGCCCATTGTGTAAATAATGTATATATAGCAGATGTTTGGGGGAAGAACTCATTCCTTGCTACTATGAGCTGAATAAAGAGCATGAAATTCACACTTGACTCCGAGTATATTTCAGAAGCAAAGACCAGCTCATGTCATCACATGGTGTGGATTCAAAACTGAAAAATAAAAATTGATCTCATGACTGATACTGTGGTTGTCTGAATGGTTCACCACATGTACTCACTAGAAGAAGAAAAAGGCACAAGTGATTTTGGTTTAACTATTTTTCTAAAATATAATACTGCAGAATACAAGGTTATATAGGGTTGCCATACATCCGGAATTTCCCAGACATACCCGGAAAACTGTGGTCGGAATCAGTGTCTGGGTGGAAATCATCCAAATGGCCTGGAAAATCCGGATATATGGCAAAAAAGAGCTTTTGTGTCCAGATTTTCACTTTTTGAAATACAGCAACTTTAAGGTTATGCATATAATCACCTCCCAAAAGCACATCTAGTTGTAGATTGTTGGCCCACTATTAGCACAGGTACATTTTTGCCTGCACAAAGGGGCTTCCTTTCCCACTGTGCCCCCTAAATCGGTTCCAAGGGTGTGTGTGTCCCCCCCGCAACCCGCAAGAGCAGTTTTGGAAGGCGCAGGAGCACATGGGGAGAGGTGATTGCATTGTGCAGATGTAATTCCTTGCGCTATTGAGACAACTCTTATCAGATGCAGCCCTCAATCATTAATTCAGAAACAGTATTAATACAATAGGCACTATAAATAAAATAGGTCTACCGCTGATACTTAAACAGTACTCAACAACCCATAAGATTGTACATGATCCTGTACTTTTAATTCCCAGAAGAAAACAAACTCCATTTCCCCACAAAATAATAATTTCCCCATCTTTCTTCTCTCACTCTAGCAAAGTTTGTAAGTTTTATCATGCTTGAACACATCCACATTTTCAATAATCATTGAAAACTACAGCTTATACAGATAATTGTAGATATCAGTAAATAATCATTTCTTGTTCTTCCTCCAAAACTTTCAGCCATGTTTCCCTGAAATGTTTTTATTTTGGGACACATCTAAAATATGAGTAATATATGCTCTTAACTGATGGTATCACCAGAACAGGTCAGTCGTTCCTAGAAATACTCTGCTTAGTCATAAAGGGTATTGGCTCAGTAGAGAGCATCTGGTTTTCTTGCAGGCAGTCCAAGGTTCAATCTCCATTTTCTTCAGGCAGGGCTTTCCCTGCCTAAACCCTGGAGAGTACAGTACAGTACAGTACAGTACAGTACAGTACAGTATTAGGCTAGATGGAACAATGGCCAGGTTAGCACAAAACAAAGTCTCCTAAAGGAGTTAAATACCACCTGACAAGTGTTGTGTTTTTTTTTTAATGACTTCGGCCACACAAATAAATATCATTTGTATTTTTCAATTTGTACACCTTGGTTGGGCATTTCTTGGCCCGATAGAAGATTTGTTTGTTTATGCTTTCAAGTTAGTTTGAAATGTTATGATCTGCTAACTATGAATTACATGCTTTGATGAATAGTTGAGTGGGTTGTGGTTCACTATAGTATTTTAATATTTCCATCTTGTCTTATTTATGAATGTGTGTTAGCTGCTGAGATGTCATAGGCTAATTGCTTTATGATTTTTGCACTATTTTTGTCACTTTGATGTAAACCACCACAGGCCTATATGGAAACATAGGATGCAAATAAAATTGACACCGAAAGTAAACAGGTGAATAGACCATTTCTGTGCTGGGCTCATCCAGAAGTCACTGAATTCCACCCTTCAGTTACCAGAATTTTGTATTTCCATAGGTGAAAACCTTAGCTTCTAACACTAGGGACCTCATAATTAGATTGAAAACAACGTAATTTACAGCCTCTGGACATGTGACAAAACTACCCAGGATGACTGGCTCAGATTCTATCACCACACTGAAATCACCGTGTGAAGCATCTTCCAAGACAAGATCTAGATTTCCCATTGCTTAACCTTATGAAAAACAGCATGTCGTGTGCATTGGTAGTTAATCTGCTTCCTATTTGATTCTCTTGACAGTGGTTACCTGTTCCGTCCTTTGTTGCAGCCACCTTCTGCCTATGAAATAACCTCATACTCCTGCCCTCCCCACTGTTTTCCAGTGCTGTCCTCTCCTTGTTTTGCAGTTCATTCTCTTTTGCTTCTGTGCAGGTTCTCTTTCGCCTGTCCTTCCATTTATAATTCTTTACCTCCTGATATGCATCATGTCGAAGTGCTCACCTCTTCTAAGAAAACTCTTATAACTATCTTCCCCCCCCCCTTTCTTCCTAGGTTTTTCTTGACAGCAATCTCTATATATGCCAGTTTATAAGAGCTGCAATTGAAGTTCTCTCGCAATCTTTCAAAACTTTTAAAAAAGAAGTATTTGTGTTATTCCTTCCTCTTCCAGTCTTTTATTCTTTTTTAAGGTGCATGGGGGTATGCCTCTATGAACATACTCTATGAGAAACTACATGCCCAAATGGGTTCTGTGTACATAAGCTGAATAATCTCTCTAAACAGCACTGAAACAGCACTCTCTAAACAACAGTCTTCAGAGTCAAAATGGGTTTACTGTATTTACTTATTGTTTTTCTATCCCTCCTTTCCCTCCAAGGAGCGCAAGGTACTGCACATGGTTCTCCCCTTCTTCATTTACCATATTTTTCACTCCATAAGATGCACCTTTTCCTTCTAAAAAGTAAGGGGAAATGTCTGTGCATCTTATGGAGTGAATGCATGGTCCCTGGAGCCGAATTGCCCAGGGGCCAAAAGCAAACCGTGCTCTTTTTTTTTACAAAGAGAGAAGGGGGTGTTGAAAGGAAGTGATCCGGGAGAGAGATAAGGCTCCCTTTCCAGCCCCAGCCCCTTGCCCAGGCCTCCATTGTTGAATGCAGAGGGAGGCTGTTTGTTTCCCCAGCCACATGTGACTGGCTGATTAGATTATCTGTCTGGTGACGAGGCCTGCTCGTCCTGTGCGAAATGACCAGTCTCACAACAGTGTGGGTTGAAAGAGTCTGATGATTTTTGGGGCTGCAAGAGCCTTATTTATACAAAAGCATACAGGACCATTTCATCATATTTGGACTACATTTCATCAGCCATAGGATATGGAAGTGCCATATATGGGTAGGGTGGGACTACATTCTTGCATCAGCCAGGGGTATGGAAATGCCATATATGGGTAGGGTGGGCTTCATACTTACAACATGCCATGTCTACGTAGGTTAATGGGCCTGTGTGCATGTGATATTCCCTGTGCTTAGTAGGTGTGGTACATGTTCATCCTGATAAGGGCGGTACCCCAGCAGGCAGAGTGCACGTTGGTGCATGGCCTTCCTGATAAGGGCAGTTTGTGGTTTTTGTGTCACTACGCCCAAACGGCCAGTTTCCCTACAGTCTGGAAACTGTAGAAATGGCTGTAGGACTAGAAGCTGCAGAACTGTGAGTTGGACCCCATAAAAACGGGGCTTTTCCTCTTTGCAAAAAAAGCTGCACCATTTTCAGCTGATCCTCAAAAAAACAGGGCTTTTCCCTTTGCAAAAAAGCTGCACCACTTTGAGCTGATCCTCCTAAAAGGGCTTTTCCCTTTGCAAAAAAAGCTGCACCACTTTGAGCTGATCCTAAAAAAAACAGGGCTTTCCCCCTTTCCTCCTCTAAAAACTAGGTGAGTCTTATGGTCAGGTGCGTCTTATGGAGCGAAAAATACGGTAATTCCCACAATGACCCTGTGAGGTATGATAGGCTGAGAGGCAGTGAATGGCCCAAGGTCACCCAGCGAGTTTCATAACCAAGCAGGGATTTGAACCCAGGTCTCTCAGGCCCTAGTCACTACACCACACTGGCAAGCCACTTAGCGTGCAGCTTTTGGAATCAATGTGTTTCAGGACTTTGGACCAACAATGCTTTTGTTCATGTGAGATAACACACTGTGTTTGCATAGAAATGGTATAAGGCCACACGAGATTAACTCAGCTATTATTGCATATCCTATTGGCTATCAACCATAGATTGTGTTTTGATATAGGTTTTGCGTACATACGTTACAGAGAAATGTTATGGTTATCTAGACCTTGACTTCATTCATTTGTCAGGGATTGCATTCTCCAGATTTGGTTTTCTGGCAGTACACAAGCCCCTTTGGAGCAAGATCATGGTTCTATGGTAAAAGCACATGCTGGACATGTAAAAGGATGAGGATAGCAGCTGATAGGAAAGAGCTTTCTGCCCAGGGCCCCAGAGAGCTACTGTCATCAATCTAGACCACCTTCCCTAACCTGGTGATGTTTAGAAACTTTGGACAATTATTAGGGGAAGGGTGAAAGCTCAGTGGTAGAGCATCTGCCTTGCATCAGTCTGCGACATCTCCAGGTTTGGCTAGGAAAGTCCCCAGTCGGAAATCCTGCAAAGCTGCTAGATGGACCAATGGTCTGACTCAGTATAAGGCAGCTTCCTATATTTGTCTGTCAGTATGGCTGTGGCATTCCCTACAAGAGCACAACCCTCAGATACTCTTGGGCCCCTAAGAGGGGATTGGACTAGATGACCCTTGGGGTCTCTTCCAACTCTATAATTCTATGATTCTCCAAAAAGTCAACAGAGCCTTGTCCATTTTGACAGTAAGCAGAATGAACAGGGAATGAAGCTGAATGTTGGAAGAATCAGGGCAGCCCAAAATTATGGACAGGGTGTAATTTATGGAATTCACCCCCACAAGAAACAGTGAAAAAGAAAGCCATCTTTGGATGGCTTTAAAAGAGGATGAGATAAATTTGTGGCGGATAAGGCTATCCATGGCTATTAACCCTGATGCCTATGGTCTACCTCAGGCGTAGGCAAACTTGGCCCTCCAGATGTTTTGGGACTACAACTCCCACCATCCCTAGCTAACAGGACCAGTGGTCAGGGATGATGGGAGTTGTAGTACCAAAACATCTGGAGGGCCAAGTTTGCCTATGCCTGCTCTACCTCGACTGTGGGAAGCACTATGCTTCTGAATCCTAGTTACAGGAGGGGCGAGTGCTGTTTCCCTGGGTCCTGCTTGCCTGCTTCCCAGAGGCATCTGGTTGGCCACTGCTGCAAGAAGAGGATGCTGGACCAGTTAGGCCACTGGCCCAACCTAGCACAACTCTTCGGATGTTCTTTGAGAGTGCACTGTCATCCCTTTCAATAGAGGGAGGAGGGGGAAACCAAAAGTCAACAAGAAAAGCTGACATTTGGGAATCAGCATCCTGGAACATCCCATTCATTTCCTTGAGAAAACAATTACTTATAAACTAATGCAGATTATTATTATTATTATTATTATTATTATTATTATTATTATTATTATTATTATTATTTGCATTGCCCTGTTTGAGCTCATTCACTGGCGAAGGAACGCTTGATGGAAAGAAATTGGGGCGCACCGCAGACAGAAGCAAATCCTGGGCTTGAGCGGGAGGGGGTGCATGAGGCCATACAAGGTGCACGGGAGCAAATGTGCCAGTTTGGCACGGCAACCGTGGGTGCCTGGGGCTGTGGGTGCTATGCAGCGTGCATGGCCCTGGCGGCGATATTTGTGGGTGCCCGTCCCCTTCATGGGGAATTTTGCGGGGGCTCGGGCACCCAGGACCCCAGGGAGCTGGCACCTATGCACGGGAGGGAGAGGATTGTTCCCCCCACCTTCCACCCCACCAGGAGAACCCAGCTTCTGGGCCGGCGGGGGAGGGAAGCCTCCCCGGCTGGAGGGAGCATGCGTGCTGCGGGGGAGGGACGGAGAGAGGGAGGGAGGGATGGCGAGGGGAGGCGGCGGCTGTTTATTTGCAGCTGGGCCGGCGGAGCAGCGGCAGAACGCGAGCGGGCAGCCTCCGAAGCAGCAGCAGCAGCGCCGCCGCCTGCTCCGGCTCGCGGCTGCTCTCCTCTGGCGCCATGCCGGCGTGGAGGGAAGGCGAGGAGGCGCTGAGCTGGGGATGCCTCGACGCCGCCGCCGCCGCCGCCGCTGCTGCGCAGGAAGAAGGCAGCTAGCCCGGCAGCGGGATGGGGGCGGCGGCGGCGGCGGGAGGCGGCGGCCGGAGCAGCAGGGAGTCACGAGCGCCTCTGCGCCAGCCGCAGCCGCCTCCGCGCTGGGCTGCCCGGGCCAGGCGCTGGGGAGCCGGGGCGGGCGCGGCGCTGCTGGCGACTCTCTGCTACCTGAACTCCCTGCGCGGCGAGTTCGTGCACGACGACGTGTGGGCGATCGTCAACAACCCGGACGCGCGGGCGGCGGCCCCCTTGGCGGCCGCCTTCGGGAACGACTTCTGGGGCAAGGGCATGGCCGAGAACACCAGCCACAAGTCCTACCGCCCGCTCTGCGTCCTCACCTTCAAGTAAGTGGGCGCGGAGCGGGTGCCCTTCTTCCATAAAACCGCGCAGCGCCGAGGAGCCGGGAACCTGGCCTCCCGGGTGATGCAAAAGCACTCTGCACATGCCCAGTGGAGCGGGCGCGTTTCTCGCCAAACCAGCCCTTTCTACCAGTCTCAGGAGTTACATTGCGCCCCAGACTGTGGGAGGCAGTTGGGGAGAAGGGAAAGCGCTCTGCACATGCCTGGGGGTAGAGGAAGCTAGTTTTGAAAGTCGGGTGGGGAATAGTCCTAAGTCTGTTGGGGTTGACAGTTTCGCGGGAAAGGATATGGCTGCTTAACTCTTACTCTTACATCACAGGGCAGGCAACGCTGAATAGACTTTACTGAGAGGGTGGGAGGGGGAAAATGAGTCCCTTCCCTGAGAAACTTAGATTTAAAAAATGTTGACAGTGGGTGAGAATATAGGCAGGGAGAGGAGTTGAAGAACACTGATGAATTCTCTCTTCTGTTTTGGGATAGAGCAAAGAACCACAGGGATGTTGTGTGTGCATGTAGTTTTTTGCTCAGGTAGTAAATGTTCCTGTGCCCATCTTACCACCTCTGGTTGGACCAGATGACCCTTGGGGTCCTTTCCATCTCTGTGGTTGTCTTGATTCTGTGATTTTGAGTTCTTCTTTCCCCCAGGCTCATTTGAGTCCCCTGGTGCAGCAGTCATTCCCACAGCTAGTCCTGGCAACTTTCCTCGCTGAATCCTGGGCCATAAAGTCTGCCGGAAAGTTGATTGTGCTATGCCTTTCCAAGCATTTCCTGTGGTGCTGGCCAGGGTTTGTATCCAGTGCTAGCCCCACACAGAGCAGATTCACTGAAAATAATGAATCCAAGTTGGCCCTTTCCAGTAACACAGGTAGGCCTACTCTGAGTAGGACTAGTATTGGAAACATCCCTATGGCTGGTATTCCTTCTGAGCCAGTTCTTTGCTCCTCTTTGCCTCCACTGGAGCAGGCTTAGGACGTGGTTCAGCCTTTCCCTGTGGGGATAAGATGCTTTCTTGGTTGCTGGGTGAACTTTAGCTATGCAAAGCTACAAATCCCAGCCTCACTCCTGAGCCAAGAAGGGTTTCCTAACTGGTTGTAAATATATTCTTGGTTGCAGATGATCTTCCTGCTTTTACCCCCGGGCTTTTCCCCCTTTGGGGTGGCTCCCCCTCTGGAGTTTAATGCCAGAGGTTTATGCAGCCCCAGTGTCCCCCCTCCCTTTCCATTGCTCTATATGGCTGTATGCCTGGGATGAAAAACGTCTCAAGCCAACTGATTTGCCTTTCGTCTTGGCCTCTCTCTTTTCTTCAGCTTTAGTACCTCCCAGCGGTTGACACTTGGTCTGTAAGGAACATAGGAAGCTGCCCTTACACCATGTGAGATCATTGGTTCATCTAGCTCAGGGGTCAGCAAACTTTTTCAGCAGGGGGCTGGTCCACTGTCCCTCAGACCTTGTGGGGCGGGCAGGCTATATTTTTTTTTGGGGGGGGGAATGAACGAATTCCTATGCCCCACAAATAACCCAGACATGCATTTTAAATAAAAGCATGCATTCTACTCATGTAAAAACACGCTGATTCCCGGACTGTCCGCTGGCCGCATTTAGAAGGCGATTGGGCTGCACCCGGCCCTCGGGCCTTAGTTTGGGGACCCCTGATTTAGCTCTTTATTGTCTACACTGACTGGCAGCACTTCCCAGTTCTAACTGGGGACCCCACGGATTGAACCTGAGACTTCTGCATGCAAAGCAAGTGTTCTGCCACTGAGCCACAGTCAAAAGGGATGTTAACTGGAATCTGACATAAGCTAGATCAGACTGTTTCCCCATATTTATTAATGTAAAAAAACAACAACATTTAGATGCATAAACTACAACAAATGGCCTATACATATTTTAATACATAAGTGAATAATTCATCAGTGCAAGTCGCACATAGGATTATTAGCACTCTTTTAACTTTCATTTTTGCCTGCTGCCTCCATCCTTAACTGCACTTGCAAATTCTTTCATTGAGTGGTAAGTTTAGACTCTAGGTCTCCCACTCAGCAGCATTTGAGAGACAGAAAACTGCCTTATACCAGGCTAGGTCCGCGTATTGGTCTAGCCCCGTATTGTCTCCTTTGGCTGGCAGTGACTCTCTAGGGCAGGGCAGCCCAACTTTTCATACCAAGTGGGCTGCACGAATGCTTTGACATGGAACCTGCAGGCTGCACACTGCCTTGTTGCACGTTGGGTGGGGTGCGGGGAGCGAGGCCAAAATTTGACACATGCCCCAGCCCTCCCACCTCCATCCCAAAGCTGCAAAAACCCTAACTGGGCCTTGGGAAGGAGACGGGGCAACTCTAGGACCCTGTCAGAGCCCCCTGGCTTCCTTCCAAAAGCCCAGTGCCTCACTTACCCAACTTTGGGAAGGCACTGTAAGGACTGAGGGGATGTCAAATGTTGCTGAGGGCTACCAAGAAAGGCCTTGGACCACCCTGCAGAGGTTTACCTGCTACTTTTAAAAAACTGATGCTGGGGATTCCTTCCACCTGCGCCAGGAGCTCTAGTGCCCTTACAGCAGGAACAGAGGACCTCCCACTCCCCAGATGTTGTTGGATGCCAACTCCCATCAGTCTCATTCAGACTGGCCAGTGGTATCTTTGCAGCCTGCTGTGGACTTGGCTGGGGTCATGCCCTGTTTCTTGGATCACACTTTTTTTGTTCGACACTTTGGGTCTCTGGGCATCTGGCTATGTAGCCTAGTTTGGGAGGGACAGTGGGAAAGAGACACCATCTCTGTAGGACAGCATTGGGTTTGCATGCTGAAGCTTCTAGATTTATGCCTTGCTACCTGCAGCTTGACTTGTTATACGGCAGCTTCCTCTTCCTCTTCGTGGACACAACTGGCACTTGATTTGGATTCCTGCATAGGTGCTTGCCTTATACTGAGTTGTACCACTGGTCCACTGACTGGCAATGGTTCTCCAGGGCTTCAGACAAGGGACATTCCTAGCCTCACATGGAGATGCTAAGGATTGATCCTGGGGCCTTCTGCAGGCAAAGCAGATGCTCTACCGTAGAGCTGCAGCCCTTCCCCTTCCTAGCTGCTGAGTGTGCTGCATGGGCCATGAGGCATATGGGGAGAGGGAGGGGCTTCAGCATCTGGCTTCCCACTCTGGAAGTGTTAACTTCATTGTATGTCATTTTGGGGGAGAGTTGTGCTCTGGAAGGGTGGCATATTAAATTTTAAAATTTAATAAAGCCTAACTTGGGTGGGTTAGTGAGGCTTTTCCACTGGAATTCTGTCTTGCTGTTTAACTTGCTCAGAATTGTGTTTGAGGCTTTCTGCATCTTGCATTCCGCATTGCCCTAGGGAGAGTGACACAGCTGCATCACTTAAGGCTTTTGTTGAATACAGTGGGTGACAGCATCACATGGCGCCTTCCAACTGCTCGGTGGTTCAGTGCTGCGGCAATAGCTCTGCTTTGCTGTCTCCTTGATGCTTGTCAGAATACCTGCTTCACTCCTGTATGGGGCCCAGTTCTCCAGCCAGATGACCTCCAGATGTTGTTGGATTGTAACTCCCATCATCCTTGACCACTGGCTGTGCTGTCTGGGACTGAGCCCAAAACACCTGGAAGGCACAAGGTTGGGCAAAGCTTCTCTATGATTGCTCACTGTGTTTTGCCTTTGATACACTGGTGATTATTTGCTGCTATGCTTTGAGTTGGGAAAAGCAGTGGCGCTTGTGCAGCCTGGGGCTGCGCCATCAACTGCTCCAGAAACGGGTGTGACCTTTTATGAAAAACAAAGAGTCTAGTTGTGATCCGCCTCTCCAAACTGTCCAGTTGCAGTTCGTTCCTACACTTGTACCGGTGGGGAACATGTGATCTGTGAGTGAAACTTGACCCTTCTTGGATCCCCAGTGTTTTTCCATAGGCTATTCTTGTTCTTGGGCTATCTCATATTGAATAGTTTTGTCATGCTGTTGGCTTGGGTGCTATTGTGGAGCACCTGCGCCAAACATTGGCAACCGGGTGCCCTCCACATGTTCTGGACAACAGCTCCCATCAGCCCCAGCCAATATGATGAATGGTCAATAATTATGGGAATTGTAGTCAGGAACATCTTGAGGGCACCAGGTTCCATTTCCCACCTCTATGCTATGGTTCCCATGGTACTGGGTTTGGAGTATGGTGTTTTGGGCTAATACATGTTCTCTGGGAGCACAGTGTTGACTGATGCATTGAGTGGGTTCCTCACCCCTCCCCTGCCAGATTTCTACCCGTATGCATTGCACAAGGTCTTGAGCTGTGCCGTTGTACCTGCGTGACTGCTAGATGTGGCTGCGCGATCTGCCAGAGGTGTGCTGGGGCAAGACAGTGGGACGCCGTGTACTGCAGGGGTACTTAGATGTAAGCAGCATGTGATCATGGAGCGCCTAACTCTTTTCTGCAACCTGATACCCTCCCTCCTGGTGTTTTGGGCTACAACTCCCATTGGCCCTCATGCTGACTGGGGCTGATGGGAGTTGTAGTCGAAAACACCTGGAGAGTCACCAGGTTGGAGAAAACCTGCCCAGCGTTTTCCTTGGTTTGGTTGGCATCTTGGATTCGATGGAAGTCAGTAGCAGGGACTTTCCAGTAGTTGATAGCCGTGCCAAGGATACACTGAGAAGCAAAGGAAGATAACTGAGTGAGAGCGAAGAGGGAACAGGGGCTTTCTGTTGCTGCTTCTTTCTGTGTTTAGGGAATTGTCAGATTATTTGGGTTGCAGTACACAGTGCAAGGAGAAATATAAATAATCCCCTTGCACTATGTAGCTGGGTTTCTCTCTCTCTTTTTTAAAAATGCACCAGATTGATTCTCTATTTCTGGCATTCCGCCAGACCTCTTAATCCTGCCAAAAATGTGTTGGTATTTTTTTTTAATTTTTAAAGTACATGGTGTACTTCTTTCTGTTCCTGTGACCATTTCCCCCTTTTTATCTTTGAGAAAACCCCTGTACAGTCAGAGCAACACCTCTATAGTTCTGGTTAGCAGCATGATGCAGCATTTGCACCAAGTTCCCTGTCTGCAATCAATAAAACAAAAGAAGCACAAAAATGCCACAGTGGCATTGTAAATGAATTGGGGCGAAGTTGGGGGAGCTTGCCTTATCTCTGGAAGGATTTGGTTTACCTTCTATCATTTACACATTCACCATCTCTTTCAGTGGTCGATGATAGTCTGTTTCAACGAGCCCTTAAAAAAAAAGATTGGTTTTTATACATAACAGGTACATTACATAACAACTCTCCCATCTCCATAATAAGTATCAAATTTTACATTGACACAAAAAATTATTACTAAGTCATACAAATTATACAAATTTCCAGCATATAAAGTTCTGGAGACAGCATAAAAGTTTTTTTTTGTTTGTTTGTTTTAAATCTATTACAGATACATCATTCCCAGGGTAGTGGTGGGGATAGTTCAAGCTGTGCTGTTCAGTTTCATTTGTGTATTACAAAAATGGCAACAGTGTTGTGTGTATTTGGCCCTTTCTGAACATTTCAGGCTTGGGCAGGATCATGGAAGAAAGAATGGCTTTCTTGAGATGAGTCACGGTGTGATGAAAGCTTTTGTTTATATGTCTCCCTATTAATAATTTGCTCACACACTCTATTCAATGCAATTCCCTGTCACTTTCCTAACCGCAAAGACTCTGTCTCTTTTTTTAAAGTGGATTTGTTGTGCTAGGGCGGGTAGCAGAGCACTTTAATCCCTTTTAATTGCTCAAACCTATGAGCTTGAATCCCTCTGGCAAAGCACTGGCAGGTTTGGAAGCGCCCACAATCAGCCAGTGTATAGTTTTAATCCATTTTGGGTTGCTTCCTCCTGTATCCTCCCAATTGGAGCCTCTCCTTTTGCATTGGCACGCTGTCTAGAGAAGCATCTTTACCAGGCCGCACATTATCCATCCATTTTGCACCTTTTCTCCATAAAAGCAGACTTTGCCAACTGGTTGTGAAAGGAATCAACAATCTGGGACATGGGAACTAGACATTAGTTATACCCGTTGAATATCCAAGAGAAGCAGCTGCGTATGGTTTCGAGTAATAAGCTTTGAACTGTGCATTAATATAATTGGGATAATGTGTAATTTGCCCATTAGGCAGCTTAATAGATGGGATTATTTTCCCCCCTGTTTTTTTAAAAACTTGTTTCTACAAGCAAAGTGGCACCTCGCCTTTCCTACTAGTTCTCAGAACTGTTGACAAATGTAGTGCAGATAGAATTTGGTTTTGTAAGATGGCAAAACATGTCTCGTTCATTTTTTTACTTCACCTCCAAACACTCTCTCTTTGAAACTGAGATGTATTAGAACAGGAATGGGAAACCTGTTCACCTCCTCCTCCCATCATCCCTGAGCACTGGCCATGCAGTGAAATCCCACAACATCTAGAGGACCACAGGTTCCCAATCTCTGCATTAAACGGTTCATTTTTAAGGGATCTAGCAAAAAGCAGAAATCTCTTACAGTGAAGGTCGTTAATCTTACGTTTGCATCTAGTTAGGTGTTTAACCATATATTAGGAGCCTTAAAAGAGGACATTGAAGCATCGAATTGTAGAGTCGGAAGGCACCATGAGGGTCATCTAGTCCAACCCACTGCAATGCAGGTATCTTTTTTGCACAATGTGGGGCTCGAACCCACGACCCTCATGCTCTACCGACTGAGCTACCCCAGATGGACATGTGGTTATGGAGGATGGAAAACAGGGGGTGGGGGTATTTCAGCTGGTATACCAAAGTGCATGTATCAACCCAGAGACTCTGAGATTTTGCCTCCAAATACTGGATGCTCGAAACAAACATTCTCCCCCCAAACAAACAAATCCCACACAAAACGTGGATGAGAGATAGACATCCATACTTTGCAAGAATATTCCCTGTAGCAGAGGGAAATATGCAGATATTGGTGCATATGGGTTTTTGTGTGTGTGGCAATTTGCATTGTAAGGAGTTGCTTGCTGATTCTGTGGAGGCCTGACACTACATCACAATTGGTGGGGGCTTCTGCATTAGAGTGAATGGGGCATTGGCTCACCAATCATAGCCTACCCACTAATAGGGCACACCTGGCTTCTTCCTTCCAACTAGTCCAGAGGGTAGCTCTGTCTGTCAGCTTTCTCCTCCTTTAGTCTCAGGGTTGCCCTTGAAGAACCAAAGGCACGTAAGGAAGCTGTGGTTAATGGACATTTGGAACACCCTCCCTGGGGAACCTAGACTGGCTTTCTCCTTGTTCTTCTGCCAACAGGTGAATACTTTTTTGCTCCAACAGGCTTTTGGGAAATGACTGCTTTTAATGAAAGGGCTGGTGCCCTGCTGTTTTTATTTGGATGGTTTTTTGAAAAAGTATTTTTTTTATTGAATATTTTCTTGATTTACAAAGGTAGTGCTCTCTTGTATTTTTTCCATGTAACATTTTTACAAGTCAATTTGTTGAGACATTAGGAAGAAAAGGGGGAAAGAGATGGGTGGGATGGGTGGGGTGGGGTGACTATGCTTCTATTTTACTTAATATATGTAGGGTTTGGTGTCAGCATTGTTTGTGCAGGTTCTCTGTTGTTCACTTGTGCTCCTTTGGTGGCGAGAGAGGTCGGAGTTGGCGTAGGGTGTGATTGATCATTTGTAGTTGGCTGTGGTGGTCTTTGGTTTCCTGTGTGAGTGGGGTGGGCGAGTGTTTTTGGTCAGGTTAGCCATATTGATTTCTATGCTTTCGGTAGATTTTTGTCATTGTTTTGTTGGGCTGTGTGTGTGATGAAGGGGAACCATATCGGGGTGAAGGCGTCTTCTTCTATTTGTCCCCGTGTCAGTTTCAGCTTACTGGTTAGTTTTTCTAGTAGGGCTGTTTCCCATACTACTTGGTACCATTGGTCCATGCTTACTCCTGACAGGTCTCTCCAGTGTCTGGTTATGATGTTTCTGGTTGCTGAGAGTAGGTGGGTTATGAGTTCTTTGTGGTGTAAGTGGGCATTGTTGTCTTGGAAGATGCTTAGTAAGACTAATTCTGGGGTGATTTCTAGCACTTGCTTGGTTATCTTACATATTTCTCGTATGGTTGTTGTCCAGAATAGTTGGATTTTGTGGCACTCCCACCACATGTGGAGGTATGTGCCTGTGGAGGTGCACCCTCCCCAGCATTTTGGTGAGGTTCCTGGGTGTATTAGCGCTAATTTTCTTGGCGTTAGGTACGACCTGTAGGTTAGTTTCTTGGATGGTTTTAATAGATACAGATAGTTTTACCTCTGTCGACGTTTAATTGTTTATTAATGATTGTTTTTTCTTTGTTTTTATCCGTTTTCATTTTTATGTGTAAGCCGCCTTGAGTCCCATTAGGGAAAAAGATGCGGCATAAATATTTGGGGTGCATTGACCTTGTCTCCTGGGCACCATGAAGCTGTCCCTTTATCCGGTACAGATTCTTAAGGATAACGATAGGAGTGCCATACTCCCCCCCCAAATACCAGATGTTCTAGGGAACTTTATTGTTATTTCAGCGTTTTTAATTAAGGACTGCAGGTGCACAGCCATAAATTAACTGTGTGCGTGTGTTCGCATGTGCGCGCACACACATTGCATATTATATTGTAATGATTCCTGCTTTCAGTAGAGAAGCAGCACAAATGAAATTCTTGCAGCAAAATGCCACTGCTGTTTAAGGTAGGTGCTACAACGCTGTGGAGTAAAGAGTCTGTCATTGTCAATGATCCATATACTGGCAATTACCTGCTGAGCAGAATTAGGTGACTTCTGCCTTTTCCTGCATCTTTACTGATGTTGGGGTTGTGTATCTAACCAGGGATGAAATCCTACTATACACTGCTGCATAGCAGAAAATAACCTTCCCAACAGGTGCAATCGGAAAATGGTTTTGGAATTGATACGTGAACCCAGTGGCTATACTCCTCTTATATTGCAGTATCTTCCAGGGTGGATTCTCATTCTTAGCAGGCATGTGAAATGTTGCCATGCTAGGAGATGGTGGTCTGTAGACTCCCACCACTTGATCAGAAGACCAGCATTATTACTGTTCAGAGCAGTCGTAGCAGCGTGGAGATAATACTACACTTATATTATTCATTAATTAGTGAATATATCCTTTACAGTGGAACCTCGTGTTACGTACTGTCCTCCTTGCGAACGCTGTGGGTTACGAGCTCCGCTAACCCGGAAGTAGATGCCCCTTGTTGCGAACTTTGCCCCGGGATGTGAGCGGAAGTCGTGTGCTGGCAGCGTGGCAGCAGTGGGAGGCGCCATTAGTGAAAGCACGCCTCATGTTACGAGTGGTTTCAGGTTACAAACAGACCTCCGGAACGGATTAAGCTTTTAACCGGAGGTACCACTGTAATGCCAGAATAGGTTTCTGAGTGGTTTAAAAGTATAGAAACTGATTTAAAAAGCATTTGAAATATTATCTGCTATAATTAAAACATGCAGTTTTTAAATTGGATCTGTGACCGTATAATAAAAATTATTGTTGTAAAATATGCAAGTCAATAATCCCATTAAAATTACACAGTGATTAAAGTGGGGGACCTGGGTTGAGAGATCAAGTGAACATCCCTGGAATGCCAGTAACAGATGGAGCCTCTTGTTTCTCAGCAGGGAGTGCCGCTGGCAGAAAGGCCCACCACTATAACACCAAGTCTATGCTTGGATACCATTGGACACCATCTTGAATCAAGATGGCGGACTGAACCTCTCAAAACAGCAATGATATTAACCACTGGTTTCAAAATTGCACTGATTTTCTGGTTTCTTAGAATTCCTGATACATTCTGTGTACAAGGCTGTTAGTAATCACATTATTGGAATTGCTTTACCTCAGCCTACCTCATGGATATATTTTAATTGATAGACCAATGCCTTTTTGGAGCAGGGCAGACATTACTCATCCTCTCTGTTAATCATGGTTAACAGTAGGAGGCCAGCCCTTGAACACCCCATCCTGCATTGCAAAACCCCTTTCCTGATGAAAATCCCATCACTGCTCCTGAGAGCAGGTACCATCCTTAGGTCTTTCCAGAGCTGGCTGGAGATTTTCTTTTCTTTTCCAGCACTTTAAACCTCTGCTTAGCTCTCTTAGCTTTCATTCTGCCGTGACCCCCCCTCCCCCTTTTGTTTAATTGCCCTCCTGTTTTAATCACACACAAAATTCTGTTTGAAGCCTGTGTTTAATTGTTACACCAACTGGCTTGCTGCCCTGGCAGCAGCAGTACTGAAGGGCAGCTACCATAGAAATGGTAACCAATAGGATTTGGGGAAATCAGATGGTGGTTCTTAAAAATCTGCAAAGCAGCCAGTAAGGGGAAATAACTGCTTTTAGACTTTTGTCTTAACTTTTCTGGCAACTGGATGGAGAGAGTGAATTGGCCCTAGGCTCTAGGCTCTTGTGCCTGCTCTCAGCCTCCCCCCACCCTGCCCTGCCCCCACCCAGCAGTGACCACCACCTCCTGACTAAATTTGCAAAGCCTTCCCTGCTGCGATCTGGATTCTCCAGTGAACTGGTACATTGACGAGCTCTTTCTGTTCACTTCCATCTATGCAGAAACCAAAGGGGATGAGAAACCAGCATAACATGTGCCACCTTGCAGCCAGGCTTGCAAATACTGTAGCTCCTGCCCTGTCCCAGAGGCATGGTGTATGTGTGACCACCAGGCAGTAAAATATTTATACGGCGGTAACTTCAGCGGACTTCATTTGAAACCGCCTTTAATATGTGTCAATTGATATCCTGCCTTCCCTGAAACTCCCGTTTCCTGCTCGGTATCTTATTACTGTTCTGGTTTTCTCTTTCTTTCTTTTTTTTAAAAACAGGCTGAACGTATTGCTGGCTGGGATGAACCCGTTCTACTTCCACGCCGTGAATGTAGTCCTGCACTGCCTGGTGACCCTTGTGCTGATGTACACTTGTGACAAAGCCGTCTTCAAGGACAGCCGCCTGGCTTTCGTCACGGCCCTCTTCTTCGCTGTCCACCCCATTCACACTGAGGCCGTACGTATATATGAGAAGCAGCTAAAGGGACAAGGGGCTTGTAATCCTGCTTCGTGGAAGCACAGACCTCCGCAGTAATTGGAAACCTACCCTTTTCCCACGATAAGAGCTGTGCTGACTCAGTAGAAAGCGGCTTAGTAGTGATAACTGTGGCACGCTTGCGTCAAAAGATGAGCGAGAATTGCACCACCGTATTTAGAGTAAAGGACTGGTGTGGCGGGGAGGGGAAGAATTAATTTTCTCTCTCCATGATAATTCCTAGTCCTGAGCAGGTTTGCTTAGTTGTAAGTATACATGCCTCTGTGCTAGAAGTATGATCCTGATTAAGTGCCTAACACAGTATTGCTAGGAATGTGAATACCAAGGGTTTTTCGCTGAGAATAATGAGACGCTTAGCAGTTGCACAATACATATATATTTTAAAAAAAAATCCTTCTGAGATGTCTGTCCTGCTGAGACATTGTTTGGCTTCCTTTTCTTCCTCTAGCATTCTCTCTCTTAACACAAAGAAGTAACCCGGCATTCAACAAGCTCTCCAAGTTTTATTACGTCTTGAGAGAATAATGAATGTTGCAACATGCCCACAAATTGCATCGTGCGTATGGTTACAAATTGGAAGAGCTGAAAACATTGATCAGTTAATCATTGTGGTTCATTTATAAGGGACTAGAGCGCTGATTTCTAAAACGAGCTGGCACCAGCATGTCACACAGCTAATATTAAGCCCTGCTCCCCTAATATATCTTATATACTGATTTTTAAAAGATTTCATTCCTTTCCTGGGAGTAAGTATCAATGAACTCAATGGAACTTACCGTATTTCTACATAGACTAGTATACTAGGGTATTGTTGCCAGAGTGTTCAGGGCACTTAGATACTATGTTGTAATCCCCAAAACTTCCCTTTAAAGAAGGTCAGTATAATTATTCCCATATTGCAAGTGAAGAGCTGAGACTGTCTTAACTATACTGTATGGTGAATTTAGGAACATAAAAAAATCTGCCTTTATGTTTCAGTGATCAGACCTTTGGCCCATCAAGCTCAATATTGTCTGGCAGAAACTCTGCAGGGTTTCAGACTAGTGTCTCTCCCAGTCCTACCTGGAGATTCCTGATTTATAGTCTTTTAGCCATTACACTGCTGTTCATTGACTAAAGTTCGCCGAGATTGCAATATTCTATTTTGTTTTTCGAAAGATGGATAAAATATTTCTGATTCGACATAAATCTGATGCAGTTTCAGGAACTAGAGTCAGAATTCTAAAAACCTGGATAACTAGGAACCCTGGAACTGTTGTTTCAAGGGTGTAACTCCACTGGAAGATCTCCTTTAAAGGCCTGTCGGGAGTTTCCCATGGGCATCTCGTTGGCCACTGGATTAGAGGGCCATTGGCCTGATCCAGCGGGCTGCTATAATAATAATAATAATAATAATAATAATAATAATAATAATAATTTATTTATACCCCACCCATCTGGCTGAGTTTCCCCAGTCACTCTGGGCGGCTTCTAACAGAATATTAAAATACAATAATCTATTAAACATTAAAAGCTTCCCTAAACAGGGCTGCTTAGAGATGTCTTCTAAAAGTCTGGTAGTTGTTTTTCTCTTTGACATCTGGTGGGAGGGTGTTCCACAGGGCGGGTGCCACTACTGAGAAGGCCCTCTGCCTGGTTCTCTGTAACTTGGCTTCTTGCAGCGAGGGAGCTGCCAGAAGGTCCTCTGCGCTGGACCTCAGTGTCTGGGCAGAATGATGGGGGTGGAGACGCTCCTTCAGGTATACTGGACCGAGGCCGTTTCTTACTCTCTTAAATGTTTAGTGCATTGGGGGCCTGAGAGTCCACACAACCCTCTCAGCATTCCATGTGGCAGAGGAACAGAACTTGAAGAAGAGTTCATGGAGAGGGAAGTCTTAACAGGCATCAGTGGCTCCTGGAACTTCCCCATTCTGTCAAAAACCGTAGGCTTTTAGCTAGTTTTAAGATGCTTAGGAAATATCCCTCGCGATTCAGAATTGAAGTTTGTAATCGCCAGCATTATTTACAAAACATTTCCCTCCAAACCGGTACTTCGTTGGAGGCCTGGCCAATGTGGAATATTTTAACATGGGGAAGAGTGAAATGGCTTTCTTTGCTGAGTTCCTTTCAGGAAAGATTAGCTCTTTAATAACAAAGGAGCCTTGAGCTTTCTAGATGCCTCCGAAGCGTTTCAGGCCTTAATCAGCCAGTCTTTAAATAATGTGCCATTTTAGTATGTGTGGGATCATTGAAGTTAGAAAGGGAGGGGGGTAGAGAACTCGTTCTTTGAAATTTTATTTTAAGGTAAGAATTAGCGGAGAACAAAGCAAATGCCTGGATTATTAAGATGAATGAACAAGTGATATGCGCCAGGTTTCATGGAATCATAGACTCTTAGAGTTGGAAGGGACCCCCAGGGTCATCTAGTCCAACCCCCTGAAGTGCAGGAATCTCAGCTAAAGCATCCGTGACAGATGGCCATCCAACCTCTGTTTAAAAACCTCCAAGGAAGGAGAGTCCACCACTTCTCGTAGGAGTCTGTTCCACTGCTGAACAGCTCTTACTGTCAGAAAGCTTTTATGAATGTTCAGTCAGAATCTTCTTTATTGCAACTTGAAGTCATTTGTTTGAGTCCTACCCTCCAGACCAGGAGAAAACAAGCTTGTTCCATCTTCCATATTTGAAGATGGCTATCCTATCTCCTCCCAATCTCCTTTTCTCCAGGATAAACATACCCAGCTCCTTCAAGCGCTCCTCATAATGCTTGGTGGGGTGACGATGTTTCTGTTTTACTTAATATATGTAGGGTTTGGTGTCAGTGTTGTTTGTGTAGGTTCTGTTGTTCGCATGTGCTTCTTTGGTGGTGAGAGAGGTCGGGATTGGCGTAGGGTGTGATTGTTCATTTGTGGTTGGCTGTGGTGATCTTTGGTTTCCTGTGTGAGTGTGTCTGCAAATTTGATGAGCATCCCCTCAATTCCTTCATCCAAGTCATTTATAAAGACGTTGAACAACAACGGGCCCAGGACAGAACTCAGCGGCACCCCACTTGTCTCTTTTTTCCAGGATGACGGGGAACCATTAATGAATACTCTTTGGGTTTGGTCAGTCAACCAGCTAGCAATCCACCTAACAGTTACCTCGTTTAACCCACATTTTACCAGTTTTCTCGCGAGAATATCCTGGGGGACTTCGTCAAAAGCCTTACTGAAATCAAGATACACTATGTCCACAGCATTTCCCTGATCCACCAAGTTTGTAATTCCATCTAAAAAAAGAAATCAGATTGGTCTGGCATGACTTATTTTTGAGTCATCACAGTATCCTTTTCTAAATGCTCACAAGACCGACTGTAGAATTATCTGTTCTAGGACCTTCTCTGGTATCAATGTCAAGCTCACCGATCAATAATTACCTGGGTCTTCCTTTTTCATCTTTTTGAAGATGGGGACAACATTTGCCCACCTCCAGTCTGTAGGGACCTCACCTCTTCTCCAAGAATTCTCAAAGATAATAGACAAAGGCTGTGAAATTACACCCGCAAGCTCCTTTAGTACCCTTGGATGCAGCTCATCAGGCCCTGGAGATCTGAATTCATTTAAAGTAGCTAGGTGTTCCCTTACTACCTCTTTTCCTATCTTGGGCTTCAGCTCCCTCCTTACATCATTTATTCTGTTATCACCAGGTTGGGCATCATTTCCTTTGGGGTGAAGACAGAGGCAAAGTAGGTGTTGAGTAGTTCCGCCTTTTCTCTGTCACCCAATATCATTTCTCCGTTTTCCCCATGCAGAGAGGACCTACCACTTGCATGTTCTTCCTCTTACTTCGGACATAGCCGAAGAGAGGTGTTTTTAATTTCTTGATTTTTGAGAGGGGGCAAAATGTTGAAATAACACAAATAAATTCATTAAGGAATTTGCCAGGTTTTGAGACTCGGGAAATGGCAGTGGTTCATGACAGTCAAAATTTATGTATGAACTGAGAATTGTCTAACCTTTTGTTGGTGAACTTTATCATAGTTAGGAATTATTGTGCGAGCATATAGGGGAGGGCTTTATTTTTTAAAGACACACTCTCTCTCTCTCTCTCCATATAGAGAGAGCGTTGTAGACTTGTGCTGGATGAATCCACAGCATACATTTGAAGCACCTGGCTTCCCGCAGAGAACCCTGAGAAGTGTAGTTTACCCCTCACTGAGCTACAACTCCCAGCACCATTAGCAAACTGTGGTTCCCAAGATTCACTGTTGTGTGGGGGAGAACGTGTGTTAAATGTGCTTTACATGTATGATGTGGATGTGTCCTTGTAGAGTTACATCCATCTCTGGAGCGTTTGCATCTTTGCAAAGTGCCCCTCAAGTTAGTTTTATTCCTTGCCCCTCTTCCTCCTTCAGCTGACCTGAAGTAGCCTCAGGCCCAAACCGCATCTTACATGCCTAGGAGTGCATTGGCAGCCTGGCAGCCTTTCTCCTTGGCTAAGGAAAAGCTGTTTGCAGTGGATATGACTGTGGGCAGAGAAGGGGTGACGAAGGGGAACTGTGCCCAATATTTTCCCATTCCACCCACTGGCTTCCTGGATGTTGCTAGACCGCATCTCCCATCATCCCTGGCCATGTTCCAATCAACATCTGAAGGGCCACAGATCCCCCCCACCCCTAATTTAAAAGCATGTGGAAGAAAAGGCCAAACTGAAGGGCACTTTGACCTGGGGAAAGAGGTTGTGGGCTTTCTTAGTACATTTCTCTGCTCAAATGACAGCCCCTTCCAAAGCTGTATTCCTTAACAGCAACAGCAAACTGTCAGGTTATCGGTGCACAAATTTGCACGTCGTGTGTGCTTCCCCCCCGTTACACACGTGTGTTCGCCTTCCGTTTCAGCATAGATTGAGAGTTTACCATTTGCTGGGGGGAAATTGGAGCTGAAATCGAGCCTCCGTATTTGAAAGCATATACCTCTGGTTACTTACAATGCGATGGGCAAGCAACAGGATGGATATTGCTGCTGTGGCCTGCATACGAATTTCCAAGGGGTGTCTTGCTGATCGCTGCTGGAGACAGAATGATGGAATGGATTGATCTTAGATCCAGAAATGCAATTCTTATCCACCACACACACACCTCCCTAGGGTGGGGTGAATCAGCCCTTTCAAGGAATGTTTGTGTGTCTGTTTCTAATGTAAATCCAATATATTTCTCAGTTTGAACTCACATTTCCCCTAAAACTCCTCTTGAAATAACTTGTGTATTTTATTTATGTGTGCCATTGCTAGAAACACTTCATTCATCCTTCAGGGCCCCATTGGCCTAATTTGCATGCCATGGTAGCCAAGGCTAGGCAATTTGCTGCCCTCCAGATGTTGTGGGCTGCAGCTTGTCTTATGGCAAAGTTGAGGGGAGAGGGGAGGATACAGAAAATGAACCTCTAGTTAAAACTAAGGCTGCAATTCTCATCATTTGTTTTTTGGGAGTTTGTCCTACTGCAGTCCTATGCAACAACATTAGTCATTGCTGTAGCTCTGAAATATTGTATAATTCTCTACTTAATTACAATTCTAACAATGTTTCTCTTTTCCCATCTCTTCTTAGGTAACGGGTATAGTAGGCAGAGCAGATGTCTTGGCCTGTCTACTATTTCTTTTGGCTTTTCTCTCCTATAATAGGTATGACTCTTTTTGTTTCATGGGGTTCTTTAAAAAAAAATAACGTCCCACCTTTTTCCTCCCAAGGAGCTTGAAGTAGCTTGTGCACCCCTCCCCATTTAATCCGTCCAACAACCCTGTGAGGTAGGTTAGGCTGAGAGGCAGTGATTGGCCCAAGGTCACATATTGAGCTTCATGGATGGGGTTTGGGGAGGAGCAAGTTGGATCTGTTAAGGAAAGGGTCAAGCCATCCTGCTGCTTCTGTGCTCTGCATTATCCCCCTCCACTGAGCTGCTTTTCTTTAATTAAAACAAAGGAAGAGGGTGGGAAGCGCCTGCTTTTTCCAGAGATGTTACATGGTATGGTACCATTTTGGGCGTGTGGAAAACTGCCCTGTATCAGCGTCTGTGGAGTAGAGAGAGGAAAAACCCATTTAGAGTTTCTTAAGCACTGTGAAGAATGCACAGAGCTCTCTCACAGGCAGACTTCCCTCTTCATTCCAGCTGTGGGGGAAGACCTGTGCAAACATCCCTTTGCACATACAGAGCTTTCTGCCTCAGTGAATCTGGGAAGGCCATTGGGTCACTCAGGCGCCAGATGTGGCCTGGAATTCTAGCAGTGAGAGAGACAGGAAGCAGAGCCTGCTCCCAGGGGAAATGGTGGGACAACAACAACAACAACAACAACAACAACAAAAACCTCTCCTTGGAACTGTGCCTACAAATCACGGCACAGACAAAAGTGTGGATGAACTCTCAGCTAGGCTCCTCCTTTCCTTAAATTGTTTCCATTCCAACCAATCATTATAAGAACTGCTATTTAACTTTGTAAAGAATGGGTGCCTTCTTGGTTTCCCCATCCCACCCCTCTTCCCTCAGCATCCTTTTTCCCTTTTGCTCGTCGGCATGGAACTGTTGTGTTGAATCACACAACTCGCCTGAGACCCTTTAGTCTGTGGCTGAATTGGCTACATGATGAAATAACTAATAATCCCATTGAAGTGAAGGGTATTACATAGTTAAATAAATGAGTCCTGTAATTACTGCGAATGCTTCACAGAATCTCTGCTGTAAGCAACAAATCACAATTTGCATGCTCTTAAAACTATTTGTTTGCTGGCACTTAACAACAATGAAGACGAACGGCTTGCAGAGTGCTTCCTCCCCTTCAAAAGCTTTTTTACTTTTAACATCAAACACGATTGTGGTCAAGTTTCTAAATCTTTCCAGTGTATATAGAGAGACTCAGTGTCTTTGATGGGGATTCAGTTACTCTGTTAAAGTCTCAAGCAAAACGTGCATTGTCTTAAGAGTTTAGAGAAGCTGAGCTGAAATCGGATGGGGATGAGTTCACGGAACATTTTCACATCCTCTGAAAAGTGTCCCCACTTTCAACAATTGAGAGTAGCTTTAAAAGGGCTTCAAAGGGTCCTTCAGTAATGGTTTTGGTGGGCTCAAAATGTCATTCCAAGACCTTGGCAACTAGGCCAGTCTTCTGTTGATGGGAGCGTTCAGATGTACGTTTGGTTACCCTTTAAAAAAACTCTCGAGCACAACAGGTGAGCTATTTGTCTTCATAGTTTATAGAAATGAGCTGAAATCGGGTGTACATGTGAATGTGGCAGGAAGGCAGGGGGAGGGAGTGCAGGGACATGGGAAGTCGCTTTGTACTGAGTCAGACCCTTGGGCCCATCTAACTCAGTATTGTCTGCACTGACTAGCAGCAACTGTCGCATTTCAGGAAGGACAGCATGCAGAGCAGGTGCTCTCCTGCTGAGCTGTTGTTCCTTCCCTGACTTGGACTGCAGCTCAGTGGTAGCACATCTGCTTTGCCCCCCCCCCCCGATTTCCAGATTAGCCCAATGATGTCTCCTGTCTTCTGCAATTGGATTGTGGGAGTGGTGGTTCTATTACCACACTAGGGGTGCAACAGGACCAGGAATGTTTGCATGGTGTCCAAATAACCAGACAAAGCTCATTCTGTTGCTGCCTTGTGCTGGGAGCATAACAAGCAATAAAACTGCCTCTGTAGCACAGTACAAGAAGACAGGTAGCCATGTCTGGTTGTCTTGACAATGCAGGGAGGAGTTCCTTCACATTGAAGAAGGCTTGTTTCGTTTACCCTTTGCTGGTGATAACTAGGTCGTCAAATCCAATTGGCTACATAGCCCTTTGAATTGTGCTGTCATCTCCCTTCCTCACTACGTGATCCCCGATTTTGTCTTAACCCTTCCATCTCATGATGTCACCTGTATCGTTCCATCTATTTCCAGTGTTGAGCGGTGAGTGCTGATCCGCATGTAACCGGAGTAGTACCACCCATGTACAAGAAGGGTGGATTAGCAGGCCAGGGTCTGCAGAAACACAAAACACTATTAGAAACTCCCTCCCTGCCATGGAAGGGCCGTATCTCAGTGAAAGAGCATCTGCAGAATGCCCCAGGTTTAATCCTTGGCATCTCCAAATGGAGCTGAGAATTTCTCCAGCCTGAAACCCTAGAGAGCCGCTGCTAGTTATTGTAGAAAATACTAAGCTAGATGGACAAATGGTCTGACTTGGTAAAAGGCAACTTCCTATGTTGTTCCTGTGTTCTTGGGAAATCCCAAGGTAGCCTAATGAAGACTGAGCATATTTACTGAGTGCAGAATGTTGACTGACTAATGGAGGAGACGAAAGAATGGAGCAGAATATGCCTGGAATAGGGCTGCTATGGCTAAAATGCTGAACTGGGACGGTCTACTCTGCAACATTATGTTGATGGTCCCTTTTGTTTTGTACTAATAACTTAAATGTATAGGGTGGGATTCCCCTAACCAGCCCCAGCAGTGGAAGGATTTGCATAATGGGGGTCTCTCCCTATGCTCCCCTCCAAAAATGGTTCTGGTGGGGTTGGGAGAACCCCCAGAATAGCAGGCAGAGGAGGAGAGGGGGATTGCTCCATCTGGCAAGCTGCAATGCTTGTGCAAATGAAACTATTGGAAGAGTGCAGTATTAAATCCCATGCTTTGTTTCTGACCACCTCTAGATGTTCACATTGCTAACTCCATCCTAAATAGACCACAGAAGTTTCTATAAATGAAAGAAGCTGTTGCAAACTCTTATTGTCCTTTGTTCCAGGAAATGTCATTGGAATAAAGTTAGTGGCAGACAGTTTATATGCTATTCCTGTCAGGAAATGCTTCCACTGGGTGGGGGCTCGCTAAGGAAAGGCTATAGGGACACGCTAAATTTCTGATACGGAATTGAAAAGCCATGAATTTCTCTGAATGCAAATCGGGGCATCCTTCTATCCTTAACATCTCTATGATGAAAACCCCATAGACCTGCCAGTTCGGCATTTGTAGTGACAACCAATTTAGGTTAAGTATTTTTGTTGTTGTTCAGTCGTTCAGTCGTGTCCGACTCTTCGTGACCCCATGGACCAGAGCACGCCAGGCACGCCTATCCTTCACTGCCTCTCGCAGGTTAAGTATAGGAAGTGACAATAAAGATTATACTGGGACATAGAAATCTGCCTTATTAAATCAAGTCAGACAATTTGTCCCTCTTGCTCAGTATTGTCCCCTCTGAATTGACTGAAACTATTTAGGTTCTCAGGCAGAGATATCTCCCAGTACCTGTTCCCTGGTGCTTTTTAACTGAGGATGCCGTGGATTGAAGCCTTAAACCTGGACCCCGATGGCTGTGTTCTACCTCCACTGTTCTGAGTACCACTTGGGAGGGGAACTGCAGGTGGAGAGAGTCCTGTTGTGTTCAGGTCCTGATTTTGGGATCTGGTTGGTCGCTGCAAGAACAGGCTACTAAACGAGTTGGGCCAGTGGCCTGATGCTGTAGTGGCTCTTCTTACATTTTAATGACCGTTTCCCACATTAAATGGGGAGTGACTTTTGCGTGGTCGTGCGCAGCCCCCTTGGACCCCCAGAGCGGCTCCTGCCAGTTCGGGCTGGCGTCGCCTTCCCCAGGCTGGATACCTGTGGTCCCTCCTACCTCAGCCAGCGCCCAGTCCCACCTGGGGAAGGCGTTGCCAGGGGGATTGACCAGGTAAGGGGAGGGACCATCCAGCCCATACAATAGAAGGCGTAGCTTACCTGGGGAAATGGCAGTTGGGCTCCAGAGCTTCTCCCACCCTCCACTCCCTCAATTAACTCTTAATTTTTCAGGTTAACCTCTTCTCCACAGGTATGCAGGTGCTGCTATGTCAAGGCCGTTGTTGAAGGTCCGGAAAGGAATTTCCCTGCATTGGCAGGTTTCGCCTTTCCCGTAGCAAAACGTCACAACTTGGGCGGTTTCAGGCCTTGGGAGGAATCCTTTGGTCATCTTCCTAAATGGGGGGGCATGGGTCAGTGATCCCACGCCCCCAGTGCGGCTGCGATACCAGGGTTCCCGTTAAAGGGGTATAGGGGGAGGCATTGACCATATGCCGAGAGGTTTTCATTGCCCTCTCCCTCCAGCGACGGCGAACAGGGGCGGGTTCTCTGCTTGAACATATGTTCTCCAGAGCCAGCCCAATCCCCACACATTCTGGATAACCCTGAAGTTTCCCAGATCCCCAGCTGGGAGCTGGGAAGGATAAATGCCCAATGCCTGAGCCAAGGTCTCCCTACATCTGAATCTTAATAAAGTTGTGGCCAATTTTAATCCCATAGCACGTTGTTTTGTGTCATTATTCTGCTCAGGGGCCGTCTGGGGTTTGGGGGACTCCGCCTGTCCACGCAATGACCTTCTGCATGCAAAGCATGTGTTCCACCACTGAACTGTGGTGCCCATAGGTGTCCACAGGGGAGAGGGCAAAAGGGACATGGTCTCCTACTTCCCCTTGATGAACCATACTCTTTGGATCCCCCAAGTTTCTAACACTTGTGGGACATGAGGTGAGGCTAAATAGCCTTATTCATGCATTCAAATAACAAATGTAGTCATACTATGTGGGGGGGGGGGCGAGGAACTGCGCATACAAGCCGCCAACCCCCCCACTGCTCCTACTGGTTGTACTTTAACCTTAGGTCTGGGGAAGGTGATCAGTTCCCAAGAATGAATATCCCCCTGCTTCCTTTTTGGACCAAATACAGTTTGGAAGCTCAAGTGGCCTTAATTGTACCTGTATTTCAACAACAGGAAGGATTGGGCTGGAGAGCAATTCCTAGCTCACATGTACACAACTGTTTGGCGCCAAGGTATATCATGGGTAGGCACCAATTCATGGGCATCCATAGGAATTTTTTGGAGAGGGGGGCAAAGTAAAACACTGAAAAGGGAAACAGGCTAGTTTCTCACGAAAAATGGGATGAATAGTGCCTGTACAATGAGCAAGTGTAATTACACAACATGGCTATTGTGTAGTTGCATTTGCCCAATGTTTGATTGCATTTGCCCATATTCTTCCCACCTATTGTCTGTTGTTGATTGTATGCTCCTTGGGGGAGGGAAGACTTGTGCATGCTGTCTGTGTAACTCTATAAGGAACCATATGTTGTCGCTTCCTTTTACGATAACTCCCTTTTTTGCCCATTATTCTTTTTGCCTTATCGCTCTGCTTATTTAACAGAAGCACGTTGTTGTTTTTCAACTTTGCTGATGCAGACAGTCTTGTTTATTAACAGTGTACTAGGGAAGGTTTTTTTTTTATAACTTAAGGGAATGAAATCTGCTTAATGGACAAATAGGAAGCAAAATGCATTTGCTGTTTGTTTTTTTTTTTTGAAGTAATTTCTCCCATTTCCATTCTGCCTTGCAGGAGTGTGGATCAGCTTTATGTTGGGGAACATTTCCCCCCCACTGCCTCCCTCTCCTTTTTGCTGCTTAGTTTATTTCTTGGGACCTGTGCAATGCTGGTGAAGGAAACTGGGATCACCGTGTTTGGTGTTTGCCTGGTGTATGATGGCTTCTTGCTTTCTCAAAATAGACTCAGAATGTAAGTAAACATAACTTGCATGTTTAAATAGCCTTATTCACGCATTCAAATAACATATGTAGTCATACTATGTGGAGGGGCGGGGGGGGGGACTGTTCTGGCTATATCTATCTTGCATAGAAGCACACAGAATGTACCTGTTCATAAATACGTTCAGTACATGGGTGTCCACAGTGGGGTGACGTGGGGAAGTTGCGCCCGCTGCTGGATCAGCCAGAATTCCTAGATTCCCAGCTTTCATTTTTTTAAAAAACAGGAAGTTTCTAATATTTGTAAAACTTGAGATAATGAGGCAAGTGCTTCCACCAGTGCAGTGGGACGTCCCCCTTTCTCCCTCCATGTCCCTCCCCAGTTGGTTCTAGGGGATGTTGAGAAAACCCCTAGAACAACACAGGATGGGGGGGGGAGGATATAGACAAATGGTTAGTGTTGAACTGGGTCCAAATAAATTTGGGTTCAAATCCCCACTTAACCACACATAGTTACTGAGTCATCTTGGTCAGTCACTGTCTCACTGCCATACCTAGGTTGTTGTAAGAATAAAGGTTTTGGGTGGCTGGGGGGTGGTGGAAACCATTTATGCTGTCCCAAGCTACCTGGAGGAAAATATTAGCTAGTTTTCACAGTGTTTCCATTTGGACAGAACCATCCCTAAAAACCTTAGAACTTGGTTGTCTGATATGTATTTAGGACTGTTCAGTGAAAATATTTCTTTCCTTCAGCTGCTTTCCTAGATGGGCTCCCTGCATTGACAGATGCTAACCATTGTGTTTTATTGCTTCGATAACATTATATAGCTGCCACATCTGGATTGTAGAGCTTCCAGGAATTAGGCTGTGTGGCCCAGGTGTGGCACAACTTTATATCCGCGCTAACGTTATCCAGCACGAGTGCTGCAGTTTATCGTGCTCCGTATTTTATGTCTATACATCTTCCCTGGCGCTCTTTATTGAGATGGATTTCTCCATCCAAATAAAATAACCTAGTTACACTGATAACAACACTTAAGATCGATAATGGAAACAGCACCAGCATCTGCAACAGACATCAAGCCATTAGAGCAGCAGGAAATGTACAAACTACAGCGAATCATAAAGTATATAATTATATACATACACATTTGAAAATTTATATTAAAGTGAATTAAAGTTTGTTTGTTTTTTAAATGCTGGGTTGTGGTCAGCTAAGCTCTGCTCAGACCCACTGGAATTAATGGATACTTGTTAGTAGCACTGACATTGAACACAAGCCTGTTTTTATAGAACTGCCCATTATTTATCCCAGGTGTGGGGAATGTTCATGTACCGGTATTTGACCCCTTTCTGCGATTCATTTTCAGCCATAGAGAATGACTCAGAGGAGCACTCTTGTCACGCCGTCTGAGAAATGACATTGGGTGTGGGATCATCCTAACACCGCTTTTCACACAGGTGGAACCAAATAAATGCTGTAGGTAGCCCCCTCTTGGCGTACATGGAAACCTGCCTGTTAATAAAAAAAAGCTTTGATTCCTCTCTCAATTAGGAAAAACGGAGGGGTGCACCAGAAGATTCCTCGGCCTCCTTCAGCTTCCTTACATGCTTCGTTGCAGTTTCCGTCATCCAGCAGGGAAAACGGGAAGCACCGCGTGGCTCACAAGGGGACATGGAACTCCTGCCACCCGGCATCGCCTGAAGAACAGCAGCACAACGGCCTTTCTGTCTTGAGCAAAGTTGTGAGGGCTGTGCTAAGGTACTATATTCAAAAAAAATGTTTGGAACTTGGAAGTGCACCCAGCTGCTTTTATCAGAATAGCAGGTGAACATAGGTTTGTGTGAACCTGCCCCATACCATGCCTTTTGTTCATTTGGCCTAGACTTCGCCAGCCTGATGTTGGTGGACTCCCAACTCTCCTCATCCCCAGGCAGGATGAACTCTCCTCATCCTCATGGCCCAATGGTTTGGGGAGGGATGAATCTTGCCAACTTTGCTTTCTCTCTGTTTCCCATTTTTCCAGTCTTAAGTTTAGCTCTCCTCACTTTTGCACCAGTTTACAATTTTGTTTAAAAGTCCGAATAAAAATTCATATACATTTTCTCGTGCATTTAATCTAAAATGCACATTTTTGAATAGTATTTTGCCTAACGCACACATTTTTGCAAGCGATATAATGCGTTTTCGTACCAATGTGGGAAATTTTGTGTGCGCTTACCCCTAATAATATGCTTTTTGTGCACATTTATTGTTTTGGAAACTGCAATGCAAAATTTGAAGAGATGCAGATTATGAAGGTGAGCTGCATTTTGGTTCGTGTGTTGGTTTGAGAAGTGCCAATTAAATTGGCATTAAAATGTGACCCAGACTGATTTGTCCCCCATCTTTAATCAGGGATGAAGGGAGTCTCAAGGGTGCCTGGTTGGAGAAACCTGCTCTTAGGTCATTCGGGTCTATTCTGACTGGCAGTGGCTGTCTAGGGTCATAGGCAGAGGTCTCTCCCATTGCCTCCTACCTAAGCCTTGGTACCTGGAGATGCCAGGCAAGGGTTCTACCACTGAATTGTGGCTCTCCTACGCGGCATAACTTAGTCTCCTTTCTCCCCTCTGTTTTGCAGGGGAGCCAACATGTCCCAGTGCAGTTTCACCAGCATACCTAGCTTTCAAGTGAATGTGGTATTTTGGGTGAGGACCATTTAGCAGGTTGCGCTTTAAGGGTAGCGCAACTGGTTCATCCGCACTGGGTGCCGTGCTGCAGGGGGTGCCACAACAATGCTGTAGAATGGAGGCAAGAGGCCAGGGGATGCCAAATTTTAGTGTCGCATAGGGCGCCTCTGAAATTTGAGAGCCCAAAGTCTGCCGCTGCACTTAGAGCCCTATCCTGCAGAGATGAGTGAAGCAACTTCCCCTGGGTTGTGTCACTAAAGGGCAGCTTTCAAATGCGAACAGGAAATAAGGGCTTTGTGTCACTTTTGTTTTTCTTAGCTCTCTTGGTGGAGCACAGCGTCCTTCTACTAAGGATTTATGTGTATTGCTTGCTAAGTTTCCTTACCCATCTGCTGGTAATGGAGTTGTGAATAAGTCTTATTAGCCATTATCCCTTTTTAATCCCTCCTTAATAGGGCACAGTGCTGTTAATTGGATATGCTTGTTTCCTGGTGTTGTGTTTCATTTGCCAGGTGATCTTTTCCTTGAAACGGTTGGACTTGTTGATTAGGGTAGTGACTACTGTGGTATAACTGTGGGGCCAAACCATGTGTGGAGAGTTTGGCTAAGCAGTCATGGCAAAATAAAGCAAGGGTTTGTGCTACAAGCCCTACAGATGCACTGATTTTACAGTGCATCTATAGCATGTCTCTCTACAACAGCCTTTCCCAGTCTGAAGTTTTGGCCCACAGCCCTTATCAGCCCCAGAGAGGCCAGGTGAATATCTTTTTTTACTCTGCCATACTTTTATATTTTATGTTTCAGTGCATTCAGATCTGGTTACAAATAGTTTCCCCATTTACTGGATTTTAGGCTGTTGGTGTGTTTTTTTTTGGTTAATTTTTATTATGGTCACTTTTTAGGCTTCTTTTTGGTACTGTCTTACATTGCGCTGTGTGTTTTTATATCATTTTTGTATTGTGTTTGTTTTACTGATTGAATTGTATTTGATTTTTTTGTACATTGCCCACTGGTCTTTGGTTGCAGGGCGGTCCAGAAATGTATTCTTATTCTTATTCTCATTACAGACATAACGTACATTACAGACACAACATTTTCTTATGTCCATGTGTTGGCAAGCTAGTCATACAAAGGGGTTAGCAGTTGGGCTCTCGATATAATCTGATTTCAGCATTTGTTCTGAAAGAGTTTCTGCATCCAAGTGGTGCAGCTAATTTTGCTGATAAAACTTCTGCCCATGTAGTTCTGCTGTATGCTTATGCAAGATGTCAGCAATATCTGCTTCCTTGGGTCTTTGTGTTCTGGAGCAGTTAAGAAACAACTAGAAAAGTGTTAGGAACCATAATGCTCCAGGTGATCTATAATGTAGCTTTTGGCATTTACTCTAATGGTCCAATGCAAGTGTTTGTTTTTAATTACAAACTTGCTTGATTTTTTTTTAATTGCCAAACATAGTGTTGTCTTCCAAAGAGAAATATATGCACATATGTTAAGACTTTTATGCAATCATCCACATGGCATCAAAACAAACTTGGAAAATCTTTTACATTTTCAGCTCACACCCGCAGGGTATACTTCAGTCTAAGGCGTTAAGATAATTTCTCCATAGTGGCTGCTGTGACTGAGACAGAATGGAGATTACTGTACTATTGTTAATAAACAATATAAATTGAGACCATGCAGAGCCAAACCCAGCTTTCTTTGTTCATCCTCTTATCACACAACAAACATTCAAAAAATCCAAACCAGCAATAAACTAAAAACACACTGGCATTCTAAATATCTCAGTAGGCTTGTCTAAACAAAAATGTTTTTAGCAGCCCCCGAAAAGAATACAGTGAAGATGTCTGCCTGATATCAATAGGCAGGGAGTTCCAAAGTATTGATGGCACCACAATAATAGGTTGGTTTATTACAGGTATTATGTGGCACCTGTAACAGTGCCAGTTGTGCAGGATCAATCCCATCAGGAACTCCAGGCTTTGCCTAGCATGAGATTCTGTGTTCTGCTATGCAAGGGAGTATGGTTAGGTTATTAATGTCTACTCAGCATTTTTATAAAGGCTTTTAAACTTGGTTGAGCACCTTTTTGAAACATTTCCCTTTATATATATAAAAAGAAAACTATTCACCACCCTTTGAAAGACTGACAGCTTTATGGAGGACTGCTCATAGTTAAATGTTGTATGAAAGCATGGTTTTCTAATGAGAACTAAAATGGAAAGCCGGGTAGGTTTAACAACCATTTTGTGATTTTACAAATCTCCCCTGTACATTCCTCCAATTATCAATTTGTCGTTAAGTTCTGCAAAGCCATGGTGAGTGTGCTTGATCTCCTCAATGTTTAATTTAACACGAAGCTAATAACCTGCTCTTGTCTCTTCTGTCTTGTAAGAAGTTAAGTTATATCTACTTATAACAACAGGGAGTTTGGGTTATGTGCAACTATGGAAGAGAGATGAAATTATCAAACTTGGAAAAATACTTTAAAAATTACATGATCAAATCAAGTAAAAAAAGTGAATCAAAGATGGTTCAGATATTTCAGTGCCTCCATGTCAAATGGATTGTTTACTCAGATGTTAAAAACAACAGCTTGTTATTTGCAAGGCCCTAAAGTAAACTTGCAAATCTACAAAAATTAGTAGTCCATAAAAAAATTATAACTCACCTGCTCTCACACACCTGTGTTCTTTAAAGGAGAAATCCCACCTTGGCTTTTGAAAACCTCCCCCTACATAGTCACCTGTAGCCTATTCTTGCCAAGTGAATGTACAAAGTTCTGCTAATGAGATATGTGTGGTGGTTTGTGTGTGTGTTGGGGGGGTAGCCTGTAATGTTTAATTTCTTAATCTATTAGACTGCTTCCATTGTAATCTTTACAGAAAAGCAGCATTCAGATACAGCGAATGTAATTATTGGCAAATCCTTTAATGAGCTAAAAAGATATCTCTGATTAATTGGGCAGCAGATTAAAAAGAAACTAACATAATAACTTATTAAAATTGTAGATTTTCAAGAACTATATTAAGAAAGGCACTTAATCTTCTTTTTCTCTCATACACATTGTCTCTCCCCCTGCACCCCCCCCCCCAGCCCACACACAAAAGAAGAATGCCTTTTCTGAGATGGTGCCTGAAACAAAACATGTATACGTGACCTAAAAGCAAATTATACTTCTTGCTTCAGGTCTAGCTGTTCCCAGGCTTTCTTCAAAGTGCTGGTCGTTATTTTGAAAGCTTTTAAAGTGGTTTAGGACTAAGATACCTAAAGAACAATCCCACCCCAGATAGGAATCTGCTTGTCAGCTAAGACAGGGGTGAGTAACCTGCAGCCTGACACCCTTTCATGTGTGTAGGAAGGAGGAAAACAGGGGGAAAGGGGGTGACAGAGATAAAGGGATAAATAGGCACCACTGCAGCAGGAAGGTAAACTGCATTTCCATGTGCTCTGGCACTCGTCACAGTGTTCCATTGCTCCAGAAGCGGTTTAGCCATGCTGGCCACATGACCCAGAAAAGCGGTCTGCAGACCAACGCTGGCTTCCTCGGCCTGAAACCTTTATCTGTGTTGGAAGCAGCTTACTACAGGGTTTGTCCATTGGTCTATCTCACTCGGTACTGTCCGTCTTGACAGCTTTTCTGGGAAGATGCCTGGGATTGAACCTAGGATTTTCTGCTGGCAAAGCATTTGCTTTCCAATTGAAACATGGCCCTTTTCCGTGGCATGCTGTGTTTGTTTTTAGAAGAGAATCTAATACAATCCTGTTGCTGTTCAGGGATTGTTGTGTCATCTGGGGCAGAAAGTGTTTCATTGTTTCCTAGATTTTATTTTATTTGGTGGGAATATCTCTACCCCCGCCCCACTTCCAACCTCAACCCTCCCAAAAGAACGGGAAATTTATCTTGAAAATTTCTGGCTTACGTTAACTTCATTGGATTCTTTCCTTGTTATAAAGTGCAGATTTATAGCAGGGAGTGGCTGTTTTATTTTATCGTAACCAGCAGACTGCATAATAGGCCTTGCTGATCTATGAGGAGAGGGTTTTTACAAGCTCCGGTCAGGAAGTTAAATGTTGGAGGGCTCTAAGACAGCTGTCTCTATTTCATCGTTATTCACTGCATTTGCAATTCAGCTGGGTTTGATGGATGCTGTGTGCGCTCCCAAGGTCAATAGGACCAGATTGTTTACACTGGAATTTTTTGTGTGGGTGCCAACACACACATACAAGATGCTCTGATTCTTGCTCCTCTACTAATACCAGCCCCAGCAAAAAAAAAAAAAAAATAGCAGGAGAAAGAGAGCTTGAAATGTTGGAGGAAGCAACACAGCTGTGAGCCGTTTTGCAATTAAAATTTCAAGACCCGCGATTTTCGCCAGAAATAAAATAGCAAGGAGGGCTGCACAGAGCACCTAACTCATCATCTGAATATATTATTTGAAGCATTGTCTAATATAGGGGTGGGAAATTTGTGGCATTCCAGATGTTTTTGGATACTAACTCCCATCAGCCCCAGCCAGCATGGCCAGTGATCCCTCAGTATGTGGGAAGCTGCAGATTTCTCACTCCTAGTCCGACAGAAATTTGTCACAGGAACTTCTCTAAGTTGTTTCAAAAAGTGAGTTGCGTCTTCTCGGTTGTCGTTCTCTTTAGCGATCACTCGTAGCTGAGTAAGATTGTCTTCCATGAACATGGTTTTAACAGTGAGTCTGTAAGTGACCAGGCATTTGCTTATTAAATTTATTAATTCCTTAAATATTTCAAAAATATTTCAATAATTTTAAAAGGCATCTGTGTCAAGGTTTTGATTTTTTTAAACAAAATAGATTAATGGGTTAAAAGGCTTATGATCAAAGCCTTTTTAGTTGACTAATTAGTGGAGACTGCTGTTCTAAATGCAGTTGCAAGGGCATACAGTAAGTGGAACACAGGTGGAATCTAGACACACATAAAAACAATGTGAAAATGCTTTTTTTTAAAAAAAAAAAGTTTTGAAAAAATATATATTGAATTTGCCATAGTTCACCACCACCACCTATTGTCACATTTGTGTAATGCACTTTACAACACATTTAAAATGTTTTATTTGTAGCTGAATAGCTGAGTCTGCAGTGAGTCTTGTTGTACAGTACACAAGCACAAGCTTGCACTGAGTGAATCTAGCTCTTTTGACTGGAAAAGTGGTCTAAATGGTTAGAAAATATTTTCAGCTGTAGCTAAATTTGATCTTGGCCCCTAAACATTTAAATAACTGGATATATTTCCCCAGTCCTGATGTTCCAGTTATCGTTGTGTGCCATCTGTTCTTTATGGCAGATAATGGAACAGAAGCAATCTCAATTGTATGGAAAAAGACCACCCAAAAAGGGCATTTCCCTCTGTCCTTAATCCTGTCTTCTTCCACTTCATAATGTAGCCATCTTTGGATCCCAT
Organism: Lacerta agilis; assembly: GCF_009819535.1. Taxonomy (NCBI): domain Eukaryota; kingdom Metazoa; phylum Chordata; class Lepidosauria; order Squamata; family Lacertidae; genus Lacerta; species Lacerta agilis. The sequence continues at coordinate 17,754,636 of NC_046321.1, read as the reverse complement.
TTATGTTCACTGGCTTAATTAAACCTCTTTCCCAGTGGCTTATTTCAGATACATATTAAATTTACATAAACACTTTCCAAAGTGCAAGTCTCAAGATTGTTTCAAGGCATATAAACTAAGTTTTGGATCTGGTGGGAGGAAGAATTGACTCATAACATATAGAGAATACATAAGCCTATTATAGCTAGTGGGCGACTCAGTAGGAAGCATTTCATTTCTTTTATTATAGGTATCTTTAATACAGTCTCCCAATCATATTTCTATGGCAATTAAACGGCATTACATGCAAATTTTGTATGCAATTCCAATTTTGCAAGATAGGACTATTACCAAAGAAGGCAATCAAGGGGATTGAACATATTAAGCAGGAAGGAGTACTTCAGCACTAAACTAAAATCACAGGCATTTAAGAGTGCTTAACCTAGCCTGTTGTCTTTGTCCATGGAGTTTTCTTGGCAGGGATAGGATGAGATGGTTGGACAGTGTTCTCGAAGCTACTAACATGAGTTTGGCCAAACTGCGAGAGGCAGTGAAGGATAGGCGTGCCTGGCGTGCTCTGGTCCATGGGGTCACGAAGAGTCGGACACGACTGAACAACAACAACAACAACCTAGCCTGGGTTGTGCTTTCTCCATGCAAACAAAGTAATGTGGTTAGAGTGTTGGACCAGGACTTTGAAGACCCAGTTCAAATCCCTATTCAGCTATGAAGCTCACAGAGTGACCTTGGACTCCTCACTGTTTCTCACCCTCACTTCCTTCAGAGGGTGGTTGTGAAGATAAAATAGGGAGGAGGAGACCCATGCAGAACACCCTGAACCCACTGAAATCAATTAGTAGCAGATTTAAGACCTAAGAAATTATCGTTCTTTGCACAACATGCGGTCTGTGGAATTCATGGCCTCTACGAAATAACTTTGATGGAGCATAAAAGACGCTTAGAAGAATGAAAATCACAACAAAGCTTGACTTTGGACAGTAAGTCCTCAACTCACACTCATTTAACTTGTGCACATTCAGCTTTCTGCACCTGGCTTTTTTTTTTTTTTTAAAGTGGGTGGTTATCGAGGAAAAAGAACTTTGGCAATCTCACCTGCCATTGAACCCAGTGTGTTTTGACTCTATGTGTGATCCCTGGAATGTAACCCCTACCTACATTGCAGGCTTATTGTGTGTGTACATGCGCATGCCATCAGTGTGCATAACACTTTACTGGAGTGCAATATGGCAGGTCTCTGCCCGAAGGAGTTTACAGTTTAATATACAAAGCAATGGAAATAACTGAGGAAGAGGAGGCAGGTGTAAAATGTGTTGATTATTTCACTGATACATGTTGTTGCTTTGTTATAGTTGAATATAGGAATTAAGGGATTGTACCAAAGGATTCAGAGAAAAAGATCTGGATAATTTTCTGATAATTTGAAGACAGGGGCTGTGAGTTTGTGCATATGCCCCACATGAACCTCTCCATATTTGGTTTGATCTGCCTGCACTTCTCACCATTGTGTTAAAACTTTCACAACACAGTTCTTCTTAAGACCTCATATGGGTTAGTTTATAGATAGTCTCTGAAGGACCCCCATTGATCATTTATGAGGTAATGCTTTCCTTTAGCTTGATGCCTCACTTGGAGTCAATTCTGAAAGCACTGACTTGGAGGAAAAAATGCTGTGTTGGAACTGGCTCTATATAGTGTTGCTCAAAACCTTCAAGACGTTTTGCAGATTTGGCAGGTGATAGGGGTTTGGGACTCAGAAGTTTAACCCAACAACAGGATGGCGATTTTTCTGTGTAATGAGCTTGGGTGGAAAGGCTAAGGGAGCTGGCCATGTTCTGCCTACAACCACAAATAAAGGAAGGAAACCATAACACTAGACAATGGGCACTTGCAGACTGTTCCCCCTGCCCCGCCCTTTGCAGGTATGTTCTACAGTATCATTGGTCCATTGATGGACCATTGGCTCATCTGGCTCAGTATTATCTACACAGACTGCCAGTGGCTTTCCGGGATTTCAGAAATGACCCCCAGGTCTCTCTGGGTAGGCCATTCTACAGCCTGAGTGTCATCAACCGAAAAGGCCTTCTCCCAAGTAGTCACTTCCCAGAATTCACTCAGGGAGAAGGGCATCTAAAGATGATCTCAAGATCTGATTAGGCATGTTTGCGAGGAGGTGAACCTTAAGGAAGCAGGTTATAAGCCTTATAGGTTTGGGATCATTTGGCTTTCCATATGTGGGTGAACTACAGCTCCCATCACCGCTGGTCCATTGGCCATGCCTGCTGGGGCTGGTGGGAGTTGAGGGACCAAACCCCACCACTCCTGTTCTAACACATTTAGGTCTTTAAAGGTCAAACAGTGGATGTCCAACCCCAATATAAAAACTGGGTTGTTAAGTCTCTTTTATGATTCTTTGCCTGTCGGTTTGCTCTGTGCTGTGCAATCCAGATGTTGCAGCATGAAGGTTAATGGCCTCTGGAGATTTAGCTGCATGCTTTGGGGCTATTGCAGGAAGATCACAGAAACCAGAAGGATGTTGCTAATCTCTTCAGCAGTGACTTTGAGACAGACTGGAACAATAGCATGACATGGAATGCTTTGAGATTTGGGAACAAGCAAAGTATATCAGTGTTATGCACTAACATGGTTCACAAGTGTGTGTCTTTGGGTCTTTTCATTAGTCATTGCACAGTTGTTTTGAGTTTCCGGTATGTCCCTTCAAAATGCAAGTCACTGTTATGCTCATGGGTCTGCTGAGCCATTCTGCTGTTTTGGTTCCACCCCTGGGATTTTATAATGTGGATCAATGTGACCCCAGTCACCTCTCCTTTCTTTTGACCTGCTTGCTAAGGATAACGATGAGCATTGCTACTTGCGTCATTGCTATTCTTATATCTTAGAGCACATCTGCCTTCCAAATTGTAAACCACTTTTAAACTGGCTTACTGCTAATGACACTTGAGTGCTCCGCTATTGATTTGTTTTTCAGAGGGACTTGACAGAAGTTGAGGTCCCTGGTGGCTAAGGAAGAATTCTTGTTTCTTCCTTTTGTTTGTCGAGAAAAAGAAACTTCCATCTCAGGTCGCATTCAGACTTGGGGACTATTGTGATAGTCTTCCTGATCATAATGCTAGTGCATTATGTTTTCTAATGTTCCTTTCACATTGCAGTATCTGTTGTATTACGGAACTTTGGCTTTTCGACTGATATACAGGCATGCTGCACCGAATTTCATTCACAGCAGTGGGTGTGGTGTGACACAACAGCAAACATCATTGGACAACCTCCCTACTTCCCCTCTCTTTCCACACATACATGCTTCTGTTCCCAATGAAAACAGCAGGAAAGAAACGTGCCCCAAATGTCTTCACTTTACTCCCAAGATTTTCCGGGTTATGGCGGCTGCAAATCTATTTCTTCTGGAATAAAATAAAATGAAAATGAGTGCTAAACATGCATTATATTCTATTAGTTTTCCGGAAGTGGCTTTTATGTCATAGGAAGGCTCTAGTATAATATGGAAATCAGGGTGGATTTGATTTAAATCAAACTGATTTAAATCACGATTTAAATCACTAGTCAGTAAGGCTCAGGGTGGATTTAAAAAAATAAATAAATCCGATTTAAATCAAAAAAATCCACCCTGAGCTTTACTGACTAGTGATTTAAATCATGATTATGATTTAAATCACTAGTCAGTACAAACTGCCATGTGAATGCAGCCTCAGAGTGACTTACCACATGACTGCCTCATGTTCCATTGAGCAACGAACATTTGACAGACTATCCCTGAAATATTTTTGTTGCTAAAGTAGTTTGAAGGCAGTCTGGTATCTCTCTCTCTCCACCCCACCTTCTTGGAAATCCATTTGTCATTTTAATAGCTCTGCAATGTTACATGCTGGGAGATTGGAAATGTCAGAATCTAACAAGAGGCCTCAACGACATTCTTAATAATGAAAGGATATATCTGTGCTGCTAAGGCATCTTGGTTCCTTTGGGTAGTTCAGTTAATTTCAAGGTGTGAATAAGATAAAAAATAAAAAATCATCTCAGTGCTGAGGCGATTCTTTTAAACCTGCTCATCTGTAAATAAGCAGATTCCTCAATTGTCTAACTAAAGCTGCCACTGCGCCATAATGTAGCTCAGCTGCCTGCTAAATAATGATACTTTCCTTCCACCAGGATGAGAGCAAAAGCTTTTGATTGTAGGTGTGGAACTCTTTCTGGAGTTCATTATGTGTCAAAGTGGCTCACCCTTTACATCTCGCCCTCTCTCTAAAGAGCTCAAAGTGGTATAAACAGCTCCCTACTTCTTCTTTTTACCCCAAACAGTCCTGTGAGGTAGAATCTAAGGTCACACAGTGAGCTTTATGGCTGGGCAGAGATGTGAACAGGGGTCTTCCCTATTCTAGTCTAACCAAGACCCGCTTATAGATTTGCACATGGAGAGATTTTTAGTCTTCATAGTGACGGTCTTCAAAACGTGTAGGCTTTACTTGTAACTACAAAAATTAGAATGAAGAACGAAGGAAGGGGGATTTGTGAGGATAGCAGTGCTCACGAGGCAAGACTTTCTGAACGCTTCAAAAATGCAAATAATAATACATTAGTATGCTGGATCAGATGAAAGGTCCAGCCTTTTGACATATATATGTACGTATATATTAAATGGGTCGCCATTAAGTTAATCTCTGCTTATTAGCTTGTGTCTAGAATTAAGTGGCAATTATATCATTAGCTTAGCATCTTGCATGATTAACTTACTGAATTCACTGGTGCATGGCTTTCAGCTTAGATGGATTTTTTAAAGGAAGGCTGGACCAATTCATGAAGGAGGATAGTTCTTCCAACAGCTGTTAGCTATGTCAGGTGAGATAACCCTCCTGTTCAGGGTTCCAATCAGGATGGAGGAGATTCAGCTCCCTACTGAACTCCTTTGCACAGCTTCCTCTTGGTCAACTCTTGGCCCAGTTCTCGCTCCAGAACAAGGAGGGTTGGTTAAGGACGGATACGGAAGGTAAGTGACAGAGCATCTGCTTTGCATGCAGAAGGTCCCAGGTTCAATCCCTGGCATCTTCAAGCAGAGCTAGGAAAGACTCCCTGTCTGCAAGCTCAAGAACAGCTGCCAGTCATGGTCAACAATATATAATCTGCGGGTTTGCTGGCATATCCGCTGTACTGGCAGCATATAATATCTGTAACACTTTATGATACTTGTAAAACACTGAAGATCCCCCCCCCCAAAAAGTAAGCAGTGTATACATTATCTACATCTTTGCCCACTTTTGGTTCCCACCATATGCTCAGCTCTCACTTGTGACTCCTAGAAGCTGTCAACATGTGACAGCAGCCACACCCCAGGAAACAGCTTTGACAGGCCAGCTAAACCAGGTGAGGGGAGCCGATGTGTCTCAAAACCCATCTAGGAGCAGGAAAACTCTGGTCCTAAACCTCTACTGCCTTGTGGGATACCTTCGGGAGAAGAAAAGTGAAATATATTCGGAGGCCCTACACAAGTCTGGAGTGGAATTGCTTAGATGGTTGGATGGCACCCTGTACTCCTCCTTCTGACAACTCCTACAGCCAAGCTGGTGTGAAACGTATTGCTCTTGAACACACCAGCAAAGCCAAGACGTGGGTCTTGTCGTCTTCGTAGTCCAGGATCTCCATACACACTGTCCAGGCGTGCACCCTCGGATAGGTCATTTCAGCATTGCTAACTCAGTGGCTTGACTTCACCCTTAGAGGTGCACTCCATTTTCCTGGGCAACTTTTTGCTGTTGAAATTTGAATTTTGCCACAATTTGTTTTCCAGCCTGATGCAAAAGTCTTTTTTTTAAGGCAGAGAAAAATTTTAAACTGATTTCAAGATTATTGATATGTAGAAAGACCATATTGCTCAGAGCACATGAAGAGCTCTATGATCTCCTTCCTTTTTAGGTTTCCCTTGATTTTAATGGGAAATAATGCTGCGGGCAGAAATAATTACCATAGGATAAATCAAAGGCACACAGATGGAACACCCTGATAATGAGATACAGCAATTAGTAACAACTTTGTTTTAGAACCGTACTAGTGGTATGCTTTGGAATTTCTTTGATGTGGTCACTGATTTATAGATAATATAGGGGAGGGAATACAAGGACCATACAGGCAAGCTCAGGATTTTTTTTGCTTTTGGCTCAAGGTGTTTGTTTCTTAATGCTATGATCCCAAGAAAACTTGATGAATTGCCTGAAGCTCAGTAGTGTTCATCTTAGTATCAGGCTGCAAAAATGAAAAATTTATTTGGCATAAGGATGGTATTTGTACAGTACCAAGGCCTTCAAAAATGATTTCCTGGAGAATCCTTGAGTTCCCTAGAAGCTTACCAGGAGTCCCTCAGTTCAGTAATGGTTGGCAAGTTTCTCTGAAAGTTGTTTTATTTATTATATTTCCTACCTTATGTGGTAGGTTGGGCTGACAGTGGCTAGTTTGTGGTCACCCATTGAGCCTCATGGCTCAATGGGGATTTGACCTTGGCTCTCCCCAGACCTAGTCAAGCACTCTAATTGCACCACAGTGGTTAAAGGACAGCTGTTCCTCCATTATTGCTCTCCTGAAATGCACCATTGCAGGGATTTCACTTTGTCCTGGGAACTATAAAAGACCTCTGAAAAAAATCTCTACAGTTTAATGGCTGAATTCAGACATCCTACCAAAGCATGGTTTGTTTGCATGACTGAACTTATGCCACTTTACGAACCATGGTTTGCAAGGAACTGAACTTGGATATCAAAGCATGGTTCAGAGTTGGTTTGCTAACCACAGTTTGTGCTGCTATATCTGAATTCACAAACCACAATTATGGCTTCATAAGGCTGCTGCAACACTGAGAAGGGAGCAACGTTATGGAGCTGGATGCTGATCAGATACAAAAATGAAAGCAGACAAGCAGCTTCAAAACAAGGTTTGTCTTTGTACGTTTTAAAGTTCTGACTTTGGTATCAGTTCATAACTAGGATTACCAGAAACCATGGCTTGGATCGATGTCTGAATTGTGCTGTTTAGTTTTTTCCTTTGCTCTCCCACTTTCATTCCTATTATAGGGAAGCTGTTGCATTTGCTATATCTAAATGCCTGGTTTTGTGTTTGTGTGTGTGTGTGTGCGTGCACACACATTTATTAAAGAATTGCTTGCCTAAGCCTGTGCAGTATCTCTTTCTGTCATAGCCAGAATCAACCCATTTTCTGCAAAGGGTATTGTTGTTGTTGAATAGCAATATACAATGTACATTTTGCATTCCTTCCAATAAATGCCGGAAATGGTTGGCAGTATGCTCTGTGCCAACACCTTTTGTGAAGTTTATTATTGGGCTGTCGTTAAGAACAGGAACTATGGCATTGCTGTCTTTTCATTTATCCATTCTGATAAACTGTGGCAAAGTTTTCAGTGCTTATGTGGTTGTTTTTTTATAAGTTCTTTTCCAAATAAAAGGAAATACATCTGTTGGGTATAGAATCGTCCTCTTATTACAGTGGCCAACTTTTTTAAAAAACAAGGAATGCTTATAATGAAGACTCTTAACCATTCGCTCAAGATCTACACATTAGGTAGGGCTTTGGTCAGTAGTGGTAGGCCCAGAGGGTTGCCATATGTCCTCTTTTTTCCAGGACACGTCCTCTTTTTCATGGGTAGAGTCATCATTGTCGGAATACGTTGCATGGATCTGCCATAGGATCCACTTTTATTTAATTGTTTAATGAAGTTTTCGGGAACTACTTTTGGTATTACTACGCGCAAAAGCGAAAGTAAGAATGAATAGTTTGGTTCACCAATGAGATTAATCCGCCTTTATTTTATAGTTCCGGTCATGTTCAAAGTTATTAATGAGCGTTAAACTTGCTTCCCGCCTTTTTGGAGGGCAGCAACAGTGATTTTATTGGTTGAGGCATCGATCGTGATGTCACATCTGTCCCCTAATAAAAGGCTGAGGCTCCCCGCTTAGGCACGTTTTTATCGTTTTGCTTTAGTTGGGTTTTAGTTGAAGTCAAGTTTAGTTTAAGGGTATTAGGAGCGGGCTGGATGGGTTGGATGGGTTTTTCCTTTAGTTAGAGTTAGATCGCGGAAGATCATTCGGTTTAGCTTTAGTTAGGTTTCTTTTAGGTTTAGCCTAGGGCTAGGCTTGCGGAAGATATTTCGGTTTTAGTATTATTTAGTTAGCCTCGCGGAAGATTGGGCGCGCAGGGACTTTGAGCTTAGGAGAACTTAGCTTAGGGGACGAGCCTACGCGGGTTCTGCCAAAGCCACTAAAGATATAACCGGTGTCTGTCTTTCTTTGGGGTAAAAGGGGAGTAAAAGGTTTAAGGTAAAATTTTTAATTTCCTTGAGTTGATCTATCTATTCAGAGTCAGGGTATCTTCTATTTCTCGAGGCAATATTTTATTTAGAAGGCAGTTAAGAACTCATGCACCTTCGGAGTCATCACCCGGCTTACTCAGCTTCCTTCGGATTGTGAGACTTGGCCGGCGCCCGTGCTCACAAGCACGCGGAACGCTGGCCGCTTTCCCCGCTACTGGTACCTCGTGCATGAGCAGTTCAAGTTTGTGCACGAGGAGCTCCAGCACCCAAACCCCGACACATCATAGCGATCCATAGTTAAAAGTAGAAGTCGGCAAATGTGTCCTCTTTTTTTTTTGCTGTTCAAAATATGCAACCCTAGAACTTAAAATGCCTTTCTAAAATGAAATGTTCATTTGAGCTGTTTGTTTACTACACTGATGTTTTTAGACTACAACAGCCACCAATTCTCTGAATTAGGATCTTTCCATTCCTATACAGAACAGGGATAACCCAATAGGTTGGAGCAAAGGACAATGCAGAAAACCTGAACTGCTGTTTGTTGTGTTTCAGCTTTAAAGAGCGGGTGTTTGCACTTGGACATAGAGCTTTAAAGTGTGGATATGTGTCTGGAAAGAGCAGGGCAAACGTTAAGTGTAGATAAGCGCTATGTCTTTCTGGTTTCCAAGCTTGCCTTCCATGTTTTGGGTGTTTCCTTTTTCTGTGCCTTCCTTTGGAACTTTCCGGTTGTTTGACGTGTTCCAGTGCAGTGGTGCTCTTGAAGGGACATGTACTGGACAGAGCTTGGCCCAATGCCACTCCAATTCTCCTTTGACAGCAACATTAAGAGGGAGATGAGGAGTTCTGTAGAACTCTGTAATTTATACCGGTTCAAGGGATTCTGCAGACCCCTCGAAGCAGCTCATCCACATCAAATATAGAAATAGAGGGATGCTAATGATGCTTCTGGTATATACACTGTTCTCAGTTGCAGTGTTTATATTGCAATAGATAACATTGATTTTTATCTGAGAAGTGTCTTGTAAGCAGGCAACAGATGGCTCAATATCCAGGCAGGTTGTGCTAGAGTTTAGAAGCACATTTACCACCTGGAGTCGCTCAGGTGGACAACTCTGTCTGGACAACAAGGGGATGGAGAAGGGGGGGGAAAGACTTTGTTCACTGATAGTATGAAAATGGGCATTTTGCTGTGCTTGTATACATTTGATTCAGGCTCCACTTGTGTTTTAATGCTTCCAGTTTCCCTGCAAATGAAGGCAGAAACATTGCAGGGGGAGAAAGCACCTAGGAGAGTTTTGGAAACCACCAGACCAATAAACAGAACTGATCTGCTACCTCTACAGAAATTCTGAGTGGCAATTGTGTAAACCCAACCAGATAACAGTCTGCCAGTAACAAGAGTATTAGAGACCCCTCCATTTCCAGATTACCTGAACCAAATAAAAGCCTGCTGGATCAGACCAGAGGCTCATCTAGTCCAGATTCCTGCTCTCGCAGTCACCTGTCATGTACCCCGATGAGAAGCCTGCAAGCAGGACATACCGTAAGTGCAACAACACTCTCCCCACTTGTGATCCCCAGCAACTGGCATTCAGAAGCAGACTGTCTCTGCCGGTGGAAGGTAGAACATAACCATTGATAGCCTTATTCTTCACAAATATGCCTAATCCTCTTTTAAAGCCACCCATCTTGGAGGCCATCACTTCTTTTGTGAGGGAAAATCCCATGTGGCCAAACCTAGGATGCATTTCAAATAGCCCTGAAAGACAAAGGAACAGCACCATGGTAGTTAGGAGGAGCAGGGAATCCTGAACCGCACAGTATAAGAATGCCATGCTCACCTATCACAGTTAGGCAAACTATGGTTTTTTTGTGACTGTTATGAACCTGCTGGCTCCCAGGGAGGAGCTTGCATCTACATTGTCTAAACCCAGGGTCACGGTTAAAGTCTACAGGCAGAGTTATAAGAATTTTGACTAATAATTAGCAAAGCCGTTGTTGTCCCAACACTAGACACAGACCTGCTGCCCTATTTCTAAAGAGTAGGGCAGGACCAGTCATTCATGTGATTCTTATCCCAAGTGAGAAAACCTTGGTTGCAAGTGTGTGCCCCTACAGGGCAGATCAGTTTGCACCAGTGCATTTGGTGGTGTGTCCTTGGTGATGGTACCTGAGTCCAACCTTCTAACTCACTGCCTGCTTCTGATTTGGCTGGCCCTGCTAGTTCACTGGCCACCTCCTCAGATACCACGAGAACTTCATTCTCAGGGGACAAAGTGGAGAGTTGCTCCAGCGGCTCCCCCTCCCTTTCTGTGATGTCCAGCAACAATGGGATGAAACCCTTCCCTGCTTGAGCACTCCCTGTTACCAGTGTTACAATATGGTGATAAAATCAATCCACATTTAAGATGTGAATCCTAAGAGTGTAAAGGGTGCAGAGGAGAATGAATAAATGGAAAAGGTGCAGTTGAGAAGGAACTATCTGGCTTGTCATGTCAGGTGTCAAAGCAACCATAATCTAGTCATCTTTGCAGTGTTGGTATGTCGGAGTTTGAGATGCTTTCTTTGGACTTTATATTTTATTGCAAAAATAGAAAACATAGGGGGGGGGGAAATAAAATCTCCTGCCCCCAAATGAATCATTGAAAACTGTTTATAAAAATAGCAGAGCTTTTCCAGATAAGAAAAAAGGAGGGAAACTTGTTACCAGTTCTATTTAGGGTGTGTTCAGTGCTGTGGAATGAATACAGCCTCCTTTTATTTCATCTGACTTGAGCAAGGGAGCTTGACAGATCAGAATGTCAGATTAGACCCTTTTTCTGCACAGGAAGGGTCTGTTTTCCTGATGGGTTTGGAACTGGCCTCCATTTAACTGACTATAGAGTGGGTATTGGCTTGATAAAGGAAATTGCTTGTGGAAAATAGGCAGGGTCTTCATTTGAACAATACTTAA